>NC_082693.1:53371624-54738480 GCF_949987515.2 Delphinus delphis | reverse complement strand
GTTGTTCTGGGGTTTTATCTTGTTCCTTCATCTGGAACATATTTCTCTGCCATCTCAATTTGTCTAACTTTCTGTGATTGCAGTTTCCATTCTGCGGGCTGCAGGATTGTATTTCTTCTTACTTCTGCTGTCACCTCCCCCTGGTGGATGAGACTGTTTAAGACGCTTGTGTAGGCTTCCTGGTGGGAGGGACTGGTTCCTGCCCATGGGTGGGTGGAGCTGAGTCTTGTCCCTCTGGTGGGCAAGGCCATGTCAGGGGGTGTGTTTATCAGGCAGCTGTGTGCTCAGGAAGACATTAAGCAGCCTGTCTGCTGATGGGTGGGGCTGTGTTCCTACCCTGTTGGTTATGCGTCCCAGCACTGGAGCCTACAGGCTGTTGGGTGGGGCCAGGACTCGGTGAGAAAATGGCAGCCTCCAAGAGGGCTCATGCCAATGAGTACCAACCAGAACTACCACACTACCACCACCAGTGTCCTTGTCCCTGCAGTGAGCCACAGCTGCCCCCACCCCCTGCTTCTGCAGGAGACCCTCCAATACTAGCAGGTAAGTCTAGCCCAGTCTATTATGAGGTCACCGCTTTTTTCCCCTGGGTCCTGGTGCATACAAGACCCTGTGTGCACCCTCCAAGATAGAGTTTCTGTTTCCCCCAGTCCTGGGGAATCCCTGTGACCAAAACCCACTGGCCTTCAAAGCCAGATTCTCTGGGAGCTCCTCCTCCCATTGCCAGACTCCCAGGCTGGGGAGCCTGACACAGGGCTCAGAACTCTCACTCCTGTGGGAGAACTTCTGTTTCCAGTTTTTGGGTCACCCACCTGGCATGTATGGGATTTGATTTTATTGAGATTGCACCCCCTCCTACTGTCTTGTTGTGGCTTCTTCTTTGTCTTTGTGGCTTCTTCTTTGTCTTTGGATGCAGGGTATCTTTTTTGGTAGGTTTCAGCATTTTTTGGTTAATGGTTGTACAGCAGTTAGTTGTGACTTTGGTGTTTCCATAAGAAGTGGTGAGCTCACCTTCTACTCCGCCATCTTGTCTCCTCTCAAGTAACAGTGAATTTAAATGTACAGTTCTGGAGGTTGGAAGTTCAAAACCAGTCTCACTGGGCTAAAGTCCAGGTGTTGGCAGGGCTGGTTCCTTCTGGAGGCTCTTGAAACATCTAGCTTTGAAAATGATGGGGCTCACATCCATGAGACCCACAAGGCTATAGCAAACTGAGAAACAGTTCTTAAAGACTTAACTGGCTACCGCCCAGGACCCAGCACTAAGGCAGCTGACTGAAAAGTGCCCAGTCTTTCTGTGAAAGAGGCGTATCTGCTTGTCTGAAAGTTTCAGTCTGAGGGGCAGTCATCTAATTTAACATACATCTAGGAGCCAACTGAAATACTCTCCAAAGATGGATGCTTGTGGCTGCCATCTTTGCCCTGTCCCTCCACCTCCCTCCAGGATCCTGGAATCTCCTGGAAAAGAGTTTGTGCACTCGTCTGGTGCACTGTTTTTTGCAGTTGCCACCCAGAGGCTACCCCTTGATTTCCTGGGTCTGTTGGCCAGCACGTCTTGTGTTCATAAATCCCACAGAACTGTAACAAACAGAGAAGGAGTTCTTAACCAGCTACACTCAGGGCACAGTGGAGAGGCAGCAGACTGAAAACCCAGTCTTTCTGTGAAAGAGGACTATTAGTTTATCTTCATAGTTGTGGCCTGAGGAGCAGGATTCTAATTAAATACACATCTAGCGGCTGACTACAATCATTCATCAGAGGCCACTGGGCACCATCTTCACTCTCAACCTATGCCGTACCCCAGATCACCAGTGTCTCCAAGAAAGGAGCCTGTGTACCCATCTGTACCCCTTGGCTTTTTTGGCTACTGCCCAGAGAACACATCCCTTGATAGCCTGGCTCTTGGCCAACATGGCTTGTGTTCATGAGTGCAAGAGATGAACAAAGCAAACAAAGAAATGGTTCTTAACTGGCTGTCAGTCACCCCAGGGCTCAGTGCAGAGGGAGTAGACAGAAACACCCATCTCCCAGTCTTCCCCCAGAAGAGGTATATTTGTATACTTTCGAAGCTGTGGGTTTGGCTCCCAATCTGCCTGAACCTTTGTGCTGACTGAGATACTCCCCTTTGGGATACTGACAGGTCTTGGCACACCCTCAACTACTGGAGCCATTAAGACTAAAGTAAGCTGCTTGGATAATCATAAAAGTTTGAGAGAAAACCCAGAGCTGGGGCAGGGTTGAACAGTAAGTTCACCTCTTACACAAAGCCACTCCTTCAAGACTGGAAGAGATGGTTGTTTTATATAATGCATAGAAACCAACACAGAGAGTCAACACAGAGGAATATGTTCCAAATGAAAGAACAAGATAAAACCCCAGAAAAGAGCTTAATGAAATAGAGGTAGGTGATTTACCTGATAAAGAGTTCAAAATAATGGTCATAAAGATACTCACTGAGCTCAGTAGAACTATGCATGAACAAAATGAGAATTTCAACAAAGAGAAAGAAAATATAAGTACCAAATAAAAGTCATAGAGCTGAAAAATACAGTAGAGGAGTTCAACAGCAGACTAGATGAGGCAGAAGAAAGGATAAATGAACCTGAAGACAGGACAATGGAATTCATCCAATCAGAGCAGCAAAAAGAAAAAGAATGAAAAAGAGTGAAGATGGCTTAAAGAACTTATGGGACAACATCAAACAGACAAACATTTGCATTATAGGGGTCCCAGAAGGAGGAGAGAGAGAAAAAGGGATATAAAACTTATTTGAAGAAAAAATGGCTGAAAAGTTCCCTGACCTGGGGAAGGAAGCAGACATCCAGATCCAGGAAGCCTGGAGAGTTCCAAATAAGATGAACCGAAAGAGATCCACATCAAGACACACTGTAATTAAAGTATCAAGAGTTAAAGACAAGTAGAGATATCACCTTACCCCTGTTAGAAAGGCTATTGTCAAAAAAGACAAGAAGCAACAAGTGTTGGCAAGGATGTGGAGAAAAGGGAACCCTTGTGCACTGTTGATGGGAATGTAAATTGGTGCAGCACTACGGAAAACAGTATAGAGATTCTAAGAAAAATCAAAAATAGAACTACCATATGATCCAGTAATTCTACTTCTGGGTATTTGTCCAAAAGAAATGAGAAAACTAACTTGAAAAGATATCTGCACCCACCATGTTCACTGCAGCATTATTTATAATAGCTGAGACACAGAAGCAACTTAATTGGATGGATGAATAAAGAAAATGTGGTATATTTATACAATGGAATACTATTCTGCCATAAGAAGAAATCTTGCCATTTGTGACAATATGGACAGACACTGAGGGCATTATACTAAGTGAAATATCAATAAATCAGAGAAAGACAAATAGCTTATAATGTTACTTATATGTGGAATCTTTAAAAAAAAAACAACTCATGATATAGAGAATAGACTGGTAGTTGCCAGAGGCAGGGGGTGGGGAAAAATAGGTGAAGGCAGTCAAAAAGTACAAACTTCCAGTTATAAAATAAATAAGTCCTGGGGATGTAATGTACAGCATGGTAAATATAGTTAAATACTGTATTGTATATTTGAAATTAGCTAAGAGTAAATCTTAAAAGTTTTCGTCACAAGAAAAAAAATGTGTATGTTAACTGGGCATATTGTGGTGACTGTTACACAATACATATATTAAATCATTATGTTGTACACCTGAAACTAATATGTTATATTTTTATTATATCTCAATTTTTTTTAAAGTTTACCATCCCTTCTGAAACACTCAACTCAAAACAGCTAATAAATATTGGGCATATTTTTCTTAAATAATTACAAGAATGTTTTTTCATATGCCATAAAATGTGGTATTAACATTTAATTCTCTTTTTGTCTTGCAGGTGTAAAGGGTCAAATTTTTGATCAGAATGGGACTCCATTACCCAATGTAACTGTAGAAGTCCAAGACAGAAAACATGTCTGCCCCTATAGAACCAACAAATTTGGAGAGTATTACCTCCTTCTCTTGCCTGGGGTCTATGTAATAGAGGTAAGTATACAATGCTAATAACTATTGTTATTAAAATATTATAGAACTCACAATACTTACTTACCTAGAAAGGATCTAAAATAAGTCTGGAAAGTCCAAAAGTAGATATATCAGGACAGAATAAAAGGCCAACTTGCATTTAGCAGGGAGTGGGTGAGGTGGCAATAATAGGGAGAAACTCAGAAAATCATGTTTTTTCCCCAACTGGCAATTTTTCAAATAGAAGCCAAATCCCATTTCGGGTGGTACCTTTTAGGATAAAAAATGGAACAAACCTTATTAATAAGAATAAATAAACAATGTGGGGTGGTGGGATGAACTGGGAGATTGGGATTAACATATATACACTACTATGTATAACACAGATAACTAATAAGAACCTACTGTATAGCACAGGGAACTCTACTCAATGCTCTGTGTTGTCCTAAATGGGAAGGAAATCCAAAAAGGAGGGGATATATACATACATAGAGCTGATTCATTTTGCTGTACAGCAGAAACTAACACAACATTGTAAAGCAACTACATTCCAGTAAAAATTTAAAAACACAAACAAAAATACAATGTGGCCACAGTTCTTCCAAGCTTCATGGAATACCAGTTTAACATCTGTTCCGTGAACCATAACTTCTACTATTAAAAATTGATTGCGACACAAGTTCCTTAGAATTCACTACAAATAAAATTTGATCCACAAAGTTTACCACTATATTAAGTGATACATATTTTGCTGCCCGCTCATAAGCAAACGATGGTGAGTTTTCCAATCAATGCAAGTAAAATTCCAGATTTTAATTTTATTTAGATGCATGTTTCTAAGGCTTTTCTTCCTCTAAGGACGCATGGACTAGTTTGAGGCTGAGTGAGTTTATGTGAATGAACTAAATGAATAAGTATCTGATTTATTTGGCCAGATTATGACTCTTCCTCTTTGATGTGACTTTAAGAATGTCAAGATTCATCTAGTTTGCTTAATGGGTCTAACGCCAGCCATACTAGTCATTCCGTATAGAGCTACTCCTGAGAGAAGGTAGTCATCTATTCTGTAGTAAAAACTGGCTTTGTAGTTGTTTCTTCTTTAGGACATAATAAAGGGCATGGTTTTCAGTTCATAAAACTCTAGGATTAAAAACCCCTGCTCCATAGGTTATCACCAAAGTACTCAGCACTTTGAGTGAGGGGCTCATGCTTTTCTTGAGTATCTTTCCTCCTACCGAGGACATGAATAGAGCTGGAAAGACCTCAACTCACGCCTAAAAAGACCCTTTATTTTCCTGTTATTTACTGTGACATTTTCATTCTGTGAAAAAAAAGGGTTTTCCTTATAGTGAATCTATCAACAAATTGTTTTTATGCAAATCCCATAAATAAGCCACATCTTGGATATATGTATAACAGATTCACTTTGCTATACACCTGAAACTAACAATTTGTAAACTAACTATACTCCAATAAAAAATTTTAAAAATAAGCCACATATTTATAGAATAAAGTTATGCACAAGTTGGCTTTAGTTACTAGCTCTAGGACAAAAACAGAAGGTAAGAAAGACTCTGGAAGCTGAAATGAATGGCTAAAATACATGCCATTAGTGGTTACGTAAATGTTATTCTTTTCCCTCTCTACCATATATAATAAAAGCATTTCTCAGTAGCAATAGTCTATAGTTCGTTTAGTATTTGTCATTATTTTCCTGATCATTTCCTCCACCAAAAAGATAAATCTAGCTGAAGATTCAGACTCATGGACAAAACCAGGTAAAATCAAAGCTTTTTAAAGAAGCAATAACTTACATATACACTTAGATCAGCTGCAAGGAAAATGGAATAAATTGAGAAAAAAATTCCACTTATAAATAATCTTGACACAGAATCAGGATATTAAGTACAGACTTGAGACAAAGAGAAACAGTCAACTCTTTACCTTTGCGCTCCATGAAAACGATGGGGACAGAAATCAGTCTATTGCTTCTGACTTACATCTTCAGATAAAGGAACTGTCTTTATTTCACTTTGTAATTCTCAGCAACAGCATTAACAACTGCGGTCCATATCAGTAGGCACTTGGTAACTCATTCACCGCGCAGGACTGAAGCTGTTTCTAGCCTGGGGAGACCTGGCAGGTTGTTACATGTGTTTCATAAAGGCTGCATTTTAGTGGTGGATATCAGTGTTTTTCACTGTTGGCACCACAAAACATCTGAAATCACTCAGATAACTTTCTTGTTTCCTCTCAGGTTACAGTCCCTGGACACAATCCACATCTCACAGAAGTGACTATTCCCCCAAAATCCCAGAACTTCAGTGCTCTTAAAAAGGATATTTTACTTCCATTCACAGGGCAATTGGATCATATCCCAGAATCAGATCCTTTATGTCCTATAATTCCTCTTTACAGAGATTTGCAAGGCCACTCAGCTGCAACAAAGCCCAGTCTGTTCTTATTTTTAGTGACTCTTTTTCATATATTGTTCAAATAAAGCAGAATGTGAAACTCAACCCCCATCACCACCTGGAATCAGGGCTTACTCACGCCAGGTTACTGCAACTCTAACTCCCTCTGTGGGACCTTGACTGGATAAACTCCACGGTCCTTCCCTAAGAAGAGAAATGTTTGTTTCCAAATCCTGCAACAAGCAAAGTATGGTGATAATGAAAGGAATGATTTAGTCTTAATGATGGAAGACACTTACCCATCAAGTACTGCTCACTTACACTTAATCTTGAAGTAGTCTTAGAAATTTGTAAGAAGTTAAACTTGAGAAGCATGAAAGAAGTTCCTGCAAGAAAAAAAGGAGGTAATTTTGTATACAGAGAACCATTTGAATATAAGCAATGAAGATGAACATTTATTGATCACCTACTATATACAAGACCTTGCCATGTGTACTATATGTGAAGAGATAGTGCCATATATAATTCTCAGTGCAGGGAAAAATGATGATAGGACTGGGAATATTAAGTTTTGCCAACGTTCTAAGGAAATGTGAGAGAAAACAGGCAACCATGTCTCAGTGGCCCAAGAAAATATGGGCCTGATGGGATGACAAATTTGTCTACTGAGCCCCAAAATAATAGGTCAATTAAGGTAAGGGTCCCTGCCTTTCTGCAACCAGATGCCACAGTCTTCTCTTATGCTGATGACCCCCAAATGCCTGAGCTTCACACTCAGGTCTGACTGCCCACTGGACACATCTACCTGGATGTGACCCATAGATACCTCAAACTCATCATGTTGAAAAATTGAACATACTTCTCTCCCCAGAGCTGGTCTTCCTCCTGCCTTCTGTCTCAGTTACTGATAGCACCAAACTAGAAACCTGGGAGTCACCCTTGATACCTCCTCCTCCTCCTCCATCCCATCTATCCAGTCAGTCACTAAAGATTGATGTTATTTGTATGTGTTGATTGATTCTACCCTCTCTTCATGGCTACTAACACCACCAGGTTTAGGCCATCATAGCTCACCTGTACCACGGCAACAGCTCTACTGGTCTCTTGCTTCCAGCTTTCTCCTCTTCAAATCCAACCTCCACACAGCACTGGGGAAAGGGGTCTATTTAAAACAAAAATCAGCAATCAACTGCTTGTAGTTCCTACACACACAACACACTGTGTGTCCCCTGTGTCTGCAATGACATTCTGACCCACTACATTTTCTTTCCCACTCCTCCTTTAAAACCCAGTTCAGGTTGTTTAATGGGTACAGAGTTTCTGTTTGTCATGATGAGAAAGTTCTGGAAATAGATAGTGATAATGGTTGTACAACATTGTGAAGTATTTAATGCCACTGAATTGTATACTCAAAACTGGTTAAAATTGTAAATTTTATGTTATGTATATTATACCACAATAAAAAAAAGAGGATAGTGACTATTAAATATTAAAATAATGCTTCATTAGGTGCTTCATAATAATGTACTCTAGAAAGTGAAGGCTCCAAGGCATACATGCTATGTAAATTACATATCTTACTTAGGTGAAACTCCAACAGAAACAAAGACTAGTCTGTTAAAGAGTAAACAAGTAAAATATAAAGATCAATGATGATTCCCTTAAAAAAAACAACAACAACAACAGTTCAGGTATCAACTCCTCTGGGAAACCTTTGCTGACCATTGTCCCATTCCACTCAGTTTCACCCCCTCCCAGCCCCTTTGCTCCACAAGTTAAACAGGTTACCTCTGTTGTGGGATTTATAACACTGCATTATGCTCTTCTATTTCCATGAGTGATTTTCTCTGGCAGAGTGAGAGGTCTCTGAGACCAGGGTCTATTTAATTTGTTTGAAAAACTTATTCTAAACCCTATCACATGGTGAGACCTGAATGAATGAACCAAGTGCTCCAGCAAACTGCTGCTCTTAAAACATTATATGCAAGAATTAGGGGAGGTGGGGGTATCAAACAGCAGACCAGCAACTCTGGCGAGCAGGTTTCTGAGTGCTGTGTATCGCTCATGAAAGTGAGTTGCCTTGGCTCTTATTTTAAATTGAAAGTCCCATAGGGTCTGGAAACAGAAACTGTACTGGGCTTGGTACCTGCTTGAGACCCACAAATGAAAGGGAGATACATGGGCATTTAGGAGCTATTCCTATGCCAGTTTATTCTACATGCACAAAATCATACATGTTAATATCAGCAATATTTGTAGAACTCTTTTAAATCTGGTAATAACCTAAATATCTTGATCATTTTTATTTAAATAAGTGGTAATTTATTATATACTTGAAAGTATATATTAATATAATATTGCAGAAAATGAGTTTGGTAATATTACAGATAAAAGTATACAAAACTCAACTTGATTTACTATCAAGTCCTAAACAATTTTCAGTCAGGCATTCTGAGTTCTAACTTTTCCTTTTCTAAGATAGCAATTCTGAAGGGACATGAACCTTAATGTAAATTTCTGAAGGAAATAATGCTTTTAAAATCAGAAATTTTATCAGAATCAAACTTAAAACCATTTAGAGACAAGCAAAACAATTTAGAAAATTTCCAAACCAAATATAAACCAAACCTGAATTTAGTTCAGAGCAGGTTTGAGGTATATTTTGCAGCGACAGCTCTGTGCTTGAAAGTGAAGTTTGCTGCAAGGATTTAGTATGGTAGAATCCCAGCTACACCCTCCACTCATCAAGTGATGTGTTCAAGAGAAAAAACAACCATGGAATTCTGACTACAGTGAGACCAGATCCCCAACACCTTTCCTACTGTTCTCCACCCTCTTAGGCTGTTGATTATGCTCCCCGGGTTCTAAGTTCAGGTGTAATTCCTTTTATAGAGAAACCAACATAGTAAAAGATTTTCAAGATAGGCGAAAAGAAGATAGCATGTATAATAGAATGATAATTAGGAGGCAGGAGCCCTGTGATTCAACCCACCACAGTTCAGTTTCCTTACCTGTAAAATGAAGGTCTCTGCTTGACTGTGATTCTATGATTATCAGTAGCAGCGGTGTAAGATGCCACACTCTGGTGCCAGTTTTGGGTACCTGCCCAGGTGGAGGAAGGATAATTAACACTCAAGAGGCATAAATATTTTGAAGGCAGTATAACTTATTAGAGACCAATAAACAGAATTGGTCTGAAAGCTGAAACAGTGGCTAGCTAGAATGACCATTTAATAATATTTAAGGAAATGTTCATGAAATAACACAGCTTTTACCCACGTACCTCCTCAAATTATAATAAATGTTAACAAGAATGAATTTAAATGGTGGAGAGTATTTTAGAGAAATGTTAAGTCTCTGCAGGTACTATCAGTGTTGACTTTGGTGCTTAATTTATCACAGACTTGAGCTGTTGGATGTATCAGAAATGTTAAAAAGCCTCTTCTCAATATTTCTGAAAGTCTAAGAAATCAACATTTTTGTTCTAGAAGCAAATTTGCATTTGTAGTATTTCTTAAAATGGTATGAGAGGTTAGCTCTACCTTTAGAAAGTAAAAATATCTGTCACTGGATTAAAAATATCTTTTCCTAGGGAATCTAGAAAAATGAGCATAGCATATTGTCTCACTGTGACAGGGGAAGTTGCTTATTGAGAAATTTGGTTCTTATTCTACACGGTGACAATACAGTTGATGCCTATGTCATGACAGATTTAGATTGGCGGGAAGGGGAGAAAATTATGATGGTTAAAGTGAAAAAAAGTTCACAGCACCTAACGTAGAAATTTGGGGAAACAGTCTAACTTCATTACAGACTTTACATTGTATCACTGATAAGCAGATATTGTACTGTATTGCTCACAAACCATTTTATCATACTTCAGCACATGAACTACTCCATAGCCTTTTATAAATGTTGCATAAGCTGATTTTATAAGTTTTCTCAGTGACTTTCTTTTGTACTATAATTAAAAACTTAAAATGCACAAATTGTCTAAGACTAAAAAGTGTTATGGGGCAGGGGCCAAGACTACCTCTGAATTCAGTAAAATCAGAATATTTCTGATTCTCAATAAAGAATTAATATTTCTGTAAACAACAAATGCTGTTTCTTTCCATTACATTACTTTGAAAACAAATACTTACACCAGTGTACAAAGTCCACATACCAGAGAGAACTGACTGCCATCAAATAAAGACCAAATCTAATGACCTTTTATGAGGCAACAGTACTGCAATAATTCTTCAAAGCCCAGAGAGTCCTTCCGGAAGTTTATATGATATATACCTATCCAAATTACTTTGTGCCATGGGGGAGATAATGGATGAAAAGTGTGCCTACTGGCACAAAACCCAAAAAACAAACACACAAAAAAATCACACAAAAAACACATACCACAAACACACACACACACAAAATCTTTGGAAAATTCCCAGCATACACTGTAAAGGGTCTGAGAAATCAAGCAGGAAAGAAATGGATTCCCCAGACTCAGCCATGGAAACATTTGCTTAAATAATTTAGCCTAGTACCATCTCTTTGAACTTACATATCTAGAAATTTTGGGAAATGCTGGTATATAGGGAGGGGTCTTTTGTCTTGAATAATATTTTATAGATTTCAAAGTGCTTTTGAAACACAGAATAATAAAAAATTTGCCTCTTCTAGGAATTGGATAACTAACAGCCCTAACCCTCATCCCTTCATCGATGCAACCTCTTAACATCGAATTTCTAGTCATAGGACAGAGAGGTTGGGCTTAAGTGTATGTCTGCCCCCTGAAACATGCTAAACAAATAATAGTTTAAATAAGACAAGACTGAGTAGGAACTAATTTACAGGTACCAATTTCTAAAAAGTGACAAATGTCTCAATTTTGAAGATGAATTGGGGCCAGTTTTTCTATTTTCAAAAGAGAATTCATTATATAGGACCACCTTTAGCAGGAGTTTCCTGGTATATCTTAGCTAGACTTTGATACTTTTTTAAAAAATTTTTTTGGCCGTACCACGTGGCATATGGGATCTTAGTCCCCCAGCCAGGGATCGAATTCACACCCCCTGCAGTGGAAGCACGGAGTCTTAACCACTGGACCGCCAGGGAAGTCCCTAGACATTGATCCTTAAATTTGCAGCTCCTTATAGCGTTTATTACTCCCTACGCCACCGTCCAAAGCAAAGTACAAATGAACTAAATTTTAAACTATTAGACATAGAGGGGAAAAAGGTAAAAGAAGATAAACTGTAAAAAGGATTAGTCAGCTTTTTGGTTGGTAGTATGTTTTCGTTTTTTCCTACTTCATTTTTGAAATTTTCTACTAACTACTTTTAGAATGAAAGAAAAGCAACTGATTTAAAAAATGAAACCTCAGGGCTTCCCTGGTGGCGCAGTGGTTGAGAGTCCGCCTGCCGATGCTGGGGACCGCTGAGCTTGTGCAACCGGAGCCTGTGCTCCGCAACCGCAGAGGCCGCAACAGTGAGAGGCCCGCGTACCTCAAAAAAAAAAAAAAAAAAAAAAAAGAAACCTCAGATTTCAGAAGCGCCAGCGTACACAATTGCTACACCTTCTTACATATTCATTGAAATTTCCAGATCTTGAAATAAGTTTATTAACTTAGCTCAGTTAATTAAACTTTTCCCTAATTGATCAAGAACATGTTCTTCAACACTAACATATAGTATTTTTACACAGTGTTTGTCTCATGAAGCCCTGAAGGGTGAATAGTAAAAGATTTCAGGACCAAAATGTGTAACAACTCCCATTATTTCTTTGCTTTCTAGCCCAGCAATCTGTCTTCCAGGAGTATTCTGTACTTACTGTTAGGAATCTACCTACCAGTAGTTAGGAGCTGACTGTTGGCTTCCGAGAACTCCCAATGCGGTGCTTCCACCTGGTGGTTAAAGTGCTTAACTACAGAGACCTGGTCTCACATGCCTCTTAAAAAAGAAAAATGAACGATTGTGAGAAAAGGTGAAAAAAAGTATTTTTTTTAAATACAGAAGGCTGTTCTGTTTTTAAGAAAAGCTTTCCCAATTCTATTACAAGTCTGATACCATATCAACTTTTAAAGACCACTGTTTCCTTAAAATGTTTCTCTTTTGCCATTTAAGTAATTTATTGCATGGACAATATTTTTTCAGGATGATTCTTACAAGTGTCTTGTCCTCTTGTAAACTAGAGAAAACTGCACAGCTGATTTCCTTGCCAAGCAACATCCTTTACTGAATGCCTACTGTGCACACAATGCATTAGATGAGGCACCTGGGGGAACAAGGCAACACAAAAGGATGTTACAATCTGCTATTGAAAGATAACAAAGCAGCAAGGCAGTGAATTTAAGTGTGAACAGAGTTCCAGGCAACGTGGGAAAAAAAAGGGCGGGGTGAATTCAAGTCTAGCTCACTGGGTTTATGGTCATGAATGGATGCAAGAAGGATATTAAACGACTTCTGGTCCTTCCCACCTGCCAGACTCCATCCCAGGCTCTATGCATTTATTGTCTCTAATTCTAAGTCCACTAAGCAGGTAAGTACCAGATCTGCTATTTTGAATTTAGCCTGTCCCGGTCCACTAGGATGAAAATTAAAAGTCTTGAGAGACTCAGGAGGCCTAGGACCTTTGTTGCAGCAAGAAAGATGAGAGAAGAGAGTGGTGAAAAGAAAGCACCTGTTCCACAGACAGCTGTAAAAGTAAAATGATCAGGCAAACATCTGAGATAATGTCCAACAAGCAGTGAAATTATTGGGGTTTTTTAATATTTAAATCAGGGAAGCAACATGAAGATATCTGTAAATTATCTATAAATGAACCAAAAAAAAGGGTGAAGTCAACTTAGGCAGATGTTACTGTGATCTTGGAAGAAGGCCTAATACAGGGTATTGCCTGGAAAGGTGTGGACCAAAAATAAGCACATAAAAATACTAAAACTTAACTGAGAAATAAATGAAATTCACCTAACATGACAGTAAAAAAAAATGTTTTGAAAAAGTTGAAATTGTGAATATGGAAGATATTTTGTTACGCTGACTTCAAGTTGTTGGGTGAACATATAAATAGTTGTATTCTGAAGGCAGATCTATAGGACTGAAAGGATGAGAGGGCAATGTTGGGAATTCCCTGGTAGTCCAGTGGTTAGGACTCAATGCTTTCACTGCCATGGGCCCGGGTTTCATCCCTGGTCAGGGAACTAAGATCCCGCAAACTGCGGCAAAAAAAAAAAAGAGAGAGAGGCAATGTCTATCAATTTTTTAAAATAGGAATTTTTAAAGGAGAGTTTTAGAAGAGTGATAAGAATTCAAGTATGATTTAGGATCACCACCCTCCTAAAAACAATCAATTATGGTTCTCTTATCTGAAATAATAATATTCTAACAATATTTTAATATATAATTTCAAATACATTACCTGCTAGTAAATTACTAAACACACGTGGAGTCTCCCAACTGCTTGTCACTTCACAATGCCCTTGTTCTATTTTCTGTTGCTCTTTGCTAGTTCCTGTTAACAGTTCATTTTACAATTTATTATAATTAAACACTTCTGAGCACCTTCTAAATGTGCTGGTGCTTTCAGATAATTATCTTTTTAAAGCAGTATTTGTAAATGTCAAAAATTCCCTATCATATCTAATTGAAAGCTGGCTGCATGATAGACAATATGGCTACAAACTTTAATTAAACAACTGGTACTTTTTAAAGAAATAATTATTAAGAAATAATTTTTTATAAATACTAAATCAAAACCCAATTCAGAATTCACATAACCAGAAAATGCAACTACCAACTTTTCACAATACAATGAATGACTACTTGCAGTTATTGTCATCAGCCTACAGACCTAAACACTAATCAGTACCTTTAAAACATTTATTAAAATTAAAAATCTAAATTATGCCAACATATAACCCTGGTTTAGCTTTGGGACCCACAATCTCCTGCTTTTAAAGCCGGCTTCAAGACTTAAGTCCCAGTGCTTTGATTCATTCAATAAACTCTTATTGAGCACCTACCTGTATGTGTATCACAATCAAGAAGATGTTCTTGGCTTCATGGAATTTAGTTTCATAGATGACACAGAGGAGTTACAAGCAATTACGATAGGGCTTTTCATGCTGACAAGTGACAGGGTAGCTAACCCTAGTCCCATCCATGCACTAGCTACATCCCTTCCAGACCGTTCAGAACTATCACATGTTGAGAAACCACTTAAGCCAGGCTGCCATATGGTAACACAAGTGAACAGGATAGGGAGACAACAGCATTTCGTGGCCCTACTAAATTGTAACATCATTCTCTCATGTTGGTCTTATTCGATGCCTTAGAGGCTCCCAACTGCCCATATATGTGTACTTCCAAAGTGGGCAGGCATGGTCCTTCCAAAACAAAAGAAGCATATTCAGACTACTGCCTTTGATTATCCAAATAGATGATATTCAAATATAATTTTTATTTTAACAAAACTAATTATAATGGGGGAGAAATGTGGCCAAGATGGCAGAAAAGGGAAAACCCTGAGCACACCTCCTCCCATGGGCACACCAAAATTACAATAGGGAAACTATTGATGAGAAAAACTGGAAGACTAGCAGAAAAGACCTTCAACCAAAGAAGGAACCACAATGAGCAGGGTAAGAGGGGTGGTGACGTAGTAGTCAAGATCCATACCGCGGGTGTGTCACCCACCAAGGAGCGAGTGGTCAGCTCCACATTGGGCTCCCCAGCCCGGGGAGTCCTGCACCAAGAGGATGAGCCCCTAGAATGTCTGACTTTAAAGGCCAGCAGGGCTTACTTTTGGGAGAGCCAGAGGACTGTGGGAAATAGAGACACCACTCTTAAAGGTGCACACAAACTCTCACATCCTCCAGGACCCAGAGTATAAGCAGTAATTTGAAAGAAGCATCAGTCTCACCATCTGATCTTGGAGTCTCCTGGAGAGGTAGGAGGCAACTGCAGCTCACCCTGGGGACATAGACACTGGCAGCAACCATCTTTGGGAGTTTGCTCTACCCCATGAACACTGCTGGCAAGTGCCATTTTGGAGTCCTTGCTCTAGCTTATTAGCCTTGGGATCCAGCCCCTCCCACCAGCCCGTGGTTATCAGTACTGGGATGCCTCAGCCCAAGCAACCAACCAGGTGGAGAGACAGCCCCACCCACCACGAGGCCTGCTGCCTTAAGATCCCCTGAGCCCACAGTCAACCCAGGACCTGGCTCTGTCTACCAGAGGCCTCAGACCCTGACCCTGCCTACCAATGGGCTGGCACTAGCCACAGGACCAGGCTCACCCACCAGTGGGTAGACACCAGTCCCGGGATCCCATGGGCACCAGCCCTACCCACCACCAGGCCAAAACACCAACTCCAGGACCCCCAGGACACTGCAGCTAAAGACCCCAGGACCTGGATCTGCCAACCAGTGAGCCAGCACTAGCCCCAGGACACCCTGGGCCTTGGCCCTGCCCACCATCAGGTGGACACCAGCCCCAGGACCACTTCAGCCCTGCAGCCTACAGTATCAGGACCCAGCCCATCCACCAGTAGGCCTGCACCAGTCACAAGACCCTTTGGGCCCTGGTCCTGCCCAACAGCAGGCCAAAATCAGCTCTGGGACACCTTGGGACCCTCAGCCAGCTGGTCCAGGATCCAGCCCCACCTACCAGCAGGACACCAGCTCTAGGACCCTTAGGGCCCTGCAGCCAGAGACCTGGGAATGCAGTTCTGCCCACCAGTGAGCTAGCACTAGCTCCAGCACTGTCTACCCGCAGGCCAACACCAGCCCCAGGAACCCCCAGGCCCCAATCCCACCCACCAGCAGGCAGACACCAGCTCCAAGACCCTTTGGACCCATTAGCCAGCTGCCCCAGCCTCCAGCCCCATTCACCAGTGGGCCAACACCAGCTTTGGGACACCTCAGACCCAGCAGCCAGCTGTGTCAGGAACTGGCCCCACCCACCAGCAAGCCAACATTAGATCGAGGACACACTCCCCCACCTCCATCCCCATAACCATCCACTCTAGTACCTGGCTCCACTCACTAGTGGATTAGCTGGAGCCCAGGATCCCCCAGGGCCCCATAGCCAGCAACCTTGTAATCCAGCCCTACCCACCAGCAGATGGCAGCCTCTGCACAAGGCAGGGCTTGGAAACCAACCAGAACAGGGCCAGCCACACCCACCAAGATGGCCCACAGTAATCAGCCCACCACAACAGAAGGGTTCAAGCAGCCCAAATAGGGGGCACCCTTAGAGCATACAGCCCTAGTCACCAGGTAATGATCATAATGATGTTCAGAACTTTAGATATCTATGGCTGAACAGAGCAAAAAGTTATACAGTTTTAACGAAGAGTTAGAAAATACAAAGAAGAGTCAAACAGAGATGAAGAATACAATAACTGAAATGAAAAATACACTAGAAAGAATCAACAGTAGATTAGATGGTACAGAGGAATGGATCCACAAGCTAGAAGACAGAGTAGTGGGAATCACTGGAGCTGAACAGAAAAAGCAAACAGACAAGCAAACAAATAAAAAGAAATTAGGACAATCCCAATGTTCATAGCAGCATTATTTACAATAGCCAAGATATGGAAGCAACCTAAGTGTCCACCAACAGACAAATGGATAAATAAGATGTGGTATATATACAATGGAATACTACTCAGCCATAAAAGAGAATGGAATTTTGCCATTTGAAACATGGATGGACTTGAAGGGTGTTATGTTTAGTGAAATAAGTCAGAGAAAGCCAAATAATGTATGATATCATTTATGTGTATAATCTGAGAAATAAAACAAACTTGTGAATGTAACAAAAAGAAACAGACTTACAAATAGAAACAAGCTAGTGTTTACCAACGGGGAGAAGGGAGAAGGAAGAGGGGAGGGGCAAGATAGGGGTAGAAGATTAACAGGTACAAACTACTATGTATAAAATAAATAAGCTACAAGGATATATTGTGCAGCACAGGGAATATAGCTAATATTTTGTAACTATAAATGGGGTATAATCTTTGAAAATTGTGAATCACTGTTTTATACCTGAAATTTATATTGTACATCAACTATACTTCAATTAGAAAAAAAAAAAGAAAATGAGGAGTTTAAGAGACCTGAGGGACATCTAGTGTACCAAAATTCACATTATAGGAGTCTCAGAAGGAGAAGAGAGAAAGGGGCAGAGAATATATATGAGGACATAATAGCTAAAATCTTCCCTAACCTGGGAAAGAAAACAGACATCCAGGTCCAGGAAGCCCAGAGAGTCCCATACAGTATCAACCCAGAGGACCACACCAAGACAAAAACTGAATGGCAGGACTTCCCTGGTGGCCCAGTAGGTAAGACTGCACACTCTCAGTGCAGGAGGCCCAGGTTCAATCCCTGTTCGGGGAACTAGATCCCACATGCATGCCACAACTAAGAATCTGCATGCCACAATTGAAAGTCCACATGCTGCAACTAAGAAGTCCACATGGAACAACTAAAAAAAATAATAAGATCCCACATGCCACAACTAAGAGTCAGTACAGCCAAAATAAATGAATGATAAATATTTAAAAAAACTAAATGGCAAAAATTAAAGGTAAAGAGAGAATATTAAAGGCAGCAAAGGAAAAGCAACTACTTAGGTACAAGGGAACTCCCATAAGGCTATAAGCTGACTTTTCAGTAGAAACTCTGCAGGTCAGAAGGGAGTGGCACAATATACTTAAAGTGATGAAAGGGAAAAACCTACAACAAAAAAGGGAAAAACCTACAACAAAAAAAAACCTACAACAACAAAAAACAAAAACCTACAACAAAAAACCTACCAGGCAAGGCTTTCACTTGAGGGTGAGATCAAAAATTTTACAGACAAGCAAAAGCTAAAAGAGTTCAACACCAGCAAACCAGCTTTACAAGAAATGTTAAAGGGACTTCCTAAGTGGAAAAAAGAAAAAAAAATGCCACAACTAGAAAAATGGAAACTACAAAAGGAAAAATCTCATTGGTAAAGACAAATATACAGTAAAGGTAGTCAATCAACTATGTACAAAGCTAGTAAGAAGGTTAAAAGACAAAAGTAGTAAAACTGTCTATAACCACAATAAGTAGTGAGGGGATACACACACAAAAAAGATGCAAAATGTGATGTCAAAAACAGTTAACATGGGGGGATGATTAGTAAAAATGCAGGATTGTTGAAATGCATTTGAACTTAAGAGATCAGCAACTTAAAATAATCATAGATAGGTAGGTAGATAGACACACAGATAGATAGATACCTCAAGGTAACTAGAAACCAAAAACCTATAATATAAACACATAGAAAAAAGGAATTCAAACATAACATTAAAGAAAGTCTTCAAATCACAAGGGAAGAGATCAAAAGAAGGACCAAAAACAACTATTAAAAACAACCCCAAAGCAGTTAACAAAATGGCAATAAGTACATACCTATCAAAAATCACATTAAATGTAGATGAACTAAATGCTCCAATCAAAACACATAGAATGGCTGAACAGCTACAAAAACAATACCAATATATATGCTGCCTACAAAAGACTCACTTCAGATCTGAACATACAAACTGAAAGTAAGGGGATGGAAAAAAGTATTCCATGCAAATGGAAATTAAAAAAACAAAAATAAAAACGAGGTAGCAGTACTTACATCAGACAGAATAGATTTGAAAATAGACAGTCACACGACACTAAGGACAATACATAATGATAAAGGGATAAACCTAATAAAAAGATACATAACAGTTATAAATGCACCTAACATAGGCGCACCTAAACACATAAAGCAGGGACTTCCCTGGTGGCACAGTGGTTAAGAATCTGCCTGCCAATGCAGGTGACACGGGTTCACGCTCTTCTCCGGGAAGATCCCACATGCCATGGAGCAACTAAGCCCATGCACCACAACTACTGACACTGCAATCTAGAGCCCACGAGCCACAACTACTGAGCCTGCCTGTCAAAACTACTGAAGCGGGGCTTCCCTGGTGGTGCAGTGGTTGAGAGTCCGCCTGCTGATGCAGGGGACACGGGTTCATGCCCCGGTCCAGGAGGATCCCACATGCCGAGGAGTGGCTGGGCCCGTGAGCTATTGCCGTCGGGCCCGCGTGTCCAGGGCCTGTGCTCCGCAACGGGAGAAGCCACAGCAGTGAGAGGCCCACGTACCTCAAAAAAAAAAAAACTACAGAAGCGGGCTTCCCTGGTGGCACAGTGGTTGAGGGTTCACCTGCTGATGCAGGGGACATGGGTTCGTGCCCCAGTCCAGGAAGATCCCACATGCTGCAGAGCAGCTGGGCCCATGAGCCATGGCAGATAGGCCTGCGTGTCCAGAGCCTGTGCTCCGTAACGGGAGAGGCCACAACAGTGAGAGGCCTGCATACTGCAAAAAAAAAAAAAACCAAAAAACTACTGAAGCCCGCTCACCTAAAGCCTGTGCTCTGCAACAGAGAACACTGCAGTGAGAAGCCTGCGCACCGCAACAAAGAGTAGCCTCCACTAGCCACAATTAGAGAAAGCCCGTCTGCAGCAACAAAAGACCCAATGCAGCCAAAAATAAATAAATAAGTAAATAAATTTATTTTTAAAAAAACACATAAAGCAATATTAACAGACATAAAGAGAGAAAGTGACAGTAATACAGTAATACTAGGTAGGCCTTAAATGACATATTAGACCACATGAACTTAATAGATATATACAGAACATTTCATCCAAAAGCCACAGAATACATTCTTTTCAAATGCACAAGGAATATGCTCCAGGACAGATCACATACTAGGCCACAAAACAAGTCTCCATAAATGTAACAAAACTGAAATCATATCAAGCATCTTTTCTGACCACAGTCAACTATAATAAAAAAAAAAATGCAAAAACCACAGCCCCAAAACAATGAACAAAATGGCAATAAGTACATACCTATCAATAATGACATTAAATGTGAATGTGAGGCTAACCAATATGCTACTAAACAACCAATGGATCACTGAAGATATCAAAAAAGAAATTTAAAAGTACCTGGAAACAAATGAAAACAAAAACACAACAATCCAAAATCTATGGGATGCAGCAAAAGCAGTTCTAAAAGAAAAGTTTACAGTGACACAAGCCTACCTCAGGAAAGAAGAAAAACCTGAAATAAACAACCTAATCTTACACCTAAAGGAACCAGAAAAGGAAGAACAAATAAAACCCAAAGTTAGTAGAGGGAAAGAAATCATAAAGATTAGAGCAGAAATAAAAGAAATAGAGACTAAAAAAACTACAGAAAAGATTAATGAAACTAAGAGCTAGTTCTCTGAAAACATAAACAAAATTGATAAACCAGACTTGACAAGAAAAAAAAAGAAAGCCCAAATCAATAAAATCAGAAATGAAAAAGAAGTTACAACTGACACCACAGAATTACAAAGGATCATAAAAGATTACTACAAATAATTATATACCAATAAAACGGACAACCTCAAAGAAATGACAAATTCCTAGAAATGTACAATGTCCTCAGAATGAACCAGGAAGAAATAGAAATTATGAATAGACCAATTACCAGTAATAAAATTGAATCAGTAATGAAACAACTCCCAAAAGACAGAAGTCCAGGACCAGATGGCTTCACAGGTGAATTCTACCATTTAGAGAAGAGTTAACACCTATTCTTCTCAAACTATTCGAAAAACTGCAGAGGAAGGAACACTTCCAAACTCATTCTATGAGACCAGTATCATCCTGCTCCCAAACCCAGACAGAGATATCACAAAAAAAGAAAGTTGCAGGCCAATATCATTTATGAACACAGATGCAAAAATCCTCAACAAAATATTAGCAAACTGAATTCAACAATTCACTAAAAGGATCATACACAAGGATCAAGTGGGATTTATACCAGGGATGCAAGGATGGAACAATATCCACAAATTAATCAATGTGATACACCAAATTAACAAAATGATGAAAAAAATCATATGATCATCTCAAGGGATGTAGAAAAATTTGACAAAATTCAACATATCCATTTATGATAAAAACTCTCAACAAAGTGGGTATAGAGGGAACATATCTCAAAATAATAAAGGCCATATATGACAAGACCACAGCTAATGTCATACTCAATGGTGAAAAGGCGAAAGCATCTCCTCTAAGATAGGAACAAGACAATGATGCCCACTCTTGTCACTTTTACTCATCATGGTATTGGAAGTCCTAGTCACAGCAATCAGATAAGAAAAAGAAATAAAGGGAATCCAAACTGCAAAGAAAGAAGTAAAACTGTCACTGTTTACAGATAACATGATACTACACATAGAAATTCCTGGGAATTCCCTGGCAGTCCAGTGGTTCGGACTCGGCGCTCTCACTGTCAGGGTCCTGGGTTCAATCCCTGCTCAGGGAACTAAGATCCTACAAGCCGCATGGCACACCAAAGAAAAGAAAATCCTCAAGACACCACCAAAAACTACTAGAGCTCATCAATGAATTTGGTAAAGTTGCTGGAGACAAAAATATACAGAAATCTTTTGCATTTCTATATGGTAACAATGAACAATCAGAAAGAGAAATTAAGAAAACAATCCGATTTATAATTGCAACGAAAGGAATAAAATACTTAGGATAAATCTAACTAATGGGTTACAGATGCTCAACATCACTAAAAATTAGAGAAATGCAAATCAAAACTACAATGAGGTATCACCTCACACCAGTCAAAATGGCCATCAACAAAAAAATCTACAAACAATAAATGCTGCAGAGGGTGCAGAGAAAAGGGAACCCTCTTGCACTATTGGTGGGAATGTAAATTGATACAGCCACTGTGGAGAACAGTATTGAGGTTCCTTAAAAAACTAAAAATAGAACTACCATACGACCCAGCAATCCCACTACTGGGCATATACCCAGAGAAAACCACAATTCAAAAAGACACATGTACCCCAATGTTCACTGCAGCACTACTTACAATAGCCAGGACATGGAAGCAACCTAAGTGTCCATCAACAGATGAATGGATAAAGAAGATGTGGTGTATATATATATGTGTATATATATATATATATATATATATATATATATATATATAAAAATAATGGAATATTACTCAGCCATAAAAAGAAATGAAATTGGGTCATTTGTAGAGATGTGGATGGACCTAGAGTCTGTCATAGAGTGAAGTCAGTCAGAAAGAGAAACACAAAATATCATGTTAACGCATATATGTGGAATCTAGAAAAATGGTACAGATGAACCGGTTTGCAAGGCAGAAATAGTGACAGAGGTGTAGAGAACGTATGGACACCAAGGGGGGAAAGCAGGGGGGAGGGGAGTGGGATGAATTCAGAGATTGGGATTGACATATATACACTAATATGTATAAAATAGATCATAAAAACCTGCTGTATTAAAAAAACAAATATCATGTATTAATGCATATATGTGGAATCTAGAAAAATGATACAGATGAACCTATTTGCAGGGCAGGAACAGAAAGGCAGACATGGAGAACGGATGTGTGGACACAGGGAGGGCAGGGGAGGGTGGGATGAATTGGGAGATTAGGTTTGACATAAATACACTACCATGTGTAAAACAGATAGCTAGTGGGTATCTGTAAAACACATACCTGCTCTACAGCTGTACAGCAGGGAGCTCATCTTGGTGCTCTGTGATGATCTAGATGGGTGGGATGGGGGTACGGAGGGAGGTCTAAGAGGGAGGGGATATATGTATACATATAGCAGATTCACTTCACTGTACAGCAGAAACTAACACAACATTGTAAAGCAATTATGCTCCAATTAAAAAAAGAAATTAAGAAAACAATCCCATTTATAATTGTGTCAAAAGAAATAAAATACTTAGAATAAATCTAACTAAGGAGGTTAAAGACCTGTACTTAGAAACTATAGGACGTTGAGGAGACCGGTTCAAGATGGCAAAGAGGGACATGCTCTCATTCCCTCTTGCAAGAGCATCAGAATCACAACCAATTGCTAAACAATCATTAACAGGAAGACACTGGAACTCACCAAAAAAGATACCCCACATCCAAAGACAAAGGAGAAGCCACAATGAGATGGTAAGAGGGGCACAATCACAGTAAAATCAAATCCCATAACTGCCGGGTGGGTGACTCACAAACTGGAGAACACTTATACCACAGAGGTCCACCCACTGGAGTGAAGGTTCTGAGTGCCACATCAGGCTTCCCAACCTGGGGGTCCAGTAATGGGAGGAGGAATTCCTAGAGAATCAGACTTTGAAGGCTAGCGGGATTTGATTGCAGGACTTCAACAGGACTGGGGAAAACAGAGACTCCACTCTTGGAGGGCACACACAAAGTAGTGTGCGCATCAGAACCCAGGGGAAGGAGCAGTGACCCCAGGGGAGACTGAACCAGACCTACCTGCTACTGTTGGAGGGTTTCCTGCAGAGGCGGGGGGTGGCTGTGTCTCACCGTGAGGACAAGGACACTGGCAGCAGAAGTTCTAGGAAGTGCTCTGTGGCGTGGGCCATCCCACAGTCCGCCATTAGCCCCACCAAAGAGCCCAAGTAGGCCCCAGTGTTGGGTCACCTCAGGCCAAACAACCAACAGGGAGGGAACCCAGCCCCACCCATTAGCAGTCAAGCACATTAAAGTTTTACTGAGCTCTGCCCACCAGAGCAACACCCAACTCTACCCACCACCAGTCCCTCCCATCAGGAAACCTACACAAGCCTCTTAGACAGCTTCATCCACAAGACGGCAAACAGCAGAAGAAAGAAGGACTACAATCCTGCAGCCTGTGGAACAAAAATGACATTCACAGAAAGATACACAAGATGAAAAGGCAGAGGGCTATGTACCAGATGAAGGAAAAGGATAAACCTCCAGAAAAACAATTAAATGAAGTGGAGATAGGCAACCTTCCAGAAAAAAAATTCAGACTGATAGTGAAGATGATCCAGGACCTCGGAAAAAGAATGGAGGCAAAGATTGAGAAGATGCAAGGAATGTTAAACAAAGACCTAGAAGAATTAAAGGACAAAGAGATGAACAATATAATAACTAAAATGAAAACTGCACTAAAAGGAATCAATAGCAGAACAACTGAGGCAGAAGAACAGATAAGTGACCTGGAAGACAGAATGGTGGAATTCACTGCTGTGGAACAGAATAAAGAAAAAAGAATGAAAAGAAATGAAGACAGCCTAAGAGACCTCTGGGAAACATTAAAAGCAACAACATTCACATTATAGGGGTCCCAGAAGGACAAGAGAGAGAGAAATGACCTGAGAAAATATTTCAAGAGATTATAGTCGAAAACTTCCCTAACATGGGAAAGGAAAAAGCCACCCAAGTCCAGGAAGTACAGAGAGTCCCATACAGGATAAACCCAAGGAGAAACACACTGAGACACACAGTAATCGAATTAGCAAAAGTTAAAGACAAAGAAAAATTATTGAAAGCTTCAAGGGAAAAACGACAAATAACATAGAAGGAAACTCCCATAAGGTTAATAGCTGATTTCTCAGCAGAAACTCTACAAGCCAAAATGGAGTGGCATGACATATTTAAAGTGTTGAAAGGGAAGAACCTACAACGAAGATTACTCATTCAGATTCGATGGAGAAAGCAAAAGCTTTACAGACAAGCAAAAGCTAAGAGAATTCAGTACCACCAAACCAGCTCGACAACAAATGCTAAAGGAACTTCTCTAAGTGGGAAACACAAGAGAAGAAAAGTACCTACAAAAACAAACCCAAAACAATTAAGAAAATGATCATAGGAACATACATATTGATAATTACCTTAAACGTAAATGGATTAAATGCTCCAACCAAAAGACACAGGCTTGCTGAATGGATACAAAAACAAGACCCATCTATATGCTGTCTACAAGAGACCCACTTTAGACCTAAGGACACATACAGACTGAAAGTGAGGGGATGGAAAAAGATAATGAAAATGGAAATCAAAGGAAAGCTGCAGTAGCAATACTCGTATCAGATAAAATACACTTTAAAATAAAGACTGTTACAAGAGACAAGGAAGGACACTACATAATGATCAAGGGATCAACAATTTAACATATAAATATATATACAAATTAAACTGCATAAATATAACAATTTAAATATATATGCACCCAACACAGGAGCACCTCAATACATAAGGCAACTGCTAACAGTTATAAAACAGGAAATTGACAGTAACACAATAATAGTGGGGGACTTTAACATCTCAACTTACACCAATGGACAGATCATCCAAACCGAAAATTAATAAGGAAAAACAAGCTTTAAATGACACAATAGACCAGATAGATTTAACTGATATTTATAGGACATTCCATTCAAAAACAGTAGATTACACTTTCTTCTCAAGTGTGCACGGAACATTCTCCAGGAGAGATCACATCTTGGGTCACAAATCAAGCCTCAGTAAATTTAAGAAAATTGAAATCATATCAAGCATCTTTTCTGACCACAACATTATGAGATTAGAAATCAATTACAGGGGAAAAAACGTAAAAAACACAAACACATGGAGGCTAATCAATACGTTACTAAATAACCAAGAGCTCACTGAAGAAATCAAAGAGGAAATCGAAAAATACCTAGAGACAAATGACAATGAAAACATGATGATCCAAAACCTATGGGATGCAGCAAAAGCAGTTCTAAGACGGAACTTTATACCAACACAAGCCAACCTCAAGAAACAAGAAAAATCTCAATCTAAAGTTTCACCTAAAGGAACTAGAGAAAGAAGAACAAAACCCAAGGTTAGCAGAAGGAAAGAAATAAAAATCAGAGAAGAGGGCTTCCCTGGTGGCCCAGTGGTTCAGAGTCTGCCTGCCAATGCAGGGGACATGGGTTTGTGCCCCAGTCCGGGAGGATCCCACATGCCGCGGAGCGGCTGGGCCCATGAGCCATGGCTGCTGAGCCTGCACGTCCAGAGCCTGTGCTCCGCAACGGGAGAGGCCACAACAGTGAGAGGCCCGTGTACAGCAAAAAAAAAAAAAATATATCAGAGCAGAAATAAATGAAATAGGAACAAAGAAAACAATAGCAAAGATCAATAAAACTAAAAGCTGGTTCTTTGAGAAGATAAACAAAACTGATAAACCATTAGCCACACTCATCAAGAAAAAGAGGGAGAGGACTCAAATCAATAAAATTAGAAATGAAAAAGGAGAAGTTACAACACACCGCAGAAATACAAAGCATCCTAAGAGACTACTACAAGCAACTCTATGCCAATTAAATGGACAACCTGGAAGAAGTGGACAAATTCTTAGAAAGGTATAACCTTCCACGACTGAACCAGGAAGAAACAGAAAATATGAACAGACCAATCACAAGTAATGAAAATGAAACTGTGACTAAAAATCTTCCAACAAACAAAAGTTCACGACCAGATGGCTTCACAGGTGAATTCTATCAAACATTTAGAGAAGAGCTAACACCCATCCTTTTCAACCTCTTCCAAAAAATTGCAGAGGAAGGAACACTCCCAAACTCATTCTATGAGGCCACCATCACCCTGATACAAAAACCAGACAAAGATACTACAAAAAAAAGAAAATTACAGACCAATATCACGGATGAATATTGATGCAAAAATCCTCAACAAAATACTAGCAAACAGAATCCAACAACACATTAAAAGGACCATACACCATGATAAAGAGGGATTTATGCCAGGAATTCTTCAATATACGCAAATCAATCAATGTGATACACCATATTAACAAATTGAAGAAGAAAAACCATATGATCATCTCAATAGATGCAGAAAAAGCTTTTGACAAAATTCAACACCCATTTATAAAAACTCTCCAGAAAATGGGCAGAGAGGGAACCTACCCCAACATAATAAAGACCATATACGACAAACCCACAGCAAACATCATTCTCAATGGTGGAAAACTGAAATCATTTCCTCTAACATCAGGAAAAAGAGAAGGATGTCCACTCTCACCACTATTATTCAACACAGTTTTGGAACTCCTAGCCATGGCAATCAGAGAAGAAAAAGAAATAAAAGGAATACAAATTGGAAAAGAAGAAGTAAAACTGTCACTGTTTGCAGATGACATGATACTATACATAGAGAATCCTAAAGATGCCACCAGAAAACTACTAGAGCTATCAATGAATTTGGTAAAGTTGCAGGATACAAAATTAATGCACAGAAATCTCTTGCATTCCTATACACTAATGATGAAAAGTCTGAAATAGAAGTTAAGGAAACACTCCCATTTACCATTGCAACAAAAAGAATAAAATACCTAGGAATAAACCTACCTAGGGAGACAAAAGACCTGTATGCAGGAAACTGTAAGACACTGATGAAAGAAATTAAAAATGATACAAACAGATGGAGAGATATACCATGTTCTTGAATTGGAAGACTCAACATTGTGAAAATGACTATACTACCCAAAGCAATCTACAGATTTAATGTGATCCCTATCAAATTACCAATGACATTTTTTACAGAACTAGAACAAATCATCGTAAAATTTGTATGGAGACACAAAAGATCCTGAATAGCCAAAGCAGTCTTGAGAGAAAAAAATGGGAGATGGAGGAATCAGACTCCGTGAGTTCAGACTATACTACAAAGCTACAGTAATCAAGACAATATGGTACTGACACATAATCAGAAATATAGATCAATGGAACAAGACAGAAAGCCCAGAGATAAACCCACACACTTATGGTCAACTAATGTATGACAAAGGAGGCAAGGATATACAATGGAGAAAAGAGAGTCACTTAAATAAGTGGTGCTGGGAAAACTGGACAGCTACATGTAAAAGAATGTAATTAGAACACTCCCTAACACCACACACAAAAATAAACTCAAAATGGATTAGAGACCTAAATGTAAGACCAGACACTATAAAACTCTTAGAGGAAAACACAGGAAGAATACTCTTTGACATAAATCACAGCAAGATCTTTTTTGATCCACCTCCTAGAGTAATGGAAATAAAAACAAAAATAAACAAATGGAACCTAGTGAAACTTCAAAGCTTTTGCAAAGCAAAGGAAACTACAAACGAGATGAAAACACACCCTCAGTATGGGAGAAAATATTTGCAAATGAATCATCGGACAAAGGGTTAATCTCCAAAATATATAAACAGCTCATGCAGCTCAATATTAAAAAAACAAACAATCCAATCCAAAAATGGGCAGAAAACCTAAACAGACATTTCTCCAAAGAAGACATACAGATGGCCAAGAAGCACATGAAAAGCTGCTCAACATCACTAATTATTAGAGAAATGCAAATCAAAACTACAATGAGGTATCACCTCACACCAGTTAACATAGGCATCATCAGAAAACCTACAAACAACAAATGCTGGAGAGGGTGTGGAGAAAAGGGAACCCTCTTGCACTGCTGGTGGGAATGTAAAGTGATACAGCCACTATGGAGAACAGTATAGAGGTTCCTTAAAAAACTAAAAATAGAATTACCATATGACCCAGCAATCCCACTACTGGGCATATATCCAGAGAAAACCATAATTCAAAAAGACACATGCACCCCAATGTCCACTGCAGCACTACTTACAATAGCCAGGTCATGGAAGCAACCTAAATGGACATCTACAGATGAACAGATAAAGGAGATGTGGTACATATATACGATGGAATATTACTCAGCCATAAAAAGGAACAAAATTGGGTCATTTGTAGAGACAGGGACGAATCTAGAGACTGTCATACAGAGTGAAGTCAGAAAAACAAATATCGTATACTAACACATGTATGTGGAACCTAGAAAAATGGTACAGATGAACCGGTTTGCAGGGTAGAAACTGAGACACAGATGTAGAGAACAAATGTATGGACCAAAGGGGGAAAGCTGTGGGGAGGGGGGTGGGGCTGTGATGAAATGCAAGATTGGGATTGACATATATACACTAGTATGTATAAAATGGATAACTAATAAGAATCTGTTGTATAAAAAAATAAAATTCAATAAACAAAACTATGGGACATTGATGAAAGAAATTGAATATGACACAGACAGAAACATATACTGTGTTCATGGACTGGAAGAATTAACATTATTCAAATGACCATACTATCCAAGGAAATCTACATATCAATCTAATCCTTAACAAAATATCAATGGTATTTTTCACAGAACTAGAACTAATTCTAAAATTTGTATGGAAACACATACACACACACAAAACCGTGGACAGCCAAAACAATCTTGAGAAAAAAGAACAAAGCTGGAGGTCTCACGCTCCTTGGTTTAAACTATACTACAAAGCTAGTCGTCAAAATAGTATGGTACTGCCACAAAAACAGACACATAGATCCATGGAACAGAATACAGAGTCCAGAAAGAAACCCACACACTTATGGTCAATTAATCTATGACAAAGGAGGCAAGAATGTACAATGGGAAAAAGACAGCCTCTTCAATAAGTGGTGTTGAGAAATCGAGACAATTATATGCAAAAGAAACTGGACTAGGCTCTCACACCATTCACTAAAATAAATTCAAAATAGATTAAGGACTTAAATGTAAGACCTGAAACCATAAAACTTCTAGAAGAAAACAGGTAGTTTGCTGTTTGACATTGGTCTTAGTGATTTTTTTTTTTTTTTTTGGGTATGTGTCCTCAGGCAAGGGAAACAAAAAGCAAAAAATCAACAATGGGACTACATCAAATTAAAAAGCTTTTGCACAGCTAAAGAAACTATCAACAAAATGAAAAGACAACCTATTGAACGGGAGAAGATACTTGCAAATGATATATTTGACACGGGGTTAAAACCCAAAATATATTGATATAAAGAAGTCATAAAACTAAGCATCAAAAAAACAATCCTATTAAAAAATGGGCAGAAGACCTTAACAGACATTTCTCCAGAGAAGACATACAGATGGCCAACAGGTACATGAAAAGACGCTCAACATCCCTAATCATCAGGGAAATGCAAATCAATATCACAATTGAGATACGCCTCACACCTGTCAGAATGGCTATTATCAAGAAAACAAATAAGTGTTGGTGAGGAATCCTTGTACATTGTTGGTGGGCATGTAAATTGCTGCAGCCATTACAGAAAACAGTACGGAGTTCCCTCAAAAAACTAAAAACATAGCTACCATATGATCCAGCAATCCCACTCCAGGGCATATATCTAGAAAAAACCAAAGGCACTAATTCAAAAATTTACATGCAGCAGAACTTCGCTGGTGGTCCAGTGGTTAAGACTCCACACTTCCAACGCAGGGGTCACAGGTTCAATCCCTGGTCAGAGAACTAAAATCCCACATGCCTTGTGGTGCAGCCAAAAAAAAAAAAAAAAAAAAATGTACATGCACCCCAACGTTCACGGCGGCACTGTTTACAACAGCAAATATATGGAAGCAACCCAAGTGTCCATTAGCAAACAATGGGTAAAGAAGATGTAGTACACACAAACACACACACACGGAATATTAGCCATAAAAAAGAATAAAATCTTAACATTTGCAACAACATGTATGGACCTAGAGAGTATTATGCTAAGTGATAAGTCAGACAGAGAAAGACAAATACTTTTACTTATAAGTGGAATCTATAAAACGAACACAACAAAACAGAAAGTTACAGATACAGAGAACAGGTGGTTGCCAGAGAGAAAGGAGGTGAAAGGAGGAAAGACATAAGTGAGGGACATTAAGAGGTACAAACCTTCAGTTGCAAAGTATTTAAATGAGTCATGGTGTAAAATTTACACTGTGTGGATTATAGGCAATAACTATGTAATACCTTTGCATAGCAACATATCATAACGAGACTCACTGTGGTAATCATTCGAAAATGTATAGAAATACCAAACCACTCTTGTATAACATGAACAAATCAACAGTACTGTAGGTCTTTATACTTACAAAAAAACCAAATAAATAGAAAAAGAGATCAGATTTTTGGTTATCAGAGGTGGGGAGTGGGGGGAGAGGGAAATGGATAGAGGCAATAAAATGGTACAAACTTCCAGTTATAAGTACTAAAGATATAATGTACAACATGATATATATAATTAACAGTGTGGTATGTTATATATGAAAGTTAAGAGAATAAACCCTGAGTTGTCATCACAAGAACAAAAATTTTGTCTTTAGTGTTGTATCTATGAGATAATGTTCACTAAACTAATTGTAATAATCAATTCATGAATGTAAACAAGTCAAATCATTATGCTGTACACCTTAAACTTATACAATACTGTATGTCAATTACCTCAATACTGGAAGAAAAAACTCATTATTATGGGAAAATTGCCTATAAGATCCAATAATCACATTTTTTAAACAATTCTTAAACATTTAATCTTTTATTTGTAAATCAATAAAACGCATGCTACACCTAAAAATTTAGACAATCAAGACTGCATTAGTAATGCATATATATATGGTGAATGAAACTCTATTTGCACCGATTTGAATGTCTTGTAAACAGCAGAATCATTGAATAATATACAGTTGTCCCTCAGTATCCATGGCGGATTGGTTCCAAGATGCACCCCCCCCCAACCCCGGGACACCAAAATCTTCGATGCTCAAGTCCCTTATATAAAATGGTATGGTATTTGCATATAACCTATGCACATCCTCCCATATACTTTAAATCTCTAGATTTAAATACCTGACACAATGCAAATGCTATGTAGTTGCCAGTGCACAGCAAATTCAAGTGTTCTTTTTGAAACTTTCTGGAATCTTTTTCCTGAATATTTCCAAACCAGTGGTTGGTTAAAGCCATGGATGCTGAATCCACAGGTATGGAGGGCTGACTATACAGTGTTTATAATCTCATTTTTATTTCTCTGTCCTCAGAGAGGATCAATTCTACTTAGTTCTAGGTGAAGTATTATAAATCCCAAATTAATAAAGCTTTACTCTATTTGAGGACCACTCTTTGGCTAAGGTGCTGATCCCTTCAGCCATTACTTACATATCTATATATGGGTAAGTCATATGTGTGTGTGGTTTTTGTTTTTAAAGTTTAATACAATGTTCTGTAACTGGCACACAAACTTGCTGTGCAAAATTATCCCTCAGTTCTGTTCTAAACTCATAGCTCAGTTAATTTTATTGTCCTCACCCGAGTATGTACGACTGACATATATGGGAGAAATACACTGGGACCTTAAATCAAAGTTGTTATTTTCCACTATTTTGTTGAAGATTTAATATAAATCAAGATGTTAATCTATACAGTTTGAGAGTTATTTCAGAATTTTATGTTCTGATCCCATCATTCTTATAGGATGTCATTCTTATAATTTTTGGACAATTTAGAGAAGTTAGGACAATTTCAGCTAGTATAAAAACAAACAGTCCTTCTGTTTATTATATCCCTTACCATATCAAAGAGACTGGAGAATGAGAAATATGTAAGTGCTACTTACATAGCACCAAAACGATCTACCTAGTTCTTTTATCTAGAAAGAATACGGTAAGTCCCCTGCAACGAACGAGTTCAGTTCCGAGAGCCTGTTCGTAAGACCAATTTGTTCATAAGTCCAACAAAATTAGCCTAGGTACCTAACACAACTAACACAATCGGCTATATAGTACTGTACTGTAATAGGTTTATAATATTTTCACACAAATAATACATAAAAAACAAACACAAAAAATAAAGAAAACATTTTTAATCTTACAGTACAGTACCTTGAAAAGTACAGTAGTACAGTACAACAGCTGGCATACAGGGGCTGGCATCAAGTGAACAGGCAAGGAGAGTTACTGACTGAAGGAGGGAGAAGAGGTGGGAGATGACAGCTGAAGGATTGTCAGCAACAGGAGATGGAGGGCAAGCTGCAATTTCACTCACACCTGACGCTGATGGCACAGGTTCTGGTTCCTTGCTGGATTCAATTCTACCTACCCTCTTGAAAAACCGATCCCATGATGTCTAGTAGCTCTTTTTTTCTCCTCATAGATAACACGGTAGCACTGGATTGCATTCTGAACGGCTGCTGCAACCTTCGTGTACCACTCTACATTCGGGTCCTGTGCCTCAAAAACTAACAGCGCCTCCTCAAATAAAGAAAAAACCCTTGCCATTTTCTGCATCGTGAATCTCTTTGGTTCTTCTGATACTTCTTCCTCTTGTCACTCCACTCTCAATTATTTTCACTTTTGTTTCCATCAGCAGTATCAGCTACATCACTGCTGCTTTAATGCTTGCTTCCAGACATCCTGAGCTTGAAATAAAGATACTATACTACTGTACTCTACACAGTAAAGTACACAAAAGCACAACCATTTGTAGGGGATGCACGCACGTGACAACGTACTCCACTCCCGTGAACTTTCGTGACTGGACATGCCAGCTCACATTCGCATCTTTGAAAGTTGGCAATTTGAAGGTTCGTATGCAGGGGACTTATTTTAAGAGGCTCTGAAGACTAGAGAAACTAAGGATTGGAAAGTTTAAGAGTATGTAAAATTTAAATATTAAATCTTTCACACGAACTTTTCCTCCTTACATGAAAGGTACTGAATAAGTTACATTTAAATGTCCTACTTATATATTTTTTAGAAAGTCAGATACTTCTCATTTAAGAGAAAGTGGAAATTATTTTAAATAACGAGCAGTAGGAATTTCCCTGATGGTACAGTGGTTAAGACTCTGCACTACCACTGCAGGGGGCGCGGGTTTGATCCCTGGTTGGGGAACTAAGATCCACATGCAGAGCGGAGCAGCCCAAAAAAAAAAAAAAAGGGGGGGTAGAGGGGTAAAGGATGAACTCTATATCCAATCCAAATTACATTAAAACTCAAATATAAAATATCAACAGAAGGGGCATTTTCCTAAAAGGAAGTAACTATTCACTATTGGGAGAAATCTACATGTAGTAAGATACTTTCTTGCTTTGATACAGCTAAAAAAATAAAAATAAATTTCATGTCTAAATTTTGGGGCTTATATAGTTAGAAATATATAATTCTACTTTTATAGGTAGTTCAACTAGGGGAAATAAGTTAGCACAATCATTTGAATTGGTTGTCTGCATACGGGGCAGGGCTTGTTCCTTTTCTTTAGCTTCTTTGCACATGTAAAGCATGCCATAAGATGTCCTGTTTTGCCATGGACTATGCAACCATTTTTAGGTCGACCTTGGCAAATCACACAAGGTTCAATGGCATTAAGAGGAAAACTAGATTCCACACTTTCTTCTTTGTCTTGTGTTTCTTCCCTCTCCAACTCTTTGACATCTTCTTGGCTACTATAAATGATACTATTAGAAGTTGATGGCTGAGAATAGTCCTCACTTTCTTGGGATAGGGAGGCTTGTGTGATCTTATCATCATTTTCCTCAACACATGATTCTCTGGAATCATTCACTGTAGATTTCTTACAGTCAGGGACATCAAAGCCCTCTTCTACTTGTGCTGAGTTTTCTAGTTTGGCTTTCTCAGACATTTTCCCTTTATCTTTCCCTTTATCTTCAGGAAGCCAATTTTCACGAAGGGCCCAACATCTGTTGCAATGAGGTGGAAGGGGAGGATTCATTTCACTGCATGAAGTACACTTCCAATAGTCCTTCAAGGAAACAAGACAGTTAGCTTCCGTAACCCTTCAATAACCAGTCACAGCAACGCTAGCAACTTGTTCAATATGTCTAAGGTAAAATGTATCATACAGCTCAATTTTCAGCATTTCATGTCTTATATAAAGCACTCAACGGTCTTTCCTCAAGCATGAGCTTGTAAATACATTTTTTTCCCAGCCAAACTATGCTAAGAATTCTAAAATGAAAAACGTATTCACCATGACCTTAACCATGTACCTGTAAAGTTATCTGTTCAAGGACAGAGTTGGTTCATCTTGTTGAAGCAAGTGCTATGGGATCTTCTCTGTAATGAAGCCTGTACCCACTCCACTCCCTTAAAGGCTCAAACCTGATACTGTGCCCAGTCCACCAAATCAATCTAGACAAAACTATCAACCAGTCTGCCATTGACTAAGACTCTCTTAGAAGTGCTCTAAAACCAGGGCTCAACTGGGTGTTCCCTAACTACACCCACAAAGGAAATGCTAAAACATTCTTTTCAGCAATCACAGCCAGATAAAATCTGCCATCCTTGTCACTATCCAGAATGTATGCCCTTTACTTGTCTATCCTTTTCTGTGTTCTCGTCTCTGTAACTGCTCATTGCTTCATCCTTATTCCAACTTATTTCTCCAACCTTTCCACCCACTATGCAATCTGGATAACAAATCCCCCACATTCCAAGCCTCTTTACTGAACATATCCCTTATCTCCCTGCCTTACGAGAAGCATGGTTCTTGCCTGAGGACACTGTGCATGTAAAACTTGCCATAAGAGGTCCTTCCTATCTTGCCATGAATAATGTAACCATTTTTAAGTTGCCTGACAAATGACATAAGATATTAGCAATAAGGGTGGAAACTTCATTCTCCCACAATGGTTCTTTCAAGTTGTAAAAGCAGGTATCTACTAAATGATAAAACCAAAGACAGGTCTTGTAATACAGGAAGAAAGTGCTTCAAGAGTCCGATAAATTACAAGATCTATGTCTAAAACATTTCACTCAGCCTGACATCAAATGACTCAACTAGTTACTTGAATTATTTTCTAATATAGCAAAATATTTTCCTAAGATTTTACAATTTCTCCTCCTTTTTAGTATTTGGATAATTAATAATTGTTTCTATCTCAGAAAGAGAAAACTGAGATTTCCTATCCAAATATAACAAAAAGCAGTATTTAAGAACAAAAATTAAAGCAATAATATTTGGTTAAAAAAACACACATCCAATACCTGAGGAACCCTGTGAAGCATGAAATGTAAATGTTTAAGTCCAGATTTCTTTAATAGAAAATCCCACCACATATTCTAATACAAATCAATATGATATTCATATTTGATAAGATTGGCAAAATATTGGTAACTGTTAGACCTGAGTGATAAGTACAATGGAGATACATTATACTATTCTCTATGCTGTACATACCCAAAATTTTCCATAATGAAGTTCTTCAAAAGTTCAAATTCCAACACAAAAAAACTAAAAAGTATAGCAACAGATCCCAACCCAATAAAAGAACAAAAATATTTTAAACCATTAAAACTTAAAAAAAAATGTTAACTTTATAAAAACGACCTCATGTCAAGAAGTAGACTAGACATATTTTTCTAATCTTGACTTCAATGTTATTTTTTGATTCCTTGAAAAAGTAAATGTATACTTACAGCTAAGGAAATTTCAGGATCTTCTTCAAATGAATCTGTATCACTCTCCCCTGCCTGATACACAGTAACTCGATATACCTAAGAAAAACAAAAACAAAAAAAAACATTACCATCAATTCATCACCTTTTTCTTCAACCAGTAAGGCTTCTTAGTGATAAGTGATAAGTCCTAAACAAACAACATGTACTCAGTCATCCCTCCGTATCTGTGGGCAGACTGGTTCCAGGACCCATAAGGATACCTAAATCTGCAGGTGCCCAAGTCCCTTATGTAAGATGGCATAGTATTTGCATACAATCTATGCACATCCTCCCCTACACTTCAAATCATCTCTAGATTACTTATAATACCTAATAAATGCTATATGAAAAGTTGTAAATACAACGTAAACGCTATGTAAATAGTTGATGGCCCACAGCAAATTCAAGTTTTGCATTTTGGAACTTCCTGGAATTTTTTTTTTTTACTCGAATATTTCCAATCTGCACTTGGTTGAATCCACCAATGTGGAACTCGCAAATACGGGGGTCCAATTATCTTATATATGAGATATCTGAGACAAAGGTGCCATGGAATGAGTGAATATAAAGGGGGGGAAATGGAGGACGGTAAAATCCTCACCCACTATGGTAAAAAGTCAACATACAGGGATGTTTAAAATAAATAAAGTAAAATATTCAGTACAAGCATTTTTGTTTTATAAATATGGAAGTATTAAATTACAGTGAAATAGCTAGAAATGTTGAAGCTCGTCACTTCCAGGAAACAGATCTGGTGGTAGTATGTGACTTTTAACTGCATGCATGCTTTACTTTTTCACAAATTAAAAATGAAAAAGGAGAATTGAATTAAATATTTTTAAAAACGAGTAGACTATTATAAGAATGCTCATTAAGGCCTACTGACTTCTTGACATTACATTTTTAAAAATATAAATAAGACAACAAGGAATTACAAAGCCTCAAGTCCACAAACCAATATTCTAGTTTGAATAAATCAAGCGTCAAAGATTGTGATGTGAAATCTGAATACATTATTATTTCAATCTCATCAGTCAACGAATATGGAAAGTATTTAAGAACTTTAGAATATAATCAGAGAAAAAAAAACTACCTCATCATCTTCATCTGAGAGTTCTTGTCCTTCTTCACTAAGGCTATAATCTTCTGAATCCAGAGACTCAACTTCAAATTCTACACTGAATTGATCTGAAACTGAATCCTGATCCAACCAATCACCTGAATGTTCACTTACACCAGCATCAAGATCCTAAAATCGAGGGGGAAAAAAAGCGACTTAATGTACATTACCTGTTGGCCTGCAACAGCTTAACTCTTCCCTGTGCACCTAATTCCCCCTCAGTTCCATCCTGCACACTGACACTAGGTTAAGCTTCTGGGTTATGATTAGATAAATATTTTCTCTGTTCAAAACCCCATTATATAAAAGAAAAGGCCAAATTCCCTTGGCATTCAAGGTACAAACAGGAAGTCTATATTAACATTTTCATATTATCTCCAACTAGACACCACCCTATCCCCACTAAACAAGAACATTAACCAGATCTAAACTGTTTCCTAAACCAAACTTCAACTTCCACACCTTCCCTCTAGCTGGAATAACTTGATAGTTTTCAAATTCTGCTCATCCTTTTTTGCCAAAGCCTTTGTCAATACTATAACTAGAAGAGCACTCCCCACCTTTAATTATCTGTGCTACTTATATTATTGAGTATTATATATTTGCACACACAAATTTTGCAAAACATAATTTTGTACACGTTTCTTATCTGAATTATACATACTTTAAGAGTTAAGACCATGTCTCAATCATCTTTATATCTTCCAACTGGTAGAATGCTAGTAGCTACAACATATACAATAATTATGATTTATGTTTAATGAACTTTGAGAATAATTTCTTTGGAAGAGCTTTCAGATATAATTTTTTAAATCTATTTTTAAAATTCTGTATCTGCTCATGTGATTCATTTTAAAACTGATTAATAGTATAAGAACCTAAGAGAACCTTCAGTCCCATAATATTTGCCATCAGTGGCTAAGGGTAGGAACATACACAAAGCAGAAGGCTAGAACTAGAAAAAGTATTTTGGTCTAGTAGTCAGGATACATACATTCTTATTCTAGATTTGCCACTAAGTTAACTTTCAACCTAGACATATTTAGCTTGTAAAGGCCACAGCTATTTCATCTATGACACATGAGTTTGGATTAAATGATCTCTAATATTCCCATCATTTATAAAAACAAAAACAAGGTATTTATTTTACAACCACTGAGGTCAAAAGACTGTTTTAAACCGTGATGATAGGAAAGTAGTAGTAAAAGCAACATTCATTGAACTGCAGTTCTAATTCCTAAAAAAAAGGCTGTATTAACAATCACTTTAAAGTCACAAGTCAAGCTAGAATACAATAACAGCTCTAATAACCTAAGAAACTGGACACTTCAATTAACTAGGCTTTAGTATACTATGTTTAGAATAAGGGGGTAAAAATCACAATAAACATTAAATTTCAGAAAGCATCTTCTATGGCAGGAGTCAGCAAACTGTGCCTCACCACCCATCTATTTTTATAAATAAAGTTTTACTGAACACACCCATGCCCGTTGTCTATTAGACTTGTTGTCTATGGCCGTTTTTGCCTCACAGCCGTAGAGTTGAGTAGCTGAAACAGATACCATATGGCCTGCAAAGCCCCAAATAGTTACTATCCATCCCCTTACAGAAAAAGTTTTTGCCCACTCCTATTCTAGGGTTCTATGAAGAAAGCAAAATTAAAAGTAGTTTTCAGGACTTCCCTGGTGGTGCAGTAGTTAAGAATCCGCCTGCCAGTGCAGGGGACACGGGTTCGAGCCCTGGTCCAGGAAGATCCCACATGCTGCAGAGTAACTACGCCCGTGCGCCACAACTACTGAGCCTGCACTCCAGAGCCCGTGAGCCACAACTACTGAAGCCCGCGCACCTAGAGCCTGTGCTCCACAACAAGAGAAGCCACGGCAATGAGAAGCCCGCACATAGCCCCAGCTCACCGCAATTAGAGAAAGGCCTCGCACAGCAGTGAAGACCCAACGCAGCCAAAAATAAACAAATAATAAAAAAAAAAGTTTTCAAAAGTTTAGCTAATGTTCAAAAAAGAAAAACCTAAAAACTCTTAAATACTGTATATTTAAAAAGTATCAGACAGGCTTGATCTGGAAAGATCTTAAAACCCCTGTTTTTCTGAATTCCAATTGTGACAATTATTAGTTACGCGATCTTAAACAAGTTATTTGAAACACCCAAGTCTTAGTTTTCCCATCTATAAATGGAGTTTGAGGCTGCTGAGGTGATAAAATATGTTAATTGCCTGGTATAGAGCCTAGAATATAGCCTTAGTTCCCCCAATGTATTAAACCCAAAAGAAAGAAAAGATGGGAGGCAAATGCACTTTCCTTTAACTCCCTTCACAAATTGGTGAATGACAAGACCAAATAATATGACGTAAGCTAAAATGAAGGAAAAAAATTAGCCTTACCAAAAGCTTTCACAACTAGGGACTTTGCCTCAAAAACAATAGATCTTTAACAGAGAGGATTTTTAGAAGAGAGCGTAGAATAGGACTAACAAAAAGAAATACCCTCTATACTGCTTTGATAACAAGGCAGTGTCCCAGGTAGAAAGAACAAGGACTTTTAATACCATTTAGCTAGAATTCTGAAACAACTTTAATAGACTGTAAGTTTAAATGGCGCATAGTCGTTGTATTAAAACCATTTGTAAGGAATAAAATTATCCAAACATGAAGTTGGTGACACATCAAGTTTTATTTAATTGGATTCAATTTTTAGATCACACATATTTGTTCTCAAGACCCTGTATTTTTTTCATAGCATTTATTCAGTATTTTAATTATTTGTTTGATTGCTGATGACCTATCTCCCAATGAGGGCAGGGATCATAACTACCTTGACCACCACTGTATCTCCAGTGCCAAATGGAACCTGGCATAGAAAAGACACAAATATCTACTGAATGAAGAACTTGCTCTTGGAGGAGCTCACCATGCCATCTAGTGGCCTACATGAGTAACAGCTCTATTAAGTACTAACTCCAGAAGGCACCTCTGCATCCATAAAATCACTGCTTTGGAAGAAAAAAATGTAAAGATAATAAAGAATAATACATAAAAAGAATATGGTTACTATCACATTTGGTTCAATCCTTTACATCTTCTAGAGAACTATAAAATAATCACTAATATCCAGAATAATCGCCATGAAATGTTGCCATATCACAAATAAAGATTCCAATTTTAATAACATTTTAAAGACAAATGTGTAATGACAAGAAAGAAAACATTCCATTTGTCAAGCATTCTTGTTAGCAAAAACTTCTTTACAAAACCTCCTTCAGTGATATCTCTTAAGAATGTTAATGCTGGCTAATACTTTGGAATTTTGTATCAATGATCAAAAAGTACTGATACTTTCCCATCATGCATGCAATAATATACCAATATTTCACAGCCTTATTAAAAAGACCTTCCCTGATGTCTAGACCTACATATGGCAAATGTGGATATCAGGCTATGTTCACTTATTTGCTGAGAGCTGTAATAAGATATATTTACTCTAAATATGCAAAACAAAATTGCTTAGAATCTTAAGATATCTTTGGTGCACTGGCCCACAAAGGTTCTCCAATATGTAGGGTGACATTAATAACTAACATAGGTACTAATTTTACCAACACACTCCAGTGCAACTCCATTATCTTCCACCCTTCTCCGCAAACCCGGGGTTGGGAGTGGGGAAGATCTATACAGTTTCATTTGAAAGAAAATTTTACCAAGTGTATAGCAGCAATCAAGCAGCAATCACATATCATACATGTGCATTCTATCTGGATGCTTATTAGGACTGCCAGAACTAGACTAAAAATAAGAGAGTCCTGTTTTATTTAAAATGAGAGGATTACCGGATTTGATGGAGTCCCTGTCGATTCACTGCTACTGCTTCTTTCACAACATATCTCCCTTATTACACACAGAGCAAGGCTTTCATCAAAGGAAAGGGAAATATTATCAGATTTGTGGCGCTTTCTTTGTCGTTCACCAGGTAATTCATCTGAATTTTCTTCTGAATATGTAAAGAAAAACAAGTTAATTAAATTGCTATACTATAATGTATTTAGAAATTGAGCTGTCTTAAGTTACCTATCTGTACTAAAATTGTTTCAATGAAATTAAACAGAGAAAAATAGTGAATTACTACTGTTTCAAAAGTCAACACTCTTATTGGATCTGTCCAACTTAGAGTTATAGCAGAACACTACACTTTTAAAAGCTTTAAAGCTTGTTTCAGAACTTTATCAACTCACAATTAATTTAATCCATCTAGACCTTTTATTAACCAGTCTACAATTTTTCTGTCAAAATCAGAATTTAGGATATAAGATTTCACTTTTTTTCCTGGAAAGAACCAACTGTTTAACTTACTTAGAAGGTATTCCTAATGTTTCAATTTCCTTAGTATCCAGTATTTTCAACAGGAATCAAAACCAGTTAAAACTGGTCCATTTTATTTTATTTATTTTTTGGCCACATGGCATGAGGGATCTTAGTTCTCCAACCAGGGATCGAACCTGCACCCCCTGCAGTGGAAGCACGGAGTCTTAACCAGTGGACGGCCAGGAAGTCCCTGGTCCATTTTATTTTAAATAAGAAATTATCTCTGACTTAAAGTGAGAATGTTACCAAATCTGTCAGGAACATAAATGAAGAGTCCTACCTTACACCAGACATAAAAATGAATTCCAAGTGGATTAAAATACCAAATACAAGGAACAAAACCATCCAACTACTTATATAAGAGAATATACCGGGGTGGGTAAGTATGATGTGACACTACAAAGCCCTCAAGAAAAAGACTATCAAGATTAAGTTAGTTACTTAAGGCTTACATGGCAAAATAAAATACTATAAAAAAGAAGTTAAAAGGCAAATGTCAGACTGAAAAAAAATCTGCAACACATAATAAAAAATGATTAATATCCACTTTATATAAAGGCCTCCTACCAACCAAGTAAAAGACAAACTTAATTTAAAAAAGAGTCAAAGATATGAAAGGGCAATGCATAAAACACAAATGACTAATAAACATGAAAAAATGGCTTACCTTTCAGTGATCAAGGAAATGCAAATTGAAATGAGATACCATGTTTCACTCATGAGAATGACAGAAATTAAAATGAGAGACAGTCTCAGAGATTTGGGAGAAAGGACTTTTTATACACTACTGGTAAAAACGCAAAACAGTGTAACATTTTATGGGCAGTTTCTCTATCCTAGACAAATATCTGCATAATCATTTAAGGATTTATGAGCAAGGGTGCTCACTGCAGCCTTATATGTTAAGTATCTAACAGGGTTATGACATTAAATAAAATATAATCCATATGCCTGAAACAGGTACAACTCACACCTTTGCTCACTCCATTTCCCTCTCTTGATCTTCCTAGTCAGAAGTTATCTCTTCTTGCTCTGAATTCCCAAAACACGCTTATATCCTCTAATTTTGTATTTATCTCTACAAGATCACAAGTTCTTGATATAAGTTCTTAATGTCTGTATTCCCTATAAGAAAAGGTGATCTTGGTTGAAAGATGTGGGCTAGAAGGCCAAAACCATGCTGTTGATCTGTATTTTTTAACTCTATTAATAACATTTAGGGCTTTTTTCTGATTATTAAAGTATTGTATTACTCACAGTAGAAATCTTTAAAAAACAGACAAAAATTTAAATCATCTATAATATTACCATCGAGATAACTACTAATAACATTTTAGCATAATAATTTTCCAGCTGTCATTAAAAAATTTACTTCCGTCTAAAAAACATATTTATATCACACTATATGTACAACTTGGAGTTGTTTTCTTTTTGGCCGTACCACATGGCTTGCAAGATCTTAGTTCCCCACCCGGGGATCAAAACCAGGCCCCTGCAGTGAAAGCACTGAGTCCTAACCACTGGACTGCCAGGGATTTCCCAGGGGTTGTTTTCTCTTAAACATTCTTTTACATTACTTTTAATGGCTGCAGAATATGGTATCCATAATATAGGTTCATCATAATTGAACAATTCAGTCCACAAATCCAAGCACCTTCTTTCTGTCTGGCACAGTGCGAGGCAGTGGGTATACAAAAATGAAGTCAGCCATCATCCCTACCACCAGAGGAAGTTTACGTTCAAACATCAAGGCAACCAAAATACGATCATTTACAAGCTATAACGAGTGCTATGAAGGAAACAAGCAGGGTGCTAAGGGAAAGAATAACAAGAGGGGATCCACTTTTCCAGGTGGTTAGGGACAGCCTCTCTGAGAAAGTAATAATTAAGCAAAAATAGAAAAATGAGGAGCTGGTCTTACAAGACTGAGGTAGAAGAACTTCTGGCAGAAAAAAACTGTGCAAACAGCCTTACAGCAGGAAAGAATTCTGACTTGTTTGAGGAACCAATCAGTGCAGTTAAAACACAGTGAAGGTGGGGAAAAAAGCCAAAACCCAGATTAAAGGTAGAACAGGGCCTTGTAAGCCAACATAAAAGTGTGGGTTTTATTTGAAGGTCAATGGTAAATAAACAAAGTGGGGAAGTGACACAATCCAATTTACCTTTTATGATTCCTTTTGGTACTGTGATGAAGGACAGAAAGAGCAAATAACTAGAAACAAAATCAGAAGCTGCTGCAGTGGTCTCGGTAAGAGATGACAATGGCCTGGACTAGAGTGATGACATTCTCTAGCATCATATATGTTTTCAACTACGAATAATGCTATAATTAATATCTCTACATATAATCTTTGCATTTCTGATTATATCCTTAGGATTCCTAGAAGTGGATTACTGTGATAACGGTAAGAAAGCCAAGCCTTTTTATAATTCATAAAGGTTAACCAATTTACACGAATTGATACACCAACAGTGCATCAGTGCCAACACATAGTTAGCAAGGATAAGTTAAAAAAAAATCATCTTTCCTAACTTAAAAGACCAGAAAAGACACCTTTTTTGCATTTTTTGTTATCTATAAAGCTAAATCACTAAAATCCACTCCTCATATTTATCAGTCATTTCTATTTACTATGAAAAAAATTTTTTTTACAAGTTGGATTTTTAATATTTTTCTTATTGACTTTTGGAAACTTATAATAAGGATATTAACACTGTCAAATTTAAAGTGAATCTATTTCAGTATGTTGTAATTTTTTTCATTTATCTTTTCAACTCATTTAGTATTCATTTTGGCATAAGGCACAGATATAACTTGATTTTTTTCCCCCCAAATAACCATTTGTTCTACTCCCATGTATTTACTCTGCACTTGCTGCCCTTTGCCCTCATGTACAAAACTCTACTCTGGATTTACCTATCCTACTTCACTGATTTGCCAAACTCTTTTTTTTCTACTGAATCATACAGTTTTAGTTATCATGACTTTCATCAGGCAACAGCCTCCTCCTGTTCTCTCTGTTAAAAATGCTCTCAGCTATTTTCTTTACCTCGTCCTCATTTCTAAGATGCTATTTCTGTTTTTAAACTCACTGGTGTGTTTTATTTATTAGAAACAACAAATACTTTAACTGTTGACTAAGAATGATGACTAAAATAGAGTTTATATCCTTGTCCTCTGTTACCACGCACAGCAAAAAGCTGGCTAACTATAAAATCCAGCAGGACACAGTAAAATTGTGCCTGCTGTAGTCAACCAGAAAAATGTTGCTAAGAAAGCAATTTTAAAACCAAATAAATCATATAAAAATAAGAAACTCAAATTCATTCATCTAAACCAAAAAAGCACAATTTCATTAAGCCTAAATGTACTAATTTCAGTAAAGAATGAACACTGAAAAGCTGTTTGAAAGTGCCAATTAAATATTCATATATACCTGTCTCACTAACTGCTCTCCTTCTAGATGAGGTAGATGGTCTAGAAACCAAATCTGAAGATGAAGGTTTCTCTTCCTGTAGCTCTTGCACAAGGTCCTAAGCATTCAAGGGAGAAAAAAACAAAAACCCACAAACTTATAACACGAAGAAGCTAAAAATTCATTGTTTTAAACACTCCAAATTTTCAAGAAACATCACAGTAGAATGAGTTCAAGATTACCTTTTGAACACTCCCACCTTCAAGGTGACACCTGTTTTCACTCACAGATGTGCCTGAATCTGATGGTTCTGACAGAAAATAAAAACAAAGAATCACAAACTAGGAAAGAAAGGGTTATTCAATAGATGTTATCCAGAACAAACTCCTCATACAATTTAACCTTTTAACCAACACTGAACGTGTAGTCTCCAAGTGCCATCCTGTGCTGAATACTAGAGACGTAAATGGATAATTCAATTTTAATATAGAAGATACATAAGAATAGTTATAAAGTACAATAAAATAAGCACACTAAAAGAAGTATTATAAGTTAATGGAGAAGACGAAGCAATGGTTATTTGGTAGAGATGTGGCAAGGTCTGAGTAACAAGGAATCAGGAGAGGTTTCATAGTAGAATATGTGGAAGTACGACTGGGAAAGGCTATTCCAGACTGAGGAAACACTGTGCAAAAAGCATTCAGAAGTGAACTACCAGTGTTTGTTGCAGGAACTACAGGTACTTCATTACTATGGGAATGTAAGCAGGATCATAAAGGATCCTGCCTGTCTTGCTAAACAGCACAAAGATATCAACAAGCAATATTCCTGCCACCGATCCCAAATCACTGCATCCTCCCCAGCTAATACTTCACATTCCTCCCTAAGGCACTGCTGCAGCCACGCACCATTAAAAAGGTTTAATCTAAGAGATAAAATTGATTTGCTAGTTCACAGCAAGTATTTTACCCAGCGAGCAATAAGGAACCCCTAAATGGTCACTATAAGCAGAAGAGTGACAACTCCCTCTGCCAAAATAGAAGAAAAAGAGAACAGAGGTAGGGAAACCAGTATTAGCAACTGCAATAACATAAATGAAAAGCATTAAAGTCTAAACTAAGACATGGAAAAAAGATCAATTCCAGAGAAATTAAAAAGGTAAAAACCAACAAGAACCTGGTGTCTGACATACAAGGCAAAGGAGAAAGGAGTCAAGAATTCCAAGATTCTACCTTGGGTGGATAAATGGGTGGTATAATTCAAAACTTCAGATGATGAACAGATTTGGATGGGAAGATAAACTGAAAAGTGGATAAAACTTTCAGGTAGGTAGGTTTAGTCTGTATGTAGATGTACAGACTTGGAGCTCAAGTCAAAATTTCAGATGTGGGATATATACCATCACCTAAGATCATAACCAAATACCTTTTACTACTCCCTTGGAAATATTTTCGTCTTAACACTGAAGCCCGGTCTGAGTATTAACATTTTGAAATTATATGCATTATCATAACAGTTTATTTATTTTTTATATTATGGGCAAGGTATTATACTGATTTAAGCTGTCCATATAAATAGGTTATATTTTTTTTAGTATAAGAGATGTTACAAAACAGATGTAATAAAAAGGAAGCACTAAGTGTGACCAAGTTTGAGAACAATGATACAGGAGTTCTGAAGTTAATTATATTAAACTAAAACCTGAAACAAACTCAGAATGGAAATAACATAAGTAATCTACAGGTCACCATCTCATTAATAAAATCTTCCTAGCAATCAACCAAGATTTAAATGAATGAATGAACACATCAGGGATAATTATACTTCAGAAAACTGAAAATACTATAAGAGATACTACAGTTGTTTATCTGCCTTCATTTGATTTCATAAAGGGCTTTGTAAAACAAAATGTCAAGTCACCAGCCTAATAATTACTTCTCTTCTGGGATAAGACAGTGATGTGCTTTTCTGGGTCTTAAATCCTAACCCTGGAAGAATAAGTATTCAATTCAATAAATTTACTAAACGTCGTATTAATAAACACTGTACTGTGTACTGCAGACTGCAAACCTGAAGAGGACACACATGTGTAAGTAAGTGTAACAAAGTAATATAACAATAAAATCTAGATACGAAATAATGGGAGCACTAAGGAGTGGTCAGTTCGTTCTGGAAAATGAACAAGCTGAGAATAGTTCTTTTTTTTTTTGCGGTATGCGGGCCTCTCACTGTTGTGGCCTCTCCCGTTGTGGAGCACAGGCTCTGGATGCGCAGGCCCAGCGGCCATGGCTCACGGGCCTAGCCGCTCTGCGGCATGTGGGATCTTCCTGGACCGGGTCACGAACCCGTGTCCTCTGCATCGGCAGGCGGACTTCATATGGCCCGTGAGTATGGCCCGTGCGCCATAACTGCTGATCCTGCACTCTGGAGTCCGCGAGCCACAACTACCGAAGCCCGCGCACCTAGAGCCCGTGCTCCACCACAAGAGAAGCCACCACAATGAGAAGGCCATGCACTGCAACGAAGAGTAGTCCGTGCTCACCGCAACTAGAGAAAGCATGCACGCAGCAAGACCCAATGCAACCAAAAATAAATAATAAATTAAAAAAAAAAAAAGAATGGATTTTAAGAAGCCTGTGGTGCAACTACTGAAGTCCGCACACCTAGAGCCCATGCTCCGCAACAAGAGAAGAAACCGCAATGAGAAGCCCGCACGTCGCAACTAGAGAAAGCCCACGTGCAGCAATAAAGATCCAATGCAACCAAAAATAAATAAAGTAAAAACAAATAAATTTTTTTAAAAAAGCCTGTGGTGTATTGGAGCCAGCTCCTACCAGCACTCCCAAGCAAACTGTGTTCATCTCTTCCCAACTCCATGTTTGTGGCTGAAAATGGTCATGCTGAGAGTATTTATATTATGGAAACCAGTAACCACAAATCAAGGCTCTTCCCCTGGAGAGTGGATTGATAAACATTTACCGGCATATCACTGTGTATGTTTAGGTGTATCGTTATGGAATAAGAACCTAGCACTTTCATCAGATTATCAACAGGATACGGAACCCAAAAATAACCAGTTAAGAACTACAAGTCTAAAGGAAGGGAAGTAAAATGGCACTCACCTGAACAAACTGGTAAACAAAGTTTTGTCTATTATAAAAAACACACAAGACAAGAACCCTTCCATTCAAATGGCCCCACCTAGGTATCTGTATTACTTCCCTAAGCCTTTGAATACGTTTCAAGGTTTGCTCCTATCGCTACTATGCAGAAGATTTTGAAATTATCTACCTTTCAAAGCAAATTCTAACCTGATATCCCAAGGCTTAAATTTATGTAATAGGATATTTAAATATCCACTGCAAATAAATGTGCATAAGAAACTTAGTATTATGTTGTTTTAGCTCATATGTATTTCTTCCTGTTAAATTTATCATACCCTTACTATAATTAAATATACAATGAGAGCAACTTTTAAAGCAAATCACAATTATAAGATGTCTGCACATCCACAGAATGTCTTTAATATATTTTTACAGTACATGCTTACGGAATTCAAAATGAACTTACCCTGCTGATTGACTATCACCAGGTTTCTATAAATCATTGTATATATTTTCCTTGTAGAGAGAAAAAAAACATGTACATTTTAAAATAAAAATGTATTTAACTAGACTTAACAAGACTTTTAAATGCATATTAGTATAAACTATCATGCTACAACCCAAAGTTTTAATCACTACATTCAAGTACTGATAAGCTTCTAGACACTAAAAACCACCATAATAATTATTTGCACAATGATTACACGCAGCCACGTTTAATAATCACTAAAGTCTCCCTAGTGCAAAGATTTCACATCTCCATTTCCTGAAACATGCCTTGTTGAGACTTTAGCAAAAGTCCCCAGAGAACTGGTGCAAACACACGAGGCAGGTTAACATACGTATTTTCAAACAGAAAAGAATTTATCTAGCTCCGGGCACAGACGAAGACTGCCTAAAAAAATAGCAGGTTATGCAAAACCCATTATATAGGAACTTCATTATAGTTTTTTTTTTTTTTCGGTATGCGGGCTTCTCACTGCTGTGGGCTCTCCCGCCGCGGAGCACCAGACGCGCAGGCTCAGCGGCCATGGTTCACGGGCCCAGCCGCTCCGCGGCGTGTGGGATCCTTCCGGACCAGGGCATGAACCCGTGTCCGCTGCATCAGCAGGCAGACTCCAAACCACTGCGCCACCAGGGAAGCCCTCATTATAGTTTTGACTTTTATCAACTTTAGACCAATCATCTAATGGATTTTCTTTCTTGATCTGAAAATTTATTAAAAGATAGAGCAGTACACGGTCATTTAATACAGCCTGAGTACCAGTCACTGTTCTAGAAATCGGGGAAAACAAAGAATGAAATAAAAACAAATCTCTGCCCTCCTGGAGCATAAGGAAACAATTCACTTATGCCAATACTCAGTGAAGTCATGGTACATTTTTCATCAACTAATGACTTTAGAGAACATTTATTGGTCACAAGATATCATTTCTAACTCTCAAGGTTAAGGGGAAAGTGCCAATCCCAACTAATTTTTTTCATCCTTGGGACTGATGATACAGCATCCTTAAACTCACTGTTTAAGGATGATACAGCTCCTTAAACTCACAAAAAAAATCAATATTCCTACTCGTACCTTTTCCCCAAGTCAGTAGTTTCCCCAGTGTTTAACCTCTCAACACATTAGAATTCAAGTCAAAGATAATTTTAAATTTGTGCTTTCCATATCAGAAATTACAGCTCCAAACATTATCAAGATTCAATACTCAGATGGTGCAAAATTATCAATATAGTTATTTCTTAAACTTATAAAATTAGAGCTTATATCCCAAGGCCAAGTATAAAATAACATAAATATTAAACAGATATCGTCTGTCAATGGAAAGAAGCTTGTATGTTAATTTAAAAGCAGGATGAAATTAAATATAGTATGTTCACAACTGGGTTAAAACACATCTGTGCATAATACGTTGTAAAAATGACAAGTAAAAATACCTTTCGATGACAAATTACAGTCTTTTTTTCCCCTATCATTAGCTTTCTGTCTTTTCTTAATATTCAATAATGAATATATACATATAATAATGAAGTTATTTTAAAGTTATAAATATCCCACTTATCTTTTTAGCTATAATATTATTGAACATTAAACACTAGTAGAATCTAGGTAAATGTTTCAGGTGAAAAGTATTCTTCTCATTAAGATACACTGCAAAGAGACTAACAAAAATGAAACAAGGAATTCCAAATGTAAAGTAAGAATGACTGAAAAAAAAAAGTCTGAAAAAAAAAGTTCTCGGCAGAGTAATTCTAGAAATGCTATCTGGGTTAAATTCAGTTGATTAAGTGCCATAATGGTATATGAAAAAGATCTTCAAAGTAACTAGGGCTCAAATTTAAGCAATTACCACAGGGTATCATAAAGACTGTCTTTGGAAGTGACTGCAATAATAATATTTTTTTAATATGCAGTTACTGTAGCTAATATTTAAATGCTTACACATTGCCTCTTTATAACCTCCACATAAGGTATTTACATTGTTCCTACTTCATATTCAGGGGAAACTTAAGGCTTAAAGAGGGTAAGTCAATTTACCTAGTCTGACAGCTAGTAAATGACTAAGCTGGGTCTCAAACCCAGGCTTGTAAGATTCCAGAACCCAAGTTCTCAAGTAACATGCTATTTTACTAAGAAATTAAATTTCAGCATCTTTTATATATAATAACAATTTTCTCTGCCAAAAGGGAGTGAGGATGGAGGTGAACTGAAATGTTTGCCCAGCTGGTATTTTACAGTAGACTAAAGAACTTACCTGTGCTCTTTCACAGAGAAGCTTGGCACTCCAAACAAATCCCCTAGAAGATCATTTGAACAATACACAATATGCTGTTGTTTCTCATCATATAATCGTTTAGTCATAATATACTGGCCGAGATAAAATATAACCTGAAACAGAAATATGATTTCTGAGCATTAAAGAAAATTAAATGTTTGTTTCAAATACATTCGATAACATCTCATTTATCTGAAGAGGGTTAAACAACCAGCAACCACATCAATAACCATCTAAATAACAACCATTCTGTACTCCTAAAAAAAATTTTAAAAAAAGCTGATTTTATATCTTTTTCTTTTAATTTGACTAAAGTAGAGACACTGCTTCTGATTTACTTAAACTTTAAAATGTGTCTTCTCTTTTTTTGGCAGACTTTAACTTTGCCCAAATATCTAGGTACTACTTATTAGGAAGAAAGGAAAAGGCAGCAAAATGCAAAACCACTGATCACAATGAAAAGTTGCAGAATCAAAAACATCAACTAAAATATAGCAGTGACCTGGAGTCATTTAGTCCTGCACACCATATACCTCAACAACCTCTGAGGTCATCACAGATGAGAAGACAATGACGAATTACATCTACAGAAGAGTTTGGGAGAATTCAGTGAATGAAATAAACCCTTAAAGATATCATTATAATCTACACAATAAATAATCAAAATAATGACCCTGAATCATGCACATACAGTTAAATTATATTTTGTGTGCTCCATTAAAACAAAGTAGGCAATACATTTTTAAGACATCCACATACAAACCTATCAACAACCACCTAAACACATATGGTGTTTTACAGTTTACAATGTACTTTTACAAGTACTGTCTCCTTCTGATATTTCATAGAATTGTTATCAGCATATGAGAAATAAGAAACTGACCCGGTCTTCTGACTTCTTGCCCAGTGTGCTTTCTACTACCCCATACTAGCTTTCATTACTCTCCCACATACCACAGAACAAAGATTTTACAACTGAACACTGTGTCAGACAATATATATACATCACTGTTACACGGTTTAATATTAGCATTCTAAGTCTTTATGATGACCTTGATCAATTTTCTCCTTATTTCTACCTACTACTAGTCATACTTTTTTGTTTCCTTAACTGGTTATATAATGATAATATAAGGTTAAACCCAAGTTAACATCCCAAAAACATCATTTTCCTTGACACTTCCCTGCAAGCTCCGTCTATAGACTTAAATGGCTAAGCAGGCTTCAGACTTAAAGGAATATTCCTATGTGACTATGGATGGAAGAGATGGTAGACAGTGGAAAGGAAGAAGGAGGAGAACCTAGACTCTTTCTACTAAACGTCCCATAAGGAAACTTCTGAATGTGGCTAAAAAGGAAAAGGGTCTGGAATCTTTTCTTGCCCACTATGCTGATGTAAGTAAGGTCCTTCAGTGTTTTAAGTAATCTGAGCCCCATAAACTAAGTGTGAGAGATGGGGAAGAGGCACATTTCATTCACATCGAAATTTTCCCCAAGATGGCCCATCTCTCAATGAAGAACATGCTTCTGTGCACAAATTTAAAGCTAGAGAACAATACATTGAAATGTATCCATTAAATAGAACATATGTTCACAAATCAGCTCACCTCTATCCCAGAAAGATCAGTATACTGTACTCATGTATCTCTAGTGCAGAAGTTCTTAACCTGGGATCCATGAATGCCCAATAAGTCCTTGGATAGAATTCAGGGGGTCCATTAATTTGGATGGGAAAAAAATGTTTGTCTGTATTTTCACTAACTTTTAACTGAAATTTAGCTTGCCCTTCAATTATGAACATAGGCAACAAATCACAAAGTATTAACAATAACTGTGATTTTGTCACCAATAAAATCACAAGCATTTTTCATATCATACATACTATGCTTGATGTAAACGTCTCAAAATATCAGTTATGCTCCTCACTACTTCCAAATTACATTTATTAGATCTGCTGCTAAATCTTAAGACTTTACCAGTGCGTCAAGTGGGTTCACAGCACAAAATGGCTAAGAACCCCTAAAGAGCTTCCCTTTGTCTGAGTTCCGGGCTGACAAATGAAATTCGAGTATAAACTGAATTTTCAGCTTCAAATTATAGTCCAAATGACCACAATACTTAACATTCCTGCTTACTGAAAATCCCTCCATATGACCAATTTCTCCCCACGGCTATACGTAACTAGTAAGACATTAAGTTATCTTTTTAACTAAGTTCAGCTTACCTCTTTCATAGTATAGGTGTCCTTCTGTGCACCAACAGACTTCAACAACTTCAAAAGCAATGGCTTTGGTCTAACCTATAAAGAACACAGAGTTGCTATTATACTTCCAAATTATTCCAGAACTATAAGCCTGCAGAATACTCATCCATAAAGAATTTCAATAAAGGTAGCAAACACAATGTTACCTCACAACATTAGAGACCTCAAAAACTAAGTCATAATGTTTTCACTAAATGTAATAAACTATGTAAACTGAATACCACAGACTGTGTTTGGGAAGAAAATGCTGGGATATAATTATTATGCAAATAATCACAGAACCCTCAAGTATCATCAGTTGCCATCAAAAACAGTACCCATGCCAGGGCAGTGAAAATTATTCTTTTTCCTCCAGCTATTTCTATCATCTGCTTATTACCTTACAAACTCAACGGTAAATGGAATACCCCAATGAGCTTACTATAAACTAAATTACAAAATACGAGAGAAAAGAGTAAATCTTTATGGTGGGTCCTTTTACCAATCTTTTCTTTCTACAGATTAGGTTCCTGAACGCTGGCGAACTTTAACCCAAGCTGACAAGGATAATTAAGAACAGATCTGGAGACTGAGACTCACATCCCTCAACTGCAAGCCAGCATTTTCTTCCTACTATAATATCATGCTGTCTTTTAGTTGGTCTACATTCCAAATATCTACTTGACAAACATTTATTGAGCTTCTGCCATGCACCAGACAGCACTGGGTATTGCACACACACACAAATGACAAATAAGACATATGACCTGTATTGAAGGAGCCAGCCAACTAGATCAGGGTTTAATGTTTTTCTTTAAAGAGCCAGACAGTAAACAGTTTATAGCTTTTCTTGCCAGATAGTATGACTCAGAAGCATAAATTATATGTAAACCAATGGATGTGGCTCCATTTCCTGGTAAAACTTTATTCACAAAAGTAGGCAGCAGGCCAAATTTGGCCCATAGGCTGTAGTTTGTCTGCCTCTGACCTAGAGGCTTTCCAAGTTGTACTGAGAAAATATCTGGCAAGGGGGCAGGGATGTAATGTGTTTATGCTCTTTCTCCCTATCTGTTGCTGTATCAAAATCTTCAAAACTCAAGTATCTTTACAGCTACACAGCCACCCCTATACAGACTGGTGCCTCTGCAGTCCCTTCAATATACTCCCATCCTGTCTAACTTTGAAATCTGACAGCAACCCAGTTCGGGATCTAACCCTCAGAACAAGATTTAAGAAAACTGCCTATTTCCAGCTAATCAACATAATATTATTTAATAACTGAAAGTTTTAAAATACACAATAAATGTAGTATTGAATCATTAATTGTTCTGATCATATGTTTTTTCCTATGTGCTTACATATGCGCTTTACTTTCAGGCTATTTAAAGAATGAATTATCCCAGAAAACATAAAAAGTTACTTTTTTTCCTTCTAAAATTTTATATATACTATATTAACTTCAAACTACATAAAACAACCCAAAGTCAAAGTCTCCAATGGAAAGCCATCAGCTTTTTATTAAGACTTAAAAGACATGCATTAATAAGAAAACTACTATAAAAGACAATACCATTATTAATCTTACATTTAAGAACAGAAAGATAAATTCTAGATGTAAAAATAAAAAATGCTAGAAGAAAATACAGCAGTTTATCTGTATAATCTTGGGATGGGAGAGTTCTTCCAAAACATCATATGAAATTCAAAAGCCAGCAAAAGTCAAATTTTACTTTATAAAAATGTTCTCAATGAGAAAAAGAACAAATAAGCAAAGTTAATTTTTAACATTTGTAAATGATAAAAATTAAATACACTTGAAACACAGAGAACTATTACAAATTATTAAGAAAAATACAATAAGCCTAAAAGTGTATAGATAAGACCAAGCAAACCCCAAAAGAAACAAATGATTTAACCAATGATGTGATGCCCAACCTCACCAAAGATTAGGGAAATACACACTTACACAATAATATAATACCTTTTGCCAAAAAAGGGCAAAATAACAGTGATAATATTCAGTTTTGACAGAGAGGAAAACTATTACACATAACACTTGTGTTAGGATACATATGCAAAGCAGCACCATCTGTAATACTCAAAAACTAAAGGCAATTTTAGAAAACCTATCAGTAAAGGCATAAATTTCTTAAATGGTACACTAATGCTGTGGATTACCATGCAGCTGTTAAAAAAGAATTCTGTAGGTTTTATTGATTGACATAAATGCTATTTGCTTAACATCTCTAGTATAATCCTATTTTAGTAAAACAAACTGAACCGCGACAGATTAAAACTCACATGTGCATATATATATGTGTGTATGCACATAGATAAAGATCTAAAAAGGAGATATGACAGATATGGTCAAAACAGAAGACTGGAATTTTCAGCTTTTACTTTATACTTTTCTGTAATGCCTAACATCTTTACAACAAGCATGAATTATTTCTGACTTCTACAAAAGTTAAATACTGACAGGTCAAAACAGAAAAAAAACAAAAAACAGTCACATAATAAACATAACTTCAGCATCCATACTTAAGAAGATAATGAAACTGACTTTTAATTCAGTGTGGTAAAAAGCTAAGAAAATAAATATTGATTCTTACAGGTAACTTTTGCTCCACAGTTATGCCTGAGTGGCAGGAATTTAAGCTATGTACTACAACTTCACTTAAAGAGCCATGCTATAACTGGGGTCTGTGAAATCTAGTTGATCACCTCATAAAATAAATTTTTGCTAAAGTTACACTGGAGACAAAAATACCAACCAGGGTCTCTTGTTCCGAAGCTGGAATCTGTGAGGTGCTTACAGCACCATCAGTAGACACAGACATGTTGGTATTGCACATTTGCCTACGAGTACGAAAAGAAAACACACGATAAAAACTTGAAATACCTGTTAAAAAAAAAAGACAAATCATATAGAAATGAGATAAATAATGCTTTTATTAGCAAGTGGGTCCTTACCTACATCAGCAGAAAATGCTACAGGTCGGTGACCACAGGTTCTCTCTCTCAAACAGCCAGTGAATACAGCTGGGAAAAGGCATCGTTTAAATAGCCCCAGCTGGAGACAAGTCAGGGCTTAGCTCCTTCTACTACCGACGCGGAACGTGTCCGAACTTGACCAGCCCCACAGGAAAAGCTGAGTCAACCTGCCCCCAGAACCAGCCCAATCTTGCCCAGACGTAGCGCCCGGCAGATACAAGCTACCGAAAAGGCACCTGTCATTATTCTAACACCCACCCCCGCCCCCGGCAGCGCCCCCCGCGCACTTGACCTTTACCCCCGTGCCCGCGGAACCCCCTCCCAAACCCCCACCCGCTGGGAGCGCGGCCCCAAAAACCCGCCCTCCTCCCGAGTGGCGACAACCTCGCCTCCTTCCAACAAAACCTCCACAGACCCACATGCCCGGCGGCCCCCACCACGAAATGCACAAAGGCTGCGCGCGGGGCACAGGTGGGGGATGAGAGCGACCGGGGAGACCCAAGTCACAAAGCAAACCCAGAACTGCCCACGCGCTTCCAGGCCGATACCTGCTGCTCACTGATTGGGGTTTGCCGCGCCTGGAGTCGGCGGGGTGGGTTAGGGAGCCGTACCTCGAGGCTTCCTAGTTCCCGTCACGGGGCGCGCGGAAGCCCGACGCCTTGGGCCTCGGCGACCATTCCACTCGCCGGGCCCAGGCCGCCGGGGCGCTCGAACTCACTAGGTCCGAAGGAGAACGAGGCTCCTAGCGGCAAAAGCGGCAGGACCTCGGTCAGAGGGGTAAGAGCTACCCCTCAGGCTAGGCTTCTTGCTCCATTTTCCTTCCAGTCACACCGGGCCGCACAGGCCCCCAAAGGTGCCGAGCTGCCCGAGGTACGGCGGATGCACGCCCCCTGCCGTCCGAGCGCAGCGCGCCGGAAGCCGCGGCCCATCCGGGCTTTTGGGCGCGCAAGCCCCGCCGCCCCCGCCCATTGGGGGCGGGGCTGGGCCCAACAGCCTCGGTGAAGGGGGAGGTCCAGGAACTGGGCAAGCGTCCTCGGCCGGTGGGGAGGGGCCGCCGGGCGCGCACGACCCGCCGGAGTCGGCATCGCTTTTTCACGGTTGGAGCTGATCCCTGGTTCTTCCCGCCGCCGCCTGGTTTGGTGCGCCAAGCTTGGGACTTCTTTGAACCTTGGCGCTATTTTTGTATTTCTGTGTTTGCACCTCCCTACCGCAATGGAAACTCAGGCAAATACGCATCTAAGTGCCGCTACCAAAAAAGAAACCACAATTAACAGCTGTGCGATATATTAAGCCCGCACCGCCAACAGCTGGAGTTGTTTTTTTTTAAGTATGATTAAAAATAGCACAGTATGGGCTTGTTCAGGGATGCATAGAGTATTCTAGTTGGAGGAATAAAAGGCCGGTGGTTACCGTTAGAGATGGGTGAGGTAAAGAACGGTTACTCTTAACTTTATGCTTTTAGAGTGTTTGGGTTTCTTTTGTTTATATGATGAATGTATTCATTACCGTTAAAAATATCTGTTTCTATATTAGGCATTCAGTACTGAAAGACTCACCTACTTGCCCCTTTTGGCACATTAGGCATGGCAGTCTCAAAAATGAGCCAGGACATGAGAATTGAGTTGGCTCACCCCAAAAAGCACAGTCATCGCAAAAACAGCTTCTTCTTTGGCAAGGAAGTGACTAGTTCCTTGTGAACGGAGAACTTTTTGATAAAGTTATATCTTTCCTTTCTCCCACACCCTAGTCTACTAGAAAGCAATCTTCCTTAAACATAGTGGTCGCTCAATTAATTTAATTACTAACATTATCTTCAGGGATTTGATTTGGCTTTTTTAAAAAATCTCCTCTTTGTCAAATCAAATATAGTGAGGTTTCTGGTTGTAAAAGCGTGTGCTTGACACAGGATAAAAGAAAATCTCAAGAGATGGAGAAAATAGCATAAAAAGGTAAATTAAACAAGTTGGCATTTGTTAATGCCAAGTGAAGGAACAGCTATGTGCTACAAGAGTTCAAAGACAGGATTGCTCAGTGAATACCCAGGCGGTTCACAAAGACCTCAGAGACGTTTAGATATATCTTGTGCCTTGAAGGATGGTAAGACTTAAGACAGAGAATATTCCAGGCACAAGAAAAATATTCTCCAGAAAGTCCAGAAGTGAAAATGTTGTTTTGTTTCTGTTTTTTTTTTTTTTTGCCATGCCTCGCAGTACATGGGATCTCAGTTCCCCAACCTTGGATCGAACCTGCGCCCCCTGCAGTGGAAGCATGGAGTCTTAACCACTGGACTGTCAGGGAAGTCCTCAGAAGTGAAAATGTAAAGGACCATTTGAGAAACAATAAGTTTGACTTACAACCAAGGAAAAGAAAAACCAAGAAAAAGAAAAAATTTTCAGAATTTGGAGGTTCCTTAAATGTCAAGCAAAGGAATTTGGGCTTTGGACAGGGTAGGCAATGGACAGAGGGGAAGAATGTAAACAAGTGAGTTGCTTCAAACTGTTTTTAACTTTTTAACAGCACCACCATGACCAAATTCATGAATAGGCTGGCCAGCCTCCTCTGGACCAACTTTCCCCTTTCTCTTTGGCCCTGTGTTCTGAAAAAATCCTCCTGGCAAAATTAGTAGAGCAGAAACAAAAGGGCAGAACTGATAGGATTAGTCTTTTTCTTCTAATGGAACCAAAAAAGAAGGGCAGAAATGAAGTGATAGGATTTGGAGTGTTGGGGGAAGAGATGAATGAGGCAAGGAGTCTATCTTTCAAGGAATTGATACTGAAAATTTACCGAGTGTACCAAGCACTCCCCAAGTCCCCTATTGGTGAACAAGATGGTCATATTACCTGCCATCATAGAACCTAGCAGGATGACTCTGAATTTCCACCCAAAGAGAATAATGATATTGCTGACCGAAAGTCTAGAGGAAATGCAGTTGAGGAGTTGTTCGAGTTTTAGATGATGTACCACATAATGAAGAGTTCAGAAGCTCAGGCTGGAGACAGAGCTATCAAGGTGATGGTTGGCTCCACACTTAAGACCTGATGAGTTCCCCAAAGGAGAGCAGAGACTAGACTGGGATAAGGCAGCAGGAGAACAAACAGCAGAGAATGAGAGGAATGACCAGAAGGCCAACCAACACAGGACCATATGGTGGTGTCTCAAAACCACAGGAGCCAAGTAATGGTACTGAATACTGCAGAAGTCAAAGAAAATGAAGTATGAGAAAACACACTGGATCTGGTCACTCTAAAAACAGTTCCTGTTTTTTGTGACTTAACCGTTATGAAAGATGCAGACCAGCTGCTGCTGTTGCCCTGCATTCCACTGCTGTCCTATGTCACTCTGCCCTTGCTGTGCTTCCTGGAGGCTTCTCTGGGGGCATCTTCTGCTTAATATTTCGAAGCATTGTTCTTGACACCCTCCTTTGTTCTAAGAGATGGAGATACCTTGAGCATCTTTATGTTCTTGGCACTTAAACTCTGCACAGTAGACTTTTATGCTGGTCCAAGAGCCATTTCATACTTGCATTTATTAATGACAACTGACTAATCTTTAAAGAATGGTAGAAAATAAACAAGATTTATCTCAGAAACAATGTTTAGAATGCTAAAAGTTTTGCAATATTTATGAGACCATCTAAAATTACAGAATTAGTTCAAATTCCTCATGTATTTGCAGACATCTGGAGATAGTGTCATTTAAAAAGCAAAAACCCAAAAGACACAGACCTACTAGAGAATGGACTTGAGGATATGGGGAGGGGGAAGGGTAAGCTGTGACAAAGTGAGAGAGTGGCATGGACATATATACACTACCAAACGAAAAATAAATAGCTAGTGGGAAGCAGCCGCATAGCACAGGGAGATCAGCTCTGTGCTTTGTGACCACCTAGAAGGGTGGGATAGGGAGGCTCGGAGGGAGGGAGACGCAAGAGGGAAGAGATGGGAACATATGTATATGTATAACTGATTCACTTTGTTATAAAGCAGAAACTAACACACCATTGTAAAGCAATTATACTCCAATGAAGATGTAAAGTAAAAAAAAAAAAAAAAAGCAAAAACCTAGCAAATGTGGCTATAAATACAGGGTTTTTATTTCTATTTGGAGAATTAATCAACTAACTTTTTGTTTATTTTGGCAAGATTCAAGGATGCAGAAATATTCACAAAACAATTAATATCCAATGTAACCACTGCCTATAATACACATTTGTCATTTCTGCTTTGGATAGATTTAAAAAAGGGAACATAAAAAAAGTTGAAATTCCCCTATTCTCATTCCTAATCCCATTCCCCTCCCTCTCTTGAGACAATCATAATTATCAACTTGATGTTTATCTACTGAGTCCACGTTTTTATACATTGACTCTATAAACAGTAAGCACAATAGACCATATATACATACACATAAAAGGAATTGCTGGCCCATAGGGTATTAATCTTTATGGTAAGTTTCAATATCTAACAGGGAAAGCTGTCCTTATCTTTTTCACTATTGTTTTGGCTCTTCTTGAATGTCACTTTTAGAATCAGTTTGTCTAATTCATAAAAAAGAATCTTACTGGGATTTTGATTCAAATTGCATTGGATTAATAGATTAAATTGACATCTTTTCAGTTTGGATTCTTCCCAAATGAGAACATATCGTATTGTTCCTTTCTTTTCAGGTCTCCATTTTACATCCTTTAATAATGTTTTATCATTTTCTCCCTAGGTCTCTAGTATCTTTGGCTATTTTTTCTGAGGTAATTTATAATTTTTATTGCTATTATAAATTATATCTTTTTTCTGTTTTATTTCTAGTTGGTTATTTTTGACATATGGGACAATTATTGATTTTTGTATTTTGATCTTAGAGCCAGCAACACTGCTGCATTTTGTTTTATAAATATAACTAGCTTTTCAGTAGATGCTTTTGAATTTTCTATGTAAATAATAATCCCATCTGTAAAAGTCATCAATTTGTCTCTTCCTTTCTTATGTATATATATGTGTGTGTGTGTGTATATTATATATATATATATATATATATATATATATGCAGTTGTTTTTTGTTTTGCCAGGCTGCGTGGCTTGCAGATCTTAGTTCCCCGACCAGGGATCAAACCTGGGCCCTGGGCAGTGAAAGCACGGAGTCCTAACCCCTGGACCGCCAGGGAATTCCCTTATTTTCTTGTCTTAAAATCATTATAAAAATTATTACTTCAGGGAATAGTAGCAATGATAGTGGGCATCCTTGTCTTATGCTGGACTTCAATAAAAAATGCTTTTAAAGTTTGATGTTTGCTGTAAGTTTTAGGTAGTTGCCCTTTATTACACTATAAAACTTTCTTTCTATTCACAGGTCTTTTAATTTTTAAAATATATGAATAAGTGTTCAGTTTTATCAAATACTTCTTTATGCATCTGGAGATGATCAAGTGTTTTTCTCCTTAATCTGTTAATATGGTAAGATTATAGTGATAGAACTGATAATATTGAATCATGCTTGTATTTACTCAGATAAACTCTACTTAGTTATTAGTTACTTAGGGCTTTTTGTCTCTTTTTTAAAGACACTGATGAATTAAATTTGTAACAAGAATTGTGCAACAGGATAATATGGAGCATAACTGATATCCTGTCCTCAGAGGTTACCAGAGGCTACAGTCCTTAGAGGATTTCAGTGGGGATATTGTCCTGTTGAGAATAGTTACTCAGTTCTCCAAGACTAAGTTCAAATTAGGCCCAGTTCTTGACTTGATACTCTGGTTCCCACAGGGGCAATACAGGTTCAGCCAGTTTGATAACCTTTACCATTGAGAGTTTAAAGGGAGGATCATGAAAAAGAGGTCACCTTTTGGAGGAACAGAGAGTTTATAACATCCCATACCCCCAACTAAATCTGAAACTTGTGATCATATCTTGTCTGGAAGTTGATGAACCACTCAACTGGCAGAAGAGACATAGTGAGTTTGAGTAGCATCCTCTGCCTTGCTGTGGAAAGTTTGAAGGAGTTTCTCACAGGTCAGTGGTCCCTAAGAAGATGGCAGGGATGTTAGGAGTTTTACTGGTAGCCCCTAAGATGGACACAGCCTTGTAATAGAACCCTGGCAGCAAAAGACTGTAGGATATGTATGGTGGAATGTGCTCAGTTGGGGCAAAAGAAATTGAACTTCGTTCAGATCCCCCCTGTCCAACTTCCCGCCAGGACCAAGCCATAGGACCCCTTTGGAGAACTAGCTTTTGGACACCTGCCACATGGAGGGAACTGATGTGATGCCAACTGGTATTAAACAGGAATCCAGGACAACCAACAGAAAGGGGACAGAAATGTCTCCATCATTTAGCTGGGATTGTTCATATAAAGGAACCATGATTATGTACAACTCATATAAGGGAAACAAACTTCAAGGGCAGTCATTTTCCCCTCCTTCCACCTTCCCAACCCAATACCAAAGGAGTAATGTAGTGGTTCTCTATTGCTGTGTAACAAATCACCACAAACAGAGTGGCTTAAAGTAACACAAGTGTATTAGCTCTCAGATCTATGTATCAGAAGTCCAAGTGAACTCAGCTGGGTTTCTGTGCTCCAGGTCTCACAAAGTCGAACTCAAGATTGGCCAGCTTGAGCTCTCATCTGGAGGCTCTAGAAAAGAACCTGCTTTCTAGTTCATTCAGATTGTGTTGATTATAGAACCGCGGCCCCCTTTTCCTTGCTGATAGTGGGGGCCACTCTTGCTTCCTGGAGGCTGCCTGCATTCCTTGACACATGGCTCCCTTCATCTTAAAGGCAGCAACAGTATTTTGAGTCGCACTTATAGGGGCATATCTCATTTTATTGTGCTTTGCTTTATTGCATTTCACAGATGTTGCCTTTTTTTTGGTTACAAATCAAAGGTTTGTGGCAATCCTGCATTGAGCAAGTCTATCAGCACCATTTTTCCCACAGCATTTGCTCACTTCATGTCTGGGTGTCATGTTTTGGTAATTCTGGCACTATTTCAAACTTTTTCATTATTATTATATATGTTATGGTGACCTGTGATCAGTAATCTTTGATGTTAATATTGTCATTGTTTTGGGGCGCCACGAACCGCACCCATATAAGAAGGCAAACTTAATCGATAAATGTTGTGTGTGTTTTGACTTCTCCACCAACCAGCCATCCTCCTTTCTCTCTCCCTCTCCTTGGGCCTCCCTATTTCCTGGGACACAACAGTATTGTAATTAGGGCAATTAATAACCCTACGATGGCCTCTAAGTGTTCAAATGAAAGGAAGAGTCACACATCTCTCACTTTAAATCAAATGCTAAGATTAAGATTAGTGAGGAAGGCGTGTCAAAAGCCAAGACAGGCCAAAAGCTAGACCTCTTGCACCAATCAGTTAGCTACGTTGTGAATGCAAAGTAAAAGTTCTCGAAGGAAATTAAAAGTGCTACTCCAGTGAACACACAAACAATAAGAAAGCAAAACAGCCTTATTGCTGATATGAAGAAAGTTGTAGTGGTCTAGATAGAAGATCAAACCAGGCCACAATATTCCCTTAAGCCAAAGACTAATCCAGAGCAAAGCCCTAACCCTCTTCAATTCTATGAAGGCTGAGAGAGGTAAAGAAGTTGCAGGAGAAAAGTCTGAGGCTGGCAGAGGTTGGTTCCTGAGGTTAAAGGAAAGAAGCTGTCTCCATAACATCAAAGTGCAAGGTGAAGCAGCAAGTGCTGATGTAGATGCTGCAACAAGTTATCTAGAAGATCTAACTAAGATCATTAATGAAAGTGGCTACACTAAACAACAGATTTTCAGTACAGATGAAACAGCCTTCTATTGGAAGAAGATGCCATCTAGGACTTTCATAGCTAAAGAGGAGAAGTCAATGCCTGGCTTCAGAGCTTCAAAGGACAGGCTGAATCTCTTGCTAGGAGTTAATGCAGCTGGTGACTTGAAGCCAGTGCTTATTTACCATTCTGAAAATCCTGGGGCCCTTCAGAATTATGCTAAATCTACTCTGCCTGTGCTCTATAAATGGAACAACAGTGCCTGGATGACAGCACATTTGTTTACAACACGGTTTACTGAATATTTTAAGCCCACTGCTGAGACCTGCTGCTCAGAAAAAAAGATTCCTTTCCAAACATTATCACTCACTGACAATGCACTTCATCACCGAAGAGCTCTGATGGAGATGTACAAGGAGATTCATGTTGTTTTCATGCCTGCTAACCCAACATCCATTCTGCAGTCCATGGATCAAGGAGTCATTTTGACTTTCAAGTCTTATTATTTAAGAACTACATTTCATAAGGCTTTAGCTGCTATAGATAGTGATTCCTCACAATGAATCTGGGCAAAGCCAATTGAAAATCTTTTGGAAAGAATTCGCCATTCTAGATGCCATTAAGAACATTCATGATTCATGAGATAAGGTCAAAATACCAAAATTAACAGGAGTTTGAAAGAAGTTGATTCCAACTCTCATGGATGACCTTGAGGGGTTCAAGACTTCAGTGGAAGAAGTAACTGCAGATGTGGTGGAAAAAGCAAGAGAACTGGAATTAGAAGTGGGAGCCCGAAGATGTGACTGCATTGCTGCAGTCTCATGCTAAAACTTGAACAGATGAGGAGTTGCTTCTTACGGATCAACAGAGAGTGGTTTCTTGAGATGGAATGAAGATGCTGTGAAGATCATTGAAATGACAACAAAGGATTTAGAAAATGCTATCAAACAGCATTGTGTGCTGCAGAGAAATCGTTCATGAAGGGAAGAGTCAGCAATGTGGTAAACCTCACTGTGGGCGTATTTTAAGAAACTGCCACAGCCATCCTAACCTTCAGCAACCTTACCCGTCAGCAGCCATCAACATCGAGTCAAGACCCTCCACCAGCAAAAAGACTACAAGTCACTGAAGTCTTACATGATGGTTAGCAGTTTTTAGGAATAAAGTATTTTTAAATTAAGGTTTGTACATTGATTTTTTAGACATAATGCTACTGCACACAATACTCTACAGTATAGTGTAAACATAATGTTTATACTCAGTGGAAAACTAAAACATTTATGTGACTCATTTTAATGCAATATTCACTTTTCTGCAGTGCTCTGGAACTGAACCCACCATGTTTCCAAGGTATGCCTGTACTTTGAATCTCTGACTCACCCCTCTGCTACCAGCCAGAGAAAACTCTGAGCTTACAGGCCCCTATGGGACTTCCCTGGTGGCACAGTGGTTAAGAATCTGCCTGCCAATGCAGGGGACATGGGTTCAATCCCTGGTCCAGGAAGATGCCACATGCCGCGGAGCAACTAAGCTCATGCACCACAACTACTGAGCCTGCGCTCTAGAACCCACGAGCCACAACTACTGAGCCCACGTGCCGCAACTACTGAAGACCGCGCGCCTAGAGCCTGTGCTCGGCAACAAGAGAAGCCACTGCAGTGAGAAACCTGAGCACCACAACAAAGAGTAGCCCCCACTCGCCGCAACTAGAGAAAGCCCACGCACAGCAACCCAACGCAGCCAAAAATAAAATTAAATTAAAAAAAAAAAAAGGCTCCTATGATTAGAATTGGCCAACCCAGACAATCTCCCTTTTGCCATGCGATGTAACATAATCATGGCCCTGCTGACAACTTGATTTCAGATCTGGCCTCCAGAACCCTGAGACAATAAATTTCTGTTGTGCTGAGACCATCTAATTTGTGGCACTTTGCTAAGACAGCCATAGCAAACTAATATAGTTAGTTTCCGAGACTTACCACTCAGAATTATGACTACTGTATTTTGTATTGAGTGAAAAATTATGGTACAACTCAGAACTGAAAAATCTGGCTTAGGCAGAGATAAGTGTCTTTGAATGACAGGTCCACACGGATTTCAAATTAAAATCTCACGAAAGTAGTACTGCCTTGCAGGACTGTGAAGTAGTCTTTGATGGCATTAAAATCATCCTCCCAGGGCAAGTTGGGGTGCTGGTTGCCATGCTCAGTGGATGCCTTGAGTGGGTCAGAGAATTCCTGCCCTGGAGGTCAGCAGTCTCTGCTTGACTACTCACTTTAAACTGTTGCTGGTTGCTGAGGTGTTTGCTGTTGTCTAGCATCTACAACTGGCTCCAGATGATTCCACTGTTGATGCTCAAAGTGGTTAAAAAGACACTGTGCCTTCTCCATGAAGAGGAACTGCCTCATAGGCACATGGACCTTCAAGTTTTTCCTCATGTGGCCAAACCTAGAAGGAGAAGCCAACTTCTATTTGTCTAGCTCCTAATTCAGGTCACCCTAACACTTGTGGGCTTCTTTTTTTTTAATGCCATGATATTTTCTGTTTCTTGATTGTGAGCCAACACTATCACTTACACAGATTATGTCAGGCATTTTGGGTCAAACTGTTCCCTAGAACCCAAAATAAACAGCAGAAAGTTAAACCAAAAAAGCACGAATGACCCACCTTGCAGTACATGCTCAACAGAGGATAGCTCAGGATACTCATTGGCTGAGAGTCTTGGCAGCATAGTACACTTACTCTCATTGGCTGGAGCAAACAGGACAACTGCCTTACCAGCTCTAATTGGCTGTGACCATAGACGGCACTGAAAGGATGAGGGAAATAAACAATATTGTAATGGATTATTATATAACTAATGAGGTTGAAAATTTAACTCACCCCAGCTCAGACAGGCAAATAAAAAATAACACTTTAATTTTGCCTACAATTATTTCTGAGGCTGTACTTGGAATTTAATAGGAAAATTAATTAAATGTCCAATATTATTTAAATCTGCTTATTTAAATCATTTGAACAGTGTCCAGTCTCTTTTATTTTACTATTTTTAAAGGTAAGTCATAATTATTTTTTTTATTCTTGAAGTATAGTTGATTTACAATGTTGTGTTAGTTTCAGGTGTGCAGCAAAAGTAATTCAGTTACACATACATATATATCTTTTTTTCATATTCTTTTCCCTTATAGGTTATTACAAAATATTGAGTATGGTTCCCTGTGCTATACAGTAGGTCCTTGTTCCTTATCTCTTTTATATATAGTAGTGTGTAATCCCAAACTCCTCATTTATCCTCCCCCATTTCCCCTTTGGTAACCGTAAGTTTGTTTTCTATGTCTGTGGGTCTATTTCTGTTTTGTATATAAGTTCATTTATATATATATATTTCTTAGATTCCACATATAAGCGATATCATATGATATTTGTCTTTGTCTGACTTACTTCACTTAATACGATAATCTCTAGTTCCATCCATGTTGCTGCGTTGTCCAGTCTCTTTTAAATAGAAATGTTCATAGGAGCTTGTGGTATTTAACAGTTTATCCTAAGAATTTCAATGATTAGTCATGCAATAAATAGTCTGGTTTTAAAAAATAAATAGGTAGGTAGGTACATAAATAGAAATGCTCATCTTTCTTTTAGATCTCCCTCATCCCTTGCTTTTCTAAGTTGGTATTCTAGTGTTGGGGTGGGAGTGGAGGTGGTCCTGGCACGTGTTGTTCTGTCAATTCTGCTCACATCTGTTGCTTTCCAGCTGGCTGATGTCCTTTGACCACCTGGTTATTCCACAGTCTGTTAGTTTCTGATGCCACAATCTAGAGCTTATAGCCCCAACCCTACTAATAAAGTCTAACCCTATTCCCTTGCTCTGTGAGCCCCTTGGCTTTATCACTTACTCACTGCTTAGATTTGGGGGCTCCCTGTTTATTTCTGGTACAAAAGAAAACATCTCTTTCTTGATTTCAAGTTATGCTATATATGTACTTGTGTGTATTTAAATTTATATTTATATGTATTTAAATTTTGTTTTATGCAGCATCTCTAAGTGTTTGAAGGGAGTATACATATTTCATCTACCGCAGTTATTAATCAGAAAACAGACTAAATTTTGAAAAATAAAATTAAAATAAGTAATACACAAATTATCTTTGTTAAAAAAGGGGGCATCATTATAGATAAGATCAAATCCCCGTCAAGTCCCACCCACACTCCCGTCCCTCATAGAAATATATCTGTAACTTGCTTTTTTACCCAACTGCATGCTGTGGAGAGCTATCCAGGTTGGCGCAGACCTACCATACGCTTTAACTCAAACCACCACATACACAGTTTGAGTGTACACATTATAAGCCATTCTTCTATTCATGATTCAGTGTTTCCTGTTTCTCCCTATGAGGAACTCTGCAATGGACATGCTTGTACATGTTTTCTTGTGCACAAGTGCCAGTGTTTTTCAAAAGTAGAGACTAATATCTGGAATGGCTGGCTCACAGCATATGTATATTTTTATTTTATTCAATATTGCCAAATTTCCCTGTTCAACATGGCTCTGTCAGTTTTATATTCCCATTAGCAGTGTGTATGTATGTGTTTTCACACCCATGTCAACCCATTTTATTAATGGCTTTAATTTTTGACAGTATAATGGTTGAAAATTATCTCAATATTCTAAATATAATCAAATTTTTTTGATAATTGGTGACATTCAGCTTCTTTTTATATGTCCGTTGGCCAATTGTATTTATTTTTCTATAAATAACTTATCCTATGATTTTTTTCCATGTTCCCATTGGTTTATTTGAGTTTTCCATTTTTGTAGGTGTGTCTTATGGATCTAAAAACTAATCTTTTCTGCATTATATGTATGGCAAATATTATCTCCTAATCTGTTGCTTGTCTCTGAACTACACTTAAACATATTGGACATATTATTGAAGGCTTATGATGCCTTTTGTAGTAGAGAACTTTTACATGCTGTTCAACTTTATCCGTCTTGATGCAGTCAAACATATCAATTTATTCCTTTACGTCTTTTGCATTTAGGGCCTAGTTTAAAACGACTTCTAGCTTCCCAGCCATAAACATATTCTCCTACGTTTTCTTCTGATATATTTACGGTTTTGTTTCTTTACATTTGGGTCTTTAGTCCCTCTAGAATTTATTTTCATGAATGGTGTTAGGTAGAGAACCTAACTTTAGCAAAACAAATGATCAACTGTCCCAAAGCCATTTACTGAGTTGTTAGAACTTCCCCACTGAAACTGACTCCATCTTTATTGTACATACCACTCTAACTTGGGTGAAATAGCCATCTGCAGGCATAACCCACACTATGAAAAGGCTTACATGTCGACTGCTGAAACTAGGCAAATACACCAGACTTATTTAAGAGAGCAGGATGTATCCTTAAAATGAGAATAGTAACTTAGTTATTTCAGAGCCTCTCTGGAATAATACAGTTGTCCCTTGGAATCCACAGGGGATGGGTTCCAGGACAGCCCCACACCAAATTCCATGGATGCTCAAGTCCCTTATATAAAATTCTGTATTTGCATATTATCTATGTGCATCCTCCCACATAACTTTAAATCATCTCTATATTACTTGTAATACTTAATACAATATCAACTATGTGTAAACAGTTGTACATACAATCTGATTGCTATGTAAAAAGTTGCCAGTGCACGGCAAATTCAAGTTTTGCTGCTTGGAACTTTCTGGAATTTTTTTCCCCGAATATTTTCCATCTGAGGTTGGTTGAATCCCCGGATGCAGAACCTGTGAATACGGAGGGCCAACTCTATATAGTAAAGGAGGGTTACATTTATATACAGGAAGCATATAAAAAGGAGAAACAAATAGTAAGAATTTGATCAATTCACTAGAGAAATACATAAAATTTTCCAGGCCTTTCCATAGTTTGAAAGAAATAGCTTTCTACATTAGTCTACTCCTTTCTCTCTGATTATATGCCCATTAAACTTTCAACTAGCTTATCCAGTTTCATAGGTACCTTGATGCAAAAGGAGGGGATGCCCATAAAGAAGAAATGAGTAAATCTATCTTTCTGAACTGAAAAATTGATACTCTGTTGTACAAATCAGTCCTTTAAGAGACTTTAATCGTGTAGTTTAAACAGGTCAAGCCATACAGTTTTCTGGAATTCTAATTCTGTGGTTTTATCTCCAGTGCTTGCATAGTGCCTGGTATATAGAAAATACTCAGTACATTTTTTGAATGAATGGATGGCTAAAACCATCACTGTTGTTTGGCTAGGTTAACAGCTGAAATGCTATGACTCATAGTCGTTTCCCCCCCTAGTATTACCGTGTAAATGATTTCTTTCTGCAGTAGAATACAGGCCTGCAGCTTGAAGTAGAGCTCATCACATTCAAGGCAGACCGCAAATACCTCATTCATTTACTCACTCATACAATAAAAATTAACTAAGTACCCATTAACCACGGTGCTACGCTCTGGGGAATACAATTAAAAAAACAAAAACCACCACAGTTCTTGTATTTAACCAGAGTGGAAGGTAGAGGGAACTGCAATTGCAAGTAGTTGAAGTTCTAAGCAGCAGATTGAACACAGTGGGGAAACCAAGCTATCTGCACTCAGAAATGAGAGAAGACTAGCAGTCCTTAACTGGAGAGGACCATGGACCTCCAGGGTCCCACTCATTCAGCTTAGGTTCATGTGTCAAGTACAAAGTTAAAAACTCCAGGCCTTCCCAGAAGACTGGGGAATCACACAGATTAGCGGACCAAGAACTGTTGGACATTCAGGTGCTTTCCAGTTTTTTGCTATTATCAATAGTTCTGTGATAAACTTCCCTAGACAAAAATCCTTGTGCACATCTTAACTTCCTGCAAGTGGATTCTTTGGGCCAAAGAAAGGCTATGTCAGTTTACAGTTTTATGAGCGCTATAAGAGGGTACTTGTTTTCCCATACCCTTGATTAGTAAATTTGGAAAGATATGGAGTTCTAGGTCTCTGTGAAAATGAAAACAAAATGTTTGCCAATTTTATATGTTGAAAATTTCCATTTACCTTTTCATTTCAGAACTATTTTCATCAGTTAAAAAAACTTGTATGGTGTTTATAGAAAAAGGAATTCACTTTACATTATATTACAATGATTGCTGGAGTCTTGTTTGTTTGTATTAAAATTCCTGAGTTGATGGGACTTCCCTGGCGGTCCAGTGGTTAAGACTCCATGCTTCCAATGCAGGGGGCGTGGGTTCAATCCCTGGTCAAGGAACTAAGATCCCACATGCCACTCGACCGGCCAAGAGAAAAAAAAAAAAAAAAAAATTCCTGAGTCGAAGCAGAAGTGCGCTTTAACTTGTGGGTTTAAGGCAGAGGTGTCTTAGAAGGAAAAAAGATGGAAAAGGTTAAGACAAAAATGTAATACGATAGGAAATGGAGACAAAAAGAGCAAAAGTGAGAAAGGAAAATGATGGAGACATGAGAGGGCCTGACTCCTGCCACCATGTGCCCTGCTTGTACTTGCCCACTTTCTTGTGTAGTTGCCCTGTCTGATGTTTTCGGTTCAAACATTGAGCAACTACAGCTTCCTTTATCATTAGAGGAGGAAATGAAAGAGCAAGCATAATTACAGGCTGAGGAGTAATTACTGGAGCCAAAATGAGAAATCAGCACAGAATGTTTCTTTAAAGGGAAAATCCACATGTTGAGACTTGCTAAATCATCAGGATTCTAGGGCTCTGACCCTCTGACGTTAGTCATTCCTTCCTTTTCAACGGTTCCCTCCCTAGTTTTCTAACTGGTCGTTGTGTTGTTAATAAACACAGCAGGGCCCTTCAAATCTCTTTGAAAAGTCTGAGAATGAATTCAAATTCTAATAAGCAGCATTTCTGAACGTTGAAAAAGAAATCAGTTGACTACTTACTTTATTTCTTTCTTCCTCTTAGGATTTTCCCCCTTTAAGGGAATTCACTGAACTAAACTTTAAAACTTTGAAGAGGCTTTAGTTTTAAGATGACAGAAGAGGAAGTTTCTCTATAAATAAGTTTAAGGTTTAGAAAACCAACGGTAGCAATGGCTCCCTCTAACTACCAGAAAATGCTACAATCTAACCGTGGTTTTGTTTTCGACCTTAGAGGCTGTCATTTCTTTTAAAAATCTTGGTCAGGCTGTTTTCTATCTTTCATCACCTTACTTAAAGTGTCCTCATCACTTTTAAGTTATTTAGAGACATAAAATTAATACGTCACACAAAAATAGGAACAGGGACTTCGCTGGTGGCACAGTAGTTAAGAATCTGCCTGCCAGTGCAGGGGACACAGGTTCGATCCCTGGTCTGGGAAGATCCCACATGCCGTGGAGCAACTAAGCCCATGAGCCACAACTACTGAAGCCCGTGCGCCTAGAGCCCGTGCTTGGCAACAAGAGAAGCCACCACAATGAGAAGCCAGCGCACCACAAAGAAGAGAAGCCCCTGCTCGCCGCAACTAGAGAAAGCTCGCGCACAACAACGAAGACCCAACGTAGCCAAAATTAAATAAATAAAAAAATAAATAAAAATAGGAACAAAAATTGATAGAGTAATTTCAAAAAGTACATTTCTGACTATTTTTTAAAGTAGGGCTGGGGTAGGGGGATTAGGGAGATGTTGGTCAAAGGGTAAAAACCTGCAGTTAGAAGATGAATAGGTTCCGGGGATCTAATGCACAGCACTGTGATTATAGTTAACAATATTGTAGTATATATTTCAAAGCTGCTAAGAGACTGGATCATAAATGTTCTCACCGCGAAAAAGAAATGATGATTATGTGAGGTGATGGAGGTATTAGCTAATGCTATGGTGGCAATCATACTGCAATATATGTATCAAATCACATGTTGTACCTTAAACTGACACAGTTTTATATGTCAATTATATCTCAATAAAAATAAAAAATAAAAGCAAGTTAAAAAAAAACCCAAAACAAAAAAAACAAAATACAAGATAGACCAATGGATATCTATTTAACAGAGTATTCCATCACTGAAAACTTTCCAAACAATAAGTGCTGGAGAGGGTGTGGAGAAAATGGAACCCTCCTGCACTGTTGTTGGTAATGTAAATTGGTACAACCACTATGGAGAACAGAATGGAGGTTCCTTAAAAAACTAAAAATAGTAGCAAGCCCACTCCTGGACATGTATCCAGAGAAAACCATAATTCGAAAAGATATATGCACCACAATGTTCCTTGCAGCACTATTTACAATAGCCAAGACATGGAAGCAACCTAAGTGTCCATCAACAGATGAATGGATAAAGATGTGGTACATATATCCGTATACAATGGAATATTACTCAGCCATGAAACAAGAATGAAATGATGCCATTTACAGCAACAGGGATGGACCTAGAGATGATCATACTAAGTGAAGTAAGTCAGACAGAGAAAGACATACATCATATGATACCACTCATATGTGGAATCTAATTTTTTTAAAAAAGATACAAATGAACTTATTTACAAAACAGAAACAGACTCACAGACACAGAAAACAAACTTAACGGTTACCAAAGGGGAAAACGTTGTGGGGTGATAAATCAGGAGCTGGGGATGAACACACGCACACTACTATATACAAGACACATAACCCACGAGGACCCACTGCATAGCACAGGGAACTCTGCTCAGTACTCTGTAATGACCTATGTGGGAAAAGAATCTGAAAAAGAATGAAGATATGTATGTGTAGAACTGAATCACTTTGCTGTACAACTGAAACTAACACAACCTTGTAAATCAACTACACGCCGATAAAATTTATAAAGAAAGAGTATTGTAAACCTAAAGAAATAGGAATCCAGTTCAAGAGGCAAAGCGTCTATTCGGGATCAAAGAATTGCAATTTGGGGTACCCAGATTTAGACAGAAACCCAAATAGGGTCTTGATTGCTGGAGAAGGGCTCAGGGTTTTTATGGGGAAAAGAGAGGAAGATGAGGTAAGTTGTTTTTTAAGAGGAGTTCGTTGGTGTAAGATGAGGTAATCGATCAGGTGAAGTGTTCATTGGTAAAAGATGAGGAAAAGCTGGCGGTCTCTAGGTCAAAGTCCATTGATATGTCCTGGTCCTTTCGGCAGAATATTCTCGTTTCTTTGCTGACTTCTTGGATTGTTGGCAGTTTGGTCCAGTTCAGAAGTCAGAAAAACAGGACATGCAAGGCAGTTCCTCTGGAATACCTGCTCCAGATCTATTTTAAATGGCTCCACTTATGTCATCTTCCATGGTATCCATCTACTTGATTTGTGATACGTTTCTATATCAGTGGATGTTTAAAAACGTTTATTTCTAAAATTTCAGTAAAGCCAATATGACTTCAATTGTGGAAACAAGTCCCTTAAAATTTAAACACCAATTTAAAAAAAAGTAGAGTCCTTATCACAATTAAAAATAAATAAATAAGGTTAAAAAAATAAAAAGGAAAGTAGGATCTAGATCAGAACTGTGTCCGGCATAGCCATTTAGCAATAATGTGGAAAGGAAAGCGACCATGACCAGCTGTGTCAGGAGTCTCTTGCATTGCCACTGCAGCCCTCTCAGCCAGGCATCAAAATATTTGAAGCAGGAATTTGGCTGTGGTCCTTAACTCATTTTTTTAAAACAAATATTTATACAGTGCAAGATGTCTGAAAGACAGCCTGATCAAAACATACAAAGTCCCTGCCTTTTTGGAGCTTGCAGGGCAGTGAAGGAGAAAGGCTAGAAACAAACAAGTAAATATATAATTGCAAATTGGGATGAAGATTTGGAAGGAAAAGAAATGGGTTCTTAAAAGAGAGACTAACAGAGGGGCATCTGGATGTAGATGTAGACACAGCCTTCCTGAGATCTGCATTAGGGGAAGCTGTCTAAGCAGAGGGTGGGGAGAGCTTTGCAGGAGACAGAAAGAAACTCTGACAGACACCATGAGTAATGATCACTTGATTACTCAGAGAGCTGCAGCATTTGGGGACATGTTAATATTTTCTTCTTCATATATGTGTCACTGCACACAGTTTAGTATTTTGCATAGGGCTATGTTCTCTGGCCTTTAGATTGACAGCTCTGCACAGTGTGCTGCATGCAAAGGACTCTTGACTCACGCTACCCACTGAATAAAGGACGATTTCTTTGAGTCTGCCTAGTTGGGAAAGTCCCCTTGGTTGGATTGCTTCACCCATGGATTTTGCATTCCTAGCATCTAACAGAGTGTCTGCCATAATCAGTGCTCAATAAATATTTGTGGAATAGTGAATAAAAGACCAAGTGGATGAATAAATTTTCTACTACATTCAAATGTCTATTTCCATGTGTCCGGTGAAACCACTCATTTAGTCATTCAGTCATTAAATGAATAATCAATGAACAGGGCGTGCCAGGCATTGTGCCAGGGCTGGGGGTACAAAAGTGAGCAGAAACAGACAAGACCTTGCCCTCGTGGAGCTTATAGTCTACATATTACAAAAGTCAGAGGTAGAAAATTAATCAAGCACATATTGTATTTTCTTTATTGTCAGGAGAGACTAGGCACAGTGTCACACCTTGATTTAGTCACATAATTTCCAGAAGCCCAGAGCAGGGCTCCTTGGTGAGTTGAAGCCAGAGTCTACTATTCAGGCTAAGGTACAGATGGTGAAACCCTGGACTGGGGTTGGCCTCTTATAAGAAACACGGTTCTGTTGCAATCCAGAGGACAGAGTGCCCACAACCAGGGAGTAAGTCTGATTTCAAGTGACAGCGACTTTTGGAGCCAGGTTCCACCCTTCGCCCAGTGCCTGCAGATTGGGGTGGCGATGAACTGAGAAGAAGCAAAGCAGAGAAGATTCCACAAAGAGAGGATTAGAGAGATGCCACGGGTCAGCACCAACATCTCAAGAATGTGCCATGGGTGGTCTCACTGCCCTTGTTTCCAGGAAGGTTGCCCTCTCCCATCAAAGCTGACAGTTAGGTCCCCTTACTGAGGGCTGGGGTGGAGGTGAGAGAGTGGAGGGGTATCTCAGGCCAGGTTTGCTCCTAGGAAGGGAATTACAACCTTCCTGCTTCTCTGCATAGATTTGGCAGTAGGACACCATCCTTTTGTAACCTCCCTATCAGACCACCACGGAGGTTAGACTAGTCACTCAACAACCAATCTGCACAGAGGAACTTGTGCTGAGTAGACTGCTCAGCTTCAAAGCTCACTGCTCTTTGTTTATATCGCATTTAGAATAAAACAAAAGCTTCATAAAGAATCAATGTATCTCGGACTGCTCACATTGAGAGAGAAAAAAATTTTTTTAATAAATTTATTTTTGGCTGCGTTGGGACTTTGTTGCTGGGCACCGGCTCTCTCTAGTTGCGGTGAGCAGGGGCTGCTCTTTTGCGGTGTGGGGGCTTCTCATTGCGGTGGCTTCTCTTGTCGCGGAGCACGGGCTCTCTAGGCGCGCGGGCTCGGTAATTGTGGCTCGCAGGCTCTAGAGTGGAGGCTCAATAGTTGTGGCACATGGGCTTAGTTGCTCCGCGGCATGTGGGATCTTCCCGGACCAGGGCTCGAACCCTGGTCCTCTGCATTGGCAGGAGGATTCTTAACCACTGCGTCATCGGGGAAGTCCGAGAGAGAAATTTTTAGGAGAATTGTTCAGAGAAACTCCTTTCACTGAGCTGATGGCTACTGTTCCTTCCTCAAATGATAGATTCCTGTCTGTGACTTGATAGCTTCTAGTTCTCCAGACCCAAAGTAAAGAGGGATACATCAGATATACTACACACACACACACACACACACACACACACACACACACACACACACACACACACACAATGCATTTATGTGCACTAACAAGAAAGTTTTACCTATTGAGTGATTGTTTTCTAAAAAAGAGGCTCTAAAGATTACAAGTATAGGTTCCATGGCCATACTGCCTGGTGTTCTAGCTCTGACACCAACTCTCCCATTCTATGTGTGCCTCAGTTTCCTCATCTATAGAATGGGATTAACAGGATTATTGCAAGGATTAAATAAGTTAATACATATACTGTTATTATTGTTTATGAAAATAACATGGGAATCCCCCCTAAAGGAATTTTAAGGGCCATAGAAAATAGTGCTGTTATCCAGTCCTGACTGCCTTCTTTCTTGTCTCTCTCAAATGCTAAGCTCTTTCCTGCCTCAGAACTTTGGCCCTTGCTGTATCATCTTAGAAACCTCTTCCCCAGTCTTGTGCATGGCAGACCCCCTTTCATCCCTGAGCTCTGGGCTCAGATGTCACCTCCTCAGAGGGGCCTTCTTAAAAGCAGCCCCTCCTCTATCCCTCGAGACTGTCACATTCTTTTTTTTTTTTTTAATTTGGCTGTACTGCACAGCATGCGGGATCTTAGTTTCCCAACAAGGGATCGAACCCGTGCTCCCCTGCAGTGGAAGCGCAGAGTCCTAACCACTGGACCGCCAGGGAAGTCCCCTACATTCTCCTTGTTTATGCTCTTCACAGAGTCGATCATTCTCTGAAGTCACCCGTTTACTTCTCTACTTGTCGATCGTCTTCCATCACTGGAACTTAAGCTCCACAGGGGCAGTGATGTTGTTGTCTTGTTTGCCATGACATCCTGAAGGCCTCGGGCAGTGGTTCTCAAAGTACGGTCCATGGACCCCCTGGAAGGGTCTTGTAAGGTCAAAAGTCTCTTCATAATAATAGTAAGACTTCCTTTGCTTTTTCACCGTGTTGACTTCTGCCCTGATGGTGCAAAGGCAATGGTGGGTAAAACTGTTGGCCCCTTGGCATGAAGTCAAGGCCGCGGCACCAACTTTACTAGCAGTCATTATATTCTTCTTCACCTCCGTGTACTCACAGGAAAAAAAAAAGCCAGTTTCACTTACAAGTCACTTAAGAATGTCCTCGAAGAAGCAGTCAAAATTATTTATTTTATTTAGTCATTACCCTTGAGTACGTGACTTTTCAGGATTCTGTATGATAAAATGGGAAGTACACATAAAACACTCTGGCTGTACACTGAAGTATGTACATTGGTTATTTTCAGGAAGAACTCACTCCTGATTGAGTTATGAGCTGGAGTAAAGTGCTTTTTTCATGGACATAATTTTCAGTGGAAAGAACAACAATATATCATGGACAGGAACACCGAACTAAAGATGTGGTTTTTGAGAATTACCAGCTTAGAACTGATAGTGAAAGATAATGTCTAATAAGTATCTGACACTGGTTTACCCACTGGCTGACAGACAAGTTTTCTGCTCTCAAGGAGCTTCCTTTTTGTTTTTTTAAATTTATTTCTAAATTCTTTTATTTTTGTCTGTGTTGGGTCTTGGTTGCTGCATGCGGGCTTTCTCTAGTTGTGGCGAGCGGGGGCTACTCTTTGTTGCGGTGCGCGGGCTTCTCATTGCGGTGGCTTCTCTTGTCGCGGAGCACAGGCTCTAGGCATGCGGGCTTCAGTAGTTGTGGCTCGTGGGTTCTAAGGCACAGGCTCAGTAGTTGTGGCGCAGGGGCTTAGTTGCTCCGTGGCATGTGGGATCTTCCCAGACCAGGGCTCGAACCCATGTCCCCTGCATTGGCAGGCGGATGCTTAACCACTGAGCCACCAGGGAAGCCCCTCTCAAGGAGCTTCTAAGAGAATAAAGAAAGAGTAGAGGTCAGGATTGAGGTTTGCTGAATATTCGAAGCTAGGGGCAAGGAAGAAAAAGAGAAGTCAACAGGAAACCACTTAGGAAATGCATTAGTTAAAGAAACATTTCTGCAAGCAGTATTGCTTATTATTAGCAAAGCAGAGCGGTTATGGGCTACACGCCAAAATGTTCAGACAATCCTCTTATAACTGTAACTGTAATGGTTTTATCCAGCAAAATGAGATTCTACTCACACTAATACTACTTTAAAGGATCTTGCTTTTCTTCCTTTAATAGAGAATCCTTGCTTGCCCAGAGAATTCTCAATACGAGAACATCCTGAATTAATGGGCAAGTGTCAATACCACAGGTATCCCTAATTATGAACACTTCGTCAGATTCACAATAAGAATGACAATTAATTTTTCATCCCTGTGTCACATACATCGTTGTATTCATTCCAAAAGTGACTTAAGTAGATGTATAACTGATTCGCTTTGCTGTACAGCAGAAACTAACACAACGTTGTAAATCAACTATACTCCAATAAAAGTGAATTTTTTAAAAAGTGACTTACATTTAGAGTGCAATCACAAACCTTAAACTTTTAAAAATAATCCTCTTAATAAACTCAACTTGCATTTTTCTTCCCCAAAGACACTGGCCACAACCAGAGTTTAAACAAGACTTTCTCCCGTCGTCCATGTTGTGACTGTGCATGCATTCTGGGTTAGCCCAGAGTCTGAGGTTGTTGAGCCTGAATCAGTGCCCTATGAGGCAGATGCTGGAGAAAACAAGTCTCATTTTCATAGGCTGAGGGCAGCAAACTGCATTCCTTCAACCTCAAGTGTCATGGAGAAAACTCTTCCAATTAGAAAAGAAGGCTCCCGGAAAAGCATATGGAACATTTTTAATTTTATTTAAAATTTTAGAAATTATGCATTGAGATTTTAAAATAAAATTTTAGAACTAATTTAAATAGAAGGAGTAACAGATCTAGGACAACCAGCTGTTCCACATTAGGAATAATATTAGAAATTGGGGCCAGAGAAGTGGCCCAAAATGTCCCTCTTGGTCACTCCATGTTTAGCAGCAACCCCTATTTATTTATTAATCACATGTATGTATGTATGTATTCATTCTTTTAATCTTCCTGAGAAGTTCTGAGAATGGCTTCACCATTTCCCTCCTCCTGAGCTGTCTTCCTCATGCTTTGCTTACATCTTTTCTGGTTCCAGACACATATCTTGGGTCAGAGAGTCCACTCCTAAGACTTCTAATCTCACCTGTAGTGACTTCCAAAGCCTCCTTGAAGCCACAAGATCACCTGGTTCAACACCTGTACCTTGAAATCTGATCATTCAAGATTCCAGTCCAGGGGGACTTCCCTGGTGGCACAGTGGTTAAGACTCTGTGCTTCCGAGATAAACCCACGCACACATGGTCACCTTATCTTTGATAAAGGAGGCAGGAATGTACAGTGGAGAAAGGACAGCCTCTTCAATAAGTGGTGCTGGGAAAACTGGACAGGTACATGTAAAAGTATGAGATTAGATCACTCCCTAACACCATACACAAAAATAAGCTCAAAATGGATGAAAGACCTAAATGTAAGGCCAGAAACTCTCAAACTCTTAGAGGAAAACATAGGCAGAACACTCTATGACATAAATCACAGCAAGATCCTTTTTGACCCACCTCCTAGAAAATGGAAAAAAAAAAAAATAAACAAATGGGCCCTAATGAAACTTCAAAGCTTTTGCACAGCAAAGGAAACCATAAACAAGACCAAAAGACAACCCTCAGAATGGGAGAAAATATTTGCAAATGAAGCAACTGACAAAGGATTAATCTCCAAAATTTATAAGCAGCTCATGCAGCTCAATAACAGAAAAACAAACAACCCAATCCAAAAATGGGCAGAAGACCTAAATAGACATTTCTCCAAAGAAGATATACAGACTGCCAACAAACACATGAAAGAATGCTCAACATCACTAATCATTAGAGAAATGCAAATCAAAACTACAATGAGATATCATCTCACACCAGTCAGAATGGCCATCATCAAAAAATCTAGAAACAATAAATGCTGGAGAGGGTGTGGAGAAAAGGGAACACTCTTGCACTGCTGGTGGGAATGGGAATTGGTACAGCCACTGTGGAGAACAGTATGGAGGTTCCTTAAAAAAATACAAATAGAACTACCATATGACTCAGCAATCCCACTACTGGGCATATACCCTGAGAAAACCATAATTCAAAAAGAGTCATGTACCACAATGTTCATTGCAGCTCTATTTACAATAGCCAGGACATGGAAGCAAACTAAGTGTCCATCGACAGATGAATGGATAAAGAAGATGTGGCACATATATACAATGGAATATTACTCAGCCATAAAAAGAAACGAAATTGAGCTATTTGTAATGAGGTAGATAGATCTAGTCTGTCATACAGAGTGAAGTAAGTCAGAAAGAGAAAGACAAATACCGTATGCTAACACATAAATATGGAATTTAAGAAAAAAAAATGTCATGAAGAACCTAGCGGTAAGACAGGAATAAAGACACAGACCTACTAGAGAATGGACTTGAGGATATGGGGAGGGGGAAGGGTGAGCTGTGACAAAGCGAGAGAGAGGCATGGACAGATATACACTACCAAACGTAAGGTAGATAGCTAGTGGGAAGCAGCCGCATAGCACAGGGAGATCAGCTCGGTGCTTTGTGATCGCCTGGAGGGGTGGGATAGGGAGGGTGGGAGGGAGGGAGATGCAAGAGGGAAGAGATATGGGAACATATGTATATGTATAACTGAATCACTTTGTTATAAAGCAGAAAGCTAACACATCATTGTAAAGCAATTATACTCCAATAAAGATGTAAAAAAAAAAAAAAAAGACTGTGCTCCCAATGCAGGGGGACTGGTTAGGGAACTAGATCCCTGGTTAGGGAACTAGATTCCACATGCATGCCACAACTAAGAGTTCACACAGCACAACTAAGGAGCCCGCGAGTGCAACTACGGAGCCTGCCTGCCAACAACTAACGAGCCCACATGCCGCAACTAAGGAGCCTGTGAGCCGCAACTAAGACCTGGGGCAACCAAATAAATAAAATAAATATATAAAAAAAGATTCTAGCCCATTCTCAGCATTAAGTATCCCAAAACAATAAAAGATGGCTTAAATTGTTTGTTTGTTTTTGTTTGTTTATTTATTTTTAGGCCATGCAACGCGGCTTGTGGGATCTTGGTTCCCTGACCAGGGATTGAACCACTGGGCCACCAGGGAATTCCCTGTTTTTATTATTTTAATAAATGCACACAAAACCAAACACTCTTCAACCTACCAACCATTTATAATACCATCTCTGTTAATCTTTACTGTTAAAGGTAAAGGTTCCACAAGCACTTGAAAAGAATGTGTGTCCTCTGCTTGTTGAGAAAAGGGTCCTCATGAAACCTATTAGACAACTTTACTCTCAGGCCACTTGCTCTATCCGCTTCTGATAGAGGTGTGTTAAAAATCTCGATTATCCTTTTAATTTTATTATTGCTTGTTATGTTGTTCATGATTGCTTTCTCTCTGTTACACTTTTTCTTTGCTTTTTTTTCCCCCCTCTTCTCCAACTTTCTGTTGAAGAGATGCAAGGGAGGATCTGGATGCCTTGTTCCAAACTCCTGCTCTGATGGAAAAAAACCCAGTAACTTCTGGCACACATGTACTTTTTGAAAGTGGAGAAATAGATTTAGCCCCTCATGCACTCTCCTGCTTTGCCTACGTGAAGTCCAGAAGTTTGTCAAAGGATGATGAGTCCTCATCCTTCACCTCTCACCTCTGCGTTTCTGGCCCTTCCTGAATGGGAGAATGGAATACAGGAGCAATGAAAGACAGGGAGACCGGGAGGGTGAGGCAGAGCACAGGCAGCTCCTGTAGTTTTTAGTGGATAATTCAACCTTGGATTTTAGGGATAGCTCTTTTATTCCTCCTTCTCTCTCTCTCTCTCCGCTTTCCTTCCTCTAAAGTAACATTGAGGTTTAGGGGGAATTCTTCAGGGAATTAATAAAAGCTGCTGTAGGGAAATGCATTCATTCATCTGTCAAGTATTTAAGTGCCTGCATTTGTATATATCAATGAATAAAACAGATCCCTATCTTTGTGAAGCTTACACTCTGGTGTGGGGACGGACAGTAAACCATAAATATATGACTATGTTAAAATGGTACAGTATAAAGTTACAAGTTCTATGGAAAAAAGAAAAAAGTATAGGGCAGGGTAAGGAGAGTCCACATTGCTGGGAGTGAGGGTGAGGTAGGCCTCATAGAAAACGTGAGGTTTTGAGGAAAGACTAGAAGGAAGTGAGTTAGCCACACAGACAACAAAGAAAGAGCTTCCCAGGCAGAGCTGGAGCAAACACCCCAAGCTGTGAGCACGCCTGCAGCGTGCAGGGACAGAGCGTGAGGGTCAATGGCGGGGGGGCAGAGGAGGGGCTGAAGGGTGAGAGGAGATGAGGTCATACACTACATAGCCCTGAGGCCACTCCTTGGATTTGGATTTTTGAGTAAAATGGGGGCATCACTGCTGGGTTTCAAGCAAAGGGGTGACACGACAGGACCTCTCTGGCTGCTGTATTGTGAACTGTGGAGAGTTAGGGTAAAAGTGGGGAGATCCTTTAGGAGGCCATTGCAATATAAGTGGAAACGGATGAAGAGGTTGGATTCTGGATCTGTTGGGAAGGTAGAGCCAACCAGCCTGCCAGACTGGGCAAGAAGGTAAGAAAAAGAGAAATGTCAAGAATGACTGAGATTTTTCATCCGAGCAAACGGTAAGGGAATGTTGCAGGAGGAGTGGGTTTGGGGTGGGGGAAGATCAGTCTGGTTTCGGGTGTGTCGGTTTGAGATATCTATTGGACTGCCCGGCGGAGATGCTGAAGAGGTCATCAGACTAACGAGTTGTGTATGAGATGCTCCAAACTTTCCACCACACATGCTCTTCTTGTCCCTCCACTAAACTCCAAGACTCTAGTGGGCAGGGGAGGTCTGGGAATTCAAAGCCCCTAAGAGAAGACCTGCGGTAAGCCAAGTAACCGAGAGGAGGCCAGGCTTTAATCACAAAGCTCCTCATAACCAACTCACCTCATGGCCCAAACTCCGGCCATCTCCTTCGTATTCTCCCCACATGGGTGGAGGCAATCCTGCACGAACTGTTTGAAGACCAGCTTTTTACTTTCAGTCCATTGCAGAGTGATACTTTTGTAAAAGACAAAATCAAATGCCTGGCTATCATAGCAGTACCAAACTGCTATAGAAGTTTCTCAACACTTATTCTCAATTTCTGTACTTACTTTGTTTGAACAGGTAACAAACTGCTCATGGGCTGGCACTGGTCCACAGACCATCCCTTGAATGGCACTGGCCTAGAGGACTTTTATGGCCCGCATGATCCAGGAGTAGTTCATAAACCCTGCGATGGTCATTCTTTGAGTGAACTTCCTTTCTAGCAGGTTCTAGATGTTCATCTTGACTTCCTGATTTCTCTGACCCCTTAGGGCAGGGAAATTCAGACTGTCCCACTTGGATGTGCATCTTCACGCCGGGAAAAAGGGGGAGACCAAGGTTGGGTTAGAATGGAGATAAACATGACAACATTCAAGAACCCATGATGAGAGGCCATACTTCTCCAGAGCCACACAGTGCTGTGTCAGGGGAAAAGTGGACAGAAGTTTTAGCTCATAGTTCCCTTGGCAAAATCCCTGAGTTTCAGAACAGCATTGAGCTTTTTCGAGGTGTAAGAAATTCGCAGGCTTGACACCCCTGTGAGGAATGCTGTTTGAGTACAAGCGCTGCATGTCCTCAAGATGTTCTTTGATTACAGAAGAATGGTCCTCTGTTTGGCTGAATTCTCCATGACAATCATTCTGCGATAATAAGCAGACATTTCCTTTCAGCACAGAGGTTCTCACCAATGTCCATAGCCCTGTGTGTGGGCACTGGGAGACCCTCTAGTGAAGCTCCCTCTTCCTATGGTTTTATGGAGGTCCTGGACCATTATCAGAGTGAGTTTTTCCTAGGTCCTCTTATTGAATATCTGTAGAACCTTCAAATTGATGCCTGGCTCCAAGACCTAGGCATGACCTTGTAGTCATTGGTGATACTGCTTCCTTCATCCACCAACTCAACTTGAAGAACTGCGGGAAGTAGTGGGGATGAGGTAGTGACTGAAGAGGTGTAAGGTTGCTGGGGCAGGGGGAGCATTGGGTAATTGGGGATGACCACAGTCAGGGAACACAAAGAGGATGGTGGAGGGCAAGGTAGGCCACCTCCCACTTGGTTGGAAAGTTTGTTCCTGGTTGGAACTGGTTCACTCACCCCAAGCCAGCAATAGCCCCATGTTTGGACCCCATTCGTGAGTCCCCAGGTCCATCAGATCATTCCCTCTCTTCCATCCACCTCACTCGCTGGGGTTTGGTGCTCTATGGAATGCAAGGATGGCTGGCGTCAGGCTAGCCACTAGCCTATATTCACTTTTAACCAGTTAACGTTTACTTATTGCTTCCTGGATTGTAAAATCTATCAGATAGATCAAGTCCTCCATTTTTACCCCTTTTTACCCTCAAAAGTTCACTGGCATACTTTTAGCTGCAAGTATCAATTAAAAGTGGCTTAAACAAATCAGGGTTTATTTCCATCTAGAATAAGAAGACTGGAGATAGGCAGCTGATGACATTGCTTAAGCAGCTCAGCACTTCTGGATCAGGTTCCTTCATCGCTCCTTTACCAATCAGCACAATTCTAGATATCCACGTTCTGTGGATGTGGCAACATGGTAATAAGAGAATTTAGCATGTCTAGCCTCTAGAGGGTAGGTGAACAAAAACAGGGACAGGTATTTGGTTAGGAAACCAACTGTGTCTTCCATAGCATTTTTGCCTATTTTTCTCCGTATAATGTTTTGGTAAATTGTATAAAGCATTCTGTTTCTAACAAATATGGCCAAGGCGTCACTCCATAATTCTCTAAGAACTCCAGTCCCAAGGTTAGTCTTGCTTCCAAACTCCAGGCAGAGAAAAACCTGGAGAGTCTGCTCATTCCTGTGGTAAACTGCAGTTCTGGATATCCCAGGAGATCTCAACAGACTAGCTGATTTCGAGCCTCCCATCTCTTGGGTTAAGGCCATCACTCTCCTGCACGGAACTGCTGTCTCTAATTTTAAACTGAGAAAACAGGAATTGAGAAAACAGGAAACTGACTTTTTGCAGGGAGTGTAAGAACAAACAGGAAAAAAATGAAGACATTTGGTTGATACAGATCGTTTGATTTTAAAAGGGAAAATCATCTCATGTAGGTAACAAAAAAATTCAAAATTTAGAAGTGAATATGAATCTAAAACTACTCTTAAAAAATAAAGTCCTATTTATTTATTAAAAAAATTTTTTTTGACCGTGCTGTGTGGTAATTGTGGTATTGGTATTTCCTAACCAAATACCTATTCCCGTTTTTGTTCCCTGACCAGGGATCGAACCCGTGTCCCCTGCAGTGGAAGCATGGAGTCCTAACCACTAGACTGCCAGGGAATTCCGATAAAGTTCTTTTTAAAAAAGGCGTAGTCCTGGTTGGTTAAATAAATATGCAGGCTTGTTCTTGTGGTATACCTAGTATTTATGAGATAGTTTTAGTTAAATAGAAAAATGTGAATTACTATGCTTTGGGCGATGTGCTGTTTGCCAAATTAAAAACAGTATAGCAAAAAACATCCTCCAAATACCCATAAATAATTAGTTGAATTGGCAATAATTCACCTCCTAGTGATTTCATGTGAAGTGTAAAGCAGACTGGATAAATCAAATGAAACCATGTCTTCTAATACAACAAGTATGAAAATTAATGTTTTGCATAGACTTTTAAAAAACAATATATGAGTAATGAAGTGCATATGAACAAGAAAACAGTTCACATAAGGACCAAACAAAACCTTTCTCATTAATTTAATCTAATATGCTCTCAATGTAAGTGAATGAGAAATTACAATTCTAATCTGAAAAAGCAGAATCAGGGGATTTTGAAGATGGAGGGTCCCTTGGAAATCACTTGGATCCAAACCCTCATTTTATAAATGAACAAACTGAGACCTAAGAGGCAAGGGAGTTGCCCAAAGCCAAAGGCCACCCGGGTCAAAAAGGCAGAGTCTGGACTGGAAGCCACGATCCTGATGTCTAAGCCAGCCCTGCTCCCAAACAGACTGGCCTTTCTCTTGGCAGGCTTCTTTCTGTTAACCTCAGCAGTGACAGAGACAAGAAAATGCGTAACTAATCACCCGTTAGTGGGCTTGCAAGATTGTTTTTTTCAAAGTATGCTGGTGGTTCGCAAAAGTTAACTGTTGATTTTATTAATAGCAACCCACATTTCAAGTATATTCAGGAGCCAAAAACAAAACTCCTTTTCAGAGTAAAAGATCATCACTGTTACAGAAGTATGTGCACTTCCTCCAGGGTTACGCAGGGATATTTGGTGCTTTACAATTTTAATCCTATAATAATAAATTAGCATTATGAAAAAAGTCGTAGACTCACACACAAAAAGCCCCCATTCATGTCAAGCAACATTCAATATTGCTTGAAATATTGCAGTTCTGCAATAGCAACAGAATTGTCTATACCCTGGGATCCATTTCCTTAACTCTCACACATTGACCACTCAGCTTTCTCCAACCCACTTTTTGCCTCCATCACGCCACTGAAACAGCCTTACTAAGGTCCACAGTAAACTGTCAATAAATACAGTGGTTATTTTTCTGTGCATGTCTACCCTGACCTCTCAACAAAACTGTCACCTTTGGCCATCCTCTCTCCCATTATATCATCATCCTTGTTTTCCTCCTACCTCTTTGACTCTTCCTTTTCAGTTTCCTTTGCAGAATTACCTACCACTGCCAGTAAATGCTGGAGTTCCTGAAGGCTCAGTTGTAGACTTTTTGCATTATACTGTCTTCCTAGGTAAGCTCATCCTGGTCTATGCTTTCGTCCTCATCAGGCATACTCCAGTAACTACCCGTTTATCTCCACTGCAACCAAAACTCTCCTGTCCCCAAGAAGACATACAGATGGCTAATAGGCACATGAAAAGATGTTCAATATTGCTAATTATTAGAGAGACGCAAATCAAAACAACAATGAGATATCACCTCACACCTGTCAGAATAACCATCATTGAAAAGTCTACAAATAACAAGTATTGGTGAGGGTGTGAAGAAAAGGGAACCCTTGTGCACTGTTGATGGGACTGTAAGTTGGTGCAGCCATTATAGAAAACAGTATGGTTCCTCAAAAAACTAAAAATAGAACTCCCATAGGATCCAGCAATTCCACGCCTGGGTACATATCCAGAAAAAAATGGAAACTCTAATTTGAAAAGATCCACAAATCCCAATGTTCATAGTAGTACTATTTACAGTAGCCAAGATATGGAAGCAACCTAAGTGTCCATCAACAGATGAATGGATAAAGATGTGGTGCGTGTGTATACACACACACACACACACACACACACACACACAAACACACACACACAGAGACATACAGAAAATGGAATATTACTCAGCCATAAAAAAGAATGAAATTCTGCCATTTGTAGCAATGTGGATGGACCTAGAGAATATTATGCTTAGTGAAATAAGTCAGAAAAAAAAAGAATGTATATAGCAAAACAGAAACAGACTCACGGATATAGAAAACAAACTAGTGTTTACCAGTGGGGAGAGGGAAGCGGGGAGGAGCTCCTTAGGGGTATGGGATTAAAAGAAAGAAACTACTATGTATAAAATAGACAAGCAACAAGGGTATATTGTATAGCACAGGGAATTATAGCTATAACCTTGTAATAACTTTTAATGGAATATAATCTGTAAAAATACTGAATCACCAAGCTGTAAACCTGAAACTAATATTGTAAATCAACTATACCTCAATTAAAAAGAAAACACTCCTGACTTCTAGACTTGTGTATTTGATTACTTGATTAATAATTGGATTTCTCAAAGATGCCTCAAAATCGAGATGGCTACGTAGGAACTCGGGCTCCACCCTCCCCACCCCAACCGTCTTCTCACGTTTCCTACCTCAGAGAGTGGCACCATCCTCTATCGAGCTGCCCAAATCAAACACGTGTGATTCTTGACTTCATCCCCTCCCATGCCCTCCATTTCCAATCCATCTCAAGTCTACTTGATCCCGTCTACTAAATCCTCTTGATCTACCCGCTTCGTCATCTCACCACCACCCCTTCAAGCTATCACGTCTCCTAGCATCTCTCTGGTTCTCTTCCAACTGTTTCAAAACAAACGGGTCGACCGTGATGACGTTCAGAACACTCTCTTCTTGCTCTTACTGGATGCCTAGCAATGTCTACAAGGTATTCTATGGTCCGAGCCTGGCCTTCCTTTCCAGTCTCGTGTCATACCACATCTCTCCTTCCCTAAACGTAGCCGCTATGCTCCATCCTTTTTGCAGTTCTTTAAACTCATCATAAACTTCTCCAACCAATGGGCCTTTGTATGTGCTATTCCCTTTTATCAGAATGCAATCCCCCTCTTTGCTTAGCTAACTTCTATATGCCCATCAGATTTCAGTTGAGTTGTTCTTTCCTCGTGGACGCCTTTGCTGACAGCCAATCCTAGGCCAGATTCTTTTGTTACATGCTCCAGAGAACCACGTTCCTTTTACTATTTGAGTTTGTACTAATAAACTCACATTTTAATTTAATTAATGTCTATCTTTTCTGCTAGACCAATGTTTCTTAAGATCACAGGGGACACAGGAGTGTCTTTGCACAGTGTCTAGCACAGTATTTGGCACAAAATATATGTTCAATAAAACTTGTTGAATGAATGAAATGATCATTGTATTCCTGATGTTAGCAAGTATAATCCAGTTCAAGTTTGGAAACAGAAATGCAAAACAGAATCTATCTAATAAATCTGGTCTTCATTCGTTTAATCAGACTTTCTCCTTTGGCCATTCTGCATATTCATTCACCCAACAACTACTCACCGATGGGGTCAATGTGGAGTGTCGATTAGTGCTGTCGCTTTTAAGTAGATTTTTTTAGAAAAGATGACCACTGATTTGAAACTAGCAAGATTTAAAAAGTATTTTTAAAAATGCAACAGGAAAAAGCTTGCTTCATTTCATAGAAAAAGATTTCTCCTTTATGTTATTTTAAAAGGGAGATGAGGATTTTGTTTCATTAGATGCTGCATATTTGGGGGCTGGACAGGCCACTGTACCCCTGCATATACACAGATGCCATCCTTCTTCTGCCGGTCCTAACATGCGACTTGAAAGTAAAAACATCAGGTTCTCTTTATTTATAACAGGTAACAGCTGAAGTCCAGTCATCGAACATACAATAAAAAACAAATGCAGTTACATCCGTAACAAAAGGACAGCCAGCATGCTTTCTTCCATAGCACTGCATTTCTGGTTTGTCTCTATGGTTGGTCCTTATGGTCTGGTACATTTTTCCCCCAGGAATTTCCTTTTCAATGGGAAGATGGTCTTCAGGGCAAAAACTGTTTATCAGACTCTAGTTCCAGGAGTACATATTTTATTCACTTATAAATACGTACCCTCCCATGCTGTCTTGTTCCAACCTTCCTTGCATTCTTATTGACATCAGTCATTTACTATAACTCTCCCCCAACATTTATTATAAATCCCCTCCCCAAGTTGTATTTACAGTTAAGAAGAATTTGTACATGGCACAAATCGACTCAGCTGTTAGTGCACAGAAGTCGCATAATCCTCTGAAATACTTTTCTCCAGCTTTGGGGAAATAATTATATGTTAATTTAAACATACACAGAGAACATTTCTTAGACAAACATAACTCCTGAGGTCCATCTGGCAAGACAATCTGCTTTGTATTTCTTAGCACAATAAAATGTATCTTTGGAAACAGAGAAGAACCAAATGTATTTAAAACAAAAACAGAAAACCACACATAAAAATCACACAACAGATTGACTGATACATTGAAATTCTGTCAAAATAAGATTTTCAGTGAGGCTTTTCACTTCAAACAGGCCAGGAAAAAAATAATCCTAAACGGCATATTTTATACACGTGGCTCTTTGTCCTCCTAAGTGTTGTGTTCTCACCTGAAGTTTCTAAACAATGTTTAGAAAAAGAATTATTTATTACAAGAGGGATTACCTGTTTCAGTCAATTTATGGTGAGAGGTTATCAACAACTGCTTTGAATTCTCAAATGTCAAAAGTTGGAAGGCAGAAGTAGATTTTGCAATTAAATAGGTGGCACAATTATTTCCTTAAGTATCATGTATTCCCCCCATAACATTTTTTTTAATTATCCCTTTAAAAAACTCATGGAACTCGTTAAATATTGACTGTTTCTCTACTTCTCTCTCAAATCTTTCCTCGTATCTTCATCAAGCTTCTGCTTAGTCTTTGAGTACATTTGCCTTGACTTGCTGCTCAAGGATTTTCCTCAGCCCCCTTAGAAAGGCTGACATAGTTCACTCCAAATGCTTCAGTGCCAAAGAAAGCTCCGCGGATGCCTCACACGTGGCGGGTAGGGAATGACAAGGTAGTCTTAAGAAATTACCAACACGAAATGCTCAGAGGCCAGAAGAACAGTCACCAGGATAAGAAGAAACCTGCTCAATTCCTCCCGTAGTCCTTTCTTTGAGCCATTTAAACATGGAGCTATTTTGTTTTCTAACTTCATGTATAGTTTCTAGAGTCCACCGAGAGCTCAAAACAAGAAAATACCTACAGAAACTGTAGTTTTTTTGATAACATCTAACTTCTTACATCAATTTGCTACTAGAGAAATGGTACTTTTAGAACCGGATTTTGGCTTATGGTCCCCTTTACTACACTTTGCTTTCTAGAAATGTTATTTCATATCTATAAATGAAAAAAGCAGGAAGTTATACTAAAACAACGAAAATATCAATAGAAATGCTAGCTTTAAATTCTGACTTGAATACTTTGGCCTAAATTATAACTGGGCTCACATTGGGGACCACCTAAGAGCAAGTAGGGGAGTCCTACGTGCCCTTCCTTAAAAACCACTACACGTTTGTAGTACAGTGATCTGAATTCCTTTGTCACCATTACAGAACTTTAATTTCATGTACTTCATTTGATATAACCAAACATTCTGTGTACTTCACAGAATCATCTTTGAAAGGAAGCATGAGCCATGTTTTAGAGAATTACGTTTTTTAAAAAAGGTACTGTAAAAGAGAAAGTCATATTTATTTTATTTTTACTTAAAATTTTTTAAAATTTTTGGCTGTGCCACACGGCTTGTGTGATCTTAGTTCCCTGACCAGGGATCAAACCTGCACCCTTGGCAGTGGAAGCATGGAGTCCCAACCACTGGACCACCAGGTAAGTCCCAAGAAAGTCATATTTATGAATAAAATTTCCTTTGCTTAACTTCTTTCAAACCATCATTTAATGTATTTTGCAATATAATTTTTGTTTCATCTTTGAAAGTAACTTGCACACTTAATACTTTTTTTTTTATCTTCAGGCGACTTTCTTTTCTCTATGAAAACCTAATTAAGGACGTTGCATCAATTTACTCTTACTTCCTTCCTGTTCACTGAGTTTAATATGGGTATAGGCAAGAATGCCAAATAGTGTACATAACATGCCAAGACCCTGATTAATGGACAATGGATCCTTAAATAAAACATATCCCCCAAATAAAGTAATGCAGAACTTGAAGTGTCCAAACATGTTATAGCTGAGGTTTTTGGATAAGGATAAAAAAGAACAAGCCAGATGTTATATTCACACAAACACACACACACACACACACACACACACACACACCCCACGAAGCAAAAGCTTCCTGTGCCTGGAGAGAAGTGCACGAAACGCAGACTAAACGGCGGCCCCACCCCTGCCCCCATCGCCCCGCCTCCCACCCCATCTAAAGAACAGGAACTTCAGTGAAGTGCTGGCTTGATCCTAGCTTCTTCAGGTAGGTTTTAGCAAGTAATCAGTGACAGGAGACTGCCTCAACTCTCCTTGTTGACCTCTGCAAAGAAGAGAAAAGGGGCTGCAGTACAAGGGTGGGGAAGGGATTCAGAACAAGGTACAGAGAAGGTCTTTTGTAGAGCAATTTGTGATGCTGTTTCATGGCACCATTTCTAAACTTCCCTTGGCAAATAAGGTGAGACGTGAAAGGTGCCAGATGGCTGACACAAGGTCAACACAGCCAGTGCGCTTAAGTTTAAGAGGGAATCGGGGACAGGGGATGGAACACCACTGAGCACCAATACATGCCAGGCACTACGCCAGGTGCATATATAACACCATTTTATTTAAGCATCACATTTCCCTCCACTGTAGTACCACTCCTCCCATCGACAACTGTAGAGGCTTGAAGATTTTAAGTAACTTAGATCACAGAGTTAGTAAGCAGCACAGCCAGAGGCCAAACATAGATGGGTCTATTTAACTCCAAAGTCCATGTTTGAGATGAGCAGACTGCCAGTAACTTGCTACTGGATTAGGGTGTTTCCAAATCACTGTTCATTTAAAAGACAAACTAAAGACACACAAATGGCTCCTTTATAAATTATTCTCTTCCTGTATTTTAAATAGTTTTTTATATATGGATTAGTACTTTATTATTTTTCAGACGTCTGACATGTACCCATCTACTCTTCCCAAACACAGTACTAGGAAGAGCTACCACTCTGTACCTCAGCATCATCGTGAGGATTAACTAAGCTAATATACGCGAGGCTTCGAGCACCCAGGAAGCACCCTATGGGTCAGCTGTCAACAGCAGCACTTGCGCATAATAAACACCTGCCAGGTGCTGGACACACTCTCTCAAGCACTCACCCAACTCTGTAGGTACCACAACCCCCGTTTCATAAGTGATATGAGTGAGGCCCGAGATCTACAAGTCACGCAGGCCCACAGGCAGCGGCGGGGCTGGGCTGGCACACCTGGACCTGTCCGACCTCAAAGCCCAGGCTCCCTCCTCTGTTCTGAGCCCAACTAAGCAGCTTGGAAGTTGCTTCCGAGCAGGAGAGCACGGGCTGAGTCACCAGGGTACCTGTGCTGGCCCGACCCAAGAAGGGTAATTTTCCTGCGGGATGGAGGACCTTCCCGAGGACGTTAATTATAACCATAATAAAGCAGGCTTCATTTTCAATTACGAGTGAACCGGCTCCCGCACTTCAGCATTTCCTTACTCCTCAGCCTCGCTTTGAAGTGCTCATGATCTGTTAACAATATTTACATGAGAGGAAAGGCAAATTTAAAGAAATGCTTCAGTGAATCCTTTTGTAAATTAGAAAAATAACACAGAACAAAACAGGTGCAATCTATACCCGACATCTCCAATTCCTCTCTCTAATTCTCCACTCTGCTCCGGTCAGCTTCCACCTGGACACGCTGAAGTTCTCGTCAAAACCTCCACCTCAACACACCCCTTCCTCCATCCCTTTCCAGCATTCCTCAAGCTTGACCTGTCAGCGGCCTTGGGCACAGCTGACTCCTCTTCCTCCTCACTTGGCTTCTACACCCTGTCCTCCTTCCTTCCACCTTGATCACTCCTTCTCTGCCCCTTCTGCCTGGCTCCTGTCATCTCTCCAAACTCTAAACACCAAGGTGACCCAGGACTCGGTCTTTGGGCACCTCTTTTTCTTCCACTTGTTTGCTTGGTAATCTCAGCCAGGCTCACTGCTTCAAACCACATCTACACACTACTGACTCTCTCCGGAACACCTCCAACAGAGACCTCGACCTTGAACTCAGATTCTTTTTACCCAAAACTGAGCACTTGGTCTTCCTCCCCACCCCCAAGCCTCCTGGGGGCTGTCCTATTTCAGTCCATGGCAACTCCACCCTGCCAGGTGCTCAGGCCCAAACCGGGTGGCAACCATCTTTCCTCTCTCATTCTCCACATCCAGTCTGCCAATAAAACCTGCTGGCTCTACTTGAACATATATCCAGAACCCAATCACTTCTCGCTATATCCACTGCGACTGTCCTGGTACCAAACCGCCATGGCTTCCTGATGGTTTCTCTTCTTCTCTTGCCACTTTCAGTACAGTGGTTTTCCCAACCAGGGGTGATTTTGTCACCTGGGCAAGGTCTGGACACAGTTTTGGTTTTCATAATTGGGGAAAGGGATGCTACTGGCGTCTAGTGGGTAGAGGCCAGAGATGCTGCTAAACATGCTCCAGTGGACGGGACAGGCCTGTCCACTGGACCAAAAAGGCCAATAGCACTGAAGTTGAAAAGTCCCCCCCACCCCGGGTCTGTTCTCAACACAGTAGCCCAGAAGGATCCTATCAGAACAGACAGAAAATCATGGCATTTCTCTGCTCAAAACTCCAACGCCGTCCCCTCTCACTTGGTGTAGGAGTCCTCGTGTGAAAGTTCTGCTCAGTCAGGCCCCCTGTTACTCTTCAGGGACAAAGAACCCATCCTTTGTTCTTCCCGCTCCAGCCACACAGGCTTCTTGTTCCTTCCAGCCTCTCACCTGCTGTCCCCTCTGCCTGGAACGCTACCCACCCTGCTCTGCACAGAGCAACCTCACTTCCTTCAGGTCTTTCCTCAAAAGTACCCGTCTTGCTGAGGCCTTCCCAACTACCCTCCGTAAAACTGCAACCCTGTCCCCAACATTTCACATCCCCTTTCCTGCTTTAACCTTTTTCTCCTTATCACTTAACACAATCTAGCCCTGTATATGCCCATTTCTTATTTTTCTTGTTTATAGCCTGTCTTCCTCCCCAGAATTTAAGCCTGTGAGAGCAAAGGTTTTTGTCTCTTCGGTTCACTACTATATCTCCAGTGCCTGACAGACAGCAGATATTCAGTATGTGAATATTTATTAAGTCAAAGAACAGTTTATAGGGGGCATTCAATAAGTATTTGTTGACTGAATGAATGGATGCTCTTAATCAGGGCGCATACTTGGATGCCTTGACCCAGCAGCATGGTGCATAAATCCTGGGGCTAGACTACCTGGGCTCAAATCTGGACACCACACTTCTCAGCTGGGTAACTCCAAGTAAGTTATGCAACCTCTCTGTGCCTCTATTTCCTCTTCTGTAGAATAAAATGATAGAATTTATCTCTTCGAGCTGCTGTAAAAACTAAATGCTTAATACACACAAGATGTTTGGAACAGTGCCTGACACAAAATAAACATTTATTAAGTGTTGTTTATTTTTTAATTTTTAAAAAATATTTATTGGGCTTCCCTGGTGGTGCAGTGGTTAAGAATCCGCCTGCCAATGCAGGGGACATGGGTTCGAGCCCTGGTCCGGGAATATCCCACATGCCGCAGAGCAACTAAGCCCATGCGCCACAACTACTGAGCCTGCGCTCTAGAGTCCGTGAGCCACAACTACTGAGCCCACGTGCCACAACTAATGAAGCCCGCACGCCTAGAGCCCGTGCTCCGCAACAAGAGAAGCCATCGCAATGAGAGGCCTGGGCACTGCAAGGAAGAGGAGCCCCCGCTCGCCGCAACTGGAAAAAAGAAAGCCCGTGTACAGCAACAAAGACCCAACGCAGCCAAAAATAACTAACTAAATAAATAAATTTTTTTTTTTTTTTGCACAGGCTCCGGACGCACAGGCTCAGCGGCCATGGCTCATGGGCCCAGCCGCTCCACGGCATGTGGGATCTTCCCAGACAGGGGCACAAACCCATGTCCCCTGCATTGGCAGGCGGACTCTCAACCACTGCGCCACCAGGGAAGCCCTAAATAAATAAATTTTTTTTTAATTATTTATTTATTTGGTTGCGCCGGCTCCTTAGTTGCGGCATGTGGGCTCCTTAGTTGTGGCATGCAAACTCTTAGTTGTGGCGTGTGGGACCTAGTTCCTGGACCAAGGATCGAACCCGGGCCCCCTGCATCGGGAGCAGAGTCATAACCAATGCGCCACCAGGGGAGTCCCCAGGTATTGTTTTTTAAAAAAAATTATCATTATTATCACTGTTATTTACTGATAGTGGGCAAATATGCTGCTTTTTTACTTTGTTGACATCTCGGTGTTCACTCATTAAAAGCAAAATGTTAAAAATGGGCAGTTGAGTTTGATTCAGACATTCAAGTCATGACTCCACTTCCTGATTTGAAGTAACATTGAGAAAAGCAGGCACACCCGTAGCGAGACAAGTACAAAAACAAGCTCAAAAGTCAGAGCAACTGGTCTGAAATTATTTTCTGTTATTTGGATTAACCACACCTTTACTTTATTATTATCGAACTATCGAGAACTGAAAAGTGATGGAAAACATAAGTATCCACCCCATTATTCAGTCAACAAATATTTATTTAACCCCACTATGCACAAGGAATGGTGCTCTATGTTAATTCTGATAAGGGAAAAGGTCACCTATTCCTTAAAGAAAATTCAAAAGCATTTATCATACAGAAAGCTAACCCATTTCCCCAGTTCACAGTTCTTTAAATTTCCACAGACTCTAGTAAGAGACTAAAAATAACTCATTCTACTCAGTTTAGGCCATGCAATAGAAAGTGTGAGACTCAAATAAGGAAATCAATGTGACAGAGTTTTGGAGAATATAAAAGACTACACATTTGTAAGTTGTTAGGAAAAGGATACGTGACTGGTGAAGTGTTCCCAATGATCCAATAAATCGATAAGTTCACCATGAAAGCTATTACTCCAGAGAGCAGGACCATCAGCTACAAATAAACCAGAAGAATCATTAATGCAAAGCAGCTGCAATCATTGCAATCATCAAGTGAAAACACACTTCATCAGGCACTTCTATCAACCATTAAAAACAAGATTTTTAAAAAGAGAGAATCAAGTTGGGAGACAGCAAGAACTGAGGGTTAAAGAGCAGAATGAGTAGTATTCACAAATGTAATTCTGTCTACAAAATGCAATGGGAAATTCTCCACCAATATCCTGCCTCTGAATGTAAATCTCCAGATTCATTTTTCTTATCTATCCAAAGAAAGATTATTTTGTAATAATTTCTTATTATAAAAGTAATATATATTCATTACAGAAAAACCAGACAATAAAGATGAGCAAGAATATAAAGAATTCTTTTTTTCCTTCTAGTTTTATTGAGATATAATTGACATACAGCACTGCGTAAGTTTAAGGTGTACAGCATCATGATTTAATTTACACACATTATGAAATGATTACCACAGCAAGTTTAGAGAACATCCATCATCTCATGTGAATCCAAAATTAAATAATAGAAAAATAAATAGAAAAAAAGATTTTTTCCTTGTGAAGAGAACTCATAAGGAATTCTTTAAATCTCAACCACTCACCACTATTAATACGTTGGTATATAGCCTTCCAGATCTTTTTTCCATTGAATTGTTTATATTTATTCTTATTTAAATTCAATCAGTAGGCATTCATCAGGTATCTATAAAACTAGGCCAGGCCTTGTAAGGAACACAGTGGGTTCCTGCCCTCAAAGATCTTAGAAACTGCTTGAGCACATGATAAAAATCTTGATAATCATAGCTTATACTGATATAGTACTTATTACGCACCAAGAATTGTTCTAAATATTTTACATATATTAACTCATTTAATCATTGCAAACAGCCACGAGGGAGTAAAATATCTTCCCTTTTTACAGACAAGAAAACAGAGCACAGAGAGGTAAAGCAACTTGCCTAAGACACACAGCCAGTAAGAAGGGCCAAGGTACTGGAGTCCCTGCTCCTAACCTGCTCTGCCATGCTACCTCTTAACCACATGAAAGAGAGAGTGCAATACAAGATGAACAGCTCAGGCAAGAAAAGAAAATGAGTCCTGAGCTCTACCTCGTTAATAGGCAAACAGACGATAGGTTCTGTAGGACGCTAGACAGGAGATGTCCTTCTTGGCTGCGATAGCAAGAACAGTCTTTGGATTTCAAATGCATGTTTTGATTAGAGAAAGAAATAACAGGGGCAGGAAACAGTATGGGTCAAAGCATGGAGGCGTGAAAGCCCAGGTGTGTGCATGGGATGGCGAGTTAACCGACTTGGCTGAGGCGGGGAACCAAAGCAGCTGTACCACTGTAGACACACACAACATTCTGTCCACACGTATCCTACAATCTCATTATAAAAGTTATAAAAACATTTTCTATTTCTGAAATAAGAGAATCTAGAGAAAATGTTAGTTACAATTTGAATTAGTAAGAAGTTTAAATTCCAAAGAAAATGTCATATTTGAAGATTCTTTCTGTCCCATGTGGGTTTTCTGTTTTTAAACCAGTGCAGTCAGAAGCCCAGGCCAATTGGATTTGCAGCCTATTTAGGTAGAAATAGTAACACCTTACTTGTTTTACAACAGTGAGTTCCATTAAATTTTCAACTAAGAGAAACTTGCTCCTTAAAGATTTTAAAAACTGTTTCTAGAAATGTGTCCTTGTTAATTTTATTGAGTTCACAGAATGTCACATGCCTATTTCTTGATGACCTGGCACATCATTAAACATACAATTACATGCTCTACTTTGAGGCAATGATGCCCTCTAGGGACAAGAAGGAATGCAGGTGACTTTCCCTTATTCAATGGCCTCAGACTGGCTATGTTCTTGTTTCTTTGACCTTTTTTATGGCCTTTCTGCTGAGGTCCTCATTTTCAAATCTGTCAGAGGGCCAGTCACATAAAGCCTCTCCCCTCCTAGTCTAAGGTGCTCAAGCTGCAGTGGTTGATAGGCAAGATGACCAAGATGGGTAACTTTTGTAAAAGTAAGAGGAGATATTACCTGAGAGATGGTCCACTGATTTCTACCTTGGGAAAAAAGCGCAAATGCTAAAGTATATGAATTCGAAACAACTATCATTCTGCTCACAGGCAGCCTCGCAGGGTGGTTAAGAATGTGGACTTTGGATCTGGAATGCATGGATTCAAAGTCTGGCTCTGCTGTGGACCTTGAGTCAGTTACTTAACGCTTTGTCTCTCAGTTCCCTCATCAGTAAACACCTAATAAAGTTGTTGTGAGGATCAAATAAGTTAATATTTGCAAAGAGCTTAGAATAGTGCCTGGAGCAGAGTAAGGGCTATGCAAGGTTGATAAATCAACACCACCAGCAAAAAAGATGTTCCCACTGACTGTGTTAAAAGTATGGGAAGCAGGAGTTCCTTTCCTAAATAGGGGGATTATACTTTCTAACTTTATTAAAAAAAATGTCCCCAAAGTACAGGTCCCTTTGATCTGGCAATTCCACTCTAGGACTCTATCCCATAGAATAAAAAGTACCAGTTCATGAGGACACATGTACAAGGATGTTTACTGTAATACTGTTCATAGTGGTTAAGAACTGGAACTATTATACAAGTACTGAAAGAATGATTTGAAGGGATTTTCATGGGACATTGTTAAGTGAGAAAAGCAAGATACAGAAAATCATGTGTAATATGATCCCACTTCTGTAAAAAAACCAATGTGCAATTTATGTGTACATACGTGCATGTGTGCCTATGTATGTTGTATGTATTTACATGTGGGTATGCACAGCACGGAGAAAAACATGGAAGAACAAACACTAGAATGTTAACATGACTTATTTCAAGGGACAGGGGTGAGGTAATGGGATGTTGATGTGTGTATGGGTAGGAGGGCTGAGGAAAAGGAATCCATGATAAAAGCTGCATATATAGGGAATTCCCTGGCAGTCCAGTGGTTAGGACTCCACGCTTCCACTGCAGGGGGCACGGGTTCGATACCTGGTAGGGGAACTAGCATCCCACATGCCATGCGGCGCAGCCACAAAAAAACCTCCCAAAGGGCTTCCCTGGTGGCGCAGTGGTTGAGAGTTCGCCTGCCGATGCAGGGGACACGGGTTCGTGCCCTGGTCCGGGAAGATCCCACATGCCGCAGAGCGGCTGGGCCCGTGAGCCATGGCCGCTAAGCCTGCGCGTCCGGAGCCTGTGCTCCGCAACGGGAGAGGCCACAACAGTGAAAGGCCCGTGTACCGCAAAAAAAAAAAAAAAAAAAAAAAAACTCCCCAAAACCCAGCATATATAATACGGTTACATACATATGAAATTAAACATACACACACATGCGTGTGTCTGTGTATATGAAAGAGATCCATGAAATGATCATCACCAAAATGGTAAAGGTGTTTATCTTAGTGTGGCAGGATTTGGGGAGACCTTCACTTTATAATTTTATGTATGTTCAAAAATGCATACAATGAGCATGCACTACTTATACTATTACAAGAAAATCAACAAAGTTATATTTTCTTTATTTAAGAAACAAAAAAAATGCCCAAAGTATTGGTGGGCAATAGCCTGGCGGGCTCAGCACAGTAACCAGACATCAGAAGACCTGAATTCTAGTCCTGGTTTGGCCACTGACTGGCAATTTAACCCTAAGCAAGTCCCTCAATCTTTCTGTGCCTCAGTTTCTTCATCTAATGAATAATCCTTACCTTGCCTCCCTTAAAGGGTGATTATAAAGACTAAATATGAGAATGGATCTGAGCTAGTGCTCTGAAAACTAAAAATTGCATTAATAATGGAGAAATTATTATTATCTTGTTTCTTAGACACCAAAACAATTATAACTCACCAAAGCAGAGACTGACCAGGGACCAAATATTCCTCCTTCTGCGAACACCGGCTCAAAGAAGGGCACGGCGACCAGCAACATGGCAGATGACATCGGGGCCTGGTAGTACAGCAGCTGCATCGAGTTTACTTGCAATTCATGCTGTTTGGCTCCTACCCACTGAAAATTAGGAGAGAGAACGAGTTAGGCAGAAAAAAACAGCATCGCTCAACAAACAAAAGATGCAACTCTAGCCACAAACGTGGGAATGTGAGGCAGGGCGGGGGGAAGAGGAAATGCCTAATGAGTCTATAAGATTTCAAAGATCAATAATATATATGTATATTATATTAAGCTCCCTGGATGAAAGGAGCTTTATAAATTCAATGTCTGATAATCTATTTTCTTCTCAATTATAAAGGAGAAAAAAAATCCTCTCTTCCCTCCTGATCCGAGTAGATGGGGAAAGTCAATGCATACCGGGGCCCACAGGCATCAGCGATCTTGGGAAAATTAGGCAGGAATGGAAATTTCTAAGCAGGATAATATTTATAAGCAGGATAAGCAGGAATACAGATGCAGTGTCAGACTTCATTTCTTTCTAAAAATGGCCCCCAAAACGAAGACTGGGGGGCAGGGCGGACTCTAATTACAGATTGACAGAAACCTCAGTTATCCCAGGTGGCTGCCAATATGTGTGGCTAAAAAGGTATGTGAGGTCTTTTCATTCACTTCAGAAAACCCAATCGATGGTAGAAGGAACTTTCCTCTTTATGGCTGACGTTTTGGTGGGTAATCCCACACCTATACTCCTCAATAAACTAGATAATCACAAACTTTAAAAGACTATCCTTCGGTAGAACCAACACCCCAAAGCCTCAAATCCCATCAGTTCTCAAAATGCTTCACAAATATAACTGAAAAGGAGGCTTTAAAGAAAGCTTGATAGGACTGTCTGAATAAGATCTGGCAGGAACAGCCAGGCTTTTGAATAACTGCTCCTACATAATCCTCTTTCCTGTATGTCTGGGTATCCTGTTACATAAACTCTAAGTCTATAGAAATTCACCAAGACAAAAATAGAAGAGCGAGAAATCTGAAGCATACTCCTGTCAGCCTTAATGAGAGTCTGCTGTGAACATGAAGGACAGAGAATTGATTCTTTTGCTTGGGACACCGCAGCAAGCAAAAATGAATGCAGAGGGGATGTGCACAGCCCTGTGTTGGGCAGCCTCTCTGGGCAGCTGTGTGTCTCTGACACAGGACAGACAGCCTGGAATGGTGGTGACTCTCAGGCCACCACCTGCGCTCACTGCCGTGCAGCCTGGCTTCTGCCCACCAACCCTCTCGTGAAACTGCTCCCCAAAAGGGCACCTTCACCTCCAGTGGCCACATCGAAGGACTGCCCTGGGTCCCCTTCCGGCCGCAGCCCTCTGCAGAACCTGCAGATTTCTCTAGGAAGAACTTGACTGCTGGTTCGCGCTGCTTCCTCGCTCACCTGTTCCTTCACTTACTACCTGTAAGGGAGATGTCTGGCTTTCCTCTTTTATCTCCCTCACTGATCTTTTACTATCCGCTGACATCTACAGCTCTGACCTCCTTCCCTGAGCATCCTTTAAGTCCCACCTTCAACAAACAGCTAACTAGCCATCTTCAGTTATATCACCTGAAGGAGCTTGTTTACAATTAAGCGGATTAATTCCTTCTCCAAATTAGCTCCTCCTGTGTTGGTCCGATAATTAATGATATAATCTCCTCCAAGGATCAGACTCCTTATTTTCCTCATTCTCACATCCAGTCAGGTCCTACTAATTCTTTCTCCAAAAGGTCTCTGAAGTCTATTCTTTCCTTTCCACGTCCAGTACCACTGTCCTTGTTCAGGCCCTTCCTGTCTTCCCCTTAAACCATGGAGCACTTCCTGACTGCTCTGCCTGTCACCCTGTCGTCCCTCTTATTCATCCTTCACTGCCACCAGAGTGAAGTTTCTAAAACACAGGGAGTGATCAAGTCACTGCCCATCTGAACTCCTCTCCTGGTACCTGCAGGATAAAGGGCACACTTCCTCAGCATAACACTCAAAACTCTGCCATCTGGTCTCACCCACCCCTCAGCCTTGTCTTTCCACCACGCAACTACAGTCCAGTCCCACCAAACAAATCAAGTTCTCCAAAAATGCTCTGTACCTTCACACATCACTGCAAAGAAAGACCTCTGCTCTATTTCTTTGCTAAGCGAATTCCTGAGCATTCTTCAATTTAAATTGTTAACCTTCCCATAAAATCTTACCTCACTACCGCCCTTGTGCAGAACTACCCCTTCTTCCCTGGTGCTCCTCAGAACTTTCCTCATACTCTGAGCTATACCACTTGTTATCAGCTGTCTCCATGTGTTTCTGCAATGCTGGATTATAGCTGCCCTTTATCTTTGTATCAAGGTTGAGCATAAAGCAGAAGAAATGTCTTTTGAATGAATGAAGGAGTCAACCTTCTTTCTACCACTAAAACTAATAGTTGGTCACTCATCTCTTAATTCCTTTTAATGCCCTAGCAGTATAAGAAGAAATAACTTAGAAATTATACCAGGTTACAATGGGAAAATACAACTTTCCTTAAAATGAATTTTGGGAGGGAATACACCTGTTCTGTACCAGTACTTTTACCATTTACTGATAATCAAAAACTCTGCCCATGACTTAGTCTATAATCATTCCTTGGTCAATCTCATTTCAGATATCCACCTGAGAGATACAGAATCCTTTGATTCCACCCTATAGCAATTTTGAAACTTGTGTGAACAAAAACGGTCATATTGGCATGGGCAGTGAGTACTCTGAATTGAAGTGATGTGTAAGGAATACAAGAAATTCTAACGTTCAACAAATGAAATTTCTTGCTATATCTAATAAATAATCCATACTGGGTCAAAAATAAAGTCCATTTAACAAAAAAGAGAAATAGGAATGTTCACTGACTGTATCTAATTAAAAAATTTAACTTTAAACTCACTGAAGTATGCCCAAATGCAATTTTCTTAAAGCACAAACCTGAGCTTCCTCTGATTTCTCTCTGCAGTAAAAGACAGAATATCTTGAGGCCAAGTGACAAGATTGAGCAGGTGCCCCACCCTCTCATGTCACTGCTCTCTTTCATTTAAACTGCTTCTCTGCCACTAAGAAATGTTTTCAACCCCAGAATTTTCACATAACAATGTTTCTGAAATGACCAGTACTAGAAAATTTAAGATGCTAAAGCTGTATTATTAAACTCCTAACATTCATAACAATAATGCCTTAGTTTATAACCAGTGGACGTTTGTGAAAAAAGTAAAACTGGTCACACATTTTGGCTCTGATTCCCCATACGCAGGCACTGGAAACCACAATTTCCAGTCCAAGGTTTTCAGTACAGAGAAAACACTGTTTCACTGTACCCTTCGTCATTCACTATTCTTTCCTCCAATATATAAGAAACAAACAAAAATACTTGTTGAGATTTTATGGTAATGAAGTAAGTGAATCCATGAACAAATGTCAAATAAATGGCTGTTACAGGCAAGTCACCGCGCTAGTGCAAGAAGTGAAATACCCATTGCTATAAAATATTGACGGAGAAAAATGATTAGAATATATGAGCTGTAACAGCAGCATATCTTCTGAGGCAAAGATTTACAAATCTCAAATTTTCCTTTCCTGTTCAAATTTTTGCACCTGTACTCACTCCTTCACAGTAATGTCATAATTAAAGAGTAAATGGTAAATACAACCAATGGACTCAATCCTCAAGTAAAAAGTCTTACTATTCATTTTATAAAGCTATCCCAGAAAATAATATACCATCACCCCAAACTCAGACTGTTAAGCATGGGTAATATACACTTACAAACAGGTAGGGAGGTACTTGGTGAGCATCATACACCCAAGTTTCTCTGTCTCCTTTCTTCTCTTCACCTTGAGTCAGACAATTTATGCAATTATGCTTTCTTCCCAACAGTCTATTGTCTCTATACTGTATTGTCTAAACCTTGGGGCACAGCTTCAAAATTTATGAAATCTGCTAAAAAGGGCACATAAAGAAAAAAAAAATTACCAACCACTTGATAAAGGGATGTAACTAAAACACCAAGAGCAGCAAACACCGTTCCAAGGAAATTAAACTTCACATCGTAATAAGAATTTAGGATTACACCTACAGTTATAGGAATCTGTAAAGAAAAAGAGGTAAACGTTGTTCAGATTAAATTTATGAGACATAAAATTAGTATTCCTTTCACAGTGTCTTGAAAGGTTAATCATAAAAACATCATTAGGAAACAATGAACCTTTATAAATATTTTTTCCATTTGAATAAAAACGGACTGGTAATCCTATTTCTTCAAAATGAAATATGATAATTCTATATTTACGCTCACATTTAATTCTATTTAAAGTAAAATTCTGGGTAAAATGAGTCGATGCATTGCACTTTGCAAGAAAATACCACATGCGTGCATATAGTAGTAAATGGACCCCAAAACCAGTGTCTAAACAATATATAAATATATAACAAAAGCATTAAGATTTTAAATGCTGTAAGTTATGAAATGCTAAAATTATTTTAGTCTTATTTAAAGACGCTGAAGCCTCTGCAGTATGTCGCCGCAAACATATCCTGAGACTTAACATTTTACGTTTATCATAAACGTTTTTCAGTTTGAGCTTTTGCACTTAATCCCATACAGATTTGCATCACCCAACACAGCTTTCTTTTCTTACCGATCATAGCATTTAAGGATTTCCATCAAACAGTAGTTATTAAAACTCACACAAGCACACTCTACCGGGCTAAAAGCCCAACAGAGCGCCAAGATGGCTTTTTTTCACCTTCCCCAAATAAGCCTGAAGTTCACTTGCTCACAAAGGACTCGAGTGGATTTCCAGATCACGGGAAAGAGCGTGGTGCAAGGTTAACCATTCAAATTTCCCAGGGAGAAAGACTGTCCAGGAGGTGGGTTGTTAAGAGGTGCGCCTCGCCCAGCTGAAGCTACTCACCAGCGTGAGCTGTATTTTGGTGGAGAAGGTTTTCTTATAGCAGAAGGTCTGGATGACTATGATCACCGGCGTGGTCATGGCCTTGGCCAGCTGATAGGTGCCTATGGTGTTGTTCTGCAGAGATAAGTTGGTGAAGACCACGAAGCCACAGAAGCTGAGGGCCAGGAGGAGAAGCTTGGAAGGCGGCAGACTTTTGGGGGCAAACATGTCCAGTTTCTGGCAGACGTACAAGCCCAGCCAAGTTACCACGAAGTGCACCAGGGTCAGGCTCATGTTGGGGAAGCCGTAGTGGACATAGATCCATTTGTTGAGGAACACGATGCAGATGGACACCAGTAGGTTGAGCAGGAGCCCGGCGGCGATGCGCCCTCTGCCTCGTACTCTATCGGCCAGCGCTGCCATGACCCCCGCGGAGCCGGGGCCCTTCACCCTCGGAAAGGGGCGCCCGGCCTACCTCCAGCTGCCCTTTGCCTCCTCCGCCGCCGCCGCGTCCTCGCAGCCCCTGGCTTTACGGTCCGGCCGGGGAGAGGCATGCAACCACTGGGTCCCTGGCAAGCTGCAGCCTCAGCGGATCACACATGCTCTGCCACCGCCCATTCAGCCGGCGACTACGCGGCAGCACGTCCCGCGCGCTCCGCCCCCTTCCGCCCTCGGCCACGTGACTCGGGGAGCCCGCGCTTCCGCCCTTGAGCAGTTCAGGAACCGGCCTCTACCTGCGCAGGCGCGTTGAGCTCTGGGTGCGGAGAGCTGCGTCCTTGGTCCACTATCTCCTGGGTTACCTAAACCTGGCTGCGCCAATCTGCGACCCCTTTCTTGTTTGGTATTTTCTGTGTCGGTTGAGTAGACTTGCTAGGTATTCTTGGTGCTGAGCAAATTTTAGCCCTCGCCAAACAGGGGAAAGCATTACTTCTTGAAACCATATTTTTAGACATTTTATTTTAAAAATTCAAACATAGAGAAGAGTAGACAGTATGATGAACCCTCATATACTCATCATGGTTAGTAAACTATTCAGATTTTTTTTTTGAATCAATGTTTGGTTTTTCATCGTCCTAGAAGTGTCCATTTTACTTAGATGTTCTAATATACTTGGTCAGAGTTGTATATGGTATTCTACCATATTTTCAATTTATTTCATCTGTTGTCACATCACTTTACTTATTCTAAACATTATGCATTTGAGTGAAATTCCTGGGTTAAATGGTAGATTGTTGTTTATAATATTTGAAAAGGTCAATAAAAGTTATCCACAAGAACAGAAATAGTCAAAACTTTCCCCAAAGATTGTACCATTTTACATTCCCCAGCAATATGTCCCAGTCACAGTTGCTCCACATCCTCCCAAACATTTGGTTGTTAGTCTTTGATTTTAGCCATTCTGATGGGTGTATAGTGGTATCTCATGGTTTTAATTTGCATTCACCATTGACTTGAGCACTTTTCACAGGCACATGGTTAGGTGTGTCTTCAAGAATCATCTGTTGTACTATTTTGTCCACTCTTTAAATTTTTTTTGGCCTTTTTATTATTATTATTTTTTGCTAATCAAGTGATGCATTTAATGAAAACCACCTAAGATAGTAAAGGAGACATGAGCTAACTGCAGAGAATTTCTGTTGTAGAATACTTCCCCTCCACTACCACGCTGGACACCACTGCAGAGCAAGTCATGGCCAGTGAAGCAGCGGAGCTGGATGTGAGGAAGCTCATTGGCCAGATGCACTGAACTCAACGAGGCACGTGGAGATGAGGAACTTGCAGATGTAATATCCCAGCTAGGTGGATGTGGTTTGGAACCCGTGCTTTGCTGCAAGGGCTAGTAACCCTAGGGCAAGTTATCCAATATCCCCCAAGCAGCCTCATTTGGATCATGTCTGGTTAGACCCTCCTTATTCCAAAAGCAAAAACCAAACCAAAACAAACAACTCCCCCTGAAGACAAATCAATCCCTACAGTCTCACTTTCTCTTCCTTCCTTCAACCCTTTTACAAAGGATAATACAGGGGCGACAGTTCTGAGCTCTCAGGAAATGGGGTCTTAGATGCTTTTGGAGGTTGAGGCTAGAACGGCAGTCTAGAAATTCCTTTCATCTTATGGCACTGATTCAGTTTAGACTTGATCTCTCCTCTTCTCCCTCCACCCGTGCTCTCTCACCCCCCAGACGGACATATTGGCATCAAATAGCTCTAGCTTTCAATCTGTACTGGGATTTGCCAGCAGAAGAGACGTTGGTCGTTGTCATCCGTAAGTTCCCACTCCACCACCAGTTTTACAGAGGGGTATTCACTCTTCACGGGTAGTTTATTCAAGTAGCTATAGGTCTTGTCTTTTTCAATGGGGCAGCTGATTCCACTCTTACAACCGTCAAGCTCAGGAATAGGAAAGGGAATGGCGAAACCCATCACAATGCCACGCACCATGGCTTTGCTACTTTGAGACTGAGTGCTACTGGTGAACGTGACATTGACACTGTAAGACTGTCCTTTGTGCAGTTGGCAGGGCTGGGTGGAGTATGGATTCACATTCACTTCCTTTATAACTCCGACCCCAGAACCGCAGTCCTTGAAATGCACCGGCTTGGCCAGGGCAGAGGCGCTGAGTGCCAGGAACAGGAACGCGGCGCCCAAGAAACGCATCGCAGCTAAGACTGCAAGCTCAAGGAAAAAAGCATAAGAGTTCTTTATATATGCTGGACACGGGTTTTTTTAGTCAGTTATCCTTCTGCAAATATTTTCTCCCAGTCTGTGGCTTACTTATTAATGTCTTTGAAGAGCAGAGTTTTATATTTTGATGGTCTAAGTAATCAATTTTTTCCTTTATGGTAATTGCTTTCTGTCTCTTGTATAGGAAATCTTTACCTACCCTTGGGTCCCAAAGATATTCTCTATTTTTCTTAAAGGTTTTATGGTTTCAGCGTTTATATTCAGGTTTATAATCCATTTACATCATGTTTTCTCTTAGAGTCACATTCTCTCTTTTGGTCATCTCTCATTTATAAGTCCTACACTCTAGTCAATTCAACGTAAATGCTGATTCATAAACATGCATTTACCATTTGTAGGCCTTGCTTATACTGATTTCCTAATCTGTAGTGCCCCACCCTTCTTGTGCTTGTATCTCTGTCTTTGCAAATTCAGTACATTACCCAGACCCCAGCTCAAATGCTACTTCCTCAGAAACCTCTTAGCTGGAAATAGTTTCTCCCTGCTTGGATTACTTGTATTTTAAAATGGCATTTAAAAATATATTTATTGTATTTCCCCTACTGGAAGGGCTAGATGAGATCTGACTCACTGTGTATTCCCCAATTTATTCACTGCTTGCTGTGTGCCAGATACTATTCTAAGTCTGTACATGCTCCAACTTATTTTAGAGCAGGTTTGCTGAATGAGAGTTGTTAAACTAGAAACGTCATCAAAATAAAGAAAATAGCATAATATTATTTTAGAAAACATTCTTGCTATGTTCATCTAATTAACTGTAATATTTTAAAAACACCATATTTTATGATGAGGACTTATATACCTGGCTTAAACATGTATCTACTTTCCATCCTCTTTAAGATTTCAGAGTACTTATGATCACAGGGAAAAAGGATAACAGGAAATTTAATTTCTTATTACATAATAGAGGGACGTTCCTGGAATTCATATGAACAGAAAATTTTAGTTTTTATATAGTTTTATTAATAAACACAGGGAATTATATAATACCTTAAATTTTCAAAGTGTCACCATAATATTCTTAAAAGTACAAAATTAAATGCCTAAATTTCATAAACATTTTCCCCATAAGGCAAAAGAAAAAACCCAGTAATTACAAATATATATATTTTACAGAAAAACTTCCATTTATCATGGAAATTATTGAGATTACAAACAGCAGACGAATTATGACTGAATTTCATATCCTAATGGATCAAGTCCCTGGTCTAGGAGCATTAGAGAGGATTCTCTTAACTTCTGTAGCAATTTCCTTAGTTCTTCCTTAGAAAACACCTGATTTTTAAAAAAGAGAAAAATGTTAAGAATGAGAACAAAAAAGAGTGTGAATTTACAGTCACCTAATCAACCTGATTAGCTTAATGCAAGAAGAAATTCCTCTTTAAGGTTTATGTAGCCAGAGGCCAGTATATTAGGATAGCCCAGGACTTCAAAGCTACTTCTCTGGACCAGTCTATATACTTCAAACTGCTTAGAAATGTATACATATTTTGGATAAAAAAGCACAAACATTAAAACTGGATCCCTACTTTAAGAAAGTCTAAGAACATCTAAAGAATATAAACACATCTCACAAACCTAAATATTATTACAGAGGTTATCAAATCACTAAAATTTAAAAGTGCAAATGCTCTAGAACTTACCAGATACAGCTTGTGGCGCTCAGAGGATACCATATCCGCTAACTGCAGGCATTCCTGATACTGACCGGTACTATGCAATATGGTGTGAAGCAGAAAACACAACATTGGCAGACAAAGCTTTCTCAGTAAAACCATTTGATATGTTCTTTCATGGTCTTCCTCAGCATCCTACAGACAGACATCAAGTAGTCATTCTAACAACTTTAAGCTAAATACCCTTACAAAAAAGTCAATGAATCAAACCAAAAAGCAACAGGTAAAAGCTAAAGTGTTTCTGTAAAGCTTATCATGCTAACTAAAAATAAAACAAGGCAGGGTTTCTATCATGGTATCTTCAGAGGAGTCAGAAGTCTGAAAATGAAAACAGAATGCTTCTGAATTTGTACTTACTATGTTTTAAATAAAAACATGCATAAAAGGTAAAACAGAGACTAGAGCAAAAATCAGAACAGAAAATAATAACCATTGCCCTGGATATATACAGAAGGAAACACAGATACCAGGAGGACTGAGAGGGCTCTTCATACCACCAGCAGTGATTCCTGCTGGGAAGAAGCATCAGGATGAGGGGAGAGGTGCACAGGGAGGACAACTTCATTGCACATATTTTGTTTCTTTAAAGAGAGAATGAATTTATGATGTCTTTGTATAATTTATTAAAAATAGAAAAATTAAAAGAATCTGGGGGGCTTCCCTGGTGGTGCAGTGGTTGAGAGTCTGCCTGCCGATGCAGGGGGCACAGGTTCGTGCCCCGGTCCGGGAAGATTCCACGTGCCGCGGAGCGGCTGGGCCCGTGAGCCATGGCCGCTGAGCCTGCGCGTCCGGAGCCTGTTGCTCCGCAACGGGAGAGGCCAAAACAGTGAGAGGCCCGCGTACCGCAAAAAAAAAAAAAAAAAGAAAAAAAGAATCTTAAGATTTGCATGGGACAGAACTAACAGATACATGAGGATAACACTGTAGAGAAAACAGTGAGCATTTCTTTATAAGTATACAGGGGTCTTTCTAAAAATTTTTTTGGGTACTAGGAGTGCAGAAAAAAGAACAGACTTTTTTTTTTTTTTTGCGGTACGCGGGCCTCTCACTGTTGTGGTCTCTCCCATTGTGCAGCACAGCCTCCGGACGCGCAGGCTCAGCGGCCATGGCTCACGGGCCCAGCCGCTCCGCGGCAAGTGGGATCTTCCTGGACCGGGGCACGAACCCATGTCCCCTGCATCGGGAGGCGGACTCTCAACCACTGCGCCACCAGGGAAGCCCCAGAACAGACCTTTCATGCCCACTACATTTTCTTATAAAAAATTGAAAACTAAAATAATTAAAATAAAAAGGTACCCAACCACAATAAAATTTCTGAAATAATCTTAAAAATTAGGAGGAAATCCATAGGACTCATAGTGTAAAACAAAACAGAAAACAGGACAAGCAAAAATACCAACTGGTCCTTTGAAAAGCCTAATAAGACACCTAATTAATTAAAAATTTTTTCCTTATGACAATATTAATCACTAAAAATCTCTTCATGTGAGAGACTATAATATTAAATTGCTAAAACATTTTCAAAGGTAGATGTAAGTGGAGGTGTGAAGCAACAGAATGTAATCCGGAAATTACACCAAGGAATAATTGTACTAAATCTGACATAGGTCAGGTTTCCACACATATGAAAAATTAGTGTCAACCTTTTTGTCCTGTTTTGAGATATAGATACATAGAAGCAAATATTAAAACGCATGCTTTGTATGTTCTTAGCTTTAAAAGGGAAAGCACCTTCATTTATTTTCTCAAATAGGAACTTACTACCTTTGGAGGTGGATTTAAAACACCTCAAGGTCTTACTCATAATTCATATTAGTGAATCCTACTAGGGGCCTAGTAAGAATAAGAAGACTGCTTCTTTCTGGGTCACTCCATTTGTGCTCCAATGTACTCTTTCCCCCTATGCTAAAGAAGCAAAGTACCCCTGGCCCCTAGACTCCTTTCCACCTGCTTACTGATAACCTCGTTTCATAGGATGGATTCTGGCACCTGCCTCTCCGAAATCCTGTTGCTGCCAAACATCAGGGTGTGATCTCTTCTGCTGACTATAGGCGATTTCCATACCAGTCGGTTGGCTGCTATCAACCATCAACCAACCAGAATCATGCCTGATGGGCCCAGCAATTTGCCACAAGGAAAAGGGAATAAATTGCTCTGCTACAACCTATGATATTTTTCTCATCTGAATAAAAAATCCTGTAAATTTGAAAAATTTGAAAAATTCTGTAAATATATAAAACAGAAAGATTCTTTCCATCAGGGACATGTAGTGCTTTATATGTGAGAAAAGCTCATTAACTGATATGTGTTGATGTGTTTATGTACATATATGTGCATATATGCATATGTACTATTTAGGATAGGGGGTTTGGGGGTGGGGCAGGGTCTCTAAAGAGAGATGACGCTGGAGCAGACTGCTGAAGGAAGGAAGCCATCCATGCAGATATCTGGGGGAAAAGAGCACTCTAGGCAGAAGAACAGCAAAGAGGCCAGAAGGCTAGAGCAAAGTGAGGGGAGAGCAGTAGGATACAAGACTGGGGAGGCAGTCAGGGCCAGCGGATGTGTGATCTTGTAGGTCAAGAAAAGAACTCTGGGTTTTATTCAAAGTGTACCGAGAAGCCATCAGAAGGGTCTGAGTAGGAGAGTCATACCTCTTTGATTTTAAAAGGATTACTAGCTGATCTCTATGAGGAAGGGACTGCGTAAGGAAGAGTGGAAGCAAGGGAAAGACAGTTGAGGCTTCAACTAGAATGTGGTTGAGGCAGAGGCGGCGAAAAGTAGGTAAAGATGAGCTGCCTCCTCCATTCCCCCTGCCATCCCTGTGTGCCACCAGCCTCCAACACGAATGGGCCCATTCTGCAGTTATGTAAAAAGTGAGGTACAGATGTAAGAGTCAGCATACAAGGCCAGGGCTTTGTTGAACAGCTGTGCCTTGCACATGGTGCTAGCCAGGTGAGTGAGTGGGGGCTGAAATCTAATCCATGCTCCAGTCTACAGGTCATGTGCACTTGGCATGGAATCTATCTGTGTAAGAGAATGGATACCATTTCCTAATTTTTATACAAGTGATATAAGTGCTATCAGAAGCCCTGAATAATTTCCTGCTTTGCTGAGTATGTAAGAGTATTAAGCTAAACTCAACTCAAAATATCATTATTTATCATTTGATTGTTCAAGAAATCTCTTCTTGTTTGGATTAGATTTGAAGACATGATTGAGACTGAATATTGATTTTTAAATGTTTGGTAAAACAAAATGGTATCATTCATAGCCTTCCACTCCTACTCTATTTTTAAAACACTCCAGAGTGTCTGTTTTGTGACTTTCACTATCTTTTTTTAAAATTTATTTATTTGGTTGCTCCGGGTCTTAGTTGCAGCAGGCAGGCTCCTTAGTTGTGGCATGCGAACTCTTCATTGTGGCATGCATGTGGGATCTAGTTCCCTGACCAGGGATCGAACCCAGGGCCCCTGCATTGGGAGCTTGGAGTCTTAACCACTGCACCACCAGGGAAGTCCCTAATCTAAGATTAATTAATACTTAGAATAACAAAGATTTATGTATAAATAAGGCATCAAGTCTTTTCAAACCTTAAATACCATTTAATTAGCATTTTGCAACACTAAAATTTTATCTTCGTGAGCAGCAGCATGAAATAGAAGAGAAAACCCAAGGAACCTACTAAAGGTTCAAAACTATTTATGAAGTCAGCAGAGTTACTGTATCAGGAATAGTAGCAAATAGGGGCTCAAATCTAGTCTCCTGTCCCTAATGTTTTTGCTTCTGGTCAAAAAGGGAAGCCAGAGGAACTAGAAAAATGTAGTAGCAAAAACCAAAACAAAACAAACAATAAAAAAGGAGTGATGATCGCTTCTCAACCTTTTGGCTAAGATCAAGTGTGAAAAAGGAGTGACTATACTAAGATTCAGGGAATGCAGAAGGGAAGATACCAAACATACTCCTGTGATTTTTCTGTTCAAAATAATATACCTAATATCCAAGAATCCAGCATTTACAATCCTTGGACAGATCATCAGGTCTGCAGAGGTAAAACTGAGTTACTCCATGTTTCTGTCATGCCCCATGAGCAAGCCTCAATGCCTTTCCCTCACACCATTATTACCTGCAGCATCCTTCCTTTCTCCCACCTCAGCTCATCCAAATTTACCCAGCTCATCCAAATTTACCCAAGAATGCTTGAAAGATTCAGTCAAATGCTACACCTTTCAAGCATTCTGTCCAGATCTCTTCCAGGTAGAAGGAACCTTTTCTTTTCCTAAGCTCACAAAATGCTTCATCTGTGCTTTTCTTATGGTATTTATTACTTCTGTAACTGGTTTCTCAACCCAGGCTACACATTAAAGCTCTCCAGATAGGGCTTCCCTGGTGGCGCAGCGGTTGAGAGTCCGCCCGCCAATGCGGGCGACGCGGGTTCGTGCCCCGGTCCGGGAGGATCCCACATGCCGTGGAGCAGCTGGGCCTGTGGGCCGTGGCCGCTGGGCCTGCACATCTGGAGCCTGTGCTCCACAACGGGAGAGGCCACAGTAGTGAGAGGCCCATGTACCGCCAAAAAAAAAAAAAGCCAGCCAGCCCTATCTCAGACCAATTAACCCAGAATCTCTGGAAGTGGAACCCGGTATTTTTTTTTAGTATTTAAAAAGATATTTTATTTGAAAATCGTTTCAAACAAACTAAATTACAACAATAGTACAAAGAATATCTCAATACCCTCACCCTTTGTTCAGTCTTTGCCCTGTTTGCTTTATGATTTGCATCTGTATGTGTATCTATAAATACACATTTTTTTAACCCTTTGAGGGCAAGCTGCATAATCATGTTCCCTCACCTCTAAATACTTCAGTGTTTACTTCCTAATAAAGAGAAGTTTCTCTAATATAAGCACAATGCAGTTAACGATGTCAGGAAATTTAACAGTGACGTAATACCTTAACATCACTGACTCAACACTCTCCTTTATAGCATCTTTCTTCCTCCAATGCAGGAGCCAGTTTAGGATCACATACTGCATTTAACTGTCATGTCTTTTCAGGACTCTTTAAAAGTTTTTTTTTTTAATACAATTTTTAAAGGCAACATTCCATTTACAGATATTACAAAATACTGGCTATATTCCCCATACTGTACAGTATGTCCTTGTAGCCTATCTTACACCCAACAGTTCCTACCTCCCCCTCCACAACCCCTATGTTGCCCCTCCCTCCCCACTCCCCACTAGTGGTAACCACTAGTGGAACCAAACCAGTATTTTTTAAAAGTTCTCCAGATCATTTAAATGGACAGCTCAGAGGTGAGAACCACTGCTTTATATATGTCTTACTCATTCTACTAGACTTATCTTCATATCCATAAATTGAGTTGAATACATATATAATTAATTTTTAGGTCCAGAACTTTAAAAAATTAGATTTGGACTTCCCTGGTGGCACAGTGGTTAAGACTCCACGCTCCCAATACAGGGGGCCTGGGTTCGATTCCTGGTCAGGGAACTAGATCCCCCATGCATGCTGCAACTAGGAGTTCACATGCCACAACTAAGGAGCCCACTGGCTGCAACTAAGGAGCCCACCTGCTGCAACTAAGAACCGGCACAATCAAATACATAAATAAATATTTTTTTAAAAATCAGATTTTACTATCCTAAGTGAACATATTAAATACGGAAAAATAGTTTACCCAAGAGTCAAACATTCCTATATTCCCTAACTAGTATTTCAGGTTAAATTATGGGATGTTTAGTTATAAGTACAAAGGTTATATAGGATCTGTAGCTGCTCCTATTCAAAAAACTTTTAAAAAAAGACATTATTTTTGCTTTTAGCTATAAACAATGCACACAGCTTACCTCTCTAACATCCACCATCCACCCTCCATCAACAAACAACAAGACATTGTACATTTTCTCCTTCACATCAGCAGTTAGGGCATCCAAATGCCCTTTCCAAATACCATAATCCATCTGAAAAACAAACATAAGGCAGATATATAACAGACTATAATGTATCTGTAAAGTACAGACAGAAATATACATATATGGAACATCATTCTAAAGAGTTGACATTCAGTAAGCCAAATATAAAAACAAACATCGACGGATTGCAGTTCAATAAAACGCTAAAATGTTAACCATGTAAATGAGCACTATTGTCACCTGAAGGTATGTTTCATGTTTGGTTAATTATCTACAGAAAAGTAACTAAAGGGATGGCTTTTTTTCAAAGTAGAACAGTAGTAAGGAAGATCACTTGTTATAACAGGAATATAACTGCTGAAAAAATGATCTCTTTAAATATATGACATGTATTTTTGAGATGCAATAGACATGTCTCATCTACATTCAACTTACTTCATATTTCTTTTCTTTGTGTTCATGAGCCACTTTCTCAGTAAAAGTTGCTTGAGGTGTCAAAGTAGGTTTTTGTGGAGCTGAATTCATATGCTTAAACCACTCATTAAAGGTTTCATGGGCTTCCTAAAATGCAAAATAAAAGAGAAATACAAAACAAAAAACTGTTCACATATGTTCAACAAAGTTTTTAAAAATTTGATTCTTAGAAATAATTTTTCAGTAGCAAGAAGTAAAATCGTTTAATATTTCTTTTTTATACAAAAAAAAATCATGGTGAATAAGTGTTCTGTTTGTGATGTTCACATATTTACTTGTCTGTCTTCTTGACGAGCCTATTAGCTTCTAGAGGGCAAGGATAGAAAGACATCCAGAATTAGTCCTAGAACCTAGCCAATCACTTCACTATTTGTTGAATGAATTTTGAATGAGTATGTTGTTTAGTCACAATACAGAATATCTTGCTTTTTTCAGTTATTGCCAAAAGCAGAAATGTTAAAGTTGAGAGAAGCATTCAAAGAATCTTAAGAAAACATACATTTCAGACATCACACACACTATCTACCATGTGAAACGTTCTTAGTTGGTTAGCACTGATTAGAGGCTCATGCAAATGAAGACCAGGTCTTGTCTTCAAAGTTCTTATGGATCAGTCAGTCCCACAGTCGCAAGGGAGCTAAGATAATGAGTCAATCACCACTTCTGGAAAAACAGTTCAAGGTCTGAGAGTGAATCAGGAAAGTCATCATAAAGAAAGGTTTTGTGGTTTTTACAATCTCACCAAGTAAGCTCTAATGCACAAGTGTTCTCGGATAGCGTTATCATCTTCAGCAGGAAGTGGGCTCTCCATTCCTTGTTCCTCCCACTGGTTATAGATTTCTGCTATTGAATCCTGAGGAATTTTCACAAATACTTCTTTTGCAGCTTCGTGCTTTTTTGATGCTGTGAAAAAGATATACAGTTTTTCAATACATATGGATTTCCGTGTAATGGTTTCTAAAGGAATCAAATTATTGGTTTGCAACTTTCACAGCTACCTGTAACCATTTCATGTCTCAAGGTACTTCTGTTAAAGGTCTGGGTGATCTCTCTACTTAATGGCTGGGCTTTTCCTTATCTCAATGTAACAGTCACAAAAGCATTCATTAAATGCAATTACTTTTACATACTTTTCTGTGTCTTAAAAAAAGGCAATTCAATTTTTTCAAAGCCTTGAGATTATATGCAAAATTGAGTAGGATATGAAAAGTCACTATTAAATATGTTTTGTTTCACAATACCAGCCGTAACAGTGGCTGTTTTGTACGTTACCCTACTGGAAGGGTTGGAAAAACAAACAACAAAGTTCTAGAACAGAACAAAAACTTAAAAAAAATAAAAAATAAAAATACAGCATACCCAAGAATTTCCTCATTATGGCATTGCCTTGTTTTAGTGCTTCCGCCCTCTGTGATGGGTCAAATACCAACCAGTCAATTACATCGATTTTTAAACGGTCCTCCTATTCATTTAATTGGAAAAAAGAAATGTCAACTGTGTTTTTTCTACGATATTCTACAAATTAGTAGAACCAGCTTATGTCTGTACTTCTAGTGAATATTTTCCCTCAGGTTATACAAAATAATGAAAGAAAATAGCTTTTCTTAGTTTATTTTCACATTTAATAGGTCTCTATTAAATTATAGAAAAAACTTACTGGACTGTGAATCTGGAATTATATATGTGATGTCCCACCAACTTAATCATGTAATTCCTTTAAGTGCTACTCTAAAATTTTTTTCTTTCCTAGATAAAACTTTCTATTCTTTTCTGAAAATAGGAATAAGTAAGCTACATAAAAGTTACTGATTGATCGGGACTTCCCTGGTGGTCCAGTGGTAAAGAATCCACCTTCCAATGCAGGAAACTAAGATCCCACATGCTGCAGAGCAACTAAGCCCACGTGTCTCAATGAGAGAGCCCGTGTGCCGCAGACTACAGAGCCCATGCACTCTGGAGCCCACACGGCATAAACAGAGAGAGAAAACCCACATGTCACAACTAGAGAGAAGCCCACGTACCAAAACGAAGAGCCCACCCGCCACAACGAAAAGATGCCACAATGAAAAGATCCCGAGTGCCGCAACTAAGACCCGACTCAGCCAAAAAACAAAAAAAGTGACTGATCAAGTATCTAGAATAATCTGATGAGAAAAAATCCAATGCTCAGGTTTTTTCCATTAAAGAAACTTCCCTTAACATAATACTACTGTTAAGCAATTCCTTACACAAGACCTTAAGTTTGCTGCCAATTCTTATAACTTGGCTGACAAAGAAAAATTCTTTAAAAAAGAAAGAAGCCAGAGTATTTTAAGGTAGAAGTTCACAAAAGCATAACATGAGGGATTATCAGGAGTTATATAACACACCTCTCTCTTCCCCTCATGTTACCTCAGTAGTGCCAGTATCTAGGGCTGGGGCCAGGTCATGATGACTGAATTCACCATTATCTTTCTTCCGAATATTCTCAACTACGGTTTTTGTTATAGTTGCAATATCCAAATCTAAAGAATTTTTTGAAGAAACAAAAACAAGAATTAACCGTTCACACTAATATCCTCTAAACAGTCACAATGATGTGGTAAATTTGGGATAACACTTCTTTAAAAATATGTAAAATATGAAAGACATTATAAAAGAAAATGCCAAAATTAAAAGATATTTCACACAAGTTACAGTATAGGTTATTTCATTCCTAAAACAGAATTTCACTGAAAACCTCATTCCTTTTCACCTCGTAAGAGAAATAGGATTTAAAACTAGAAGGCTAAATGTTACTAAAGCCAAAATGATAATCTGCCTACAAAGCCCAGTAGATGTTCTCAACCATTTTTACCTGCTTCTTTAGCCAGCTCCAGGCAATGGTGGCGCTGTTCAAATTCTGTAACACCTTCCAAAAATAATGCATACTGGGCAACAGCGAGGTCTTGAGGCAAATGACAGGTATAAAATGCTATGAGATTTGTATGTTTCTCATTTATTAAAAGCTAAAAAACAAAAAAGGATAAAAGTATGTCAATAATTAAACAAGTTCTAGGATCAACAGTGCTTTTTAAAAAGTTCACTTCAAAATTTCAAATATATTTAGGAGAGATTCATACAGATATAGATTTGTGCTGCTAAACAGAATTTTAAATTCCAAAAGAAAGTATTTATGACAATTAAAAGAACTTTATGGATTTTGATGACTCTCCTGCCACTAGATATTAAAATATTATCATTCTGATTTTTGTTTTCATTAAAATGGTAAAAAAATATATATAATTGTGGTTTCTCAAAGTTTACCTGTATGTATGTCTTTAAAACCTCAATGGAAACTTCTTCCTTAATAGGAAATAAGATATAATTATTAAATTATAAATACAACTGCTTATGTGTACCAGCAATATATCTAATAAAAATTCCGCTATGATTTAATGACTTTTAATACTTACCACTGAGCAATAACTACATGCAATAACTAAGTGCTTAGCAAAGTTCATGTATTGCCTTACCCTAACTCTTTGTGGGTAGTTACTATTATTGTTCACATTTTACAGAGGAAGAAACTAAGACCTAAGGAGATTTACCCAGAATTACACAGCTAGAAGCTGCTGAGTAAGAATATGAATCCAGGATTCTTACTCCAAAACCCAAGCTTTCAACTACTGCATCATTCTGCCTTCTACATGTACTCTGACCAAAGTGTTACCATTTAGGACAGAAGAAAAAGAAAAAAGAAAACAAAGGTTTAAGATCTCAGAGAACTTAGTCTGGCTCAGTTACCTTAGCTGGTTGATTTAGAGTTGGGTACTGACGAGGATTAAAGTTATATATTGTCCAAAATCCAGGTAACCACCAGCATTCTGCAGCCACAGATTAGAACCCTAACAAGTAACCTGCAGTGAATTATCATCGAGTGACCATATGAGACTATGGTCACCATTTCCAGAAAACAACAACCAAAAAGTAGCATGTTTTCCTGACAATAGGTGTATAAAGCATCAATCTTGCAGAGAAGGGTATACAGCTCATTTTTATTTACTTTGGTCTGTAGTCCCAGAGTGCGGAAAAACAAAATGAGGTGAGTCATGAAGCGAAGGAGGTGTCCAGGTAGATTGTTTCTGCTTTTGGAAAGCCATTTGCTAAATTCATCCATCAGACCTATAAGCAATCAAAGCAAAGATGTAACAATAGGGATAAAAATCAAAAGAAGAGATATAAACACTATCCAAGGACATTTACTGTATTCCTATACCACTACCAGTTCACTATCTCATTGTTAAGAACCATCATATAAAACAGACTCTGGATTAAATTCAAACTTTATTTTCTAAAAATTAAGTAAATAGTTGCATTCAGATATGTTGATATTTATAGAGATGACAAAATGTGGTAAGTCATATGCACTGTTTTGATAACTTTTTACAAAATTACTAAAGAAAACAAAGAACTCATACAAGGTGAAATAAAATATATCTTACCATCAATGTCTCCCAGGATAAGGAATTTTTGAACTATATGATAATGTTCTTGATTCTCTTCCAGAACTCTCTGAAAAAGTTTTTACATTTTCCATAAATCTACTATGGTCATTCTGCAGTATGTACTCATTGGTAAGCTAAAAATGTCAACTTTTGAAGGAACATATACAAAGAAAAAGCTGGAGATGAAGGGTCTTAGGAGACCAAAATAAAGTAAAACATGAGAAAGATACTGCCCTTGGAAATATATACTCAAGGCTCAACGTTATCTTTGAAAGCAGAGAATTGCGATAAAACAATTTAATCTCTGTGAATGTTAAGAAACTTTTATTTTTTATATTTTACTATAGTTTTCCTTGGCAGTCCGTGGTGAACCAGAAAAGAAGGGCACATGTGACCAAATCAAAATAAACTGTAAGATTTCCTTCAACATAAAGTGGTTCTTGAAAGCATTCTTTGGGTATTCTCTTCTGCAAATGGCACCAAAAGTAACAAAACCAATCAAAATAGTGATTAGGCACAGAGCAGACAAAATTTACAAGTAACCTGCTGTTGGATTTTTTTCTGAAGCAAATAATTCATATATTTTTGGTCAAATATATTTTGATTTTTATTTGTCTAAATTTTCTTCCAATATTTTTTCTTTTTTACATTCAAATGTTTGCTCCCTCTGGAACTGATTTTAATACATGGCATGAAGCAGAGATCTAGCTTTGTTCTCTTCCAGATGGAAAGTCAATTATGTCCATACCATGTATGTAAATAAACCATCCCTCTTCCTCTGAAAGGAAACATCATCTCTGTCATCTACAACTATTAAGTTCTCATATATATTTGGATCTAATATGGATTTTCATATCCCGATGATCTATTTATTCCTGTGACAATTCGATACTGTTTTATTGTATCTTTATATTGTTTTATTATTGAGGAAGGCAAATACCCTATTAATTATTGTTCTTTTCTCGCCATTCTCACTTATTCTTCTACTTGGAAATTTTCTGTTCAGAAATAATGCCCCAAAGCATTAGGTTTCAATGTTAATTTTGGAATGGCTGAGATTTATATCAAATCACCTCATCCAGGAATGTGGTATATCTATTTATTTGTGTCTTTCAATAGGATTCTATAGCTTTTTATGAAGGTCCTCAAACCCTTGGTTAATTTTATTCCTGGGTATCTTATAGTTTTGGTCAATAATTTAAATGGGACTTTTGCAGGGAGCTAAATCCTTTTCTAACTAGCTGTAACAATTACAAAAAGGATATGATTTTTTTCATAACTCTGTCTTGAATTTAGATACTTTAAAAATTCTCTTATTAATTCTAGTAACTTACTGCATCTTGAGTTTCTAGATTTACACTCTCATCATATGTAAATGCTCCCCCGTTTCTAAATTTGTATCTATTCCTTGACTTTCTTGTTTTATTTTCATTCATTGGAATCTCCAAAACAACAGACTGGCAAAAAAACACTTGCTAGAGAAAGCACTACATTTTTTTTTACTATACAAAGAACTCTTATACAATAATAAGGAAAAAATAAAATCCAACAGAAAAATAGGTGAAAGCTCTAAATAGGAAATTAAAAAATGGTCAATAAACAGGAAAATTTGCTCAGCCTTATGAATAGACAGGGAAATATGAGAAGAACAGTGAGTTTCTATTTCCCAGCTAATCTGATGGATTAGCAAAAAATAAAAAAAACTGTGATATCTGGGACTAGTGAGAATGCAGGGAAATGGCCACATTAATAAATTACTTGTAGGAGTATGAATTAATTGCTACAACAAGGAAATTAACTTAATATACATATACCCTTTAACCCAACATTCCTGCTTTCAGGAAACTTGTAAAGAAACAGGACTAGTAGATAAGCATAAAAAAATAAGAATAAATAAATAAGAATGTTCATTGCAGTGCTAGAAGCAACCTAAATATCACCAAAAGGGGAATGATTAAAAAAAAGGATACATCACTCTATAGAACATTATATACCTATTAAAAATAATAAGTTAGGCTGTTAAATCTATATCCACTAACTCAAAGACAGTATCATTAAATGGGGGGAAAAAAAGCCATAGACTAATGTAGGTAGAATGATGTGAAAAACAACCTCAAAAACCAAAATCCTATACTGGAATATCTACATTATCTACATATATTTGTAAGATTATGGAGAAGGATATGTAGGATACATATCAATGTTTTATCATCTCAGTGAATGAGAATAACCATAAAGAGGTTGGGAGGAAGTTTTATAAAGGCCTTACTTATACATCTTTAGACTATTTTGTTTCAAGTACATACTTTGGTTATTTAAAAAAATTTTTAAGAATATTACTTTAGGGCTTCCCTGGTGGCGCAGTGGTTGGGAGCCCGCCTGCCGATGCAGGGGACACGGGTTCATGCCCCGGTCCGGGAGGATCCCACATGCCGCGGAGCGGCTGGGCCCGTGAGCCATGGCCGCTGGGCCTGCGCGTCCGGAGCCTGTGCTCCGCAACAGGAGAGGCCACAGTGGTGAGAGGCCTGCATACCCCCCCCAAAAAAGAATATTACTTTAAAAAATACTGGATTATTTTGAGATCTAGGAAAAGAAAGTCTTGCTAATTTGCCATTATATATTTTAATTTTTCAAAAAGAAAGGAATAAATTAGCTTACATGCATACCATATATTTAGATGAAACAAATCCTAAACCAAATAAACAGAAATGATGTATCATTTAAATATGCAGTTAAGTTTTTTCTTTTTAAAGAATATCTCTTATATGAATAAGAGGTGAGGAAACGAAAAGAGAATATAACAAGATTTCACATACTTTTGTGCCTTTCAGCTACAGTGCACAATGTAACATTTAGTTTCGTATTCCAGTTATCCTAAAATATTAATATTTACCTTTTTATCAGTAGCTTGAAGTTCTTCAAAAACCTTTTCTAAAGTCCAACTTTGAAAGAAAGAACAAGGAAAGGGATAAAACAACGCTAATAAATAATATGAACAAAGACTACAAAATGAAACTTCAGAGAATACTACAAATCCTCATGATGAAAAACAAACCAACTGACTCACTTTGCCTCCAAATATTCTCTAGGGAGTTCTTCAGTTTCATCTAGAGTTATTACTGATGTCCGGATCTCCTGTTCTACCAGACTGTCCACCATCACCCGAAAGTAGGCCCACACTGTGTCTTCCCAGGTGTCACAGACAGGAAGCAGCTTTACCCCATTCCAAAACAGAAACATGCAGACATAGCCAACAAAAAAGAAAGGAAAAGCAGTTACACCCACTTATATGGACTGTAAAGTCACTATAATGACATAAGACATTGTGTATTATAAAATATCATACCAAAATAACATCCTCTCTCCACCCCTCAAACCACATCTCCTTTTTTTTTTTGGCTGCACTGCACAGCATGAGGTGAGGGATATTAGTTCCCCAAGCAGGGATTGAACCCGTGCCCCCTGAAATGGAAGCTCAGAGTCTTAAGCAATGGACCGCCAGGGAAGTCCCTCAAACCACATCTTCTAAGAAGTCTGAACTATTATGATTTTTTCCATGATGAGCACACAATAGCATCAATTTTCCATGCTGATATAAGATGGTGTTTCAGTGTTATGGTAACATTCCTCAAAACCGCTGTAAAATGTAGGGGGTAGTAGGAGTTGTGAGCAGCACACACACATGTGTGAGACAATTCAGTCATTGTGCCTTTGTGGAACACTTCTGGATAAAGCTATGGGAACCATAAGTCATCAATAAATGTGTATTGGAATTAAATTTACAATTCTTAGAAACTGAAATTTGATTTCATGTATCAGAACATCATTTGGGGGACTTCCCTAGTGGTCCAGTGGCTAAGACTCCACGCTCCCAATGCAGGGGCCTCAGGTTTGATCCCTGATCAGGGAACTCCATAGATCCCACAAGCTGCAACTTAGAGTTTGCATGCCGCAACTAAAGATCCCATATGCGGCAAAGAAGATCCCTCGTGCCACAGCTAAGACCCAGTGAAGCCAAATAAATTAATTAATTAAAAAAAAAAGTAAGATTAAAATAAATAAATAAATAAAACATCATCTGGTGTATGAGATACATCAAACTAAGTACCTCAAGTTACTATTCTATTTCATGATTATCGCTATCATTGCTATTCTTAGTAGCTTAAGCTTATACGATTATTATATATGGTTACATATATGACATATATTATATATAATTTCATTCCATAGAAAAAAAAGAATTATTAAAATAAATCGCATACCTGCTTGAGATTCCCACTTAAAGCTGCATAAATTGCTCTCTCATATCTATTAAAAAGCTCCTGAAATATAATGAATATAAATAAAATTGAACTGTTTTTCTTAGTATGTCAACTTTTTCATAATCTGGAAATCTGCAGTGTCTTCTAAAATGAACTTATTTACTCACCTGACAGTTTCTAAACTTTAGCAAAAGATCTAGTAGGGGAATAAGAAGGAAGGACCCCTTAGTTTGATATAGCCAATGCTGAAATCTTCCTGAAAAGTCAAATATCTAAATTTCAAATACAGAGTGAAAGCAGATTCAAATCTAATGGATGCTTTGATTATTTATTATACGCAAATTTTATTCCAGATAGACTCTGTATAGGTGTTTTCCCCTATGAAGTTTCTAAATACCTAATACTACCTGACAGTGACCTAAGAACAACATCCAAACAAGGCACACTCGGAGCCTGTCATGCATCAGTTTGCATCAAATTCCTAAGTAGAATTAATTATGTTCATCAAATTATCCCATTTTACTTCTGGATTCTATTAATGACATTCCTGTTTTCTCATCATCCAAACAAGAGACTTCAGAGACTCTCACTATACAACTGAGTCCTCCTCTGCGTTGTTTCCAGTTTCTGGTCCTGACCATTTTTGTTCTGTTCTTTTGTACTCTCCATATTAACCCAGGGCAGGCCCTTATTACTTAGTGTCTGAATAACTCTGACAGCCTCCTAACTAGCTTCTCAGTCTTTAGTTCATTCAATTTTAAGCCTATTTTCCACTGCCATGCTAATTTTCTTAAAGCACTGCTGTCATGTGCCTTCAAGGTTTTGATGGCTCACCACTATCTATGGTACAAAGTTCCCATTCCTTAGAGCAGCACTTGAGGACCACCACTGCCTGCTCTTAATTTACGTTTTTCAGTCATCTTCTCATTACAGTCAGTTCTGCTACAATGCTTGTTTTGAAAATGTGAATTTGTTCCAATGCAATTGATTTATCAAGGAATGATTTAAACATAATATAAACTTCCCATTTCCTTATGCACAATTTTGTGCACAAGAAACATTAGCTGAATACTGAAAACACCTAAATGAACCAAGCCACTTGGAAATACACAAAACTGACACTCCTCAAACATCTACCAGCTCCCTGGGCTCTCCAGGTGTATGATAAGCTAAATCCATCCACATCAACTGTTACAATTTTGTTTCATTTCAGATAACCTCCTTCTATCACCTCTCAATAACTCACAAGCTGTAACCCTCTGACACCTCATTCCACAAACTCCAGTTCTTTTTCAAGGTAAACTGCCATATTTGTTGCAGTATTTGTGTGTTTATTTAACAGTGTGACACTGTGCTATTTTTATTAAGTTTTTAACTTTTTATGTGTCACTGGTGGTTTTTAAGTACTGTGCTCTTAATTCTATTTTCCCTAAAAGCCCTGTGGATTTTCTCCACAATTTGTCATGCTGTAGTGATTTTTAGGAATGCGTAGGTGGTGTCATGACAGAACCGACTATATTTCTTCTTGTGAGCCTTCTGCTCCAACCTGGTAAACCTACCTTCCCTTGACTTTTCCCAACCTAGGCATCCTACCGACAATTCCTTTCTCTGCTTTTCATGCCCAACAACTCAAATCCTAGTAATTTTTAAAAGATCGGTTCAATTCTCTTTGGAAGCCAGCCCAGTGCTTATTCTGTGACTTCATCTGCTACCTTTTTTTGTATTTTTGCCTTATTTCAGTGCTTAATTCTTAGTACTCAGTGTGTCTGAATAACTCTGATTCGTAAAGCCTGCCCTGTTCTTCAGTTTGATTGGAAGTTCTTCAAAAACAGGAACTTTAGTCTTAAACTACTCTCAACATTCCATAGCATCTTCAGCAGGCCTTCAGTGAATTATGAGTAAAAATCAGTATCAGTAAATATTTTATTATATCTTACATCTTCTGCCATTCTCCAACAACTTATTTTCCAAATGCATCTATATGGATTCCCTTCAACATGTTCTAATTCTGTTCCTATAAAACAGTAAAAGAAATAAAGTTTATAGCTTAAAATGAGATCTCCTAAGTTCAACAATTTCTAAAAACAAAAGCTATACTTCACAAAATTGCCATTTAGAGCTAACTCTCAGAATAAAATCAATTAAAATACCTCCGTTAACATTGGGGTCATGATAGAGCTTCCAGCCTTCAAGTGTTGCAGCTCTCCATGCCTGACCACAGCGTTTGCAGAGTCGTTGTGCCTTTAGAAACAAGAAACAGTGATTGGTCATATAACCAATGCAGTACTAAAGAAGTACTTGTGCCTTATAGAAAAGTACAAGCAGTTTATGAGGATTAGATAACTTATGGCATAGATGTGACAAAGGATGGTGTAGACAATCAGTAATGGCGTTTCACTTCAGCCATATGCATGTCTTTCTGTGGCCTCTGCCCGCCCGTGGGCCTGCCTGCCTGCCTGCCTTCCTGCCTCCCTCCCTCCCTCCGTCCCTCCATCCCTCCCTTCCTTCCTTTCTTTCTTTCCCTAATAATCCATTTGCTCTTTGATTCTGGGCTTACCACTAGGTGCCCACGGTGCCCACAGGCATGTAATTCTGCTAGAGACAAATGGGCTAAAGAGGCTGATGACCCTTGATTTATGTAAAAGTATTACAAAAACACTGTTAGTCTCTATAATGACAGGGTGCTATTGCTCATTCAGCCCATAAAGATGATATTTCTTCATGTTAAATGTGACCAATCAGATGAGCTTGATATACCAGTGAGATAGAAACATGTTTGTTGGTCCATCATCTCTTTAGGAACCATCTCTCCCCATTTAGTTCATATGGTTTGAATAGGTCATATGATTCCATCTCTGAACTCAAGGATTAGGCATGTGATGTAACAAGAATCACTCCCAGGACCCTTGCCAGAGATATTGGGAAAGAGAGACACTCCTTTTGCTGGGGTTGCTAGCTTGCAGGAGGATGTAAGGCTGGAGCTGTTGGCGGCCATCACGGACACAAATGGCTTCTTGAGAATGAAGCCACAGAGAGGAGTGTCAAGAGCCTGGGAGAGACAGTATCCTAATGACATCTTCTAAGTCCCCGAATCCTGCTTTTATAACCAGATATAACCCTCTATACTTCTCTGTTCCATGAGACAATCAATCCCCGACCTGTAAGTAATTTGAGTTGGGCTTCTGTCATTTGAACCTACAGAATCTGATTAATACAACCAGTTAAGGGACTTCCCTAGTGGTCCAATGGTTAAGACTCCACGCTCGCAATGCAGGGGGCCAGGGTTTGATCCCTGGTCAGGGAACTAGATCCCGCATGCTGCAACTAAGAGCCCACATGCCACGACTAAAAGATCTCACATGCCACAACGAAGATCCCACATGCCATGACTAAGATCCGGCACAGCCAAATAAATAAAAATAAATAAATAAATATTTTAAAAAAAATTGAATCAGTTAAAAAGTATCATACCCAAAACATCATTTTGGATTTATGACTTTTAAAAATTATGAAAGCTATGTAGCAACATGGAAAAATATTTTAAAAATATTTGATATGCTACCTAAAAAAGGCAGAACAAAATCTGAATGCAAAACCTTAAAAACATTTTTCTAAGTGAAATTAGCCAGACACAAAAGAACAAATATTGTATGATTCCACTTACATGAAATAGCTAGAATAGGCAAATGCATAGAGACAGAAAGATTAGGTTACCAAATGCTGAGAGAAAGGGGAAATGGGGAATTACTGCATAATGGTTATGGAGTTTCTGCTTGGGGTGATGAAAAAGTTTTAGAAACATAGTGGTGATGGTTTCGCAACACTGTGAATTTAATTAATGTCACTGAAATTTACACTTGAAAATGGTTAAAATGACAAATTTTGTTATATATCTTTTATCACAATGAAAAAATCAATACTGTAATATACCAAAACTATTGACTTGGGCTTCCCTGGTGGCGCAGTGGTTGAGAGTCCGCCTGCCGATGCAGGGGACGCGGGTTCATGCCCCGGTCCGGGAAGATCCCACATGCCACGGAGCGGCTGGGCCCATGAGCCATGGCCGCTGAGCCTGCGCGTCCGGAGCCTGTGCTCCGCAATGGGAGAGGCCACAACAGTGAGAGGCTCGTGTAAAGTGAAAAAAAAAGATGTACAAAAAAAGGCTTGTAAGTAAATTTTAAAACCCCACTATCTGTGATTATGTAAAGGTAGTGGGACCTTGAGAGTTTTTATTTTTCAAGACTTTCAATAATGTGATCATATTTTTGTTTTGTTTTTAAAAATACATCCTTACTTGCCATTGTGATTCCTAGTATCCTGCACATCACCTGGCAGAGTGGCTGGGACTCAAATATTTTCTGAACAAATGAGTACGTGTTACTTCTTTTCTTTCTTTCTTTCCTTTTTTTTTTTGGGGGGGGGGCGCCGTGCCACCCACGTGGCTTACAGGATCTTAGTTCCCCAGTCAGAGATTGAACCCAAACCCTCAGCAGTGAAAGCTCAGAGGCCTAACTATTGGACCACCAGGGAATCCCCCTTCTTTTCTTAATTAAAAAATAAGAATGATGTTTAATAATCCAACACTTACTACTATAAAAATTACTTAATATATGCTAGTGGTTTGTAACACAGAAGAACAAACAACACTTTGAGCTAACATATTTCTATCTAAAGAACATTACCAAGAGTACAGCAAAACAGGTACAGCATAATATCTGAAGCTTGAAGCTCCTATGCATCAGACTACCTCATCTAAAAAGTCCACAGAGGGCTTCCCTGGTGGCGCAGTGGTTGAGACTCTGCCTGCTGATGCAGGGGACACGGGTTCGTGCCCCGGTCCGGGAAGATCCCACATGCCTCAGAGCGGCTAGGCTCGTGAGCCATGGCTGCTGAGCCTGCGCGTCTGGAACCTGTACTCCGCAACGGGAGAGGCCACAACAGTGAGAGGCCCGTGTACCGCAAAAAAAAAAAAAAAAAGAGTCCACAGAGCCATCCAGTAAGCTGTCTGATCAGATACTTCACACCTTACACACAAGACCTTAACTATCACAAAGGAGGTTACTTTTTTTTTTTTTTTTTTTTTTGGTACGCGGGCCTCTTACTGTTGTGGCCTCTCCTGTTGCAGAGCACAGGCTCCGGACGCGCAGGCTCAGCAGCCATGGCTCACGGGCCCAGCCGCTCCGTGGCATGTGGGATCTTCCCAGACCAGGGCACGAACCCGTGTCCCCTGCATTGGCAGGCGGACTCTCAACCACTGTGCCACCAGGGAAGCCCCTACTTTTTTTTTTTTAATAAATTTATTTATTTATTTGTTTTTATTTTTGGCTGTGTTGGGTCTTTGTTCTGTGCGCGGGCTTTCTCTAGTTGCAGCGAGTGGTGCGCAGGCTTCTCATTGTCGTGGCTTCTCGTTGCAGAGCACAGGCTCAGTAGTTGTGGCACATGGGCTTTGCAGCTCCGCGGCATGTGGGAATCTTCCCGGGCCAGGGATCAAACCCAGGTCCCCTGCATTGGCAGGCAGATTCCCACCCACTGTGCCACCAGGGAAGCCCAGGAGGTTACATATTAAAGAGGTGAAGTTAAAAGGAAGAAATTTGAGGGGACCATAGTCTTCAAATGCTAGACAGTATCAACTAGAAGAGCAATTAGGGTCAGACTTATTCTTAACTCTTAAAAATCCAAACTAGAAATAGGGGCTTCCCTAATGGCGCAGTGGTTAGGAATCCGCCAGCCAATGAAGGCGACACGGGTTTAAGCCCTGGTCCAGGAAGATCCCACATGCCGCGGAGCAACTAAGCCCATGCACCACAACTACCGAGCCCGCACGCCTAGAGCCCGTGCTCCACAACAAGAGAAGCCACTATAATGAGAAGCCCACGCACCGCAATGAAGAGTAGCCCCTACTCGCCACAACTAGAGAAAGCCCATGTGCGGCAATGAAGACCCAACGCAGCCATGAATAAATTTACTAAAAAAAAAAAAAAGTCTTCATTGAATTTGTTAAAAAAAAAAAATCCAAACTAGAAATAATGGGGCTATGCCTAGGGTATGCAGTACACTAATGGGAAGGCAAAGTTTGACTTCTTACAAAGGATTTTCTACCAGAGTTGTGCAAACTGAAGTGCACTGCTTTCTGAAGCAATGTGTTCTTTATTACCAGAAATGTTGGAACAGGAGTTAGATCCAGAAATACTGTGAAAAAGATTACTGCATTGAGGAGGCATACTCAGTGGTCACAAAGATCCTTTCCAACTTACAGTCTGTGACTTTTTGATATTGGACAAGCAGGGTATATACATCATTTACCTCTTCTGTCATTCCAGCACGAATCAGAGTGAAAAGATATTTAAGTAATCTGACTTCATCTTCTCTATCCAGATCATCAAGGGGCATCTTCTGTCTTATGGGAGCATCAGGGTCCTACAAAAATTAATTAATTAATTAAATCATCAACTATAAATTCCTTATATGCACATACAATGTAAACATCAAGAGATGATAAATGTCTCCTGAATTACATACTGAAATAAATTCACTGAATTTACTTAAGTAACAAAGGGAACAAAGTGTCACAAGTGTCCCAGATAGCCACATAGCTGTCTGTTGCCCATTCAAAACAGACTCTGTTGGTCCACAAAGGTGCATACTTCAGTCAGGCAAGCTGGAAACAGCCCTAGTCCAGCCCAGCAGCTCTAGAAATTCTACTCATAATTCAAGCTGACTTGAGCTTTACCCTGTTGTAGCAACTACATGGCCCAGTTAATCCTAAACAGAATTAGGCCTAGATGGAGAGTGAGCAGAGGAGAAACTGCAGGAATCACAATGCACTCTGTGACTAGAAGGTGCTTAGCTGGTTCTTTCTGAGAACATACGAGAAGAGAGCCCAGTATGGGACTAATGCTATACAAAGCACACCAACACCCAACAAAAGAAATTTTAAAACAGATTTCTAATAAATACCTCCACCCTCAGTTATTCCTACCAACTACCTTTCAAGAATAAAAAGAAAACACTGGGGATAACATAGTGTCCTCATTTTTGTGGCAAAGAGCACACATGATCTACATCAGCGGTCCCCAACCTTTTTGGCATCAGGGACCGGTTTTGTGGAAGACAATTTTTCCACAGACGGCAGGGGGGGTGGCGGGGGGAAGGGGATGGTTCAGGCGGTAACGGGAGCGATGGGGAGCGACGGGGAGATGGGGAGCGACGGGGAGCGGCAGATGTAACTTCGCTCATTCACCTTCCGCTCACCTCCTGCTGCGTGGCCCTTCCTAACAGGCCGCGGACCGGTACCAGTCCACAGCCTGGGGGTTGGGGACCCCTGATCTACATGATGAATTTCAGATTAAAAGCTATTTTAATGTAACTTTAAAAGAGGAGTAATTCTTATTCCAAATGTTACTGAGTAATATGATTATCAATTCAAAAACTGGAAGGCATAATAGGTCAATTGGCTAGTTTCACAAATATTTTGCAGACAGATATAATCATTCAATTTTGGAACAAATAGTTTCTTTCTGGCAAAAGGAAATCACCACTTTCCAGATGTTAAGGGTAAATGATTTTTAGTTGCTTGCTATAGGGGTAATTTTGCTACAATTTATTACAAGAACTTTCAGTAGTTTCCAAATAATTTTCATCAAAACACACTTTTGTTACCAAATGGAATTTTACCTATTTTTTCGACTGTTACTTACTTCTCTCACTTTTCACTATAAACATTTAATTCACGTGCCTCCACCTATCACAAAGTTCTGTTCCTTCATTTCTACAATAATTAGACTGCCGTTCTTTTCAAATCCACTATTACTCCTATAACTCATATCCTAGAATGACCCTTCTAACCTCAAGCTAATTCACAAAGCTTTATTTTTTTCCCCTGCTTTCTATATAAAAGAACTTTCATAGGTCACCACCTTACAGCTGCAGAGTCAAACCTTGCTATAAAGTCAAAATTAATTTGTTTTAATGCTGGCAAATCAAGAACACTTTCTATACTTCCTTTTACAATTTACAATCAAATTAATTTGTTTTAATGCTGGCAAATCAAGAACACTTTCTATACTTCCTTTTACAATTTACAATCTATAGGCCACAGATGGGTTCAAATATATGCCATCAAATTCAAACGCAACTTAGTAATTTTTAGAGTTAAACAGTATATGCAGTCCTTCTGGAAACTAAAACAAGGATCCAAGAAAATAAAAATTCTCAGCCTTTAGGAATAAAAATCACTTAACTCTGAAGGCAACTTGCATTTCAAAGAACACTTACCAATTCAGTGACAAGAGGACGGACACTTCCTATGTAAGAAGAGAGCTGCCGCTGTTTCAAGGTATGCAGAGTATTTTCCCTGAAAGAATAAGTACAACTTTTTTTTAAAAGAGGAATTTTAATAGGTCTACTTAAAAAAATCAAGTCAAGGAAAGAGAGTACAAACTCAGAAAAAACATGCAAAACATTAATATAAAAGGGCATTTTCGCTCAGATGACTAATGATGTTGAGCATTTTTTCATGCCTTATTGGCCATTCAACTATCTGCTTTTGTGAGGAATCTGTTCAAATCTTTGTCCTTTTTAATCTGGCTGTCTTCTTGCTACTGAGTTGTAGTTCTTTATGAACTACAGGTTCTTTACGTTTCTTCCAGTCTGCGGATTGCCACCAATTCCTTTTCTCAATGATGTCTTTTAATGAGGTTTTAATTTTGATGAAGTCAAATCAATCTCTTTCTCCTGATTACTGCTTTCTGTGACAATCACTTATTCGCCAAGTCACAAAAATGTCCTCTTATGTTTTCCTCTAAGAGCTTTACAGTTTTAGCTTATACATTGGGGATTATGATCCATCTTGAATTAACTGTTGGGTACAGTGTGAGGGAGGTATCAAGGCTAAGCTTTGTTCACATAGATATGCAGTTTTTTCCTGCACGGTTTGTTCAAAAGACATTGCTTTCCCCACTGGATTGCTTTGATGCCTCATTAAAAACCAAATGACCACAGAAGTGTGGCTCTGTTTTAAAAGGATTCTCTATTCTCTTCTATTGACTGGCAAGAAAAGGAGACTAACTCGTAAAAAACTTGTAAAAACCTTAACAGGACATATTAACTTAAAAAATTTTTTTTCTGAAAATGAAAATTTCTCTTTCTCTCAGAAAAACCACAACTAACCAAGATTTAAGATTAAAAAAAAAATTTGGTAGCACTAATTTCCTAGTTAAGCAGAGAAAAAAACAATTGATTTATAGACTTGATACATATATAATGTTACTGAATTCAAAGGCAAACAACTTTTTCTTTAAGTCTTGAAATAAACTGTCCCTTTAACCTAGGGGTACTTGCTTTCTGGTTTCAAGGTCTTACAATAATTTCGAAGCACTGAAGGATGCAGGGAAAAGCAATTAAAAAACAAAAACACATACAAGTAGCTAGAAACATGGGAGAATTGTTTTCCTGATAATCAATTATGATTATTAAGAAAATATGGCAAAGTGATTGTTTGAAAACTTGAATCAGACCATGTCATTCTTTTATTCTCAAGGTTTCCCATCACATTTAAAATAAAGTCCCAAACCCTTACCTGGGCTACCTGTAAAAGTCCTATATGAGCTGGCTCTCTTCAATCTCATTTCCTACCATTCTTTTCTTTGCTGTGCTCACACTGGCCTCCTTGTGCAAATACTTTACCTTCTTAGAGTCTCTGTAGTTCCTGTTCTTGCCCTGAACACTTGTCCCTCAAATTTTTGCATGTCTGGCCTCCTTTATTTCTTAAAAACCTCTTACTCTTATTACCTGTTACTTCCTTAGAGAGGCCTTCCCTGGTCACCTCTTCTACTTAAAGTAACTCCCATTACCATCCTCTATCCATCAACTCTGATTCTTATTTTTCTTTCAAAGCTCTTAGCACCCAATAGGATATATATCTATTTGCTGTCTAACTCTCCTATACAATTATAAATTCCACAAAGGCAGAGTTTTTATCTGTTTTGCTCACAGACTGAGTTCAGTAAGAACTGAATAAATATTTGTTGAAAGATGAATAAACAAAACCAACATCAAATGACTTCAACAATAAAAGTTTAGTGACTTACCAATATACTGACTTTGCATAAAACTCAATATTATCCGAAAAATCTCCAATCTCATCTTTGGCAATGCTCTCCAACCAATCTACCACCAGCTAGGAAAGGAGGGGAAAAAGAGTATTAACTATAAAATCTGTAAGTATTTTATTTGAAGTAGTATTACTACTACCATTAATTTTAAAAAAAAAGGTTTCTAATTCAAAAATACCAAGTAACAATTTTTTCTATCACTGTTTTTACTTTTTAAAGATGTATAAATATTATGGCAAAAGGTATTTTCTATAGGAATAATACAGTTTTTAACAGGCTATTCCTGGAAATGGTGGGGCTATTATTTGAAAATAAAAAACAAGGTTCTTAATTCTTTTTAATTATAAATTAAAAGATCAAAAAGAAAAAAATTAAGAAAAAGTTTGACTTAAAAAACTTCAGGGCTTCCCTGGTGGTGCAATGGTTGAGAGTCCGCCTGCCGATGCAGGGGACGCGGGTTCATGCCCCGGTCCGGGAAGATCCCACATGCCGCGGAGCGGCTGGGCCCGTGAGCCATGGCCACTGAGCCTGCGCATCCGGAGCCTGTGCTCCGCAACAAGAAAGGCCGGCGTACCGCGTACTGCGTACCACGTACCAAAAAAAAAAAAAAAGGCCCGCGTACCGCAGTGAGAGGCACGCGTACCACAAAAAAAAAAAAAAACTTCATTTCTTTTATGTCATTTACCTTTCTCCATATTTCACCAAAAAAATGTAAAAATTCTAGTCATACCTGACTTTGTCGGACAAGTGAATCTCTCTGAAATAATGCTTCCACAACTGCTTTTTCACTGGCATTAAGAACCTATAAAAAAAAAATGGTGGAAAGAAAGAGAAGATGATCCTCAAGAACATTATTTCAACAGAAAGGTAAGAGAATCTGAAATAAGTATATTTAACCACCTACAACCATTTTAACATAGCAAATCTGTATATTCACCTTTGAAAAAATTTTATAAGTAAGTTTCAAACGGCTAGATCAATGTGCAGCTGCTCTTACTTGATATTTTAATTCTTGGTTATGCTTAAAATTTTTAAGTTCTATTTCCCCAGAGACGTTGTTTTTGGGAAAAATAAAATACAAAACAAAATGAAACAAATCATAATAAAGGGTAGGATGCAGTCATGGGGCATATTAGGAAATTAACATTTAAAAACTTTAGGACTTCCCTGGTAGCGCAGTGGTTAAGAATCCGCCTTCCAATGCAGGGGACATGGGTTCAAACCCTGGTCTAGGAAGATCCCACATGCTGTGGAGCGGCTAGGCCTGTGAGCCTGTTCACCACAACTATTGAGCCTGCGCTCTAGAGGCCACGAGCCACAACTACTGAGCCCACGTGCCATGACTACCGAAGCCCGCGCGCCTAGAGCCCGTGCTCCACAACAAAAGAAGCCACCGCAATGAGAAGCCCGCGCACGGCAACAAAGAGTAGCTCCCGCTCATCGCAACTAGAGAAAGCCTGCACACAGCAACGAAGACCCAATGCAACCAAAAATTAATTAATTAATTAAAAAAAAAAAAAACAAGGTACCTTCCTTCCAACTGGCAAAATCAAATGATTGATGGCAGAGTAAACATTTTCACACACTGTGAGAGTGTAAACTAGTACATTTCATTAGGAAGGCAACATGACAAACTCTATCAAACTTTGTCCCAACAATTCACTTCCAGAAATATAGGAAACACTCAAATATGTAGGTAAGTGTGAAGAATGTTCATTGCATTATAACTATAGCAAATATACTGGAAACAAATATGTCCAGCAGAATGTCTGAAAAAAATTATGGCACATTTATACTTTGGCATACTATGAAAAAATAAGGTAAACGTATACAAATTGACATGAAAAAAACTAAGAAATATTGATGAATAATAAAAAACTCTCAGTATAAGGTATAAATGAAATCATACTATACAGTAAAAAAGAAAAAAACACCAAACCAACCCCACCACCACCCAAAACTACATATATGTATAGAGCAGGGAGACTAGATGAAGTTATTGCCATAATTCCTGCAAAAAATGATGAAGGCTTTGGCTTAAGTGGTGGCAAGAGGAACAGAGATGAGAGGTCAGAGTTGGAACAGAAGAGCTAAAGTGAGGAAGCTCTGATGATGGACTAAATTTTGAGATGAGGCAGAGAGCAGGGTCTAAACCCTGGCTACTCAGAGTGTGGTTTACAGACCAACAGCATCAGCACCACCTGCGAGCCTCTTAAAAATGCAGAATCTGGGCTTCCCTGGTGGCGCAGTGGTTGAGAGTCCACCTGCCGATGCAGGGGACGCGGGTTCGTGCCCCGGTCCGGGAGGATCCCACATGCCGCGGAGCGTCTGGGCCCGTGAGCCGTGGCCACTGAGCCTGCACGTCTGGAGCCTGTGCTCCGCAACGGGAGAGGCCACAACAGTGAGAGGCCCGCGTACCTCAAAAAAAAAAAAAAAAAAAAAAAAATGCAGAATCTTAGGCCCCTTCCCAGACCTACTGAATCACAATCTGTATTTTAACAAGATCCCCAGGTGACTCATGTGCACAGTAAAGTTTGAGAAGTGCTGGCTTAGGGAACATTCGGGTTCCTTGGAAAGTTGGCTATGGTGCCATCCACTGAAAGACAAAAGTGGGTTTGACTTTTGACAGGTTGGAGTTACAGTGCTTGAAAATTATTTTGCTTTAAAAGAAAGAAATACGGCTGACCCTTGAACAATGCAAGGGTTAGGGCACTGATCCTCCTTACAGTCGAAAATCTAAATGTAACTTTACAGTTAGCTCTCTGTACTGCTCATTCCTCTGTAACCGAGGTTCTGTACCTGAGGATTCAACCAACTGCAGATCATGTAGTACTGCAGCATGTATTTAGTGAAAAAAATCTGTGTGTTAAGTGGACCCACACAGTTCAAACCCGTGTTGTTCAAACGTTAACTGTAGAAGGTGCTGACTTTTGAAGGGGGGCAACATGGCTGAGTTCCCCTGGGTCTGCTGGGAGGAAAAGAAAAATATGTAAAGACCATTTACAGACTGAGACAGAGCTGGGGGACTCATTCCCTTCAGGCTCTATCTTCTCTCTGCTTGGAGTCTCTAGGAGAGAACAAAATATATTCTAGCACTGCAGAGAAGTTTGCACAATTTAACAACTTGACTAATACCTTTACTAGGACCCAAGTCACTGAATCCTGCAACATTTCACCCAGACTGCATTAAAAAAAGGCTTCTGCTGAATGGCCTGAGGGACAACTCCCTCAAATTACCTAGGAGGTCAATGTTTGATTTCGAGGATAATGAGGCATAGCCTTCATTGTCTTGGAGGATACTTTGTCTGAAGGAAGGCATCTCTAGAACACTGTGGTTGGCCTTCTCAAGGTTTAACTAAACATTTCAAAATGACATTCTCAACTTGATCTTCAAAAAAAACCCCACAGGGCTTCCCTGGTGGCGCAGTGGTTGAGAGTCCGCCTGCCGATGCAGAGGACGCGGGTTCGTGCCCCGGTCGGGGAAGATCCCACATGCCGTGGAGCGGCTGGGCCAGTGAGCCATGGCCGCTGAGCCTGCGCGTCCGGAGCCTGTGCTCCACAACAGGAGAGGCCACAACAGTGAGAGGCCCGCGTACCAAAAAAAAAAAAAAAAAAAAAAAAAAAAACCCACAAAATTGTATGTGTATATATGTATAAAGATGCAGAGAAAAATGTCTGGTAGAATATGTACTAAATTGTTAGACTGAACAGTATGAGGGATAAAAGAGAACTTTAACCTTTTACTCTATAATGTAAATCAATTTTGATTATTGTATTTTTACTTGTAAAATTTTTTAAATGAAGAAACTCTAGATGGAGGATCAAAAATCAAATTCTACTACTAAAAACATTTGAATTTTAAGCATTTATAAAGGAAAAAATTTAATATAAAACTTACAGTAATTACAAACATACTTTCATCTTCTAATGCAGACTGTATTCTGTCTCTGGGGAAAAATAACACAAAATGAAAAAGCCTTATTTCATATGAGTAAATGAAATCACCTTTTTAAGCTAGATACATGCAGAAACCTGCATTCCATCCACTGTAAACAAATGAGTTTCCAATTAACTTAGCCAACATGCTTTTAAAAGCAAAAATCAAGTAGTAAATGCCTTCTGAATCTAATACTGACATCTGAACAAAAATGATATTTACTGAAGAGACAAACTGCAAAGTCTTTAATGGCTACCTGCTAATTCACACACCTAACTTTTTAATATAATGTTTTCACAGGGCCCAAATGAAAAAATATAATTTTCTCTCAAGATTTTCTCATTAGGATGAGAAAGTAACAGAATGAGAGCCAAAACCAAGGAGCATCTGAGAGAAGAAAAATTTGGTTAACTTCTCTCAAACTTCTACATTACATAAAGTATATCTGTCAGTTCTTTTTCTTAATCTATCCTCTTCTAAATATTGCCGTATTTTTAGCACTTTCCTTAAATCTTTACACGTATCCAATTTTTGGTAGCTACCAGCTTTATGATTAATATTCCCCTTTCCTCGTTAACTCACTTCTGACAACTAAGGCATTAGAAATGATAAGTATCACAAAATGGCAGAACCTATTTCCAAACACATCTTACTCTAACTTCCAAGTTAATCTGCCAGTTTATTTCTCTTTGAAGTCCTACACAACTTTACCTATACAAAGAAGCCAGCAGCCTCCATGTGACCATCTCCTGTTGAAGAAGCCAGAGCATACTGGCTGTTTTTGAAAACTTTTGAAGTCCAGGTGTTGCTCGGCTCACTATTTTACTCAGTATATTCACCTGAATTAAAAATACAAATGTAATAAGGTTTTCTATAATTTTGAGTCACAACTTTGTATTCTTCAAGTACATAGTGCTAAAACTATTTATATATATTTTATATATGTACATATTTATATTATAAATTTTTCCTGTCTATTGTCTTTTTTAAATTGAGTGTAATATAACATTCCCACTAGAAATGGCCTTAATTTGAAGTAAGGTGTGTTTATGTGAGTATATATGTTTAACAGACTCTAGAGTTCAGATTCAACAATAACAGCCATGAGTGCGTTTTTCTCCTTGTACATCAACCCAGAAGATAAGCTAAATCTAACCTACACCCAACAAAATCACAACATGAACCAACAGAGCAGCAATGAAAATTAAAAATAAGGTATCTTCAAGTTTTATCTGAAAAATTTATACCATATAAAAAAATCAAGAAAAATATTTTCCTAAGACTGGTACCAAAACATTGTCATTTCTAACCAAACCTTAACCAAAATCCCTCCTTGCTGTAAAACAGTAGTTCTTAACCATTTGAGGACTTTTTGCAGAAGTCTAATGAAAGATATGGATGTTCTTCACAGAAACACACACCAAATTATTTAATAGGAGGTTTAAGGACCCAAGGTAAAAGAAACCTTTCTCAAAGGTTATGAATATTACCTCCTTATCAAGGGCAATTAAGAAACAGGATTGGTCTCATTCAGAAAATGAAGAATCACTACCAAAACAACAGGTTTCCCCACCCTTTAAAAAGTATTCACAAAATAATGTTACTTCTGTCTTAAGGCCAGTGTTTAATAAAAGTATTATCTGTATTTCTCATTCCTTTAATAAATTCTCTATTGGAATCCTAACTCCAGTGATTCACTAGGTGATTATTATTGTTTTTGTTATTTAATGAAGCTACTGCTTTTATAATGGAACAATTCATAAACTGATTATTGAACTAATATTAAATGCTCAAAAAATATTGGCTATTACTATTATTTCAATTATTCTTGAATGCAATAGTTTCTTGAAGTCCTTTCCTTTCCTTTAGAAGACACTTAATTTTTTAAGCAGTTTTAGGTTCACAGCAAAACTGAGTAGGAAGTACAGCAAGTTCCCATTACTTTCTGCCCCCAAATACACACAACCTAACCCCCCACTATCAATATCCAGTACCAGAGTGGTACGTTTGTTACAGTCACTGAAGCTACATTGACATGTCATTACTACTGAAAGTCCATAGTTTACACAAGGGTTCACTCTTGGTGTTGTACATTCTATGGGTTTTGACAAATGTATAATGACATGTATCCCTCATAATAATATCACACAGAATAATATCACTCCAATAAAAAACCACTGTGCTCCACTTTCTATCCTTACCGCCCTTTGAACCCTGGCAACTGCTGATCTTTTTATTCTCTTTAAGTTTTCCCTTTTCCAGAATATCGTCTAGTTGCAATCACACCATATGTAGCCTTTGCATATTGGCTTCTTTCACTTAGTGATATGCATTTCGGGTTAATCCTCATCTCTTTATGGCTTGATAGCCCATTACTTTTAAGGGCTGTATAATATTCCACTGTCTGGATGAACCACAGTTGATTTACCCATTCACTTACTGAAGGATATCTTGATTGCTTCCATATTTAGGCTATTATGAATAAAGCTGCTATAAACATCCATGTGCAGGCTTTTGTGTGGACATATATTTTAAACTCTTTTGGGTAAATACCAAAGAGTATGAATGTTAGGTTACATGGTAAGAGTATGTTTAGTTTTGTAAGAAACTGAGACACTGTCTTCCAAAGTGGCTGTATCATTTTCCATTCCCACCAGCAATGAATGAGAATTCTTGTTCTACACCCTTGCCAGCATTTGGTTTTGTTAGTGTTTTGGATTTTGTTCATTCTAACAGGTGTATAGTGGCATCTTGTTGTTTTAATTTGCTATTTCCTAATGATATATGATGTGTTTTTTTTTTAATTTTTATTTTATATTGGAGTATAGTTGATTTATAATGTTGTGTTGACATATGATGTTAAGCATCTTTTCCCATACTTATTTGCCATCTATAGATCTTCTCTGGTGATGTGTCTGTTTACATGTTTTGTCCATTTCTCAGTTAGATTGTTCATTTTCTTACTGTAGAGTTTTAAGTTCTTTGTATATTTTGGGTTTTCCTTTTTCAAAGATGCAGAATCCTTTTGTCCTTAAAAGAAATATTATATGGACTCTCAACGTGTAAAAAGCAGAGCTGCTCTGGCCGACCTTCTAACCATGCCACACTTGTCACTACACCCCAAGACATCCTCCTTAAATATAGTATAGAAATTCACAAGTTGATGCTGTTCAAAAAAAACTTAAAGAGTACTGAAGTCTGACCAGCAATGCAGTGAAATTAACTTACCTGACTACTACAAATGTTTTCATACTCTTCCACAAGGTCAAAAACTGTAGTTGAAGAGTGCTTCAAAAAAGACTGCAGGAAATCAGAAAACATACTCATGGATGCTAGAACACATTAAAAAGAAAAGGAACAGAAAGAGTTAAATGACATACTTCTAGGTAATTCTGTTTGTTTTAAAAACTTAAAAACATAGCTACAAATCCTTTTTTTAAACTGCTATATTTTTAAAAATATATAATTGTGGTAAAATATACATAACAAAATTTACCATTTTAACCATTTTTAAGCGTACAGTTCAGTAGCAGTAAGTACATACACAGTGCTGTGCTACCATCACCACCATGGGACCACAGAACTCTGCATTTTGCAAAACTAAACTCAGGATAGCCAAGGCAATCCTGAAAAAAAACTAAGCAGGAGGCATCACACTTCCTGATTTCAAACTACACTACAAAGCTATAGCATTCAAAACAGTACTGGCATTAAAATAGACACATAAACCAATGGAAAAGAATGGAGAGTCCAGAAATAAACTCCTACATATATAGTGAATTAATATTTGACAAGGGAGCCAAGAATATTGAATGGGGAAAGGATAGTTTCTTTAATAAATGGTGCTGGAAAAACTGGATAATCGCATGCAGAAAAACAAACTCAGACCCCTATCTTACACCACTCATAAAAATGAACTTGAAATGAATTAAAAACTTAAATAAGACCTGAAACTGTAAAATTCCTAGAAAAAAAAAGTAGGGAAAAAGTTCCTTGACACTGGTCTTGGCAATACTTTTTGGATAAGATACCAAAAGCACAAGCAATGAAAGCAAAAAATCAACAAGTGGGACTATATCAAACTAAAAGGCTCTATACAACTAAACGAACAATCAACAAAATGAAATGGCAACCTATGGAATGAGAGAAAATATTTGCAAACTATATACCTGATAAGAAGTTAATCTCCAAAATATATAAAGAATTCATAAAATTCAAAAACAAACAATCCGATTTAAAAATAGGCAGAGGAGGGGCTTCCCTGGTGGTGCAGTGGTTGAGAGTCCGTCTGCCGATGCAGGGGACACGGGTTCGTGCCCCGGTCCAGGAAGATCCCACATGCCGCGGAGCGGCTGGGCCTGTGAGCCATGGCGGCTCAGCCTGTGCGTCCGGGGCCTGTGCTCCGCAACGGGAGAGGCCACGACAGTGAGAGGCCCGCGTACCGCAAAAAAAAATAGGCAGAGGAACTGAACAGACATTCCTCAAAAGACATACAAATGGCCAACAGGTACCTGAAAAGATGCTCAACATCGCTAATCATCAGGGAAATACAAATCAAAACTACAATGAGATATCACCTCACGTCTGTTAGAATGGCTATCATCAATAACACAAGAAATAACAAGTGTTGGTGAAGATGTGGAGAAAAGGGAACCTTTGTGCACTATTGATGAGAATGTAAACTGGTTCAGCCACTATGGAAAACAGTATGGAGGTTCCTCAAAAAATTAAAAATAGAACTACCATATGATCCAGCAATACCACTTCCGGGTATATATTCAAAGGAAATGAAAACAGGCTTTCAAAAAGGTATCTGTACTTCCACACTTACTGCAGCATTGTTCATAACAGCCAAGACAGGGAAAAACCCTAAGTGTCCATCACCGGATAAATGGATAAAGAAGTGGTATATATATACAACAGAATATTATTCAGCCATGAGAAAGAAAGTGATCCTGCTATTTGTGACAGGACAGACCCTGGATAGACCCTGAAGGCATTAAGTAAGATAAATCTGACAGAGAGAGACAAATACTGTACTATATCACTCATGAGGAAATCTAAAAAAGCCAAACTCATAGAAACAGAGAGTGGAATGGTGGTTTCCAGGGACTAGAGAGTGGGGGAATTGAGAGATGTTGGTTAAAGGGTACAAATTTGCAGTTAGAAGATGAGTAAATTCTGGAAATCTAATGCACAGCATTGACTATAATCAATAAACCTGTATTAGTTGAAAGTTGCTAGGAGACTAGATCTTAAATGTTCTCACCACAGAAATTATGATTATGTGATGTGAAAGTACAATGGAGGTATCAGCTAACACTAATAATATGCAAGTGTATCAAAGCAATATGTTGTATACCTTAAACTTACAGAATGTTATGTCAATTACACCTCAAAAAAAAAAAAGAAAAAAAAATCCTAAAACTATAAGTCCCCATTCTCCCCTTTCCCTAGACCTTGGCAACCATTATTCTACTTTCTATGTCTATGAGTTTGACTACTCTAGGTGCCTCACATATGTGGAATCATACAGTATTTGTCCCTATGCCACTGGTTTATTTCATTTAGCATAATGTCCTCAAAGTACATTCACGTTGTAGCATGTGTCTGAATTATATGCCACTGTAAGTATATACCACATTTTATTTATCCTTCATCCATCAATGGACATTTGGGTTGCTTCTACCTTTTAGCCATTATGAATAATGGGGCTACAAATAAGGGAACACAAATCTCTTTAAAATCCTGTTTTCACTTCTTTTGGGTATATACCCAAAAGGCAGAATTTAGGTATATACCCAAGAGGCAGAATTGCTAAATCATATGGTAACTCTATTTTTAATTTTTTAAGGAAGCACCACTGTTTACCATTTTACATTCCCACCAACAATGTACAAGAGCTCCAATTTCTCCACATCCTTGACAACGTTTGTTATTTTCTGTTTGTTTGGGGTTTTTCTGTTTTTGTGGGGTTTTTTGACAGTAGCCATCCTAATGCGTTCAGGTGGTGTCTCGTGGTTTTGATTTGCATTTCCTTAACGCAAATTATTACTTAATAATGCAACATTACAGATGTTGAGCAAATTTTCATGTGCTTATTGGCTAGGTTTTTTTTTAAATTTATTTTTGGCTGTGTTGGGTCTTCCTTGTTGCACGCGGGCTTTCTCTAGCTGTGGCGAGTGGGGGCTGCTCTTCCTTGCAATGCACGGGTTTCTCACTGTGGTGGCTTCTCTTGTTGCGGAGCACGGGCTCCAGGCGTGCGGGCTTCCGTAGTTGTGGCACGCAGGCTCAGCAGTTGTGGCTTGTGGGCTCTAGAGTGCAGGCTCAGTTGTTGTGGCACATGGGCTTAGTTGGTCCGCAGCATGTGGGATCTTCCCCAACCAGGGCTCGAACCCATGTCCTCTGCCTTGGCAGGCGGATTCGTAACCACTGTGCCACCAGGGAAGCCCTATTGGCTAGTTTTATATCTTCTTTGGAGAAATGTCTATTCAAGTCCTCTGTCCATTTTTCAACTGAGTTGTTTGTTTTCTGTTATTGTTGAGTTGTAGGAGTTCTTTCTACATACTGAATATTAATCTCTTATGAGATATATGATTTGCAAATATATTCTCCCACTCTGTGGGCTGCCTTTTCACTCTATTGATTGTTCTTTTGACACATATTTTGATGTAGTCCAAGTTATTTTGTCTTTTGTTACCTACAAGTCTTTAAAGATTCCAAAATGTATTATTCAGTAGTCTGTTGACCATTACTACAAAACCATGAGCCAGATTTTGAAACATCTGAATTATATTTTAAGTACACCATAACAAAGTAGCTGAGAAAGTTACAATAGATACTAAAATGACATATTTTACTCAGGGAAAATACATACACTCTACTACAATACTGTATAATATTTAAGGCCTCAGCCATGGTTCACACTAAAAATGAAATATTTTATAGATTAAGTACAAAGTACTTTTGAGTTACTCAATATTTGAGTACTTATAACTGGCAAATACTACAAAGAAGCAGTGGTCAGAGTTAAGAGAAGGGCTGTGGGACTTCCCTGGTGACGCAGTGGTTAAGAATATGCCTGCCAATGCAGGGGACATAGGTTCGAGCCCTGGTCCGGAAGATCCCACATGCTGCAGAGCAACTAAGCCCGTGCGCCACAACGACTGAGCCTGCGCTCTAGAGCCCACAAGCCACAACTACTGAGCCCGCGTGCTGCAACTACTGAAGCCTGCACGCCTCGAGCCCGTGCTCCGCGACAAGAGAAGCTACCGCAATGAGAAGCCCGCGCACTGCAACGAAGAGTAGCCCCTGCTCGACGCGACCAGAGAAACCTGTGCGCAACAACCAAGACCCAACACAGCCATAAATAAATAAATAAATAAATAAATTTATTCGGAAAAAAAGAGAGACAGAGAGGGGCTCTGGAATCAAACTGCTTAGTTTCAAATCCTGGTGCCATCACTTCCTAGCCAGGTGAGCTCAAACAGGTCACTTAATCCTTTTAAGCAGCAGTTTCCTTTCCCTGAAAATGGAAACAGTTACTGTATCTATTTAATGGACCATGAAAGGAGTTAGTGTTCATACAGTGGTAAGCATACTGACTAGCACTCATATATGTTAGCTTATAATAATAAAATGAAGAAGAACCTATGTCATAATGTGCAGGTACAGAGACACTAAAAGCAGATTTTTTTCCAAAAGGGAATGGTGATAACCAACGTAAAGTTAGAATAGTCACGGTACTGTTTGAAGAAACAACACTAGCATCCAGGCCAAATAAAACACGTCAACAATGTCAGATAAAAATTAAACCAAAAGAAAAAGAGAAGCTCTTTCAACAGCACAAATATGGAAATAAAAATATTAGAGACTAGTCTAATAACCTAACAGGCTACTACTTATACTGAAAGATTAAACGGCAAAATGCCGCTCCAACTGAGAACTAACGTGAGGTTCTCAACCTCCTAGAGCTACATCAAATGTCGTAGCCATTACCATAACTCGTTGGCTTAACAAAAAAAATTTTTTTTTTTTTGCGGTACGCGGGCCTCTCACTGCCGCGGCTTCTCCCGTTGCGGAGCACAGGCTCCGGACGTGCAGGCTCAGCGGCCATGGCTCATGGGCCCAGCCACTCCACGGCATATGGGATCTTCCCGGACGGGGAACGAACCCGTGTCCCCTGCATTGGCAGGCGGACTCGCAACCACCGCGCCACCAGGGAAGCCCCCAAAAATATTTTTTAATGATGTTCAGGAATAGGAGATAATTTCCTTGATCTTAGTAAAACGACAAGCTACTGTGTTACAAACGAAGTTTTACCAGCTTCTCCAGGATCGTCCTCCCGTAACATAACAGCACTGAGAGTTACATCCTCTGTTACACTGTGGGGCTCTGTGTTTGTGAAGAGCCCTGCACGCTGTGATGAGAATGCAGCGGCCCAATTACTGTCATCCAGATTAGTTACCTGAAAAAATAAAAGGAAGATACAGAAAAGTAATGTGGTTATTGCTGCTGAGGGAATGAAGACTTCAATACTATTAAAACCTTTTAAAGACCATAGGTATGTGTTTTTCACTTTTAAAAGACAGCCATGGGGCCATTTTATTAAGGAAATCATGGCTTTTTTTTTTTGGCCATGCCATGAGGCATGTGGGATCTTAGTTCCCCAACCAGGGATTGAACCTGCGCCCCCTGCGCTGGGAGCTTGGAGTCTTTACCACTGGACCGCCAAGGAAGTCCTGGTGCGTTTTTTTTTTTAAAAAAGGCAGTATATTCCTTCTTTTTAAAATTTATTTATTTATTTATTTTTGGCTGCGCTGGGTCTTCCTTGCTGCACACAGGCTTTCTGTAGTTGCGGTGAGCGGGGGCTACTCTTCGTTGCGGTGCGCGGGCTTCTCATTGTGGTGGCTTCTCTTGTTGCAGAGCACAGACTCTAGGCGTACGGCCTTCAGTAGTTGTGGCATGCGGGCTCAGTAGTTGTGGCTCGCGGGCTCAGTCGTTGTGGGCTCTAGAGCACACGCTCAGTAGTTGTGGTGCACGGACTTAGTTGCTCCACAGCATGTGGGATCTTCTGGAACCAGGGATCAAACCCATGTCCCCTGTATTGGCGGGCAGATTCTTAACCACTACGCCACCAGGGAAGTCCCAGTCCCAGCTTTTTAGTTTTCTTCTTTGTACTACTCCATACTTTAAAAAAAAAAGCCAATAAAGATTCCATTTTGTAATATTTAAGCTGATATTAATAAGTAAACTAATACCAGCTTTAGTTCTATTGCTCTAGGACTAGTTCAAATCAATTTTTTTAATTTTGGGAAATAGTACAGGATGAATGATCCAGTTTCTACAACAAATAAATGGTAAAGAAAAAAAGAATGATGGAGGAACTTATAGATTAAAATACTTAAGAGACATACCAAGCAAATGCAATGTGTTGAGCTTGTTTGGATTCTGATTTGAGCAAACCGACAACTGGGCTTCCCTGGTGGCGCAGTGGTTGAGAGTCTGCCTGCTGTTGCAGGGGACACGGGTTCGTGCCCCGGTCCGGGGGGGATCCCACATGCCACGGAGCAGCTGGGCCCAGGAGCCGTGGCCGCTGAGCCTGCACGTCTGGAGCCTGCGCTCCGCAATAGGAGAGGCCACAATTGTGAGAGGCCCGCGTACCGTAAAAAAAAAAAAAAAATTGACACAACTGAAGAAGTATGAACACTTAATGAAATACGTATTGTAATGGAAAAAGTACACATAAAATGGCTATTTGAAATCATAAAGGAATTACTCTGTGTGTGTGTAGGGAGGGGTTAGATGTGTTAACAATATTGTACTTACGTTAAAGAAAGCATCCTTATGTTTCAGAGATACCTACTGAAGTATTTATGGATAAAATGGTATGAAATCTGGGAACTATAATGTGGGAGAAAGGCTTGTGGGTATAGATGAAACAAGGTCAGCCGTATGCTGATAACTGTTGAAGGTGGGCAATAAATACATGGAGGCTTACTCTACTATTGTATTTTTGGACATATTAAAAAATAGTAATAAAAAGCTTTTTTAAATTTACTTAAAATCTAGGCATGAGCAACAATAAAAATGTACCTTTAAATCAGTCTCCCCAAGGAAAAATGCTAAAGATGGGTGCTGAGGCCCTATATATTAGTGAGGTAGTAACTATGGGCTGAGGAGAGCTTAGCTGCAGCTACTGAAGACTGATTGATAGTTTACTCCCTTCTAGATACTAATCATCATTATTATAAAGATCAAACTGAAAATCTTACACAGCAGTGATATCCTGCATTCAGAAAAATACTTTGGTCCATAACAAAATCTTGGCAGGTAGACACATGGTAAAATCAACATAGCAAATAACTGTACTTCCTTCAGGGCTATCTAAGACCACTTCTCACAGCTGATATTAAAATTGGCAAAACAGGGACTTCCCTGGTGGTCCAGTGGTAAAGAATCTGCCTTCCAATGCAGGGGATGTGGGTTTAATCCCTGGTCAGGGAGCTAAGATCCCACATGCCACAGGGCAACTAAGCCCATGCACCACAACTACTGAGCTCTCGCACCTCAACTAGACAGCCCGCACGCCACAACTACAGAGCCCACGCACCCTGGAGCCCACGCACCACAACTAGAGAGAGAAAACCAGTGTGCCACACCTAGAGAGAGAAAACCCGCACGCTGTAACAAAGAGACCACGTGCCGTAACGAAAAGATCCTGCATGCCTCAACAAAAATCCCGTGTGCCCCAATTAAGACCCAAAACAGCCAAAACAATAAGGAAAATAAATAAATATTCAAAAATAAAATAAAATAGGCAAAACAAATCAAGACAATATCTTTGACTACAAAGTAATTTCCAAACATTTTGTAATAATCAATACATATTTACTCTATCCTGGCCTTTAAAAGAGTAACAATTTTACTATTAATCTTGCAGTTCTGAAGCAGTAAATAATAAAACTCATTTTCTTTTGCTTAAACACAGAAGCAGTCAATTCACTCATGTTTTTAAGAGGAATAAGAATAAACATTGTCAAAATAAACCAGTTTCATAAGCAAAGTAAAACTGTTCAATGACTAGATCATTGTTAGATATTAACACTCTAAAAATTCATAAGACTGTAATAAACATTGCTAAGATGGATTTAACCTTCTAAGACAAGGAGAGGTTTAACATGCAAAACCTCTTTTTAATAAGCACAGAGCCAAATAAAGAGCCATTTTTATCTTGTTTTTGGAACTAAATGGGCCATAATAGTCTACTACTCCAACAAAAGTCTTCCATTTTCTTCTTCGCAGTTAGACACAATTCTTTCTTTTTCTATAGGGTATTTTAAGCACCTAGGTCAAGTCATTCTGTATCACAGTTTATAAGACATTTCTTTTGCTATTATAAATATTGTACCATAGTGATTCATAAAGAGTGTCTCATCTACTTCTCCCAAAATTTTCTCATCTTTCCTTTAATGCTTTGTCCTCCTTCCTTATGACAGTCTTCATTGATTACTCCTGGCTTCCTTCTCTTCTATGCTTCTTGGGCTCAGCTTTTATACCAATAGCAACCAATCGGAATTGATTTATTCTGATCAGCAAACTGTCAGATTAACACATTTTGTAGGCAACTAACTGCCGCTGGTGCCACAGCTTCCACCTATGACATGAGTATGCTTAAGGGTCTCAGTTTTCTGAAAGTCTTTCTAATCAAAACCTGATTTCAATTAACATAACCGAATTACTTTATGACAAATAAGACTTCAATTCTCATTAAAAGCTTTTAAGCTAAATATCTTACGTTAATAAAAAGGAAGAAAATTTCAGCTCCATCTTTCTACATACCATAGACAGATTTCCCAAGAACCCTGAAGACTGTGTAAGCCGAGGAGACCTCCCTCCAGTTCCAAGAATGCAGAAAACATCTGGCTGCCTTAGTAAGCTTCGGTTTGTTGGAGTAACTACTAGGAAGAGGTTAGTAAAAAGAATTCGAAATGCGTGAGCCTTGATCATGGAAGAAAACAAGCAAACAAACAATAAAGTATAATTTTCACTTTTCAATTATTTAGATTCTAACCAAATAAATACTTTCAATATTAACATTTCCATCATATGAAGATTCAACTTATTTTTCTAAACATGAATTTTTGGTACTACCGAGCCCACCAAGAAAAACTTTACTGCAAACAGAGATGCTTTCATTATAGCACAACTGAGCATAAAAAAAGGGACATGAATGAGTCCATGAATTTGCCAAATTCTAATTTTATAAAGCATACTATAGTATAGAGGACACGGGCCCTGGAGTAAGCAGATTATGGTTCGAATTTTGGTTCCGTTACTTACATACTTACCTAGCTATGTTATCTGGGTTAATCAACTTCTCTAAGTCTCACATTCAGTCTTGGCAAAATAGAGATAATACCTATGTCATAGTTAGTATGCATTTATGTAAAGAACAGTGACTTACACATGGTAAGAGTTCAACAAATAGTAACTGCAATCATTATTATTTGTTCTTAATTAGAGATAATTTATAAAATATAATATATATTATGGTATTAGTTGCTATTATTGTTATCATTATTAAATGCTTTAAAAGCAAAAAAAAAAATCTTACAAGGTTGTCTAAATGAACTGGGAGTTCGGGGGATAACCTGGTTTCTTGGTGTAGTATTAGCAAAAATTTCATCTTGGGATGCCCGAACTACAGGAAAAGTTAAGAAAAGTTTTTCATGTAGAAAAGACACCATCAAAGATAGAACGAACCATATTTACACTATACAAAATATGTGAATACATTTTTCAAGGGCAAAGTATCTTATGGCTACCACATTTTCTATGCAAAGAGTAAATAATTCCCTCTCCCCTTTAAATTCTCAGTTATCAGTCTTAGGTTACTACACATTGAACTAAAAGTTGTTAGTCAGATTTCAAATAATAAAAAAAATCTAATCTCAGCAGAAGCTAACCACCGTATGATGGTTAGCAGTAAAATGGAACATCCTTATTTTCAGGGAAACATGAATCTCACTGAATTTCAGCATTATACTTACAAAATAACACATCTGGGAAGTTTAAAAAAAAACAAACCTAAAACTAATGTCCATAGCATTTTATTATTATAGCTAGTGTTTAATATCTCTCATAAAAAGAAAAGTCTATAATCCTGATTCCCAACATGTTGCAATTTTTATAATCATGCTTAAAATGCAAAGGATACTTAAAACTCTTTTTTGAGCACTCTGTTTTCGTGCAGTCCGAGTCACCTCTGCCTCCCGGATCACAGGAGATGCCATCTCTTCAAAGCCACTCCTAAAATGGCATAATCAAGCTCATGTGAATGAAATGAGAATGTAGCATTTGCAAAAAAATTTTATCATCATGATTGGACCAAAGGATCCTAAGTCAGTCAAGATGCAGATCATCCCAGTAGCCAAGTCTTTGATATTTTTGTTGACAATGCCCCTATGGCTCCAAATCCTGCGTATCCCTCAAAGTCCTGCTCACATTTTACCTGCACAAAGACTTCTATGACTTTCTAATACTTACTTGTTATTTTCTCCTATGGAATTATTTTAACATGTGGAATCTAAATCTATATTATAACACTGTTTTAGATAACTGCTTCATGAAGGTAAACCTTTCCTCTTTGGATTGAGGTCCCTAAAACTGCAGGAACTCTTAAAAGGATCTTCTGTAGTTTCCAAAATACTTCAAACCATGGATACCACTATTTAAGCTGGTGACTTGGGAGGCTAAGTAAAAAAAGAAATCTAGTAAATTGGAGAGAAATGATCCTTCAAGTTTTTTCTCCCCAGACTACACTAAGGGTGTCTCCTGTCTCAGCACTACTGTAGTCACAATGCCCTTGTCATTCTCTGCCCAAAGTCTAGAAAATAAATTGTGTGAATTAAGAGGCCTGTATCTTAAGACAAGAATCTAATATGCATTTCCTCCACTTGAAAATCTTCAGATAGCTATCTCTGGCCTACAGAATCAAGTCCAAATTTCCTAGCATGGTTTTTACAATCTGACCCCAGCTTACCAGTCCAGCCTTATATTCAGCCAAAACATCACTCCATACAAACATACACTGCATGTGACCATTCGGCTACGCTTTCGTATCCTTACACCTTTGTACATGTTGCTTCTTTTACAGAGGCCTACATTTGCCCCCTTGGTCTACCTGGTAAATACTTACTCATCAAACAGCCTCCTGGAATCTAGAGACACACAGATCCAGGTTGGCAACTTGGTTCTTCTATTTGTTAGCTTCCTAACTGACCAAGTTCCTTAAACTTTTTTAGCCCCAATGTTAGGTGTAAAAAGAGGATCACAGTAGCTATCCTCACAGGATTGTTAGAAAGATTAAATTAGCTAATAATATATTTAAAGCGTTTAAGTTACTCAGTGTAGGCTACTGCTACTATTCAAACACCAACTAGAAAGTATTCTCCTTTGAGAGGTCTTCCTGATACCTCCCATGACAGGGAGACTTCACTGCTCCCCATTTCTTTTCCCACAGAGCAGTACAAAATACTTATCACTCCGTACTGCTCGGCTGTCTCCTCCACTACACATTCCCCCGAGACCAAGAACCTTGAATAACTCATCTTTAACGCAGATGTCTGGCATAGTGCCAGGGTCATAGAAAGAACACAATAACTATCTGGTGCTGGAACCTGTAATCAGAAAGTCTGGGCTGAGATCCCTGTTCCATCACTGACTGGCTCTGTGGTCTAGGGCAGGTCACTCAGCATCTCGAATGCCGGGCCACCTCCTACCTCGCCCAACCCAGGAGCGAAAAATGTTGCGCGAAAGTGAGTAGATGGCAGAGCCGCCGTGGGAACCAGGAGATTATCATTAGCCGTATCCCTTCCCGACCCAAGCGGCCTTTCTCCCATCAGCTGCAGTCCCCCCAGCCCGGAAAAGGAGTCCTAGGGTCAGCACCCGGGCCCTCGTCGGCTTCCTCTGGGAGTCGGGTTTCACCTGTTTCGTTCCTCCAACACCCTGGAGGGACAAGTGTCCGGGCTCGGCCGTCACCACCAGAACTGACCTGTCCATGGCTATAGCCTTCTCCCACCGAGAACCTTGCAAACTCAGTCCCAGCTTAACCACCGCGTTTCAGCCTTCCCGCTCTCCGGAAGCAAACCCTTTGACCCGGAAGCACGTCCTCGCTAAGTCGCTGTAGAAAAAAGAAGCGAGAGGCGGGAGGGGAGAAGGAACAACTTCCCATTCGGCGCATGCGCAACTTCTTCGGCCTGCCGCCGCCTGTCCGGTCTGCGCAGGCGCAAAGGTGTGCCGGCGGTTGACGTCACTGGGCGGGGCGGGGCAGGACCGGGGCGGGGCAGGGGGCGGGGCAGGAAGGAGCGTTTCGCCTCGCTGTGCGGCCGCCCCTTCGCTTGACTGGCATTTATGGGCGTGGTCCAGGCGCCGGGATTATCCTGCTGGGATACTTGACGTATATTGATAGCCTAGAAAAATGTGAAGTCATTTCCTGGTATTCTCTGTCAGAAACAGCCTGGACCTGGAATTCTGACGTGCAGTCTCTGCGCTACACCTCGGGGGTCCCTGTCTCTCTCTTACTGTACTCACCTTGTTTGAACTGTAGTGTAAACCCCCTACAGTTTTTGAAATTGTTTTCCATAATAGCTATTTGTTCTTTACTTGGTATTTTTCTCTATTAAGGAGAAAAGGATCACCTGTCTTAAAAAAGCATAAAGATGTTGGTATTGCCCTCTATTTCAAAGTGCAGGATAGGCAAAAAGAATATTCTGGCCCTGAAGGAATCAGTCGAAGTTTTGCCTTAGGCATTTACATTCCACTCTAATCCTGGGAAATGTCATTCTAGAAAGGCTTCTTCATAGCTAATTTCTGCTGAGACGACGTGGGGTTTTGAAGAAGCGTGGCTTTGGGCTCCATCTAGGCTCGAAACCCCTGCGCTGCAGATTCCTCATCTGTAGAACAGAGGTAACGCCTTTATCGAAGAGTTGTTGGGAGGATTAAAACAAAATGTCAGGGCTTCCCTGGTGGCGCAGTGGCTGAGAGTCCGTCTGCCGATGCAGGGAACACAGGTTCGTGCCCCGATGCGGGAGGATCCCACATTCCGTGGAGTGGCTGGGCCTGTGAACCAATGGCCGCTGAGCCTGCGTGTCCGGAGCCTGTGTGCGAGTGGCTGGGCCTGTGAGCCCTGGCTGCTGAGCCTCCGTGTCCGGAGCCTGTGTGCCACAACGAGAGAGGCCACAACAGTGAGAGGCCCACGTACCGCAAAAAATTTAAAAAAACCCGAGATGTCAGATGTGCACTGCACATAGTACTCATCGAAATGTTAATTTTCTCCTCCTCCAATCACTACTTGGGTCTCACCCTAGTGCTCTCTCATTTTTCCCATATCCTAATTTTCTTGTACAGAAGAACACTTTTCTCTTATGGAAAATGAAATGTGGTCTTAATGGTTTTTGTCAGTGCCAGAGGCAGGTTTATTCAAAGTATGAGCCAGTGTTTCAGGTTCTTGCCATGTGTCCCCTGGCAAGTGAATTCCAATGCGTTTTATTCATGTAATGTACTTGAAGTGATTGACCTTAAGGCACACAATAAAAGTGAAGAGCAACTTTGGGCAAAGGATTAGCTTAGTGTTCAGTTCATATGCAAAGAGGGAACACTTGTTAAAAAGTGCACTGGGGTTCACTTTTGAAACAATCGACTAGTAGGCATAAACACCATACTGAAACCGCACAACTCGGATGGGAGTCGAACCCAGCCAGAACTCAAACTGGGACTTGAACCCACTTTTTTTTTTTTTTTTTTCCCGGTATGCGGGCCTCTCACTGTTGTGGCCTCTCCCGTTGCGGAGCACAGGCTCCGGACGCGCAGGCCCAGCGGCCATGACTCACGGGCCCAGCCGCTCCGCAGCATGTGGGATCCTCCTGGACCGGGGCACAAACTCGTGTCCCCTGCATCGGCAGGCGGACTCTCAACCACTGCGCCACCAGGGAAGCCCTTGAACCCACTTTTAATTGAAATCCGACACCTGGTCTCAGGACTTAATGAAGCTCAGGGTCTTTATGTCTCGTTACAGAAAGAATTCAGTGAGAGACAAAGTGATAGGTAAGGAGTGGATTTATTTAGAGAGAGACACATTCCATAGACAGAATGCAGTCCATCTCAAAAGGCGAGAGTGAGCCCCGAAATATGGGGTGGTTGGTTTATGACTGAGTAATTTCATAGGCTAACAAGTGGGAGGATTATGCCAACTATTTTGGGGAAGGGACGGGGATTTTCAGGAACTGGGCCACGGCCCACTTTTTGGCCTTTTATGGTAGGCCTGGAAACTGTCATGGCATCTGTGGGTGTGTCATTTAGATGCTAATGTATTACAATTACAATGAGTGTATAATGAGACTGGAGGTCTACTGGAAGTTGAATCTTCTGCCATCTTGGACCTAGTTGGTTCTAACCAGTTTATGTCTTGTCCTCAATGGTTAGGCATTCTTTTAATGTGCCCTGCCCCCTTCCTTTCTGTTTCAGTTTTATGCCACTACATTTTGGGGTGGCTTGTTATGTAGCAATAGATAACTGGAACAAGTGGGATCAGACTATAACACTGTTTTATAAACGCTTTTTCACTTAACAGTATGAACATTTTAATCATATCAAATATTTTTCATCTGCAACATTGTTAATTTAGCCAAATATTTTGAAGGAGGAAACTTTGTCTCTATTTACACTGACAATGCAACTTAACACAGTCTGACTTCAACCCTCACTGCTAAAAGAAAACTGCTCCAAACAAGGTCACCAATGCTCTCTTTGTCAGTAAAAGTTTGTGTTTCATCTCTCATCATCTTGGGTGCATTTGACACTGCAGACCACTCTCTTCTCTGCCACAGTCCTGTCCCTAGGTCTCATGACTTTCCTCATGAACTTTTTTAAGTCTTCTCTGGCTTCTCTTGACTAGTCTCCTATGTGGGCTTTTGAAATCTGCCTTTCCCTTAAATGTTAATTCATTTTCTCCAGAATTCTGACCTAAGCTCTCTTTTCTTCAACTCTGCAGTATCCTCAGGCTTTAAACTACCAACTCTTTCCTCCCAGATTCCCAATCTATAGTTCTAGCCCATATCTTGCTTTTGTATTCCAGACTCATACATCCAATTGCTTACTGGGCATGTCCACTTTGAGGATACAGAGTATCTGAAATTTAACATGTTCGAATTCTAAAATAGCAGTTTTCTTCTTTGAGCTCAAAACATTGCAAACATGCTATTAAAATTTCATAATATTCTTTTTATCTAAAGAAGTAGAATTACAGTAAGATTAAGTAATTTACTTCAGGTCATGGACTTGAGCTAAATTGAATCACAAGCCAAAAGTACAGTAAATAACATGAATCATGAATTAAATACAAATACCAGTTTTTGGCTGAACCAAAACCACATGTAAGTTTTCAGACCTAGCTTGGCTCAGGAGACAATATTGCCTGGCCTGTTAAGAGCAGTCTTGGAAATCAGGTTTCCCAGGTTTAAATCTCAGTTCTGCAGTTTATCAGCTATTTAACTATTCTAAACCTCACCTCTATAAATGAAAATATTCTCTTAGGGTAATTGTGAGGACTAAATACAAAAATAGCAATAGAGCAAAGTGGTCAAAAGCTCAGACTTGAGAGTTGGATTGACTTGGGTTACATCCTAGCTCCACCACATACCAGCTACATGACCTTGGGTGCAAGTGTGTGCCTCAGTTTATTCTTTTTGGGTGTAATAATAGTATGAAATCATAAAGTTGTTAGGAGGATTTAGTGAGTTAATATGTGTAAAGCCTTAGAATAGTACCAGGCATTAAATGTGTGGCATATTATACATGTTCAAAAATTATCTTATTCTTACAATAATTATCAGTTCATTTTGCAACATCAAACTTAAGACATAGAGAAAGAGACATTAGTAACATAGATTGAATTGAACTAATTCCAATCCTTATTTTTCACCTCTGATGCAGAAGCATTTTTCCCTGTTTATATAAAGATCTCAAAATAACTAATACTTTATATTGATAAATATAAATATAATTGCAAAGTCTCCTTTTGTTCTCCATATAAAGTAGCTCAGTGGTTATAATCCTGAAGAATCCTTTATTCAACCATTCACAAATAATTATCAAGTGTCAATTATGTACCAGGCACTGTGCTTGTAGCTGGGAGATATTGACTGGGGAAAAGGACATTTGCTGATTAAAAAAAAATAAATCATGTAAACTTACCTATTCAAATATACATAATTGATCACAAACTTGGAATACATAAATATTTTAGATCACCATTATAGTCACCAAATAAAATTTGGCGTTTTTTTTTTTCCTTTGGTCGTGCTGTGGCTTGTGAGATCTTAAGTCCCTGTGGAGTCAACCAATGGACCTCCAGGGAATTCCCTGGCCATTATTTTCTTAAAATATTCTTACTTAAAACCTGTTATGAGGTAAAACCGTTAGATCTCGTAAATTGATATCAGGGCTTGACTGGCAATGTTTTATTCTTTTTCTTTTCCTTTTTGATGTCGACCAGCTCTTTCAGCTCTTTATTTATTTTAAAAAATTGTGATGACATATATATCACATAAAATTTACCATTTTAGCCATTTCCACGTGTGCAGTTCAGTGGCATTAGGTACATTTCACATTATTGTGCAAGGAAATATTTTAGCCTTAAACATAGAAACCAAATTATAAACCAAAATAAATCCAAAATTATTTTTTATTTAATTTGGCTTCCTGCTCAAGATGCATCAGATCTTGGTAGTCAGAATAAAATGCTGACACACATTTCATGCATAAGTAGCAGTGATATTGTAAAGCAGTTATACATCAGTGATGGGAAGGAAAACAGAGCTTCGAATGGATTTTAGGGGGAATCTGCAAGATATGAGTTTGGTCCGGAGAGATCAGGGAGCAAAAAAGATAGAAAAAAATGTTAAATTTCAAGAAGAAGAAGCTCATGAATCAGGGGAGTAAAAAAATATTTAAGTGTGGAGCGTAAACCTTGTGTGCCCTCGAAGATTCAGATGTGTTATCGGAACCTCACATATAGGAGAAATGCTAATGGAAGGACTTCCTGAGACATTGATAGGAGTCTAGGAAAGGATGTGGTCGTGGTGGTGATAGCACGAAGCTATTGATTGAGTACATTATGTCTTTTCCGATATGACATTTTTTGCCGGGGGTGGGGTGGGGTTAGTATCTGGTTTGAAGGAAAATGCTTTCCCTTGAGGTCAAATGGGGTCAAAGTTTAAATACGGAGCCTAGTTGACCCTTGTGTGTCTATCTTGCCTGTAAAGCAGAGAGTGTAGTGTAGTGTAGTGTGGTGGGTAGGGTCTTGTCCGTTCATATTTGATGAGTTATTTCACCTCTTTACACTTCAGTTTCCTCTTCTGCAAAACTGAGATAAGAGTACTGTCCTCAGAAGTTTGTACTCGTGATTAAATATTATTTATGTAGCAAATTTTTATTTTTACATCTTTATTGGAGTATAATTATGTAGCAATTTGAGAGGTGGCACAGAACACAGACTCCTTGGGTTGAATCCTGGCTCCTCCACTTACTCAGTGGAGCCTTGAACAAACTACCTCTCTGTTTCTGTATAACATAAATGATAGTACTTACCTGAGAAATTTATCGCGAGGATTAAATGAGTTTACACAGACAAATCACTTAGAACAGCGTTTGGTCTATAATAATAAACATAGACTAATATTACAATGCACCATGTATAGTAAATATTTAGTATGTGTTTGCTCTTTTGTTCAGCTCCAAGAAGGCAGGGACCATATCTGTTTTTTTTGTTTTGTTTTTTTTTTTACGCGGGTCTCTCTCTGCTGTGGCCTCTCCAGCTGTGGAGCACAGGCTCCGGCCGCGCAGGGCCAGCGGCCATGGCTCGCGGGCCCAGCCGCTCGGCGGCACGCAGGATACCCCCGGACCAGGGAACGAACCCGCGCCCCCCGCATCGGCAGGCGGACTCCCAACCACCGCGCCACCAGGGAAGCCCCAGACCATATCTGTTTTATTCATCTCTACCTTTTGTCACTTTGTAGGTGCTCAAATTTTTTTGAATGAGTGGGTCATTTCCAATCAATACAACTGCATTCAATTCCTCAACAAATATTCTAATAAGAATATCTACATTTATATAATCAGACTGAATTTATTTTCATTTATATTATATTCTATCATATATAGATACCTCACAGTACTCTCTACCACTTCAAAAGAGCTGTCATCTCAGTCTTGTGGAGCTTAAAAACAGGAAGAACTCTTGAATAATTTATATGTTATAGCTTCTCCTCTTAATCCTTTCAAATTTTGTTCAATGTGAAGAGGAAAACAGAATGGTGAAATGTAAAACTTCATAATTTCAAGTTACTCTGTTATTGCTAAATTGTGATTTCAACAGTGATGTCTGGGAGATTTTTAACATGAAATCATAAATATGTTATTGCTTCTTAGAATTCTGACAGTAAGGGTGAGCCCAATACAGTTTTCACTGCAGCTTGTGCTTCTAGTGTTGAAAGCATAGAGCAGTCAGTGACATTTTTAAGGTGGTAGTGAATTTGCTGACAAAAAGTTTGCTGGACAAATAAATCAATTGCAGTGACTCTTTACAGACATCTTAGGCGTCATCAATAGTGAACATGATCTTGGGGGCGATCAAAAAACTAAAATCGTTAATCCCTGTTGATACAGGACATGCTCCAGCTAAACGAAACTATTATTGCAGCTTCTGCATTTTGCTTTGCTGTTTTCGCATACTTCTCTGCTTGGCATAGAAATTCTGTAAATCAAATACGCACTCGCATTCCTGATGAATGATTTCTTAGGGCCTTTGAGACAGCATTGCTTTGTTCTCTTTTCTCTAAATAGCATGATTTATACTCTATTTAGCTTTTAATATGAAGAGAAGGTAGCTAGCATGAACCTTACCCCATAAATTCGACTGGCTAAGGAAAGTCACATTAAAAACTGTTTTTCTTATAATGGTCTTACTTCTGACTGAGCCCTCATCCTCCCTGGTTTGGTGGGTTGAAGGCAGGAAATTCAACCTCACACATCACAGAGGGTCTTTCCTCTTCTCTAGGGTTTGCATAAGAATCCATGCGGTGGCTTCTATGGTGCTAAGAACACAGATAATGGCATTCAGCCTTCAGTCCACTTTACCAAATGCAGGTCATTGTCCAGGTCTCTGTGTCTGACAGTCAGAAAGATGCTGCATACCCAGTGAGTTGGAAGAGGGTAGGGAGGGGTTAAAAGAACACAGCAAAAACGAACACATCATTATCTAAATGAAAACCTTTTGAGAAACAATGTAACAAGTAATTTAAAAACTTGAATGGATCCCATATATGTACAGTTATCTTTTTCTATAAGTAAATATCTTCTAATTAGATCATCTATGAAAATGTATGCTATAAATCTATTCTTTAACAACAACACAATTTTCAAGAGGTCATTTATTTATTTATTTATTGGCCATGCTGTGCGGCATGCGGAATCTTAGTTCCCCAACCAGGGGTCCAACCTGTGTCCCCTGCATTGGGAGTGCAGAGTCTTAACCACTGGACCGCCAGTGAAGTCCCAAGGGGTTATTTTAATGATTGAAAATGCAGTATATTTAGTTTGTAAATACGTTGAGGATATTTTGAGCTACAAACATATTGACATATAAGAGCCAACTATGCAGGTTCTATAAATAGAAGAGCATTTTTAAAAGCATAAAATGATATAATGTAAGTATTGGCAGTGCACTATAATGCCAAGAAAAACCTGCGTCTGTCTTGAACACTGCCCTTGAAACTTGTTAGGACGCTGGAGTCTGTGCCGCGAAAGGGCATTAGGTACGTCTGTGCTTAGAAATCTGTCCTGGCTTCCTATTTGCAATTTTTAAAAGATTGAGTTTAATCTTCAGGAAACTGCCTGCCATCCTAGGGGAATCCTTCTGCTTCTTTGTCCTTCACAAGATCAACTGAAGTTCTTCAGCTGTGTAAGAAGATTGAATTTCAGGTAACAGAAGAAAGTTAAACTCCTTTTGCTTTTTGAATGATGACTTATTTTTTTCTGATTTAGCTATGAAGTTATTACTTAATTTTTTAAAAAATTATTTTTTACTTAAATATAGCATAAGAATGTTAGGGAAAAAGAAATAATTCAAAAGTCATCCATATTACTACGGCTAGGACAGTTATTTTTGTTATAGCACATTATCCCCCATATGTTGATATTCATATTTTACATATAGCAATGAGATTCATACAGTTTTTAAAATTTATATTCCAGAAACTGTTATTTACTTGACACTGACAATGAGGAATTCTCTATGCCTTTGTGATCCTGTTTTGTTTTCCCACAGCTGTATTTTTGCTATTCTTCCCTTATCTACTCAGATCCCCCTAACTCTAACTTCCTCAACCCTCCCCTCCTCTAAAACCATGTTAACAACCTGGAATGTATTTTTCAGTACCTTTCCCAGGCTCATGTAACACACACACACAAACGTAACACAATCCTTCCATGTATTTTGCTTTGTTCACTTTAAATACCTCATAGAAATCCCTCTAAATCAACCATTAAAAATCAAACTTGGACTGCCCTGGTGGCGCAGCGGTTAACAATCGCCTGCCAGTGCAGGGGACACGGGTTCGAGCCCTCGTCTGGGAAGATCCCACATACCGCGGAGCAACTAAGCCTGTGCGCCACAACTACTGAGCCTGTGCTCTAGAGCCTGTAAGACACAACTACTGAGCCCGTGTGCCACAACTACTGAAGCCCGTGTGCCTAGAGCCCGTGCTCTGCAACAAGAGAAGCCAGTGCAATGAGAAGCCCTTGCACCGCAACAAAGAGTAGCCCCTGCTCGCAGCAACGAATACCCAACGCAGCCAAAAATAAATAAATAATTAATTAAAAAAACAAATATCAAACTTTTTTTTTGCCTTGTAGGGTCTTAGTTTCCCGACCAGGGATTGAATTCTGGCCTTCCGCAGTGAGAGCGGCGAGTCAACCACTGGACTGCCAGGGAATCCCCTCAAACTCATTTTTAATGGCTGCATAATATTCTATGTTATGAATGCATCATAATTTATTTAATCATTCTTTTGATGGTCATTCACCCTATTTCTGTTTTTCTACTACACTGTAGCAGTAAAGTACATATATATATATATACTTTTATTTCTTTGGTGTAGCTATCAGGAGTAGGATATAGCTGGGTCAAATAAGCCTACTTTGACTTTCAATAGGTAATGGCAGATAGCAAATTAAAATTTTTGCTTACCAAAGGCTCTACAAGGCACATTTCCATCAGCAATATATGACTCCTTTCTTGCCCTCTAACCTCTCTTCTGGGCTTGTAGTGTTATCTCTTTGCAAATTTTCCCCGTGTGTTGGGTTCTTTGGTATATTGTTTTGCATCTCTCTGTCTACAAGTTAGTTTCAGCATTTTTTTTTTAATGTTTATGGGTCATTTGAATTTGCTCTCCTCGGAACTGCCTAGTAATATCTTTCGCCCATTTTTCTTTTGGATTGTTTCGTTTCAATTCTTAAGAACATTTTGTATTTTGTAGATATTAACCCTATATATTTTGTTATATTTTCCCACATGAACTCTGTAATATATTTTGTCAAATTTTAAATCTATAAATTCTTTAATTTCATTATCTTAATTTAAATATATAAAATATTTTTAGTATATTTATTTATTGGCTGCTTCAGGTCTTAGTTGCGGCATGCAGGATCTTTCGTTGTGGTGCGTGGGCTCTTTGTTGTGGTGCACGGGCTCCTCTCTAGTTGTGGTGTGCGGGCTTAGTTGCCCCCTGGCACGTGGGATCTTAGTTCCCCAACCAGGGATCGAACTGGCGTCCCCTGCATTACAAGACGGATTCTTAACCACTGGACCGACCACCAGGGAAGTCCCATAAATATATAAAATATTTTAATTAAAAAATAGCTTTTTAGTTTCTTAAATTGGCTAAGAAAGTCTCCCCTATCTCTAGACTACACTTCCAGTCTCTTAGATTTCTTTTTGTTTTACTTTATATTTAATTAAAAAAATTTAATATATCTGGAATTTGCTTTTTGTGCGATATAAGGGTTGCACTTTCATTTTCTTCAAATGGATAGCTAGTTGTCCCAGCATTTACTAAGAAACGTTCTTTCTTACTGAAATACAACTTTGTCATATATTAATGTTATATACTAGAATCTACTTCTGGACTCAGTTCTACTCTACTAATTAATGTTATTTCTTTTTTAAAAATATTTATTTATTTTTGGCTGTGTTGGGTCTCAGTCACGGCAGGCAGGCTCTTAGTTGTGTGCAGGGCTTCTCTAGTTGTGTGCAGGCTCAGTAGTCCTGTGCTATGTGGGAGCTTAGCTCCCTGACCCGGGATCGAACCCGCATTTGCTGCATTGGAAGGCGGATTCTTTACCACTGGAGGGCCAGGGAAGTCCCTTAATGTTATTTCTTCTTTCACTTGAACTTTAAGATCATTTAGTTCAATTTCAAAACTTCACCAGTTGAAATTCAAATTGGAATCATATTACATTAAAATGTTAATTTGGGGCAATTGATATTTCATATTGTCTTCCCACTCAAGAATATAGTTTGTTCAGATCTTGATTTATGTTCTTTAATGACTTTTTAGTAGCTCTTTCTTGTTTACTTTATTCCTTGAGACATTTATAATTTTTGTCTGTTACAATATTTACCCTCATATCAACTTTTAAGTGCTTATTGTGAATATAGAAAAAAAAAGCTATTGATTTTTGGCAGATTTATTTTGTATTCAGCTACCTTCCTAAGTTCCTGAATAATTCTAATTGACTTTTGAGCTTTTCAAGTATTTATTTATAATAACTTCCTTTTCTAGTGTTTATGTTTTATTCTATTGATTTAAGGCATCCATTAGCACTAATTGGGGACACTAATATGCCCTATTTCATAGCATCGTTTTGAAGGCTAAATAAAAACCTGTAAAGTGCTTAGAGCAGTGGGTGGCACATGGTAGGGGTCCAAGAAATAACTAATATTGTTATTACTTCTAAACTATCAGAGTTGATGAGTTCTTGAATCCCAAGTTTCTCATCAGAACATCATGCCAAAGAACAAGAATTCAGCTATCACTTGCTGGTTTTTCTTATTCTTTCATCATTCTGCATTTAAATTGGTTTTGGGGAGCATGGGTAACAGGTTTCTTAAGCTTTTATTTGTGATTCTCTCACCTTGACAGGATGACAGGAAAAGAGAGCAGAGAAATAGTCTATGTTTGGGGATGATTCCATAGATTGTTATTATGTAATAACAGATTAAAAAAAATTATTACATAATTATTATAACAACAATTTCTGGAATCATTATCATTCCACAGGTTACCTTCCTTTGGAAAAGAGATGTTATAGTCAAACTAGGTTTAAGGCTAGATACTGAATATGTTTTGGTTTAACTCATGGGGTGGTTTTGAATTTATTGTGTGCAGGTCAAGGAGACCTGTCACAAAATCTTTTGCTTCCTAGAATTTGTTACCTTTCTTCCTCGAAGTGAGATAAAGCAGTTGAGCCAATTGTGACTAATTCTACTGCTCCTCTCAGTGAGTTTCACAAGCAACTGAGCCAAGAAAAAAGTACTTCCTTATGATGTAATAGCCTTGGGGAGATGAACTCTAGGGTAGCTATAGCTCTCTTCCGGCAGACAGTGCGGCAGGGAGGTGGCACTGTAAATTGTCTTCACTTTTCAGGGCTGACATGGTTTGACATTTTAGTTCTTATTTGGATGACAACCTGAGACCTGTCCTCTTTACCCCCCCTGAACAAGAACCTTGGCAGGGGGCCCAGGGCTAACTCTGTATCTGGATTAGCCACATCCTGCTAAGGAGAGGATGTCCTGCCCATCAGAATATCCTGTACTGGTTCAGAATGGAAGGATGAAGGGAGGGGTGATGGGTGCCTCTTCCTTCTTTAGTGCCATCCTCTATGACAGCACTGGTGGAATGAAATTAATGGCATGGTGGTAGCTAGCTAATATCATCTCTTTGTTTCTGAACAAGTTAAGAGCTAGCTGTTAGGTGTTTGACATAGTAATTACCAGCTGGTCTAGCTTCTGCAGGAGCCCAAGATGCATTTCAAGAATCATGACTGTCTTTTAGTCTAATAAAATAGACTCTATGTCTCCAGTTAAAATCTTGCACAATCCAAGTCATGCTTTAGTGAAGCCAGAAAACCCAAAGGAATAAATGAACAAAGTGAGAACTTTTTCCAGAATAGTTCTGATAGAGAATGACTGAATCAACTTCTGGGAACTATAAGTTTGTATCTTAAACACATAAACCCCACAGATGGTTACTGTTCCCTTTTACCATTACTTCAAATAGTTACCAGAAATAACGAACAGATAAGGCCTATCTGGAGAAGGTTCAAATTCATTTTTGAGAAACCTCACAGAAACCTAATGCAGGATGTACTAAAAAATATAAAACCCCCAAATCCCACTGGGTTGAAGTAATCCCTTATTTGCTTGAGTGTTCAATGTACTTTATTCCAACCAAATGAATTTTTATCATTTAATTCTTGTGCCCATCCATTGCTCCCATTTCTAAAAACAAAGAAAGAAAGGCAGTAAATGAAACATGCAATTCAGTGCAGAGGTTGAATAAAATCTAAATCATGACACTGGTTTCAGAAGCACTCATTTTCTTCTAATATGAATCATGTATGTCTGACTGAAGGTGAGGGGGTGAGGTGGAGGCAAAACCCTTTTTGTTGTGTCTAGAAATGAAAAGCAGAGAAAATAAAGTTTACTATTTATCACTCCTAAAAGTAAGTCAGTAGAAGGGGGAAGTTTCTGTCATTGCTGAATATTATAAAATGTCGGGTAGACTGGATGTGTGCTAACCCAAGTGGAAGGTAATTCAGTGGGATAATGATTAACAGCATTTCATGGACACTATATTGGTTCTGGAATTGTGGAACTAGCCCAGACTGGACCTCTTATTGATTCATGAAGGTCTCCTCTGACTTTAGGTTTCCCTTAGAAGGATCTCTGCAGAGTAGCTTAATTCTGGGGCTTTCCTAGGCGGGATCTTTCTAGGGAGACCCTTAGGTCTGCTGATTCAATTTGCCATGTTTCGGATTATCCTAGAGTAGACCCATGCTGGTCTTTGTTACTGCAAAATTAGTAAAACGCTGTGTAGTAGGTTGATAATGGCTTCCAAAGATATGTTCCCATCCTAATCCCCAAACCTGTGAATGTTACCTTCATTTGAAAAAAGGGTCTTTTCAGGTGTGATTAAGGATCTTGAGATTATCCTGGATTATCCGGCTGTGCCCTAAATGCCAACATGAATGTCCTTAAAAGACAGATGAGACACAGAGGCGATATGAAGATGGAGGCAGTTTGGAGTGATTGCGGCCTAATGCCCAGGAATGCTGGCAGCAAGGAATGACTTCTCTCTTGGAACCGCTAGAGGGAGCGAGGCCTCACCAACACTTTGATTTTGGACTTTTGGCCTCCAGAACCGTCACAGAAAGTTTGTTGCCTTAAGTCACCAAATTTGTGGTAATTTGTTATAGTAGCCCTAGGAACTAACACATACTGCTTAGCTAGGACACCAATGTCTTTTTAGAAAATAACAGAAACAAGTCGACAACATATGAGAACCCACTTAATAAATAATAATTTACCACCCTAATGCATTTTTGTGGGTAAAACACCAAAGTGCCATTTAAAAGAGGAACAAACATGTTTATATCATTGGAAATGCAGGTGGAGAAATATTTCAATGACATGTATTTGAAAGATGCCTTGGGGACGTGGTACAGCTGAATTTGAAAAGAAGTTTGTCAATACTGGCTCTGAAACAGACTTTATACAGGCATACCTCACTTTATTACAATTAGCAGACTACTGTGTTTTTTACAAACCGAAAGTTTGTGGCAACCCTGCAGCAAGCAAGCCTACTGGCACCATTTTTCCTACAGCACTTGCTCACTTCGTGTCTCGGTGTCACATTTTGGTAGTTCTTGCAATATTTCAAACTTTTTCATTATTATTATATTTGTTATGGCAATCTGTGATCAGTGATCTTTGATGTTACTATTTTAATTGTTTGGGGTGCCACAAATCATGCCCATATAAGGCTTCGAACTTAATAAATGTTGTGTGTCTTCTGACTGTTCCACTGATTGGCCATTCCTGTCTTGCCCTTCCCATTCCCTGAGACATAACAGTAGTGAAATTAGGCCAATTAATAACCCTACAATGGCCTCTAAGTGTTCAACTGAAAGAATGTGTTGCATGTCTCTCACTTTAAAAGCCAGAAATGATTAAGCTTAGCGAGGAAGACATGTCCAAAGCCTCCTGTACCAGATAGGCAAATTGTGAGTGCTAAGGAAATTAAAAGTGCTACTCCAACGAACACACAAATGGTAAGAAAATTAAACAGCCTTATTGCTGATATGGAGAAAGTTGCAATGGTCTGGATACAAGATTAAACCAGCCACAACATGCCCTTGAAACAAAACCTAATCCAGAGCAAAGCTCTAACTCTCTTCAATTCTAAGACGGCTGAGAGAGGTGAAGAAACTGCAGAAGAAAAGTTTGAAGCTGGCAGAGGTTGGTTCTTGAGATTTCAGAAGCCATCTGCATTAACATAAAAGTGCAAGGTGAAGCAAGTGCTAATGGAGAACCTGTGGCAAATTATCTAGAAGATCTAGCTAAGATAATTAATGAAGGTGGCTACACTAAACAATACATTTTCAATGTAGACAAAACAGTCTTCTACTGGAAGATGCCATCTAGGACTTTCATAGCTAGAGAGAAGTCAATGCTTGGCTTCAAAGCTTTAAAAGACAGGCTGACTCTCTCGTTAGGAGCTAATGCAGCTGGTGACTTGAAGTTGAAACCAATGCTTATTTACCATTCTGAAAATTCTAGGGCCCTTAAGAATTATGCTAAATCTACTCTGTGATCTATAAATAGAACAGTAAAGCCTGGATGACAGCACATCTGTTTACAACGCGGTTCACTGAGTATTTTCAGCCCACTGTTGAGACCTACTGCTCAAAAAAAAATGTATATGTTCCTTTCAAAATAGTACTGCTCATTGACAATGCACCTGGTCACCCAGGAGCTCTGACAGAGAGGTACAAGGTGATTCATGTTGTTTTCATGCCCACTAACACAACATCCATTCTGCAGCCCATGGATTAAGAAGTAATTTTGACTTTCAAGTCTTATTATTTAAGAAATATATTTCATAAGGCTATAGCTGCCATAGTGATTCCTCTGATGGATCTGGGTAATTTGAAAATCTTCTGGAAAGAATTCACCATTCTAGATGCTATTAAGAACATTCCTGGGCTTCCCTGGTGGCACAGTGGTTAAGAATCTGTCTGCCAATGCAGGGGACATGGGTTCGAGCCCTGTCCGGGAAGATCCCACGTGCCGCGAAGCAACTAAGCCCGTGTGCCACAACTACTGAGCCTGCACTCTAGAGCCCGCAAGCCACAACTACTGAAGCCCACGCACCTAGAGCCCGTGCTCTGCAACAAGAGAAGCCACCGCGATGAGAAGCACACGCACGGCAACGAAGAGTAGCCCCCGCTTGCTGCAACCAGAGAAAGCCCACACAGCAACGAAGACCCGATGCAGCCAAAAATAATTAAATAAATATATTTAAAAAAAAAAAGAACATTCCTGATTCGAATGGCTATCATTAAAAAATCTACAAATAATAAATGCTGGCAAGGGTGTGGAGAAAGGGGAATGCTCCTACACTGTTGGTGGGAATGTAAATTGGTGCAGCCACTATGGAAAACAGTATGGAGGTTCCTTAAAAAACTAAAAACAGAGTTGCCATATGATCCAGCAATCCCACTAATGGATATATACCTGGACAAAACTATATCTGGAAAAGACACATGCACCCCTATGTTCACAGCAGCACTATTTACAATAGCCAAGACGTGGAAGCAACCTAAATGTCCACTGACAGATGAATGGATAAAGAAGATGCGGCACATATAATACGATGGAATACTATTCAGCCATAAAAAAGCAATAATGCCATTTGCAGCAACATGGATGGACCCAGAGATTATCATACTAAGTGAAGTCAGAAAAAGACAAATACCATGTATCACTTATATTTGGAATCTAAAATATGACACAAATGAACTTATTTACGAAACAGAAACAGACTCACAGACATAGAAAACAGACTTGTGGTTGCCGGTAGGGGGCAGCGTGGAGCGTTGAATTGGGAGTTTGGGATTAGCAGATGCAAGTTATTATATACAGAATGGATAAACAACAAGGTCCTACTGTATACCAAAGGGAATTATAAACCATAATGGAAAAGCAAAAAGAAAGAACATTTCTGACTCAGGGAAAGAGGTCAAAATATTAACATTAACAGGAATCTGGAAGAAGTTGATTCCAGCTCTCATGGATGACTCTGAGGGGTTCAAGATTTCAGTATAGGAAGTAACTGCAGATGTGGTGGAAACAGCAAAAGAACTAGAACTAGATGTGGAGCCCAAAGATGTGACTGAATTGCTGCAATCTCATGATAAAACTTCAACGGTTGATAATTTGCTTCCTGTGGATCAAGAAAGAGTGGTTTCTTGAGATGGAATCTACTCCTGGTGAAGATGCTGTGAAGACTGTCGAAATGACAACAAAGAATTTTAAATATTACATAAACTTAGCTGATAATACAGCGGCAGGGTTTGAGAAGATTGACTTGAAGTTTCAAAGAAGTTCTACTGTGGGTAAAATGCTATCAAACAGCACTGCATGCCACAGAGAAATCGTTCATGAAGGGAAGAGTTGATCCATGTGGCAAACGTCATGGCTGTCTAATGTTAAGAAATGTCCACAGCCACCCCACCCTTCAGCAGCCATCACCACTGAGGCAAGACCCTCCACCAGCAAAAAGATTACACCTTGCCAAAGGCTCAGATGATGACTAGCATTTTTTTAAGCAATAAAATACTTTTAAATTAAGGTTTGTAGTTTGTTTTAGACATAATGCTACTGCACACTTAATAGACTACAGTATAGTATAACTTTTATATGCATTGGGAAACTAAAAAATTTGTGACTTGCATTATTGCAATATTCACTTTATTGCAGTGGTCTGGAACTAAACCTGCCATATCTCTGAGGTGTGCCTGTAGTTGCTGAACAGACATCCACAGACCTGGTACTAATCCGAGGATGGTATTTCTAAAACTATCCTATCATCTCCTTAGATTAGTAGCTAATTCCCCACCAAGAAGTATATAAAGAGACAGATAGAAATTATGATGCAACGAGAGAATGAACTACTGCTGGCCTTACCAGTGTAAACCAAGTAGAGGAGGACACTGTCTTGCCATTAAGAATGCTGTATTCTCTGGCTATAGAAGGCTATTTGCTGCCTTCTATGCCCTTGTCTTTGTAACAGCAATCCTTTGTACTCCAACCTTTCTCCTCCCCATCCCACTGAGGCCAGGCTTTCTTTCTCTATACTTAATCCTTATGAAAATAATTTCATTCACACTCATGGTTGCCTCCTGTATGTCAATGACTTCAAAGTCTAACTGTTAAAATCCACCTCTCCTCAGAAGATACCCTTTAAAACATTTCACTTAAAATAAACTTCATCATACCAAAAGGTTGTTTCGCTCATGCACTAAAAACCACGATTCCTTGTTGGCTTCTGTATTGTATCATCATTGGTTTCAATCCCTCTGGTTTGGCTCATATAACCCGGTATTTCACTCTTTCCTTCAGCTCCCACATCTAAGCCATTAAACAATTCTCCAGTTATTCCTTTTTAAAACTTTGTGGGCTCTCCTTCTCACCGCAGCTCCAACGCTATCACTTCATGCTTACACACCCAAGCAGCCTCCAAGCTGGCTGGGTTACCTCCAGCTCGACCATTTTACCTCCTGAGCTATCTTTCACACAGCTGTCAGAATCTGCTGATTAGTTATATTACTCCCACTCTATGCTGTAGCCATCTGATCTTGCTCCATTTCCACTATGGAAAGACACTCATTTTTTTCTGCCAGCCATGTAGTTCTCCATCAGTGGTTGATTTGCTCAGAGAATCTAATTAACACTGACCTGAGTAAAACGCATAGAAATATAAATCAAATAGTCCATACAAGCAAAATACAATTTTTACTCTTAGTCACTTGGATTAGTGTGGATAATGGAGCATGAACTCTCTGTGGTTAGATATGAGGTACTAGGTTTTTGCTTATGAGATACTTTCTGACTGGCCTTCCCCACCACTGATACATTAAGCACCTTGCCAGCAGTGACTGGGTTTATTCTCTCATTTACTTTTTCCTACTCCCCTCTCCTCCAAACACAGCACATTTCACGTCTGACAGAAATAGAGTTTCCTGTTCTGAACTTAGTGCTCCCAGGGGGCATAAACTACCACACTATAAATAGAAAGTTCAATGGGTAATAATGGTAGATGACAAAAACACTGAAGGCTTTGATCTCTGCCTATTTAAAAAACTGCTGTACCCTTTTGATTTAAGTGAATACTCTATTCACATTAAAACCTTGTATGATCTGCCTTGTTTAGTATTCAGGAAAAAACGTGCATTTTGACCCAAATGTTGAATATGGATAATTATTTAAGTCACTGTATCAGGAAAATCTGGTTAAACTAGGTTTGTAATATAACAAAACAGTAAAAATTCTCTCCACACCCTTTCAAATAAATCAGAATAGAGAAATTAACTGCCTACAAATGACAACATCTTTATACATATTAAAAACGATACCATGCTTTTCTAAAATCATTAAGTTGTCCCAAATAGAAAGTTCTGAGACAGTTTGTTTTACACCAATTGAGTTTTGCTCATTTGTTGACTCCCCCCCTCCCCCCAATAGAATGTAAGCTCCACGTGAGCAGAACATCCCTGCTGTATCCACACTAGCATAGTGAACAGTGCTTGAACCATGGTAAATATGCAATACTCAATGTGTTTGTTGGTTCTTAAGATACAAAAATCAGGTGGATAGCCCTAATTCTGGAAAAAATTTTTAATTTTTAAGGTCAGTAATCTATAGGCCACACAAAGGGTGTTTTAAGGGAACAAGTTCAAAGTATGTGCAACATATGGATTACTTCTGTAGCATTTAGAAAACCGACCTATTCATCAATAAGTATTTTATTTCTACCTTTCAAAGATAAATTAATGTCAAGCCTACAAACTTAGTTGCTCCATTAATAGGTTTAGAATTTTGACAAGTATCATCAATAGCATAAAAAGGACTCATACGTTCTTCTTTCAATGGTCAGTTAAGGGAACAGAAGTTTAGTTCTGTTTTCTATTTCACTTCTCTCATACATTCATAAAATACCAGATGTACTGACGCACTGTAACAAATTATAGAACAGATTAAAAAATTTTTGAGTCTTATAAGTCACAATTTGTTAAGGCTCACTGCTAGTTTGAGAGATAAAGACTGCAAACACTGGGACTTCCCTGGTGGTGGTGCAGTGGATAAGAATCCGCCTGCCAATGCAGGGGACAAGGGTTTGATCCCTGGTCCAGGAGGATCCCACATGCTGCAGAGCAACTAAAACTAAGCCCATGCGTCACAACTACTGAGCCTGCGCACCACAACTACTGAGCCTGAGTGCCGCAGCTACTGAAGCCCGCGCGCCTAGAGCCCATGCTCCACAAGAGAAGCCACTGCGATGAGAAGCCCACGCACCACAATGAAGAGTAGCCCCCGCTCACTGCAACTAGAGAAAGCCCGTGTGCAGCAACAAAGACCCAATGCAGCCAAAAAATAACATTAAAATTTAAAAAAAAGACTGCAAACACTATGATTATTTCTAAGATACGGCTGTAGGAATATTAAGTATAAAATACTGTAACTCTACATTTCCATGATTTAAAGAGTGGCAGAATAGATGGGGATTAAATTCAATGAAGACACAGACAGACAAACCAGAAGAAAAAATGTTGCAGTAATGAGTTTTGATTCTAAGCTATCTGCCCCACATCTAGAGACGATTTAAAAAAAAGCAAAGTTATTCTCATAAGCAGAGGTTTTAAAACTTCCTACTCATAATATCCACGTGTGGTAAAGATTATATATTTAAGGAAAAGAATTGAATCAACATGCAAGTTAAAACAAGGTTTTTACACTTTTTAGAAAAATTACGTGAAATACCACTGTTTTTCTCCAAAAATTTGCTTTTCTCCAAGTATCCTTGGGGACATAAAAAGGGACTCATTAGTTTTCTGACTTAATTATTTTAATATTTTTGTCCATTTAAGTACCAGAACAGTCAATCTACATATGATTTGCATTCCTAAGCTGCAGTTGTTATTTTGTATGGGAGACAATGGTGTTTTTTGCCAAAACCACAGCCCCATTTCTGTTAGCAAAATACAAAATAAAAAGCAACAAAAATATTGACCTGGAGGATGACACTGGCCATGTACTTCACTCTCTTTAACTCCTGTGAAGTAGATGCTACTATCATTCCCATTTTACAGGTAAAGCAACTGAGGAAACTAACCAGGGTCACAAGCTAGGAGGTGGCAGAGCTGGGATTAGAAACCTAGGAAATCTGGTTCTGGAGCCCATTCTTATTCACTATAGTAAACTGTCTTTTTTTTTTTTTTTTTTGTGGTACGCGGGCCTCTCACTGTTGTGGCCTCTCCCATTGTGGAGCACAGGCTCTGGACGCGCAGGCTCAGCGGCTATGGCTCATGGGCCCAGCCGCTCTGCGGCATGTGGGATCTTCCCAGACAGGGGCACAAACCCGTGTCCCCTGAATCGGCAGGCGGACTCTCAACCACTGCGCCACCAGGGAAGCCCTAAACTGTCTGCTTTGTACCCCTAACACTCATCTGTAATTAATGTGTTGTTTCCCACCAGATCAACAGTTCTCAACTGGGGCAATTCTGCCCTTCAACACCCCTCTCCCCTTTCCCTGAATCTAACTTGGAGGACACTTGACAATGTGTGGAGACAATTCTGCTTGTCTCAACTTGGGGGCGGGGGTGGTATTACTGACATCTAGTGGGTAGAGTCCAGAGATGCTGCTAAAAACCCTATAATGTACAGGAAAGCCCCCAACAACTCATCATCTAGCATACAGCATCCACAGTGCTGAGGCTGAGAAACCCCAAAGTAAAGTATCAATCCTAGGGGGCCGGGTCCTAAGTTGATCTTGGATGCTGCTCTATCCTCAGACCCAGAATAAATGGCTGACAAGAAATTACTAAATTTATCTGTTGGATATTTATCTGTTTTTAAGAGCCTAGAACGCAGCCTGGCACATAGCTGGTAGGTAACAAACATTTATGAAAGTAACTGAATTAACGGTGGTGCCCTCAAAGAGGGCCAAATGGATGTAACAACAGGACATAATAAATTGAAGTGATTTTAGTGCTCCATAATTCCACCTCTGGCGGATTTAATTTTCTCCCAGTGACTTTAAATAAAACCAGTTCTGCCAAAACAAGTCTCTTAGTTAAGTGGGGTTTCTCAGAGAACATTTTTTTCTTTAGATAACATGGAACCTTTTAATATATGGAATTCTGTGAGTGAAATATGTAAGGAATAAGACATTTTTCTTTTTTAAAATGAAAGCTTTTAAATGTCCCATTCAAATATCAAGTATTTAGGAGATTAGCAGACATCCCTAAATTAGATGGTATCACTAGTTAATTGCTAATATGCTCAGTGGCTGGAAAATATTTTGATAAAGTTTGAGTTAAGATTCATTTACAGATTTCAAAAAAGAACTGAATTACAGCACATCTAAGACAAACACTCATTATATAAAAAGAAAGTAGTACTTGAGTCCACTTCATTGAAAGATTTTTATGACCACAAGTACAACTGCGCCCTATTTTTTTAAAAATAATCTAAGTGTAACACCTGCCAAAGTATTTTCAATTCTTCCTCCTATACCTCAAAGAGCTACTGAACACTGCCCAGAAAGCATACGTTCATAAGTAATATTGCTTGATTTACAAAATTCTTTCCAAAGGAAAAATTCAAAAGATGGTTATGTGGATATTCAAACAATACTAAGAACAATATCTGACTTCTTTCTCTCATCATTTCTGTAATTAATGAGTCTGCCCAAATGTTAAATTATGAAACCACGCTATGCAAAATGCACCCATTCCATTTAAAAAGAAGTTAAACCCATATTTATTTACTAGCACTGTTAAACATTACACAAAACACATTCAAGTGGCAAGTAATTATAATGCAAGCCCTTGCATGGCAATCCAAATTTATTGAACTACTGATGCTAAGTTATACAAAATTGCACCACTTTAATTAAGGCTTTTAGTTTACATTTGGCCACCTCAAAAGTAGTTGTAACATTAGGTTGGTCAATTTAAATACTGTGGCTCCCTGTTGGATAGACACACAATCTTTACACCCAAACGTTAATGCATACAAAGCAACAAGGCATTGTTAAATAAAACAGCAATAGTTACTGCAACTTAGGCCTTGTGACCAATTACACATGATTAAAATTACTTCCCACATTCACATCCACAGTACTCGTCCACCATTTAACATCTCAACCAAAACGTTACACATGTGAAACAATCACTAACAGGCAAAAATACTAAACCTGTATATTTGGTATTGCAAATACACTTATGCATGAGCAAGCAGGGGATTCACAGTGAGAATCTACAGCTGCAGAAGCCTGAAAATGATTTACAAAAATTGTTAAATCATTAAAAAATTGTTTGAAAATATACACTTCTTGTTGTAGACCCCCACTGTACACACAACTATAAACATTGTTCCCTATGTAAACAAAAAAGGAAACATATAATAAAAGATTTGAAAAGTCTGGACATTTCCTTCCCAACAGATATTAAAGGCAACGTCTTTAATCTAAGACATACTGAAAGGACTATCATATTTTAAAGACAAGATCACTGTCTCCACAGGTTTTTAAAAATTAAAAAAACTATATAGCTGTGTTAATCAAAGCGCTTATTTGTACAATACAATGATAATGACCTTGAATTTCTTAAAAAAAATTACAATAAGCTACAAGTATCAAAGAAGCGAAGTTATCTGGAGTAGTCTATATAGGAGCTCTTTGGACTTTCTTTTATTATGCTAAAATAGTGGTGCTTTTAGGATTTACATTATTGTACTCTCCAATACAAAGTATAGGGCGTGTTAAAGTATACAGTACACCATTTTCATACATGTACAACATTGGTGGATGAAAAATGTCTCTTAGCAGTAATACTGGATTGTAGCCTCTGGTTTTACCAGCTGCATACTCTAGGACTATTATATAAGTAAAAATCTCTCTTGTGATACTGGAAAGTGATTAGAATGTGCAAACTGATGTAGTAGCTTTCATCCGCCTCTTAAAGGGTACCACCACAGAAAGTCCATTTAAGATGTTGGTAGGTTTAACAAAGTTGGAATGCTGGCACTGTTGAATTGGGCAACAGTTCTTCAGACCTGTCAAAATGAGGAAATTAAATTAATTGAAAACATGGGGTGTAAACAGCACACTAAAGATCCAAAGGACATATTAAGACAACAGTGCTAAAGTGTCAGAAATAAATATAATACAGGTTCTTATCCTCGTCATTACATTATGACCAGGTACCACGAATCATGGCAAAGCATAGGTAGACATTTTCATCTTTTTTGGAATGACTTCATCTATTCTGCTGCCTTCTTGAACGTCAGTCAAATGTAAGTTGAGTGTACCTTAATGCAAATTTCTTTGTATTACCTTCCAAAGATTAAAAGCAAGGAAAAAAAAAAAAACCACCACATTAAAATTGTACATTAGGTCACCTTTACTAGAATTAGGATTATAAAACAGACATCAATATTAACAAAATGGCTGATCTATAAGTGTTTACAACCCTAGAATTACAAGAGGAATACAGAATGCACATCTAACCAGGCTTTCTAGTATTAGAAAATCAAGACTTTTCTTCCCTATTCTTCCAATAAGAGTGGCTAAAAAGCTGGTGCAGAGAAGTGAACAAGATAGAATTTATTTCACGAAGGCTCTCTACAGTTGACAGCTATATACTTTTTAATTCTACATAAACAGATTCTACCAACTCTAAGATAGATGTCAGAAAAGGCTGTTATTACACTAAAATCATACCAAATTAAACTTAAAAAAATTTGAGTGATGTAAAGAAGGTAAAATCAGAACTCACGGGTCTGTCATTTATTTGTTTAACTTTGGATGATTTTCTGCACACATGCCTGGGCTAAAAAAATGTTTCTTTTTTTTTTTTTAACTGGTTTTCTGGGAATCAGATTTGTTGCAAGCTTCAGAAACGTTGTTAATATAGATGTAGCTGATGAAATAATTTCCACAAATGCTTTGAACTTTAAGCCCTCGTTTGGAGTCTGAATGAGTTTTCTAAGTTTCCTAAATCTTAGCAGGTTGAATGTAGCAAATTGGAAAGGACAGATGGGAGTGTGTGAGCTCAGGCACATGTGTGCTGCTAAGAATGCGCATGTGGTTGGAAATGAGAGGATATAGAACATGAGAGGTTGTATCTCTAAACAGAAAGCCTTAAATGGAGAGTAGGGACAAAAACTCTAGAGAGATACAGAATCAGAGTTCTATGGTAGTATAGGGCCATTTAACACAGGAAGCAGCAGAGCTACAAACATTCAAAGTTCCCAAGGATAAGAGTACAGTAAGATATGGTTTAACAATACCTGGCAAACAGCAGCTAATAGGTAAGGGTTTACCATGTGCCAGACACTGAACTAACTGCTTTACAAGTATTAACTTATTTAATATGACTGTTTTCAAAAACTATGTTACAGTGTTGTATGCTCAGTTTTCCTTTGCTGTCTCATCTCAGGGTTGTATTTGTGGTTCTCTCTTCCTGGGAACTCTTCATCCCCTACACAATTTCTACTTATCCATCAGATTTCGACTTAGATGTATCTCACTCTGACAGACTTTCCCTGAATCCACAGTTCACATCTGACTGGTCTGGTGCCCCAGTTAAATGCTCCAATAGCACCCATAATAGTGACTAATTATGGACTTGGGAGACAGATCACAGTTCAAATTCTGAGCGATGTACTCAGATCACTAGATTCAATTCTGACTAGGCTATTCACTAATTGCAGGGCTTGAACAAGTAACAATATTTCTGTGCCTCAGTTCACTCATCTGTAATATGGGAATTATAATAATTCTGCCTCACAGGATTGTTGTGAGAGTGCAATTAACATATATAGGCAGTACTTAAGACTGCCTGGAGCATAATATATAAGGGGTTTTTTATTATCAGTACCATGCTGGACTTATTCTGCAATAGCATTTATCATATTTTGCAATTGTTTGTCTAATTCTCCAACTAGACCTTAGTTAGCTTAAGGCAACAAAGAAGAAAGCAGAGAAGACTGGTTTTCATCACCACTGTATTGTCAACACAAACCAGTGACCCACTGAGGCATGAGTATATACTGGATAAACTCATCTAGAATTCTCACTTATGTGGAATACCTTACTTCTGATGATGATATATAAATGAAATAATTATTTTAATTACTAGGATATCATATTAACTCGTATCTTAAAAGGGAAGTAACCATTTCTCTTTTAGGAAAAAAAATCCTATATTTACTTTCTTAACCCTTAATAAAGTTGAGGTTAAAAATTAGAGGAAACAAACAAACAAAACAGAGGAAAAGATAAATCAACATACCTGGCTCAGAGCTACAATGCATTTAGTATATTAAAGCAGCTGACATGACGACTTTTTGCGGGCCTTCCCAGGCACTGGAGTTTTTCTGTTAATTTGCCGCACTAGGTCATAAAAGATCTGCAAACACATTAAATTTTTAAAAAAATTTACAGGGAAAAAAAGCCCCCAAAGAACTAAAAGTGAAAGAGTAAAGTGAAAAAATTGAACTTTCCATGAACTTTTCCCCAGAAAGCAAATATTCTGTTCAGTTAAGGAATGAGAGTAAAGCCAGGTATTCTTATAATCGCCAAGTTCTTTTGTTTATTTTTTGGGAGAGCTAAAAATCGTTCTCCTTAAAATAAATACGGAGTTGAAGGAGCTGCAGGGATCTTAGTTCAGACAGAATATTTACCACCATCCAAAGAGAACAATTATGTACTCTTCTTCAACTCTATGTATCCTTATTCTACAACATTATTTTAAGTCCCTTCAAGGCAACAACCGTTCATGCCTTTTTGAATTTGTCCTTGCCTTCATATACCTGAAGACTTAATCTGTCTTCCCCACCCCTATTATTTTCTGTCCAGTTTTCCTTCATTTTATGGTAAATTCCACTGTACCAGTATTTAATAAAGAGGCTCAAAGAGCATTATTGCTTATTAACATGCATTTACTTAACACAAGACTTCTGCCTATATGATCAACAAAGCACCCTGAGTACAAATTAACCTGGGGTTGTGTTAATATAGACTCATTATTTTCCATTAATTTTGAATGCTAAATTCCAAATCATGAGTTCTATTTCACCATACCTCATTAACATTTATTTTTGATTTTGCAGAGGATTCTAAGAATGCACAGTTGTTCCATTGTCTTGCTAAATTTTGACCTTGTTCCTTTCCTACAACTCTTTCATCTTCCAAGTCACACTTATTACCAACCAGAATCATTGGAACCTAAAAAGGGTAAAAACAAGTAAACAAATATGCAATATAAATTCAAATCAAAATTCAAATTAAAATATTTCTAAGGATTACTTTTTATACTATGCCAGAAAAAATGCTAAGTTAATAACGTGTAATACAATTTACAGTTAAATATGAAAGCCTTGACAATGTTAATTTAAGAACTTTTCACATGAAATTTTTTTAGAAAACAAGCTATGATCTACTTATAAAAGAGGGTGAAAAACCCTTAAAATTGTAACACAATGGACTTTTATTTTATTTCGGCCATACCGCATAGCACGCGGGATCTTAGTTCCCCAACCAGGGATTGAACCCGTGCCCCCTGCAGTGGAAGCTCAGAGTCTTAACTGATGGACCGCCAGGGAAGTCCCTCACAGTGGACTTTTAACTAATTATAGTAAGCAAAACACAAAACCTTTTTAAAAGGAAGTGCAAAAGGGTATAACATAAAAAGCCAATATATTCCAAAATTTTAAAATGTTTCTCCAAGGGACATAAATCAATTTAAAATTTTCCGGTTTTCTAACATGTATTTATTAAATACTCATTCCCAATTTCATAACACAAAAAGGAGAAATCTGGAAAGCCCCCAAAGCAGAACTTTTAGCTTCTCATACAGTGTATATTAAAAAGCCAAAAAGTAAAATTATCTTAATTTACTAAAAATCTAGACCATATTAATCACGTGTTTGGATACATGTGATGTTTGTAATTTTAGAAGGACACTACAGGGAAAAATACTACTTATGCTGCAAAACTCCTATTAATCATTTAGAGATTGTCTTTCTAAAGAAGTTTTGGAAAAAATCCAAACTAGAAAATCAAGAATTTTGGCTTTTTACACAACTACTGAGCCTGCGTGTCTGGAGCCTGTGCCCCGCAACAAGAGAGGCCGCGACAGTGAAAGGCCCACGCACCGCGATGAAGAGTGGCCCCCGCTCGCCGCAAGCAGAGAAAGCCCTCGCACAGAAACAAAGACCCAACACAGCCAAAAATAAAAAAAAAATAAAAAAAAAAAAAAAAATTTTTAAGAATTTTGGCTTTTTAAGGAACAGATATATAGTATTATATTAATAAATACCTGTTTAATGCAACTGACAGAAAACCATAGTAGTTACCAGAGACACTGGTAAACAAACAGCTTTACCGAGGTTGCTGTAAGTATGTCAGGGTCCCCCAAAGTTCTCCTGCTTTAGAAGTCCAGGAAATGGCAGCATTTCCCATAGGTGCCCTCAAGCTCTCGAAATATTTGCTATAATTAAACTATACATAGTACAGTGGTTCTTAAAAGTGAAGTGCCCAGACCAGCAGCATCAACACCATTTGGAAATCTGTTAGAAATACAAATTCTTAAGCCCTATCCCAGACCTACTGAATCAGAAACTCTGAGAGTGGGGCCTGGCAATCTAACCAGCTTTACAGGTGATTCTGATGCAAGATCAATTCGATGCAAGATGAATTTATATATAGTGTGAAGAGGAATTAAAATAATCCATTTGAAGTTTCCTAAAGGGATTAAACTCCATTATGGTGTACTCTGAAGGGGCATGTAAATTTACATTAGAATCGAATATATCTGTTGCCTTTCTTTAAAAATTATTATTATCATTATGCTCCTTCTGTCATAGTTGCTTGAGATCTGTTCATATGTTGTTTTGATTCATGTTAAAAAGGCTCTTAAATCTGCCAGAAATATGGCCAGAACATCATATGCTCTATTAGTAATATTTGCCACCAACACCTCTCCTTCTTCACCAAATGCATGATTTTAAAACAGGAAGGGTATAAAGTTTATTTTACACAGGGGAGAGGAGGGTATTTCTCACTTTTTACATTATATATAGTGTTAAAGATATGTTTTTCCCCATCAAGGAAAAGCTTTTGAAAAACAAACAAAGCCCCCCAAATACATTAACTTTAAACTGGATTTAAATTCAAACCTTTAAGTTGGATATCACTATAATAAGGGTTTGAAACAAAATATATTTATTTATTACGAAGCCAGCTTACATCATCAGTGTCTTTAACTCGAAGAATCTGTTCTCTCAGATCTTGTAAATCATTAAATGTGGACTGTGCTGTGATGGAATAAACTAATGCAAAGCCTTGTCCGTTTTTCATGTACAAATCCCTCATTGCTGTAAATTGTTCCTACAGTAGAAAGAAAGAATCATTAAAAAAAAATAATGTTAAAAAAATGTTTTGACAGATAATTTGACAATTTTCGAAGTCGATAATTAGAGCTCAAAGAAGAATGCAGTAGTGTTATGTAACATCTCTTAAAATTACAGCCTGTGGCTATTTGAAAAAATCAGTATTTCAAGAAATAAGTGTTTTACTTAAAAATAATACACCAGAGCAGATTTATGTGCAGTAAATATACTCAAGTGGAACAGAAATGTCCTGTGTCCAAATGCTAAAGGCAGCTTTTTAATATATCATAATGTGTAAGGCACCCAAATCAAATCACCACGTTACCCACAGCTAGCTCACAATGCTCTAGGTTCTATGGGGGCCACCAGCACGTTACCTGTATCTTGCCATTTTCCCCCACTTTTCCTCCTTCACTAAACTGTAAGCCTTTGAGTGTAAGAATACAATACACAGCACATATCAGGTACTCAAACATTAGTTGAATGAATACCACATATCCAGAATAAATTTTCCCTTCACCTTCAGATACCAACAAATCTAGTTGGTCTGTAAATATATTGAAGGAGGAAAGATAGCATTCAAAATACTTCATACAGCCACTGAGGAATAAATGTACACTCTAATATTATTTTCCACATTATTTAATAAATGGTAATACAGTTTAACTTGTTTTAAAAGTACTAGCGGGACTATGAAAACTTTCATACAAAATTTCTACTTATTTCTTCAATAAATGACCCACTGCAATGGCAAAGCACACACACAAGAAAAGAATTCAAGAGGATAAGGAAAACAGCTTTAAGATTTAATGCAAGCAGTACTTTTAAATAAGCTTAACTAATGTTTGTCTACAGAATACTAGCATCTAAAGGTCAATACTGCACAAGCTGTGCATATACTTTGGTACTCTGTTTTACATACCGTTCCTGCAGTATCCAAGATTTCAAGCATACACTGTTGTGCATCTACTTCAACTTGCTTGGGGAAAAATTAAAATAGATATTCATTTTTTTAAACGTATACAAGACTACTTTAATATACCCAACAGCTAATATGATATTTAAAACAGAGACACAGATTATAGCAACTTCACAACTAATTTCAAGCAATACTCACTTTAACAAAACAGGAGAAAAAAATAGCTAGAAAACAGGTCTACTGACCCCCAAATTGCATTAGGTGCAAAAACCATGTGTTCTGAATTTAACACAAGGATATCTATTGATACAAGATACACAAGATCCAACCTCAATATGAATCACTCAGCACTTAAATCTGGAGAGGAAACGATTTCAAAATAGCTCAAAAAATTATTTTAAAACCAGTAATAGTTCCAATAATACCAGAAGTAATTGTCCATCTCAATTCTCCCATACTTTAGATATATCTTCATTTCTCTAGATAACCACATCCCCTTCACCATATTGGAACAACAAAATTTCTGGGAGCAAGGAAGCAGAGGAGAGCTATCAAAATAAATTATATATCCCTGCTACCCTTTTTACCTAACATTTCCTAGGGAACAAAGTTATATACGTGGAAAGAAGAGTAATATTGCCTCACTGCTGGGGTGCAGAAAGGGGTTTCCAGTTTGTTTTGGTAGACTGTGGACACAGAGGGAGGAACGGAAACACAATGTCTGCACAGCAGCAGGGGCCAGGCTGGCCACTATATCCAGGTGGGGGGATAACTCTCTCCCTGCTAAATAAAAAATCTCTGCGCATTTATAGTTTTATTGTCACATGTTGTACAAGTGAACATATGGACAGAAATAAACCTTTCTACTATTATGAGCAGTGGAACTTTCTCAAGGAGTTGTAAGTAGGAAGGTTAGGGAGACTTTTGTACTTATATCTTTATATTAAAAAGAAGGGAGCCTGAGAGTATTCAGTCTTTGGGGGGCAGAAAGGGGAGAGAAACATGGAGCTACCACTTGAAATGCATGGCCCAGCTCTAAGGTTAGTGTGTCAAATTACAATTTTGTGGTCAGTATAAACTTAAAATTCTTTGAGAGAGAGAGATAAGACAGAGAACAAGAGTGACTGTTTGAGATTCTCAAGCTGGTAAACACACAATGCCAGGAAATAATCAGGTGTGATCTTTCCCCACTAATTTTATAAATTATCTCTGCTTCTTCGTCCTACTTTGTAAACAACATTTAATAATTATTAAGCTAAAACAAGAATTTATATTTATAGTAAAGTCAAAAGCAAAAGGCCTTCTAAAGTTAACATACCTTTCTATAAGAATCTTCTATCGTAGGATCATATTTTTCAACAAAAATTCCTTGAACAAATTGTACAGTCTGAAAAAAATTAACATACCATTATACTCCCCCCAAAAGAACATATTCAATTCTGCACATTTTAAAGTATTGACTTCATATAGCTAGTTATACCACTGATTAAAAAAACATAACCGCAACTATATTTGAATATACGCATGTGGTGGGAAAATTACTTTAGAAAGCTTTTTTAAAAAAAGTTAATAACCACCAAGCTCCTTATTGGTTAAGTCTAAATTTAGAGATCATATATTGAAAAATCATTAAATGGCTCCTGTTTCAGTCCTAAGGGCTTAAATTTGAATTTTAGTTAGAAAGTGGCTAATTATCTTGTGTACACACATATGTGCACACTCACAACACCTCCCCATTACTTTGGATATATTTACAAATGAAAAAGCAGTTCATGCTCCATTGTACACACTTCTCAGTTTGATCCAAGCATGTCAAATTCTGTGCTAGGTGTTCAAGTGGCAAAGTAAGATGGTCAATCTATCTTACTGTGGGGCTTTGCTAAACTCTGAACTGTGCATCAAGTTATTTCCCCTAAGTTTCTCTCCTTCCCCACCCACCACTGTCAAGTTGTGTCTTCTTTCTTGCTTTACTATTTCTTGATACAGAAAACATGGTGGGACAGTCAAAGGTAATCTTTGAAAAAGTTTTTTATATAAGGTGTATTTAATTTTTGTAACAAAATTTGTATTGTAAGCCAACTCACAATGAGATGGACCAAAATTTATTCCTGTCTGGCTCTGAAATGCAGACACCCATTTATATGCGCTGAAAGTCAGTCAGTTAAAGAACGGACTCACTTTGGCATAATACTTCTTTGTGTTAAATCTCTTTATGTGTTCTTTCCCTTCCGTGCTTAGTCCAAACTGTATTCTAGTCTGGAACCCATGTTTCAGAGAGAATATGATCTACCCAGATACAACTAAAAGTTGACTAAATTACAAGAAAAATATTATATTACTTCTAAAATCATTACGAGATTTCACCTTAACAAATAAAGACAAATAAGCAAAACCTAAAACTCAACAGAAAAAGAACACGTCTTGGAGTAAATAGCTTGGGTACAGTGAGAATATCTTACCAGAGCAGATTTTCCAACTCCTCCAGAGCCAAGAACGACTAGCTTATACTCACGCATGGCGCAAATTTGTAAAATCTAGTACCTTATTAAAGAAAAAAAAAACAAAAAGAATTCTTAAGTACTATCTTTGTATTCATGTCCTTCTTATATAAACAAGACATTCAAGCATTTATTTAAAATGACTACTATACCATATTAATATGGAGCATTTCATAAACAGACTTACTAAAGGATGCTGCTGGTGGTGCCCTTTACAAAACATCAGAGGAGGAAAGAAACTGCAGAATTATAGACGTGACTTTTAGCCCTATCCTAAATTCAATTACAATAAAATATTTACTCCATCAAGAAAAAAAGGGAGGAAGGCTGAAAAACAACATTAAGGGGCATTCTGTTAGCTATAAGATGGCAATAATAGACATGTTATCCCCCTTTACTGAACCATCTGCAACCCTGAATCACAAGTAGTTGAGTGCCTACTAAGTACAAGGATATACCCAATGAACAACAAAAAAATGCCTGACCTCAACTGAGCTAACATTCTGGTAAAGATGAACACGATAGGGGAGGGGTCTGCAGACAAATCCAACTGACTACCTGTTTTTGTACATAAAGTTTTACTGAAATACAGCCACACCCATTCATTTGTGTATTGTCAATGGCTGCTATCTTGTAATGGCAGAGCTAAGTCATTATAACAGAGGCTGTCTGGTTCACAAAGCCTAAAATATTTACTATGTGGCATTTATAGAAAAAACTTGCTGGTCTGAGATACATAAACGGTTAAGTGAGTTAGCAGAGAAAGCAGACCAAATATATATTCCTGAAGTGGGTGTGGGGTGTGGGGTTGGGGGACAGATGGGGTGGCACAAGGAAACTGAAATGGTCAGGAATCAGAAGATCTCAAGAACACGAAAGCCCAGACTGAAAAAGTCTACTGAGTGTTCAGTATGCTGAAATGGTGGAAATCAAAACAAAATAAAACTGAAAAGAAACAATCCATACCAAGGCTCATCATTAGAAAATTTCAGTACACTAAGGAGAAAGAAAGAGAGATCCCGAAAGTTTCAGGGTGGGGAACAACATGAGAACACAAAGCTCCCACATTCCTAGAGAAAAATAATTGGCCAGTGGCCATGGTACAAAAGTAGCCACCAGAATAGGTTTTAAACCTTCTTAATCAAGAAATGACAGTTCTTTAGTCATAGTAACACAATACCAGGACTGGTTTAAACACATTTAACCAACCAAAAACCATTTGCTTCAGTGAATATGCTTCTGCAAACCAGCCTATTATTGATAGCCCCTTATTTCTGAAAGTCAGTCAGTTAAGAATGGACTCACTTTGGCATAATATTTCTTTGTGTTAAATCTCTTTATACGTTCTTTCCTTCCAGTCCACACTCTTAGAAGATAGCATTTGTTTTACCTATCTCTATATGCCATCTCTTGATTTCTTCTCAGGACGCCATGTCTAATTCCAAGGACTTCTTTTCAAAAATTTCTCCTTCACTCCCACCTTTAAATACATGGATTATTTCCTGTGTTTTCTCCATTCCTTAATGGGGGGGTGGGGGGGGGGTCAGGGAAGCAAATATAAAAACCACCAAAGAAGTCGGCTGCTGACTTTCTCACTTACTAGTTCCTACATTTCTAAACTTACTGAACTCATTATTTCCATAGACTTTTTTCCAGTTCCGGAACACTGTCTCCATAACTTTTGTGAACTGCATGGTTCTTACCAGATATGATTTTAGGAAAAAGGATATGAAATAAAAGTTGAATCACCTTTCAGCTTTAAGAATATTCCACATGGTAGTCTGCATTTAATTTGGGACAAATAAATCTTTCTTTGTAAACATATAACTCCAGTCAGGTTTATTTCTTTTAATGTAAAAAATCATTTAAAAATAGGATTACTGGGCTTCCCTGGTGGCGCAGTGGTTGAGAGTCCGCCTGCTGATGCAGGGGACACGGGCTCGTGCCCAGGTCCGGGAAGATCCCACATGCCGTGGAGCGGCTGGGCCTGTGAGCCACAACTACTGAGCCTGCGCATCCAGAGCCTGTGCTCCACGACGGGAGAGGCCACAACAGTGAGAGGCCCGTGTACTGCAAAAAAACCCACAGAAAACAAAAAAAACCCTATGTTTCAAATTGATTAAAGAGCCCAATGTCAAAAAAAAAAAAAAATTATAGGGCTTCTCTGATGGCGCAGTGGTTGAGAGTCCGCCTGCCAATGCAGGGGACACGGGTTCGTGCCCTGGTCCGGGAAGATCCCACATGCCGCGGAGCGGCTGGGCCCGTGAGCCATGGCTGCTGAGCCTGCGCATCCAGAGCCTGTGCTCCACGACGAGAGAGGCCACAACAGTGAGAGGCCCGCGTACCGCAAAGAAAAAAAAAAGGATTACTTAGGTGATAATTCTATTCAGTTCCATGCACACATTAGCCAACCCCATGGACCTACATTAATATTTGAGAAATATTTAAAAATAAACTTAGGATTTTCATGAAAGATGCCTTCAAATAAATTTTTGTTTCTGAACCCATCTAGAGGGAATATGGTAACTTTGGGGACAAGAATTTCCTAAACATCCCAAAGAGCAAACCAACTAACTGTAACACAAATAAAATTAGACTCATCTCCCTGCATCTTTTATCCTTTAGGTAGCTGGGCTGTGTCACTTTTTGATGCCTTCTTTGTCATTGTTTATCATTAACTTAAAAAGAAAAAAAGACTCACTTCAGTGAACACGCAGCAAAATGCCAACCAATCAGCAATTGCCTCACCTGAGTAACACTGCTTTTTACTTGTTGACATTAACTCACTCCTGCCTTTGAAAGTCTGTGAATCTTTGGACTCTGAAATTCCCTAAAAACCCTATAAGACTAGCAATCTGCTCTGCTCAGGGGAGGCAGTATCAGACCAGGATAGCTTTTCCTTAAGTAATCAATAATTTCAGCTTTGTGTTTTCTGTTTATATATTGAATGGTGTCTCTCGTTCTTTGGGACAGTCAACCTAAGACCCTCATTTGGCATCACTCCAAATGATGCCCTTAGACAAACAAGTGTACTGAATGGGCTGCCTGTGTCCAACTTGTTTGTTTTTTGATTTTCCTATCAGATGAGTCAATCTCAACAATGACGGGTGCTCCAATCAGTGCTTGAGCTCACATTGCTAACTTTGTTACCCTAGGATTTGTACCAAGTAGGTTTTTGTATAAGGCAATTAGGCCTTTTGGCTTTGGCTTGGAGTGTCCTATTTGATAAATACTTTTGCCATTAGTTTATAATTCTTCAGCTACTTGCTTTGCTTTTGTTCATCTACTTGCTCAAAATTTTGTCTCACATGTTTTGTTTTGTCCTGTACTGTCTTGTTTCCATTCATTGAATAAGGGAGTGCTCCATGTGGAATGGATGGACACAGGCCTGAGAGCCTCCAATGCAATTCAAACTGGCCCCAAGCACTAAAGGTTAAAGATGAGTAACATCAGTGACCAATTCAGGCAAAGTTGAGTGATGGGCCAAACATCACCTCGGGTCACTTAAACTTTCATGACAGCATTACAAGGTCAATAACCATGGGGTTTATTATGTGGCACCTTCCTAACTTCTGCTTGATCAGGGAACCTGAGAATCTGTTTGTAAGGACACATTTGTTAAAAAAAATTTTAAACTCTTTCTGCCATCTTTCTGTGCTGATATAATGGTGCACACGAAAGTCCTAGCTGATGCTCTCAAGAGCATCAATAATGCTGAAAGGAGAGGCAAGTGCCAGGTTCTTATTAGGCCATGCTCCCAAGTCATCATCCAGTTTCTGTGATAATGAAGCATGGTTACATTAGCAAATTTGAAATCAATGATCACAGGGCTGGGAAAACTGTTGTGAACCTCACAGGCAGGTCAAACAAGTGTGAAGTGATCAGTCCCTAGATTTGATGTGCAACTCAAAGATCTAGAAAAATGGCAGAAAAACCTGCTCCTGTCCTATCAGTTTGGTTTCACTGAGCTGACAACTTCAGATGGCATCACGGACCATGAAGAAGCAAGATAAAAACACAGGAGAGAAAATCCTGGGATTCTTTTTCTAGGGATGTAATACAAACATGCAAATAAAATGCCTCAATGGGGACTTCCCTGGTGGTCCAGTGGTTAAGAATCTGCCTTCCAATGCAGGGGATGCGGGTTCGATCCCTGGTTGGGGTACTAAGATCCCACATGCCCTGGGGAAGCTAAGCCCACATGCTCTGGAGCCCACCCTCTGGAGCCCATGCGCCACAACTAGAGAGAAGCCTGCGCACGGCAACAAAGATCCCATGTGCCTCAACTAAGACCTGACAGCCCAAAAAAAAAAAAAAAAAAAGCCCCAATGGAAAAAAAATTTAAAGCACTCTTAAGTCATTTTTATCTAGGAATAATTTACATCCAGTAAAACAAGCAGATCTTAAGCATACAATTAAATGAGTTTGGGCATATGCCAATACCCCCACAACCACAAACACAGCCCTCATTCAGATTTAAAACACTTCCAGGGACTTCCCTGGTGGTCCAGCAGTTAAGAATCTGCCTTCCAATGCAGCGGATGCGGGTTCCATCCCTGGTCGAGGAACTAAGATCCCACATGCCATGGGGCAGCTGAGCCTGCGCACCGCAACTACTGAGACTGCACGCCACAACTAGAGAGAAGCCTGCACGCCGTAACGAAAGATCCCGTGTGCCGCAACTAAGACCCGACACAGCAAAATAAATAAATATTTGAAAATTTATATTAAAAAAAGATTTAAAACACTTCCATTACCCAGACAGTTCCCAATGTGCCTCTTCCCACTTAATTACCCCAACACCGTTTTCTTGACTCTAGTGATCTCTTTCTTATTTGCCAAGGCCATACCTCTTCTAGGAAAAACATCTGTGTCTTTTATAAACTTCCAATATAATCTCAACTCTTGCACTTACACTGGTAAATTACAAAAATGGTGACTTTGACAACTGCAACATAACAACAGGACTTATGGCCAACTTTTTTTTTTTTTTTTTTTGCGGTACACGGGCCTCTCACTGTTGCGGCCTCTCCCGTTGCGGAGCACAGGCTCCAGACGCACAGGCCCAGCGGCCACGGCTCACAGGCCCAGCCGCTCCGCAGCATGTGGGATCCTCCCAGACCGGGGCACGAACCGCGTCCCCTGCATCAGCAGGCGGACTCACAACCACTGCGCCACCAGGGAAGCCCACGGCCAACTTTTAAAATGTCAAAATTAATACTTTAAGAGGAATTATAAATATAGAAAAATTATGAGACAAAAATAACATTCAATAATCTTCTCTAATTGGTATTCTGAAGCCTCAAAATAAAATGACTAAGATTGTCTCTCTTTACTCCCCTGCTCAAACCTTTGGAAACCTACCCTCCCTGAATCATTGTCTCTTTATACTATCCACAATACCCTTCTATTCCATCTGCTCCTTACCCATACCTCTGAAATGAACTACCTTTCTTGGGGGTTTCTCAGCAAAGGAAAAATTATACTAAACAACCGCCTCTTTAAATTGCTGAAGTGGAAGTCAGAGCTATAGAAACTGAATTTAAAGACTGGTCTAGAATTTAGTTGGGAGTTATGCTTAAAGATTTTTCTAAATCTCAGGTAGACTGACAGAAATTTGTTGCAGGATCCCAACTTACTTACTAATTACTTAATTTCATCATAGAGGAAAAAGGTTAAAAGCAGCATGATAGTCAAGACCAGATTCAAACAGCCCAGCCTGTTAAAAAAAAAAAAAATTGGCCTTGAGAGAACAAGAACCTATTTAGGAAATACACTATTTCAGGGCTAGATTGGTCAACATTTAGTATTGTAGACAAAATGAACACTACATGATAGGAAACAAAATAAAAATTGACTCCAGGAAATTTTAAAGGGAGACATGTCCCTTCTTTCTGTAAATGGGCTCAGACCTGAATAGGAAACTGAAAATGGAAAATCAGAAAATCTACAATAGTTGAGCATTTTCAGAGATCCTCACAAAGTAAACAAGCTAAAAAGAAAAATTAAACCAAAAGGTCTTTGTTTTCTAAGAAATGGGGGCCTATGGGTGAGGAAACTTGTACATACTGACTAAAAAAAGTAAACATTTATGTGAACTGCATTTCTTAATGCGATGCCTGGGGTCCTACTTCCCAGTTGCTTCATTTACCCATAAATGAGTATTACTTGTTGCTAGAATGAGTCAGGTTCATCCATATTATTGCTTCTATCAGTAATTTGTGTTCCTTCTATCTCTTATTGATAAAAAGCAGATCCACTGTATGGATATAGATAACATTTTCTTTATCCATTCACCCGCTCATGGACATTTGGTTTGTTTCCAGCTTGTGGATATTATAAATAATGCTTATCAATTTGTTTTAATTTTAGTAACTCAACCAAGAATTTTTACTGCAGATCTCTAAGATCACAGGAAATTGAGAACATTTCAAATTTTGAAGTAGGAAATATGAAAGTCATCAATAGACTTTCAAATTTAAAAACATAGTGACAAAACACATCTAACTTACCAATAAGCAGCTTTCTAACAAGGAACACTGGTAAGTAACAACCACAAATGAACAGTCATTCTCTTTCATTAATTTTTTTGGCCAGTATTTCCTAATATGGACAAACGACCAAAATATTTTTATTTAAATCCTAATAAATACCAATGCTACGGATATTATTTTCCTTAAAAAAAAAAAAAGTCTAGCAGTATGAAAGCCAAGATTTGAGCTAATACCTGTTTTTCAAATCTGTGCCTTCTACTACACCAGCTTTGAAAAACTGTTCACATATTCTAAGCCTGGGATAAAACGTGGATTTCATTATGAATGCCAACTCTGATTGACTGGCAATGACCATTACTTCTGTTTTAAAAATTTCATGCACAATTTTAAGATGGGTAGAGTTATAACAGAATTTCAAAGGGATTTGTGATAACTGCTGTTTGAGACATTGAGAACAACTGTTCTCTTTCACTGAACTCCAAAAGAGGGACAATTTTGACAGCACAGCATAGTGGTTCACAGCACCTAAGTTTTAAATCCTCGTTCTGTATAACCTTGGCAAGTCATGAAACCTTTCAGAGCTTCCCTTTCCTTACAGGGAAAATGGAGACAGTAATGCCTACATGGTAAGGTTGTGAGATGGATACACAAGAGCATAAACTCCACAAAAACAACAATTTTTGTCTGTTTTATAATATCCCCGAACCTCAAACAGTGACTGACATATAGTATGTGCTCAACTAATTAAAGAATGAAATGTAGTGATTTCCCTCAAGAGTACTTACACATAGTAATAATCAATAAAAGACAGCTTTAAAAATAATTATAACAGCAATGGTCTGGGCTACTGCTCAATACAGTGTAGGAGAACTGATGTTCCCTCAGTTGAGAATCACTGCTCTACCCTTTTACCTACTAGCTTAATAAAACATTAAGAATGCAGGAGGAGGGCTGCTATCCAGCTTCTGTCTAATTTAGAAAGTTTCTTCTAGTTAGGCAAAAAGGTACAATGCATAGCCAGAACTATTTTATACAATGCATAGCCTAAAACTATTTTCCAATCATATGTGGGTTTCTATCCTTAATTTAGTCCTCCTGTCACTACAACCAGTTTGGAACATGTTAAAATCAACTGAACTATATTATAATTCTTTAGCTATACTTACTATTTAAGCATCATCTAAGAGGCACTTTTATTTATTTATTTTAAACATCTTTATTGGAGTATAATTACTTTACAATGGTGTGTTAGTTTCTGCTTTACAACAAAGTGAATCAGTTATACATATACATATGTTCCCATATCTCTTCCCTCTTGGGTCTCCCTCCCTCCCACCCTCCCTATCCCACCCCTCTAGGTGGTCACAAAGCACCGAGCTGATCTCCCTGTGCTATGTGGCTGCTTCCCACTAGCTATCTGTTTTACATTTGGTAGTTTATATAAGTCCATGCCACTCTCTCACTTTGTCACAGCTTACCCTTCCCCCTCCCCATATCCTCAAGTCCATTCTCTAGTAGGTCTGTGTCTTTATTGCCATCTTACCCCTAGGTTCTTCATGACCTTTGTTTTTTCTTCTCCTTAGATTCCATATATATGTGTTAGCATATGGTATTTGTTTTTCTCTTTCTGACTTACTCCACTCTGTATGACAGACTCTAGGTCCATCCACCTCACTACAAATAACTCAAATTCGTTTCTTTTTATGGCTGAGTAATATTTCACTGTATATATGTGCCACATCTTCTTTATCCATTCATCCGATGATGGACACTTACGTTGTTTCCATCTCCTGGCTATTGTAAACAGAGCTGCAATGAACATTTTGGTACATGACTCTTTTTGAATTATGGTTTTCTAAGAGGCACTTTTAGAATACATTTTAACATCTCTGAAACTGGAATGTACCTTATAGCAAACTCCCTTGTCAATACAAAAAGCTAATTATATGTCAGTATTTTTAATCATTTAAAAATGTAGTTTAGGGAGAAAGACTGGGAAATAACTCTCCTGTAAGTCTTTAAAAAACATTACAATGGGGCTTCCCTGGTGGCACAGTGGTTGAGAGTCCGCCTGCCGATGCAGGGGACATGGGTTCATGACCCGGTCCGGGCAGATCCCACATGCCGCAGAGCGGCTGGGCCCGTGAGCCATGGCCGCTGAGCCTGCGCGTCTGGAGCCTGTGCTCCGCAACAGGAGGCCACAGCAGTGAGAGGCCCGTGTACCGCAAGAAAAAAAAATATATATATATTGGTAACTACTGGCAGTTAAAAAAAGGGGGGGGGATTGGATGAAGGCAGTCAAAAGGTATAAACTTCCAGTTATAAGTGCATAAAAGGGATGTAATGTATAACATGATAAATTAACACTGCTTATATTACACAAAAGTTCCTAATAGAGTAATAAATCTTAGGAGTTCTCATTACAAGGAAAATATTATTTTCTATTTCTTTAATTTTGTATCTATACGAGATGATGGATGTTCATTAACTTATTGTGGTAATCATTTCATGATGTATCTAAGTCAGTTCATTATGCTGCACACCTTAAGCTTATACAGCGCTTGTACGTCAACTTTATCTCAATAAAACCAGGAAAAAAAAGTGGCCATTAGAAAATCAAAAATGCCAAGTTTAGCCTGTCACTCAACTCACAATGAATTATAAAATATTCATGTTGGCAAAAAAGGGAATTTTTCAGATAAATAACATGCTGATTGTGATGTATGTTTAAAGAAAAGACAAGCTTAAAAGAACCAATTAAAATTCTTTCAATTCTATTTTTAAACCTTAATAACTAGTATGCCTCTTCTCAAAAAGGGCTAAGAGTTAACTATTAAACATTACAAAATTAAACTTATTATTTTAAGTGCTTTATAGAAAAATACTCTATACAATGTAAATATTGACATTTTAAACATTTTCCTCTCTTATATAAGCTGTATTTGTCTTTTTTATTAATTATCATGCTAAAAAATCTGGAAAGAAAAGATAAATAGGGTAGCAAAGTATTTAAGTTCTAAGTACTTGGATTGTATTCTGAGAAGCCTGTTGATCTGTTGTGCCTTCTTGTACATAAGTAGGAAATAAGGATTACGACACACACAAAGATACAAAGTATCTTAGAAATTATTAGAAGTATATTAGAAATTACTGACAGATGGTAACTAGACATCATGGTGATCATAACTTTCATAATGCATATAAACGTTGAATCACTTGAAACTAATATAACATTGTTATACTTCAGTAAAAAAAATTTACAGAGTTCTGACTACTATGTATTATTGCAGTGGACTGCCATTTAAAGAGATGGGAAGAACAATTAAAACTATTTTATAATCAACAGAAAAACTGACACTGAAAGAGACTTTAACAACCTTCAAGTTAACGGCAACACCATCAAAATGTGTTAGATGAAGATGTCAGCAATGGCGGATATCTCGGCTAAACATTTTGCCAAGAATTATGGTGCTATTGGTCAACTGTAAAACATTCTAGTTTGATTTCCATTGTAGGTGATGGGATTTGATTTTGTTGGTTTATATATGCTCTCTTTTATGGCATTTCTTGTACGTAATGGCATTTATCCAAAAAATCTGAATGCAGTTTGGAAGTTATCTGTAATGAATTATAAATTAACAATAACCTGTTTATATATTAATCTGAAATTCCAGAATTATTTGAATCAAGCTTTAATCTATGAATTCACCAATTATATTAACTCATTAGTTAATGAGGGAAACTCAAATGTCCATTTTTTGGGGGGTGGCTAAACAGGCAAGAACATAGAATACGTGCAAAATGAATTTATCAGTAGTGCCATTTCTCATTTATACTTCTTCATCAGCGAGAAAGTGCATATATACAAGTAGACATTTATCCAGTTATAAATATGAAGCATGATTCACACAGCTTCTCCAACAATCTAACATTCCAGATGAAGAAAATCAATTAAATTTGTAAAGAACTATCAAAACATGGAAAATTCCACTATGGTTACAACTGGAACTATTTTCTACACTAATTTTTCAAATGTATAAATATTTCTGCTACTTATCTATGAATAAAAAATTTAGGGGGTAATTTTCGGTATTATATGTCGTTTGCATTTAAAGATTCCTAATTTTAGTTACTTACATAGATCCCCTAAAATTTGTAGGACTACAACCAACTCCTGGATCAATCGAAGTAAGTGATACATTAGAGACTTATCTTTGCTTTCATTGGTTCTTTTTATCAGTTTAAGCAAGTGTTTAATTCTAGTCTCAGAGAAAAATCATAGCAAAGATATGTAATGACAAGAAAATAAAACCCCTATGGTTCCTTCTCAAGTCAAGTTTCAGTGTCGGCTTTGTAATTGCTTGAAATGAAAGTTGAGGAAAGAAGACACAATCATATTCTACATAAAGTTCAGTAAATTTATTTAAGATAATATTTCATCAATCAGAAATGATTGGCATTTTTACAAAAATACAAAACAATAATGGATGCTATAACGATTCTGAGCAGAAAATTCTGAAGACATTTATGAGTCAAAGAAAATAAAAATCAGTAAAGTTTTAGTCTAAATGTATTCACTATATAAAAGTACATATCAAAAAGCAAACAACTGATTCAATTATCTACCATTCTGTATTGCATATTTTTCCTTAACAAGACCTAGGGCACACCCAAGTTCAGATATTACTGTCCCCAATTAAGAACTATAAGAGTAAATCTAAATATCATCGGGGGAATTTTAAAAAGCATTACAAAATGATAAACAGATGTACTAAAAAAAACCTCTTGGCTATTTACTTCATGTTGACATTTACTGAAGACCTACAGTGAACCAAGAATTGTGCTAGAACCTGATGATTAAAAAAGAAAACCTAAGACATGACACCTTCTAATCAAGATTACTGTATTATAGCATTCAATATTCAACATTCATATGTGAGTCCCTTCTGTATGTTAGGCTCTGTTCCAGGCAAAGGGAATAAAGCAGTGAATAAAAGACACTGCCCCAATAATTTACTGCCCCGGGGTGGGGTGGGGGAACAAATAAAATCAATATAAAATATGTCAATCTGACAAGCATTATGGAGAAAAACATATAAAACAAGTTAAGGGAGATAGTGTGGGAATGGAGAGATTATAGCTCAGTACCCAGTCATTTCAACAAATTGATATTAAATCCTATTTTTAACAAAACACTCTACCATTAGGCTTTGTTCTGTTCAGTAACTTTAATATTTTTGGTGGGATAATGTTCCAACTAATTTGTGGCTGAAGTTAAATGTGGATTGGGGAGAGTCACAGAGATTTGTCTAGGATCCACGAGAGAGCTCATGGCTTCTATGCCCCTTCTTCCTTTGCTAATAGGGGTATAAATGGGATTTCTGGAGGAATCTAAACATTAGCTGGTCTTAGGAGGTACCGTTATTCAACATGTACAAAATGCCCCTCGGTGATTTCCTTTGCCAGCTCTGGACAGGAGGATATTCATGATTCCCCCCATTGTGTAGAAAGAATAACACATAGATCAGGATAGAAGAGAATGCTCCTGACTCATGAATACTCAGGATGCAGTCCTTAGGAGGGTAGTGTCCAGGAAACATCTTTGAAGTATTCCTCGCACTATCTCAGCCCACATTGATCGTTCCTCTTTCTGACAGGCTGCACCAAATACTTTAGGATTTAATCATACACTATCTTGTCTTCTAAGAGGAGGAAAAAAGTTGTAGAAAGCAACATTATCTTGTGATTTAAGAGGCTTGGCTCTATTTTAGAAGTTAAATAATTTGAGATAAATAAATTTATTCTCAATTTCCAGGTTCCTTTGTCTGTAAAATGAGGAAATAAGGGAAAGTGAAGTATTGAGCAGAGATGCCTTACTCAGCCCGGTAGGCATGCAAATGCCTCAAGCAGCAAGGTGTTAATATTAGGGAATGGTGTGGATTGCAGCCAAATAGAGCGAATGCTTATACAGCTAAAATCTTTCAAATTCTAAAAACTGTGAATACTGTGAAAACCAACAAATCTATTTGAGTTACGGAGATTTGGACACCAGTTTTTTACTTCTGGACTGGATGAACTCTAAGGTCCCTTTCAATTCCAAAATGTACTGTTACATCAAGTTTTGAAGAATTATAATTCAGATATAATTTTTAAAGTATCCTAATGTTATATTCCCTCTTCTTAATTAATATAAAAAACGATACACAGTTGACCCTCGAACAACATGGGTTTGAACCATGTGGGATCCACTTATACATGAATTTTTAAAAATAAATACGTACTACACAATTGGAGGTTGGTTGACTCCTTGGATGCTCAGGGCTGACTGTAAAGTTATACTTGAATTTTCGACTGCACGTGTATTGGTCCACCTAACCCTCGTGTTGTTCAAGGGTCAATTGTAAAATTCTATGTTTGTAATAAAATTTAATGATAATGTAAATATTCTTTTCCTAACTTCATAATGGAGGGTTAATATTATATAGACATTTTAGAATTATCATCTTTCAAATATAATATAGATAAAACTAAATAAAAGACTGGAAACAATAAGGACAATCTCCCTATTCATAGGCTGTCCTATGGGAAAATCTGTCAACAACTACTGGGCATTCAACCAAGGCAAGATACAAACGCCTTCTACATTTTCTTCTTCCTTCTGGCATGCTAGTCCAAGATGCTTTGTGCAGTTAAGGCTTCTTTCAAAGTAATTTAAGATTAGGGCATGGGCATGAGATTCTCCCTCAGGAAATATACTTCTCTTCAACTATCACCCCAAAAGAAGAGATTGGTTGTAGAGGGGATTATACATATTGATTATGGGGATTAAGATTGGGAAGTAAAATATAAAAAGAAGTAAAAAGTGGTTGTAAAGGAGAAGTCTATATATAAAATATGCAAAAAATGTGGAGTGGGGACCAAATGTCACCAGGCTGACCCATAAAACATTGAATAATAGATTCTAATTAAAGACTGCTTTAATCCTATCCAGGATAAAATATAATACACCATCAAACCAAAGGAATTAAGGAAACTTTGGTTATATTAATCCAGTAACAAAATTTGTATCCACAAGGTTACCTTGAAAATGCTTGAAATCAATATTATCTTGAAAAGCAAATACACTGATTCTTTGTTTTTAAATGATGGACCTATGTTTCAATAACACAAAGCAATCCTATATTTTAAGCAAAACAAATAATCAACTGATATTTTTAGAGACATTCCTTAACCAAGTGTGGCTAATTCATTATCAATAAATAAAGAAGCCATTTGGCTAAGTTTGAGGACCAAACTTAGTTTTTCTTTATACCATAAAAGTAAAACTTAAAAGTAAAACTTATACTACCTTTGCAGCCCAGGGTGGTAAAACATGGATTCTAGAAATAAGAAAACCTAGAACTGGCCACCTATGCAATTTACAAGTGACCTGTCACTTATTTCTAGGCTTGTGTTTTTATGTGTAAAATGTGGACAATGATAATACCAATTTCACAGAGTTGATGGGCAGATTAAATAAGAATATATATTATCTATAAAAGCCTTAAGTGTTAGTCATTAACATTATCAATTAGATGCAGAGTAGCCATTATTTATTTATTTTGGTGTTCCCTATTTGGTCTAGAAATGTTTGTTGAATAAAAGAATGACTATCTAAAGACTAATAATTCATTTCCAGCAAAGGAAAGAAATACTTAGATTTTTAAAAGACCACTAACAAGTTACTTTTTTAGGTAAATTGCCATGTAAGTTCATCAGTTATTGACAGATGTCATGAATTCCAATGGAATTCTTGACATTAAAAAAAAATGAGGGGGACTTCCCTGGTGGCAAAGTGGTTAAGAATCCGCTTGCTAATGCAGGGGACATGGGTTCAAGTCCTAGTCCAGGAAGATTCTCACATGCCGCGGAGCAACTAAGCCCGTGCGCCACCACTGCTGAGCCTGCACTCCAGAGCCCGCGAGACACAACTACTGAGCCAGTACCAAAGCCTGTGCGCCTAAAGCCGGTGCTCCACAACAAGTGAAGCCACCGCAATGAGAAGCCCGCGCTCTGCAGCAAAGAGTAGCCCCCGCTAGCCACAACTAGAGGAAGACTGAGTGCAGCAACGAAGACCCAATGCAGCCAAAAATAATAAAATAAATAAATAAATAAAAATAATAAAAAAGAGAAGACTTAAAAAAAAAAATGAGGGGACTTCCCTGGAGTTCCAGTGGTTAAGACTCCGCACTTCCACTGCAGGGGGCATGGGTGTGATCCCTGGTTGGGGAACAAAGATCCAGCATGCCACGCAGCGTGGCCAAAAAAATAAAGAAAGAAAAAAAAGAAAAGGAAAAGGGGGGGAGGGGAGGAGAAGAAAGAACGTTTGAGATGCTTTGGGCATATATCTTTAAAAATTTTTTTTTTTAATATTAGTTTCTTATATTTGCCCTGTAGGAATTGAAATTTCAGTAGAAAAGAAAATGCTCTGGGCTTCCCTGGTGGTGCAGTGGTTGGGAGTCTGCCTGCCAGTGCGGGGGGGACACGGGTTTGAGCCCTGGTCCGGGAGGATCCCACATGCGGCGGAGCAGCTGATCCTGTGCGCCACAACTACTGAGCCTGCGCTCTGGAGCTTGTGTGCCGCAGCTGCTGAAGCCTGGTGCCTAGAGCCCGTGCTCTGCAACAGGAGAGGCCACGGAGATGAGAGGCCTGTGCACCACGGTGAAAGAGTGGCCCCCACTCACTGCAGCTAGGGAGAGCCTGCACACAGCAACGAAGACCCAAAGCAGCCAGGAATTTAAAAAAAAAAAAAAAAAAGCTCTACAGCACAAATAGTATTAAAACCAACAACTTTTGGGTTCCAGAGACACCTACTCTCAACCCCATAATCTGACTTATTTATTATTATTTTTAATCTGACTTATTCTTTAAATCAGTCTCATTAATAAATGTAAAAAATAGGTTATAATAAGAAACAATACTTAAAAAGTGATCAGCGACATTTCATAGTTCCTTTCCATTAAAATTCTCCAAATAGCTACAGTCAAATTAAAATTCTTCCAAAACATTGGTAACTAGCAATTTTCCTATCCTCAAGTTGTTCAGCTACGACCTCCCCCCTTTCATCCCCCCCAGTTTGAAATTCTGTGATCTTAAATTATAAATAAAGGGCTAAGTAAAAACACTTAACTACTGGTTCCTGAAGTCAAGTGACACTACTCCCACTAAGCACTTTCTGGGGAGATGATACTTGATTTCTCCTTTCCGCCTCCAACTCCCGAAGTAGTATTTTAGCAGCTAAAGAGGATTACTGTGCTCTCTTCTCACTCCTAAATAAAATTAACTAATTCAAACATTAAAAGAAACTGGACTAATCTTTTGGACACAATGACAGTGTTCAAAACTTCTGAGCAGATTAAAAAATTATTTTTTGGAGGAAAAATTAAGAGGTCCAAACATTACCTCACACCCTCTTTTAAAAATGTTTCCAATCTTACTAACTTAAATTCTGCCAAGAAAGGTCTTCTCTGTGAACTAGATTTCTAAATCTAGTCGAGCATAGAATTTGTAGACTGTCAAACTGTTTTACAGCATTTTCTCTATTCTGACCATATTTATAACACCTCACAGAGGAATAAAATTCTTCCTTTACCCTTTTCATGGACTAATGTTGCCAGTAAATGAAGCTTATTCTAACATATACTATGACATGCAATTTAAAGTCATGTTTCCAGTTTTATTATTGGACTTTTCACTGTAGTTACCTTTCGAAGTTCAGTACTTGATCACATCTCTGAGAGAATATATTAACTACAGCATAAAAATTTATCACTAATCTAACAACTGCAGAAAAACCATATAAAGAAATCTTAATAGATTTCTCAGTCAACAATACATGAGCAACGTAGTTAAGTGACAAAAAAAACAGAGATCCCAAAAATGTTTCAAAATCAGGCAAGAAGAAATAATGGGGGCTCAAGATCACCATATTAGTTTCTATCAGATCCCTCCAAACAGGCTGGATTTGGAGGGATCTGACAGATTCCTCTCCCCTGCTCCCCAGGTCCTTGGACATGTCCTAAAAATTAACCTGTCAGTTTTTTTCCTCTGTCAGATCTAGCTGTAAATTCTATAGGCATACATAACTCAAAATCTGCTGTGTCTTCTGAACTGAATTTAGGTAACCCAAGTATGGACATTAACTGTATTATTTGCTATATATCTTAGAATCTGATACACACACACACATACTCACTCACTCACACGGAGGCCTTAGTTAACTGTATTTTAAATTGAAAAAACAAACAAACAAATGGTAAAATAGGAAAATATAACAACAGTTAAGAGCACAGGGCTTCCCTGGTGGCGCAGTGGTTAAGAGTCCGCCTGCCAACGCAGGGGACACGGGTTCGAGCCCTGGTCTGGGAAGATCCCACATGCTGCGGAGCAACTAAGCCCGTGTGCCACAACTACTGAGCCCTCATGCCACAACTACTGAAGCCCGTACGTCTAGAGCCCATGCTCTGCAACGAGAAGCCACCACAATGAGAAGCCTGCGCAGTGCAACGAAGAGTAGCCTCCGCTCGCTGCAACTAGAGAAAGCCAGCACGCAGCAACAAAGATCCAACACAGCCAAAAATAAATAAATTAATTAAAAAAAAAAAAGCATAGACTTTAGATCTGATTTCCTGGATTAGAATGCCAGTTCTAACACATATTAGCTAAGTGACCTTGGTCATGATATTTTAACCTCTCTGTGCCTCATTTCCTCATCTGAAAATGGGAAAAAACAGTACTTCTTAAAATTAAAAAAAATTTCAAATAAAATAAATTATTCCATGCAAAATGCTTAACACAAAATAAGCAGTCAGTAAATGGTACTTGAAAATTTTTTTATCCTACCTAGCTGTCTACAGTGCTTAAAACTTGAAGCACCTATAAGACTTCAAAAGCATACTATAGTATACTACAGAAAATTGTATACCCTAAGGAGTTGTCATTTGTCTCTCTTCTCCACCCCATTACCAAGTCTGATCCATTCTACCCTGATGTTTCTGAAATCAATTCCATTCTCTCCACTCCATTACCTCATAAGAACTCTCATTTCTCATGTGGAAAAAAGGGGGATACAGGATGCAAATATGAAGGGAAAACGTTAATTTACTATACACTTGAATGTCCATGAACAGATTAGAGATGTTAGTTTTAACTGTGAAGACAAAGAGGTAGGGCATTCCAGAAATCTGAGAAAAAACAAATATGACAGCTATATTTCGGTGGCTTTTACATCCCAGAAGATGCTTTGTAAGTATGGAACTTTAAAATGTTTATAGTGTTTGTACTGTGTTAGCTCGCAATCAAGTCAATTTTACAGAACAAAATGCTATGGGTGCAGAGAAGAGAACTGTCTGACTGTAAGGATATATCAGGCAAGGTTTCACTAAGTGGATATTTAAGCCAGACCAGTGGATATTTTAAGGGAATAGGGAGGTTCACTGAGAGATAAGGGCATTCCAGGAAAAAGGACTAGCATGAGAGAATTCATTACATCATGAGTGCATGGGGAAGGGGGTTAGGTACAAGAGGAAGGGGAGCCTTGACCTGCATTCTATAAGAAACAGAAACAAAGTTTGCAAGTTGGGAAATGATATTAACATATCTGTGTTTTAGAAAGAATACAGAAGCAGAGTATTAGTTTCCTGAACTCTGGGAATTCAGTAGGAGTTTAATGCAGGTAAGAGATGGTGACCTAAGTCAGTGTAGTGGCAGAAGGAATAAAGAGAAAGGATATTTGAGAAATTTCTAAGTCAGACTCAAGAGAACATGAGGACAGACAACACTGGGTGAGGAAAGGAAGATGAGATGCAGCATGATCAAAAAGATGGATAGTGACACCATTAAAACAGATAGGGAGCCTAAGAGGAACACACTTGGTTTAGTAGGTATCTTTTATCTTTTGGAATAGGTCTCAAAGACAATGGAGGAAAAACTGACAACAGTATGGACATGGCAGTAGCATCTTTTATTCTCAAAGCGATTAGAAAGAAGATGCTCAATGCCTGTGTTCAAAAGGCTTCAGGTACAGAACGGACACTGATTTGTTTAGGAAGATTATAAATGTACCATGTGTAATTTGTTTCACTCAATATTTCTGGTGTATTAATTTGAAATATACAATTTATTTAGATGATTACAAATCTCAATTTAAGGTTTTATAATTTTAGTTGTAAGCCTTTATCTTTGATGGAGTCTTTTGCCAGTTTATGAGAAAAAGGAATATGAACAGAAAAAATTAGCACTGTACAAAACCAAAAATCTTTCTAGGCTTAATGAGCTTCTCAGTGTAAAATACTCAGTGACTAGCTTGTATTGTATGTACAATAAACCATAACATATAAAAATCACTTGCCTAGACTGTGTCTTTGGACTTGGTCCTTCGTCCTTTTCCTCTTTATCTTAAGCCTTCTGTAAACAGGGCAGAAGTAAGCACCTTACATCCTATTTCTGATTTCTCTAGGAATAAACAGATACTACGGCTATGGTGACACCATTGCTAGTGTTTACTCAACATTCTTTTAAGGTCTAGTCTAAAAATAAAATGTATCTATTAAAAATCAACAAAAACTACTACAAGCAAAGAAATGCAGATTTCCTCCTTCTCTTGTGAAAAGGACACCATTCTTTTTTGACTTTAATCTAAATGTTCCCATTTTCTTGTCTTCTCAAGTCTTTTCATCACCCAAATCTGACCTTTACATTTCTATACAGGAATATAATGTTGGATACACTTGCTTTAAAGGCTCAACAATGTCCATGATATAAGCTGGCAAGTCTCACAAGGTGGCAAAAAGAACCATAAAAAGCTAAAATAACAAAAGGACTCTATTCACATTCTTAAAACAAGAAAAATAATGAAAGGATAACAACCAAGCACACCATCCCAGAAGAGCCTATTTTAGCCAATAGATTAATCAAATTAAGGACATCTTTTTGGTATAAGTAACAATATTTTTAATGGCTCCTTTCCATCAATACTACCAGGCACAGTGCATGTCTCAGAATAGTTTATGTCCCACAATGGCTCAACTGCTGACCAAATTTGTAAGGATTTTTAGTAGCCACTTTAAGTTATATACCTGCTATTAGAGAGATCTCAGCCATGGTGTTCTCTGATTTACATAACATGAACACATACAAAAGCTAACTGCAGCACAGGAATGACTAGGCACACACTACCCTAGATGTTTCCTTACAAACACTGTCTCTGTTAATCTGTGATCAAAGCTTAAACCGCTTTAAGAGGAAAATTTCAAGCTGCCTAGGACTTTGCTATATCTAATAAAGTACATTTAAATAAAGCATTAATCATCCGACAGATGATACAATTTTAAGAAATTTAGTAGCACCACCTTCTGATAAGGACACCATGATGTCATACACAAATATATTCCTAAATAATTAATCAAATGCACTTCTGTATTTTCATTTGAATATTAAAGAACATCTATCCAAAATAAATAATATTCAGAAACTTAAGAAATAAAAGCCCAAGTGTCCCAACACCCCTCTCCCACTAAGCCAACTGTCTAGTTACCAGGCATTTATTAAACTGTGCTAACACGGTGATAAGCAAAAAAGATAGCCACATCAAAGTGAAATCAGGGTGACCAATAGTCCTGATTTTAGCACTCAGTCTTATGTCCCAAGAAATCCTCAGTCCTGAGAAAAACAAGGTGGCTGGTCGTCTTTTGTGGAATACATATTGATAGGAATTTGCTTCCTCTCATGTTTCATAATTTTAAAGATGTGGAACTGTGAAGGCTTAGAAAACATCTTGCAGGGACTTCCCTGGTGGCGCAGGAGTTAAGACTCCACGCTCCCAGTGCGAGGGGACCCAGGGTTCGATCCCTGGCCACGGAACTAGATCCCACATGCATGCCGCAACTAAGAGCTCGCATGCCACACCTAAGGAACCCGCCTGCCACAACTAAGGAGCCTGCCTGCCACAACTAAGACCCAGCACAACCAAATAAATAAATAAAAACATCTTCCCGGCAATCAAGAAAAAAAAAAAATCTTGCAAATGTACAACAAGCTTATTTTTTTTTCACAATGTGATCATACTCTTCTCTGAAATAAAACATGGACACTAAAAACCAAACTGTGTACATCACTTAGTATAAGAGCAAAGTTTGAGTGTGTATGGTAACAAACAATATTTGTATGGCCTTTACAATTTACAATGTATTTTGACATGACTTTTCTCATTTGGATAAAAATTCAAGGAATCTGTCATGAAGGAACACTGTCCCTTAATTAGAAAAGTATAGCTTTCATAGAATTAGTATCTGAATATGCATTAAGTGCAAGTGATCACAAGGGTTACAAAGATGAACGAAACATACTTGCTCTCAAGAAGCTTACAATTTTGTAAGAAAGGTGAGACAAAAATCATGGAAAATATCATGAGAAAAACAAAAATACTATGGAAATTCAGAAAAAGGTCGGCAGCAAAATGTAGGAATATGATTAGACTACAGTAGAAAGCACGGTCTGAGTGGACCTCAAGGTACAAAGGGACAGGAAAAAAAAATAGCAAGAGAGTCTACAGTTAAGATAATGAAGATCTCTGAGTATTAGTCAAGAGATTTGACTCATTTTGTAATCAACAGTACTGGATATTTTGAAGAAAAACATACCAATATTGAGAAAAACTAAAGCTACTTTTTTTTAAAAAAATTAATTTTATTTATTTATTTTTGCTGTGTTGGGTCTTCGTTTCTGTGCGAGGGCTTTCTCCAGTTGTGGCAAGTGGGGGCCACTCTTCATTGCGGTGCGCGGGCCTCTCACTATCGTGGCCTCTCTTGTTGCGGAGCACAGGCTCCAGACGCGCAGGCTCAGTAGTTGTGGCTCACGGGCCTAGTTGCTCCGCGGCATGTGGGATCCTCCCAGACCAGGGCTCAAACCCATGTCCCCTGCATTAGCAGGCAGATTCTCAACCACTGCGCCACCAGGGAAGCCCTAAAGCTACTTTTTAAATAAAAGGAGTTCTAACAGAAATCTGGACAATACATCTAGAAAAGTTAAGCATTTTATTAAATATGATTAATATGTGGCCTACTTTTAAAATGCATGGATTGATTTGCAAGAAAAACCTCTAACAAAATGAAAACCAAAATTAAGAGGTCAGAAACAATATGCTGCATAGAGGAAAGAAGTTGCAAGGGACTGGCAGAAGATAGTTAGGACAACTGGTAATTTCAGTTTTATCCCACAACGCCGTACGAACACTAAGTACCTACTATGTTCAGGCAGTACAGATACTAGATCCACACATCTTAAGCCTCCCCCTTTTAATAACAGGATGTTCACTTTGATACCACAGCATCTGATATTTAAAGCATACTGAGATGAGATTACTTTTAGTTAACACCACGACCACAGAACATGGTACTTAGGGTATTTGCCTAAGATCTCACTTGTACTGACAAATGAGGCAGATGTATGGGCCAGGCCATATTTTTCCTCAAAAAGCCCCTTTGGATATGCCTAAAGCATAAAAAATACTCAGTTAAGGCTTAAATAGTTCATGGCCAGAGATCTATGTATAATGTTAATTGTTGCATAACCAACACTTAACACAGTGCCTGGAATACAGAAGGCAATTATTTGTTGAATGAATCAAAACCAGTTTCTTGCCCTAGAGCAGGGGTTGGCTAATTCCAGCCCACAGGCTAAACTTCACCATGTCTGTTTTTCGTAAATAATGTTTTGTTGCAACACAGCCATACAACTGCGTACTGTCTATGGTTACTCCTACTAACACAGCAGAGTTGAGTGGTTGTGACAGAGAATACGTGGTCCACAAAGCCTAAGATATTTATTAACCGGCCCTTTACAGAAAGTTTGCTGATATGCCCTGGAAGAGATAAGGATAGATCTTGTCCATTAATTCACTGGTGGCAAATGGGTTTTAGCTCAAACAGCAACTCAAAATATTAATGGCTACCTGGAGTGCAGTGTTAATAATGATTCTGGACTCAAAGGGAAAGAGTTCTCAATTATCAATGTCTACTATGGTTTAGGGAAAGGAGAAACAGGACTGTAACTAAAAAACATTTGAAAATTTCTGCTGTAGAATATTTCACATAGCTAACATGTTGTCTGATAGTTTTACAAAGATGAATTAGTTAGCTGCAAAATAATACGCAAAAACCTCTACAACAACAACAAAAACCTTGAAAGGAATCACTGAGGATGGTCCACCTGAATGCTTAAGACTGTCTATCAAAAACAATTTTGGTTCTGGCATAGTTGATGTTGCTCTATTTTATAACATTCAACAGGCACCTTATACACTTAGTCAACAGATTCAGCTGTCAAGGCCATTTGTGAGGATGATAAAAAACAGTGTTATTAGGGGAACCTAATGTAGGACCCCAACATATCCCAAAACTCCATCAAGCTTTACAGATAAAACTGAAAAGGGCATCTTGGGTAAAGCACTATATTTTTACATTTGGAGCTAAATCTGATCTATTAAATCTGCTCACTTTGATTTTGGAAGTAGTTAACATAATAAACAGCTTAAGATTAAAGCATTCATGCCACTAGGGCTCTGCAAAGTTTCCTTTCAGATTTGTTTCAGAAAAATCCTTTGTGTCTTGGTCCTATGTTAAGTACTTGCACCCTAGCTACCAAGAGAGGCTGAAAAACCTACCATTTTCATTTTCTATAAAGCAAGGTTATACATCAAGACTCATTTAGGTCTGTATCTATTCAGACACTGATGAGTCTCTCTAAAGATAAATGTAAACACACACATCTGTATGTCCATATAATAAGACATTTTTCATCAGATATTATGTTTCTATTAGATGTAGCCTGGCCCATATGGGCCACACCCTGGCATGATAGGAAGTTAAGGAGCCAGGCATAGGGTATTTGAGGAGGTGGCAAAACAAAATCACTGATGGGAATGGTGGGAGGCGATGTCTCAAGGTCAGATCAAATTTAAATCTGAAGACCCAGAAGCCTGGGAGAAATTAAAGTGACATTAGAGCAGTGGTTTCTGTGATTATTGTAGGGAGTGGGAGTGTGTATGTGTGTGTGTAAGTTTTAAAAAGCACCTCTGGAAGATTCTTAACACCTCCCTTCCTCCTTAAGACCCTAAGACCTATATCCTAGCAAAGAAAGATCAGGGTCTATCAGAGCTCATATTATTAGTCTTCTTTGATTCCAAGTAAGTGTCCCCTAATTTAGCACAGAAAAGGAAGGTCTCTGTGTTCCTCAGGTCTCCAGAAATCAGTATTTTAAATAATCCTCAGTCATTTAAATAATCCACTCTTAACATCTTAGCTTCCACGTGTCACAGAAAAAAAGGACACCACCACTGCAAAGGGTTAAGAAGGTTAACCAGATGTTTTACTCTGTTCCTAGTGAAGCCACATTTTCTCCAAGTCTCCTGAATTTGTGATTCCAGAATGTAACACTTACACCGAAGGTGTTCAATAATGTTTGCTGAATAGGTTGCAGAATGAGATGATTACATCAACCACAGAGATATCCCCAGTAGTTAGGGAAAATATGTGCTTTCATGCATTTTAAGAAATCAAAGTGAGGCTCTTTACTACCAGCAGACAGACCAGAATTCAAGTTAAGGGTAAGGACTCCAGAACAAACCACACCCACTTTTATGACTGGAAGAATGCCACAAATATTTCTTTTAACATAGATACTCAGATTTTATAATACACCACCCTCCACAAGGATGGGGGAACATTTTTTAAACAATTTTACAGTCTATTTCAACACAAGGTTGAATTCAGAAATAAACAGAATTAGTCTTTCATGAGAGAAGGAACAAATGACTACAATTTTTTTATTTCATTTTACTGTTACCTTCCTAAGATTAAGACAAAGCTTAATATGACTGCCCCCAAATGCATTTGAAGCCATAATAAGAATGCCATAATTTCAGATTGTGGGTTTATAATCTGCATTACATTCTAAATGAAATTTCAAGACCAGGACATTCCTAATGGAAAATCCCCTAGTAAATGTGCCACAAGTTCAGAGGAGAAAAATTAACCAACTAACAAAAAACAGTAGAAGCACAGGTACTTCTCATAGTTTTCTCTAATAATTTTAACATCTTAATCTAATCAGCAGTTTATGCTAGTTAATGCCCACACTGGCTTGTGCAGCTAGCTGTCTTATAAAGTTGTTTTAGACTAATGTAACAGTTCTTCCTTTTATACTCTAGCCTCTTCAGTTTATTCAAAGAGGCATTTAGTACCCAGTATAATAAAGACCACTTAGAAAAATAAAAGGCACGCCACACTTTGTAAGCCATAAATAATGCTTACATTTGGCTTTTCCATACATTATTCCACTTACTTGCATAATTATTAGGTCAGTAAGCACTTTTATTTTTTATAAAGTAGTTTTGAAACATGCCTATCTTGGCAATTCTATAAGATACAAGTCAATATACAAAAATAGCACACACATGTCTTCATTCTTGGACATTAATATACACCAAATGAATGGATAAAGACAATGAGGACTGAATCTGGGTGTTAATTAGGTTGCAAGAATAAGGAGAGCAGTGGGGAAAACACAGAAAGCTAGCAGGCACTTCTTATAATCAATCCTGAGTTTCAAAGTAGCATCTTCAGATATTTACTTCTTTCCTTGTCAATACCAAGTGATTCCATCAAGGATGTTAAAACAGATTACATTAGTCCTACAGTATTCCTATTCTAACCTTCTCTTGTGCTCTTACCTCACAATTATATGTATTATGTAATTCTTACAAATCTATCAATTGGGACACAAACTGCAGGGTTTAAGACTTTAAAAACTGATAAAGAAGAAATCGCATCTAAAATATGAGCTCTCAAGCATTACACTTTTTTTTAACATTTACTATTTTCCAGGCACCTATATACACTGATGAATCTCCACTACTTCCAAACATTTAACCGGACTCTAAGGAATTAGGTGGTTCTCCCATACCTGTAAAGACTCATCACCCTCAGTAGTGCCTTCCACCCTGAGTCTGTGTCAAAAATTCCTTGGCAGAAACTGTTTCTAAGCTAATTGCCTCAAACTAACATTTTCAGACCTTGATGTCCTCCCCAAAGACACAAAGTAATAAAGAGTAAAGGCTTTCCAACTATTTCAGACCCACTTCTCACAGAAATTCTGAAATCAGAAAATCTCTGAAATCTGCAAGTTTAATTTAGCGGCAAAACCTGACCCAACATAAATTTTTTTCACAGCAAAACTTCACCCAAGCACTGATGTGCGGCTATTTAGTTTTTATTTATCCCATTAAGTGTAACTATTCATATTTCACTTTAGAAATATTAAGTGCTTGATTACTCTTACTAATATGCAAAATAAATCTTTCCAAAAAGTTCTGAATTCCAAAATACCTGGCACCAAGGGTTATATAGGTAAGGTATTACAGACCTATAATCCATTTCACAAACATCTACTAGAGCAAAATACTCTCTTAAACATTCTCTGCACTTTTCAATTTCTAAATTGTTGTCTACCCTGATTCACTGTTAGTCTAAAACTTACGTACCCTTTTAATATCATGTACAGATCCCACCTCATTTTTTTTAATTAATTAATTAATTTATTTATTTTGGGCTGTGTTGGGTCTTCGCTTCTGTGCGAGGGCTTTCTCTAGTTGTGGCAAGCGGGGGCCACTCTTCATCACGGTGTGCGGGCCTCTCACTATTGGGGCCTCTCTTGCTGTGGAGCACAGGTTCCAGACGCGCAGGCTCAGTAGTTGTGGCTCACAGGCCCAGTTGCTCCGTGGCATATGGGATCCTCCCAGACCAGGGCTCGAACCCGTGTCCCCTGCATTAGCAGGCACACTCTCAACCACTGCGCCACCAGGGAAGCCCCCACCTCATTTTTAATGTCTTCTTGGACTACGAAAGCCTAAAGGTTTTCACTTCTTCCTTTGATTCTATAAGCACTCATCTATATCACTCATTTGGGTATTATTATTATTTTGAACTATTTACATTTCATGATGATTAAACTTTCATGTCTTTGCTAAGAACCTTTTGTGCATAACTACTCAATTTAATCATAACATACAGCAACTGAGATCAACCAGCTCCAATTATAGGCAGTCAGATGAACGACTCCTCAAAAGACAGATGCCCTAAGTAATGAGGGATTATAGTTGGAAATAAATGTAACACTTAAAAAAATTAGTGTAAGAAGCAGCCTATGATGGGAATTAATAAGGACAAACCACTGAACTCTTCATGTATTCTTTCAATTAAAATAAAACAAATTTGAGCACTTACTATGTGTGCCAATTACCATTTGAGACTGTGTTGGAAAAGTGACATGGTGTTTCTTCTCTCTTGAAACATTTTCGAGGGGAAGAGAGGATAGATGAATAAATAAATATAATTATTTGGTAAGAACTGTGAAGGTAATAAAGAGGGGATAGTCCTTTATATAAGGTGATCAGGAAAAACTTCTCTGCAGATGAGACATCTGAACTGAGATGTAAGGTTCAGACTAAGGCAGAACTGCGGACAGCTGAAGAAAGAGCATGACAGACAGAAAGCAGTTGTAAGCACCAAAAACTCAAAAGGTGGTAAAGGGCTGGTGGGGTCGAGATCAGAAAGAAGTCCAGTATGGCTGGAGCTTAGTGAGCAATGGAAAGAAGATAAAGTTGTGAAGTAAGCAAGAACTGGACCTGGTTTTTATTTTAAGCCACTGGGGTAGGAAATTGGGACTGGAGGGTATTACATGATCTGGTTTACATTTTTAAAGGATGACTTTGTCTTCTGGGTGAAGACTGAGGAATGACAACAAGTTAGAAAGTTCCTGTAGGAGTCCAGGCAAAGATGACTGCGGCTTTAACAAGGGTGATATCACAGCAACACAGGATTTTAGAGCTCAAAAATACCTTAACTGTTAATCAAACTTTGTCTACATAAAGATAAGTTCTAAGAGAGGAGTTAACTTGTTCTAGGCTTCATGGCCTGTGCCAGAGGGAACTGAAGCCTAGATCACGCAGGTCAAAGTTACCACTACTAAACCATGCTACTTAAACAGGGTAGAATCAAACTAGTCAAAACTAGCACATCAGGACTTCCCTAGCGGTCCAGTGGTTAAGAATTTGCCTCTAATGCACGGGGTGCAGATTCGATCCCTGGTGGGGGAGCTAAGATCCCACATGCCTCGGGGCCAAAAAACCAAAACATAAAACAGAAGCAATATTGTAACAAATTCAATAAAGACTTTAAAAGTGGTCCACATCAAAAAATAAATACAGCATATTCTAAAACAAACAAACAAAAAAGCAAAACTAGCACATCATTTCTCAGTTTAGCCCTCATGCTCAATGGAATCAGTTAAAACTTATGAGAAAAAGTGAAATAAGTAAGTGTCCAATCCGAGCACCTGAAGGTTCAGAGAAAAGTGCATAAGGGCCTGTTGGGAGTAAAAAGAGCAAAAGTACTCTCAACTCACACTGCATAATTATGAAACTTCTACTCTAATACCATAATCTCTAACTGACAGAAAATATCAATTTATCCTCTACATAGGACCCACTGGTGGACAAGACGTATCAATCACTAAAGCACCGTAAGTGCTTTTCAAAGTGGAGTTTATCATTTTTGCTCAACCAGAACTCTAAAGTGAATAGCAGTAACAGCAGCCCTGCTCATTAGAAAGAGAACCTCTTAATCACCGTCTTCACTCTTTTCTGTTCTACTTCCTGCCCTTCCACCTCTTCACTATTATCACCATCATCACTTTCATGGAAACAATAGAAAACTTTTATAAATGCTCTTCCGTCCTTAAAAGCTTGCAAATCCTGTATTCTCTTTGTTCAACGAAGATCAAGTAAGGTGACAAGGCTCTTGGAGGAAAAAAAAACTTAAGTATAAAAAACCTAAAATACAGGGAATTTCAAACATTTTTCAGCTAGCAACTTAAACTATATAAGCAATAGTGAGTGGCAACTTTGTGACTAATTTGGATGTCCAGGACATAAAATATGATCTCAGTATGTTCCCTAATTCAGAACAGCTGACCAGTTAATTATTTAATATAGGGAGAACTAAAGCTTCCTATTAAATGAACGCCCCCTACTGTGGGATTAGCTCATGGGGGCAGGAATTCTATAGGGCTTATTCCCTGAAGCTATCCTGAAGCTAGTTTTTTACACTTATTTCTTCCCTAAACCACTCCGAATCTTTCTCTTTCTCTGATGCCAACCCTGTTCTTACAAACAGTGGTGTTCAGACTCAATACTCTCTTTATTCACACCCATTTTATTATTCCTAGGGAAATAACTGGCACTAAATTTCCAAGAAACTGGGTGCAAACTACAACTACAAACTACAAACTACAACTTATGTATCTTACTTCTTTCATAACCTGAAACTTGTTACTTGAACCAAATGCAGGTTGTCCTAAAAATCCTTTAAAATTTGGAATGGTCCTAAGACATGACTTTTATGAAAAGAGTTGTTTAACAAGGATTGCTACAATTATTCTTAAATAAACATGAAAAAGAAAAAACTTTCTCCCAGAAGGTAAAAACATTCTTATTTGTTTTGGAAAAGTATCTAGACAACATCAAATTCTCAGGTCAAGGACATCAAATTCTCAGGTCAAGGACACATGATTAAACTAGAAGTGGGAAAAAGTACATAGCTTTACTACATGAAAGCTACTACATATCCTAAAATTGTGAAAGTCAACTAATAAAAATCTGTTCAGGGTTATGTCAAAACTTGAACATATAAGCAACCTATCTACGGTTGAGTAATCAGACGTACAAAACAAGTATTAAAACCAAAAATTGACTTAAAAAATAACAATTACCTAATCTCCTACTGCAATCCAAAGTTGAATGGGGGGAATTCCCTGGCGGTCCAGTAGTTAGAACTTGGTGCTTTCACTGCCAGGGCCTGGGTTCAATCCCTGGTTGGGGAACTAAGATCCCACAAGCAGCGCAGCGCAGCAAGTTGAATGGACTGCTCAATGGAAAAAACTGCAAAGAAATTAAACTTAAAATGATTATATATTAATGAGATTCTAAGATAAAGCACATGAAAACACTGCCTCACATTTATCTATGGTTCCTATTCTTCTCTACTCCTCCAACAAAAATATGTTCAATATACTGCAAAGCATGGAAAAATGAGTAATACACACAAAAAAGTAAATAATAACCAGACATTTGGGAATATTTTAATGGCCTTTCAGATAAATGTGGATATTCTCCTTTGATACTATACCAAAACTCAATTGGCTGAAATATATTGGAATGGGTAACCTTATCAATAAACTCTACATTCACATTAAGACCCACTGGTCTTGGGGGCTTCCCTGGTGGTGAAGTGGTTAAGAATCCACCTGCCAGTGCAGGGGGCACAAGTTCGAGTCCTGGTCCGGGAAGATCCCACATGCCGCGGAGCCACTAAGCCCATGTGCCACAACTACTGAAGCCCACGTGCCTACTAGAGCCTCTGCTCTGCAACAAGAGAGAAGCCACCACAATGGGAAGCTCATGCACCGCAATGAAGAGGAGCCCCCACTCGCCGCAACTAAAGAAAGCCCGTGCGCAGCAACGGAGACCCAACGCAGCCAAAAATAAATAAATTAAAAAAAAAATGATCCATTGGTCTAGCTAGAACTTTGTTTCTTATCCTTGCGTGATCTTATAATATCATGCACTGGTGACTTGGAAAATATTGGCTTACAGAGTCATGTGGATCTTCAAATATTGACATATTTCATTATACATTATTTTAAAAATCATGTCCATTAACATCACCAATATCATCGGAAAAATCTTCCAAAATTCTAATTTTCCCTTGAAAACTAGAACTTTATCATTGCCCGTAAATACTGTCAATCTTTTCCTTTTAAAGATCCAGGTTCGCTTCTTGAGAAAATGTCAGTCTAATACCCAAGTCTGAAAAACTTCTTCAGTTTGTCAAGCATTCTTTTAAGTAAAAATGGTGTTCATGAAAAAAGTGGCTAATTCAGCTTGCAACTCAAAAATCACACAAATGCTTTCCTTAGAGGCAACCATATTTCAGTATGACAGCAGAAAAAGCGTTTTAAGCATACTTCCTATTTTGTCACAGTACATTAAAATGATATGTACAAAGTTGAGATCTGATAATTTTTTTTTTACTTCTTCATCAAGTGCATTTAGACTTTTTTTTAAACTGTGAGTGCATGGCACTGAAGGATATGTACCATGACTGCTAATACAGGGAGGTACTCTCACCTGATTTGTTCTTAGATGTCAAAAGTTTTACCCACCTTTGCTTTTGTACATTGGTATAGATGTCAACACAGAGAAAAGGCAAAGGACATCTCAGTATTATTGTAAACAGTTCTGTACTTGTAGACTCCCTCAAAATGTCTAGGCAATCCCCAGGATTCCTTGAACCATACTTTAAAAACCACTGAGCTACACAATTTATTTGGTCACAATCACAATTATTCTTCCTTACTTCTCATTCATACCTTAATAGGAATCTTAAAAATTAAGCAATCTAATCAACTTCAATTGGCACTAGCGATGCTACAGGTGAACAGAAGCTTTATACATCATCTTTCCCACTGAGGAAGCAAAGAGGTTCGGAAAGCTTACAAACTTTGCCTAAAATCTCACTGCACTGGTATGATTACAAGCAATACTTATTTTCTTCATTATACTTTTCTGTATTCAAAACACTTTAGTGCAAAATCTCAAGTTCAACAATTTCAAGAGCAGAATAACAGATGCACATGTTTATATACCTCATTACTATCCCTTGTTATTATCTGTACAGTACAGAATTCAAAGTTCCTGAGGAATTCCCAAGTTTTGCTATAGTTACTGAGGAGCTTAATGATAACTTATAAATCTTAGAAGCAGCAGCTATAACTATGTTAGCATAATGTAGTCTCACTGCAATCTAACAACACGTAGGTAACAGTTGGATGTGATATGCACACCACTTTGACACCTACAAACTATTAATTAAACAAAAAGAGCTTATATTTATAGTCTTCATTCCCAGTAACTAAGAACTTTTAGAAACTCCCCCCCCTTTTTATAGAATACAGTGACTTGAAAAATATATTCTAATAAGAAGGATAAATTATAGAAAACTCAGATAATTAGAATTTTGCATAACATTTTCCATTTCCTTTCTAGAAGCTTTTGCCAAAAAACTGTTATTAAATGGACAAACAGATTTTCTTTCATCTTTGTGCCCTTCCCACAAGGCAAAGAGGAGGAAAGCAACAGGTAAAGGTGATCCACCAATGGGGCAATTAGTTCACTGTATATTTTCAAAATAAAGTTACTTAACAAAATGCTAAGTTTTAAATAGAGGAGAGAAAACTATTTAATTAAAAGTACATATTTACTGAAATAAATATTCAAGGCAACTACTGAAAAACTCAGCAAGACGCTCCATGATGTAGCAAAAGTGATGATTCCAAGAAGTCAATAACTGAAAATGTTCAAAATTACGTATAACTACTTTTAATGGATGCTCTCTTCCTTTAACATCTTTAGTCTGCCTGTACAACAGTTAAAAACATTCTATCCCCACCACTGGAAAAGATTACCTAGCAAGTTATCTCATGGGATCAGAATCCAGCTTAAATTTAAAATGTCTCACTGAAATAAATAAATACATACATACATACGCACACACATACAACTACAAAATTACAAAACAGCATAACTACAAGAGTTAAGCGTTAGGAACCAGCCCAATATAAAATTCAAAATCAGAACGTTAGATAATTATTCTGTATAGTTAGACTAAGATTAATTTGAAAGTGAACACATTTCTAGTACCTGAGCACCTCATATATAATTTTAAGTGTGGTAATACTCCAGAATATTGTTCTGTATAGTAAAAACCAAATGGAAATTCTGCAATCTATGTTGTAATTTTTTATTTTTTATTTTTTGGCCGCCGCGCGGCTTGTGGGATCTTAGTTCTCTGACCAGGGATTGAACCCTCGGCCCTCTGCGGTGAACGTGGGGAGTCCTAACCACTGGACCACCAGGGAATTCCCCAAATATTCATTTCTTTCTTTTATAAGTTTTAAGGTTCCTTGGAAACTGTTTACAAATTTTGATCCACTATTGATGCAAAGAAAAATTCTTCATAAATCGCTACTGAAATAATAATCAGTTGCTGTTGTAGCCTTAATTTGACTAACATTGGGAATAAACACACCAGTGTTAGGAAGTATGGAGAAGTGGTATTTCTTTTTGTTAGTGGTGTATTTTAAGAAGTGATTTTAATTTTTTGAAGGCAGCACAGAAGTTCCTGATAGTCTTTCTTCTCTAAAATACAAATTCTATGACTAAAGGGATTGGTCTTAGAATCCAGTGATCAACTAGGTTCAAACAAAGTACAAGAGATTATACAGCAAGCCAGTCTTTACTGCAAATAGATAAATTCATCCTATTCCTTGCACCTAATGCTTCCATTGTGTTCATAACATTTCCAAAGGACTAATAAATGAAAAGACTTAAGTTCTCAAATGGTAATTAGTACCTTTAAGTACTATTGCAAAATATCTTAACACTGAAAAACATCAGGCTTTCAGCACAAGGGTAAGCCACAGTACAGACCTCCTGCTTGCTGAAAAATCTATCCAGTGTTAACAATGAATCATTGCATCAGCCAAAATATCTGTTTCTTAACTTTTTCTAAAAGAAATCCAATTTGAAAAGGGTAACTGTAAAAACTTCAGCCTAATCTCTGACTCTAAGGGTCTCAAAAATTATAGGAGGGGGAAGAAAAATCAAGGCATAAATTTAGTCACAACCCTATATGGTCTTACAGAGTTTAAGATCAATCTTCATCAAGATTTTCTATAGACTGAACATGTGACACTACTGCCATAATACAAAAGACAGCTTTTGAATATTCAGTTCATAAATACTAAACTATTCCTGGTGCCAGTCAAATCTAAACACTACAGATCAATACCCACCCCTTCTTTACCAATACATAACACAGAAACACATTATTTTGAGCCTTTGGGAAAATGACGACAAATGCATACCAGTAAGACCTTGATATTCAATAATAAAACTCCCTACTTACACTTTTGGAAGAAAAATAAACGACACCTTTGCAAAATCAGTCAAATCCTATTTGTATGAGATCCCGTTTCCCTATTTAATTTCACTGCCTTAATAAATATTGATCAAATACCTACAACAGAAGTCAAAGAAAACTGAACATGGACAGTTTCTCATTCAAATCTTAGACTTTATATTTAAAACAACATGTATAATTAGTTACTATGTTATCAATCTCTGCATAGGTCTTCTACCAATCTTGAATTATATTGGAAGATACACCTGTAAGATCCTACTGTACATGGATCAAAGTTTTTTATGATGAATTCCCTATCACACCTCGCTAGACCCTCCTTACATGGTGGCTCCTTACCATGGGGGCTCACTTTCCCTTTACACAGCTAAGAGAAAATACTGAAATTCCACAGTAAAGGACTGTTTTGAGGATAAAATCGAAATCAATTTGTAAACTTAAAATGGTTCCAAAACCAATGTGGAAATGTTTCTTTTTGAAGGAAGACAAAGTTCTCTTCAAATATCATCTCTTTAAATGTTTATTACAGTTAATCCCTAAATCTAAGTGCTAAACACTTACTATGTGCACAGGCAAGGTTCTAGTAACTAAGATACAGTAGAAAATAAAATGGACCAAGTCCCTACCCTCATGGTGTTTACATTTAACAAACTGGTATTGTCTCTGTGCAAAGAACACATCCTGTCCATGGACTCTATAATTTAGTGGGATAAGAAAAAACACATATAATGATAACAGGAGGTAGGAAGTGACGCTTGTCATAGAAAGGAAGAGAGATGACTTTCATAGGGTGGGGGAGGGTGGGAAGGGGCAGAAAGAGCAATCATTTTCATGAACCCACACCAAAGTTTAAAATTAAGCCAGTTTATTATTGGGTTCTTCAGTTGTATTCCCATACTTGGCACATTAAAACCAAACTGGATACACGTGTTTCAAAGACTTACTTTCCGGCTTCTTCAGATAAGGGAGCTTCACAATTTATTATGAATGACAAAAAGAAAATGCAAGTGAAACTACTTTCCCGTAGTGCAGAGATCAAAAGCACGGATGGGCTCAAATAAGACTATCATTCAGGGCTCTGTGTCCTTAAAGTTAATTCACCATTCTGATATCAACTTCCTCTCTTAAAACCTGGTAATGAAACTACCCAAATGATTCTACACTGTTTGACTAACGTACTCACCTTTTTTGGGGTATGATGGGACGACCATTCTCTGTAAAATGTAATTCACTATAAAAATGTCATATATTTCCCTCCAGGTTCTCTATTATGGTACGTTACTGTCCTACAAGTCAGCAGGACCACTGACTAGTTATCTTATCTTTTCCAGGCCTCAGTTTCCTCCTCCGTAAAATCAGAGGGTGGGACTGGATGATCTAAATAGCCCTTTCCGGCCCTTAAGAAGTCCCACGACTCCATATGACTCAAACACAATTCAAGGGTCAGCTTTTAGGAGTAATACCAGCCTTAAGTTAAATGAACGTCTACCCTTTTTATGTTACTTTTTGCTAAGCTAAGGTTTTGTTGAACAAGTCCAAATAGCATTCTAATTACAAAAAAGAGGGTTAAAAAATGAATTTACGAGTTGGAACCTTTAAGTTTTATAAGCATGATAAATTATATTTTAGATATTTATATATTAGATGCTGTGCTACTAGCAAAACAAAAATCCAATCAGGTTGAATTAATTTTAAAATATTAAAATCACAATCTTCATTTAGGGTCAACTTTCTACCCCGTTAAAAATGTGATTTCCCGTTACTGTAACACAGAACTGCTTATGTTCACACAAGAGCTGCAGGGCAAAAATGGTTCTGAACTAATAAAAGGGGGTGGGGGATCAGGAGAAGGGGAAGAAAATCGTCTGCTTAAACTCAGCAAGGATGATCTTTTCTCCAAAAGCCATCAGGTTTTTTTCTTTTTTCCACAAGAAATATTCGGATGGCCCGATTCATTGGGGGTAGTTTTAAATAAGATTCACGGCGCTGACAGCCAACGTTAGGATTACACACATCGAGATGGCGAAAAAGAGAAGACAAACTTCCTGGATTTTCTCTCCCTCTGTAAGAGAAAGAGATTTCCTCTTGCTGACGAAGGGAAAGGCCCCTTTAACAGTTTTTCTCTACGCGGTGGCCGCTGCCAGACTAGGTGGGGCTCCCTCCGCTGCCTTCCTCCTGCCACTTCCCGCAACAAATGGAGCAAACCAGCCCCGTTTCAGGCAAACTTTTTCCCTGTCAGGCTCGAGCCCGCAGGACGCCGGGGAGTGGTTTCCCCCGAACGCTCCTCGCCCCAGCTCGGGACTGGGGGAAGCTGGGTCTCCTCAAAGGATAACTTTCTGGTTTCCGTTCTAACTTCCACTCACACCCAGGAGGAAAAGAGGCGGCCGGCGAGGGGGCTCCGGGGCAGGGGGGACGAGTCTTACGGGGAGCCGGCGGGGGACCGCGGGCAGCGGGAGAGGCTGCGGCGGCCGCGGGCAGGAGGGAGCAGGCGGGTGGGGGTGGGGGGGGTCCTCGGGCTCTCACTTCCTCCGCCATATTTCAGACATTTGACCCCTTCCGCAAAGCGCGCTGTTCCCCCGCGGCGGCGGCGGCTCATGCCCGCCGGCCTGGGAGGCAGCGCACTCGCCGGCCGGGCCCGAGCCCTCGCACCACCTGCCGCGCTCTCAGGCCGCCGTCGCCGCCGCCCCGGCCCCCTGACCGCCGCGCGCGCGCCCCGCCCGGCCCGCGCCGCACCCCACCCGCTCCCCTCTGCCGGCGCCCGGCCCCCGCCCCGCGCGGCCACCGCCGCCGCTCCCCTCAGCGGCCACGCACGCACTCTGCGAACCTCTCACGCTGTCACCGGGTCCCCGCAGCCAGCGTCGCTTCGCGCTCCCTCCGGGTCGCTGCTACCGGCGCCACGGCGGTCCTGCCGCTACCGCCGCCGCCGCCGCTCCGGCTGGCTTACACGCCTGACTCTGGGCGAGGTTTGGCGGTGTCGCCTTGACGTCAAGCGTTCAGCCTCGCTCTCGCTTCCGCCCGCGGGCGGGGCGCGCGGGAGCGCGGCCGGGAAGGGGCGGGGCCTAGGGGAGGGGCGAGGGGAGCCGAGGGGCGGGGCCTTCCGCGTCCCCGCAGCGCAAACCGGGAGCGCGCAGCGCTCTTCGTGGCGTTTCACCCGCGGTGTTTTTCTCTCCCTCTTACTGCCTCTTCGGCCTTCCCTCGGCTTTCCAAATCCTAGCGGGTTACAACGGTGCGAAGAGCTTAAAAACCGTACGAATTCAAAAGGTGCCTTTCATGCAAACTGTAATTCAGTCACCAACGCCACCAAACATTTGGTGCTCCCGTACTCCTTTGTGCTGGGGAAAGTGGCTGGAGAAGTAACAGCGCTCAATTTCCACACCTAGAGCTCCCGTGAGGGTGCCTTGAATAGGGCACAGTCTTTTTCATTCTTGAAGTGGTTTCTCGTGAATTGTCAAGCGTCTTCACCCAGGACAACTCTTTGCAAATTATCCTGTCAAACTCAGTTAACTAATCCAAGATTCCAAACAACTTTGTACCTAAATCAACTATTTATATGAGTAAAATAAATCGCACATTTAAATGCGTGACTAGAGTACTTTAAAGGGTTACCCATAGGTGGTCTATGATGTAACTACTGGGCAACAGAAAGGACTTTCTGTTCCAAATGCCTTGTTTCAAAAAGGGTGGGAACTTAACAGTGGAATTTACCATTATTAGAGAAAAGACTAAAATACGACTACCCTTTATACAAGATATTAGCTTTTTTATGAAAACTGGGTTTTGATGGGCAAAAATATTCAAAGAGAGAGCAAAAATATTCAAAGATGGGCAAATATGCAGGGAAAAGTAGGGGTTGGGGGGTCATTAAAGGCTAATTTTTGCTTAGTTCAGAGTTTAACTGGGCCCTGTGTTATAAGGCATTCTTTTTTTTTTTTTTTTTTTTTTGCGGTACGCGGGCCTCTCACTGTTATGGCCTCTCCCGTTGAGGAGCACAGGCTCCGGACGCGCAGGCTCAGCGGCCATGGCTCACGGGCCCAGCCGCTCCGCGGCATGTGGGATCTTCCCGGACCGGGGTACGAACCCATGTCCCCTGCATCGGCAGGTGGACTCTCAACCACTGTGCCACCAGGGAAGCCGTATCAGGCATTCTTCAAATAAATTTTTATGAACTTTTATGAATTTGGAAGATGAGCAAAAAATATGATTAATTTCACTCCTTTTAAGAATACTAGTAATTGAAAACTAAAGGAACAGATAAGAATGAACTATAATTATCCTAAGTTTTCTGTATAAGTGCTTTCTAGGTGTTTCACGATTTAGGTTAACTGAATATGTTGAATATTTTGGTAATTTCTGTTTCCTTAGAAAAACCGTTTTTTGATGGGAATTTCAAAGGCACGTGTCAGAGCAGTCTGTAGGAAATATTGTAAATTCTGAATGAATGAATTTCAAATAAATTGACTTTACTAACTTTTCAATTATTGCATGAAACTTTGAGAAGTCTGAAAGCCTGAAACTGAGTTCATGGGAGAAAATGTTACCTGGGTATACTGTTTTTTCTTGTCTCTCTCTCTTTTTTTTTTTTTTTTTGCGGTACGCGGGCCTCTCACTGCTGTGGCTTCTCCCGTTGTGGAGCTCCGGAAGCGCAGGCCCAGCAGCCATGGCTCACGGGCCCAGCCGCTCCGCGGCATGTGGGATCCTTCCGGACCGGGGCACGAACCCGTGTCCCCTGCATCGGCAGGCGGACTCCCAACCACTGCGCCACCAGGGAAGCCTTCTCTCTCTCTTTTTAACTCTTTGACCTTTGTGCAATTGATTTTCTTTTTTCCCCAGAAAGAGTCAGTTTCAGAAGATTGGAGCTAGGATTATTTAGAATTTGAGAGAATATGTAAAATAGTTAGATTAAAAATACATTTGTTTTCTTCTGTTACACTGGAAATCGTTTCACTCGTATTAAGCTATTATCTCTATGCAGAGAATGCCAGACTGTACATCTCTTAAGCACCGAACTCACTTATGGGTTTGAGCTCCTCGTTCCTATCCCCTTGAAAACTTCACCAGGATATTCCACTGGCAACTTGAACAGGTCATGTGTGCAAACTGAACTCATCACCTTTGTCACCAAACCAGTTTCTTCTCCTTTTGTTAACTGTATCACCATCTTTTAAATGACCCAGTCTTCAATCCTGATACTCCTTTTTCTGCCTTTCCTGAAACCATCAGTCAATTGGCACATCTATTAGATAGCAATTCATTTCTACTGAGACCACACTTGTTTGGGTTGGCATTACTTCTCAACTCCTGGACTTCAGGTGAACCTTCCTACCTTGCCTGTGGCCTCCTGTCTGTTTCTGCTGTGATCCATTCTACACATTGTTGCCAGATGAATTATCTTAAAGCATACTGACCAAGTCACTCTCTTTGCCAAAGAGCATTCATTTACTCCCCTGCCCTACTGAAGTTAAAAATCCTTGTATCTTATTTTTCCCTTTCACTTAAAAAATGCCTTACGGTCAGGTAGACTTCTCATCTTGCCCAGACATAGTGCTTTCCCACTTCTCTGGTGTGCAGAGGTGATTTCCTCTGTCTGGAATGCCCCTTCCCACCTCTGCCCGTTATTCAAGGTCCATTTACTTTCTCCAAGAAAGAGCACCTTTTCTGATATTTCCAATTTAATGTGGGCTCTCCTCTATTGAATCCCCATAACACTATTGCTCTCTTTTTTTGTCACTTGTTTTCTACCCTCCTCCTAGAACAAGGGCTTGCAAACTTTTTCTGTAAAGCCAGATAGTAAATATTTAAGGCTTTGTGGGCCAGATGGTCTTTGGTACAACTACTCAATCCTTTGTTGTGCAAAAACAACCATAGGATACATAAAGAATGAGTGTGGCTGTATCCTAATAAAACTTTATTTATGGACACTAATTTGAATTTCATGTAATTTTCATGTTTCACAAATCTTCTTTTAAAAAAAAAATCATTAAACATGTGAAAACTATCCTAGCTCATGTCTGTAACAAAAACAGGCTGTCATTGTTTGCCCTTTTGTACTCAGGGCCAGCTTCGGGGGCATGTGACAGGGCCCTGTGCTTAGAAAGTCCCCATGATCCTTTTCATGCTCTGATGGCACCATCTTGAAATTTTTAATGATTTTTCAACAAGAGGTCTGCATTTTCATTTTGCCCTAGGTCCCTCAAATTATGTAGCAGGTCCTACTGGTACTAGGAGATAAAGTCCATAAGATAAGGATAAATATTTCTCATGTTTGGTATGGTGGTTTTCATATAACAGGCATTGTTGAATTTTCTGTTCCTAAGGTACTGTGGAATAGTGGACAACACGAGAGTCAGAGTTCAGCTCCACTGCTTATTAGCTGCATAGTCTTGCACAAATTCCTTAATCGTGTCGAGGCATAGTTTTCTCATCTGCAACGTGGGGATATATAACCTCTGCCTTACAGAACTGTTGTAAGAGAAAGTAGAGAAAATAGCCATGTCTTAGCCCCTGAGACTAGAAGAAGCTCAAAATTAGTTTTTCCCTCTTTAGGGGAAGTGAATTAATAGTGTGCTCACCCATAACTCTTGCTGTATTTAACCTGATATGGTATTTCTGATTTTCCATGTATTTGCCTCTTTAGAAGTTTTACTTCAAATACCATTAGTTTCATTTAAAAAGTCCACATAAGTAAAGGTCTTACTGCAACTGCAAAATTAGATTTAAAAAAACCTTCACACTTACAATTTTCCTAATTAATGGTTAATGATTATTTGCATTAACAAGAGTCATGCTGTTTAACTTCCAATTAAGCATGGTTATCAGTAGCATTGAGAGTCATTAACCCTAAATATTATTATGTTATTTCATTCACAAATGAACAATATTGAAATTTGATCCTTCAAGGCACATTGTTACTGGCTTTTCCCTCTGTCGTGTAAGTGTATGTGTGTGTGTGTGTGTGTGTGTGTGTGTGTGTGTGTATAGTATATGATTATATAAAGGTAGTTCTATTTCTTTGCAACACCTTGCATAGCTGGGGTTGGAGGTTGAGAAGGATAAGAGGGCTGCTTGTTGATACAAAAGAGGAAAAACAATGACTTAAATCCCAAGTTAGTTTTGTTCTGTTTCCTTGGTCTAAGATTGTTTCAAATGCTATGCAGTTATTTTAGAAATTCTAGCACTTAATCACATGAGAGACCAGGTAAGAGCATATTAGATCATTGCTATTATAGGAGAACAACTCAGGACTCATACTCTCCTAGGGTAGTTTGTGTTTCTCTAAGATTTCTGTTTTGGGGAAACCATGTACTTATATATAAGAAAAATGAGGCAGTTTGGCATGTTTTCTACTCTGTGTAATAGCTATAATAACTGCTTATTTGTCTCAAGACATATTTCAAATTCTGTCTGTACTCTCTTTCAGCAGTTGTAGTCTTGACCGCCAAACCTGCCTACACCACATTAACTCTAACAGTTCTGTGATTTTGTCATTGATAATGTCTATGGTGTAAGGAATAGATTATACTTAAAATTTCCCCCTTTCTTAAGTTGTAGCTGAGAAAAACCATACAAATGAAAATGACATTCCCAGAGCCATCATGTAAATGAATGTTGAAGTAGAAAACCACTGGAAGAACCAGCTTCATGAAATTCCCCCTGTCATGAATTTTCAAAAGAAATTTAAGTTAAGAAAATCTTCAAAAACCGCATATAAATACTTTCAGAATCTGGGCTGTCTCCAAATCAAACAGCTAATAAAATCATGCCAAAGATGCTCAAGAGTTAGGCATCCCCTTAGAACTTATCATTATGATAGTCCTGGCTTCTACTCCCAGTCACTCCCAAGTCTTGTGTATGAATCACATACCTCAATAATGATGACCAAATTTCAGGAGGTTGGTTTGAATGATCCATTATACAGATGAGAAGCCTAAAGCTTAGGAAGGCTAAGTGACCAAGGCTATATATAAATATGTGGGCAGAGCTGAAATTTATATCTTAGTTTGCCTGCCTTCCTTTGGCACCATGCTGTGCTATTATTCCTCTGTTAATGCTGTTCTTTCAGCCAGAAAATCTTTCCTGTCTCTTTTGTATTTATCTAAATCTTAGTCATTGTTCTAGATCTAGTGGTTTCTTGCTTCTCTGAATCTCCCTAATAATTATTGTTTGTACCACTCATTTGGTACTTATCAGACATTGCCTTACTTAAATTGCTTTTGTCTTCTCTCTATCCTGAGATCCTTGAGAACCAAAAGCATATCTTACACTTCTTTGTATTTACCATACTGCCTGGCATCACATATTATAAATAAAATGTAGTGTGGGGAGTCTTGCTAATCTTGGTGCGATTCTCCAAGCTGATCATAGTGGATTTGTGACCTCTGGCCGTTATTTAACCTTTCAGAGTTTATTAGTAATCTTTAAAAATGTACATAAAAGTATCTAAAGTGTAGGGTTTTAATTTTTTTAAAAATAAGGGACCAGGGCCTTCCCTGGTGGCGCAGTGGTTGAGAGTCCGCCTGCCGATGCAGGGGACATGGGTTCGTGCCCCGGTCCGGGAAGATCCCACATGTCGTGGAGTGGCTGGGCCCGTGAGCCATGGCCACTGAGCCTGCGCGTCCGGAGCCTGTGCTCCGCAACGGGAGAGGCCACAACAGTGAGAGGCCCGCGTACTGCAAAAAAAATAATAATAATAAGGGACCAGGTATAAAAACGGAAGTAATACAGGGTAACAGTTAAGTGGATTGGCTCTGGAGTCAGATTGCAAATTCAAATGGAGGTTCCATTCATCTTAGGGAATTTACTTCTGGTGCCTGTTTTCTCATTTGTAAAATGAATACAGTAGAACCTACATTATGGTATTATTGTGAGGATTAAAAGAGTTAACAATACAAATAGAATAGTGCCCACCACAAAGTAAGCACTCTGTAAATGTTAGGTACGTCATCATGAAAAGATTCTCTATAAATATTGGTTCCTACTACATCCTCTGGCACAATAAAACTTTTTACAAACATGGTAAGAGTTCAACAGATCCTTGTTAAACTTTCCTTTTGCTTTGCTTATGACAGTTCTCAGTGAAGGATTGGTTGTGTTCTAAAGTTTCTTTATGTCAGTAGTTTGTAACTCAAAAATACTTACGCAGTGGAAACAATGCTATAAAGTTTATGGTGTGGGTACCTTAAAATATTATCTGATTATTAAGAAAGCTGAAAAAAAAACCTGTTTTAATCCATTGACACTAAAAACACAGTTCCAAAAGTACTATTTCAACTGCTACTAATCAGCATTTATAACACTGTTCCCTTAGTTTTCATGGCACCTTATTCTTGGGGTTTTGTTCTTTTCTCTCTAGCTTTTTCATCTCCCCCTCTTTATGCTATCCCTTCTTCCTCCTGACTTTTAAGGGTCGGAGTCCCCAGAGCTTGATTCTGGGTCCTTTTCTTCTTGGATACTTTCTTCTAGGCATTTCTAGTCTTTCCCATGGCTTTATATGCCATTTAAATGCCAGTGGCTCTTAGATCTATATCTGCAGTTCAGACTTCTTTGCCAAGCTCCAGTTGCATAGGGCCAATTGCCTCCTGGAAAGCTTTCCTTGGTTGACCTCTCCAAATATGCTCTTCCTCCAGGAATCCTCTATTCAATAAATGGTACCAGCTCCCTAAAACAGAGAACTATCACTTCCCTCTGCCTTTTCCACATATCAAATTCTTCACCAAATCCTGTTGATTCTACAGTTGACCCTTGAACAATATGGGGGGTTAGGGCCACTGACCCTCCACCCATTCGAAAATCTGAGTATAATTTGTAGTTGGACCTCCTTATGAAGAGGGTCCTCCAGATCCCCAGTTCCTCATCAGCAGATTCACCCAACCTCAGATAGTGTAGAACTGTAGTATTTACTATTGGAAAAATATCCTCATAATAAGTGGCTCCGTGCAGCTCAAACCCATGTTGTTCGAGGGTCAACTGTACTTCCCAAATCACTAAAATATGACCACTTTTCTCCATATTCATTGTCTGATTGGTTTATGTACTTTTGCCCTTCTTCCCATCCATTGTCTAAAAGTGGTCTTAATTTTTTAAAAAAGCTTTTTATAATGGAAAATTTCAGTTACACATAGAGGAGCCCCTATGTACACATCTCTCAGTTTCAACATTATCCTAATTTTTGCTACTCTTGTTTCATTTGTCCCCTCCCTTTTTTTTTCTAGTTGGAATGGTTTAAGGAAAATCCTGTAACTAATTTAGTATGCATTTCCCACAGATACGAACATTTAAAAAATATAACCACAATGCCGTTATCATACCTAACAAAATTTTAAAAGTTTCCTTAACAAAATATAATACCAGTCCAAATTTAAAATTTCCTGATTATATCAAAGATGGCTCCTTACTGCTGGTTTGTTCAGTTTGCCATCCAAAAAAGTCCAGACATGATATTTAATTGTTATGCCTCTTAAATCTCTTTCAATCTCTAATAGCCCCTCCTCCATTTGCTGAGTGGATGACCATTTGTATTCTACTTTTGTGCTGTGCCTTTCCTTATCTTTCAGCTTCTCTATAAATGATATCACTTTTGGTGGATATCTGTGGCAAAAATCCTATAGGCTTGATATTATACATCTTTATCTACAAATGCTAGATTGAGAAAGTAAGGACCTCCCTTTCACATATTTACATTATGTGAAGAAAATATGGAAGATGGATTGAAAACTATTCATTCATATCAAAATCCAGATAAGAAGTGCATATACTACATACTAAGAACTTATCTCACTCGATCCTTTAAAAAATCCTTTGAGTTTTTTATCCCCGTCCTCAGGTTAAGAAACAGATTGAGAGAGGCTAAGTAAAAAATATGGGGCTACGGTGTCAGTCTGAGACAGGGCCAGGCCAGACTTGAAGCCCTGGACTCTTTTTCCCAGGGACTCATTGTCTCTTCATCCAGTCATGCTGCTGTAGTAATAAAGTAATGAAGTAATGAAGGATGGTTTAAATAGGGGAAAAACTACCAAAAGACAATTCTGGTAGATGCTTTACCAAGATAAAAATTAAAAAAAAAAAGAGTCCTACCCGAGTCTATATAAGGGGGAGTAGATTATTTTGTTGTAAGGTGAATATATTTGAGAAAATAATTACTCAGTGGGATTCTGATAAAAATTGGTAAAAGTCTGATGAAAGTTGAACAGTGGCAGAAGCAGCCTTCTAAGGGCATTTGTCTCTGAGTGCCCTCCTGCTCTATCTGATTTTGTCCATTTCTTTTTTCTTTTTAAATTACATGCTTTTGTCTTTTTAAGACGGACTTTAACATCACTAATGTGCTTATACATTTCCTTCCTGCTTCGCTGTAGGCCTCAGAACCACAGCTTCTTTTCACTAGGATCCCTTTCCTCTCCTAACTGTCTCTATCTAAATTCTTCAGTGGCTTGTCATGTCCTTAATGCCTAAAAAAGCTTGTCAAAAGACCATGTTAGCCAAGGGAGAGAAATTATTTTTAAGATATATTGGCCTGAAAAGTTCTGTTTCACCAGTCTGCCTGCATGTGCCTACATCTACCCCAGCTGTGAGTTAGCCCAGCCTCCTCCTGCTGTTCTTCATGCTACTAGCTTAAGATAACACAAGAGTCTCCCTAGCTAATTACATGTTTATAACTGATTCATAAATGGAGACATCCACAAACAACAAACAAAAAGCAAAGAGTAACTGACCAATAGCAAAGAGAAGGAAAGTATTTTAAATGTCTTGGTTAATGGATATATTCCCCCCAAAATTGAAATGTCAGGGAGAGTAGATTACTTTGTTCAGAGCAGCATTGCTCACAGTAGGCAAAAGGTAGAAGCAACCCAAGTGTCCACTGATGGATAAATGGAGAAACAAAATGTGGTGTATACATACAATGGAATATTATTCAGCCTTAAAAAGGAAGGAAATTCTGATCAGTACTACAACATAGGTGAACCTTGAAGACATTATTATGCTAAGTGAAATAAACCAGCCACCACAAGACAAATTTGCATGATTCCACTTATATGAGGTCCCTAGAGTAGTCAAATTCATAGAGACAGAAAGTAGAATGGTGGTTGTCAGGGGCTGGCGGGAATGGGGAGTTAGTGTATAATGGGTACAGAGTTTCAGTTTGGGAAGATGAAAATATTCTGGAGATGGATGGTGGTGATGGTTACAGAATAACGTAAATGTACTTAATGCCACAAAACTGTACACGTAAAGATGGTTAAATTGGTAGATATTAGGTTACCTATATTTTACCAAAACTTAAAAAATTGGTTAAGAACCTGGGCTCTGGGTGAGAAAGCCTGGGTTCAAATTCTGACTCCATCACTTATTAGCTGTGAGAATCCACACTATTTCCACATCCTGAGTTTGAGTTGCTTCATCTAAAAAATTGGAATAAGAAGAGTACATACCTAAATGTATGACAGGGAGAGCAACAATTCCTAACCAAATCTGTCTCCTCCCCAAAAAACAAATAAACAAAAGCCTTGTGAGGATTAAATAAAACAGTCTATCTAATATCCTTTGTACATTGCCTTGCACAGAGTCAGCACTCAATCAATGTTAGCCACTATAATTTTATGATCATTTATTTACATTTAAATCACTTTTAAAGATTAGATGGGTAGATTTTCTTATGTGTTTTAGAAATTTACTCCAGATTTAGATCTCTTAATTATGTGACTCCAGGAGGGTGATTTCAGTATCTAGATCAGCTACAAGGATAGCTGATCCAGAGATACTGATGAATAGCATGAAGTTCTAATGAGTTTGCCAAGTTCAGTGGAAAAACAAAGGTATTGGAGTAACGATAAAAGTACCCCTTTATGTTTGGGAAATGAAATTTTCAGCCACTTTCTCTCAGCTCTCCGAAAATAAGTAGCAAGGAAAATAATATTGATTTTTGAGTATCCTGAAACTTGAGATAGTTTTTCAGTTGTCTGGTAACATTTGTTGTGTAATCCAAGAGATACTTGCCAAGTTGCAACCGCAGGAAAATTTCCCCCAGCCTAGATCATGGCTCCCTAGGAAGTTGGCCACTGAGTATATATACATCTGCTAACTTGAATAATTACAGAACCATAATTGTGAAATGTCTCAATTTTACACTCAGCATTATGATCCCTTTGTGAATAATTGTGTGTGTGTGTGTGTGTGTGTGTGTGTGTGTGTGTGAAGGAGAAACAGTGGAAAAAGCCGTGGAGTTACTGCTTTTGGAAAAGGGTAAACCTGAATAATACAGAGGAGACAGTGTGCCAGGCTTTTTGTAAAAGAATCCTCAACCCTTCAACATTGCCGCTATCATCATTGCATTTTAAAGACGAGGAAACAGGCTCAGAAGTTACCTGTGTGAGCAGTGAACTGGAATTTGAAAGTAGGTTGATTTGACTCCAGGCTGTGTTCTTTCTCTCAAACCACACTCCCCAAACCAGAACTTCTTGCCACTTGTTACTGTCACTGGCGCTAGTGTCACTTTTGGAGCTGCTCAGGTTCTGAAATCACCTTCTGGAGACTGCTGCTGTCCCTGGACGATTGTAATGGTGGCTCCTGCTTACCAACCCACCCTCTGCTAAGAGGAGGTGAAACAGAGGGCACAATAAAGCCCCTACTGCCCAGAAATATTCCTTCTCCTCTTTTCTGACCTGCAGTGGCCACTATTAAAGCCACTCAGTTTGGAAAACAAAAGTGCCATTATCTTCAGAAAGCCCCTGTTTCAGTATACACATGCTACCTGGGAGTCAGAAGCAGGCAGAGATTCTTCCAGCTCTCTCTCTCTGTCTCTCATTAGCACAGTTTAGTTTATCAGATAAACTCGTTGTCTCCTGGAAAGCCTAGAAAGACTATCTCAGGGAAGACATACCTGACAAGCAAGTGTCACCAGTGCTCCATGAGGCCAGCAGGTCTGGGTAGGGGTCCTGAAACCCACATAGCGATGGGACCCTGGGAGTGGGCCTCAGTCACGGCTGCCTGGGGTGGTGATGATCTGTTGGCTGCAAGTAGGAGATACCAACCTGAGCTACCTTAAGCAGAAAGGGAATGGATTAGAAGAATTAGGGAGGTGTCTCAGAGAACCGTAGAATTATGGGACAGCCAGGTCTCAGGAAGGGAGGAGCCAGGGAAAGGCCTGGGGCTGCAGTGGCAGCTGGTAGAAGTCCTAGCCTAGAGCACTCAGGGACTTGACTTGGCTCCTGATTCCAGTATATCTTAAGCCTCAAGTGAGAGTGAGAATATGATACGTTCAGCTGAGCTGATTGTTCACAGTTGGCTTGGCCAGCAATGGTTGCATGGGGGAAGGGGCAGAGATTGGTGCAGTGAGAAGTTCACACAACAGAAAGAGGAACCCTCCCTGTGGGGTGATGAGGCAGTTTCCAGATAGGAGGGGCTGGGCTGACACTGTATTAGACACCTACCACATATTCCTTAGATCTTATATGGGGAGTCATTCTGGAGGGGGAATTGCTTAGAAGAAGTGCAGCGTGGTGGTTAAGATTGCTGGCTTTGGAGCTGGATTGCCTGAGCTTGAATGCCAGCACGGCCACTTCCTGGGCAACTTGCTTAAGTATTCTGTGTGTCTGTTTGCTTCTCTCTAGAGTGGTGATAATAATAGTACTTACTACATGAGAGCATTAGGATTAAATGAGTTAATACCAGCAAAGGGCTTAAAACAGTGCCTGGCACACAGTTAGCCCTGGATAAAATCACTATTATTATCTGGCTTTTGAGGCATCATAATATTCATTGAAATTGTCAAACAGATTCACCTTACTTTAAAAATACCCAGTGGAGCTCTTTTAACATGTAATTTTATGAAAGAAAGAGGAACGCAATGAGATAAACACTTTGTTATGAAATACCTATTTGGCTGAACTCAGGCATAAATACAGATGCAACAAATATCAAATATCAAGAAAAGAAGTAGGACAAAGAAAATAAAAACACTAAAAGAAAAAATATGGTTGCAACATCAAAAGCACAGTCCACAAAGAAAAGAATTGATAAATTGGGCTTCATCAAAATTAAAAACTTTTGCTATTTAAAAGGTGTCATTAGGACTTCCCTGGTGGCACAGTGGTTAAGAATCCGCCTGCCAATGCAGGGGACACGGGTTTGAGCCCTGGTCCGGGAAGATCCCACATGCTGTGGAGCAACTAAGCCCGTGTGCCACAACTACTGAGCCCACATGCCGCAACTACTGAAGCCCACGTGCCTACAGCCCGTGCTCCACAACAAGAGAAGCCACCGCAATGAGAAGCCTGTGCACCGCAACAAAGAGTAGCCCCCGCTCGCCACAACTAGAGAAAGCCCGCACGCAGCAACAAAGACCCAACACAGCCAAAAATAAATGAATAAAAAAAAGAACATAAATACATTAAAAAAAGGTGCCATTAAAAGAATGAATAGACAAGCCAAATATTTTGAGAAAATATTTGTAAATCATATATCTGATGAAGAACTTGTATCCAGAAGAAAAGAACACTACAATTCAATAATAATAATACGACAAATAATAAGACAAACCAACTAACTGAAAAATGGGCAGAAGATTTGAAAGACATTTCACCAAGAAGCTATCTGAATGGCTAATAAACACACAAAAAGATCCTTGACATTCTTGTTTTGGGAAATGCTGATTAAAAATCACAGTGAGATACCACTATAAACTCTTTGAAATGACTGTGATCCAAAAGATTGACTTTATCAAGTATAGGAGGTGTGGGGAAACTGGAATGCATACCTACTACTGGTGAGAATATAAAACAATGCGTTCACTTTGGCAAATACTTTGGCAATGTCTTAAAACAGTAAAACATAAATTTAGCATATGACCCAACCATTCCTTTCCTGGGTATATACCCAAGAGAAATAAATAACATATGTTCACACAAAGACCTGTCTAAAAATGTTCATAAAATTATTATTCAAAACTGGTTATTTAAACTGGTTATTAAACTGGTTATTAAAACTGGTTATTTAAACTGGTTAAACTGGTTATTTAAACTGGTTAAAATGTGGTATTATATAATACTATTCAGCAATAAAAAGAAATCATTAATATATGCACAACATAGGTGAATCTCACAAACATCATGCAAAGTGAAGGAAGAAAGACACAAAAGGTTATATCTTGCATATTCCTATTTATATGAAATTTCTGGAAATGGTAAATCTACAGAGACAGAAAAACAGAACAGTAATTGCCTGGGCTGGGCATGGGAGTGGGGATTAACTACAAATGGGAATGACAGAAATTTTGAAGGTGATAGAAATGTCCTAAAACTAGATTGCAGTGACAGTTGTACAACTGCATGAATTTACCAAAATCACTGAAATATATACTTGTTAACAGGTGAATTTTATGATATGTAAGTTAGATCTCAATAAAGCTGCTTCTGTCCTATATTCATTTTGACTGTTACCAGTGAAAACTACAACTAAAAATAATTAAGAAAAAAATCTCAATTATTAGATTAAGAAATCTAAGAAATCTTAGACTGAGAAATCTCTGTCTTAGTCCAACACTATTTGCTGAAGCTCATTTTGGTTTCATAATGTTTTATGCCCAGTCCCACCCCATCTCCCCATTGATCCACCCTAGTGTAGTGACTTTCTGTTATCAGGGCTGGTAAATCGTGTATAGATAATGGAGTCTAAGAGTACTCTGCATCGGAACTTTAGGGAGGGTATCTTATAAAAACTGTATTTATATAGCTCTAGCTATTCCCATTCCTATTTGCTATTGAACCGATTCAAGCATTACTGGAGTGTAAGAAACCATTCTCCAAGGAAAATTCTGATTTCTACAGCTGCCTGCGAATACCCAGGAATTTTTTTCCTCTCTCTTCAATGTGTCATACTGCCCTAACCATGACAGGAAGAAAACAACTTTTAGGTTGAGTGGGACATCAAAAATGCTTCTCCTATAACTAAAAAAAAAAAAAATCATTTGCTTGATAGTTATTTCCTGTGTCAAACTATCAAATGTTTCCCCTGACTGCAGCCATCTGGGGGTTTGTTGTTTGTTTCATGCCAACATGTTAACATAAAGTGCCTGAAGGGAACGACATTCATTCATTTATCCGTTCATCCATCCATCCATCCGTCTATCCATTCGTCCATCAACACATTCGACAATGATTTCTTGAGTACTAGCTATATATCATACACCATGCTATTAAGGATGCAAAAATGAGTAAGAAAGACATGGTCTCCACCCTCACAGAGCTTAAAGTCTGTTTTGGATGACAGCCAAAAGCCAGCACTGAAGACACATTTTTCCACTTTCCAGGTTTTCTTGGGCTGGCCTCAGCTCCTCCAGTGGCGGCACTGGTGGCGTGTCAGGGGACCTGGTGACTATGTGGTGCCTCTGGTAGTGGAAGCAAGGGGCTCCCTGCTCCTGGCAGCGGTTTTGATTCATCGGCAGTGGTTCCTTTGGCAGGCTTCGGAAGGACAGACTTTGAAGAAGCCTCCTATTTAATGGCAAGTGGGAAAGTTTTAGGGGGTGGCTACAAGAGGTCTTAGGTGGCATCTGTGGCCTCCAGCACCTCTGCAAATTATATAGACGTCAAATGCAAGTTAGGAGGTTTTTTTAAAGTGAAAATATGCCTTCTGTACTTGCTTGGAAGCATATCAGATCTGAAGGTAGAGATGAGAATTCATTTGTTTCTCAAATATTTCATATTTTTGTGAATACATAGTAAATCAAGGTTGCTCTACAACTCTTGCAGTATTTTCAGTTCAGTGGTGTGAGGTAGCTACGCAATGTCATTATATAATGTTGTTTTTAGAAAGGGAAATTAAAACTAATGTGCTCAGTTGGGCCTCTACAGAGAAAGACAGTAAGTAATCAGCCAATTTATAACTAGGACCAAAAGATAGAGTTCCAACCTTTACTTTGAAGGAAACAATATGAAAAAATACAAAAATGGGACAGTGCTCTAGATAATATGTTAGTTAAAACCTCGTAAGAACACAGAATTTGCTGGATAGCATTTCTGGCTTAAACTGACTCTGCCTATAGTGGAGTCTGAGGCTTCTTGAGAAATGATTTGCAGAATGCTGTAGTGTCTGATCTACTTAAATATATCAGTCACGTGGAACTGCTATGGTAGTTCCTTTTCTCCTGCCCCTATGGAGATTCCCACTATTGAAAGTACTTCCTGTGAGGTCAGGGATGACAAACACATGGCAGACACGCCCATGCCCAGAGCACCAACTCACTATTACAGGCCTCTCTACCACTGAGCCCAGGTATGGCCTCAGCATCCCAGGTCCCACTACCAACCAGTTGGAATTAACACATGAGATGAAGCCTACTTATCACCCTTGGACTAGAGAATGAAAACAGTGGTGTTAACTTTAAAAGGTTATAGTGGAATGGAAACATACTTCCTGACAAGGAAGAGATTGCCTTGACCAGGAGTAAGAGTTTCCTTTCTATGAGATTAAGACTTGGTTCTGAAGAATCAGGACGGAGAGTCTGAGTAAGAGGAAGACAAAGAATGGTAGTGACCAGGTCTGGCAGCCTGAGGGGCAGGTGCGGCCAGGGATGCAGCACAGTGAAGAGTGGGAGATGAGAGAAAAGCCAAAAGTGGCTTCTTTCACAATTCCCTGGGGTCATGACACTCTAGCTCTGTCTTTCCTTAGCACTATCCTGAGGAGTTCGGTGGAGAATGACTTAGAATGAGGGCTCTGAACAGTGAGTCAACTGCCACTTCCTGCATTACCTGGACTTTTTGGGAAGCTTTCCACCAAATACCTGTTAGAGAACCCAGCCGCATCCACCTTGTGACAACTAACAACATGGTGCTTTGAAGCAAATCTGAATAAACAGTTGAACATCCATGTGCCGATCATTCTAGCAAAAACAGAAATAAAGCTTTTAGTGACTTCAGAGACAGTGAGGTTTGTGGCCTTACAACGAATGGCTTGAAGTCTCGTGAGTGTAGCCAGCCAAATCTGGGAACTTCCACTTAAAGTTCTCTGATAAAGTAACTTAATGATGGGGATAATTTTATTGGCCCATTTAATAGAATGATAAAGACCATAAAGCAATCTCACAAATTGGCACTTTCTTTTTTACTAAATGTGTGGTCTTGGGCAAGTCTTTCTATTTCTCCATTTTCTTGCCTATAAAGATGATTCCTTTCATAAAAAGAAAAGTGACAGCAAAATGTATTGAATATATACTGTTTGCAAGACACTGAGGTTGATCCTGGGGAGTCATCAAAGATGGAATAAGCATAGATAGTGGTCTCAAGGAATTTAAGACTTAACAAAGAAGAATAAAGACAATCAGAGCAGTAACAATACAAGGCAGACCAGGAGATGGGTTTCAAGAGAAATGCAAAAATAGAAATGGTAGACGATAGATCACTGACCGCTCACCAGTCATTGAATTTATTTGGGTTGGAAAGGTGTTCAGTAAGAGCTGGTAGAGGTGATTTTTCATTTTTAGTTTTATTTTTGCTAGGGGAGAAATAAAAGGCTGATTCCACATATTTTATTCTCTTATGCATTATTCATGGAAGAAAAAAACAGTGAGGTGGTAAATAGTTTGAAATTAATACATATGAGGCTGTGGTGTATGTTTCAAAATTATAAAGAGCTCAGCCACAATACATTAACGCTGGGAAACGTCAAACTTCCACCGACATAAGCCAGAGGTTGGGAACTAGTAATGGTGTTGAACAAGGAACAGAACACAGGTCTGATGTCTTCAGATCAAACCGTCTGCTCACTAGAGGCAGGCTGCCGATGTGAAAGAAACTTTAACCTTCTGTCACTTTAAGAGACATTTACTCTTCTTTTGACTCCAAGCTGAAAGAAGCACTAAAGAATTTTAGGCAAGCTAAAAATAAACTGGGGATTTCCCTGGTGGCACAGTGGTTAAGAATCCGCCTGCCAATGCAGGTGACACGGTGTTCAAGCCCTGGTCCGGGAAGATCCCACATGCCACGGAGCAACTAAGCCTGTGCGTCACAACTACTGAGCCTGCGCTCTAGAGCCCGCGAGCCACAACTACTGAGCCCGTGCGCCGCAGTTACTGAAGACCGCGTGCCTAGAGCCCGTGCTCCGCAACAAGAGAAGCCACTGCAATGAGAAGCCGGCGCACCGCAACCAAGAGTAGCCCCCGGTCGCCGCAGCTAGAGAAAGCCTGCGCAAAGCAATGAAGACCCAACGCAGCCAAATAAATAAATAAATGAATAAATAAACTGGTCTTCTATAGTCCTCTTCCTTTCAACAGTAGGATTCTACTGTTGAATTAACAAACTTATTTAAATGAAAATAAAATTGTGATCAGTTTCCTTACGTCTTCCTTCTTCTCTCTTCTGTTGAATCCCACTGTAATTTGCTAGAATTTTATTTTGTTGATTAACACACCTCCCATCCAATGGGTTTCATACTTCTACAGTTTTGCACACATTTTTTCCCCTAGAACATGAAGAGTGACCCTAAGAGAAGAGACCCGGTAGCAAGAATTCTCTATCTACATCTCTTCTTATTCACCTTAAACATGGAGCAGATTACCATATTTGAAATACACATGTTTAGCCTCAACTCAGCTGAAATACATTGAAAACGAAGTCAAACAGAAATGGAAGAAATCATGTCACTGATATTTCATTCAAACTGCTTTTCTAAATTAAGAGTTTCAAATGCACTATGATAGCCTAATTGTGGTTGTATCATCATTTCTAATGTATTAAAAAAGTTTAAATAATTTACTGTAAACCACATAATAACTTAAATAGGGCTGAAACAGAGCCCAGAACTGGTGATTTCTAATGAGAAGGGGCACCTCTGCCCTACTACATAAGATGTCACATCACCTGGCTTGTCCAATTGTCCACATTTACAAGCCTGCAGACTCCCTTCCCAATTCCTACTAAGTAATGCATTTTATTGCCAATGAAACCCTTATTTCCTGTTCTCATTTGTAGGACTAGACTGGTTCTTTTGTCATTAGAGCCACAGAATATATATCTGAATTTTAATATATATGATAAATATACAAACAGTATGCTTTTGTCTCAGTAATGTATTTCATTTATTTTTGAAGTATTTGATGGACATCTTTATTTATCTTTTAAATTTATTTTTGAAATATTCTCCTATTCATTTGGAGGTTTACAGCTATATCCTTTTGCATTGGTTTGAAGCTGTCTTCCTCCCTTTCTTTTCCTTGCTTCCTTCCTTCCTTTCTTTTCTTCTCTCCTTCTTTCTTTCCCTTCCTTCCTCCCTTCGTGCCTTCCTTCCTTCTTTTCTTTGTGGGATTTCTATTATTTTATAAAAATTAAGTAACAAAAACTTAGAAATCTAATAAGGGTCTCAGATGCCTAAGTATTTTCCCTTAAAATGTGACTAACCTTGCTTAACATTGCATTCAAGAGTCAAGTTCAGACTAAATTATTTGGTGTCAAAGACAAAAACAACAGCAAAAGTCTACTTACCAAATGTCAGGAGGACAAAGCAGTGGGTGAGATGCCTTTTCTCTCTCTCTCTCTCTCACACACACACACATACACATAGCTCACTTGATAAATGGTTGGCAATTTTTGTGGTGAATACTCTGGGGCGTGCTATTTAAAACAGACCTTATTCAAAGCTTTTTTACTTGAAGTAGGTCATTCTATACTTTTCAACATTCAGATATAATATTCTCTACAAAATCTAGGACTTTTGAGGGGAGAAATTAAATTCACTTCATCAAATAATGTGTTGACGGTTTCTTATTATAAATATTTAAAAATATTTACAGAGCTGAAAGAAATATATCTTTATCAAGTTTCTGTTTTATGTCAGGCATCTTACATTGAGTCCAGCACCTGAAGATAGACTTTGTAGATTGAAAACTGAGCCCTGTCACCCTCCACCTGCATGAACTGGGCAAATTACTTAATCTTACTGTATCTTGGTTTTGCCATCTGTAAACTGGGGATAATGACAGGGCTCAGTTCATCTGCAGTTGTGAGCATTAATTAGAGAATACCATACAATATTTAGCACAGTACCTGGTCCTTAATCAGCATTCATTCTTATTGTTGTAGTTAGCTACCTTCACTTAGAGTAGCTCCCGCAGTCCTTATTATCCTGTGAGACAGGCATTATTGAATCTATTTAACAGATGAATAAACACATAACCAGTGAAGTTTAGTAACTGACCCCAAGTCCCAGAGCTTTGCACCAGCAGAGCTGGTATTTGCACTTCATCTATCTAGTTCTAAAGCCTATGCACCTCACTGTACTGAGTTCTGCCTCTGCATATAGATTGTAAATCATTATAGTACATTTTCTATATGATTTTTGACTTTTAGGATAAATTAATAAACTTGAATTTATCAGGTATTCCAACAACCAATTAATTCCAGCAACAGGAATATTTGTGGCCATTCTAAACTTTTATGAGAAAGAAACAGATGATAAAAAAATCAGTTGATAGGGAAATTTAGCTGAAGAAGATGGAGGAGAAAAGAAAGGAAGAGGAAGAGGAGGAAATACACACACACACACACACACACACACACACACACACGCACACCCCAAGCATGAATTCCAAAGTGCATTTCAAATTTGGGACAGATTCAAACCAATCTCTTGCCCCATTTACATTATGCAAAATTATTTTGAAGGCATCACAGTGTGGCTTGAAGAACACAGACTTTGGAACCATATAGAATCCAGTTATTTGAAATCCAGCTCTGCTGACTTTGGGAGCTTCAGCCTCTGTTTTCTTATCTCTAAAATCAGGGCAATAGTATATGCTTCATAGGTCTATTAAGAAGATTAAATGAGACCAGGTTTGTGAAATGCCTGGGATGGTGCCTAGGACAGATATGATGCCCAGTGAATGTCAGGCTATCATAGCATACATAGCTTTTATAATAATTTTTTGAGATTGTATAAGGTTCTCAAAAGTCTCCTTAATAATGCTAAAGGATGTTCAATATTAGCATGATCACAACACTGTGGAATTTTAGAGATGGATGGTAAATTAGAGAGTTTTATAGTTCAATTACTTCATTTTATGTTTGAGGAAATTGAGACCCAAAGAGACTAAGGGAACTGCCCCAAATCACATAGCTAATTATAACCAGAGTTGGGACTAGAACCTGGCCTCTTAATTAATGGTTCCCCTAATATTTTTAAAGTTTTGAGTGAATGATCATACCACTTGAGCAATAGATTATGAAATATGATTATCTGTGAGCAGAGTTTAGGATTTCAAAGAACAATTTTAATAAAGTTAGACATATATTTAATGATAGCCATAATTATTATTGTGCTGCATGATAACACGGCATAAATGGTAAGTAGTTCATATTAAAGTGTCGTAATTATTTTGTACAACCAAGCCCAGAGAGGGGAAAATAAAATGAAGAAGAGCAGGAAACTGCTCGGAGTGCCTCTTTGCAGGCCTGTGAATCTGGGGCCTTGGTAGTTGTGGTTTTCTGACAAAAGGTAGGGGGGCTGAGAGGTGGTTTTGGAGGAAGGGACAGGAAGTTCTCTTGAAGGTGAGGTGAGGGACAGGCACTCACCTCCTTCTGTATTGGAGGAATCAGCCAGTATTCTCCTCTTCTTTCTCCATCAGCTTCTTGCTGGGATCTGGAAGTTTCAGCTACCAGAACCCAGTCCTTAGTCAGCAATGCCAGAGTCAACACCTAGCGTGGAGTGATGGACTAGCTTTTCTTTTAGCAAAACTATCACCTGTTTTCTAGTATCACTGTGTCTGGACTCTCAACACTTCGTAGTCATCGTCCTGATACACTGAGGTATCTTATTGGAGACAAAAATGCCTCCTCACATGATTGTTATGAGAAACAGAGGTACTTTATGAAAGATACCTGGATGGAGCAGAAACTTAGTTAATGGTGACTGAGATCATTATTTAAATGGGCACAGTTCTTTTGGTCAGTATGAGATAGGTAGCCCAGAGTTCCTGAGGTGGGCATGGAAACTAGGACACTTCTCATGACCTTGTTATAGTTGATCGGTGATTCATGGATTGTGTCTAGGGTAATCTCTGTCCCCAGGAAATGTAGCTAACTTCAAGATCTTATTTCTAAGGCATTCTGGATAATGGGATTTTATGGAAAAAATTTTTCACCGCTAACAAATTAATAAATCATTGGACTGTTGAGCCTTTTCTTAATGAACCCAACTTGAGCACAGAAATAGCTGGTCTTTTCAGAGCTGGCCTAGTGGTTGTAGGGACCAAAGGCAGTGTGACTGTCTCACGTGTGTTTAGTTCCTTGCCAGTAGGATATCATTGAGAGAGACATATTATTAGTATTGCATGGTCCTATTGCCTGAACCCAAAGACAATGGCACTGGGTCTGTGGCCATGGCTGTATGTAGCCATGGAATTGTTGATTTGGAATCGATCTCTAAAATATGCCCAAAGAAAGACAGTGGGTCCCAGCCCTCATCTTCTTTGAGACAAGGCAGGAAAGGAGTTCCTCAGAGCAACAGCATATTAAGGAGGGGCTCCTCACCCTGGTGGGTGTTCCAGGATAACATCATATATACTGATATGAATATTGATATCCAAAACAATACAGATGCCCTTACTAATACCAATATTCTATTAATGTTGATGCCAAACACCAATTCCAATATTATTAAATGCCAATACTAATGCTCCTACTATTTCTGATACAAACTATCATTTCCTGAGCATTAATATATGCCAGACACTATGCCAAGAACTTTGGAGGTAATATCACATTTAATCCCCACAAGACTTTTTTTTTTTTTTGCGGTACACGGGCTTCTCACTGTTGTGGCCTCTCCCATTGTAGAGCATAGGCTCCGGATGCGCAGGCTCAGTGGCCATGGCTCACGGGCCCAGCCGCTCCGCGGCATGTGGGATCTTCCCAGACCAGGGCACGAACCCGTGTCCCCTGCATCGGCAGGCGGACTCTCAACCACTGCGCCACCAGGGAAGCCCGTCACAAGACTTTTTTGATGATAGAATATATACTGCTTGGAATATGCCAAACGTGGTTCTAGGCGTTTTACAGTTATTTACTTACTTAATTCTCCTAACAACTCTAAGAGACAGGTACAATTGTTATCAGGAAACTGAGGATCAGAATGGCTAAGAAACTTGCCCAAGCTCACACAGTTAAGTTAAATATGTGGCAGAGGAAAGATTTACATTAGGTTTCTCTGACTCTAAATCTGTCAGATTTAGTATTGTGTAGTGCATTTCTTTGTTTAGAATTGCCAGGACACATTTATATATTTTCTGTATGATTTCTGTATCTATTAATGAAATTTCTGAAAAATTATCTCAACAGAATACATCTTTTTGTTAAAAGATCATTTTATCCTCAAGTTTTGCTCCACTTAAAAATATCTTTTAAAAAAGAAATATTTTCTCTTGGTTTTTCTTAATTTCACTGAACTTAGTGAAGTTTAGGCTTCCAAAATTATGCTAAGGCTGGGTTACTGTCCATTTTTATAAATAACACTGAGGCTGTCTTTTCAGATCTCCTGTATTTATTTTTATTTTTTTGCAGTATGCAGGCCTCTCACTGTTGTGGCCCCTCCCATTGCAGAGCACAGGCTCCGGACGTGCAGGCCCAGTGGCCATGGTTCATGGACCCAGCCGCTCTGCGGCATATGGGATCCTCCCGGACTGGGGCACAAACCCGTGTCCCCTGCATCGGCAGGCGGACTGTCAACCACTGTGCCACCGGGGAAGCCCCAGATCTCCTGTATTTTTGAAAAAATTTCAAACATATTCTTTGTGATGAGAACTTGATCATCTCTTACTTGGGTATGTCTCCTTAATAGTAGACAAAGACACCAGAACTATTTTCTTCAACTGTTCTTGTCAAGCACCACTTTATTGTAGAAATTTCTTTCACTAAATTGGAGTTTGGGGAGTAGAGCTTAATGTTTATGGGGAATTTTTGAAAGAATTTGATTTTTATTATTTTTCTTAGTTTCATATTTGACTTTAATGTTCGGAAGGATGCACCAAATAAGGCCTTTGAGACTGGGGTCTCTTATCTGCAGATAAGCCAAAACATAATCTGTCCAGAGAAAATGTATAGCCATTTTCCTGGGTCTCAATGAGCCACTAAAGAGATCCTCAAGGGGCTGGCTGGTAGTTCACTTTTCCTTTAATCCATGCACTGGCCTATAACTGCAATCTGATGTCATTTGTCATTTGCAGTGGAATTAACATTTTACAACACAGGCCTCTCTGGATGACAGTGACTGGAATCAGACATCCATACATTACGGCTTTCACAAGGTTCTTGAACTGTGAAAGGTGCTAAAATCCAGGACCAATCCTGTCAGGCATTAATCGTCTCACAATCAAGAACTCCTATGTGGTCTCTGATGGAATGCAGAAATCACGAGGATTCTGTCATGATCTAGAGTAGGGTTCTTAACCTGGGAGTCATAGACTCCCAAGGCAACTGTGTTAGAATTAAGTGTTCCATGGACCTGACTGGAAAAAAATCCATATATTTATTTTCACTCATCTCTAGCTGAAACTTAGAATTTCCTTTCCTTGTGAAGGTAGGCTACAAACCACAATAGTATTACCTATTGATAATACCTGTGATTCTGTCTTCAATAGAAATCATAGGTATTTTCCCTTTATATTACAGTTGTTACCAATGTCACAAAATATCATTTATCCTCCTCTCTACTTTAAGTCATCGTAATTATTTGACATTATTGTACATCTTAAAATTTAGTGCTTTAATAAAGAAGCACATATATTACAATATCAAATTCAAAAAATATGTTGATAACTGTACTTCGATATTATTGGCTTGCAATCGTATTACTTTAATTTCATAGATTTGAAAACATTTTTCTAAAAGGGCTCTACCAGATAAAAGGGAGCCCTCATACATGTAGGAATGCAAACTGGTGCTACCACTAGGGAAAACAGAACGGAGGTTCCTTAAAAAATTAAAAATAGAACTACCATATAATCCAGCAATTCCACTCCTGGGTACATATCTAGAAAAGTCAAAAACTCTAATTAGAAAAGGTACATGCATCCCAATGTTCATAGCATCACTATTTACAATAGCCAAAACATGGAAGCAACCTAAGTGCCCATCAACAGACGATTGGCTTAAGATGTTGTGTATATATACAATGGAATATTACTCAGCCGTAAAAAATAATGAAATATTGCTATTTGCAGCAACATGGATGGACCTAGAGAATATTACGCTTAGTGAAATAAGTCAGAGAAAGACAAATACTATATGATATCACTTATATGTGGAATCTAAAAAATAGTACAAATGAATCTATATACAAAACAGAAACAGACTCCCAGACATAGAAACAAACACAGTTACTGAAGAGGAGAGGGAGGGTGGGGAGGGACAAATTAGGAGTATGGGATTAACAGATACAAACTAGTATATATAAAATAGAAAAGCAGCAAAGATTTACTGTATAGCACAGGGAATTATACCTGAGGGCACTCTGGTCAAATGTAGCCTCTAGGCCAAACTCTCTGTGTGGTGTCCAGAACATTTTATGAAAGAGGAAGAGAGCCTCATTAACCTTTCCAGCTTTCAGCAAGGATGACTGACCTTCAGTCTAAGAGATCTGAGTCAGAACTCTTGAACATAAAGAAGACCAGCCAGCCCATGGCCAGGGATGTAAGCAAGTCCCAGGGGTCAATAGCCAAGGTGCTTCTATCCACAATATACCAGGCATGAATCCAGGTGGATTGTGGATTTCTGTATAAGTCCTCCTATACCAAGACTGAGGGGAATACATAACATGTATAATATGCTGACTCAAGTTAGCATATTCTTAAAGATGCATACAGCTTTTACTCTTCCAAATTTCATATGGATCTAACAACATATCCAGAGGTTGACTCTGAACTTGGGACAGCTATTATCTTGAGACAATCACCCCCTTCTCTGATTACTCATTGGTGACAGCATTTATTTTAAAAAAAACATAACCTTAAAATAGAAATGATTTAGGAAAATTATGTGTATCAGTTAGGATTAAGATCTGCTGCATATAATTGGAAACCCCAAATCACAGTAGCTTAAACAAAATAGATATTTATTTTCTCTTGTGTAAAAAAAAGTTCAGAGGTAAGAAGTCTAGGAGTAGCACACCTCTGTAAAGTCACTGTCCCAGGCTCCCTCTGTCTTTTTGCTACTCCATCGTTAGCAAGTGATGTCTAGTCTTATGATTCAATATGGCTAATTGAGTTCTTGCCATAACATCTGCATTCAAGTAGCAGGAAGGGTTTGAGGAGAAAGACGTTCAATTTGGGACATCTTGGATTGAGGTGCCAGAAGACATCCAAAGGAAAGTGCCAGGGAAATGGTTAGAAATGCTGGCTCAGAGCTCAGAGGAAGTGCCTGGTGAGAGGTACAGGGCCAGGAGCTCACTGTGTGTAAAATGATGGGCACCCAGACCAGGGGTGTGTGAGATGGCCCTGATCTAGCGAATACCATTAAGACGGGGCCAAGGACTTCCCTTGTGGCACAGTGGTTGAGAATCTGCCTGCCAATGCAGGGGACACGGGTTCGAGCCCTGGTCTGGGAAGATCCCACATGCCATGGAGCAACTAGGCCCATGAGCCACAACTACTGAGCCTGCGCGTCTGGAGCTTGTGCTCCACAACAAGAGAGGCTGCAACAGTGAGAGGCCCGCGCACCGCGATGAAGAATGGCCCCTGCTCGCCGCAACTAGAGAAAGCCCACGCACAGAAACGAAGACCCAACACACATCCAAAAATAAATAAATAAAATAATTAAAAAAAAAAAAAAAAAAAAGAGAGGGCCAAGGAGAGAAACTTGGAAACATTAACAAAATAAATTATTTTCAAACAGAAAGATAAGAGAGTTCTTCTCTCAGCTGACTTGGCTTCTTTCTAGCAGCCTTCTCAGTAAGTAAGCTATTCAACACTTCTGCTTATATTTCATTGACCAGAACTTAGTCACACTGCCCCACCCAGGTTTAAGGGAGACTGGGAAATGTAATCTCATAATTAGGTGTCTTGTTGCCTCCAATTAAACTGGAGTTTTACTTCTAAAGAAGAAAAGAGAATGGATACTAGGTGGCAGCTATGGTTCCTATGACAGTATATACATGAGGACTTGGGTATATACATGCTTCAGAGAAGCACTCGAGAAAGAGCATCGGACTAGCAGACAAATGCCCTGGGTCCTATCCCTGCCTCCACCTTAAACAAATTACTGAGCTTTCTTGAAAGTTTAGTTCTTCCTTTTTTTTTTTTTTTTTTCCCGGTACGCGGGCCTCTCACTGTTGTGGCCTCTCCCGTTGCGGAGCACAAACTCTGGACACACAGGCCCAGAGGCCATGGCTCACGAGCCCAGCTGCTCCGCAGCACGTGGGATCTTCCTGGACCGGGGCACGAACCCGTGTCCCCTGCATCGGCAGGCGGTCTCTCAACCACTGCACCACCAGGGAAGCCCTAGTTCTTTCATTTTTAATGTGGATGTGACCATTCTTTTCCTGGTGCTTTCCATTTGTTGTGAACCTTAACTGCGAAAGTGCTTTTACAGCTAACTATAAAAGCATTGCATAAATGCAAGGTATGTTGTGTCTGCAGGATGCCTGAAGCTGTAATCAGAGAACAGTAGGTTCAGCAGATCTCCCAGTAAACCAGTCACACCTGAAACCCTGAGCCAAGAAACAATCCCATCTCTATATTGACCTGTCAACTTCTGATAATGCATTTTCTGAGTCCAGGTAGAAATTAAACTATTGTGTCATCAAACCATTACATGATGCCAGCTACATGTCCTATAATTGTGATATGGGTAAAGAAAGTGATTTTCAAAGATAGTATCTTGTCTGATAAACAATGCCTTAAATGCAAGTCTTGGTCACTATTGAGAAGACTGAATCAACTCTAACAAGCAGAAGCAGAATGGAAGGTATTGCAGGATTTTAAATGGCTTACAGAATCACTGGGGAGAGGGAGCTGAAGAAATAGCCCCTAGGCTGAGCTTCAATGGACAACTACCAAAGCCCCCAGAGGATTGCACTGCTGCTCCTGCCATGATCAAGAAACCATCTGTTAAACCATGAGTCTTGCTTGAGGTCCTAGCTCCAGGGTCACACAGCTGCAGCCTATATCAGATCCAGCCTGATCCACACTAAATGGTGCCCTGTGCTCTTTCTCCCCTCACTTAATTCCAAAATCAGTTCCCGCATGATTGGATCTGATTGGTAGATGCTCAATCAATCCAGAACCCTAGCTTCAAAAATCTAAGAAATAGAGCTTTTGCCTTTACAACCTATGCTAGAAGCATGTTGGAATATATGCTATATGGGCCAATTGTCAATTCAGTGTCTGTCAGAATGAATTTTATGGGTACCTGTGAAATGGAAATTGCTATGTGAGGTCCCAAAACACTGGCTGCATGTCTTAGAAATGAAATGATCTCAATGCAACATAATAGAATGAGGGCAGAGGAAATTCATTATACTCAAATATGGATTGAATGAAGAGGAAGAAAACATAGGAAACATTCATGTACATATATCTGTAGCAAGTTATTCCTTTTTTTTTTTTTTTTTTTTTTTTTTTGCGGTACGTGGGCCTCTCACTGTTGTGGCCTCTCTCGTTGTGGAGCACAGGCTCCGGACGCGCAGGCTCAGCGGCCATGGCTCACGGGCCCAGCCGCTCCGCGGCATGTGGGATCCTCCCGGACCAGGGCACGAACCCGTGTCCCCTGCATCAGCAGGCGGACTCTCAACCACTGCGCCACCAGGGAAGCCCTGTAGCAAGTTATTCTTAAGTTAAAACATTTGCACCAGCATTAAACACAAGTTAGGCAAGTAGATGGTTCATTAAGGATAATATTTGCTCATAAGTATAAATTTCTCCTTACTTTCATTGATTAGGACCAGAACAACTTACTCATTGTAAGGTATTTACACATATGACGAAACCACGATAATTCAAGTTCAACACGTGCATGGAGATGATCTAATGAAATTTTATTGACTAGGAGAGGTCCCAATAATTATCTTTCGCTTGAACAGCTTAGCTAATACAACAATGGGCTAGAGTCATAGAAAAATGGCCACAGTTCTTAATGATTCTAAAAATATTGTGGGAGAAAAAAATGTATTCATTAGAGTGAGAAGATATTTTTGTTGTAGTAGGTCAGAGCAGCTTCCGAGAAGGGCAGGTTCTCCATTTGATAGTGCAGAATTTCCTCTGTAATAAAGCCATGACCTGCCACTGAATGGTGTATGGGAGAAGCAGACAAAGATGGCCAGCAGATGGAAGAATTAGATGGACATTTCTAAAGATTGCTTAGGCAGGGCTGCTGGAGAAGGTGAGAGAAAAGGGAAGACTGGGCAATGGGGCAGTGAGAAGATCCTTGTTTCTAAAACCTGTTTTGTTTTTCCCTAAGAAAATGGTTCTCAACCTCTTTAGTCTCAGGGTCCTTTTAAATTCTTAAAAACTGTAGAGGCCTCCAAAGTTTTTGTCTTTGTAAGTTATATCTATCAATATTTACCATATTCAAAATTAAAACTGAGAAATTTGCAACTATTTAAAAGAACAATCATAAAACTTTTACATGTTAACATAAAGGTTAGTTGTGATCTGAACCCATAGCAATAAACATTTTGTGCTGTTACATTAAAAGTCAGTGGTTTGGGGAATTCCCTTGTGGCACAGTGGTTAAGAATCCGCCTGCCAATGCAGGGAACGTGGGTTCGAGCCCTGGTTCAGGAAGATCCCACATGCCGCAGAGCAACTAAGCCCGTGTGCCACAACTACTGAGCCTGTGCTCTAGAGCCTGCGAGCCACAACTACTAAGCCCATGCGCCTAGAGCCTGTGCTCTGCAAAAAAGAGAAGCCACCACAGTGAGACGCCTGCACACTACAACAGAGTAGCCCTCACTCTCCGCAACTAGAGAAAGCCTGTGCAGCATCAAAGACCCAACGCAGCCGAAAAAAAAAAGGTTATTGGTTTATCTCATACTTTGTATGAATCTTTTACAAATTTTGATTTTGTAACACCATTCGTTGGTCATTTGGAAAATATTGGTTCACTGAATTATGCAAATATCTCAAAGATTGACACAATATATCATACAATATCAAAAAAATTACATTTGTTAATGTCACCATTGATGTCATCAGGAAAGTCTTTAAGCATTGGGAAGCTATCAAGCTTAATGTGGTGGACATAAATTTTCCATAACTTTTATTTTCACTTTATCCTTGAATTCTATCATTGGCAACAAATACTGTGAGGTATTTTCCTGGAAGTGACAGTTTCACTTCATTCCTTTTTTGAGAAATTGTCTGCCAAATACCCAGGTCTGAATCATGATGGTTTTTCTGTCAGTTGTTCTTTTAAATAAAAACGGTGGTCCATGAAAAAAAGTGGCTTGTACAGCCTCACAACTCAAACAATTGTACAAATGCTTTTTCTAGAGACAGTCATTATACTTTGGTATACAGAAGTGCTTTATGCGTACTTTCCATTTCATCACACAAAATGTACCCAGAGGTCGAGGTGTAAGAAACTAATACTTTTTACTTCATCAAGGACATTCTTAAGTGGAAGCAGCACCTTTTTTCTTCTTTTCTTTTTTTGCTGTGAAGGCATGGAAGTGATGAATGCCATGACTATTATTACAGTTAATGTCACTTCCTTGATTCGCACTAAAGTGCCAGCAATTTTGTCCAATGTCATTGTAAATATCAATAGAGTGAAAAAGACAAATAATGCCTTAGTTTTGCCATGAAAATAAATCTGGTCTCATGAATTCCCTGAAATACTTCCACAGTGGTATTTGAATTGATGGTTCCTAGGTAGTTCCCATACTGGGATCTGCAGTAATTGACATTGGCAGGGACATTTGGGTTTGCAGTGAGGAAACCACCATCTTGTGCTAGTCCCAATGCATGAAATATTGAAAGAATATTAGATTATTATTTGTATATCAACCTTAATCATGAATTGTTACCTGAGAAACACTTCCAAACAAAATCCATTAGCCTGAAAAAAACTTAATTTTGTTTATGATTCCAAGATTCTCTCCTTGGCCCTCTTCTAATGGTATACACTCTTTCTGGGTCATCTCATCCACACCCCTGGCTTTCATTTTGTATACAGTTGACTCTTAGTTTGGTACCTCCCACCAGGCAGCTCCTCTGAGCTCTGAATTGGCATATCCAACCATTTCCCTGGCACCTTCCCTTGGGTGTCTTCAGGGACCTCAAAGTCAAAGTATCCTGAAGTGAACATCTTTCTTCTCAAATCTACTTTGCATTCTCTAGTTCCTCTCATAGGTGCCCAAACCAGAAATAGAAGTAAATCCTAGACTTGATTTCCCCCCAGCTCCATTACAAACTGATCGTTAGATCTTGTTGACTATTTTCTGGCCTTTGAATCACCCTGCTAACCTGTAGCTCCACTGTGAGTCCCTGGAGAAGTAACTGCCTCTGGTATCCTACCTGATCTCTCTGCTTTAGATTTGCCCTACTACAATTCAATCCTTTTTATAGACACTAATATTTCTTTTTCCTCAAGCCAAAAAGACTGTAACTCCTCTGCTGAAAATCCTTCACTAGCACTTTCAGGACCAAAGGGAAACTCCTTAGCATGGCATACAGCATCCTTTAGTATCTACTCTTGTCTCTTCTAGCCTTATTTTCCTTTATGTCCTCTGTGCTCCCAGCCACAACATTATTCTAATAGTCCCTTTGAAGTACCATACACTTTCCCCTTGGTGATTTTGCTCATGCAGTTCCCACTGCATAGAAATTCTTTCCCCTTCATTTCCTTAGCTGTATTACACTTATTCTTCAGTATTCAGCATAAGTACTCAGCGGACACATTTTGACCCTTCAATCCATGCCCTCTAGTATATTCCCAAAACTTCTTGCACAAATCTCTAGTAGAGTACTTGCTATACTATATGGTTATCATTGACTTTCTTGCCAATCTCCTCCAGGACACAATTTTTTAGTACTGAATTTGTCATGTAATGTTCATCTCTTTCCCTAGTGCCTACCATGCTGTTGGGCACATAGATGAATTTTTTAAAAATTGAACTAGTTAGGGGCTTCTCTTGTGGTGCAGTGGTTGAGAGTCCGCCTGCCGATGCAGGGGACACGGGTTCGTGTCCCGGTCCAGGAAGATCCCACATGCCGTGGAGCGGCTGGGCCCGTGAGCCATGGCCGCTGAGCCTGCGCGTCCGGAGCCTGTGCTCCACAACGGGAGAGGCCACAACAGTGAGAGGCCCACGTACCACAAAAGAAAAAAAAAAAATTGAACTAGTTAAATTGGGTAAAATAATTTTTTAAAAAAGAATTAAAAAATTTTGTCTTTACATTTTTTTGAGGGTAAGTATCTATATGATTCTACATCAGCATAATTAACAAATTGTGGTGGAATAATGCCACATTTTTATACAATTTCACAGTTCTTCTCTAGATTTGATTGGGTTTCAATTGGTTTCATCTACCTAACTCCTTTGTGGAAGCAGCATCATGTAATGGATAATAAAGGGTCCCTGAGTTGGGATGAGGTCAGTAAGAAAATGTCTTGGCTTTGCATAAACATTTCCCTTTTCAACAAGGATGGCCAAAGTACTCCTGTGTAGTAGTTTCCAACTGCTTGAGGTAGGCTGGGTAGTGTAGGGTTGGGTTGGGTAAATCTTACCATTAAGCTTAATCCTAGAGAGAAGAGAATCTAGAAGGCAGGGTCCTTTTCCCTTGCTTATCTGGGAAGGCTTTTTGAGAGCGCTCTCCTGGAGATTAAGGCACTCTTGATTGCCATGAATTGGCTTCAGGTTCATTTGCATCCTAGCTGTTCTCAATGATGGCTGAACTATAGAGGTGAGAAGCAGAATTAGGAATTCCGCCAGGGACTGAATGATGCTGTGGAAGCCACATTTGGGAAAGCTTCTTGAATACGCAGGAAATGAAGTGCGTGTGTGATGTTCTGTGTGTCATTAGGAGAATCTCATAGTTTTATGTTTTCTCCTGTGAATTCATAGAAACACACAGAAATTATTTACTGAATGTGAGGAGTCTTCAACATTTCACAGCTTGATGGTTAGAATTTACTTTAGCTGGTTTGATTTAACCACTACAGACTCGTACTCAAAATTAAAAGGCCTCTCATGTGAAGCGGAGGAGAATTTGATTTCAACAAACAATGTTTCTGACATCACTGGGAGGGCCCTGGTTGGGGTGACTATGGAAATCTTCTGATATTTCAGAAACCGTATCACAATCTTTTCTTTGGTCTATTTTTCTTCCCTCCTCTCCCTTAAAAAAAAACCAAAAACCAAAAAAAAAAAAAAACCCCAAAAAAGTCTTGTTCAGTTTGGTCCCTCCTTCTTTAAACTTATTGTCACAAGATGATGAAAATATGTTTGGTCCATACCTTTTTTTAGTTGAATACACTATCTTACGCAAAACTAGATCTTTTCCACAGTAAATACTTAATTTTCTGCCAGGATTTTTGAAAACAAGGTATCTCTCATTCTCAAGAATAATCAGATTTACTTTTTAACCTTACAGTTTTCTATGTAATAATATATGTTCATTTTTGTTGAGGTCTGGAGTGGTTATATGTACATTTTTTTTTAAATTTTATTTTTGGCTGTGTTTGGGTCTTCGTTGCTGCACGTGGGCTTTCTCTAGTTGCGGCGAGCAGGGTCTACTCTTCCTTGCGGTGCGAGAGCTTCTCCTTGCGGTGGCTTCTCTTGTTGCGGAGCATGGGCTCTAGGTGCACAGGCTCAGTAGTTGTGGTGCACGGGCTTAGTTGCTCCGCGGCATGTGGGATCTTCCCAGACCAGGGCTCGAAGCCTCCATTGGCAGGTGGATTCTTAACCACTGCAACACCAGGGAAGCCCTATATGTACATGCTTTTACTCCTTTTTTGGGGAATCTCGAATGAGTCTCCAGTCTATCAAATGTGTTTCCTATGGTATTTTTGTTTTTTGTATAATCACTCAATGTGGAATAATGCCTCACCTGCCAGTACCTCTGTTTAATCACGTCTCAATATTATTTTTGTCATTTTACCAAAATTTTTCTCTAATCCCTAAATATAGATTTTAATCCCCCAACACATTTTGTTTTCTATGTTTATGTATCTCAATTTGTATAGTTTCTATAAATTATATGGTTTCTATGACTACTTGAAACAATGGGTTCACAGGCTGTCAAATAATGTCACAAGAAGGAAATGCATAGAACTAGAGTTCCCCTGCATTTCATTGTGTTATTGATTTAGCAGTAATCTCATTAACTGTGCTACGTTCCAAAGTGACCACAAACATTACTTCAGATTGCTAAGCAGAGAAACTGTCCTTTGGAAATGAGTACAGATAATTTGCAGAACGGACACAGTCATTGTAAAGCATGTTTTAGCTAAAAGCTAAAGCAAACAAAACCTGCAAATGAACCAATAAAAAAGAAAAAAAAAAGGGTTTGCAAAATAAATCTTGTGCTGCACTTAGGGAAGAGCTGTATGACATTTCCTTTTGCTGTAATAATGGTATTCTATTTGGTTGACCAGCTGGCCAGCCAGCCCCTAAAGACTTCATATCTTGTTTTCCAATTATAGGACTACAAATTAATGCATCTCCAGTGTTGAGCAATGACATTTTGGATCATTTAACTAACTCCTTTGTACAGGTTACCTTCCTTTATCAGCACCATAAAAATGAGACTGACGGCAGTATATTACAGTCACTGCAAAGAGTAGCCTAATAAGCTGGTTGAGTCGTGAACTCATTCTTTTCTGTTGCCCAGCATTTCTAGCAGAGCTGAAAGGTTGAAGGAAAATGAACCATACATTTTGTAAACAGACAAAGAAACGTGGTGCTAGGTTGCCTTTGACAATTTTAAAGCTAGGATGAAAAATCATTTGTTCGCTATATTTTAAAATTAAGGAAACCATTGCTTAATAATGAGGCTCAAATTTACGTAATTGGTAGAATCATGATATGTATCAACTGACAATTATACTGAAAATCATCTGGAGCCATAAACATTTGTAGAATTTTTTCCTCTTAGAAAAATGCCTCATAGGCAGTTTATTTTAAACCATATTTCTGTAACATTTTAACAATTCCAGAAATGATGTTAGGATATTAAGCTAAATTTTTTGTGTTGCTACTATCATAACATTTGACAAATGAATAATATGAATACGCTTGTGCTCTGCCATTGACTTGACTGGCATGGTAAAGGCTTCTTTTGTTTTCAGGGTTTAAATTGTTTGATTGGACAGTATGGGAGAAATAACTGCATATTGCATCATAAATTCTTCTTGATGGGATGATGCTTTCAAAGGAACTCAGACTCAAGCTCCCTTCTTCTTGTGAGATTTGAGTGGTCAAATCGGAAATCCAAAATCTAAATCTACCGTTTTCTTCCTTGCTCTAGAAGAAAGCACATTGTCAAGTATATTTTTCCCTCATAGGGAATAAGGTCTTTTCATGGCTGGGAATAGTCATATTCACAAATAAGTGAAATTTGGAGTTTTGATGTGCCACCGCCAAGTGTGGTCATATGTAGAGTCTCAGTGCCAGATGCAGTCTACGACTTTAAATGTGTATATTATCACTGTGTATCTAATCCCCATGAATTATTGTTTTAGAATAAATCCTGCAATTGTCTTGTGACTATCACATTGTTCGGGGGGCGGTGAGGTGGGAAGAGTGTTAAAAGTATTACGTTGCCAAATGTTAACACTTACGTAATTTTTGTAACCCCGTTCACGTATTTTTTTCCTTTTTAATGAGACAAGAGTCTCACAAAGAAAAAGAAAGTGGCTCTTTTTTGAACTCTGAGAGACTTCAAGAATATATACAAAGAAAAGACTGATGACCTAAATGATTTTTCCCTAAAAATACTCAACTATGTTTTTTATTTATATTTTTTATTTTTTGCGGTACGCGGGCCTCTCACTGTTGTGGCCTCTCTCGTTGCAGAGCACAGATTCCGGATGCGCAGGCTCAGCGGCCATGGCTCACGGGCCTAGCTGCTCCGCGGCATGTGGGATCTTCCCGGACTGGGGCACGAACCCGTGTCCCCTGCATCGGCAGGCGGACTCTCAACCACTGTGCCACCAGGGAAGCCCTCAACTATGTTTTTTAAAAGAGTGAAGTCATATTCAAGGAAAGGCAATTAGGGAAGAGAAGTTGGAACTAAAAAAAGAAAAGAGACTAAAAAAGAGAAAGGACTAAAGCTCTCAAAATATAAACATTAGCCAGCCATGATTTCAAGAAGTGCTGTTCACCTTTTGATTATTCAAGCACTGACTAGGACACACCTGCACATTTTACTCTTCTGTTTAACCTGGGAATGCCCTTTTTCAGCAAAGCACAAATGCAATTAATGTTTGGACCCTAGACAGTGTTAGTATTCTAAGTTTAATACCAGGGAAGCTATTTTCCTTCTTGTAAACTGCTTCATCAAGCATCCAAATTGTAAATTGTAAGTGGTGATATTTTTCTCACAAGTACTTTCTCCCATTGTGTCTTCAGTGTTTCTTGTTCTTTTTATGATGCTGCTTCCTGATGCTGTTTCTTTTATATCTACCCTATCCATGACGATTTGCTGCTCAGAGCTCTGCGTATAGCCCTACGTATGCTCACAGTCCCAGGCTCATATCTTATTTCCCCCTAATGGCACCAGTTGCGATATCTCCCCAGATGTGCAGAACTGATATATACTAAGTTCTCAAGGTGTGGTCCCTGGACAAAGACCATCAGCATCACCCAGGGACTTGTTAGAAATGCAAAATTTGGGGCCCTACCCTAAAGAATGAGAAACTCTGGGTATGGGGCCCAGAAATCTGTCTTTTAATAGAGTAAAACTCTACAGGTGATTCCAATGCATGATAAAAAGTGAATATTTATGTTTTAACAGGAGACAATATCTTCTCCCAAAGAAATGCATTTTTTCATAGAAGAATTCCACAGTTCAGGTTATCAGGGCCAAAGGGAAGTTATTCTACTGTCTTCAGATTATAGCACTAACTCCGCCCATGCATAAAAATGGATGTTGCTTTGGGCGCAAATGTTAAAAGAAATCATTTAAAGCTGCAACCATTCAGATGGTAGGCAGGTAAGAGTCGGTATAGTTGCTTAGAAGTGGGTTGGAAAAGACTTGGTTTCAGTTAATTGAAGTAGGGAAAAGATTGAAAGGAAATTTGCTACATTTTTTGCAAACAAGGGCAAGCTTTGTTGTTTTTTTTTTCTCTGTCTTTTTGCTTTTGACCTTGAATGATTACAATAATGGCTACAAAGCCTCTAAAAATTAAAGCTCATTTTACTACAAAGAATTTTTATGCAGTAGCTTTAATGTTGAACTTAAATTGAACTAGATTCCAGACTGCATACTGTTATTAACTTTCTTGGTACTTTTATGTAAATGAATTAATTTGTCTCTCGATTTCTCTTTCAACTGTAGATCTTTTCAATATATGGGCATAGTATGGGAATAGAGACCATTAATAAAAACTATCAGAAAGTGTTTTTATAATGCTTTACTCTTTCTAAGACATGATCATGAATATCAGTGTGCATATTATATTGACGTAACTAAAGCATGTTTTCTCTTCTGTGTCTTTTACACAGCTACTACTTGTTAACTGCAGTTAGATTACCTCGGCAACCTGGGGGGATTATATGAACTATATACTAGTCAAACTATCACTGTGGTTGAGAGTTTAGGCACTATTTCCAGCCCCGGTTGTGTACTGCAATGACACATAGATGAAAAATGTGTAAAGGCACAATCTCCTTAACAGGAACAAAATGCAAAAGCAACTCCAATGGCTGATTGTTTTGTGGGAACCAATCCCCTTTCCCCCCTTTTTTTGTGGGAACATGTAGCTGGCACACAGTAGTAGGCTTATGAATTGAATAATTGAATACATTATTAAAATAAGAGCAAATTAAACAGAAAGGATTTAGCTCATCTTTAGTTAAGAACACGAGTAACATTTAGCTCTGGGAGCATATGTTGGAAGGACAGAAAAAAGTGATCACCCGGGCTTCCCTGGTAGCGCAGTGGTTAAAAATCCGCCTGCCAATGCAGGGGACACGGGTTCGAGCCCTGGTCCGGGAAGATCTCACAAGCCACGGAGCAACGAAGCCTGTGAGCCACAACTACTGAGCCTGCGTGCAGCACGCCTAGAGCCCATGCTCCGCACAAGAGAAGCCACAGCAATGAGAAGCCTGTTCACCGCAACGAAGAGTAGCCCCCTCTCACTGCAACTATAGAAAGCCCGCGCGCAGCAACGAAGACCGAAAGCAGCCAAAAATAAATAAATAAAATAAATAAATTTATATAAAAAGAAGTGATCACCTAAGTGATCAAGCGTATGAAGATCCATGAGGTTTTCACATAGATCCTGCAGAGTTCAATTTGATAATTATGTGATTGCATTTTTTTTACCTGCTTCTGAAAGAGTGTTCAGAATTAAAGGGCAGTTTGAGGAGCAGGGGAGAATGAGAAGAACACCAACTTTCCCAGAAGCTGGCAAGGTGGTGACTATGGCTGGGATACCTTTAATATCTCGCAGGGATATCTAAACCAGCAGCTTCACGTAAGGGCCCAAAGTTACTGACATGTGACAGAGCAGTCAAACCAGTCCAGTTTATGTCTGATCCATCTCGTGGCAGAATAATTTTTTTAAGCTAGCATTTTTCTTCTAATTCTCTCAAAGCACCATGCAAATAATTATTGACCTTCCCAACATCTGACAAAGAAGATAGCAAAGCAATGTATTTTATAAATTGCTGGTGGGTGGATGGGTATACTAGGAAGTAATTTAATTATCTCTTGGACTTCACGTCCTCAGTTCTATCTACCCTACGGTGCTACCTATGTGGTAACATAGGCAGTAGGTGATAGAAGAAAGAGTGACTTTCCAGTCAGACATTGGGGTCTGCACCCCAGACCAACCACTTAATTAACCTTGTGACATTGGACATGTTACTTAACCTTTCTGAACCTCAGTTTCTTCATTTGTAAAACAAGCATAGTAATGCTAGCTTTTGTAAACATTAAAAATGCTATGTGTGACCAGTCAGAATGGCCATCATCAAAAAGTCTATAAGTAATAAGTGCTAGAGAGGATGTGGAGAAAAGGGAACCCTCCTACATTGTTGGTGGGAATGTAAGTTAGTGCAGCCACTATGGAAAACAGTATGGAGGTCCCTCAAATAACTAAAAATACAGTTACCACATGATCCTGCAATCCCACTTCTGGGCATATACCTGGACAAAACTATAATTCAAAAAGATACATGCACCCCTATGTTCGCAACAGCACTATTTACAACAGCCAAGACATGGAAGGAACCTAACTGTCCATGGACAGCTGAATGGGTAAAGATGATATGATATATACATAATGGAATATTACTCAGCCATAAAAAGGATGAAATGATGCCATTTGCAGAAACATGGGTGGACCTAGAGATTACCATACTAAATAAAGTAAGTCAGAGAAAAATAAATATCATATGATACTACTTATATGTCAAATCTTAAAATAATGGTACAAATGAACTTATTTACAAAACAGAAACAGATTCACAGACATAGAAAACAATCTTATGGTTACCAAAGGGAAACTGGGAGGGAGGGATAAATTAGGAGTTTGGGATTAACAGATATACACTACCATAGATAAAATAGCTAAACAACAAGGACCTACTGTATAGCACAGGGAACTACATTCAATATCCTATAATAACTTACAATGGAAAAGAATCTGAAAAAAGAATATATATATATATATATATATATATATATATATATATATATATCCCTAACCCTAGCTGAATCACTTTGCTGTTTACTGGAAACTAACACAACATTGTAAATCGACTGTACTTCAATAAAAAAATTTTTTTAAATGTGTGTGTGAAGCGTCTGGTGTCCGGCAAGTTCTCAACACAATAAAAGCTACAACAGTTACTTTATCTTTAATATTATCTATTATGTCACACGAAGAGAAAATGCTCACACTTTCTGATCTCGGGCATCTGGCATTTGCTGTCTTCAGCAGGATTTCTCAGTTGTGCATAGATCATAGTCCCGAGTCAACTTTTTAACCCCTGTGACAAGGCATCATAATGAAAAAAATTCTAATTTTATGTAGGATGTATTTGTTAATCTGTGGTCAACTTCTTAGCCAGATCTTTTGAAAGATTCCTTTGAAAGTCCTCAAAGAAAGAATTCATTTGGTATTTACACTTGATCACTCACATTTTATGTATTTTAAGAGTAGGCAACATCTGGAATCAAGGTCTATTTATACAGTTTGTTTTTCTTTTTTTTTTTAGCCAACAGATGACTCCTGCTGGCACTCTTCTGATGTGACTTGGTCCAAGCCTGCGGGGTGATATCCTGGGGACCAGCCACTTCCCCCTCACAGCCTCTGAGGCAGCAGGCCCAGCTGACCTCTGCTGGGCTCCCTGGGTCTGGCCCCTGCCTGGCCCTCTCGCCCTCTCTCCGGGCTGTCCGCTCGGCCTGGCCCACTCCAGCTGCTTCCCCTTCATTTCCCGGCTTCATAGCTTGTAGAGGGCTTGGGAATACTTCCTAAGTGAGGCAGTGATCCGCATTCTTCACAGCGGGCAGTCTTCCGGCCGAACAGGAGTCTTCCTCCTGCAGCATCGCCCACCTGTGAGCAGCTGAATCGCTCCTGGAGGCGTCCCAGGCAGCCAGAGCTCAGAGCACGTGACAGACCTCAGCGGAATTCCTGCCTCCGTTGTCGGGAGGCCACCCACTGCACACTGGAAATCCCCCCTGCCCGGCTTCCCACCTCCGACCCGAGGGGAAGCATCATCTAAGCAGATTAATACACCGTTCCTGTTCTGCCCTGGTCCCATTTCCCCAAGTGAGAGCCCTGAGGAAGGTCAGCAGGGCTTGGAATCAGCTAACCAGGGTTAAATCACGGGAAACACCAGTCAGGAAACAGGAGCCGAGAGTGGTTTCAGATAGTTGACAAAAATCAGGATGGGCTGAACATTCACCGCTGTGGATAAGTGGAGCCGGCCTCTGCCCGCTGCGATCTTTGTGCCTCCGCCGCTGGGGAACTCCAAAGGCTTCACGCAGTGCCTGAAGCTCTAGTTCCTAGCCCAGCTTCCTTTTTCCAGTAAAAGCAGGGTGTGGTGCAGCATTTTCCAGAGTGTTCTGTGGAACAAGAATCCCCTGAGATGCTCCTTGAAGGCTTCCATGGTTGAACAACATTGTGCAACGCTGCACACTGCCTCTGGCTTGAGCAGATTTGCAGAGTGCCTTCATAGGCTAGAGGCTCTTGGAAGTTCTGCTTTACCCAGAGGTTCTGAAAGTTACTGGATCACAGAATGCTTCTGTCAGGTAACACCTCATAACAACCAGTGAAATTAGTGTACGATGAATATCCTGTTCTTTCAACCTGCCAAGCACACACGTACCTCAGGGCCTTTGTCCTTGCTGGTCCCTCTGCCTGGAATGCTGTTTCTATGGATATTCACATCACTAACTCCCTCACTTGATTGAGGTCTCCGCTCCAGAGGTGTCTTCCATGACTATCCTATCTAAAAAAGCCTCCTCTTTCACCCCCATCTACTCACTTTCTATTTATCCCCTTCCCCTGCTTCATTTTTTTTTCATAGCACTTATAACTCTCAGCAAGACAAGTCAGTTATTTGTTATTATGTAAGAATTAATTTAGTTTTGATAAATCTACTGTAATTTAAATTAAGCTCCATGAGGGCAGAGAGACTGCTTTGCTCTGATGCAGCTTCAGCTCTGGAATGGTGCTCAGCGCAAAGCTGACATCACAATAAATAATTGTTGAATGAATCCATGAAGAGTGGAAAAGGGCAAGGGATCTCAAGCAGAAGACCTGGCATTAAACCCTGACTGTACTCCTTTCTTTCTTGATGTGACCTTGAGCAAATTCCTTCAATACTTGGACACTTGATTTCTTTATATAAAATGAAGAGAAAAAAATAACATCCATCCTGCCTATCTTACAGGAACATGAGAAGCATCAAATGAGGACTTGGCTATCATGGTGCTTTGTAAACAGTTAGGGGCTGTCTTAGTCCATTAAGGCTGCTATAACAAAAATACCACTAACTGGGTGGCTTATATGAACTACCGAAATTTATTTCTCACACTTCTGGAGGCTAAGTCTTACATCAGGGTGCCGGCAGATCTGGTGTCTGACGAGAGCCTGCTTCCTGGTTCATAGATGGCCTTTTTTTTTTTTTTCTTTTTTTTTTGCTCTGTCCTCACATGGCAGAAGGCAGGAGGGAGCTTTCTTGGGGTTTCTTTTAGAAGCGCACTAATTGCATTCATGAGGGCCCCACCCTCATGACCTAATCACCTTCCCAAGACCCCACCTCCAAATACAACTGCATTGGGGATTAGGTTTCAACATATGAATTTTGGGGTGATGCAAACATTCAGACCATCCAGGCTAAGCAAATATAGGTTGTTATTATCAAAGGTAAAATGCAGCAAAGAAAAAGGGAGGTAACCCCCATGGTGGGGATCAGATTCTCTGGTAGTGTGAGGATAGGTCATTTTGACAGAAGAGAAGGACAGAAGAGGTAGTTTGATCTAGAGAGGAAAGACCCCTTGATATTGTCCTCAGCTGCAGGGAGCTGGGAGTACTTGGGAGTATGGATGGGGGAGAAAATGTACAAACAGAGGCTGGTGCGTGCTGCTATACCTCTGATACATTGCTTTTCAAACGAGTTTATTTAATTCTTCTGAAAGCCCTGATGGGGTAAGTGTTTTATTTATAAGGTAACTGAAGCAGACGGGGTTTCAATACCGTAGTCAGGGCCATATAGGAAGTGTGAGTCCAGATCTCAGTGCTGCTCTGAGGCTGTGTGACAGTGCAGTCTTGGCTCCCACAGAGCCTAATGGGGTCTGCTCCTTGCCCTGTTTGGAGGTGGCCCCGTAAGAGCAAGGGCAAGGGCCACCAGAGAACATCTGTTACCCTCTTCCTCAACTCTTAGAGAAAAAGAGTTTGAACTACAAATCTACAGATACTGCTGAGACCTAGGACCACCCACTGGGGTTTCTCTCTGGTGGAGGGAGCAGGGGAATGAAAGAGGAAGATAGGAAGTTGTTAAGATGTAGCACTGGTTTTGACTTTGTTTTTAGCGGAAATGTGCATATGTTCAGAAAGCGGAAATGGTGAGGCTGGGGCAAGTGGAGATTGCAGGTCGCTTTGTTTACTTGTTATTTTCTGTTGCTAGGGCTAATTTCTTCTCATATCTTGTTTCTCTTTATTTTTTAATCATGTGGGGTTATTATTGTTTGCATTAACTAGTTATCTGTGTGTCTCCATCTGAGTCAACCTAAAAATCATAAATGACTTCAGTAACAAATCTGGGAATTTTGTCAACTGCATGAGATCTAATATTCTCTGTGTTACCAATGTTTACCTAATCAGGATTTAAATCAACTTTGAAAAAACCTTAATGTATTTGGGTGTTAAATTCAATAAAGTTTTCCTACAAATCCAGCTGTTAGACCTGATGTGTGAAACTTGCCCCCACTGAAGATGCCGGGAACTTTGCCCATAAAATAGGGGACCATGGTTGGAAATCAACTCTTGACATTTTTAGAAAATAGAATAAAATGAGCATGATTAATGTTGTTTCTACTCCATGGAGCTCATTTTCCTTATAACAGTTGTCAGAGTGAGTCTGGAGGGAAGATTTGATTATATGTGTAAAGTGGCAAATCTAAGCAATGATCAGGATAATTCAGCCCCCAACCCAAACCTTTCACTTGAAATAAATAGGCAACCGATATTTGGAGGTGAGGATGGGCAGAGGGAAATGTTTTTCTCTCTTTTTTGTTGTTTTTGGTTTTTTGTTAATAACGCTCTCAGTTTTCTCAGTTCAAGTGAATGGACATTCTGCTTGTGTGTGTGTGTGTGTGTGTGTGTGTGTGAGAGAGAGAGAGAGAGAGACAGAGAGACAGAGAGACAGAGAGACAGAGAGACAGAGAAAGAGACAGAGAGAGAGAGAGAGAGAGGAAGCATTCTAAGCTTTTCAAAATTTCTCTCCCTCTCACGTCATGGGCTCCCCACTCCCCGCAGGCCCCATGCACATCTCTGTCTCTGTGTCATGATCATGGGTCTAGCAGACGGACTAAGGACAGAAACCCTGGCTGCAGACTCAGAATTTGAATCCTGGCTTCAGCACTTTCTTCTGGCCTTGATGCAGTTTTTAACCTCTCTGTCTCAGTTTTCTCATCTGTAAACGGGGATAATAACAGTCCTTATATTTCCAGGTTGTGCTGAAACAAATTTCTAGGCTCAAGATGAAGCTGCTCCTGCCCGGGTATCACGTCAGCAAACAGAAACTGAGATAACTTTTTGTGTCCCTGTGAATGTTCCTCTTGAGATAACTTTTGTGTCCCTCTGAATGTTCCTCTTGACCAGAAATGCAGGATGTCCAGTCAGCCAATCCCCAAACGCCAAGCCAACTCTGGGCCTTCTCACCCCCAAACAAGGCGGACTATGTAGACCCAGCCAATCAGATATTTTCTATTTGTCTTTCCTTGTTGTTTATTCTCTAGCCTATCAGAGCTTCCTGCCTTCTGTCCCTTTTTGCAGTTTCAGGAAACTGAGAAACTGTCCATTTCATGAACTGTTAAATAAAGTTTGTTTGTATCACCTAAATTGTCTTCTTTAATCATCTTTTGAATAGTTGTCATGAAGATTATATAAGATAATCATGTGGGGCATCTGGCACATGGTAAACCACTCAGTAAATACTAGTCAGAATTATTTTTACTACTAAGGTATTCCTTTCTTGAGGGAAAGAACTACTTTACTCATCTTGCCACTCTCACGAGACCTTGTATGTGGTAGGTGTTTAATAACTGTCTATTTAATGGAATGGAATCCACATTTTAACAAGACTCAGTGTGTTGCAGCTGGCCCTGGGGTTTCTCAAAAATATGCGTCATAATCTGCATATTCTCCTTGCAGGTATTGTCAGGTGTCAGGATGAGAGTTTGAACGCTCCACGGCCCTAAACATAAATTCATGGTATTTCTCAAAAGCATATCCTATGCATCTAAATGTCACCTTATTTTTTGAACTTGCACTTAGGTAGATTGGATCCTACTGTTCTGTGGTCTTCCCTGGGAGCCCGATCTTTATGGAGCTGGTAGGGGTCCTGGGCACATGAAGAGATTCGCAGTTGTGGAAATCAGACAATTGAAGTTCTAAACAGCTTTGCTGAGAAAACAGTCATTTCTGTTTCTTCTAGGTTACATTCTTGTCACCTGCTTTTCCATGAGATGGTCAAACAGAGGCAGAGGAAAGAAAATTAATTAGGAGACTCATTGCTATTATTATTATTAATACCTTTGAAAGGCTTTGTAAATTGGGTATTTGCAAAGGAGAACTGCTTTAGAAACAGTACAATCATTCACTGTCCATCTGGGACAAATAACTCTGTGGTACTGACTGCAGAAATCATTTAGGTTGTACAGATCAAGCTCCAGGAACAGCATTTCATTGCAGAGGGATGGCAAGAATTGACTGTCTTATTAAGAAGCAATGTGATGGTAAAACATGATTAAAGTGAGTCAAAAGAAATTACCAAGCAGCGGTCAAGAAAGAACGGAGGGAGGCTTGATCATGGATATATAGGCCCAGATAAATGAATTCTATGGGCGTTTGTTTATAATAATTATGCATAAATATGTGAATAATAATCACACCCCCGAAATTAACTGAAAATTATACTCCTTTCAATTGCATGAAGCAGTTTACATGCCCATTATCAACTGAGCCAAGGAACATGTAACAATGTGAAAACTAAGAGTACCGTGAAATGTTTCCATAAAAAATGACAGTCAGTTTTTCCTTTACTTACATCTACTTGTCAATTTCAAAGGACTCAAATTTCATTATACGGTATAAATAAAGTATCCTGAAGGCACTAGCTCCTGCTGTTTCCGAAAGCTACCCTATATTTAGAAGTTTTCTGTGGCTTTCAGATAAATGTAGTTCCTTTAGAAAGCAGTTCTCATACCCTAACCTAAGTGGACAGAGCAAGGGCTGTTTCTAATGAAACTAAGGAATTTGTGATGTCATCTTGTGTGTGGCAATCCCTCAATTAAGAGGGGAGGATCAGAAAATGCAAAACCCTATGATTACACCGAGCAACTTAAAGGAAATGCATCAAAAGCTCCTTATGCATGGTGACAGTTTGCAGAACCCTCTAGAAAGTGAAAAGGTCTGCTCTTTTATGTAACTTGACTTTGGAAGCCGGAGGTGACAAACTTCACAGATCCACAGCCTCCCCTTTGAGCAAATGTAGAAAACCACTTGTTGGTTCCTCCCCTCTAAGCACCCCTCCCTGTGGCTCCGCTTCATTTTTAAACTACTTTATTTTTGGTAAAAGTCAAGCTTACCAAGCTCTAAATTACACGGAACCTCCTGCTATCCATCCCAACACTGCAAGCGGCCCCAAGATGAAAACTGGTGCATCACGTGTAACAAGGCGGAGGAACGTTATTTTATTATTAGTTGGCACCAGAATTCCTCCTAGAAAGGAAAATGTATTTACTTTGAAAAATACCCTGATAAGAGCTGAGAGAGTAGAAGAGAGCTCCGGAGGGCTTAGGGTGTGGGCGGAATGTTTCTGAGACAAAGGGAGCAATTTGGCAGTAACTTCCCAGAGCAGCATCCCGAGAGACAGGGGAGGGGCCGCAGCCACTGAGAGGGCGGAGAGCGCCTCGCATCTGCCCACGTGACTCTTCCTCCCCTCACTCCTGCACCCAGCTTTGCTGAAATTTACTGAGCTGATTAAATATTTGGTGCAAGTCTTTTATTTATTTGTTTGTTTATTTACTTATTTATTTATAGAAACTTGTGTAAGGGCTCGGCCTGTGTCTAGATCACAGAGTAGAACAAGAGTTAAATTGTGTGGACCCAAGAGTGGAGGCAGAGAAAAGCCTCTGAGAAAAAGTGTTAGGGATTTTTAAGATGCTCACAGATCTAGATGGGTTTACTGAAATCTCTGAAGGGATGAGAGAGCCCCTCATGGCATCTTGGTTAAACCAGCTACTTTACGGGCAGAATCACTACTTTGTGATACTGTCGTCATCGATGGGAAGCTACTGTGTGTCTTAAGCTACTTCATGGACGGGTACATGGTAATTGATGCAGTAAACACCAAGCATCATAGTTGATTTTGCAGTCTTTGAATTGGCTAGACTTCAAAATAATGTTAATTTAAGAGGCTGGCTGATGGAAAATAATGGTTTTAGTAGAATATCAAAGAACTTTAAGATCCCAGCCTTACTTTTCATAAATGTCGAACAACACCAGTTTTTCAAAATCAATTCAAAATCCTGGAGAATGAGGAATAAGTTCAGAACTGTATAAATTGGGTATCTAATATTCCCAAGGGATTTTTCATTACCCAGATTGCTAAGGTGCAGGTGAAGATGGACCAACAAATTGGTCCCTTTGCACATGATTATCATACCTGTTCTAGCATCAAACCTAGAGGACCACAGTGTAAACCAATGGACAAAAATATATTTGATTATGGTTCACAGTGTGTCTTAGGACTTTTGGGGTATAAAAATAATAATGGTACATCACCTAAAGAAATGATCCAACGTCATTAGATATTTCTTCCAAATGGAATGATCAGACCCAAAGTTTCAGATTGCACCATCTCCTGAGAGATGCCTTCTCTGACCCCACTTATAAAGTTTTTCCCTGCATATCACTCTTTGGATTTTCTTCACAATACTTAGCACCACCTGGAGTGATCCTGTTCATTTATTTTTCACCTGCTTTTGGTCTGTCTGCCAACCATTGCAATATGAAGACCATGAAAGCAGGGAACTGACACTCCTTGTTCATTTCTGCTTCTGAAGATCGAGGATAATGCCTGGAGCCCAATCAGAACTCGATAAAATATTTGTTGAATCATTTAATGAATTTCACTCAGCATCTAATCTGTAGAGATTATCAAAATCCTCATAGGCCACTACAAATATAGTGTGGTTATTATTATTATTATTATTATTATTTGCGGTACACGGGCCTCTCACTGCTGTGGCCTCTCCCGTTCCGGAGCACAGTCTCCGGACGCGCAGGCACAGTGGCCGTGGCTCATGGGCCCAGCCGCTCCACAGCATGTGGGATCTTCCTGGACCGAGCACGAACCCGTGTCCCCTGCATCGACAGGCGGACTCTCAACCACTGCGCCACCAAGGAAGCCCGTGTGGTTATTATTATAAAGAAAAGACATACTGGAGGATTCAGTGGCTGGTATTTTGATTTAATTCCTTTTGATTGTCATCCTAATCTTGGATCATGTAAATGATGATCACATTATACCCATCAGGATACTTTGCAAGAAAAAAAAAATTCAGAATTATAGCTGCTCTGCACTCCAAGTATCTAGAGGTGCAATTAAATGACAAAACAGTAGAGTTCATTTTTCATATAGAGGGATGTTTTCATGTTCAATTTTAGCTTTAGGTTAACAGCATTATTAGATTACATTCTTGGGTCATTAGAAGAATGGGTTCACTTTTTTTTTAATTAAAAAAAGTTCAGTTGTGGAAGCTGGATAGTAATGCCTATTTATAAGATTTAGCAAGATTTAACATTATTTTTGATGTAAAATTTATTTGAAACTATAACTGTGAACAGGGAATGCATAAGTTTCTCTGAACTGAGAACAAATAACAAAAATGTTCTTTAGCTCCATATTGTGGATAATTAAAAGAATATACACTGGTCTCTTGGTCCTTGGTTGTGGGAGATTGTTTCCAGGATCCCCCACCCCTGCAGATACCAAAATCTGCAGATGCTCAAGTTCTCAAAGTCCTTGGATACAGAGGGCTGACTGTATTTCAAAGTACAAATGCATTGTTCTGAGAGAGTGGAACTTTTTTTTGGATGATCTTATTTGTGATGTGTTCTCACAGGGGACTTGTTTTTTAATGTAACTAGACTTATTAGACAAGGAAGTTATTAATTTTATTCTGTGTATACTATTGTTTCCATCCTCATATGAGAAGAATACAGAAGTACTGCTGAATTATGCTGAGTGTATAAAAGAAATTTCCAGGAACTTTTCAAAATTTCCTTTCTGGAATTGGTAAGTGCCTATTTATTACTGGTGAAGTAAAGAAAGAACTGTTTTCAGGTGTTTATCTATGCACAAATTGTTTTGGTTTTGTGTCCAAAACAGTACTGTAATCATTTTAGTTATCTATTTCTGCATAACAAATTACCACAAAATTTAGTGGTTTAAAAAAATAATAAGCATTTATCTCTCATGGTTTCTGTGAGGAATTAGGGAGCGGCTTAGCTGGATGTTTTGGCTGGAGGGGTGGTTTCATGAGGTTGCAGTCAAGATGTTGACCAGGGCCACAATCATCTGAAGGCTTAACAGGGGCTGGAGGATCTGCTTCCAAGATGGCACACTTACATGGCAGGCAAATATGTGCTGGTTGACAGGAGACCTCAGTTCCTCAAGATGTGTACTGCTCTGTAGGGTTGCTTGAGTGTGTTTACAACATGGTAGTTGACTTCCTCCAGAACAAGTGATTCAAGTAAGCAATGTGGAAGTTGCTATGTTTTTCCATGACCTAACCTCAGAAGTCACACACCATCACTTCCACCATGTTCAACGAGTCACATAAACCAATTCTTACATAGCATGTCAAGAGAGTACAGAAGAGCATAGATACCAGAAGGTAAGAATCATTGGGAAAAATCTTGGGTTTCCCTGGTGGCGCAGTGGTTGAGAGTCCGCCTGCCGATGCAGGGGACACGGGTTCGTGCCCTGGTCCAGGAAGATACCACATGCCGCAGAGCGGTTGGGCCTGTGAGCCATGGCCGCTGAGCCTGCATGTCCAGAGCCTGTGCTCCGCAACGGAAGAGGCCACAACAGTGAGAGGCCTGCATACCGCAAAAAAAAAAAAAAAAAAAATCATTGGGAAAAATCTTGAAGGCTGACTGTCACAGTGAAAATTATCAGGGTTACCTTAAAATCTCCCACCAACTTTGAATTGGTTACTAATGTGCACTAAAAAGTGCTTTGCAAATTATCGAGTGGTGCAAAAATGGAAGTAGCATTTAACAAAATGGCCTGATAAGTGGATAAATAACATTTCCCTCCAAATATTATGAACAAAGTATAGCATCATGTTGCATAAAGCAAATAAGTAAATATTGTCAAATCTGTTTCATAAGATTATAAACATCCTCTACTTTTGGTGGGGAATGAGATCAGATAATTGAAAAAAAAAAGATGGAGGAAGGGAAATATTGGAGAACAGAATAATAGGGTCCGGGATGGGGGGGGGGAAGTAGTAGAGAAGGAGAAGGGAAAGAAATGGGGATAAAAGGGATGAAAGAAGACAAATAGGAGAGATAATAGCAGAAGATATAGAAGACAAAGATATGGAAATAAGCAAAAGAAATGTAGGAAAAAGAGATGATCTGTTAAAAAGAGACAGGAAAGGGGGAAAAGATCAGGAGGAGGGGAGAGAGAGTTTTTTAAAAAAAGCAAAATAGAGATTAGCTTTCTCATTCTTTTCCTCTGTCAAGGCCTTTTCCACCTCAGAACAGGGCCAGGGACTTGTAGCTTCTCTCTTGGTTTTTCTCACTGTTTTTCCTGGCTTCCCTGGAGTTCCCTTTAAGGCCTGGTTCCATTTAAGGCCTCATTCCCTTTAAGGCCTGGTTCCCTTTAATGCTTGATTTTCAGCTTGTTGCTCAGACTGGGTTGGCTAAGGGTGTCTGAAGAGGAGAGAGGAATGACCATTTTATTTAATATCCAACTTGTTCTTCTTAAGGACACATTATCTTGTTAGATAATATTTTTCTAAAAGTATTAAAAATATAATACATCAGAAAGAAGAAAAACTGGCACAGGCAAATGATTTTCTTCGAGAATTTTGGTTCTGTAAACAATTATTACCATATTTGGCTTTGGTTCCCTTTGTGTTCCTGCAGATTAGTATAGTTCATTTTGGGTTTTTGATTCAGGGTTCATTTTAGTTCAGGTTCCTGATTCAATTTACGTTTCTGTGATTGAACCAAAGTTCCAGTTAAAAAAGTACTCAGTGGGCTAGGCTAGATTCCTTAGCCAATACTTTTTTTTAAAACATGAGAACATTACATAATACGTGCATCAATAATGTTTGACTTCTAGATTTAAGGGAAATTTGGATAAACATTTTTCATATACTAAAATATTAAATAAGTAAATTGATTTTTTTCATATATTTTCAGTGTACTTTCTGATGTATAAGTTAACTCACAAAAGTAAATTTAAACAAAGTAGCTTATATAATATGCAACCTTCTTTTTCGACTGTCTCTTGCCCCTCTCTTCCCAAACTGGTTTCTTCTGCAAAAAACGATTTAAATTAAAAATTTTTTCAAATATGGAATAAATTCAAAAAGTTCAAAATTTACCCCTCTTGGAATTCATTTGGACTTCTTGAATTTGTGGTTAGGATCATTCACTTGGGAAAATTCTCAGGTCTTATCTCATCAGATATTGTTTCATTCTCACTCTTTTTTCCTTCTGGAACTCTGATTAGAGGCATGTTACTTTCTCACTATCTTCCATGTCTTTTAATCTTTCTTTCATGTGTTACATCTCTTTGCCTCTTTGTGCTTCTTTCTAAACAAGTTATTCTGGTCTATCCTCCATTTCAACAATTCTTTCTTTCTTTTTCTTTTTGGCCTGGGTATTTTATTTTTTTAGTTTATTTTTGGCTGCGTTGGGTCTTCGTTGCTGCGTGGAGGCTTTCTCTAGTTGCGGCGAGCAGGAGCTACTCTTCATTGCGGTGCATGAGCTTCTCATTGCGGTGGCTTCTCTTGTTGCAAAGCAGCGGCTCTAGGCGCGCAGGCTTCAGTAGTTGTGGTGCACAGGCTTAGTTGCTCCTCGGCATGTGGGATCTTCCTGGACCAGGGCTCAAACCTGTGTCCCCTGCATTGGCAGGCGGATTCTTAACCACTGCGCCACCAGGGAAGTCCCCTTTTTAAAAGTTTTTATTGGAGTATAGTTGATTTACAATGTTGTGTTAATTTCAGGTATACAGCAAAGTGAGCCAGTTATACATATATCCATTCTTTTTGATTGTTTTTTAGATTCTTTTCCCATACAGGCCATTACAGAGTATTGAGTAGAGTTCTCTGTGCTATACAGCGGGTTCTTATTAGTTATCTATTTTATACATATTAGTGTGTATATGTCAGTCCCAATCTCCCAGTTTATCCCTCCCCTCCCCTCCAATCTCCTGGTAACCATAAGTTTGTTTCCTACATTCATGACTCTACTTCTGTTTTCAACAATTCTTTCTTTAGGTATGCCTAACAAGCTGTTAAAACCATCCATTTAGTTTTTAATTACAGTTATTATAGTTGTCAGTTTTTGAGGTTCTATTTGATTCTTTTAAAAAATCTGCTTGGTTATTCTATATGGTTTCTTATTATCTGGATTTATTTTCAAGCTCGACTTTTAAAAATTATTTATTTATTTATTTATTTTTGGCTGCATTGGGCCTTTGTTGCTGTGCATGGGCTTTTCCTAGTTGCAGCGATCGGGGGCTACTCTTTGTTGCCGTGTGCGGGCTTCTCATTGTGGTGGCTTCTCTTGTTGTGGAGCACGGGCTCTAGGCGCCTGGGCTTCAGTAGTTGCAGCACACGGGCTCAGTAGTTGTGGCTCGCGGGCTCTATAGTGCAGGCTCAGTAGTTCTGGCACATGGGCCTAATTGTTCTGCGGCATGTGGGATCTTCCCGGACCAGGGCTCAAACCCGTGTACCCTGCATTGGCAGGCGGATTCTTAACCACTGCGCCACCAGGGAAGTCCCTTGACTTTTATTTAATAGAGTAATCATAGTCATTTTGTAATCTGTGTCTGATAATTCCAGTATCAGAGGTTTTGCAGCTCTGTTTCTGTTATTTCTGCTGGTTTTTGCTTTAGTGCTTTGTCTCCTAAATGACTATGAGCTACTCATTTTCTTTAGAAAATTATTTGTGAGCATTCTTTGAGGCCCTGGACGATGGTGGGTTCTTCCAGTGGGGATTTTTATGTTTGCCTTGGCTGTGCCTGGGACCACTATCAGTTCTTGACTTTTTCTTGGATCATTCAGGTTGTGTGAATTTGTAAATCCTCATGAGGGCTATCTGTTATTACAACTCATCAGGGGAATTCCTTTCCTTTATTCTTGCTTTCTCTGGGGCAGGAGTTGTGGGATTTATTCTTATACCAAAGGTTCATCCTTTTACCAGTCCTCGGGGATCTGAGTGTCCTATTTAATTCCCCAGGTAGGCTCTGGGCTTTGGCTTCTGTTCTTCCACATTTCCTGAGGCCACGGAAACCAAGGCTGAGATTGGTGAGGTTTGGCAAATGCCCTCAGTGTCCTATTCACTTCTGGGTTCCTACATTCACCAAGAGTTAGGCTTAATAATTTCTTCTTAACATTCCTTTGATGCTTTTAAGATTTTACTAGTATTTTATCTAGTATTTTCAGTTGGAGGGTTGTTCCAATTATTTAGCCCACTCTATTACTGGAAATGGAAGTCCTGGTAAAAATTCAACAAGTACAAAAGGGTATAGGGTAATAAGTCTCCCTGTTATTCCTGTCTTCCTGATTACCATATGATCATCTCAGTAGGTGCTGAAAGAGCATATAAAATTCAGAACTCTTTTACACACTCACCCACTCACATATACAGACTCTTAGAAAACTACGAATAGAAGGGAAACTTTAAAAGCCTGACAATGGTTTACATCATACTTTAGAGGTGAAAGTTTGGAGGCATTCTTGTTCAAGTTAAGAGCCAGTTAAGAGCCAGACTAAGAGGCTTCTAGCACCACTTCTATTCAATGTTGTATTGTATAGCAAATGCAATAAAAGAAGGAAGAGAATTAATATATAGAAGAGGAAAATAAAAACTTTCTCTTATTTGTAAAGGATATGATTGTCTATAGAGACCATCTAAAAATTCAGCAGGTTTGTAAGACACAATAGCATTCTTATATTGATAATTATTGTTTAGAAAATTAGTAGAAAAATATATAATTCATAATAGTAACAGAACAATAAGATATCTTTGAATAAATCTAACAAAGTATCTGTGATACTTTATGGAGAAAATAGAACATCACTGAATCACATTAAAGAAGATCTGAATAAATAGAACTATATACCAGTTTTGAGAGAAGGAAGATTGAATATTATAATTATGTCATTTTCTCCAAATCAATCTACAAATTCAGTGTTTTCTGTGGAACTTGTCAAGGTGATACGAAAATTCATTAGAAAGAACAAAAGTTAAGCCAATTTTGAAGAATAATTTGAGGGACTTGCTTACTATAAACCTAAGGTAACTAAAATAATATCATATTTATGCAAAGATATAGAAATACAGTCATCCCTCAGTATCCATGGGAGATAGGTTCAAGGACCTCCCCAATACCAATATTCACAGATGCTCAAGTCCCTTATATAAAAGGGCATAGTATTTGCATATAATGTATGCATGTATGCACATCCTCCTGTATACTTTAAATCATCTCTAGATTACTTATAATACCTAATACAATGTAACTGCTATGTAAATAGTTGCTGGTGCACGACAAATTCAAATTTTGCTTTTGAAATGTTCTGGAATTTTTTTTCCCAAATATTTTCAATTTGTGGTTGGTTTAATACCTGCATATGGAACTCACAGTATAGAGGGCCCACTATACATATATGTAACAGAATAGAAAGCCTAGAAAAGAGGCATATATGTTTAGAGATATAGCATATGACGTTACAAATAATTGGGAACAGGACAAACTATTCAAAATATTGTCATGGAATGGATGGCTATCCACACAGAAAAGAAAACTGTCACACTGTACACTACAGTGTTAATTGCAGGGGGATTAAAGACCTAAACATGGGACTTCCCTGGTGGTGCAGTGGTTAGGAGTCTGCCTGCCAATGCAGGGCACACGGGTGCGAGCCCTGGTCCGGGAAGATCCCACATGCCGCGGAGCAACTAAGTCCGCGTGCCACAACTGCTAAGCCTGTGGTCTAGAGCTTGTGAGCCACATTACTGAGTCCACGTGCCGCAACTACTGAAGCCCACGCACCTGGAGCCTGTGCTCCGCATCAAGAGAAGCCACTGCAATGAGAAGCCCGCGCACGGCAATGAAGAGTGGCCCCTGCTCGCCGCAACTAGAGAAAGCCCACACGGAACAACGAAGACCCAACGTAGCCAATAAATAAATAAATAAATAAATAAAAATTTTTAAAAAAGACCTAAATATGAAAAGCCTTTAACATTTTAGGACATTTTAGGAGAAAATGTAAGAAATATGTTTTTGATCTTGGGACAGGGAAGGATCTGTTGACTAAGACAATCAAAAGCATACACCATAAAGGCAAAGATTGATAAAATAAAAAACCTTTGCTTAACAAAGACACCGTAATCAAAGTTGAAAGAAAAGTTCAGAATGGGAGAAAATATTTATATCACATACAACTAATATAAGATTTATATTCTAAATATATAAAGTACCCCTACAAATAAAAAAGAAAAAGACAAGCAAATCTAATAGAAAAATGGGCAAAGATATGAACCAGCTGTTTAGAGAAGTGGCTAAGGTAGTGGGTAGTGCAGCTTTAAGGAAAATCTATGTATGTGCACAAGAGTTTTCATCATAGCACCGCGTATAATAGGAAAACACTGGCACATCCTAAATGTCTCTCGGTAGAAGAATGAACAAATGGAAGTATAATATATTCATAAGCTGGAATACCATACCTCCATCAAAATAAGTAAACTAGAACTACAGACATCAGTAATTATAAATATAAGATTTTTTTAAGTCAAAAAACAAAGCAAAACCAAGCTGCAGAGTGATAATACAGTATCATGCAATTTATATACAGGTTGAAAACTACTGCATAGTGCTCCATATTACTGATGATTTCTTCAAATTTAATATTATAAACATGTCCATGGTAACGATAAACTTTTTTTTTTTTTTTTTTTTTTTTTTGCGGTACGCGGGCCTCTCACTGTTGTGGCCTCTCCCGTTGCAGAGCACAGGCTCCGGACGCGCAGGCTCAGCAGCCATGGCTCATGGGCCCAGCCGCTCCGCGGCATGTGGGATCTTCCCAGACCGGGGCACGATCCCGCGTCCCCTGCATCGGCAGGCGGACTCTCACCCACTGCGCCACCAGGGAAGCCCCGATAAACTTTTTTTTTTTTTTTTTTCCCGATAAACTTTTAATTAAGGGTAATGGCTATATCTGAGTAGGGAACAAGGGGAATGGAATCTGGGAGAAGTATATAAGGGACTTGCCTGTACTGATGCATTTCCTTTCCCCCCTCCAATTATATAAATGTAGCAAAATGTTCAGATTTGATAAAGACCAATGGCAAATAATACACAGGTGTTTAATATATACTATATTAACTATCTATTAAATATAAGATATAATATAAATTAAATATATGTAATACTGTCTAGTATGTTTGGCATATTTCATAAGAAATCATCGAATGAAACCCTATAATCAATTAGGATGATTCAACGTCAGGAAATATATTAATGTAATTCATCACATTAGTAAACTCAACTGGTAAATTAAAGAAGTGCTTAAGAATATAATGAGCAAGAAATGGGTAAGATTTATAAAAAGAAACCCAACAAAACTTTAACTGAGGACACAAGGCAAGACTGGAATAACGAGAGAAATGACCATGTCCTAAGGTAGGACAACTTATATTGTAAAATTACCAATCCTCTCCAAGGTGATATGGAAACAATGCAATTCCAATTGGAACTTTGATGTTTTGAGTATTTCAAATTAATGAGTAAGAGGGGGAGCAGGACAATTGGCTATCCATGAGGAAAAGAGTAAAGTTTGTCTTATCTTACCCAACTTATAAAACTAAGTTTCAATTTGATTAAAGAGCCCAATGTCAAAAAAAAAAAAATTATAGGGCTTCCCTGATGGCGCAGTGGTTGAGAGTCTGCCTGCTGATGCAGGGGATGTGGGTTCGTGCCCTGGTCCGGGAAGATCCCACGTGCTGGGGAGCGGCTAGGCCCGTGAGCCATGGCCGCTGAGCCTGCGCGTCCGGAGCCTGTGCTCCGCAACAGGAGAGGCCACAACAGTGAGAGGCCCGCGTACCGCAAATAAATAAATAAATAAATAAAATTATAAAATCATTGGAAGGACATGTGAAAGAAGTCTTTTAAAATCCTGGAGTGAGGGACTTCCCTGGTGGTCCAGTGGTTAAGACTCTGCACTCTCAATGCACGGCGCCTAGATTCGATCCCTGGTCAGGGAACCAGATCCTGAACACTGCAACTAAGAGCCCGTGTGCTGCAACTAAAGGAACCCACATGCCGCCATTAAAAAAGATCCCGCAAGTGGCAGTGAAGATCCCACGTGCCGCAACTAAGACCCGCAGCAGCCAAATAAATGAAAAAAAAAAAATCCTGCAGTGAGAATTACCTTTCTGCACATGATATTAGAATCTTTTTCTAACAGACTCACAGACATAGAGAACAGACATGTGGTTTCCAAGGGTGAGGGGGGCAGGATGGAATGGGAGTTTGGGGTTAGCAGATGTAAACTATTATATATGGAATGGATAAACAACAAGGTCCTACTGTATGGTACAGGGAACTATATTCAATATCCTGTGATAAACCATAGTGGAAAAGAATATATCTATATCTATACCTATATATCTATATATCTATATAACTGAATCACTTTGCGGTTCAGCAGAAATTAATGCAACATTGTAAATCAAGTATACTTCAATAAAAAATAATCTTTTTCTATAAGGAAAAGATTGACAGATTTCACTGTATAAAAAACTTTAGTATGCTTTAAGACAGATTAAAACAAAACAAAATGAAAAATTAAAGAGTGGAAGAAAATAATCACTGCAGATAAATGATTTCTGTCCATCCTGGTCAGTGAGCTCCTATGAATTGCTAACATTTATCAGGCATTTCTCTTTGTGCCTGGCATTGTTCTAAGTGCTTCTTAATTTTAAGCCATTTAAAATTCCACAACAACCCTACGGGGTAGGTTCTAGCGTCATCGTCATTTTATTGGTGAGGAAACAAGTACAGAGAGGTTAATTAACTTCTCCAACGTCATGTATCTACTAAGGGGTGGAGATGGGATTTGAATCCAGCTAGGCTGGCTCCAGCTTCTGTTCTCTCAACTACTCTCTTGCTTATAAAGCAAAAGCGAACAAACAAATAAGCAAAAAGAACAACCCAAGTGAAGAATAAGAAAAAGGAAAGAAGAAATTTCATGGAGGAAGAAATACAGTGGTTTACAAAAGTGTGAAAATATGCTAAACCTCATGAGTCATCCAAGAAACGAAAATTAAAAGAACATGAAATGTCACCTTTTGCCCTCTAGAGTGGTAAAAAAATTTTATTTTTTAGAAGACTGTAATAAGGAGATAACATTAAAACTAAAAAATTGAAATATGGTAATTGGTAAGAATTTGTAGATACTGACACTTATACTTTGGTGGTGGGAAATAGGTGGCTTTGACACTTTAAGGAAGGCAATTTGGCGGTATTAATCAAAATGAAATTCGCACACCTTTAGATTAGCAATTTACTTTTTGGAATTTAGTTAACTATTCTTTCAGCAATATACACAGATGTGATGGAGCTATACAACAGTGTGACTGAAACATTAGAAATAGTGCAGTGGATCTATATGTTCTGATATGAGAAAGTATCCAGAGTAATGGGTATAGCTGATATATTTGGGTTAAAAAATGCATACGTCTGTGTCAAGAGCAAGCCCCTCTGTATACTCTCGGGGACTGGTGCTTTTCTCAGAGTCTCTGTGGTGGTTTTCTAGAATACCCCTGACTTTTCTAGTCTTAGTCCCTCCACAGGAGGGATTAGTATTGAGTGTCTGCCGGGGTTGCCTGTACTTATGACCCCTCTGGACACAAGGGTCCCTTCTCCAGCTCAGATTGTCTTCGATGTTGCTAGTAAATGTTTGTCCCTTTGCCCCAGTTCCCACTGCTGATGTAGGTTTGCTCACGTAGATGTATTTTTATTTCCTGGGTCATTTCAATGAGATTATAGGAGAGAGGCAGCTGGAAACACGTGTTCAAGCCACTGTATCACCTGTAATGTTTTTCATACCTTCTTTTCCCCTACATTTCCTCTAACTACTTAGGGATATTTTGGGAGTTGTAATGCCAAATAGCTAAACATTTGGAAGAGTGTATATCTGGAATTTTGCCAGAACCAATTAAAAAAGCAAAGTTTTGATAGAGAAACTGATAGAGTGTGGTAAAAATGAATGAAAACTTATTTAAGGAACATAGTTTATTTCGCATAGTTAGAATGGACTTTATCTGTCCACTTAAGACTGTGCAAGGATTTTTATTGAATTCAGCTCTTTTACTGTACCTGAAGGGACAGTGTGCTCAAGGATCAGACTGTGATACCAGTGACTAAAATAGGTCTGTTTTTAAAGAGCATGTGATATATGGTGATTATCATTCAATAAAGCCAGCAGGAAGCAAGGAGATGGAAATGGTCCCAATGAAGACAAGAAGGTATTGTCACTCATTAACAGGGAACATATCCATCAGCCTTGCAAATAATTAGAGATATTAAAAATCACAACTGAAAGAGCATATGGGGAGCTCTGCATTAAAAAAATAAGTTCCTATTTGTATATTTCACCTGAGTTTATAATGTGCTTTCACATACATCATCTCATAGAATCCTTACAACCATCCAGGTGAGGTGAGCAGTGTATTATTATCCCTACTGTGTAGATGAAGAAATTGCTAGTCAAGTGGTTAAATGATTTAAGGTCACACATTTAGTTCGTAGAAATTATCATATATAAAAGCTTTTAAATCAGATCAGCTTTTTAAAAAATTTTAATTAATTAATTTATTTAGGCTGCATTGGGTCTTCACTGCTGCATGCGGGCTTTCTCTAGTTGCAGTGAGCAGGGGCTACTCTTTGTTGTGATGAGCGGGCTTCTCTTGTGGAAAACGGGCTCTAGGCGCATGGGCTTCAGTAGTTGTAGCATGTGGGCTCAGTAGTTGTGGCTCATGGGCTCTAGAGCACAGGTTCAGTAGTTGTAGTACACGGGCTTAGTTGCTCCGCGGCATGTGGGATCTTCCCAGACCAGGGATCGAACCCGTGTCCCCTGCATTGGCAGGTGGATTCTTAACCACTGTGCCACCAGGGAAGTCCCCAGTTTTTTTTTTTTAATATGAAACTTTCAACAGCTATAGGGGCAAATTAATACATGGTGATATTTTAGCACATTACTAAGTTTTTTCACATAAAAGACCAAACTAATGTAATTCATTGAACTTTCATAATATTTCCATTGAGATTCAATCACAATGGCAAACCCTGAAATTGGCCATCAATCCTGAAATTCCTAAAAATGCTGGGAGAGATACCAAACTTCTTTTCCCCAGCCTAAGAGAAACTAGTAAAGCAAAGGAGAGCATAGGCTTATATGCTAATTCAAAGTGTGGTGTCCTGTTCTTCATCTATTCATTTTCCATTTTACTGATTTTCTTGAGAATCTGTGTTTGTAGGTGAATAGGAGTAAGCTGAACACAGTTGATTAACAAGCATTTGTTGAACATCCCTTATGTACCTAATGAATAAAGAAATGTACATAGCACTTAACAAAACATCTGGGGTGATATAAGAGAAAAAAGAAGTGGTCATGATTCCTGAGAAACATAGAATGTAAATAGGCAGAAATAAAGTCAAGGAGAAAAAACACAAAATGATATGTGGAGAAGTATGAAATAATTTAGGCCATATAAAATACATCACTAATAGGAGAAACAGAGTAAATGGTCAAAGCAGAACTGGGCCAGTCTTAGAAAACTATCTTCAGTTGGTGAATGCTGAACCAAAATTTGGAATTGGTTTTAGTCTAGGATTAATGGACATGAGTGAGATTGACTTCTTCGGTGTGGCAGGAAGCATGGGGCCAAGGGAAGGATGGTAAGTACAAAGGGATTGCCAGGAGAGATAAACACATATCTCTAGTGACTTGGGAAGTGATTTAAAGAAGTGAATCTGGAAAGACAAACTTAAATACACAATCTGTGACTCGTTTTTTTAAAAACAAATCCTTTAAAAATGTTAGGGAAGGCTTGTTGTTTGAGAAGAACCATGTTCTGCATGAAACTGTTTGAAATTTGTTTTTGTTTTGTTTGGTTTTAATTTTTACTTTATATTGGAGTATCGTTGATTAACCATGTTGTGTTATTTTTAGGTGTACAGCAAAGTGATTCAGTTATACATATACATGTATCTATTCTTTTTCAAATTCTTTTCCCATTTAGGTTGTTACAGAATATGGAGCAGAGTTCCCTGTGCTATACAGTATCCTTGTTGGTTATCTATTTTAAATATAGTAGTGTGTACATGTCAATCCCAAACTCCCATTTTATCCCTCCCCCCACCATCTTTCCCCTTTGGTAACTGTAATGAAACTTGTTTTTGGTATTGATGATAGTGGGTAGCAGAGCTTAAATAAAAGACAAGTAGCCAATATATATAATACATCAATAATCATATACTTAACAAATTAGTGCAACATACAAATGTCTCATTTGTGTAAGCTGATAAGTAATTGAAATAACATGGACATTTTTTGGACCATGTGTATATTTGAGATGTGCAGGTGCGCATCAAGGAGGCAGTTGTGATAAGCTCTTGACTTGGAGTCAGTGGCCTGGGCTTCAGATCTTGGCTCTAATATTGATACTTAATATACCTATAACTTGGGGTAGGCTGCTTAGATGTATTCAAAGTCAATGTTACAGGTTTCTGTGAGGATCAAATAAGATAATGTACGTGGAATTACCTGGCCTATGGTAGACACTCAATGTGTTTTTCTAGCTTTATTGTTTGCCCCAAGAAGTGGTGGGTCTTTATAGAGAAGTTGTAAGGCTTGGGTGGGAAAAGAGATGAAGATGGAACATCTTTTAGGTAAAGCATGAAGCATGTCTTTTATATCCTTTCCATAGACGCATTCAGTATGTTCCATAACTCTAAACATCACTCCTTTTCTGAAAGTGGTCTGGGTGGAAATAGGCTTGCTCTTAGCCAATCACAAGGATTGACATTTTACTGCACAAACATTTACAAAAAATAGCTTCCCCCCCCCTCAGAACTTAGTTTATTATAGAAAATTTTGGAAAATCCAGAATGTGAAGACCATCTGTAATCGCACTAGCCAGAGAAAACTATTTTGGTGAATTTTCTTCCGATCTCTTTTATATAACATATATCTAAATTGGAATCAACCATACATATCTTTTGTAACCTGATTCTTTTCATCTTTCACTATACAGAAAGCATATTCTTATGTCATTGTACATAAGAATATTTTAATGTAATTTTGAATGGTTATGTAGTATCCTACCAATCTACCAATAATTCATCTAATTTTTCCCTATTTTAGAGGCTATTTAGAATATTTGCCATAATACATAGCACTGTAACGATATGTAAATCCCTGATTTCTTTAAAATAGATGCCAAGAAATGGAATTATTACTTCAAAAATTAAAACCCCTTTAAGCCTCTTAATTCATATTGAAAAAGTAGCCTGTGGAAAGGCTGTACTCCTGTCAGCAGTGTATGAGACTCAGTATTTCCTAGAACCCCAAGCATTTCTGTGAAGACTTCCTTCACAAGTGATTGCCACGCCTATCTGTGCTGATTAATTTCTGGAAACCTTTATTAATCATCATTTACTAAAAATTATTGCCATTATATTTAAGGCTTTTCATTTCTTGCTTATCTTCCTCATAATTTACATGTTTTCTTTTAAAAACAGCAAACCAGTAAAAGCGTTAATAAAACTAAAATGGAGATTTAATTTCTTAGATTAAAATTAAGACAGGCTGACAAATTCAGACTTGTGGGAAGACTGGATGGATGGTTGCCTGGGAAATATTTTATGAATCGTTGTTTTTAAAACCTCCAGAGCCAGGAAGAAGGGGCTGATTAGCTGGGATGGGCTACCATATTCCCATTTCATATATTTCTAGAAATAGTACAGTTTTGTGCATGTGTTAAATGGTCCAAAATTAATTTATGATGATAAAACCAGGAGATGAGTTGCTTTAGGCAAATTTGGTCCCCTGACCTATGTTGGTGCGTTTAGTCATGAACCTCTGTTAAGTAGGATGAGCAGTCCTTCACCAATCTCTTATGTGTTTGTATTTACCTGTGTATATGTCTGTCTCCTTCACTGGCTAGTAGAGTTCCTTGAGATGGAGAATGAGTGTTTTCATGTTAGTTTTAGAGCTGTAGGACTGGAGAACAATATCTGTAAGAGAATCATGTAGATGAATGATTACTTGATGGCTGGCTAGTAAAGGACTTTTTGAGCATAATAGCAGTGGAAGAAAACCCAAAGGAAATTATTAAAAGATTTGAATATATGAAAAGTTAAAATGTGTCTATACTGCCCCCTCCTCCATAAACATCCAAGCCCATAAACAAACTTACATGAAAAAACAAATAGGGAAATATAGTTTCAATAAAATCAACAGCAAGAGATTTAACACCTTTACTATATAAAGAACTAATAAAAATCAATAAGAAAACTATTGAGCCCAGTAGTTAAATGGACAAAGGACAAGAATACATAATTCACCAAAGAGAAAATAGAAATGACTAACAAATATTAAAACTGCCCAACTTTACTTTTTTCAAATTTTTTTATCGTGGTAAAATACACAGAACTTTCATCATCTTAATCATTTTTAAGTGTACAGTTCAGTGGCCTAAAACTGTTTTAATTGAAGAAATGCAGAACAAAATAATCAGATACCATTTTTGATTATTAAATGAAAAAAATCTCTTCAAAAATGATAATAAACCTAGCAAAAGCAGAGTTAATAGAAATGTATTTTGGTACAACCTTTCTGGAAAGCAATTTGGGAATATGTATCAAAATCTTGAAAGTATATTAACGCATATATGTGGAATCTAGAAAAGTGATACAGATGAACCTGTTTGCATAGCAGAAATAGAGACATAGATGTAGAGAACAAATGTATGGACACCAAGGGGGGAAAGGGGGAGATGGGATGAATTGGGAGATTGGGATTGACATATATACACTAACTAATATGTATAAAATAGATAACTAATGAGAACCTGCTGTATAGCACAGGGAACTCTACTTCACTTTCCTGTACAGTAGAAACTAATGCAACATTGTAAAACTATACCCCAATTAAAAAAAAAAAATCTTGAAAGGTGTTTATACTCTTTGACATAAGAGGCCCACTTTTAGAAATTTATTCTAAGGAAACAATCTGAAAGGTGAATAAGGTGTTTATAATACACAATGCTATTTATCTTACCAAAATACTAGAAAAATTTTAAAAAGTCAACAGTGAGAGATAAATACATTTATGCCAGATAATGGATTACATATTCATTAAAATAATGTTAATGGAAAAAATTTAATAACATGGCAAAATACTTTGAATTGGAGAGTATTTATAAAGTAGACATTTATACATACTTGTATATGTGCATAGAAAAATTACTAGAAAGAAATATACCAGTCTATTAGCAAGAACTATTTCTAAATAGTGGAATTACAAATGATTTCTCCTTCATAGTCTATGTATTTTTGAGCTTTTAACAATGATAATGTACTGCAAGTATAACTTGAATTTAACTGTAGAGATTTATCTTAGAGAAAGTTGGTTAAAGAAAAGCAAGGAATAAGCAAAAGGTGGAAGGGGTCATGAGAGACATTTGAAAGCTATATGCTGCAGGAAAGAGGTAGTGAAGAGGGAGAGGTTAAAGGTCTGAGGAGAGGTTCTCCTTGGGGCTGAGGTCTGAGGGCATAGGGTTGGGTGAGACCTGAGGGGGCATCCTCTTCCACTGAGCCGTGAAGGAGGAACATGCAGACGAGTTAGTCAGTGGGAATAAGGAAACAGCAAGATTCTTGCTTGATGACTGCTATTATTCCTGAAAGAGAAACAAGTGAGATTCTCTGCTGGGCATCTTCAGTGAAGCTTGAGAAAAGTGTGAAGTTTGAATTTGCCACTGAACAGAAAGGAAGGAGCTCATGTGTTATTTCCCTCCAAAACCTGATCCTTACTCTTATTCCTCTGATCAACAGTTGGCACCAATGAACTGAGACAAAATTCTAGAAATTATCTTCCCCACTCTTATTGCTCAACAAAGTTCTCATACTTCAACCCCCTAAATATCTCTGGAACCAGTCTTCTCTCCATCTCTTCTCCATCTTCTTGCTGGGGTTGCTGCAGTAGATTCCAAACTAGTCTCTCTAGGCTCATTTGTCTCTTCTAACTCCCAATCCACCCATCATACCGTCGCCAGACCCGTCTTTCAAAAACCCAATAAGGCATTTTGTTGTGTCTGTATTTAAAATACTTTAAGGTCTTCAGTTGCCTTTAAGATAAAAATCCAAATTCCTCTGCAGGATATGAAAAGCACTTCTTGATCTTGTTCTTGTACCTTTTCAACTTTAATTTTTTCTCATCATTTATTCATCCATCCACTCTTCCATTGATTTAAATGACTACAATATGCTAGCAAATGTGCAGGCTAGGTGCTACTGAAATAATACAAAGAAGTCTAGACATGGTATTTGTGTAAGAGCAACTTATGGTCTGGTGAGGAAAATAAATCTAAATAGCTGTGATAAATGTTATAGTCACCACAGTATATACAAGGTGCGCTGAATACACAAAGGAATGTGTGTTAGGTCTCTGAAGGAGGAGTTGGGCAGGGAGATGAAGTCAGAAAAAGTTTCTTGAACTTAATCTTCAAAGGTAAGTAAATTTGGGGATCTTTTTTTCTGTGGAGAAGATGGAAAAACGTGTTTCGGGTAGAGGCATTAGTGTAAGCAAAGGCATGGAGCACAGAGTGCAAGTGTGTGAAAGAGAAGGAGGCCAGGGCCAGATGCTGGAGTTCCAGGCTCTGTCTGAAGGCAGTGGGAAATAATTGACAAGTTTTAGACAGAAGAGTAAATTAATTAGATTTGGGACTTAAGATCTGGTTGACTATAGCATGGAGGATGGACTGGAGGGGTGTAAGATACTGGAGGCAGTGAGGCCATCTGGAAGGTTGTTATTTAGAGGAGAGATGATGAAGGCCTATGGGCTGAACTAAGGAAAGAAAGTGGGGTGCTTTAGAAATGTTAAGGGGGAATTATGTTCTATAGCGATGCGTCTCAAAGTACGGTTCCTAAACTGATGACAGTCTATGAATTGTTTGTTACCATCTGCTGTGAGATAAATACAGAAGTTGAGAGTAAGAATTAAGGAATCAGGGACTTCCCTGGTGGTGCAGCGGTTAAGAATCCACCTGCCAATGCAGGGGACACGGGTTCAATCCTCTGGTCTGGGAAGATCCCACATGCTGCGCTAGAGCCTGCGCTCTAGAGCCCACGAGCCACAACTACTGAGCCCACGTGCCACAACTACTAAAGCCCACGCGCCTAGAGCCTGTGCTCTGCAACAAGAGAAGCCACAGCAATGAGAAGCCTGCACACCGCATCGAAGAGTAGCCCCCGCTCGCCACAACTAAAGCCCGCGCAGCGACAAAGACCCAATGCAGCCAAAAGTAAATAAATAAATAAATAAAATAAAAAAGTATTAAGAAACATTTGTAGCAAGTTAAAGGAGTAATTTTATATTTGAAAAATCTAACAGAGAACAAATTGGACTTGGATTTTGTAGATCTTTGCTTTCTATTTCGTTTTTCTAGTTACTCATCTTTACTGTATTTTATAAAAGTATTGGACCGCATGGGCAGGAAATACTAAGTGGACCACATTTGGCTGACAAGCACTCACCTACAGGACTTAGTGACTGAATGAATATGGGAGTAGGTGGAAGGAAGGAGTGTAATATGACTCTTGGGTCTGATAACTGGAGTGGTAGGTACAGAAAGTTACAGAAGCAAACATTTTTCAAGAAAGATGTTAAATTCCCACTTCCCTATTGTTTCATGCAACAGTCAAAGTTTTTAAAATGCATTTGGGGAAACACGTCACAATCATTTATTCCTCTAGGTTTTTGCGTGCACCATTTTCTCTACCAGAAACATTCCTCACTCCCTTCTTCACTTGGCTAATACTTAATATAAAGACAAACGTAAATTCATTTATGTATCATCAACATTGCACTAAATGCCTTACATTTATTATGTTTTTACTCCTCACAATAACCCTGTGAAGGAGGGGTCCGGTTTTGTAGATGAGAAAACTGAGATTTAGAGAGGTTAGGCAATTTGTTCAAGGTTATCCAGCTAGTAAACTAGTGGAGCTGGGCTTTGAACCCAAGAAATCCAACTCAGGAACCCATGTGCCTAATCACTGAAACGTACTGCCTCATGAAGACTCAGCTCAACTGTCACCTCTTCCAGGAATCTTTCCTTGTTGCCCTTACTTATGGGTGCATCTCCTGTGTTCCCACAAAGCACACGCACATGCCTATCTCCATCATGGCCCTTGCCATTCCCTATTACAAGCGTGTGTTTGTTTGTTGGTTCCTTTTTTTCCCCTAAGCTGTGAGCTCCCTGAGGGCAGGAAGGATTCCTTACATCCCTGAATCATCAATCCAGAGCACAGTGCCCAGTATTCAGTAGGAGCTTGGTAACTGTTGAATAAATGGAGGCATGAGAAAACCTAATATGTTATTGGTAGGATGTTGGATGAGGCCAGAAAACAGAGGATCTGGGCTAAACCTGTGCAGGAAGCTTGGGGTCAGACCATGAAGAGTGCTATGCTCAGTTTAGAAACTTGCAAGCAACAGTCACAAAATCCTTTATTCTTTTCACATCCATGGATATTATGCTTTTCAAGGTATAACTCTGCAATGGGAACACTAACCAGAGTTGTGCTAGCACATGTTTAATAGCTGCTTCCTTCCCTTTCCCTGCCAAAGTTCTGATGTGTTGTATTTTTTTTAATTTTATTTTTAATTGAAGTCTAGTTGATTTACAGTGTTGTGCCAATCTCAGCTGTACAGCGAAGTGACTCGGTTACACACCTATAATGTTGTGTTTTTTTAATTACTTAATTTTAAAACCTTTTTCTTTTATACTGGAGTATAGTTGATTAACAGTGTTGTGATAGTTTCAGGTGTACAGCAAAGTGACTCAGTTATACACATGCAATGTTGTGTTGTTTTTAGTTACTTAATTTTAAAAACTTTTTATTTTATAATGGAGTATAGTTAACACTGTTGTGATAGTTTCAGGTGTACAGCAAAGCGATTCAGTTACACATATACGTGTATCTATTCTTTTTAAAATTCTTTTCCCATTTAAGTTGTTACATAATACTGAGCAGAGTTCCCTGCACTATGCAGTAGGTCCTTATTGGAAGGTATAGTTAGGGAGTTTGAGATTGACATGTACACACTGCTATATTTAAAATGGATAACCAACAAAGTTGTGTTTTTTTTTATTTCCATGGTGTACACGCTTCTGTCACTGCCAATTTCTTTTTTAAAAAAATTTATGTATATATATGTATATGTATTACTGAAACACAGTTGTACAATGTTATATTAGTTTCAGGTGTACTACTTAAGGATTTGATGTTTGCATACATTATGAAATGATCACCACAATAAGTCTAGTAACCATCTGTCCCCATATTAAATTATTACAGTATCATTGACCATATTCCTTATCTGTCACAGTCCATTTCAAGCTACCAGTGTGACGTTACTGAACGTGGATATGGGAAGAGATTAGATCCACAGTATTATGCCATTAAAAAATATTTCCCCCACACAGTTACAATAGACGTAAATGACCTGAAGAGCATAGGTAAGAGTAACATGTAGTGAAATAATTAGGAAGCAATGAGTTTTGAGTGTTTATTACCTTTGTTTTTATTATGCCGTTAAGTTTATGTAATTTGATTTTTAATAATGACGGTGTTTAACAGCTGGCTTACAAAATTCCTTCAATTTTAACAACTGGCTCTCATGATTGGATAGGAGCTGACTCCTCCACACCACTGTCATTACTCCCTTTCCCTACAGATTCATGCCAGCCCAGTCTCCTGGGACTGGTCTTCTTCCTAAGCAGGTCACTTATACGAAGCCCTGGGTCAGTGGCTTTCTGAGGCGGCATTAGCTCTCTCGTTGCATGTTCTAATCTTTGTGAGCCTCGCCCTCAGTACTCAAGTCTTTCTTTGTTTGCAACAACCAAGGTGTCCTACACAGACCACCAAGCCTCCAGACACTGCTTTTTGTCCTGAAAGTGTTTCCTTCTGATGCCTTCTTGACTCAGGGTTGATCAAATCATACAAGTTCTGCTCTGCACAGTGAGGCGCCGTTCACATGTGGACTGCTTGCTTGACCATCATCACATGCTACATTGCTTTGTTACTTACTTGCCCCACACTACTGTCTCAATATGTGCCCTGGCATTTGCACTTGCTTTGACTCTATTTCCTGGTTCTTCTATCCTGCATATGCTCTTACTTTTGGATCTACCTTTGGATTCAAGGTTCCTTTTGCTTCAACAGCTGAAACCTGGCCTTATTCCATGATCTGATTATACGGCTGTCTGGCTTCCTAGCTTTGGCCTTGCCAACCACAACACTCAAATCCAAATGCTGATAAACAGCAACATGAGAAAATGACCTGACTTAAGCAGATATTACTGTTTTAGTGTGATCAATATCTGCCAATAGTTGCAAAAACCACGCCTGCCTTACTTCTAAACAACTCCTGGAGATTCAAGACTGCTGAGAGCTCTGAAGGGGGCCTAGGTTAAAATAATGGAGCAGCTGAATTAAACAAATGGCAGCTCTTCCCCAGCTGTCAGTTCAAAGAAGGTTCAGAGGAGATTGAGTAAACATGTAGGTCCTTTATCAATTGAGTTTCTCCTTGCCACTGCTCAGAGGAAGGACATATGGGATAAATCTAGGCTAAGCATTAAATGGTTTTGAGACGCACAGTCTTATACTTTTCTATTCTTTGAACCTAATAAAATCAAGGCTCTTCATTAAGAAAGGGGGCTTGGCATTTCTCTTTGTGTTCAGTTGATATTAACACTGGTAACCTAATAGTGATACAAAACTAATGTGAACAGATTTCAGCCTTGAATATTCTTGAATGATTTAGGAATCAATTTGCAAAAAATCACAAGGGAAAAAACATGCTAAAAAAATTCAGTTGGTTCTCTCAATGGGAATAAAAACTTTTAGTTGTTGGTTTAGGACTCATGTTGTTGGTTGGAGGTGAGGACTTTCTCAAGTGCCTCAGGCTTCATTGATGCTCTGTCCCTGCTTCAAGGTGACTGGGGCAGTTCCCAGACCAGGAAAAGGTTTCTGAGCTTATCATTGAACAGAGAGAATCCTTAATAACTCAAAGATTGATTTTCCCACATTCCAGGAGAGCAGTTATGTTTAATGACATACTAAATAACTTCCCTGGAATAGGAAGTTGGTTTTCTGAAGAACATTTCGATTCTCAGACTCTTTCCATAGAAGGAGAATTACCTTAAGTCTTTTCCTGGACAAGGTAGGGTTGGTAACAACTATTCCAAGAAATAAATAAACAATTGAGTGAAGTTAGAGAGCTCTCTGAGTCTTACCTTCCTACCAAAGAAAAGATGCCCAGCAGGGCCGGCTTTGTAGATATATGATGTGTACACACAGAGTCCTGCACTTAGAGGGGTTCTGCACTTGGCTTAATGCTGTTGCCATCTTGGAATTCTTAATAATTTTTTCCAGGTTCATTTTCATTTTTCACTGGGTCCCACAAATGATGGAGCTGGTCCTGATGGCAAGAGAGGTGGAAAAAAGGCTTTCAAAGAGGTCTTTGGTTTTTTTGTTTTTTTCTGTGAGGATGCTCCAGGACAATACTGAAAACATGCCTTGAAAAAAATGTTATAGTTTTTATTTATCCATCCAGGCAAGAGTAAACTGAGAACACGGCAATCACGAGTGGTGTTATAAACATCCAAGTGCATGTAACAACAAACATTTGTATGGTGCTCATTACCACGTGCCAGGCTTTGCATACATTAGCTCACTTAATCAGCATTTTATCCCCATTTTGCAGTTGAAGATAGGAGGTACAGAGAGGGTGAGAAAATCACCAGAGTTCACATAGATAAGTAAGTGGCAGAACCTAGATATAAACCAAGGCAGTATGGCTTCAGAATGTTAATGTAATGTTTCTTCTTTCTACTAAATGGAATAATGACATCAGTTTGCTGAGAGATGCTTTTCAGTATTTCTGATTGTTCTGGTTATTACTTTTGAATTCAGAGAAAACTGATTAGCTAGGGCCCTTTAAGCTAAGGCCCTTAAGTCTACGTGCACTTGGAAACTAATAGTGAAATGCACCATAGGGCAAACACATCCTTTCCTTTGGAACATCAACTACAGACTAGGTACTAAACATATCACACTTCAGTGTCTCATGACTGGCGTTCAATTTTGACTCAAAAGATTTTTAACTATGCTACTAAGCTTACATGCCAGAGGCCACATGTTCATCCTTGGATATTTACACTATACTTTATTCCTTTCAAGGAATTGGAGATTTGGCTCATACTTGCTGGATATGTTAAATGATCCTGTAAAGCCATTTTTACATTAAAGACTCTTCCTCAACTTCATTTTTTAAAATCTACGTAGGTACCAGAGCATATTGGTTGAAAGGATGGGCTCTAGCATCCTGTGGCTACCTTTCTGGCCCTGAGATTTACTTCTGTAATAAGGATAATAAAAACAGACACCTACATGGCTGCCATGAGACTAGGAAGTATCTTGCACTCCCCAAAACATGGTTAATACTCAATAGAGGTAAATAATTGTTTGATTTATAAAAACTGGTATAGAATAGTGCAGTTATATCTTAGGGATAAAAATTCTTTGAGCCTCAGTTCACTCAGCAGAAAATAAAGTTAATAACACCCATCTCACAAGGTGTTCTAAGGATTAAATAATATATATGAAGTGCTTAGCACAGGGCCTGGCATATAGTAATTTCTTACTAAATGGGAACTTCTTTATTCTATTTGAATTTTTTGTCTGTAATGTAAGTCTAGGTCATTTCACAATAGAATTTGGGACCCAGTATAAAACCATTCTGTTTTTAATAATATTTTTCATCTTTTTCTTCTTCGTAGGTCACATTCTGTTAGGGGAATGAGATAAATATTGGTTTTTACTCTGCACTGATACTTTTTTGTAGTAATTATGCCCTTTAACAATACCCTTTGGAAAATGGTTCTGATGAATCTAGGGGCAGGACAGGAATAAAGACGCAGACATAGAGAATGGACTTGAGGACACGGGGAGGGGGAAGGGTAAGCTGGGACGAAGTGAGAGAGTAGCATTGACATATATACACTACCAAATGTAAAACAGATAGCTAGTGGGAAGCAGCCGCATAGCACAGGGAGATCAGCTTGGTGCTTTGCGACCACCTAGAGGGGTGGGATAGGGAGGGTGGGAGGGAGACACCAAGAGGGAGGGGATATGGGGATATATATACGCATATAGCCGATTCACTTTGTTATACAGCAGAAACTAACACACCATTGTAAAGCAATTATACTCCAATAAAGATGTTAAAAAAAAATACCCTTGGGCTTCCCTGGTGGCGCAGTGGTTGAGAGCCCACCTGCCGATGCAGGGGACACGGGTCTGTGCCCTGGTCCAGGAAGTTCCCACATGCCGCGGAGCAACGAAGCCCGTGCGCCACAACTACTGAGCCTGCACTCTACAAGCCCGCGAGCCACAACTACGGAAGCCCGTGTGCCTAGAGCACGTGCTCCGCAACAAGGGAAGCCACCGCAATGAGAAACCCAAGCACCACAACGAAGAGTGGCCCCCGCTCGCCGCAACTAGAGAAAGCACGCACGCAGCAAGGAAGACCCAATGCAGCCAAAATTAAGTAAATAAAATAAATAAATTAATTAATTTAAAAAAAACTACAATGAGGTATCACCTCACATCAGTCGGAATGGCCATCATCAGAAAGTCTACAAATAATAAATTCTATATTTAAAAAATGCGTTTATTTAGGGTGTGGAGAAAAGGGAACCCTCCTACACTGTGGGTGCAGTCATTGTGGAAAACAGTATGGAGGTTCCTTAAAAAACTAAAAATAGAACTACCATATGATCCAGCAATCCCACTCCTGGGCATACATCCAGAAAAGATGAAAACGCTAATTTGAAAAGATACATGCACCCCAATATTCATCGCAGCACTATTTACAATAGCCAAGACATGGAAGCAACCTAAATGTCCATCGACATATGAATGGATAAAGAAGATGTGGTACACATATACAACGGAATATTACTCAGCCATAGAAAGAATGAAGTAATGCCATTTGCAGCAACATGGATGGACCTAGAGATTATCATACTAAGTGAAATAAGTCAGAAAGAGAAAGACAAAAATTATATGATATCACTTCTATGTGGAATCTAAAAAAATGATACAAATGCATTTATTTACAAAGCTGAAGCAGACTCATAGACATAGAAAACAAACTTACGGTTACCAAAGGGGAAAGAGGGGGTGGATAAATTAGGAGTTTGGGATTAACAGATACACACCACTAGCTATAAAATAGGTAAACAACAAGGACCTACTATATAGCACAGGGAACTATATTCAGTATATTATAATAACATATAATGGAAAAGAATCTGAAAAATGTATATATGTATAACTGAACCACTTTGCTGTACACTTTGCTGAAACTAACACAATATTGTAAATCAACTATACTTCCATTAAAAAAAGCTTTCTGAAGTTAAATATTATTGAAGAATATCAGATGTGTTAAAATGGACCCAACTGAGGTCATTTGGCAAAGACATCAAATGCTTTTAAGGAGAAACTCACCATAAGAGAAAGGAGAATCTGGAGTGGTGATGAAGGCTGTACACCTCTAGTGATTAGAATGGAATGGAGGAGGGTTGGGTCCTGGATGGGCTATATGAACTTAATAAGGAGGCTTTAAGATAACACTGCATGCACATGTATGTGTAAGCATGTACATTCTGGAGACCAAAGTCATGGAAGGGCTAACTTAAGAGTCCAGTACTGAAGTGATTTGGGGTGTCCATAGCTGGCCTAATATGGAAGGAGAGCCATTTGCCCTTGCACTTGAGAAATTCTTGCACGCTGGGGCAGCAATGAGTCAGGTACTTCATGCTCTTTGCGGGGAGTTTGGAGTCATAATTTCCTGCAATAGGGCAGGAAAAAAGACATAAAAGGCATACAGATTAGAAATAAGGAAGTAAAACTCTATTCACAGATAACATGACCATTTACATAGAAAATCCTATGCAATCTCCAAAGGGCTCCAAGAACTAATAAGCGACCTTGTAGCAAGATTGTAGGATACAAGATCATATACAAAAATCAGTTGTATTTGAATATACTAGCAATGAACAGACATTGAAATAAAAACATCTACAATAACATAAAAATATGAAATATTTTAGAATTAATTTGAAAAAAGATGTGAAAGACCAGTACGTGGAAAACTACAAAACGTTGCTGACAGAAATTAAAGAGGAACCAAAATAGAGAGATATATTATGTATAGAGATTGGAAGACTCAATATGGTTAAGATAGCAGTTCTCTCTAAATTAAAATATAAATTCAACACAATCTCAATCAAAATCTTAGCACTTTTTTTTCTTTTAGTAGAAATTGATAAGCTGATTCTAAAATTTATATGGAAATGCAAAGGACCTAAAGTAGCTTAAACAATTTGAAATAAGAGAACAAATGTGGAGAACTTACACTACCGGATGTCAAGGTTTATTATGATACTATGGTACTCAAGACAGTGTGGTATTGGCATCAAGGAAAACAAATAGATCAATGGAACAGAATAGAGAGTTCAGAAATAGATCTACACATATATGGTCAATTTTTGACAAGGGAATAAAGATAATTCAGTTTAAAAGGATAATTTTTTTCAACAAATGCTGCTGGAACAATCAGATATTCATCTGCAAACCTCCATACTGTTCTCCATAGTAGGTGTATCAACTTACATTGCCATCAACAGTGTAGGAGGGCTCCTTTTTCTCCACACTCTCTCTTGCATTTATTATTTGTAGACTTTTTGATGATGGCCATTCTGACCAGTGTGAGGTGATACCTCATTGTAGTTTTGATTTGCATTTCTCTAATAGTGATGTTGAGCATATTTTCATGTTCCTATTGGCAATCTGTATGTCTTTTTTTGGAGAAATGTCTATTCAGGTCTTATGCCCATTTTTTGATTGGGTTGGTTGTTTGTTTGATATTAAGCTGTATGAGCTGTTTATATATTTTGGAGATTAATCCCTTGTTGATAGCATTGTTTGCAAATATTTTCTCCCAGTCTGTAGGTTGTCTTTTCATTTTGTTTATGGTTTCCTTTGCTGTGCATAAGCTTTTAATTAGGTCCCATTTGTTTACTTTTGTTTTTATTTTCATTACTCTAGGAGATGGATCCAAAAATATATTGCTGCGATTTATGTCAAAGAGTGTTCTGCCTATATTTTTCTCTAGTAGTTTTATAGTATCTGGTCTTACATTTAGGTCCTTAATCTATTTTGAGTTTTTTTGTATATGGTGTTAGAGAATGTTCTAATTTCATTCTTTTATGTGTAGCTGTCCAGTTTTCCCAGCACCACTTATTGAAGAGATTGTCTTTTCTCCATTGTATATTCTTGCCTTCTTTATTGTGATTAATTGACCATAAGTGCATGGGTTTATTTCTGGGCTCTCTATCCTGTTTCACTGATCTATATGTCTCTTATTGTGCCAGTAACATACTGTTTTGATGACTGTAGCTTTGTAGTATAGCCTGAAGTCAGGGAGCGTGATTCCTCTAGCTCTGTTCTTCTTTCCCAAGATTGTCTTGGCTAATTGGGGTCTTTTGTGTTTCCATACAAATTAAAATTTTTTTTTTCTAATTCTGTGAAAAATGCCATTGGTGATTTTATAGGGATTGCATTGAGTCTGTAGATTGCCTTGGGTAGTATGGTCATTTTTTTTTTTTTTTTTTTTGTGGTATGCGGGCCTCTCACTGTTGTGGCCTCTCCCGTTGCGGAGCACAGGCTCCAGATGCGCAGGTTCAGCGGCCACGGCTCATGGGTCTAGCCGCTCCGCGGCATGTGGGATCTTCCCGGACCGGGGCACGAACCCATGTCCCCTGCATTGGCAGGCGGACTCTCAACCACTGCGCCACCAGAGAAGCCCCAGTATGGTCATTTTAACAATATTGATTCTTCCAGTTCAGGAACATCATATATCTTTCCATCTGTTTGTGTCATCTACATACTTCTTTATGTTATAGCTGCAAACACATTTCTTACCACCTCTACAAGCCTGAAAGATTCTTGAAGGTAGTGACCTATGTATTTATTATTTAGCCCAGTGTCCCAGTGATGTCTTAGAGAATGTCTTATAAATACTAACTGTATATATACACAATAAATATGTTCAACTGAGGATTTTTTTAATAACTGAGGATGGCCCAAGGGTTGAAAACATTTTGTTGTATTTAAAAAATATGAAACTTTTCCTGATTATGGTATATGCAACCTTCATATGCATAAGATTGGGGAGTTATTTCCCTTATATTTAGGTTGCTTAATCTCTTAACTTGTTATGTAAATACCTTTTGTCTGTGATCTCTAGAGACATTTCTCATTACCTAAGTACTAGAAGCTATTGTTTGTAGTGGATTTGTAATTGTTTGATGATCACCTTCATAATGTGTACACTTACATCTTGAGCAAAAATAGCAAAAAGAGTCAATGATTATATTATAGAGAAAATAACAAAAGTCTTTTTCTGGAACATTTCTTCATATTTTTTGACATCTTGTTGAAATAAGGAAATGCAAGCCCTATCTAAGAAATAGGCCACTGATAGAAACCTGAGAATAATTTTGTTGCAGAGTTAAAGTGAATTAGAAAATAGGCCAAGACGAGAGCTTTAGTTCAGTTTCAAATATCTGACAAAATTGGGAAATTGGATAAAAGGAGTTTAGGAAATTGTACTGGATGAAAATGTACTGATGTTTTGTATTTGTTCCAACGTAAAAGCATCTATTTCCCTCACAGAGAGATGGATACATAATGGTTTCAGATCTAATGGAAGTACTCATTTCCAGGGGTATTGTAGTTTTGAAATGGGTGTGTTTGAGGTTTCTGGGTCTAATTTCATATTATTAAAATCTGAAATTACAGAAGCCTTTCCGAAGTAATCCTTGAGTTTCAGAATGGCCTCACGGTGCACCATGAGCTTGTTGTGTACAAAGTTTGAAGGGCTTGTTTGCAATACAATCCCTTTTGTTACAGCCAGAGCTATATCTTAGTTTTTGCCTTTCCCATGGGCTGGGTTTCTTCCTCTGATCAGCCTCAGAGCTTAGCCTGGGTGATGGAGTGACAAACACTGAAGGTTTCAAAAGCAGATAATAGGGCAGAGATGACAAGGTCAGGGTTTGGAGGTAGACTTGGGTTTGAATCCTAATTCTATCACATAGGAGCTCTGTGGCCCTGGTTCAGTTGTCTAGCTTCTCAAGCTTCATTTTCCCCATCTGCCAAAGGCTGCCATGAGTGTCAAGAGCTTAGCGTGGTGCCTGGCACAGAGAACACACACTCAAAATGTATGCTAGTAGTATTAGCAACCAGAAATTATCTTAGTTTTACTTCAAGAAAATAGCCCTAGCTGTGTGCCGAGGATAATTTTTTTAAATTGATAGTGTGGATGTCGACATTTTTCTTAGAAACATTTCTAGAGGAAATTCCATGGTTGTGTATCTAAAAGGCCTGCCCAACTTTACCCAAAAGATACACAGTATCAGTGCCTCCAAATAGATACACCAATGGTGTTATGGAACCCCAGATATTGTCCACTCAATTCACTGTGGGCAGGAAGAGGATCTATTTTTAAGAGGAGGGAAGAGGACTATAACTGGTTAAAAATAGGATTCTCCTCCATCTTCTCTCTGCCACTTTTCATCCGTCATTTTTCCGTCCACCCCATTTTTCCTGAAGTCCTCTTATCACCTCTGTTCACCTCCCCCTTCTCTTTGTCTGCTTTAGAATCGGTACATACTATGAAAGAAAAAATACTTGACACTATCCCCAGAAAGTCAGTGGTGGGGGTAATGCATTTTTAATCCTAATCACCTGGTCTCCCTTTATTTGGCTGCCAGAGTGGGAAGGTTTTTTTTATTATTCAAAAAAGTCCTCTTGCTGGTGCTCACATATGACTAAAAAGGTTAATAAATTTCAGACTCTGCTTGGTAATCCAGGGAGATAGAACTCTGCAAACACAGACTTTTCTTTTTAAGTTGAATCTGACATTATGAAAAGCTACCCCTCTCTTCCCACACTCAAAGTATTTATCTAGGCTTTAAACACTGGGTAGCAGAAGTGTGGCGAGGGAGCTAACATTAATCGTGGGTCTGCATTGCAGAGGGAACCTCACTCACATTATCTCATTTAGTGTTCACGACAGTCCCATGGGGAAAGCATCACAGTTCCCATATTTCATAGGTGAGAGCATGGGGGGCTTCAGCGTGCCCCGTGAGGGAGGGATTCACTCTAGTGCAGTTTCCCTAAGCACTGGTGACCCCGTGCAAGGTTTACCCATCTTACTGCAATACCTTGATATAAGTGCTTCTCTGCTCACCATACAGTGCCAATTATGATAAGACATAGCTTCCAATTCTGTCCACCCTCTCTGGCCAGTCAATTCTTGGGACCATGGTCAAGTGCAGAATCCACCTTTCTAGGAAAGGGTGCTGGGAAATTGATATCCCCTCCCTCAGCAGTATAACCACAACATTGATCTCCCCAAATCTCTTTCCTTTGCTCTGATTACATAGAGGCAGGTCTGCACATTAGTCCTTCGATGCTGGGTGGTAGTGGGGGGGATGATAGTGGGTGGCAGGCCCAGTTCTCTGAGCTGGGACCTCTCAGTACACCCTGTGGGGCAGTGGCAGGGAGACATGGTTGATTTGCTCTTCAGTTATAATTCCGAGACAAGTGCATCATCTACACATAGATTATCGACTTTAATTCTTATCAGAACTCTATGAGGAAGGTTCTGTTTTGATCCCAGCATAGTGTAGTGGTTACAGACAAACATGGGCTCGGGTTTGAATCACAGCTCTTATACTATTAATGTGAAGTCCAAACAACTTGTTGTCTCTGTGACTTTTACCTTCCCATGCCTCAGTTTCCTCTCTGTATGATGGAAGAATAATAGTACTTACCTTTATACTGTTTTGAAAAGCAAATGAGATAGTTTACACGGTAGGAAGTGCTCTCTATTATCTCCATTTTCCAGATGGGGAAACTAACACCCAGATGGGTTATATAACTGTCCAAGGTCACACAGCTAAGCAGCATTTCAAAACCCATGCTCTTAGCCATTATTCTGTGGTGGGACTTCTCAGGGTTTTTCACATCTTGGCACACATGGAAAATGATATTACTCATATGACATTGGGGAGAATGAATGGGACAGCTCAGGGCTTGAGGTAATTGGTCTCTGGGTCTCCTACCACCCCAAGCTCCTTCTGGTCAACTGGTACTCTGCTGTACTGGAACAGAGGATTGGAGCTCCAGGCCAAGGATGTCAGTAAGTCTTCCTGGAGAAAATGAAGACTTAGCTGGAAAAGTTTGTAAAATTCAGTAGTGAAGGGAGGGGGTGATAATGGGTGAGAGAGACTGCTTAATTTTCTCTTCTGAAAAATGGAGACCACAAGAATATCTATTTCACAGGGTACTTAAAAACTAAATGATGGCTTGTATAAGGAAAAGCCTTTGTAAAATGTGATAATTTTAGCTTAAGAAAAAAGAACAAAATATTTGAAATCATAAGAGTGATCTGGGGATAGTGGTTACGGAGATGGAATATTTCTACCAACCATTTACTTGGGGAAAGTTACAGTTTAATAGGATAGACCTCCCTCCCTCCCTCCCTTCCTGCCTTTCCTTCCTCCTTTTATCTTTAACCAAATAAAAATGGACATTAGCTTCCTCCAAGGATTCTTATGAGGCTGAACCTATTTTCATCAAGTAACTGGAGCAAGTGGGAATAAGAACAAGAATCCTACAAGCCCAAGTAGGTGTATCTCTGAAGTTCAGACTAGTTTGGCTTTATCTGAGGAAATGGCATGTCAGACTGTCTCTATAACATGGGCATCTTTGGTGAGGATTTCTTCTTGACAGGTAAGGCAGCCAGGCACAAGCCAGACCCAGAAACAAAGCTTTGGTCAGTGGAGGGGAGCGATTTAGGACCATCAGCCAAGTTGTCTCCTCCCAGGGCCTGATGTCCAGTGTTGACATTTTCTTTCCTGAGTTTAATGTAAAATTCAAGTCAAGTAACTTGCACAAATGCATCAATATTTTAAAAGCTACCAATCTTACACATGAAAAAAGGCAGCTTACAATCTTCAATAATCTTTAATGTAATACATATTCATTATATGATATATGAGCCCTCAAAGGAGAAGGTCCTGTTGTCTAGAATTCTAAGTGCTACACAATGGCGGCTTTGGGATAGGTAAACACCACATATTTGCTTTGTAAAACCATCACCGAGTGACTTCAGCAGGTTAACTCTGAAAGTCATCACAACTTTTTGTCTTTCATAATCTGGACAAAGCTAAAGGAGAGAATTTTCTCTGATGCGACATTCTTGTAGTCAGAGTTTTAACCAGATACCCTCCTTGAAATTTGACGCTGATGTTAGAATGCTCATTAGTTCTGAAAAGCTGACTCATTCTTTGTGGCTGAACTCAAATGTCACCTCCTCTGTTAACTAGTCCCCAACACCTTGAGCAGGGTTAATTGCTCCCAAGGAGCTTGGTACATGCCTCTATTATGGCATCATTACCATAATGCTGTTTGTTTACCCAATAAACTATGCACTCCTTGGGGGTAGGGATGGTTCTCAGCATGGGAGGCACTTACTTGATGACTGTGGAATTAAAGAGTGTATCTATCGTAGAGAGTATGTTTAAAATATAGATAAATTTGTGCACTTCTACAGACTCAGAAAAAAAAATGTTCAAGAGACTGTTGCCATCCAGATATAGAACTGAAAAAAAAACCCTCAAGAATTTTAGGAAGTTGTCATCTTAAAATCTTATTAACTGGAAAGGTTCAAGAAAGATCAACAATATGCTGAGATGAATGAGTGAAGATTTTTGTGTCATCTAGTGTGTGTTTGATTTATATCTATAGTTAAAGCTAGAAGTCAGGGGAAAGGAAAGGGATGGGTTTGAAATTGATTGATTGACCTCTGACTGCTAGGTTCTGTATTAGATGGTTTCCATGACATGATTTCCCTTTGGGTACCACCCCCCCAGATCCCCCACCCCAGTTGGTTGGGTCCTATTAGCTCCTTTTGTCAAATGGGAAAACTGAGTTTTGGAGGTTCAGTAATGTGAACAAAGTCTTTCCATCTAGTAAGTGACTAAACCAGAATCTGAACCCAAGTCTGAAAAAAGTTCTTAGTGTATGTCTATATGTGTTTAAAAAAAAAAGGGGGAGGAGAACTCAGCAGTTACTAAGATAATTCAGGACAGCCCTCACCTTGTAGCCTACACTTTCACCCCTTAAATATCTAAGGAAAAGGGTCAGGCGGGTGGGGCTTGAAGTGGGCAACACACGTGGTGCTTAAGCAAGTGGACTCAGAGTCAGAAACCTCGGTAGAGAGCCTGGCTCTCTCACTTTCTAGCGGTGTGAACTTGGGCAAATTGTTTAATATACTTGAGCCTCAGTTTCTCTAACGATAAAATGTAGAAGTAGGTGGAGGGGACTAATCATCATTTGTAGCTCACAAAATGTTGTGAGAAAGAAATGAGAGAAGGCACTCAGCACTTAGTCAAGGGCTTGGCACACAGTAATGCTCAATGCATTCTTATCATAATTACTCAAATGCTCTCTGTTTCTTGCCCAAAGTCAACAGATAATTGCTCATCTTCCTACTTTCTTAATTCAGCTGTGCAATCTTAAAGTGGAAGAGAAGTCCACTGAATTACCTTTGCCCTGTGAGCTGCAGCCAGACAATGGGATTTGGACTCATTTGATAGGAGTTTGGTTCTCGGTTCTGCTTTGTGATCTTGAGGAGACAGCTCACTCAGTTTCTCTGGACTCAGTTTTCTTATCTGTAAAGTGGAGATCAAAACTACATCTATCATACAGAATTCTTTCCAGGCTTACTTGACCAGTGGTAAGATAAGGCGCACATGAAAGGGCACCTAACCTGGTCTGAGAAGAGTGAGGAGAGTCTTCTTGAATGTAGTGGAGTCCAAGTGGGTCCAACTCCAAAAAGAGAGGAGCCTTGTAAACTAGGACACACACTTATGCCAGTAATAATTACGCTATCATTTTAATAACATAAGTATATGTAACTGATATTTAACCTTCTTTCAGACTACATTTCCCACTCCACTGGTTTCACTTTCTGACTTAACCTTTGAATTTCATTAAACTTTTAAGGGGAGGAATACTGTGATTTGGGTTTTTTTTGGTGTTTTTGTTGGACTCTAATTATCTCCAGTTTGGTCCATCATTTTCTTGAAGGTGTTTCTAGTAGAACTTTATTATTCTGCTGTGTCTTCAATTATCAGCTGTGTAATGCAAGAACCCAAATAAATATAGACTGTGTAATTCTTTCTGGCTTTCATACTGAATGGGATAAGTGAGTGTGTGTGTGTGTGTGTGTGTGTGTGTGTCTGTGTGTGTGTGTGAGAAAACACATGTATACATCTTGGATTTGATCCTGAGTTACTCCTTGGGTGTAAATAAGACACTGAAAGGCACATTAACTTTTCCAGGTCACCAGGGTTTTCATTAGATTGCTGGACTATAAATAGTTCCCTAGTGGTGGAGTGCAAATGATGTACCATTCCTTCTTCCCCCCCCAGAGAGCTTAGCTACCAAAAAGCAACATTCACTTGCAAGTGTCTGGCTCACTGTGTGCCAGTATTGTACAGAAGGTCAAATTTTGGATTAACCTTTGAAATGGAAAAAAAAAATCAACAAGGGTGTCTTTGTGAACATTTTGTTTCTTAAGGAAAACTATTTACATGGAATTTACCTAGTGTACCACATAAAAATTCTAAGCATGGAATATCTAGCACAGTGTACAAATTTATTTCCCTTGAGTTACTTAAATGTCATCATGTTTGGTACAAAATTGGAAATACCTCATTTTGCAAATATTCTTGCCAGAGCTTCTCTGCCATGGTGCCATCTGCATAGAAAAAGATAATTGAGTAACTACTTGGTGAATACAAACACAGAGCCAGCCACAAGAGATAATTCAGAATGCCTTTTCTGTTTTGTTATCCTTTAAAGCAAGATTATCTGTCCGAAGAATTTGGAAAATTACCTCTACTGTTTCCAACTGATTTTGTCTAATCTGTTTCTGTGAGATCCACTGAACACACTATGCTAGGATAAAGCGGATTTGTTCGAAGAATAAGATCTGATGTTTGGCTGAGCTTATCAAGTTTCTACTAGACTATAAGCTACTCAAGGACACAGACTGTATTGCATTTATCTTTGAATCTCTCCTGTGTCAGGAATGTAGTAGGCATCCTCTAAATAGTTACTGATTTAAATTCAGTTTATTATAAAAATTATAAGAATCATTTCTGGGCCTCCTAAAAATCAGATAGTGTTTGAAAAATATATTCCTGGATGTTCTTTTTTTAAATTATGTCTGGTTTTAGTTTCCTGTGGGGAATCCATGTATGTTGTGGAAACTTGGGTATATATTTGTGATAGAAAATTATGGATTCTGACAAGGAAAGCAGTAGCAAAAATTGTTTAATATTTGGTAAATAGGGGTAAAACAAATGAAGACATGTTTGGTCTAACAGAATTCATATAGATTAAGAGTTTTTGAGAACTGTTTTCATGGATTTGGTACATTATACAGTTTGTCTTACTTTTCTCTTTCGGCAGTTTTATTACCAAGTAAGCCTGAAAATGAGGCGAGGAGATGCCTCTGTGTGTGTGTGTGTGTGTGTGTGCGCGCGTAAACAAGAGCTAAATGAAATTTCACACCAATAAGATGAGTTCTGCTTAGAATGATGATAATGGCTATTAATTGAGAGCCTAGTATGTGTCAGGCTGTCTTTAAATCAATAACATATTTTATGCATACAAAAACCCTATGACTTAATCATTTTTCCAGTTTTAAAGATTAATAAGCTGATGTTCAGAGATGTTTAATAACTTGCTCAAGTTCACATGGTAAGTGGCAGAGCTGAGATTCAAACCCCAAACTCTCTGGCTAGTAAATTGGTATTCTTCCCACGTATTGTACTCAATGCAGGAGGCACCTACGCATGGTGATTCTTAACAGTGTCAAAACATCTTTTTTCTTTTGGGACACCGCGTGCCTGTAATTATTACCTGTAGAGTCTTTCTTGGAGCCTTAAGGCCAGATTAGCACTTTGTTTGTGTAGAGCAATAAAACAGTACAATCTCAGCCTCCAGTACTGGCACCGTTGTCAGCAACTGGACGGAATTGAGTCACCTTGAATAAAAGAAAAAAAAGTGAAGTGAGAGGTTGTTTAATGCTTTGTCTTTTTTTTTTTTTTAACACAACTAATTAATCAGTTTGAATTCTGAGTAGAAAGAAACAAATGAAAATGTTATTTCACTTTTCAAAGTATGTTGAATCACTATCCTAGAATTTTTACCATCAGGCAGTAATGAACAAGCACAATGGAAGAGCTACAGTTGGAAGAGGTTGAGAAGGATCCTGTGTTTTATCAGTTGATACGGGAGCCAAGGTGGTGTTTGACTGGGGAGGGAATGGCGATATAAGAGAAGCATTAGCTAGTTCCTAGTCAATCTCCTTTTCTATGTGCACGAGATAATTATAAAGTCAAATGTTAAAGCTGAAAAATCATTTAAATATCTGGCTTTTTGCTTCAGGTGCTGTTCTACTCAAAAGCAGGCAAAATAGCAAAAAACAGGTCCGGTGAGATGGGCATCTAAACACCTAAGTTTCTTTGTTGTATTCTGTGCTAGGTGTAGTGGTGAACCAAAGCAGCCTGGTTCCCACCTTCATGGAGCTTACAGTCTAGACAAAAAAGACTGAATAATTTCACATAACAGTATGTGAGCTCTTTCAAAGCGATATCATAGTCAAAGAAAATTCAGCAACTCACCAGGAGAAATATTGCCTCCAAAAGGCCCCTGGAGCCAGCCCAAGGCAGGGAGTATTCAGAGGGACTGTGGGAAGACAAGATAATGGAGAGGAAAAATAAGGGCTCCCAACAAAGTTTGCGACTAGTTAAAGGTAATGTAGGATACTGCACTGCTCCAGTTGGGGCTATTGGTGGTGTTAAACAATAAAGAATGCCTGGGTACCATAGTGGTTTAATGCAAACTACTTTTTATCCAGGGGTGACTTGAGGCTATGAACTCTAGCAGCCAATCACATCCACTTTCTGTGAAGAGGCTCTCATAATAGTTAAAAAATATATATAATATATATTATTTATGTATCTTATTGAGGTGAAATTAACATAAGATGAACCATTATAAAGTGAACATTTTCAGTGGCATTTAGTATATGCACAACGTTGTGTCACTACCACCTCTAGTTCCATGATATTTTCATCACTCCAGAAGGGAACCCCATACATATTAAGTAATTGTTCCTCACTCTCCCTTGGCACTGCCTCTGGTAACTACTAATCTTTGTTCTGTCTCTATGGATTTACCTATTTTGAATATTTATTAGAAATGGAATCATACAATACATAATCTTTTGTGTGGCTTTTTTCACTTAGCAGAATGTTTTTGAGGTTTCATCCATGTTGTAGCATGTATCAGTACTTCTGTCTCTGTGGATTTACCTATTCTGGATATCTATTGGAAATGGAATAATACAATATATAATTTTTGTGTGGCTTTTTTCTCTTAGCATAATGTTTTTGAGGTTCATCCATGTTATAACATGTATCAGTACTTCATTTCTTTTCCTGGCTGGGTAATATTCCATTTAATGTATATATATACCACATATTAATGGATTCATCCATTAACAGACATTTGGGCTGCTTCTACCTTTTAGTTATTTTAACAGTGCTTCTACGAACATGTGCCCGTTTGGGCTGCTATAATAAAATACCACAGACTGGGTAGCTTATAAACAACAGAAATTTATTGCCCTCAATTCTGGAGGCTGGAAGTCTGGGATCAGGATGCCAGCATGGTTGGGTGAGGGCCCCTTTTGGGACACAGACTTCTTGTTGTATCTTCACATGGTAGAAGGGGCTAGGGAGCTCTGTGGAATCTCTCTTATAAGAACACTAATCTCATTCATGAGTCCTCCACACTTGTGACCTAATCATCTCCTAAAGGTCCCACCTTCTAACATCATCACATTGGGTGTTAGGATTCCAACATGTGATTTTGGGGGGAACATAAACATTCACACCATATCATGTGTGTACCTGTACTTGTTTAAACACCTATTTTTTATTCTTTTGAGTATACACCTAGGAGTAGAATCACTGGGTCATTTGATAATTCTATGTTTAACTTTTTGAGGAACCACCAAACTGCTTTCTAAAGGGGCTGAACCATTTTACATTCCCACCAACAGTGTACGAGGGTTCCAGTTTCTCCACATCCTTGCCAACATTTGTTATTTTCTGTGTTTTTTTTTTTTTATTGTAGCTACCCTAATGCATATGAAGTGGTACCTCATTGGGGTTTTGATCTACATTTTTCTAGTGATAAGTATCTTTCCATGTGTTTGTTGACCATCTATATATCTTCTTAGGAGAAATAAGAAATGTCCATTCAAATACTTTGCCCACTTTTTAATTGGGTTGTGTTGTTGTTGTTGAGTTAGCATACTAATTTTTGAGCCATGCACTTCAGCTGTTTCATGATGCAAATCCAACACCCACAGTAGTCTTAAAGGTGGAATGTGGGCAGGGAGAAGAGGAAGCAAAGAGCACAGGAGAGGTGGAACTTGGGGTGTGGCTGAAAGGGTGCTGATACACAGCTTCATCTTCCTCAATAACTTAAGTCTGATAACTCAGAATAGGAAGTGATAGCTTTGGCATGGCACTTTGATGGAGATGCATTTCTAGAATCTGTGACTTCAACTTTATTCTCACTGCCATTGTATAGCTCAATAATAAAGAGCTACCATTTTTTAGTGCACTTCACACACATTATCTTAAACTTTGTAGCCATACCTGGTTGGTGCTATTATCCTAATTTTACAGATTAGAAGAACTGAGGCTTGGGGAGATTAACTGGTTCAAGATCACACCTTGAAGGAGGCTGAATGAGTAGCGATTCCATTCTCACAGATTCATGTCCTCTCCCTATTACCCCATGGATGGCTTATCACTTGTTTGTATTATTGCTCTAGTCTCCTAACTTTTCTCCATTTCTTTAGGTTTATCTTCCTCAATCAGTCTCTACACTGCTGACACTGGGGTTTTTTCTAAAATGTAAATCTTACTGTGCCACATCTTTGCTTAACATCTTTTAATGGCTTGTCATCCTTCAAGATCCCCTGTGTTTCAAGTTATCATCTCTTGCTTTTCTCATTTGTACCCTACCTTATAGTCATGTCAAACTACTCCCAATTTCTGGAATCTGTCAAGCTGTTTCATAACCTTGTGCTCAAAAGAGAGTTGTTTCTTTCTGGAATGAATTAAAGACCGCCCTGCCCACCAGTACTACCTTATGAACTTACCCCTACACCATAAAATGCACAAATATTGGCAAGTGAGGTAGTCAGGGGAAAGAGGGGAAGCTGTCATTATTTACATACCTCACCTTGACTACCTGGAATATACAAGAGAATCAACTGGAAGTTAACAAGGCAGCTTAGTAGTCAGATACAAGATTTTAAAAAAATCAATAGATCTCCCAATCACCAGCAGTAACCAATTAGAAAATGTAATGGCAGAAAGGATCTGACTCACAAAAGGAGCAAAAATTATAAAATACCTAGAAGCAAACTTAATAAAAATATGTAAATCCACATTTTTAAAAAGCTCTAAACTGTTATTGAAAGATAGAAAAATAACACTTGAATCCATGAAAATACACTCCATGTTTCTACACGAAAAGTTTAATGTAGTGGTTATGAGCCTGAGGTCTGACTGTGTGAGTATGAATGCCAGCAATTCCTTTCTGCGTCATCTCAGGAAAGTCGCTTCACTCCTCTAAGGCTTAGCTTCCTTGTTTGTAAAGGGAGAGTAATAATATTAGTTAGCTCGTGTATCAAGTATGAAAATTAACTAAAATGATCTGACTAAATTAAATGATCTGTTTAGAGCACTCAGCCCAGTGCCAGGCACATAGTAAATACTTAATAGGTTATCTATTATACTAAAGATGCCAATTGTCTTTAAGATAATCTGTGTATTTAATGCAACTCCAGTTGGGCATTTGTTTCTGTGTGTGATTTGTAGGTTTATTGAGAGCTCATCTTTAGAGGGTATTTTTATTTGTTTTATATTTTTGGAATCATGTGTCTTCTGAGTTGTGGATAACTCCCAACAGAGGTGTTTTGGTTTTGCCTTTGCTTGTGCCAGCCCGATACATATGTCTCTCCCTCCTTCCCTTTTTTCTTCCTTCTTTCTTTTGTTCTTTTCTTCCTTTTTCTTTCTTTCTTCTTTCCTGTCTCAAGTTCACAAAGATATTCTCATATTACTAAATGAAAAGAAAATTTTCACAATAATATATATAGTATAAAGTCATCTAAGTATAATGCAAAACAACTCTCCTTTTAAAATATTTCTGGCAATGGATCTGGAAATCCACACACAAAACTGCTCATAGTGGTTACTTCTAACATAAGACTGGGGTGGAGGGTAGATGGAGAAAGTCTCTCATGGAGTTTTTCATTTTCTTCTGTATTATGTGATTTGTTTATTATTCGACCACAAGTAATACAATTTCTATTACTTGTATAATTTAACAGTCAGCCATTTTCCCTCCTCCAGCTCAGGCCTCAGGCCCTTGACAGCCCTTGCCCTCTCCTCATCTTCTCGTCCATCATCTGTGCTCCAGTCACCTGGCTGTCTCTCTGTCCCTTGAGAATGCCATTCTCCTTTTCACCTGAGGCCTTTGCCTTTCCAGTTCTCTCTGCAATGTTTTTCCCTCACCTCTTTGCCAAGGTCACTATGACTCATCTTATGTGGCTCTCAGTTTCTACAGCATGTCCTCAGCGCAGCCTTCCCTGAAACTCAGACCAGGTAATGTTTTCTGTCATATGCTCTCCAAGTATCTTATATTTCTCTTTTGCAACATTTACCACAAGTTTAATTAATTAACTAATTTTGAAAGTTGTTATGTAATACCAGGCAACTCCAGTAGAACATGAGCTTCATGCTGTCAGGGACTAGAGCTGTCTCATTTGCAGATTAACTCCCTGGGCCTAGCAGAGCACCTAGTACATAATAGGCCCTTGATACACACTCACTGAAGGAATCAACAAGTAAGTGAGGGCTTCCCTGGTGGCGCAGTGGTTGAGAATCTGCCTGCCAATTCAGGGGACACGGGTTCGAGCCCTGGTCTGGGAGGATCCCATATGCCGCGGAGCAACTGGGCCCGTGAGCCACAAGTAATGAGCCTGCGCATCTGGAGCTTGTGCTCCACAACAAGAGAGGCTGCGACAGTGAGAGGCCCGCACACCGCGGTGAAGAGTGGCCCCCGCTCGCCGCAACTAGAGAAAGCCCACGCACAGAAACGAAGACCCAACACAGCCATAAATAAATAAAATTTTTTTAAAAAAACAAAAAACAAAAAACAAGTAAGTGAATGAGATTTTGGGGGAATCTTGAGCATAGTTTCTGATTCTTCTAAGTCCCTTCATGGAAACTTAAGGATCTGAGGCTCCTATGTTGGGAAATATTCATTCCTTTTCTGCTCCTGTTTAGGACTGATTTGTGCATTGCAGGTAATGTTGCTCTGCAGTCCTTTATACTTGGAATGCATTTTGGGAACCTCCATAAAATGCCTCCTCTAGAATTCCCAGTGCCTGTAACTCTGTGAAAGTCCTCTGCCCATGAACTAAGGAGGGACCTAATAGACCTCTAACAGTAGGAGAGGTACTTATTTCCTGAGCTGAGCATTGCCCAGGAGACTCTCCTTCTATCCTCAGGAACCAATTTCTCTATGCTTGTCTCTGGGCTTCCACCATCTGATATCTTCAACTGCAGATGCAAGCGGGTCTCTCTCTGCCTCACTGGAGTTCCTCCATTGGACAATTTCCTGTCCATGGATCCTCATGAGATTATGCTGAAATTTCATTCCCCGTGTCATCAGGAGTGAAACGAACTAAATTGAACTCTAGAGAATGTGCATTAATACATATGAACACAGCTAAGTAATTGCTATGTTGAGCAGGGGAGGAAATCAGTCACTATAAAACTCATGCTGTAGGAGAACTCATTTCCAAGCAAGATCATAATGGGAGTCATCTAAACAGAATTAAACTTTTATGATTTTTTAAAGGACCATCAGACTACGAGAAATATTTCACTTCACTTAACTAAAAGGTCAGAACTTTTTGATGTCCCTGTTACATGGGCATTGTGTTATATAGATGCTCCTCAGAAGTTAATGGACGACTTCTTTTATAAAGAAGTTCAGCCATGTTGAAACTCCTGCTGGATGATCCCTAGTGGACAACCCTTCTTGTTACTCACCCTGTAGTTGGGTGTTATGGCTATCCACATGATTCTTTCCAATGATTTCTAAAAATGAGAGGCCACTAGTTCGGATGTTCCTTTTATTGCCTGTCAAAGGGCAATTTTCAAATGAACATCACCCTCTAGGAAGCAGAACTCTTCCATTCTCAGAGAAAAGTGATGATAATTGGACTTTACACATGTTTCCCTTTTTGAGATACAGACCACAGAATTTGTTTATGACTATCTTTAGCACGAACAGGAAACTTACGATGAAACTCAAATGGAGGGGAATAGAGTTAAAATGTTATAAAACTCATAGGAAATCTGTTCCAAATGATCCAGCGGCTTTAAAAAGTCCATTTTTAAAACATGAGAATGATAGAGCATAGTTGTTTTGTTCAGTAGCAGGGAGGGGCATTGCTGTGGCAGCCACACTTTCTGGCCCTGTGACCAGTTGCTCACTTTTTGTCAGAAAAATAGCTGGGTGCGACCACGGCTACAGTCTCCGTTGTGGGAAAAGTGTTTGTCTGTGAGTAACTGACAAGTCTGTATTAAAGGTCACACTAGGAATTCTGGCTCCTTAGCAGCACCCTAACCCTAACCTTAACCTCAACGCTAACTTTGGTTTCTAAACAAGACCGTTTAGATGAGTAATCCAAGGAGACAGCATTCCAGGGCATTCACATCACCCCTTAAGAGGGCACCAAACATTCTTCACCACTCTTAGTTCCTCTATGGGTCACATCTGCACCATAGATAGGGTATGCCCATCAGTTGGAATAGGCCAGGTTATGCTGCCGCAACAAAAAAGCCTAAAATCAGCTGGCATTGTTTTAGGGATTGCTGGTGGATGGTGAGAAAACGTTTTCTGAGGCAGGAAGGCTGTTGCTCTTTCCCTCCGACCTGCAGACAGACAATGGCGGAGATGGTGGCTGCTCCATCTACCTAGGTCCTGGAGTGAGGAGCTGAGCAGCACAGCCCCAGCTGACCTGCAGTGCAGAGAAGTTTCTGTGATTATCCACCACCAAGATTTAGTGCCATAACTGACTAATATCACATCTCCTGCAGTCTCACAGGTGAATAAATGCACACTCACGCAGGTGAAATAGATGGCCTAGGACTCTAGTCAAGGGCCAGGGAAACGATGTCTGAGCTCTATTAACATGGCAGGCTGACTCATTTGTGTCTGGCAGATCCATGAAAGGCCACTGATTTTTCCATCAACTATTGAGACTTCAGTCTGATGGGGTCATTCTGACCCCATCAGACTGAACTTGACCCTCAGAATGAACTTAGTCTTTTGCAAAGAGAGCAAAATAACATTTTTTTTGGTTTAGCGTCGCAGGTAGGGTGACCAACCATCCCTGTTTGCCTGGGACTGGGAGATTTCCCAGGACACAGGCCTATCAGTGGTAAAACCAGGAAAGTCCCAGCTAACTGGGATGAATAGGTCACTCTAATTGCTGAGGTGATATCTCCTAGTAACACTTAAGAATTATGCAGCGTAGACTCCCATTGTACCTTGTAATTCTTTCTGTCATAATATTTATTACATTGTGTTGTAAATGACTCAGACTGTGCAGTGTCTATCTGCCCACCAAACCCTGGGCTTCTGAGACCAGGGGACTGTTTCTTTTCCATTTTATATTCCCAATACCTTGTATGGTGCCTGCCACTTCAAAAGAGCACAATAAATATTTATTGAATGGATGAATGAACGCTGTTTCTCTGTTATTTTTCATTCCCAAAACTGGTGTGGTGTGATTGGCTTTTTCTTCTTTGAGGATCAATTCTGCCTAGTTACTAGTTTAACTACAAAGAAAGGCAGGACTCTGCCCTGACTGCAGCTACAAGCTTGCATAAAGCTTTCAGCGTGACCTGTAATGTAAAATTACATAAACCCAACACTGAACTTCAGCATAAACTGATTCCTTATTAGCCCGACTGAATAATTGAATCTCCTTTTTTGGCATTTGTTTAAAGACAGAAGGTCATGGGACAAATGGTGGGTATTTGAGGCTGTGGAAACAGTTGTTATAAATTTGGTTTATCTGTTTCTGTAACTGGGACTATTGTGACTGAAGACCCAAGCTTCCCAAGTCTGCCCTCCACCCTTGGGAATGCAGAACAACATGCCCTCCAAACCAGAGGCAGGAGGAAAATCTCTGTGGGCATGCCTCCTGAGAGACTGCATTCATGCCTAGTTAAGGACAGCAAACAGTGAACTGAGAAACTTGCTCTGGAGAACTAGATCCAGGTCTCAACCAGTTGAATATTTTCATAACAGGCCTAAGAGGTATGCTGAGAAAGAGTTTGCTGGTTCTTGACTTACACACTAAATACTCAGACATTTTTGTTTTCATTAATCACCCACAGTGAGTCTCTCCTAAGTGACTCAGCTTTTCTGAGAAGTGATTTAAATTCTAGAAGGAGGCCCTGTGGAGTAGTTGGAAGATCACTAAACTTGTATTAAGAGGACTTAAAAGAAAACCCATCCTCAGTTTCCTCATCTGTAAAATGGGTTTAATAATATCTACCTTTCTTACCTTATAAGATAGCTTGTGGGGTCAAAGGAGATAAAGTCAGTAAAAACAGTCTAAAAATTGTAAAATGCAGAATGAATATAAGATATCTATTTTCTACCTCTTATGAATTCACCTGATTCTATTCTTTAACAAAACATATCTAAGCTTGCCTTCTGCTTTAAGACTTCCTTTTGTAAGTCAATTATACTTCAATAAAAAACAAAGGAAAAAAACTCTTCCTTTTATTTATCCCAATATTTTCCTCATCACAGGACGAGAATACTCTGTGCCTTGTATGTGCATTCTCTTCATGACAGATGAAGACACAGGTACCATGATCTTAATTTTACATGTAAGTGCTAGTTCATAGTAGTTCATGTCCAAGATCATGCAGCTAAATGTTTGGTTTTAACACAAGGGTGCCTATCTCACTGCCCATGAAATTTCTGTCCCACTGTGCTACCTTCCAAGTTTTAAAGGGTTTCCCTCCATTATTTTAATATCTTGGATTTGGTATACAAGTTCATTTTGGGTTTTATCACATTATTTTCTAGATTTTGATTATATTTCCTCATTGTTTGTCACTGCAGACTGAAATATTCTATTCCTTACTCTGGCAGACCTTTCCTTTTCCTTGCTTTTGTTTGGACCTTTCTTGAGAGATAACAGCTAAAACTGCATGTAACATTCCAGGTGTAGGCCCTCCTGGGTTGGGTGCCAGGGCAGTATAATGTTACCAGATGTATTGCCAATACTCATCATGAAACTCGGATTTTCATGAGCTGTTTTGACTGAAGTAGGGCAGTTCCAATGGAACATCCTCCGGCTACAGCCAGCAACCATGTGGCCAGGTGTTAGGGAACACGATGTCTTGAGGTCTCTAAAATTCTTTCATTTATTTATTCAACAAGTTTTTTAAAAGCACTGATCCTGTGCCAATCTCTGTTCTATTTGCTGTGGGTAGGATAGAGAATAAAATACCCCAAGTCTCTCTCTTCACGGGCCAAATTGAGTAGTGTGGAGAAACAGTTGACAAATACAAAAATGTGTAATATGTCAGGTGGTAAGTGCTATGTAGAAAAATGAAGTTGGGTAAGGGGAAAAGGGGAAGACTGGGCAGAGGGCTTGTCTTTTCCATAGAATGGTCAGTGACATTGCTGATAAGGTGACATTTGAGCAGGAACTTGAAGGCAGTGAAGGTTACCTCAGGGAAGAACATTCCAGGCAGAAAGAACAGAAAGTACAAAGGTCGTGGGAAAGTTTTCTGCCATGTTTGAGGTATCCCAGTGTAGTTGGAGCTAAGTGAGAGTGGAGGGCACTGGGGAGATGAGATAAGGTCAGAGCTTCAAGGTCAAGGAAGGACACATCATGCATGGTCTTATAAGTTATGATGAAGGACTTGGGGTTTTATTATAAGCAAAGAACTGGTCTGGTCGGACTTATTTTAAGAAACTCACTCTGTCTACTCTGAGGAGAATAGACTATGGGAAAGGAATGATGGAGGCAAGGAAGCCAGTTAGCCAGCTATTGTAATAATCCAGGTGAGGGATGATGATGGTTTGGATCAGGGTGATGGTGGAGGTAAGGGCCAAATGTCATTGAATCCTGGGTATAGACTGGATATGAGAGAAAGAGGAATCAATGACGACTCCAAGGTTTTCAGCTCAAGAAACTGCGAAAATTGGATGAACGGAGTTGCCTTTTACTGAAATGAGGAATACTACGGAAGGCATGTTTTTTTTGTGTGTAATGTTTGTAGGTGGTAGAAGGGACTTAGGAAGGAGTTCTATTCTGTATATCTTAAGTTTGAGGTACTTCCACGTAAGGATTTCAAGGAGGCAGTTAGACATGAGTATGACGTGTTCGGAGGAGAGGTTGGGGCTGGAGTTAGAGGCTAAACGAGATCACCTAGACAGACAGATAAATCAGGAAGAAAGAGGCCAGAGCACCAAACCTTGGAGGACTGCAACATACTACAGGGAGCGTGGGGAGACAGGTGGAAACAGTAAAGAGAAGCAGTCACTCAAAAGCTGTTCTGGTGGCTCTGTGGCAGCAGCTACTGTGAACACTGGGTTTATATATTGGAGATCTGCTCCCAAAGTTGGGGGGCTACCAGGGAAGATTTATGCTTGTGCAGGTGGCTGCTACACAGGATCATTGTGATAAAGCACACACACAAGAGTCCTCTCTTATCATTACAAAATATGCAGGAGATTGGCCAGTCACTGCCAAAAATCAGGATGAATTACTTTAGATCAGGGAAATTTGCTTAACTGAATGGAATCAAAGAGATCATATCAATATATTCCTGATAATATAAGCATATCTATAATATGATAAAAACAAGGAACTCTCAGTACTGTGGATATACAAACCATTAGCACGTGCATTTATAAATCCCCAAGATCAGACATATCAGGATGCATATTAACAAAATCACCTCTACAGTACATATAAATAAAGTTCGGGCTTTGGAACTCTTTTTTTCCTGATTGCAATTGGTGTTTCATTTTGCAGGTCACCCCATAAAAAGCTTGTTTAACCCATGATGTACTGTACCTCAGGTGTGGATCTAACTGTTCAATTTTCAGTTTTCAACCATGTTAAGGACTTTCTTCAATTGTAACTCTGGACAGCAGCAACTACCTCATCTGATAGACAATCAAAGCCATCTGTGCAAGAGGGGTGATATACTAGTAGATTTAAAAACAAAACGAAGAACATTCTGCTTTTATCCTGTGGAACCCTGCCTCCCTGCCCCCAACCTTGTCACCATCCCAACCCTAATCTGGCCAGCTCTGCTTCACAAGGAGAGGTGGAGTAGGAGAACAAAGGCATCAAATTCTTGGTTAAACTAGAAAAGTCTTGATCTTTGTATTAAGATTTAAAAGAATAATAGCAGAGATAAGGCTTCTTTGGGCTGGGTCACAGAAGCAACAATTGGAGAGGGAATGGGGGGTGTGCCTGGGATATTGATGAGATGCTGAGAAGTGGCCCTAACCTGCACCCTTACTTCATTATTTCCAAAGATGCAAGGGGGGTCCAATGCTGTGACTTCTCCAAACATCACATGTAGTCAAGCCCCATCCTCTAAGTCCTAGGAAGAGCTCAGACCTGTCGCTGGGTCAGGTCTGTCACCAATGGGATCACCAGGGATGTCCAGCTGAGGTGCTAGGGAGGGAAGAAGCACAGTGGCTTTGAGCCTTCTCTGTGGAGCACTAGCATCCTTTAGATGAATGCTCTTCTCACCATGTGGCAGGGCAATAGGATGGGGTGAGGCTGGCCCTGTTGGGGAGAGGTGGCTGCCCTTGGCAGGCTAGCAGGGCCTCTTTCTGGATGTGTTCATCTTCATTCTTTCATACTTTTTCTTTGGAAGCTTTCTTTGTGGCCACAAATATAGATTTAATATCTGCTTCTTTGTCTTCCAATGCTATCTCTGTAACAGCATTTACCTTACTGCATGTATGTCTCCCCTACTAGATTTCGACCTTTTTGAGAACAAAATCCAGTTACAATTGTCTTTATATTTCCCAACACCCAGGATAGTGCCTGGGTCATGGTAGGTAATCAATAATGATTTGTTATATTATGAAGGAAAACAAATGCATTCACTCTCTATGCCATGAGTGTTCTGTTACCTGGTGTAACTGGAGTAGGTAGAGTGACTCAGCTAAGAAATAAAACACTTTCTGCTCAACAGATATTAAATAACAATAACTGTAACCACCTACAGCATATCTTCTCGTCTTCATTTTCTTTCCTTCAAATAACAGATTGAGGCCTATTTTCTCTGGAAAGTCTTTGCTGGTTATCCTTCTTACAATCTGCTAGCCAGTCTCCTCCTTCCTAAGACACTTCCTGTTATCACGTTATAGCCATAAATATATATTCCTAGATTTTATAGTCAGTCCCCCTTTTTTGCCACATTGTATTCTTAGAAATCACGTCTTCCATAAAATGGAACATTTCTCCTCTAGAGACAATGCTGTAATTAAGGGCTTACCAAGGACTCAGTATCAAATAAAATACAGTCACGATCAATAACATGTCAGAAAGATAAAGCTACAACTGTAATCCTCTAAAATAATTTAACATAGTAAAATCATGCCTCGAGTTCTATAAAACTGTCATAAATACACATTGATTTTCCAATACCTGGATTATGTAAAATCTATGTAAAAACATAAAATTAAACCATGCTCTATTATTAAATTTTCCCCTAAACGAATATACAGAGTAAAATGAATATTTTCAACATATTAATGAACAACCATTTGTTCTGCTTTTAAATTATAAATGGAACATTGGATGATTATTTAGATAGTTTAGACCTCTCTTAATACAAGTCAGCAAGTTAGAAGTTATGCCCCTTTGTCCTTCATAGGTTGTCCTCTCCAAAGCAGCGCTTTCCTAGTTATTCAATTGGTCCTGTAGTCACACCCAAATTAGTAGGCTCAACAAATGTTTCCTGCAGTTTCTGACAACGGTAGTACTTCTTTTCTCCTCGGAAAAGCTGACCCAATATTTCTAATCTTCTTCCTCTCCTTTTCTCTTTCTTTATTTAAAGCTAAAGGCATAAAGCTAAAGGCTCAGTAGAAGACCAAAGCAGAGCCAGGGAGAGACATGGAGTGGCCTTAAATAACTCAAGTGCCCCTTCTGTGAATGATTCTTCCTTGATTTAGTTTTTATTGTAAAAGCAATAAAACAATTGCTGACTGTGAGCAAACTCCAAAAAAAAAAATACCTCAAAACATTTATGATGGGCTTCCCTGGTGGCACAGTGGTTAAGAGTCTGCCTGCCAATGGAGGGGACACGGGTTTGAGCCCTGGCCCAGGAAGATCCCACATGCCGCGAAGCAACTAAGCCCGTGCGCCACAACTACTGAGCCTGAGCTCTAGAGCCCACAAGCCACAGATACTGAGCCCACATGCCACAACTACTGAAGCCTGCGTGCCTAGAGCCCATGCTCCGCAATAAGAGAAACCACGACAATGAGAAGTCCGCATACCGCAATGAAGAGTAGCCCCCGCTCACCACAACTGGAGAAAGCCCACGCACAGTAACAAGGACCCAACACAGCCAAAAAAAAAAAAAACCATTTATGACATGATTTCTAAGAGGTCTGGCTGTCTTTTTATTAAAATTCAATAAAATAATAAATATTAATTGAAGGCCTACTGTGTGCCAGGCCTGATGTGGGGCTCAGAGGAGGCTGAGATGAAGGCAACAGTTTGACCTTCGAGGAGTCCAGTGAGGTTGGGTGTTGAGAAAGCAGCACTTAAGCTTAGTCATGGGTACTTCCTATAAGATGATAGAGGACTTGGGGTGACACTCCCTGGGGTATTTTGTTCATGTGACCAATGAGTTTGTGACTGACACTGATCTGTAATCAAGTCTGGTAAGAGGAAGAACATTTAGAAATTGTTTAACAAGAAGCCTCTCTGTTTTCTAGTGAGATTTGAGTATTGAAATTTGCTTCATGTTTAATTGAGAAAAATCTCATAATCCCACTGAAAACATAAATATGATAATCATAATGTTTGCTGAAGGCTGTTATTACAGGCAATAGGGAATTCAATTAAGAAAATACAAGGGTGAGACAATAATGTTGAGAATAAGATCCCCTTAGCCTTGTAGTGTGAAACATATTATTCAAAGAGGAACCAAAATGCACGGCCTAGACTGGATTTATGTGGTTTAGCTCTTATTTGTCTCAGAATTCTCAGGAGACAAGTTCCACACTTAAGTGAAAATAATACATGTCCATGTGCGTGGTAGTGTTTAGGAGAAATGAGTAGCATCAAGGATAAGATTATTTCCAAATAATCTATCAAAAAACAAGACATGCAAGCAAATAATTAGTGGATGCAATTCAGATGTTGACATATCGAATTTTGTTTGTCGGGAAAGTGGTTGCTATGTGGCAGACTTATCCACTTTTTTTGACTTATAAAATAATTCTCAAGTGACTTTTCATAAAGATGAATCGAATTAGAAACAACACCCCAAAGGTTTTCTTTTTCTCAGGGGCTACATAGTCCTGTTTTTGGAACCATTACTCTGAGCTTGTTTTCTATATATTTTGCATAAAATGCATTTCTAAAAACAAAGAATGACCTCAGTGGAAATTAAGCAAAAACATGAGCTGTCTCCACAAGAATAATGCTCTGTAAGTCAAAATGATAATAATCAAGTGCAGATAACCAAGAAGGAGGCCCAAGAGCTAGGACCGCTCCCCCACCTCAAGTCTCCATTGTAATCCCTTCCTATCTGCTCAACTTTCCTGTCTCTCCTCCCTTCATTTCAGCCTTCACTCGGCCTCCCTGGTTATTTGGGCTAGTCAGACCTCTCCTCACCAGGCCACTTTCATTCAGTAGCTCCCTTTTGTACTCAGAGGAAGGCCAAACTGTCTACATGGCACATGAGACCTCTGGCTTTTGAAGTTCATCCACCATTACCCAGCATACACCCTGTGTTCTCACCTCACTGAACCCTTCACAGAGCATGCCTTACTCATATCGTCACGCTTTGCATATAATATACTTTCTGCCTGGAAAGCAGTTCAAGTATTACGTCTTCTGTGAGATCTTTCCCAGTCACTCCAGGAAAAGGAGCGGTCCTTCTTTGCGTAAGGGATTTCTATTACAGCACTTGCCAAAACACATCATCATTATTTATCAAAATGAAACTCTTTTTATGCCTCGATTGCCACTAAGACCCCAAAGTTTGAAATGGAAAAAATAGATGCCAAGTACTACCATATTTCAAAGTGGGATTCTAGACCACATGTGCTGGGCTTGCAAAGAAGATGCTCTAAAGCTGATTTCGTGAGTTCTTTATCTACTTTCAGGATATCAAAGGGTTGCGGAGCCAGAGGAGGAGGGGTGATTCCTTCCAAGAGCATTGACAATGTGTGCTGTATGGTCTTCCCGCCAGCCAACAGCAAGGGAATGGAGGAGGACTTCCTTCTCTGCTCAAGTCAAGCAACAGGGCTTCAACATGACCATTCAAGAGAAAAACAGAAATCCTGTGGCATTTGAGGGCAAAGGGATAGTCATTGGTTCTGTGCTGAAAATACTGAGGGCAAGAGATGGGGGCTGGAGCCACCGGCCCGCTGGCACAGCAGAGGGAGACAGGTCTTCACGGGGAATAAGCTACAATTTCATCCATGTTTACTGGCAAGAGCTTGTGTTTCTCATTGTCCAGACATGGGACTCATAGGAGCAAAACTACATGGAGCCATATTTGAATCCTGCCCAAGAGGTGGCCGGAAGAGAGCTGTGACTCTGGTAGAGGAGGTGTGACTCTGGATGATCAGAGGCAGAGAGAGGAATCAGAGGTCAGAAGAGAGGCACTGCCCATATCTAGGGGGCTAGTCAGAAAGCTTCAATGGGGGTAGCTCTGAGGATCCCCCAAAAGCACCCCATCATAGGAACAGTCAGCACAGAACCCTCCAAGGCCACAGAGTACCTCTGCCAGCTCATAGGTACTGGAGAGGTGAGAAACCACCCACTTGCTTTTCTGCTAGGTTGGGGAGGGCAGTTGCCCTGCTCCTATGGGTACAGTGCTGGCTGGGGGACAAAGTGCTTTCATATGGGCATTCAGCCAAGCCTTCTGTTTTCAGGCCCCCCTGGACCCCCACTTTCAGAGGTTTCTGGAAGCTCTCATTCCTCAGTCTTTCTGGAGTTCTGTAGCCCAGAGCAGCTTACGTCTGTGCTTCTCCCAAAGCTGTTTCAGTCCCTTGTCTTTGCTTAGTCAGTTGCCACTGACTTTCCAGCTTCCAATATTCTGTTGCTTTTGCTTTCTCTTTGTCCTTGTGTGTTTATGCCTTAAACAAAATTCTTTTACCATCACTTGGGCCTGGGGCAGCGGAGATTGGGAGAAATCTGTGACAACTATGAGTGTTCAATCTGCCATGTATAACTTGAAGTACATGTAACTTTCATAATAAGAAAAAATAATCGTGGTTGTAAAAAAAGAATTGAGTTGGAGATATAAAATATACATGTCCGTATTTTTATACATACAAAGTTAATAATAAAAAGCAATGCATGCTATTTTGCAAAATAAACCGTGCAGACAATGCTTTAGAGTTTCGATGAAGCAGCAATCACTAGGGGCTGAGGTTATCAGAGAAGCCTTCATGGCAGGCGTGGAAATCTTCCTAGACTCTGAATAATGGGTAGAATTTGGATTTCTTGAGAGAGTAGGTCTCTATTTAATTCATTTCTTTATTAACAATCATGTGTAAATCAGAACATTATCTACCATAGTAGTCATTGCTTTGGGCTCCTCAACATGTTTTTTCCTCGTTATCCTTCTTTTTTTTTTTTTTTTTTTTTGGCGGTACACAGGCCTCTCACTGCTGTGGCCTCTCCCGTTGCGGAGCACAGGCTCTGGATGCACAGGCCCAGCCGCTCCGCAGCACTTGGGATCCTCCCGGACTGGGGCACAAACCCGTGTCCCCTGCATCGGCAGGCGGACTCTCAACCACTGCGCCACCAGGGAAGCCCTATCCTTCATTTTGATACTAGATGAATTCTCCCTTGGAGAGAATGAAGCCAGCACAACAGACAGAAGCAAAGCCTGGAGGCAGAGAGAACAGCAGATGAGCCTTGAGACTGATCCAGCCACACCTAAAATCAGAATGCCCTGGACTTCTAACTTGCAAGAGCCAATAAATTCCCACCCCACGCCCCCGCCTTTGTTTTCGAAGTTAGTTTTAGTTGGCTTTCAGTTACTTGCATCAGAAAGAGTCCCAACTAATATGACAGGGTAATGAGAAGGTATTCAACTGAATTTTAGAACACCACCACCATGGGTAGAGCTAGACCTCAATTTATAGTCTAACTTGAAATTATAACTTGCAAGTTGTTTCTCATTAAGCTTATCAGTGGTAGATAATTCTTATCCTTTGACTGAAGGCAGTACGGGAACAGACTAGTATCTGCATTTTCCCTTTGGAGCTTGTTATTTTTCTCATAACAGATGAATTACTTGTAAGCAAAAATTAAAGATAAAAATCAATCCCATCATCTTAAAAAAATGTGGTGAGCATGTCCCTAGAGTTACGAGGGCTGCCGAGTAATTCATCTATAGAGGGCTGCTGGAAGGCAGAGCCCAGCAAGCTCCCAGAATTCCGTGTTAAGGGAACTGATAGTTTTATGCTTGCAGATGAGAAGTTTTTGCTGCAGCAGCCACGGCAAAGATAGCAAATCTCTAGGTGACCTGGCAAATTACTTAATAACAGCTAACTAATACCAGCTATTAATAAATAAGTACACACTATGGGTCTACTATGGTTTTCAGTGCTTTTTATGTACTACCACAAACCTGATTAAGTACTGCTATTGTCATCCTTCCCATTTTCCAGATGAGAAAAATTAAGGCACAAAGTCGTTAAGCCTGGATAGGCAGCTGGGCAGTCTGATGCTGGTGTGACCTGCTCTGAATCACTGCGCTACACTGCTCTAGGGTATTAGTCAAGTTACAAAAGCATCCTGTATTGTAACAGCAAGTCTCAGGTCTCCACTGACAGAGCAGAGACTTTGGGATTTGAGGCAAGAGACGAAATTGCCCAGATAATCAGGAAAAGGGAAAAAATCAATTTCTGCATAAAATGCAGTCCTTCATTAATTTTAATGGTGGTGAATTTTTCTTGTGAGATTTTAAATAGTCTTACTAAAAAAAAGAAAAAAAGTCTTAATTACTAGAACATTTCCAAAGTTACCTCTCTGTGTGATATTAAAAGAGTTTTATCCACTTAGCCTATTACTGAGACAGACTCTGTTCATCGCTGGCTTGCAATTCTCCCCCAACCCCCATGCCTCTACCCCCACCCCTGCTTTGCTAACAGATCCTGCTTATGTGCAGACATCACATGGTGACCCCTTCTTCTGGAGGATGGGGAAATCCTTGCATTGGCTTACAAGGCCCTAAATGATCAGGACCCCTTCAATACCTCTCTGGGCCTGTCTCTCACCACTGTCTCCCTGGTTCACTCTGCTCCAGCTGCACTGGCCTCCTTGCTGGGCCATGAATATCCCAGAGCTGTCCTCCTCAGTACTGGCTGTTCCCTCTGTCTCAAATGCTTTCCCCCTACATAGCTCCCTGCCTCTTTCAAGACTTTGCTCCAATGTTCGCTTCTCATGAGGTCCTTGGCCACTTTATTTAAATACATTCCCAGTCCCTCTTACTCTGCTCAAATTTTTCTTTTATCCACAGCTCTTATTAATTTCTAACATGCTATTTAATTAACTTTTTTGTTATGTTTACTTGTTGTCTCTGAATACTCCTGGAATATATATTTTATGAAGACAGGGATGTTTGTTTATTTTGTTCATTGATGTATCTCATGTGCCTAGAAAAGTGCATAGCATATAATAGCTGCTAAATAAATATTTGTTGAGTGTGCGAACAGATGAATGAATAAATACCAGGAGGTTCTGGGATATATTTTCCTCCTGATAAAAGGAAGAGAGAAAGTAGAAACTCTTTGCCCTCTCTGCAGCCTATTTTCTCCCCGTGAGACCTGCCGGGTGAGGATCTGATGTTTGAGCTGCTGTAGCCCTCTCATCACTGAGGTAGAGCCTAAGAGAATTATAGCCCTGCCTCTGAGCGCTGCCTACACTCAACTACTGAACCAACACTAGCCAAAAAAGGTCTCCAGATTTCCTGCTTGTGAAAAAATTAAATCCTTCCTTTTAAAGCTAACTATTATTGTTATAAAGCAGAAACTAACACACCACTGTAAAGCAATTATACTCCAATAAAGATACTGAAAATAAATAAATAAATAAAGCTAACTATTAGTTAGGCATGTTCTTACTTGTTTGTGGTCCAAAGCATCCTCAACTGATGCAATAACTTAATAAGTCACTGTGGTAAAAAGAAAGAAATTTGGTATTTGATCCTGGTTCCTGGCATAGAGCTCCTAAAACCCTTGGAATTTTCTGAGCGATAGGGTGATAGAAGTGTCTTTTGTTCTAATGAGGTGACTGAAACCAAGGCTCATAGTGTGAAAGGGTTGTCTCATTTTGTGGATCATCAGCTTCCTTAAGAACCTTTACTAAAATGGATTGTGAGAGTGACAATTTGGGGACAATACCTTTGGATTTGAATCCTGCAGAGTGGAAGAGCATGTTTGAGCTGAGACCCTAAAAGAGGAACTAGCCAGGAAATAAAGAGGAGGATGGGAAGAAGAGATTCTAGGCAGAGGCAATGACACAGGCAACTAATTTAAAATATATATTGAGTGCTTACTGTGCCCGGCACAGTACTGATACTTTAACAGTAGTACTTAAAGTGCTATTTGTAATATCCTTATGAGTAGGTACTCTTATTATTCCAGTTTATAGATGAGGTAACTGAGGTTTGGAGAGGTTAAGTCAATTGCCTAGAATCATAGCTTATAACTGGTGGATCAAAGATTCAAACCAGTTTGAGAGCACATATTAGATGCCACACACTATCTAAGATACTGGTAACAATTAACAAAACACAGTTCATGCCCCCCCTCCCCCACAGTTCATGCCCCCCCTCCCCCATGGAGCTAACATTTTGATGCTCTATTAAAGAAGTGAATCTGGGGCAGAAACACCTGGCATATTTAGGGAGCCAATGGCTCCCCCATCTCCAAAGGAAGCTTGGGAACTTGCTGCCATATTGGGTGGAGATGAGTTGGACTGTTGGAATGCAAAGGTTGGTTCTCTGAGATTGTCTTTGGACTTTGTTTAAAAACTGATGAAAATTTATTTTTATTTAAAAATTTCTTATAAGTATTTAATCTGTCACGAGAGAAAAACAAGTTCCAAAGGGAAAAATGCACACATTGCTGTACTTCATGTCCGAAAAAGCAAAGTGAATACTTATCTGCTGCCAATATGCTTAATTAGGGTAGACAAGGGAGGTACCATTTAAATTTATGGTTTTGAAAAAAGCCACTGAAGGAAATGGACATGACATTGAGTGGTCCTAGATCTATTCTAGGTTTTTTTTTTGTTTTTTTTTTTTTTTTGCGGTACGCGGGCCTCCCACTGCTGTGGTCTCTCCCGTTGCGGAGCACGGACTCCGGACGCGCAGGCTCAGCGGCCATGGCTCACAGGCCTAGCCGCTCCGCGGCATGTGGGATCCTCCCGGACCGGGGCACGAACCCGTGTCCCCTGCATCGGCAGGCGGACTCGCAACCACTGCGCCACCAGGGAAGCCCTAGGTTTTTTTTTAATACACATTTTTTTATAATGTCTGTTTTATAAGAAGAGGAACAGACACAAATGGAAGTATTATTATAAAATATTCTGTAGATTTAGCAATGTAGTTCTTTAAAATTTGTCATTCCTGTAAAGCAGAGAGGTAAGGTTTTAAAATAGTGGCCACAACTATATTTGGTCCTTTAGGAATGTTGTTTAAATTGTCTTCCCTTTTCTAGCTGATTTGCTGAAGTAAAAGTATATCAGAAGATTAATATACTTTTATTTATATAATAATAATCTTATGACTGCTGAGCTGATTACATATGCTAGTTTGTCAAATCCTCCCCATCCTGTGAGATATAAATCATAAGTGATACCTCTTTAGGTATGGGAAACTGTGGTTCAGGAAGGTTATATGATCTCCCCAAGACCACAAGCGGTGTAGCTGGGACCTGAACTTGGGAATTCTGCCTACAGATCTTGACCTGACTGGGTACAGTAGTTAAGAGAATGGGCTCTAGTGTCAGTGGATTTGAGATTGTTCCCGAATTGTACCTTTACAAATTATTTAAACTTTTCAATCCTCAGCTTCCTCTTCTGTAAATGGGGCCAATAATACCTACATCATAGTTCTGTGGTGAGGCGTTAATGATTATTACTAACTATAAAGTGCTTATTTGGTCCATAGTATGTGTTCAGTGAATGGTCGTTAGTATTATTGATAAAGAATAAAGGAGAATTAAAAATATTGAATTAATAATGTCTTCTTATTTGGAAGGAAACAATATATTAAAACAGTGGTTCTCAACTAGGTACAATTTTGCTGCCCATGGACATTTGGCACTGTCTGGAGACATTTTTGGTTGTCACAACTGAGAGGTGCTGAGACCAAGTGGGTAGAGTGGGTGGAGGGCAAAGATGATGCTAAACATCCTACAATGCACACGTCAGCCCCCACAGCAAGGAATTATCTGGACCAAATGTCAATAGTGCCCAGGTTGAGAAACCCTATGTTAAAATGACAAGGACTCATTGAGCCTTTACGTTTTTAAAAAACTGAAGTATAGTTGATCGCAACGTTATATTAGTTACAGGTGTACAACAGAGTGATTTGCTATATTTCTGTAGATGATACTCCATTTAAAGTTATTATAGATTGAGTATATACTTTTAATGAGCCATGTAAACACCACATTCTCCAAGCACAGAAGAATTTGAAAGTCAGAGGCAACGTATTATCTTGGCAAGTACAGAACACAAAAATGAATGTAAGGAAATGACATAGCTTATGTTGGACACATGAGCAGAATGATGATCTGGAGTTTCTAATTGGAAAACTCAACAGTTTAAGAAAAGTTCTTTGTGGTTTAGATGGGATAGTTCTCAAAATTGCCAATTTATAATTAATGAAAAAATAAATTTTCATGTGATGAGATAGCTCAAATTCATCAGCAAAATGGCCTTAGCTAACTTTCCATCATTCTTAAAACATTTTTCAACAGTTAGGGCTATAGTAACACCAGTAAGACATGATGTAATTTTTTTTTAAATAGAAATTTTTATCTAAGTGAAGAAGAACATAATTTAGATTTATTAGTATAAAGACCAAAATGTAGTATTTTTCTATTAGAAACAGGAGACAATACTTTTCATGATGATTTTAGTCCCCTTAATTTGAATATTTTAAAATGAATTATATTACGAAAATTGAATCCCACACACCAATTCGCTTAGATTATATTGATCATGATGAACTAATTTCTTCAGATTTATGACTTGAATAATTTATTATTGTGCAACTCATCCCACATTAGTGGCTTTTGCAAAGTAGTGCAGAAAAGCGATCTTTTGCCAACTTCTATTCATGTTTGAAGAAGAATTTCCTGTATGTATGGCAAAATCTGTCACCATAGAGCCCAGAGATGTCAGTTTAATACACTGACACAGAGACATAGAGAGCATTTATAAAGGGAGATTATTTTTTCCTGGAAAATATTAAAGAAAGATGCATTATTGCAGTTAAAACACAGCCTTACCACCATATCTGTGCTCTGAATGCTGTTCCAGAAAGGATCTCAGAGGTGTTGTCCACATAATCAACCAGGGGCTGGCCATATGCTTCTCTGGTCCTACCAGGGCCAACCTGCCACCATGGTTGCAGGTGTGGCACTGAAAGGAAAAGAGTGGGGATGGGAAAAGGGAGAAGGTATCATTCATTCATTTATCCATTCAGTATGCATTTTTTTTCTTTTCAGCTTTATTGAGGTATAATTGGCAATCAAAAAGTATATATATTTAAGGTATATAGCTTGATGGTTTGTTATATGTATACATTGTGAAATATTCCCCACAATTAAGCTAATTAACATATCCATCACCTCTCATAGTTACCATTTTCCTTTTTTTCTTTTTTTGTGGTGCATTCAATGTGTATTTCTTGCTCATCTATGCGCTGAGCCCTGTGTTTGTGCTGGCAACAGAAAGTGAGGAAGCCAGAAAGAAAGAAGAGAGGACAGCTTGAGAAGGAACCACCTGGCTTTTCTCTGGTCTCATAAAGTTTACAGGTTGCTGGGGAAAAACTATTAAACAGATAATTAGACAAACAGTTTTTACACTGTCCCTAAATACAACAATAAAGAGTACAGGGTATTATGAGAAAGAATAACTAGAGGAACTAATTTAACCTAGGAGGTCAGGGAAGGTAGCTGGTAGGTGCAATCCTGCTCAGTGTAAAAAAGAAACAGAAAACAAAACAAAACAGAAAAGACCAAAGGTATGGCTCATAATTGATAAGCAGCACAATTCAGATATAAAATATTCCTAATTAATTGTGAAGTTCTGGGCCTTTAAAAGACAGAATTCTGCAGGTGGTGGTGATTTTCACCATAAAGCTAATAGAGCAAACTAGAGTCAATAGGATATTAAAAAGTTCTAGCCTTACTTAGCTACTGAATCACTTCTGTGAAAGAGCTGGTTTTAAGGAAGGCTGAGGCTGGTGAGTGGGCAAAGAACCAGGAGAGACAACCAGATATAGAAGATAAATTCAGAAGGAGTAAAGAGCAAGCAAGAGGTAAACAAATGGTGTGACAGGCTAAGAAGCACACGAGCCCAAGGGGAAAACGGGCATTAAGGTCACAGGAAATGAAGAGTGCTCTAAGGCGGCAGGATGTGGCGCCCTGGGTGGACCTCCAGTGCCGGAATCTGACCTGGACAGGAAGTGAAGGGCATCATCTGAGGAGCAGGAAGGGGAGATTATTTTTTTGTGTTGGTCATAATGAGGAAAATGAGTGTTGGTTACATAAACCTTGCTAAAGCTTTTATCTTGTTTGGGGTTTGAGGCAGCTTGGAGCTTCTCTAACAAAATAATCTGGCCTTCTGGGAGGTACTTGTGAGGGACAAGAATGGAGGGAAGAAAGATTAGAGCGTGAGGAATTGCTCGGCTCCCTTTTGGGTGACAGAAGATATCTGCCTTGGATCCAAATCAGAAGAAAATAAGGACCTCCTACCTCCTGTCTCACAACAAAATGATCTATATGTGACTCTTGGATGAGATACATCTCTATCTTGTATTACAGTAATAGACCAAAGGTTGAGGAGTTGGGAAATAGTTGTTTGTTGGGGATTATATTGCTAATTCATGCTGTTTAGACTGAAGAAGGAAAATGACAGAAGAAGCCATCCCCTCCCCTTGGGTAAATGGAGGAGGGGAACACACTGAGAAGTTAAAATGAAGAGAGAATATGTAAACATAGACTATTTTTTAAACCAACTGTAAACAATGTGGTATGATGGAAGATGGGAAGAGATAAAAAATAACCAGCATTAAGTTAAAAGGGATAATTAGAGGAGACAAAATAAGAGGGGAAGGATGCAAAGGATCTACCTAACTTTAGAGACCAGAAGCTCCTTCAAACATTTCCTTTCAAGTGACTGTGGGGCTTTAAATCTTTCAGGATTTTAACAAGATGCTCAGAGTGTATGTCTTACATATACACCAACACACATTTTTTTGCTTTTTCCTCTGAAGGGAGGAGACACTAGGAGATGAGTTCCTGGCTGTCATTTGGAGAGTAGCTTCTAGTTTGTTTGTTTGTTTTTTTTTCCCTTAAAAGATCTGGAGAACTGTTGGCAAATAGAAATGGTCCACAGAAATAACATGGCTTCCTGGAACTTAGCAGGAAGGAAATGGGTGGTCTCTTTAATTACTGTAGTGTGTGTGTGTGTGTGTGTGTGTGAGTGAGTGAGTGAGAGAGAGAGATAACTAAAGATAGCATTCCAGCTTATGTCCTCAGAAGAGAAGGTGAATCTGGAAATTAATGGATTCGGAAGTATATACAGTTGTATTGAATTTGCTAGGTTAAGTAAGACAATAATGCTCTTTGTTTTCAATATCCTGGCTAGATCAGAAAGGGTGGATTGAAATTATTCTCTGATATTTAATCAGTTTAAATTCAAGGGCATTATTATTTACATACGAAGAGCTAATGACTCTAATGAAGGCCATGGAAGCTTATTTACAACAAAGATGGGACTGGGGTGGCAAGAGGAGTGTCGATAGGGCCTTGATTAATTGATTTGCTAATTATTCTTTTCCGCTGGGTGTTATAGTCCTTTTAGTAAAAAGCAGAAGAAACAAGAATGTTGCCGTAAGCTATTTTAACTCAGTAGTAGTAGCAAAAGCTTCTTGGCCATTTTAAGATATTTTGGGATCCTTTTTTTTTTTGTCCTCTTTTATGCTGAAATTGTGGACTTTGTAAAATTGAAGAACAAAATATATTTCTATATGTACACTTACTTATGAGCTATGTGATTTAGCCCAGGTCTGGGTTTAAAAGGCATTTTAGTGAAGCTGAAAATAAATTAGATGACAGGTCTGAATTGAAATAAAAATTTATAATATGTCCCATAGCAGTGCCATGTATTTATTTCTTCAGGCTTCTTAAAGACATTGATTGGTCTTAAATACATCTCTGCCCCTTGGTGCAGGAAGTTCAACTTTTCTGTAGGCTTACATTGTTGTGCATTTCTTTGAAAGTCATGATACTGAGGAAATTAAAAAATCCCCAGGAGATTCTGTGCAAATGTGAGCTCATTTTCATCCTTTCTCCATCTCACTTTTGTCCTATATCTTCACTGATTTGGAGGAAGTGTGATTGAGGGCATGGCTACCATTATTAAGCGTATATCACGCTGCAGGCACTGTGTTGGCTATTCACAAGCATTATTTAACAATGTCCCCATTTTACAGATGGGGGAACAGAGACTTAGAGAACTTCACTGAGCTCACAAGTAGTAAGTGGCATAAAGCCAGAAGATGAATCTAGGGCTTTTCTTTTTTTGGGGGGGGCATTTCTTGACAATCTTTGAGTGCCTCAAATTGCTAAGACCTTATTTTCCTAATGAGATTGTCAGCTGCTAGAAGGCAAGGATCTTATCTTTTAGTCTGCTTACAGTAGGCACTCAATAGTTATAGCCTTCTGTTGAAATGAAAATTGAATGTCAAATGTCAAAGAATTTTATAAAAAGGTTAAATGGGTGAAGAAAGAAACAAATCCCAGGAAATGAGTTTCTCAAATTCACTACGTGGAAGTGCTATAAAACACTGGTTCGTGAACTAGTGCCGCCCCACAGTGTCTGGTAATGTGTGTGTGGGGGGGTTCTTAGGTTGTCAGGATACTGAAGGTCTCCTTGCGCTTAGTGGGTGGCGGCAGGGATGTCAAATGTCCTGTAGAGTGTGGGACAGTCCCACAAGATTGCCAGGCCCCAAATGCCAGTAGTGCCCCGGCTGAGAAGCAGCACCTGGCTTAGCAGCCTAGTGACTGGAGAATGTGGACCCAGAAGGCAGACTGAGCTCCAACCAAGCCCCACGCCTTGCTGGCTGTGTCACTTGCATCACTTTAACTCTGTGCCCTCTACTCCTGGCACACGGCTAGTGCCCAATAATGTCAGCTCTTACTCACTAGCCTCCAGAAGAGTGTCCCTGATGCAAGATATGATCTTGGAGGAGTTACGGAACTTACTAGACAGTAACTTACTAACAGTGTTAAGAATCAAGGTGTATTCAAAACAGTGCTTCTCAGACCTTTGTGTACTTACAAATCTCCTGAAAATCTTGTTAAAATGCAGATTCTGATTTAGGAGGTCTGGGGTGGGGCCTGAGAGTCTGCATTTCTGACAAGCTCATGATGCTGGTGGTGGTGTCTGTGGCCTGCAGGTGGAGTGGTAAGATTCTAAAGAAACCTGGGGGAGAAGCTCACTTAATAAATCAAACAAGCAAGCATTTATTGCATGTCTATTGATACCTTAAATTACAGAGATGGAGGCAATGGAGGTTGGCTTACAAAGAGTATAGAATTTGGTTTCTTCACATCAGGCACTTCTATCTGCTTTGCCACTTTTATTACACACACACACACACACACACACACACACAGAGAGAAGGAACATTTTCCATGGATAACAATTTTTCTCAGAGGAAAAAGGCAGAAAAATACTTCCTGCCTGTATTTCCTCACTAAGAAAAAAAAGGCCATTTTGAGTCCCCAAATAATTTTAGATATTGTAACTAAATAAAGGAAAAAGTTGACTGCCATTCTTGGATGCAGGGTATAAGCCTAGCATATCGCAGAACTAGGGTGAGCTGTGTGTGTTTGTGTTCGTGTGTGTGCTGTTGTAATATGTGTATGTGTGAGCTGGGAAGTGTATGAAGTCTTTGCTAGACAAATGCCTTTTAAAATATTGCTGGAGAAGGGGGATCTAATTATCCCCCCCACATACACACTCCCCTGTGAAGATTAAAGCTCTAAGTTAAGGGGCAGGGGTTCCTGAGGCAGCTTTGACTGGGAACTTCGCATATTTTAGGCAGTGGAAGTTATTTGAATATAGTCATTGAGAGAAGAGACTACTCATTATCCACTTAAAATACTTCCCGACTGCAGCATGGTGTTGTACGGAAGCCAAAGTAATTGGCTCCGCATTTGGCCAGCTGATTTAGCAAGAAATTTTGCAAATTATGCAGTCCTTACAGATGGTGCTGTTGGGTTTGTTAGAATGTTTTAAAACAGTGACACACTTGACCATGAACTGAATTTCCAGCCTCTTAGAGCTACCTCCAGCCAATCCGAGACTCTTTCCACAGGGGGCTGAGACCAGAAACAGACCTTTCCTGCAACCTTATGATAAATGATTTCCTTTAAAAACCACTTGTATAATAAAATAACTTGGTGGTAAACGTGGCCAAGGGCAACTCCTGGAACTTCTCCATATCTTTGCTTATTGCGGAGTTGCTTGAGTCACATTTTAAAATGGTTCTTAATTGACCTTCTGGTGCTCTGCCTGAGGTCAGGGAGGAGCCAGTATTTCTAGGAGGGATGGCGGGTGTGCTCTGCCAGTGTGAAGAGTAATTCCCCCGAGAGACTGTGAGGAAGGTCGGTGCCTGCATGTGTAGGGTAAGGACAGCAGGAGGCTCTGGCTTTCTCTGGGAAGAGGTTCTAAATTACCCTCTAGAAGCTATCAGAAAGTTCAAGGTACTGATCATCTTCATAGGCCCAATTCTTGCTCAGATCTTTGCAACCAGGACTAGTCCTGATCTTTGCTTGTTTTCTTGGTTTCTATTTGAATCATCACCTTTTATCCATCTCCCTCAGTGCCCTTTTGGTTGTGCTTATTTTGGCTTTACGTAAGCAGCATCTCTGGATGCATGAAAGAGGCAGATAAAATTCTCCAGGGTTACTGAACTGCCCTTTATCTATTTTTAGCCATGCGAGGAATTTACCATAGCCCACAGCATAACTCAATCACTCTAAGCCAGTGAGCAAATTCTGAGTTTTTTTTTAAACATTTCCCTGAGGCGTTTGGCATAGGCTAAGCTTAAAGGCACACGATTCAATCATCGGTTATTCAAGATATACCATACTTAGGCTTCTGTAATCACCAGACTGTCACTGTCAGCTAGATGCTCAGCTCTGGCTCCTAATTTTCTGTTGGAAGCTGCACAAAACCTGTGTGTCCTGTGTGGGGGGGGCTCTGGCAATGCAGAAATGGCAACAAGGAAGTATCTAGTGCCCACCAAGGGACTGATGACAGCCAATTTGTTCTCTTTCAGTCAAGTGGCCTTTCTTAAGAGAACTCTTGGCCTGTAGCCTGAGCTGTCTGACCCTTGTATAGCTGCCATCCCTTCCATCCCTAGGGACCCTCCATAAAGTGAGGACAATGTGTCTTATTTATCACTCTAGTTTCACATAGGGCCTTACGTTTTTCTTAATCAGTGAGTTAGAAGGAGGCATTCATTCATTTGTTGCTTGATTGAATCATTCACCCATTCAACAAACATTCATTGATGAATACCTACACTCCAGCTTGGAAAGCTGGAATGGAGTATCCTCAACTTTCGATAGGAATACATGCCTACCACCCACTATTTTGTCTATAAGAGCTCCTCTATGCCTCCTGCACTTCTTGGGAGCACGCCCTTCTCGGGTGGTTAGCTCTGCACTCCTATCCAGATGGGCTCATTTCCTTTGCCTCTGCACTACTTCTGCTAGCAAAGTGACCCCTCCCCCTTCTGAATATCACTAGTTTCTGTTACTCATTTCTTTCCTTCAGGGTCAAACTGAAAGTTAAGGAGATACTGTCCTACAATATGACTTGTGATGTGCCCACTTGGCTAGGCTGAACTACATCCCCCAGAATTCTCTTTCCAATATGTTTTTGGCAATGGTGGGCTATAAGGGAGATTCTTTTGCAAAAACCGGAAGATGAAAGGGAGGCGGGCAGATATTTTGTAGCATACACATACCTTCTCCCTATTGTTCAACCAAGCACCAATCTAGATACTACTTGTGAAGGGATTTTGCAGATGTAATTAAAGTTCGGAATCAGTTGACTTTAATCAAAAGGGAGATTGTTCTAGGTCTTAATCAGTGGAAAGCTTTTTTTTCTTACAGTTTTACTAAGATATAATTGACATACAGCACTGTGTAAGTTTAAGGTGTACAGCATAATGATTTGACTTACATATATTGAGAAAGATTACCACAATAAGTTTAGTTAACATCCATTATCTCATACAGATACAAAATTTTTGTAAATGTTTTTTTTCCTTGTGATGAGAACTCTTAGGATCTACTCTCTTAACGACTTTCAAATATACCATACAGCAGTGTTAACTGTGGTCAGCATGTTGTATGTCACACACCCCGACCCCATATTCATTTATCTTATAAGTGAAAGTTTGGACCTTGTGACTAGCTTTATCCAATCCCCTGCCCCTACACTCAGGGAAAGCATTTAAAAAGAGGGGTTAGACCCTTGCTGGGATCAGAGAGTCCACGTAACAGGGCTGAAGAGAAGTTGTAGAATCTTTTTCTATATTCTAGGACAACACCCATGTTGCTGCTGATCTGCCGATTTGCCTCGTTGGTGTGAAGCAGCAGCTGGGCCTGTACAGGTGGTTCTTCCTTCAGTTTCACTGACTCTTGGGTCAAGTGAATGCATTCAGCTCCAGGACCAAGAGCTCTGGCTTCCACAGGAGACCCTCATTACAAAATTCATACTTGTGGGATCCCAGCCTGCTTGTGATCTCCCTTCTTGACTGCCTGTCCTGTGGATGTCAGAGTTGCTTAGTCAGCTCCTACAACTGTGTAAGACGATTCTTTGTAATAAATAAATGGATCGATTAAAAAAAAACAACAACCTCCCACTGGTTCTGCTTCTCTTGTTAAACTCTGACAGATACATGGACTAAAGAAGCCATTGTTTGCTTTACATGTCATGAAGTCAGCAACTGAAACCTAGATGGCCACCAGTATTCATTCATTTATTCACAACTGTGCTATGGTTGGCAGTAGAGCAATAAGCAAGGCAGACATGGACCCTGCCCTTGGAGAGCAGATCTAGCAGGAAAGCAGATGTTCAACAATATTTACAAGGATAATAATAAGGTTAGCATGGAGCTGTTAGAAGGTATAACTGGGAGACCCTGAATGGTCTGAGGTGTTAGAGAAGGGAAATAAGGGTCTGAGAAAAAGAGCTAGAGAGGATGACAGCAAATAAAAGGAGTTCAAGCAGTTCTTTAGAGAGCTGTTCACGGTGGCAGAAGAGATGCGGCTGGAGAGGTAAGCCATAGAGGGCCCTGCAGGCCAAGATGATGATGTCTGATACCCTGAGGGACAAACATTTTTGTTTAAAAATCTTCATTCTTTGGAACACTTTTTTAAAATTTATTTTATGATATCACAATATGGTTTCATTCTGAGCCTTTAAAAATCCTGTGGTGTTAGTATGTTTGCTCCTGCCACTGCTCTGACTTTTCAGTTTCCTACAGTCTTCTTGTAAAATATTACATGATACTCTTTTTATAAGACAAGCATCATTTGGCTATTGTCATACTATTTTTAACCCATTCTCCTGTCTTGGGCTGTGAGTTCTCATGGCACACCTCTTGAAGGAAAAAGAAAACAAAACCTGAACTCTTCACATCAATTTACCTGACAATTCCCTTGTCTCAACATTTATTTTCTGTTCTTTCAAGACTCACAGCAAAGGCTTCTGGAGGGTGGGCAGCTCACCTGGCCTCATCATTTCCGGCCTTCTGTCACTACCTGAGGTGGAGGGACTCAGCCCTTCCTTGGGCTATTAACCCTATCTGCCAGCTAAGCACCATGATGCTCTAAGGATTTTCTTAATTAAGTAATTGAGCCACATGTTATCCTTGAAAAGTGGGGCAGTAAATACCATCAATTCCATGGGCTAGAGAGATAAGAAAGACTGAAGTGGAGACACTAAAAGGTATGTGACAAAATCAGTCACAAATCTGAGGTAGGCTGAGCAGTGTGAGCTTAGATTCAGTTTCTGTCTTTCTTTGCTCTTCTTCATTTTTCAAAACCCCCCATTCAAGTCTCCCCTGTAGCTGTCTTTGGGAAAGCTGCTAGGTAGAGAGGGTGAACCAAATTTTAAAGGCAGACTGCCTTGGGTTGAAAGTCTGGTGCCACTGTAACCTATTTCTTTATCTGTAAAATGGGAATAATATCAACTATGTGTCAAATAGCAAGTGCAAAGCAATTAGCTCAGTGCCAGGCACACATGTGGGGCTCAGTACATTTGGGGTATTAAGCATTATGATCTTGAACAAGGTGACTTTGCTAGAGGTGGAGGGAGCAGATTTAGCTACAAAGGTTTTTACTCAAAGATTATTTTTACCCTTTGTACTCATTTTTATACAAGGAGTAAGAAGCATCATTTGCTTTAAGACCGGTGCCTGGTCTCTCAAGGTCCAAGTCAGGAGTCACAACAGTCAGGTTCATGGGTTGTGAGGACACTTGTAGAACTTGCCCAGACTCGTTTAAAAGTGAATTGGAGATAACTAAACTTATCGTGGTAATCATTTCATAATATATACATAGATCAAATCATGATGTTGTACACCTTTAGTACAATGTTGTATGTCAATCATATTTCAATAAAACTGGGAAAAAAAGAGAAACTATCCTCACCATAAAAACAAAAATAGTGAATTGGAGTGAAAAATTTTGGAGGTAGATAGTGGTGACGGCTGCACAACACTGAATGTAATCAATGCCACTGAATTCTACACTTGAAAATGGTTAGAATGCTAAATTTTATGTTATGTATATTTTCCCACAATAAAAAAAAAAATTGAAAAAACGAAAAAAGTTAATTGGAGAGAGGCTACTGGCTTGTGTCTGAATAGCTCTTCCTTCCACTCCCAAATGTAGGCTAGCTTGGTAATAATGTGACCCACTTCTGAACTGAACCGTATGGGTACTATGTTGCTAAATGATTCCAGAATGTGAATTAGGAGGGTCCATAGCTAAACTCCTCATTTTACAGATGAGGGGTTGGAGACCCTGACACCCTTCAAACAGGCCACGCTCGCTCTTTGTCAGGGCCCTTGCATATGCTGGTCCCTCTGCCATGAATACTCTTCCCCACTTGGATCAATCCTACTTAGCCTTCTTGTTTCAGGTGAAACATCACTTTATTCAGAAAGATTTCCTGTCCTCCTAGTCTATGTTAGCTCAGCCTGTTGTGTGATTTCTTAGTAGCCAAAACTTCTTTGAAATGCTCATTCCACTCGTAATTACTTGTATTATGTCTGAGTTTCGGGCATGAGGGCAGGGCCTTGGTCTGTCCTGTCCTGTCCACCATTGTCTCTCAAGAACTCAGCATAGTGTCTGGCACATTTGTGTTCATTAGAGAAAAAAAAACCATACAAAACACTAAAAATAAAATCAACCTTGTCTTCTCATGAGGGGCAGAATGATGATAATGATATACCTTTATATGTGTTAACAGTCAAGAGTGGCTGGGGGAAGTAGGGCAGACACTGCCTTTAATCCATTGAGACTGATCCAGGCACTAGTTGATATCCCAAGGAAATGTACAAAGAAGCAGGGCAGGGGAGACTGAACTTGACTGCCCACACCTGCACTGCATGCACAGGAGGATAAACAGTAAATCAGCAGCAGAGGGGATATAGGTTGGATATAAGGGAATGCTTTCTGGTATGATATTAAGGATTGTTAAAAATGGGTTGGAATATAGAGGAAGCGTTCCCCAGAGGCTTCAGAAAACAGGCCAGATTTCCATTTCAGCTGATTATTTGGGGCCTACCACAGGCAGCAGGGTAGACTAGACAGTCTCTTAAGGTCCCATCGTTCCATCCCTCTGACCCATAATAAAGCCATAGACACTGCTGTTGCCAATAAACATGCAAGTACATACACAAATGGGAAACACTTCTAGCCAGTCCTGGGGCTGTATCTGTTGCTAGTTCTTTATCTACTGAACATTCTGAATTCACCTTTTGTTTAGAAAATTACTGCAGTCTTTAAGCACGGCAAACCTCTTTCTATAAAAGACTGGTTCTGTATTTTAAAGCAAGAGCTGCAATGCATACCAATTTAACTCCTGTGTTGACACTCACCTAAGTAGAGGATTAAAAAAATAACCTGCCAGGGCTTCCCTGGTGGCGCAGTGGTTGAGAATCTGCCTGCCAATGCAGGGGACACGGGTTCGAGCCCTGGTCTGGGAAGATTCCACATGCTGCGGAGCAACTGGGCCCGTGAGCCACAATTACTGAGCCTGAGCTTCTGGAGCCTGTGCTCCACAACAAGAGAGACCGCGATAGTGAGAGGCCCGCGCACCGCGATGAAGAGTGGCCCCCGCTTGCCACAACTAGAGAAAGCCCTCGCACAGAAACGAAGACCCAACACAGCCATAAATAAATAAATTAATTAATTAAAAAAAAATAACCTGCCAGTCTAATTCCCAGCATACAAAGAAAGCAATCTGGACACTGCTGTGTGTCCTATCCAGGGAGGAGGGACACATCTTCTCTTTCTCTGGTTTTAAAGTGAGGGAAGGGAATCGTCTTGAATATGCAAATGAATCTAATTTAATTAACTTTTATGACCACAGCTCCTTTGAGATAACCATGGGAGCCAATTAGATTCCATTAAAATTCAGTTATTTCCCTGAAGCTTCGATGAGACACCCTTGCCTCCTCTAAGAAAAAACAAAAAGTGAAAAGATCTAATCAGAAATAATGAAAGAGAGTAAGTTGTCTGCAGCAGCTCTGTGACTTGGTCTTTCCAGAAGCTGCTTACACAGTCATTTGCTCCAGTTCATCGCCCCAAACCAGGCGGTGCAAGCAGCAATGCGAAATCATTCCAGGTCAGTCATGTAATTGCTGACCCCGAGTTTATCATACACTGAAGCTGTGAAAGGTAAAAGGAATGATATTTCATGCTTAGGGTGAAAACTCAAGCTTCGTGAGGGTGAGGGGAGAATTGCTTTCACCCTGTCAGTCCAGAGATGAAGAGAAACTTAAGCCACTTATTCCTTTGCTGCCCAGTTTTGTAATATTCTGTCCCTTTTCTTCCCCCTGATTACAAATGCAATACGTATTTATAGTAAAAAAAGGAAAAATACAGAATGGCTAAAAGATGCTGTACATATCTAGAAAGAGCTTGGAAGGCTCTCTTCTGTAATTTTGTTCCCTTCTTTCCCCCTTACTAAGCAAATTTTAGAGGACTTAGTGTGTTCGGGGAGGGCTGGGAGGGCGTAATGAGCGCTTGAAGTTGGGGTATCATATTCCAATTCCTTCCTCTCCCTTTCAATCTCTATCCCACGCCACTTACCTCTCTGGTCTCTAACACTATGTAATTACATAACTACCAATCGTTTTTGAATCCTGACCCCTAAACCACTTTCCATGGTTAGAAAAGTGTATGGTGGGTCCACCAATTGTTTGATCCACCCTGAAAGTGCCTTGAGATGGGTTCAGCAAAGTGTGTCACTGGGTTTCTGGGAGCTGTGTTGCCTGCTAATTAAACATTTCATGTCTTATGACTACCATATTGCAATTAATTTTAGCATGAACATGGGAGATATTTCTATTTCTTCACAGACGCAAGCTATCTCTAAACCAAATACATGTGAAGAGTAGGTCACAGTGCCCAGCATTATATGATTATATAATTGTGCAGGCTATTAATTGGGAGTAGAGTTAAAGTTTCTGTAAGAGGGTTTTTAATCAAGTAGATTTAAGAACTCGAATTTTATATTTCCCTTAGATTTTAAAAATAAAGTACTTGAGATCTAACAAAGGCACACAATTATAAAATAATTAGAAAGAAAAGAGATGATGATGTGGAATATAGACACTTGAGTGGTTCTAAGGGAAAGAAGTAAAGGTAATAAAAAACAATTAAAACCAAATCTTTTATTTTCCCACCAACAGTTTCATCTGTCTTTGTTTTCAAGAACTTTAGCTTAACTGGGTCTCAAAATGATTCCCTTTGCCATGTCCTAGTGCAGGGTTGAATCATTTTGTGCAGGGACTATTGTAATTTCAATAGTTACTATCTATTGAGCACTTACTACATGTGAGGCACTATATTCTGAAGCATGCATCAGTTTATTTTAACGCTTGTATCAATATTCTGAAGTTGATTGTACCATTTGGGGCAACTGAACACCTAATAGTCATTATCCCCTCTTCTGGTTTGCTAACAGAACACAGTTTTGTTTGGGGTATTAGTGTATCCAACTAAATACTCACTTTACCAGCCTCCATCACTGCTAAGATGGCTTTGTGATCCAGTTCTAGACAATGAGACGTAAGCAGAAGTCTGCTGGGAGCTTCTGGGAAGCTTTTTTCTTTCTTGATGAAATGGGACACACAGAGCTAGAGTAACGCTCTCAGTCTATCCCCACTTCTTTCTGCCTTAGGTATAAATGTGATGGCTGGAGCTGCCTTTGGTATAAATGTGATGGAGCTGCAGCAGCCATTTTGGAAACATAAAGCAATGAGCCAACATGCTCAAGAAAGCAAAACATGCTTTCTTAGCATTCTATGCTAAGAAAGGTAGAGTTAAAAGGCAGAAAAAAATCTGGGATCCTGATGGTATTGTTAAACAGCCAAACCATGCAACTGCTTACCAATGTACTTCCAGTTTTGTAAGAAAAATAAATGATTTTTAAAGCCATTGTTAGGTAGGCAGTCAATTATTTGCAGCTGAAAACATTCCTAGCCCCATTTTTCAGATATGGAAACCAAAGGTGGCTACGTGTAACAAGTAACTTGCCAAATTTATATAATCTTTCAGTGGTGGTATGGGGATTTTAACTCACATATTCTGACTCCAGAGTCCAGAGCTTACTCTCTTAGACATGATACTATATCACATTCCCATTGTGTTAGGTTGCAAGATCTACTCATGGGCTTCTTAGGAAACTTGAGCTTGATCTTGAGCCTCCCTTTTACTTCTCCTTTTCAGAGATGTCAGTGTCAAGTGTTACCTTGTCTGAACAACACTCATCCCTCTCTTACCATCCATTTCTACTGTGATGAAAACCAGATCTAACCATCTCACTTTCTTGCTTAGAATCCTCGACAATATTTCTTTCTCTACAGCAGGGATGTAACCTCAACTGTCTAGAGTAATATAGGTAACATAACTGGTAGAGGCAAGTAGATTGTAAGGAAATCAATTGTATTGGTGTATTAGTTATCTACTGCTGTGTAACAAATTGTTCCAAAACTTAGCAGCTTAAAACAACAAACTCTATTTCTTACACAGTTTTTGAGAGTCGGGAATCTGGGAGCAGCTCAGCTGAGCGGTTCTGGCTCAGATCTTTCATGAAGCTGCAGTCAAAATGTCTATGTTTATGTCTTCAGTCATGTGAATACTTAACTGGAGCTGGAGTATCTACTTCAGAAAGGCTTATTCACATGGCTGTTGCACTTCCTCACTGTGAGGGCCTCTTCTCACAACATGCCAGCAGATTTCCTCCAGAGCAAGTGATACAAGAGAGGCAGAGTCAGTGTGTTTTATGACCTAGCCTTGGAAGTGACATAACATCACTTCTGTCCTATTCTGTTGGTCACAGTACCAGATTGGATACAGTGTGGGAGGGGATTACACAAGGGTATGGATACCAGGAAACAAGGATCATTGGGGGACATTTTGCTCGCTGATGACCTCGGGTAGTTTTGTCATAAAATGGTGGTATTACCATCCAGTTTCAGCCAGCTGTCACTATGGTGGAACACAGGACTGATGTTGCTGGATTTTTCCATTTCTCAAATAAAGCCAGAAAAACAGATTTCTAAGTTAAATCTCATGAGAGTAAATGTCGGCTTTAGGATTTTAGAAAAGCCAGTGTGGGCCAAACAAAATACAAATGCAATCCAGATATGGACTGTGAGCTGCCAGTTTGCACCTTCTCTGGCCCATAGAATGGAAGGAATATGTAAGTCCAATTTCAATCTATGTCTGGAGTGATACCTCTAATAGGATTCTGAAGACAAGTGCGGGCTTCCCCAGGAATGTGTACCATGATAATTTAGTAATGTCTGCCATGGGTGAAGGTAGGGAGAGTGATGACATGTGCCTCCGATTGACACACATGGCCATATAATTTATTGCCCAAACCAAGGTATTTTTGAGAGTAAAAGGGGGGTGCTATCATAATTACACTAAAATAGTAAATTAAGTTGTGCCATAAATTGGAACTGATTCAGAGAAACCAGGATGTATGGTCACCATCCTCACAGCCCTTCATGAAATCACCCCAGTGTCATCTCTCACTATTCACCTGTGTTCATTAGGGCCACGTCAGAGATTCATTGTTCTCGGAGCACATGCGTACTTCTAAACTCCACTGCTTACCCTCCTGTTGTCCCCTGTTCATCCTGTTTTCTCCTCATCCCCCCGTCCCTTGTTTCCTCTTAGATTTCAACTTCTCCAAGTCCCAGCAGAAGTGTCATTTCTTTCATCTGTTATTTTTACCTCCTGCCCTTCTTTCCAGGCTAATTGCTCTTTCACCAGGGTTTTTGTAGCACTTTATACGTATCTGTATACATACATATACAGCATTTATCACAGTAACCCACATACAGGGGCCATGTATTACTCATTTAGGACTCTCATACCTATCTCAGTGTCTGGCACAAAGAAGGGCTTAATAATCATTCACTGAAATTTTATTTTGAATCTCACCTCCACTCTTTTTCCTTAATACCCTCTGCAGGAGAGAATAATGAATAGTGAAAATGCCAAGTAGGAAATAAGAGGGAGGTAATGTAGGAACAGAGAAAATCTACAAACTGGATAATTGATTCTTGAATTACTGACCACTAACCTAAGTAGTGCTTGTAGTAATTTCAAATTCTTCTTTTGTTTTTCACTCCCAAGTGAACAGAAGTTGTTTTCGTTGAAAATGAGCTCTATCTTAAGAGTAAGACTAAGTACTGTTGCCTATACTATAGGGACAAAAAGTACTCAGTGTATGTGTGTGCTTTATTAAAGCTATCTCCCTCAGAAGTTCATAACTAAGCAGTGAAAATGAATCCCAGGCCTACACAGGACATGTAGGAGGATTTATCCTCTCGTGTACTTATCTAACTAACACTTACTGATACTCATGTACATTGTCTATAAACCTCGGGGGGTGGGGAGGAGAGAAACTGATGGGTGAGTAATGCTTTCTATAAACTCTCATGAGTGAAATAAGCTACAAGATACTAAATAAATAGTTCTGTGGGACTTAGATGTGCTTGTTGGAGGTGGGTATGTTAATGGTAGGACACCACTACATCTACTAAATTGTTATCAATTTTAACCTTAAAGCCTGAAATGAGGTAGAGCAAATGATAATCACGTGGTACATTTTCTTTGGTGGGATTTCATTTGGTCTCCTTTTGAATTAGAGGACCCAGAAAACTTGGACCCGGTTCTGGCTCTGGTCCTTCTTGGCAGTGTGATTTCAAGTAAGTCATACACAAATGAACATATCTATGAAACATAAACAGAATCAGGGACATAGAGAATAGACTGGTGGTTGCCTAGGGGGAGAGGGGGTGGGAGAGGGTTGGATCGGGATTTTGGGATTAACAGATGCAAATATTTTTATATAGAATGGACAAACAACGAGGTTCTACTGTATAGCACAGGGAACTATATTCAATATTGTGATAAACCACAATGGAAAAGAAAATGAAAAAGAATGTATATATATGTATAACTGAGTCACTTTGCTGTACAGCAGTAATTAACACAACATTGTAATTCAACTATACTTCAATAAAAAATAAATTAAAAAAATAAAGTAAGTCATAACTTTTCTCTGAACCATCTTCCTATTTAAGATGGGGCTACTAATAATACTTATTTCACAAGGTTAAATGAAGGTATGTGAAAGGACTTTGTAGACTGGGATGAAGTCTACCAATGGTAGTTAGGACTATTTTTAGGCTGATTTGCTGGCAGCAGTGTTGGAGGGAGAGTGGGAGGGAGGACAGAGTGGAGAACCATACTTAAGCCGCCCCCAGGTCTCTGGTGACTGAAACCCTGGTTTATCCTACGAGAGCAAGGTTAATAATAACACCCCATAAAGCATGAGCATTTGAAAATTAGCCTGGGACAACGCTGGGTTTGCCAAGGGAGGGTTGGTCCTGACATCACATGCTTTAAACCTGTGGTTGCCAGTCAGGTCTGTTATTGCCTACTTTGGAAAGGGCGAGTCTAAATTGGAACTCTCTTTCCTCTGTTCAAGCCGTTTCTGCTGAGTCCCATAGTGTTGATTATAGTTCTTATACTCTTCAATAGGCTGTTTCATTCTTGACTCACCTCCAGACTCATAAATATTCCTCAGAAAACACAGAGGTTTTAAAAGGTGCTTATCTATTAACCTTGTGCCTTAATGTGTCCCGTGTAACAGCCAGGACACAGTATCTTTCCTGCTTTATTGTCCTTAACCTGTGCAGGAGCAAAAACCTTGACAGACTTTTTTTAGGAGAGTTTCTCTGCAGAGAAAGGGTGACTTCTTCAACTACAGAAAGAGGGATAATAATAATGAATGTGGAGGCTGTTGTGAGCATTAGCAATGACGTAAAGAAGAGCACCTGGTACGTAGCAAATATCCAGCTAACATAATGGCTGTTATTATTATTCATAATAATAACATTAAAGGCATTCAGAACAAAACATTTGTAATGAGTCCTGGAAAGATTAATTTATACTTAATAGTCAAGAGGCTAGCCAACAATATTTTCCATGTGCCGACTCAGAAGAAAGTCCGTGCCTGGAGGGAGAGACAAATGTCAGCACACAAAAAATCTAAATAACAATACAATAGATGGAGGACATTTCAGTACAGTGAAAAACTATTACACAAGATAATCCAAGATGGACTGAGTGTACCTACAGTGATTTTTTTCTTGTTGAGTAGTTTGCCTGGGTGCCACTCTATAATATACTGAAAACAGTGTTACTTGATATTGTATCATGACTGTGAAGTGTGACACTGAGATTTGCATCAGAAGCAACCAGTGCCCTATGTGCCAGCTGGTTTTTAGACCAGGAGACTTCAAATGTAGAGACAAGACATCTAGGGTTGGCCAAATATATACTACCCCCGGTCACTCACCACTGCTAGACCTTATGCTCAGAGTTTCATTTCTTAACGACCTTGATCCTTATTAAGACGGTAATATCCTTACAGTCATAAATCACTGACATATTTGTATGAGTGAGTTTGGGTCCTGTTTGAAGATTAAGCTTTACCAGAGGAGAAGGCTCTTAGGGAAACTGGGAGGAGAGCTGTCACTGCAGGGAAGGAGGGAGGGATGTTTGGAGGCTGGGGGCGAGGAGGGTCAGCCAGTCTAAGACTGTCCTCTCTAGAGAAGCCAGTTGGGCCATCTTGTACCCTTCATGCAGCTTTATCTTCCATGTCCCTTCTCCTGCATGCAGCACTAGTTATACTTAGAGAGATGGAACACAGATTTCCCCCTTTATTCTTCTATTTGTTCTAGGAACCAGAAAAAACAGATGTTAATCTTATTAGCAAGGAAAGGAGGCCTCATGAGTGGTGAGAAACTGCACTTCTGGCTTATCTGTAAGGCCTGGCATTTTGATGTTGTAAATTGTCTCCAGGGCTTTAAAAATATTGAATAAAACAATAAAAAAGTAATAAAGAATTTTTAATAGCCTAAGGTGGATAATGTAGTTCCTCTGGTGGGAAAATTATGATGTAACGCTAAATCATTCTTCACGATTTTTTTTTTTTTTGCGGTACGTAGGCCTCTTACTGTTGTGGTCTCTCCCGTTGCGGAGCACAGGCTCTGGACGCGCAGGCTCAGTGGCCATGGCTCACAGGCCTAGCCGCTCCGCGGCATGTGGGATCCTCCCAGACCGTGGCACGAACCCGTGCCCCCTACATCGGCAGGCGGACTCTCAACCACTGCGCCACCAGGGAAGCCCCAGATTTTTTTTTTAATGAAGCAGGAACTAACAAAGACTGAGTTGAAAAAAATACTATTGTTGAATAATATATTATGTTGAGGTTTCATAGGCTGTTGTGAGTGGTTCAAAGAGCTATAAAGTGATATGAAAACTGAAAGAAGATTTATATTAATTTTTATTCATCACAGTCTGAAATTATTTTGTGCATTTATTTACTTGTTTGTTGTCAGGCTTTCCACTAGATTGGAAACCAGTGAGGGAGGGGAAGCACCGTTTTTCTGTTCTCCACTATTTCTCTGTCCTCCTACCATCTAGCAACGTGATTGGCGTATATTTGTCTAATGATGAATTTATAACCCAGCCTCATCTACTGGCTCAAAATTACTCATTTCCTAAATTCACTTTATTATTAAGTGCTAAAATGAGGTATCTGGAGATTGTTTAAAAAACAAAACAAAATTTAATCCTGACCTGAAATCATATATGATAATCACAAGAATATTCAAAAGACACAGATTAGTATGGCTCTGTATCTTCAACAACTCCCATTTTAAAATAACTTATTCAACACTATTAGATTACTTATAAATGACATCAATCAATTAGCACTGCAGGGCTGAGATTTGAAGGATTTTTTTTTTTATTAGAGGCTATATTGGTAAAGCTTTAACTTTTCATATTCTCCAGAAAGGATTAAAGCAATCTGGGCTCTCACCAGGCTCCCTCTCTTTAGCCCCTACTGACGATTTAATTAATGTGCACATGGTTTGGGCTGCCCATTCTAACACTGCTGGACACAGGCAGAGGTAAGAGTTTGAACACGGAGCATGGGACTGAAGCATCCCCGCCCCTCACCATTCGAAGAGTGAAATCTGGCACCTTTTGATTCATAGCAATGAATCAAAGACTACAGAGCTGACTGCTAAAGACTCCCTTTTATATAAAAGTCCCTGCCGGGTCTTTACATATTGAAATGAATCATTGTCACCTGTGTCAGTTTTGCTCTTCATTTGCTTGATGTATTCATCTGCATTTGGAGGTATTAAGAATCACTGTTTGATGTATTTATTGTCACACATTTATACTTTGCGTTTTCTGCACCCCTATAAAAAATGTTTAAAGACATTAAAGGACAATTATCAGCCATCCTGCATTGCCAAGGTGGTTGGTTCTACAGACAACTTTTGTAGTTTAGTAAGACAAAAGATTTGCCTTTTAAAAAAATCTCCATATTAGCGTGACTAGCTTGTCCTGGTTTGCCAGGACATTTCCTGATTTTAAAATGGAATGTCCCTAGGACCCTTTCAGTCTTGAGCAAACTGAGAAGGTTGGGCACCCTCTCCCTAGCTGTGTTGTTGAGAGGACCTTATGAGGGTTTCTTGAAACCAAAGCATGTAATTGATTTGGAGTCCAGCGTTTCCTTTAAAGGATAATAAATCTCCACCACGGCAAAGAAACATAAGTCAATAGGCAGTAAAAGTATGCATGTTTTAAGAAAGAGCCTTGTGCACAGTTCACCCCTTGGAGCCACTCTGGGATGTAAACATTGGTGCCTCACTCCTTTTTGGTCCCAGGAACATAGGGTCAAGTTATCCAGAAGAATTTGAAGTTGTTTAGAGAACTGTGAAGAATTTCACCAGGCTAACTGAATTATACATGAGTTTGAGATTGATTCCAAAGGGGCTGATGATGATAGTGTCCATATCAAAGGCAGCAGTGATACCTTTGATAGAGTGAATCACCGCTGCAAAACAATCTAATGTAAGAACCGGTTTTCCCCACCATGCAAATGGGATTGATCTGTGCATTGGAAAATGCTCCCGTCCTTCCTTCTTCTGTAATGGAGACATGAATGCTGAGGGAGGGAAGTGCTAGAGGCCATTATTATCAGGGATGAAGGACACTGTGTCCATAGTTTGAGCACCCCACTCCTGTACATGTTAATTCCTTGAACCTCTGAACTTGTCAGTCTGATTTTCCGATCCCTTTTTTATGATTGACATTTAACTGATTTCTGGAGAATGGAGGCAATATGGCTCAGCAGGACCAGCAAGGGTTTAGAGTCAGATAGACTGGGTTTAAATCCTGGCCCTGCCCAGTACTAAGTATATAAACTATAGGTGAGTCTCCTGATTTCTTTGAGTCTCAGTTTATCATCTACAAAATAGGTTTAAAGATTCTTCTCCTAATTGTTATGGGGACCAAATTATATATGTGTGAAAGTGCTTGAGTTGGTACTGAAATTATACTAAAAGAATAAACAAACCTGCATGATGATGTGTAGACTGTCTTTGGGTACCCACATGTCAAAGGTGGTCTTTAAGGGCTGCTGGTTTGGTAAATGTTGGGCATGAGGTAGAAAGCACTTTAAATTAGGAGTCAAAGAGTACAGGATCTACCCTGGGCTCTACCCTTAACCACTCTTGGGCTTTGGTTTCCACTGAGCTCAAGTATGAAAGTTGTGTTAATCCCTTACTCTTCTACAATTCCATGAATCTATGAAGTCTGCAGTATGTGAATTTGAGGTGTGTCTATGTTCTAGAGTAACTATTGTACCACGTATCACATTACATTCTAACAGAAGACACCATCCCACATTTGAGTTCTGCCTCAGGAAGAGTAGTCCCTTGCAGCCCTACATACCATTCAACATGACCTGTGTATCCTTTCCCCACTCCTCAGCCATAGGTGTTTGGAAACCTATCACACAGTAGGCCTGTTAGATTCTCTTGCTGGACATTTGGGATTAGAATATGGAAAGTCGAGTGAATAGACAGTGATGCTGGACCTGAAAGGTCACCATGTAGGTGTTTGGAGGCTGAGGGTAGCATTTTGTGAAAGCCATGATGGATCGTGTGAAAGCAGAGTGAAAGGTGGCGACCTGGGGGTAGGTTTGATGACGAGAGAGGGAGAGGGGGACAGAAAGATGGAGAAAGTAACTTTGTTGGTCCTTCTTTGTTCCAATCACCCATGGGCCTCGCTGTTCTTTCTACATTTGAGTTCTGTGAGATTTCCTATATTCTCTTTCACCTAAAGTAGATTTGAGTGGCTTTTCTGTTCTTTACGTCTAACTATGCCCTAAGGCATATGGCACCATAGACTGGAAATTGGTAACATAGGCTGGGAAATCTTCGACTGGAATTTTGTCTTGTTCCCTGTTGGAGCAAGAATTTGGCACAGCACTCTGCAAAAAGTAGGAAAAATTAGGTGCTCAATGAATTTACACTGAAATAACATGAAAATCATATATTTGTGTATGAATAGTGTCACTGATGGCATTTACACCAAAGGGTTAACTGGAATGATTATGTTTTGGGAAGCATTTCTCTGGATCCTCCTAACTGGGCAAGAAGGGTTATTGAGCACTGTCTTCACTGTGTCTCCAGGACCGATTCAATATCTGGCTCACTGTAGGCTTGATTTTAAAATGTCTGTTGAGCTGAATGGCCCAGGATTGCTTTATATATCATTGAGATATAAAAAGAGATATAATTTATAGCTGCTCTACATAAGCAGCTTGCAGTGTAGTTGGGAAGACACAAGAAAAAAAACCCAGAAAACATAGTGATTGGCAATGGATTTCAAATAGCTGGGAGAATGGAAGGTCAGCGAGGTCTAATACGTCTAGAGAAGGTTTGTGGAAGAACAGGAGGTTAAGTTACTTGAGAGCTGGGTGGGATTTGGCAAGGCAGAGCTAGGTGGGGAGGTGGAGAAGAGGCCAAGCCAAGGCCTGGGGGTGGTAATGAGAGTTTTGCAGTACTCACACTGACAATTTAACAAGTCACTTTAAGAAATCTGAGACAGAATGTCCAAGTATGGGAGGCAATAGAGGGTTTGGCTAAGAGCGTTGACCCTGGGGCTGGACTTTCTAGATTCAAATCCCAGCTCCACACCCACCTCTTCTCATTACTGGCTTTGCAATGAAAGGCAATTCACTCAACATTTCTGTGCCTCAGTTTCCTCGTCTGTAAAACTGGGGGTAATAATAGTGTCCACCTCATAGGGGTGTGATGGGGTGTTGTAAGGATTAAAGGGAATGCTATTTGTAAAGTTCTTAGATTAGTGTCTGGCACTTAGTAAACAACGTCAGTCGTTATTATCTATTGTTGTAATACATACCTGGAAGTAGGTTTCAATGAAAAGAACTACTCTATTATTAATTTTGTCATGCATATTGAATAGCAAATCTCTTGGTCATTTAGAAAGCCAGGTACTGTCTGAGTTGCTACTGAATTTGTGGAGCACTGGCTGGGATTGGTTTATGGTAGGAAAGAACACTGAATGTGTAGAAGCCAGTGGAAAGTCTAGAGAGCTGGGGGAGGAGTTTGGATCTGGTATATAACTGCTAGAGCACAGCTGCTTTTCCTGAGCAGGGAAGTGATATCATGAAAGTGAGAGAAGGAGAAACAGGGATAGGAGGTCCAGTGAGGACCTGGAGGGGCTATTGCAGTTATTAGGTGTTAGGCAACGAAGGCCAGGGCCAGGGCTGTGGCTGTGAGACAGAAATTCGGTGGGAAATCTGAGAGACTTCAAAGGAACGGTGTCCATTTCTCACCACCTCTGCTGCCTCCACCTTGGTCCAGGCCACAGTCATCTCTTGCTTGGATTATTGCAGCTCTTCTAATGGCTCTCTCCTTCTGGCCTCGCCTCCTGCAGCCTTATCTCAAGACAGTCGCGCCTTTGTGCACACTGTCCAACAGCTCCCACCTCGCTCAGAGGACAAGCTAAACTCCTCGCCGGGATCTACAAGGGCTGCACCGTTGGGCTCCCGCTACCTCTGGCTTCAGCCCCTACTATGTGCCTATTTGCTTCTCCACTCCATAAAGCTGTAATCTGTGCTGGTCCTCAAACACATCAGACCTGGTCCTGCCCCAGGGAACATGCCGGTGCCTGTTCTTCCCCTAAATATCTTCAGAGCTAATTCCCTCATCTCCTTTAGGTCTCTGCTCAAAGGCCACCTTAATAGTGACATCTTCCTTGACCACCCTTCTCAAAATAGCAACCCTTCTTCACTCACCTTGACACTTTCCATCTGCCTTGCTCTGCTTGGCTTTTCCTTCCCTATCACCACCTGTTGTTAGTTCTTTATTTGTTCATTGTCTAATTTCTCCACTAGGATGCTAACTCTATGAGGGCAGATGCTGTGACTGTCTTGCTCACTGATGCATCCACAGGACCTAGAACAGTGCCCGGAATATAGGAGGTGCTCAGTAAATATGTGTTGAATGAATGCGTGACTAAGAAGCCATCAGATTTGTTGTGTCAGGCACAGTGGCTGGTGCCCCCTTAGAAACAGCCTCATTTACTCCTTGCAAGGACCCTGTCAGAAAGTATTGTCCTCATTGTTTTACAAATGACAATATCATATCGAGTCACGGAGACAGAGCACAGAGCTGGTGAGTGACACAGTCAGGAGCTGTGTCCATTCCTCTGACCTTGGTGCTGTGCGTGGTGAAGATGGGATGCGGATAGAGGGGTCAGCAAGGCACCAAGGCTTCCAGCCTCTGAGCCATGGAAGAGCAGCAGAACCACCGACAGAAGTGGGAATGCAGGGAAAGAAGGCCAGTATTCTAGAAAAAGAAGCAGTGGAGTGATTAAATTTTGGATCAAGTAAATAGGGGGAAATCCTTAATCTAGAGGAGGGCGACTAAATAATATGCTGACTAAATAATATATTGTCTGCGACCTTTCTGAGAGTCAAAGTGGGCACTATTAATTAAGCTGGAATGACAGACAAATTGGGACTGTCCCAGCAAAGGGTGCCAGGGGTCACCCTGGATTTAAGGAATTTTGGAGAGTTGGTGAGAGATCATGTCTAAAGATTTGGGTGTTTCCCTGTGAGAGCGACATAGGAGAAGCCATGAGGACGGGGTTCTCATCATCAGCTTGAGGGAAGAAGGGAATGTCAAGGCCAGCTTCTGGACCTTCCCATAGACAAGAGTGGAAGAAGAAAGAGGAGTCTGTGAAAGACCCAGCAGAACCAGAAGGGAGATGAGCAGAGAGATCAGCAGGGGTGGTGGACAGGAAGGAGGGGCAGTGGGTGGAGGCCATATTTTGCAGGGCAACTTAAAAGTAGGTCAGCTGGAACTTGGCAACAAAACAAGATTAGAGAATCACTTGCTTTTTGATTTTGTAACAAAATCATCATCTGTCTCCACAAAGTGCTAACAGGCATTTAATTAAAGTAGATTGAAATTAATTTTAATTTGAGGGCTTTTTTTTTTCTGCTACTGCCCTCATTATATTTTGAGATGCTTCAGGGTGCTTTCAAAGACTGGATGAGGGTTTGGTGCCCCAGCCTGAAGTTTTCTTGTGCCTCTGCATGACCTGAGTCACTAAAAGATCCTATATTTAGAGTGTCATTGACACAGATAAAATCTGGGTCCCAGGTGGAAGATACAAAAGCAAAAGGGGATACTTTAGTGATTTCTTTGGGGTCAGGAAGACTGAAAATGAAGTTTCTGGGCTAGTATAACTAATATTGCCTAAAACCTGGTTCTTCTTGGTAAACTACAAATTTTGATAACTTAATTATCAGTATAAGCAGATGTTTTCCTATCCCAGCCTGCTACCTCAATGCAAAAAGGGTGTGTGTGTGTGTCATTATGTGTGTGGGGCAGGGGCAGCCAGGAAACAAACAAAACCTTAGTTCAAAACATTGAAATGATAGCATTGACAAAAATGCTGTGAAGTATGCCTAACAATAAAGTTGTTTTTTAATGGGTGGTTTGTCATGTAATGGTTAAGGAGTGAGAGCTAGGTCACTGACCACAACATTTTTGTCTGTCTAGTCATGATTAATCCAATTGGCTCAAGCCAGAAGGGGTCTTTTCCAGGTAGAGAGTGTGTGTGAATAGCACGTGGTTTAGAGTTCTCAGTTTATCCAACAGTAAAGGCACATGATCAGGGCCCTGGAAACAGAATCTATCCCTTGCATTCTCTGAAAGGAAGTCTTAATAGTCGTGTCTGGCAGCAGCAATCAGGCAGTGGATACAGAGCAAGCCTTCCCTATAGTTTCTTTTTATCACAGCAAAAGTGTGACTGGGCTGAAATCACAGTGGCACATAACTCTTGGAAACCAAAAGGAATAAAATCTCACAGGAATTCAAAGGGAACAAAATCATTAACATTGAGCCAAAGCCCGCTGGCATGCATGACAGAAATCAAATAGATATAGAGGGCTCCTCTGAGAGGAGAAAGTGCATGACTCCAGGCTACCCCTGCACAAGATGGTAACATCAATACCTAGAACTGGTATCAGAAGCATTCTGTCTGAAGCTGGTTGTCGTGTCCTATCTGATGAATGTTCGCAGCCAAGGCTGACCTTGAGCAGAGTGAGGGAGCAGGGCTTGTTTTTGGCACACTACCCTCCTTGGCCCTTCTCAATTCCACCCTAAACAATGAGTCCCCTTAAAGAGCTTCATGGAAGGCTTTACATTTAAAATAATTTCTCAGAGGCATATGGTATGGTGTCAATCGTGTTCAATACTCCCTTCCTTTTCCCTTTTATCACCTTCCTCCCTCCTCCTCTCCTGTTGCTCCCATCTGTTTTATTTTCATGGTTTTTCTTTTTCATTCTCTTTCACCATTCTTTTCCTTTCCTCAGATATGAAACTGGAAGAGAGAGAGAGAGAGTGAAAGAAAGGGAGAAAGAGAAAGAAAAGATGTAAAGGAAGGAGGGAGAGAAGACAGGGAAGAAGGGTTATCTGTTACCTGTAGGTTGTAAATCTGTAATGTTTGTTGATCTCAGGGATTTCTTCTATTGCTGGTATTTGTTTTCATCTCATAGTGTTGTTGGGAGGATTAAATGTGGGGTACTTAGCCCAGTGCCTGCAGTGTAGTAAGGTCTTAATAAACACTAGTTGTTATTAAAAAGTTTGCCCTTGGATAATATCTTTACATCTAGGGCATTCCATTTGAGTGGGGACTTCTTCAATTCTCTTAAAAAGTTCCATTTTCTGAAATTCTTTCAGGGTAATTAATGTATGTGTGTTCATGCATGCGTGTGTGCGCACACACACTCTTTGTTTCCCTCTTTTTTTTTTTTTTTTTGCGGTACGCGGGCCTCTCGCTGCTGTGGCCTCTCCCATTGCGGAACACAGGCTCCGGACGCGCAGGCTCAGCAGCCATGGCTCACGGGCCCAGCCGCTCCAAGGCATGTGGGATCTTCCCGGACCGCGGCACGACCCCGTGTCCCCTGCATCGGCAGGCAGACTCCCAACCACTGCGCCACCAGGGAAGCCCCCTTCCCTCTTTTAAAGAAGGGTCACAGAGGAAATACAGAGGAAAGCCAATGCTTCACCTTGGTCTAGTAAAAAGATTTTCAAAAATTTCTGACTGCCACGACTGTCACCTCCACATACATGCATCCACATAAAAGAAAAAACAAATTTTCAATAAGCAATACATGTCTTCACTACTTGCACTACCGTGTTCTGCTCTGGTCCATTCTCTTTCATTAGCAAAACATGGATTGTCACATACTAAATTAATTTCATGACCCATAATGGGTGTCACCTGCAGGTAGAGAAGTCGAGGTCTAATAGATACATGGACTTTGCTGTATCCCACCGGCTATGTCCTCACTCTGAGCCCACCACCCTTACCCTGACTCCTCAGACTTGTCATATTCTTAATTCTTCCATTTCCTCCTTTTTGTCTTCCAAGTTAAGAAAGAGCAAATCAGAAATGCCTTTTCTTTTTCTAGTCTTCCCTTCCCTTATCTCCCTTTCTTTTTCTCTCCCTCTTACATCTCTTCCACTCCCTAGCAAGAAATGGTCATTCTTAATTTCTGATTTCTGAAAAATAATGACAATAATAATAACAATAATGACAATGCTAGCAGCAGTCATAATACAATGATAGCTAACACTCATTTCATGCCTGCTTTGTGTCAGACACTCATCTAAGTGTTTTACAAATTTTAACTGATTTAATACTCATAAACACACTATGTAGTTGACTATCCTATAATTACTCTGAAGGAAGCATTACCTGCTCTTTTCTTTCAACATCTAGTCAGAATGAGGACGACTCACATATTAGAGAGTCTGGCTAAATACTTAATCAAATAGAAATGATGGTAATATTATAGAACAAACAACTTGCTTTCATATATTCTGATCTGGAAACAACAGCTAAAGATCATGACCACAAACCGAGAATCAGTAAGCCTGAGGACTGGTATTTACTATTGTTTAGCTGAAATTCTTCTTGATATATTGCAAACTTGTGAAGGTAAACATATTATAAAATAATATGTTTTAGTCTCGGGCTTCCCTGGTGGCACAGTGGTTGAGAGTCCGCCTGCCAGTGCAGGGGACACGGGTTCGAGCCCTGGTCCGGGAGGATCCCACATGCTGCAGAGCGGCTAAGCCCGTGTGCCACAACTACTGAGTCCACACGCCACAGCTACTGAGACTGCGTGTCACAACTACCGGAGCCTGTGCTCCGCAAAAAGAGAAGCCACTGCAGTGAGAAGCCCGTGCACCGCAATGAAGAGTGGACCCTGCTCGCTGCAACTGGAGAAAGCCTGCGCACAGCAGCAAAGACCCAATGCAGCCAAAAATAAATAAATAAATTTATAAAAAACAACAACAAAAAAAACCTTTAGTCTCATGTAAACATCCACCCAGGAAAGTTCCTGTAGCATTTGTTGTTTAATTGTTGTTTTAATGGTGTTTAGTAATTTTTAGTAATTAATTTTAAAAAATTTAACAAGTAGAAATTTTTTTCTGATTATAAAAGTAATATCATATTCACTGTTAAGATTCTAGAACATCCAGTCAAACGTAAAAATGAAAATAAAAAATGACCCCAAATCCCATCACTCAAAGACAACAGCTATTCACATTTTGATGTAGTATGTGTTAGGCCTTCAGACATGTTTTGTTCAGACTACACATTATTTTTAAATATTTTTCATACAAAAAACCTAGATTTCTAGCATCTCTTGATGCTGAAAACATCATCAAGATCTGACAACACTGGGGCCACATTCCTGCAGGGCAGCAGCTGATGGAAGCTGAGAAGCAGCTGCTTTGGGGGCAGGGGAGGGCCCACATACTCCATCTATCCCAGTCCCCACCACTGCCACTTTTCTTACACTCAGCTTCATTCACGTGTTATTCTCATGCCCTGGGAGGGCTTTTGAGTTTTCTCTCTTTTCATTTGAAAGTAATGCTTACAACATTTAAGGTCCAAAGCTGTACTATTTGTGGGTGGTGGCCATGGTAACAAAGAGTGATAGGTAGGAGGGAGTGGCCTCTTGCTGGAGAAAGTGGGAGAGCAGAGGTCTTTGACTTCTGCTTTGTCTCCTGGTGTATCTGACATTTAAATAAGCTCTACATCTAGAGGACTAATTTCCTTAAACACTTCCTAATCTATTCTGCATATTATTTATATAACTTTGGCCATGTTCCTATGAACTGATAAGAGTGACTTTATTATGCTAAGAAACTACTTCCTCCCTCTGTGCTTTCACACATTGCTTAACAGTGAAGAGAGCCTGGTAAGGCCCAGATCACTTCTCCTTAAACCCCCCGTTTCCCTTTAGGCCTAGGTCTTGGCATTTGACCCAGCCACAGAGATATTATAAACATTCCTCCATGTCATTAAAATTATTTACGAAAATAAATTTTAGTGGCTGAACAGTGTTCGCTTATATGGATATAGCACATTTTCCTGCCCTTCTTTTCTAATGGGTGAGGTCTCAGGGAGAGGCAGGTCCAGTGGGAAGACATGTCCATTAGGGGAAGAGAGGAAACAAGAGGTAAGGACAGGGTACCAACCAATAAAGAGATTCTAGAATTGGTTACTTTAAGAGGCAGAGGTCTAAGATAAGCAGAGAGTCCAAAAACTAGAGCTCCAAAATCAACAGGGTAGATGACAAATGGGGCCAAGACACCCTGTCATAAACCTGCAAGGAGGTCAGGGAGCAGATGACCAAGGAGTGACGAAGCCAGTAGATGGGAAAGTGAACCCATAGTAACCTCTGAGAGGGTTCAGTCATAATTTACGTTTTTTATTTTGTTTTGTTTTTCTTTTTTAGTGAGATTCCCATTCCTTCTAGGTCAATTTAGGAGAGCTGATGCAGAGTGTATAATAATTTATCCATTCCTCTAAAGTTGAACGTTTAGGTGTTTCCAATTTTCCACTTCCATAAACAATGTTGCGATGAAATCTCAGTGCATAAGACTATATTTTGGGTTATCACTTCCGGATAGATTTGTGAAAATGGAAGTACTTAATTCTTTTTAAGAACATTGGGATATATTGGCAAAATGTTGCCATTAAGGTTGTTTGCATCTATTCTCCCATCAACAGTGTTTCTACATTCTGCTTCGTCCCCTTTAAATAAACTTGGTCCACCCACATAAATCTTTGAATGAAAAGCTGCCACTGCCATCTGTACTCCATATCTGGAATTTCTCTAGGCCGCTGGCTTTCAAACTTTTTTGACCATGACTCACAGTGAGAAGTAAATTTTACAAAGTGACTCAACACATATATGTATATAACTGAAACAAAAGTTTCACAAAATAATCACTTTCGCTTCTTCTATGTGATGCATTTGGTCAAAGTCCATTCTCTTCTAATTTAATTTTTAAAATAAGCTCATCATGACCCATTAAATTGATGTAATAACTCTCCAATGGGTCATTACTCTGAGTTTGAAAAACATCATTCTAGGACAATTTCTGTTTTACAACTTGACTTCTTAGGACTTCAACTTCTCTCTTTTCTCTACTCATTTAAGCCCCAGGGTTCCATTGTTCAACGATCCCTTTAAATTGATGACCTGTTTCGGATTTGCTCAACTGGATTTGACTGTCACTATCCTCTAAGTCATGTCTTTCAGATTCCACCCTTTGTCTTGGGCACTCAGTCCCAGCTGTGCCTCATCCAGCTCCCGTGGGACCTGTCCTGGGCTGGCATGATCTCTTCATGGTTCCCTCTTGACAGAAATGGGAAATCTGACAGGGAATGAGAGTTCTTGTCACACTGTGCACAGAACTGAGCACCATCATTGAAAAAGAAAGATCTTGCCTAGACCCCTCTCAACCCAGACAGCCACATGTTGATTCCCTCATTTCCTTCAGTCTCTGCAAATGCCATCTCTCCAGAGAGGTCTTCCCTGACTATGGCATCTCAAATAGAGTTCTGGTCATTCTCTGCCCCCACACCTTGCTTTAACTTTTCTTTTTAGTTTTTATTGAGGGTCTGACTATACCTTGTTTGCAAACATAGAATGTAAAAGCAGGGAGATATTTAGAGGCCAGATCTGGTTTACCCCCCTAATTTTACAGGGAGGAGATGCAAACTCAGAGAGGTAAGTAAATATTCCATGGCAACCTAGCTTATCTGTGGCAAAGCTGAACTAGAAACCAGATTCTTGGATATTTGTTAGTTCCCCACTGGTTTATTGTACGGCCCTAATCCAGGTTGTGGTCTTTATGAGGTTTTTTAATTTTTTTTTTTTGCGGTACGCGGGCCTCTCACTGTTATGGCCTCTCCTGTTGCGGAGCACAGGCTCCGGACGCACAGGCTCAGCAGCCATGGCTCACGGGCCCAGCCGCTCCGTGGCATGTGGGATCCTCCCGGACCGGGGCACGAACCCACATCTTCTGCATCGGCAGGCGGACTCTCAACCACTGTGCCACCAGGGAAGCCCAATGATGAGGTTTTGGAGGGTGATTTTTGTCTCATAATAAGCTTTTGGATGCATTGTGTTAGATTGTATTGTTAGACTCAGTAGTAAATAGTAGCGTGAAAATGTTCTGATGTTTCTCACTGGAAGCATAAATTACTTAGTCCAAAGGGCTTTATCCTCCTCAAATTTTCAGTATCCGCTTCCTTATTCCTTGGTCATCTACTCCCCTGACCTCTTTTCAGGTTTCATTTTACACAGAAGGAAACTGAGGCATAGAGAGGTAAGTAACATAGGTACCACCCCAGTTAAACTAAACTATAAAATCAAAGGAAAGATGTTAAATACAAAGATCCAGAGGACTAACTGAGGTTGGTAGCCATAAATTTCATGCAAAGACTTGAGTTGAAGGCTCCAACAAGGTACAGGGTTTAATGACAAATGGAATCAGGAGAAGATGAAGGCTTGCGTCACAGGATTTGATAAAGGAGACAGAGGGGCTGCACAGCAGCACAACTAGGACACAACTGTTAGTTCTGGACAGAACCTTTCAGACTAGGGGGTAAGGTTGGCTGCATGTCCAACCCTCTGATGACAACTTTTGTACCTGTAACAGCTGGGTCTTTTGGGGAGTTCTAGAAGCTCTTCCATGTAGTACTTTCCTGTCCTGAACACCTATGATTAGTGGAAATCTTTATTTTTCACTTTTTAATTTAGTCAGTCCTATATCTATTCATCATCTTTTGGCAGCAACACTGACATTTTCATTTTGTGGAAAAGGAAACCTCTCTCACTGGTTGCATTCTTGGTGGGACTGTTAACTAAGATGCCCGGATCACACCCCAGGGGAAGGTGTAAGACTTGAGTGAACCTAAATGGATGCTCCCCTGGGAACCCAAGTCTTGATCAGTGAGACAAGGAGATTGAAAACAGTTGGAGCTCACTTATTCCCATGGCAACACCGTCTAGACTATTGCAATATCCCTGCTACAGAGACCCTGAAGTGGTCTTGCTTTTTGTTCTCTGCTGAGCCTGGTTCTCCAGCCTTCCCTTTGATTTTGTGAACTCCCCCATATCCTTCTAGTAAATTTTGTTTTTTTTTTTTTTGCTTCAGTTAGCCAGAGTAGATTTCTGATGCTGACAACCAGGAACCTTGATTGGCACAACGGGCAGTCTGAACAGGGAATTCCAACCATCTCTTTTTACCAAAACTATACTAACAGGCATGTCAATAAACATTTGGTCATCATCCACAAAGTGCCAGATGGTATGCCAGGGGCTTTCATCTATCTTATCTAATTTGACCCTCAAAACAATACCACAAGATAGAAATTATTATGCCATTTTTTCCAATTAAAAAATTGTGATAAATTATGCATAATATAAAATTTACTTCACAGCCATTTTTAAGTGTACAGTTTGGTGGTATTAAGTACATTCATATTGTGCAACCATTGCTACCACCCATCTCCAGAAGTTGTTTCATCTTACAAAACTGAAACTCTGTACCCATTAAACAATAACTTCTCATTCCCCCCCTTCCCCAGCCCCTGCAACCATCATTTTACTATTTCTCTATGATTTTGAGTACTTTAAGTACCTCATATAAGTGGAATCATACAGTGTTTGTCTTTTGGTGACTGGCTTATTTAGCATAATATCCTCGAGTTTCATCCATATTGTAACATGTGTCAGAATTTCCTTCCTTTTTAAGGCAGAATAATGTTCTATTATATGTGCATACCACATTTTGCTATCCATCCATCCATGGACACTTGTGTTGCTTCCATGTTTTAGCTATTGTAAATAATGCTGCTATGAACATGGGTGTACACATATCTCTTTGAGACCCTGTTTTCAACTCTTTTTGAGTATATACCCAGAAATGGAACTGCTAGGTCATATGCTAATTCTATTCTTAAATTTTTGAAGAACTGCCATATTGTTTTCCACAACACTGTACCATTTTACTTTCCCATCAATAGTGCACCATAGTTCCAGTTTTTCAATATCCCCACCAACACTTGTTATTTTCTCTTTGTGACATTTACATTTAATGTATGTGAGTTGGTAGCTGTTATTTAATTTTATACGCAAATATTGAGGGTAAGTAAATTGCCCAAGGTCATATAGCTTGTAAGTAGCAGAGCTGGGATTCAAATCCATGTCCAGGCGTCTTTCAATACGTCTGTCTGTTCTTTTCCTTTTCCTCAACTATAACTCTACTGTTAGAAATCTAAAGTTATTCAATAGAGCTAAATTTGTTCTTTAAAAAATCTATCAGCTATTAGGAAGATTTAGGAGACAAAAAAATTATTCCCAGTCAACATCACAGAAAGCATGTACCTGACTATACTAGACTCTCAAAAGACTTATGGAGTTATAGTACCTCATGACCATGAGATTAATCAATTCAAGTTTCTCATCTTATAGATAAGAAAACGGAGGCAAGTGGATTTCTTTGTTGTCAAGTATTACTGAAATTAACTATTTACCAATAATGAGGTTTAGAGCCAAACCAGTTGAGTTTAGTCATGAGACAGGTGGGACTGGGTAAATTTGTATAGCTCAATTAAAATTAGAGAGCTGAAAGGGACCTTCAGGTCTCTTACAATAATGTATCCATCTGCCTCTATCACAGAGGCTTTAAACAATATCAGCTGGTTTTTTTCTTTACAGCCTACTAAGAAGGCAATTTGGTCACTTCCTTTGTGAAGCATTAGAGTGTTTTTCACACCTCTCAATCTAATGATATTTTTTTATGTAAATGTGGAACACTCCATATGTCTGTTTAAAAGCTAATATATTCTCCTTAAAGGTGTTTAAAATTGTTGTTTGAAAACTAGAAGCAGCCTTAAAAGTAAATTGAAGCATTACTAGGCAACTGAAAGGATTTTAAATAAGTAACCTTGAGTATATTTTCACAACTAGGAATAACCTAAGCCCTAGGTTTCAAAAGTAAATAACTATGGTGAAAAATGGTCATGGGAATGTTTTCTTCAACCTGGGAAAAAAATACAGTACAGATGTGTCAGACTCATTTAGGAAGCTCCACAGCTCAATGCAGCAAATGTTTATTAGAAGCCTCTTACATGTGAGCTACCAAGCAAAGAGCTTTGAGAATACAAAGACAACCAGATATAACACCTGACTTCAAGCAGCTTGACAACTAGTTAGGGAGATAACACAGCTACACAAACAACTCTGAAAGATATCAGGTGAAAAGTGGTATCAGGTCCATAGAAATGCTCTGTACGTAGAGCAAGGCTACACTCGGCAGGGGAATCAGGGAAAGCTACTGAACTGCCTTTTGAAGGATGAACAGGATTTCGACAGGCAGAAATAGGGGAAAGGTTATGCACCCAGGAAGTACAGTGTGAACGGAGGCCTAAAGATGAACAGTGTACCATACAAACCTTCTATTTCAAGTCCTACACATACCTTAGACCTATCTATTAAAATACTAACAACCAAGGACTTATACAAAAATGTTTAAAATGGTTGTGTTAAGATGGTGAGAATATTGGTAAATTTATTCTTTCTTATTTTTTAGTTTTGTTTTTCTTTGGAAATGTGATTATATTATGGAAAAATTGTTTTTTAAAAAAGATATTGTACACACCTCCCAAGGCCAGCTCAAATCCTTGCTCCTCATAACTATTCTTGACTACCCTATAAGGTTAAATTTGAATTGGAAATGTTAATATGAGCTCCTGATTTAAGGTATATGTGTATGTATGTGTGCATATATGTATGGGATCTGTCCACTGTAAAAGCCTACAGGCAATAATACCTCGGTAGCAACGAGCACACCTAGTGCACAGATGTTGCACCAAGTATCATTTTTCACTAAATTGAGCCAAGACTCTTTGGGGATCTGGGGCAGGGAAATATGACTTAGCCTGGGATATCCCATAGTTCCAGAAAGAAAGAAAGTCCTCCAAGACTAACAGGGGCCTGTTAAGGAGTCAGTTTGAAGGAGTTCCCATTAATTTGGGCATTAAGAAGAAAAAAATGAATGGGGAGCGAGGGGAGGACAAAAAGAATGGAAGAGGAGGAAGAGCAATTGGAGTAGCAGCAGCTTGTTATTCATTTGGTGGGGACTCTTATTTTTACAATCGTATATAAAGGAAAGGAACATTTATTTACCTTTTTTTTTTTTTTTTTTTTTTTTTTGCCGTATGCGGGCCTCTCACTGCTGCGGCCTCTCCCGCTGCGGAGCACAGGCTCCTGACGCGCAGGCTCAGCGGCCATGGCTCACGGGCCCAGCCGTTCCGCGGCATGTGGGATCCTCCCGGACCGGGGCACGAACCCGTGTCCCCTGCATCGGCAGGCGGACTCTCAACCACTGCACCACCAGGGAAGCCCTACCTTGTCTTTTTAGGAGGAACTGTAATCTTTCCCTGGTAGAGGAGAGAAAGATTTCCTCTCCAAAGTATGCTAGGTAATACATATTTTAATTTGAACCCTATGAAATTGTTGATATTCATCCATTTTTAATCTACAAAATTTCATCTGGTTCAACCAAATATGCAAAAAAAGAATTAGAAAAATTAACACTTTGTAACCCCAATGAAATAACTGATTCAGATCAGAATTATCTATGGATGCTGAAACGATTCTCTGAAAAGTTGTTGGGGCAAAAGTACATTCATGGTTCCAAAGGGTCTCTCCTTAGATTACTTGCTTGTTGTAAGAGTGAAAACCCACCTTTACATCTGACTGGTGAGATCTGGCTGACATCATTTTAACCAACTGTGAAGCTTAGCTTTGCTAATGGTGAGACAAGTTAACATGTTTCTTCTGGTATGATACAATTTGAAATTCACAGCATGACCTATGAAGCATTCTAACCCAAAAATGTTTAAGTTGTGTGTTGGTCATTCTCTATTTGCCCTTATAAGTCCATTTGGTACCTTCTCCATCCTGATCTGTGCCCCTGGCAATGCCCCTCTACACAGTGTATCACCCAGGTTCCCTCACATTTTGGCTTCTAATTAGATGTGACCAACGGAGGCTCTGGCAGAAATCTGAAGGACAAGGGAGAGAGATTTGGGGTATTTATTCCCTTTTACCTCACTCTCCACCTGGGTGCGCTTTTGGCGGTGGCGGTGTTCCTTTCACATCTATGACTCCTGTTGGGGGCCCCTCTTCCAAAGCCACAGCTGCTGCAGTGCTTCAGTAACACTGCTCTGCCCGGCTGCTTCAAGCCAGGGTGGTAGCTCCTGGGCGCTTCACCACCCCTGTGTTCTCTAGCCTGTCCACATGTCTGTAAATGGTCCCTTCACTTAACTCCCTTCAGTTAAACCCTTGGAGTGTGCCATCTGCTTCCAGTCAGGACTTGGACTGATTCAGCCTAAATCTAATCAGGCCTTTAACAGGACACCAAGACTAGAAAAACAAGTTAAACAACAACTTGAGATAACAATCAGACAAATCCAGAATTTGGAAACATTTACAAGACAGTTGGTCTGGTGTCTTCAAAGGTCAATATTATTAAAAAAAGGAAGAAAACGCTTCTAGATTAAAATAAACTAAGGAGACATAACTATCAAATGTAATGTATGAACCTGGTTTGTAAAATCAGCTATAATATATTTGGGGAAAAAATCGGGAAGTTTTTAGTACTGACTGGATTTTAGATGATATTAAAGAACTATTATCAATATTCTTAGATATGATAAAGGTATTGTAGTCTTTAGGCAAATGTCCTTCCTAAGACGAGCATGCTGAAATATTCAGGGTGAAGTGTTATCGTGACTGCAACGTCCTTTAAAAAGTACAGCGAAATATTTAGGTAGATAAATAATATGGTAGAATATTAACAGTTGCTAAATCTAACTGATGGGGATATAGTGTTCATTGTTATTTCAACTTTTCCATGTGTTTGAAAATTTCATATAAAATAGTGGAAAATATTAAAAAAGAAAACAAAGTTTCCAACCACCTCCTCAGAAATGATTTCTCCTTTTCCCAAATGTCTACAGCTTTTTTTATAGTGCTCATTCGCTTCTTGTATGTATCTCCAACCAGACTGTCAGCTTTTTGAAGATGAAAACTAAGTTCTGTACTTGTTTTTATACCCTACAGAAGCTTGTACATAAAAGTTTAATATATTTAAGCCTAACTCTTTATGACAAACATAGGCATATGTGTTCAGGTTTCTACTTCTGTTTTCATTAATAGAAGGGAAAAGGCACAAGAAGTCGGATAGGATGCAGAGAAGGGCAATTTAGACACTTTCTTGAAATTATCAGAGAGCAGGCTTGAGGTCCCTTCCTACAGGCAATGAAAGCCACATGAAGACAGATATCTTGGAGCCTGACTCTTCACTCTATCAGTGAAAGTTCTGCAACCTTAGACAAATCTTTGGAGGGACCAACTCCAAAAAAAAAGATGCAGGTGAGTTCAAACTTAGGGTGTACTCAAGGTGGAGAGAAACCAGTATTAGGTTAAGCCTGAATTGAGAAAAGTTAATTTTGAGTGAACTGCATAACTGAATCTAGTCTTGTATTTAACTCAATTTAAATTGCATGTCAACAAACAGAAATTAATGTAATTTTCTTCCTGGTTAACATTTAGTGCTTTTGGAATGTGTATTTCTTTACAGAAAAGCATTATTGAGTGGAAACACAGGACAATTTCTATTCATTTGACAGTGCTTAAAAGAGGTCAGTTTTTGTTTTGTTTTGTTTTGTTTTTGAAACACTTAGGTAAATTGCAGGCCGAGAACCTAAGGAAAACTGCCCCTCACTGATTTCTGTTGCTGTCTTTTACTCTTGTGCTGAGATAGTCTTGCAAGCAACTCAGCTTTCATAACCTACATGCCCTGTAAACCTGCTGGAAACTCCACGGCAGGCCAGGGCAGAGAGAGAAGCTCTCAATCAGCTGGGTAGATGGTGCGTGCGTGCGTGTGTGTGTGTGTGTGTGTGTCTGTGTGTGTGTGTGTGTGTGTGTCTGTGTGTGTGTGTGTCTGTGTGTGTGTGTGTCTGTGTGTGTGACAAACCCTTCTGTTTGCTCACCCAAAGGCCATCTCCCACCTTATTTCTAGCTAAGAGGATCCTGATTTTCAGGTATCAGGTACTCAGTATGCTTCAGAAGAGTCAATCATAATCCTATCAATTTGCCAATCTTTGGTTGAAACATGGGCACACGACACAGTCAGGCCAAGGAGGTGGGAGTGGAGGAATCTTCTGTAAGGTTTCCAGAAGTTTCTTTGCTTTTCAAAAAAGATATTTCCAGAAATAGACCAGTTATGTCTCTAGATATTACTGTGTGAGGATGTGATGCAGTATTAACCTGCTGTTAACCCACTCTCCAAAAACAAAAAAAGCCCTGATTTGTGGCATTTGCCTATTTCCATTTCTGTGATATAATTTCTCTTCCAATGGCCTATTTCAAGCTACCAATGGCTCAACGACTGGCTGGCAAGTTCAGCAGTTGGCTCTCGGGAGCCTGAGGTTGCTGACTCCAGCCCACCACTGATTGTTCAGAGCTGCTGTGCCCGTATTGTGAAAGGAATAGGCAACATGGTGGCGATGGCAGAGCAGAAAGATGAGAGACTCTAGGTCCTTAATGATACCTTGAGCCATGGAATTAGCCAAGCCTGGAATCTTCCCATCTCTGGACTTCCTGTTACATAAGTTAATAAATGTGCTTATTGCATAAAGCGAGTTAAGTTGGTGTTTGTGTGTAGTGAATCTGGGCTTGACCTGGCTGGTCCATGGGGTCCCATCTACTGGAGGGAGGGAAGCACAGCAGGGGCAAAACTGAGCACTGGATCATGGAAACACTTATCCAATTGGTGGTCAGGAAGAGGGGGTGGTGGAGGGTCATGGGCTATCCAGGTTGAAACAGGATGCTGGCCGGTTGCTGAGAAGAACAGGATGGTGGCTGAGGACCAGCCAGGCCGTCAGTGCCCTTGCCAAAGAGGCTGAAGTTCAGGGCAATGATCCAGCAAGAACAGGCACCGGAACAGGAGTCAGGAAGCCAGGCGGAAGCCCAGACCTGGGAAGGGGTGCCCTGCCAGATGCGGCACAGCATTGTGCTTTAGGGTGGCGAGAAAGGGGGGGCCTGAAGGAAGGGGAAAGTGTAGAGAGAGGCAGCAGTACAATTCCAGAGTTCCAGACTACTCACTCATCAATGGGGTAGGAAAATGTCCAAGGCAGAGTCAGAATTCGCTCAGATGCTGACCAGCTAAGATGGACGATTGGGGGTTTTCAGTAACTGCCATGGATCAGGCTGAGAAAGCAGAAGGAACCAGAGTCTTCTCCAAAGCTGCCTCAGCACATTTGCTTGGTGACATTAAAGAAATGCTGCTTACATTCCTTCCTAGACCTTGAAAAGGGGCATCACTCCTCCCCACCCCACACCCACTGTGGTCACAGTCTCTGGGGTCCTGAAAACATTCACCGCTGAGACTGATGTTTGGTCTTCTGAGAAGTGCTCTATCCTCCTTTGTGTGGGGAAATCTGTTTGCCTGCCTCTGGCAGATGCAATTTCATTCCTCTTATGAAATGCCCCTCACTTACAGTGCAATGTCTCCTGTTATTCATTTACTCCATTTCTTTATTTTCTTTCCCTGTCCATCTGATAACCTATCCATAAGCCCATTCTTCTTCAGCCCAGTCCCATTCATTGAATAACTACCTAAGAAGGACTTTTATAATTGAATTGTATGGAGGAAGTAGGCTCAGAAAGAATGAAAGCTGATGTGTCAACAACATTATCTGGGGATTTTCAGAACATTACTTTCCTCTTTGATTTAGCTTGGAAGCCAAAGGGCAGGAAACTTGCTTCCTTTGCACTCTGTTACTGCTGGAAGTCATGGTTAGTAATCTTAATTTTACTCAGTGGGGTGAGTTCTGTGATAATATCATCATTAGAGAGTAATTAAGGATGGAATCAAACAGGAGAGGAAACCTTCAAGAGTGAAGTTCTCTCAAGTTCATACTCCTTTCCTACCTGTGTAGTAAAGTTTGGCTTGTTTAAGGAGTTCCTCCTCCCAATTAAATGAAATGCTTCAGAGTGAATAAAAGGAATGCTTTTCTGCAATGCAAAACCCATCATAAGCAAAGTCAAAAGACAATTTATAAAAAGGGGAAATATCTGGAACTCATTTCATAGACAATGGCTAATTTTCTTTATATGTAAAAAGCTTCTACAAATCAAAAAGAAAAAGACCAACAGCTGAACCCTGCCCCCCCAAAATGTGCAGATAGTCCATAGAAAAGGGGACACAAATCTTTTTTAAACATATTAAAAGAGAGCCAGCTTCATAATAAGAGAAATAGAAATTAAATTTATACAGACACCCATTTTTCATGAATTAGATTGGTAATGATAAAAAATTAACAAGCTGTGTTGGTAAGAGTGTGAGGAGACAGGCGCTCTCATACACAACTGCTGGGAGAATAAACTGCTACAACCTTATGAAGGGTTATTTGGAAATATCCTTCAAAATTATGAATATCTATATACTTTGATAAGTCAAATCCAGTTCTAGGAATTTATCCTACAGCTTTATTTGCAGATATAGGTAATGACAAGTTCACAAGTATATACACTGCAGCATTATTTGTAATAGCAAAAGACTGGAAACAATCCAAATACCTATCAGTAAGAGATTAATTAAATAAATTATGACATATCCATATAATGGAACATGATACAGCCACAAAAAATGAGGACACTCTTTATGTACACACGTTGAAAGATCTCCAAGATATTCTGTTAAGTGAAAGAAAATTAAGGTGCAGAAAACTGGGTAACAAAAGAGGAAAGAATACTTATACTAGATAGGCATGTATTTGCTTGTATGTACATAAAGTATGTCCAGGAGGATATCCAAGAAATTGATAATACTCAGTCCCTTGGTGGAGAGAAACTGGGTGCCTGGGGCATAGGGTAGAAGAGAGTTTTTTCTTTTCTTTTTTTTTACTTTGTATCCCTTTTGTTCTTTTTGAGAATGTCCTGCCAATTCAAATTAGAAAATAATAATTTTTAATAAGAGCAATGCTCTGACACAGATTAAAACTGTAATGGCCTAAATTTATTCAATCTGTACTAGATCCTCAGTTTTTCCAGTCTCTTTTTAAATTGACTTTAGTGGCCATCCATCCTCCATGTATGCATTTACCCTGCTCCTCTATGTGCCACACATTTTCCATCTCTGCTTCTGACCTCTGTGTGTCTCTTGATTGCTCCTGCAGTTGTCAGGTAACAACCCCTCCAGCTGGATATCATTTTGTAGACCTCTTTTTTCTATGTGCCAGACCTGGGGCAATCACCTCAATTCCTGCTTCAACATCTCCACCCCTAGAGAATGGAAAATAAAGTCCTGGTTGGGAGTTAAGGAGGAAGCAGCAATCTCTGCAGGGAACCAGGCAACTGACAGAGCAGGGGTTAGCAACCTATACCATGTATGTTGCTAATGGTGGGCAGTGTTTTTAAGAGCTGGAATTGTAGAGAGGGATAACTGCATACATGGAAGAGCAAGAAGAGTCTACCTTATGGAGCATGCAGTAGTGAGAATTGGAGGTTTGGATTCAAATTCTGGCTCTGTCACTTACTGGTTATGTGACTTTAGGCAAGTTTTCTCAACCTTACTTATCTCCTCTAAAAAGGGGTTCTATGATGGTTAATGTGGCTAAGACTGCAGCAGTCCACCAAAATCGCATTCTTGTTTTCTTTTGTGGTAATAGACATGTAGCTGGGCACATGGCTACTAACATATTTCCAAGTCTGCCTTACTGTTAGATGTGGCCAAGGGACTAACCCTCTGCCAGGGCAATGTGAGCAGAAGTGTGTGTGACACACTTGGCTCTGGGACATGAGTCTCCTCCATGCTCCTTCCCCTTCCTACAAGCTTGAACCCACAGCACCCCAACCTTGACCATGGAGATGAGGACAAGACCATAGGTAAGAGAGCAATGACATGGAAAAACCTGGATCTCTAAACAAACACACAGAGAAGACCTGCCAGCCCACCTGGAATACCTGTCCACTGTTACAAGAGAAAGAAATGATCTCTGACTTCTTTAAGCCACTCGGTTATAGTTGGGTGTCCTTGTTATCCTAGCCTTACCCTAACCGATACAGTTAAGATTCTTTATGTTGCAAGTAACAGAATGCCCAACTCAAACTAGGTAAATTGATAAATGGTGTTATTTGACTCTCATATATCAGAAAATTTAAGAAGTGGGGAAAACTTTAGAGTCGTTTGAGTCAGTTTTCGATGATATCACCAGAGAATGGATTTCTTCCTATCCCTTTGCTCCACCTTTTGTGGAGTCAGCATCACCCCATGACTGGTTGTTCTGAATGGCTATGGTGATTCCAGGCTTCACAGTAACTCACCACACCTTCCAGGAAGAGAGAGGAGAGGAGAGGAGAGACAAATGAGCTTCTTTCCAACACTCTCAGCAAACTTCGTATTGACCCAATTTTGGTCACATGTCTTCCCTGAATTGTGATCAGAGGATGGGCTTATACTGATCAGTTTAAGACCATCCACCTGTCCCACCTCTTAGCAGCAAGGCAAGTCAGTTTCTCTAGAACATATGGACTATGTGGAGGAGGTATGGGCACTCTAATAGAAATTGGGATGGTTACCAAGATAACAGGGACAGGATGTTGGGGAGGTACTACCTTGTCCACTACAGGGAGATAGCGATTGTTTTGAACATTAAATTGAATGAGATTATATATCAAGGGCCTAGCACAGTGCTTGGCACATAGTAGGTGGTCAATGATTGTGAATTTACTCCTTCTTCCTAGATCTAGTTGGCTGTGCTGCAAAATGGTAAGGGGATAGGAAAGATTCCCTCTTTGGGTGGCTTGAGGCTATGTATTTGGAGGACAAATAAAACAGGATTGTGATGTGCATACACAAAGAAAACACCTCTCAGTTTCAAGATTTCTGTCATCAGAGCAATTATTGGTGGGAGTGGCCCATGCCTGCCCCCATCACCTGACACTAAGGGAATAAATAAAAGAAGGCTTGGCACCACCCTTTCAAGGCTCCCTTCCACTGCTGGTTATAGATGCTCACTGCTCTGTCAATTTATAAAGACCCAGGTGTGAGATTTCAGAAGGGGCTGCCTGCCCAGTAGCTTATGTTACCTGTGCTGCTTCAGGCAGGATATTGGTTGACAGATGTATTTGGGCTCTTCCATTGGTTTTCTGCCTCAATCCACCTGCTAGAGACTATATAACATAGTGAAAAAGTTCTGGGCTTGAGTCTGAGACCCCACTTTCCCATCATTGTGTGATCTTAAGTAATTTCTTTATGCCTCAGTTTCCTCATCTGTAAAACAGGGCCTCAACTCTTGTTCTACTAACATTTTAGGTTGTGAGACTCAAAGAAATAATGTATTTGAGTGTACTTTGTAAATAGAAAGAAATTTTAAATGAAAGGAGTTAGCAAACATAATAATGGAAATACTCTGCTGGTGCATAAATTTCTCCATACTAAGGGCCAACCTACCTGGGGGCTTGGGAAACAAAACTGGTTGAGAAAGAACAGGCCAAGTGAGATATTTTTGATCATAGAGACAGAGGATAGGGCTAGGTTTAATGAACAATTATGTATTGATTGCCTAGGTGTGTTTGTTATAGGTATTTTACATGTTAGCTAATTTAATCCTTTTAATAATCTTGTGAGGTAAATATTATTATGCCAGCTTTACAGATGGAGAAATTGAGCCTGAGAGTGGTAGTAACAAGACCAATGTCACATGTTTAGGGAGTTGCAGGCCAGGATGTGAAAGTCAAGTCTGTTTAATCACTAAGGCAAGTGAGGCCATCAGCTGATTCATCAACAAGAAAGAAATGACCACCCAGGATACTGTGCCCAGGTGGACTAGCTTATACAAGGAGACAGTCATCCAGGGGCTTATAATAACTCTTTCGTTTGCCTATTCATCCATCTAACCCACAAACATTTTCTGAGCACCTCTCATGTAACAAGAACTGTGCCAGGTTTAGATAAAACAATGAACAAAATACAGTTCCTGAAGGCTTCAAGAAACGTTGGTGCAGTTGAGTAGCTTGTCAGACGCCCATTTATCCTCAGTTCAATTCTGTTAGGAAAATTGCTCCTATTGCTTGGTCAATCTTAAAGTTTTAAACATTATTGTTCTGTAGAAATGGTCTGCTTATGCTACTTCCTGCTGGAGAATGGCTAAGTCCATAATAACTGAAGATCATATAACTCAATGATTTCGTTTCAGAGGCAACTGCACAATGGTTTTGAAATGGTAATAACTGCCTGTTGCTCAGGGGATTATCTTATTGTCTGGCAATGGTTATGAAGACAGTGGGGTTTTAAGAGGCCATTCAATAAGAGTGACAGAAGGAACTATTTTTAAATTTTTCTCTGAATGACTCTCAATGTGAGAATTTAATTCAGAGCCCATAGAGGTCTGAAAGAACTCCGATCAATTCAAAGACCTTAATGCTGAAAGGAGACTGAGTTGTAGAACAATATAGAAAACTGAAGATGTGGCTCATATATTAGTAAGTACTGTTTGCTTTCAGAGATCCTGGATTAAATGGAGACAAGTTGGGTGAGACCCACAATTAAGACAGCCACTGAAATAATGTTTTGTATCTTAATTGAAATGAGCTGCCCTGTTTTCTTTGCCAGGTATTATGCAAATAAGCATCCCAGTCTGAAAAAATTCTACAATTTTAGCTGTCTGTGCCAATGTCATTTGATGAAAGTTTCTTTTGAAGGGGAGAACCTTACTTTGTTAAGCACCTACTGAGGACCAGAGGTGTTACATATTTTGCTCATTTAACACTCACCACAACTTTGTGAGTTAAGTTGTGTTTTCACCATTTTACAAAGCTCTTTCCCTTACTCAGATTCATTCGTTCATCCAGCAAATTTTTATTGAGTGCCTACTATGTGCCAATCATGTTTTAGGTGCTGGGGATATAGCAGTGAACAAAAACCTACCAATGTCCCTGCCTCATGGAGCTTTTATTGCAGTGGGTAGAGACAGCACTAAACAGATAATCTGCAAGGCTTTGGAGCAAGTTCTGGGGATAAGAGGAGTAGGAATACTAGGTGGTAAGGGTAGGAAGATTTTGTGAATTTATATAGGATGGTCAGTGTATTAACTATATATTGCCCCAAACTTAATGGCTTAACACAAAAAAACCCATATTATCTTACAGTGTCTGTGGGTAAGGAACTGGGTATGGCCTACCTGGTGTCTCTGCTTCAAGTCTCTCAAGAGTTTACATTCAGTGTGTCAGCTGGAAGGGTTGGCAGCATTCAGTTCATTTTTAGGCTGTTGGATTGAGGGTCTCAGCTCCTTGCTGACTATTGGTTGGAAGCCTCCCTCGGTCTCTGCCACTGGCCTCCCACAGAGTGAGCAGGCAAGTGAGAGATGAGCGTGTACCCAAGATGCAAGCCACCGTCTTCTTCGAAGTGACACAGTAATCCGGGAAGCGACATCCATCACCACTGTCTAATTCTATTCACTAGAGGCGCGTCACTAAATTCAGCCCACATTCAAGTGTTGGGGATTATATAAGGGTATGAATACCAGGAGGTGGGGATCACCTTAGAAACTGCCTACCACAGTTAGGGAGCCTCTCTAAAGAGAGGACATTTGAACAGAACCTAAAGGAAGTGAGGGAGCAAGCATGGCTACCTGGGAGAAGAGCATTTTAGGCAGAGGAATAGCTAGTGCAAAGGCTGAAGGGGAATGGTACGAGGTCAGAAAGGTGGCACTGGATTAGATAATGTAATTTCATGTGGGTCCTTGTGGGGAATTTGGATGTTACTTTGAGACAAGAAGGCTTTGGAGGGTTTTGAGCAGAGGAGTGACATGACATGACTTGACTCTTGTTTTAAGAGGATCACACTGGTTGCTACGTGGAGAGTATGGTGTCGGGGAAGCAGGCACTGGGACCAGTTAAGAGGCTACTGTAGTAATCCAGTGATGATCATGGCTTAGACCAGGGTGAGGCTATTGGAAATGGCATTAAGTGGCTGGATTTTGGATGTATTTCCTAGTAGAGATGACAGGATTTGCTGATGGTTCTGATGTGGACTGTGAAGAAACTGAGGAGTCACTGATGACTGAGGTTTTTACATTTAGCAACTGAAAGAAAAGAGTTTCCCTTTACTAAGCTGAAAAACACTGGTGAAGGAGCAGGTTTTGAGAGGCGAAGTATCAGTCAGGGGGTTTATACATGTTATCATAATACTTCTTAGACCTCCAAGGGGAGATGCTGAGTTGGCAATTTTATCTATAACTCTGCTCGGGAGAGCAGAATGGACTATAAATACAAATTCAGAAATTCCCAGCATTAATAGGGCATTTAAACCAATGCACTGGATGAAAATACCAAAGAAATGAGTGTAGGTTGAGAAGGCGAAAGCCCTGCGGATTGAAACCAGGGCACTCCAAGGTTTAGAAATTAGGAAGATAAGGTCAGCAAAGGAGACTGAGAAAGAGTAAGTAGAAAGGGAGAGGGACACCAAGAGAGAGGAGTGCCCTTTGAACCAAGTGGAGAACGTGCTCCAATGGAGAGAGTGCGCTCAACTGGGTTAAATACTGCTGTTAGGTCAAGCAAGATGAGAACAGACCACGGACTTGGGAACATGCAGGTCACGGTGGCCTTGATGAGAGCTGTTTCAGAGGAGTGGGAGAAGGAGAGAGCAAGTGGAGAAGGTGAGAACTGAGGCTCTTCGGAGAAATTGATGTCTTCTGACAATTAGTTCACTGAGCCACCTGCAACAAGCTTCTGGGGTGCTTCTGAAAAACTCAGATGTCGGGGCCCCACTCCAGAATCTCGGGGGGTAGCACCGTGGGATCTTCATTTTTAGCAAGTCCTACTGTTGATTCTGAGGCACATTAAAATTTGAGAACCAATCTCCTGTTGTATGCACTTTATCCTACGTCTGGTAAAGTTGCTATCAGATTTAAGCTATGTCAAGTATGTTCCATCTGTGTAACCCAAATGGTTGTTTGTCCTGGAGGCATTCCTATATTTCCCTTTAGTGTTTTTATTTTCTGAAGTTTTTAAAGAAAACCTGGCCAAAGAAATTCTACAACCCTAAAGAATAGCCATAGGTAAATAAATCTCCCTTCCATAAGGTTCCTAGGAACTTCACGAAGTTTGAAATTCTCAGAATCGACATGTTAGTTCCCCAAGGGCTCTGGAAACAGAAAGATAAAATTCATGCAGGTTCAGGAAAAATTTGATATTTTGTGGATCACTGAAGTGCTTAATTTACTGAGCCTCTCCACCGAGAAAGATGGAGGAAGTGTTGCGGTCAGGTCTTTTTGGAAGGCTGGGGGTCTCTGAGCAGCCTTTATCACTAGAGCAAAGGCTGCACTGTTCAGCAGTATCTGGAGATTGTTCTTTTCTGCCCTGAGACTTTGGCCCTAGGACCAGACATGTTTCAAAAAGAACAATGCAGTGTAAGAGGAACAGAGGCAGTAGCAATTTAAACCTAAGTTTCCTCCCTGTGTACTACACAGAAGAAGGGGCTCAAAGGATTGAGGTTTTGGGAAGATGCTGTTCAAAGTTGTTGGTCCTTCTCTCCTCAATTCCTCTTTCTTTTCTTACAACTCCCTTTCAAGGCTTACAGACTTGTGCCCATGTTCCCTCCCTCTGGAATCTCAACTCTTCTCATAAGAGAAGTTATTACCCCTTTGGTTCCTTCTCATACCTTGTAAACCCCAGGTACTTGCTGCCAATGGAGTTGGCACTTTTGGCTCCAGAGGGAATGGGATGAGGTGAGATCTAATCCAGTTAATGATGGCTCCAATTCCAATCTTCCCTTTCGTGAGAGCTGCTACTGATTTCCTACCTAGTTTACTTAAGCGAGAGGTCGACAGCATTTTTCTTAGAGGTAGACCAACATAGCTAATAGAGGTATATAGAAATCATATTCCAGTTACTTCTACGAGTAGTTATATGGCCAAGACAACTTAAAATACAGAAGACACTAATGAAAAACATCATGAAAGTTGTGCTCATAAGTCTAGTTGTGGGTCTGTGTTTAAATATAAGTTCCCCAAAATGACTGAAGTGGGTCAAAGCTGTGGTGTAAACAGACAGAAAACAAACACATAGTACTTCCCTGGTGGCACAGTGGTTGGAAATCTGCCTGCCAGTGCAGGGGACATGGGTTCGAGCCCTGGTCCGGGAAGGTCCCACATGCCATGGAGCGGCTAAGCCCGTGCACCACAACTACTGAGCCCGCATGCCACAACTACTGGAGCCCGTGTGCCTAGAGCCCGTGGTCTGCAACAAGAGAAGCCACAGGAATGAGAAGCCCGTGTGTAGCAACGAAGACCCAACGCAGCCAAAAATAAATAAATAAATTAAAAGAAAACAAACACGTAAATACATATAACACAAAAAATCCCAACAAAACCCTGTTAACCCAGCAGCTCCTAGACAAATATTAATAGTTGCCCACCAAGCTAAAATATTATCTGTGAAAAAAGTTCAGGGTGCTGAAGGCTAGAGAGGGTTGCAGGTGAGCTTGTAAATGTTCCATGAAGACAAAAGGACAAGCACCAACAAAATTCCAAGACTAGAAGATATAAGAAGATGGACAAAACTGGGCTTCCCCAAGGATGTCTCCACACAAAAAAAGCTGCCAGCTGAGCAGAACACCAGTGCCCAAGCATGTAGGCAATGAATGGTAATATCTGGAGTGGTAGTCCCATGTGAACATGTGTGCATCACTCATCAGAAGGAGTACATATTTAGATTGGAATTCTGCATCATCTGTATTTGGTGTCAGCTTTCTCTCCTCAATTTTCGGGCAATTCTCTTCTCATAATAACTTGTGGTTCTCCCATTGAGGGAACATATCCAGGAAGACCTGTGATCTTTGACATTCATCTTATTAGTGTATGATGTCACAGCTGATAGTGCTAGTGGGTAGTGTGCAATATTAACTTCATTTTTCCTTTACGTATTTGTACCAAGTGCCTCTTTAACTCAAAATGCAAATCTGTGCAAAACAATGTGCACGTTAACATCACTTGGGTGCTTAAAAATATCAAACAGGACTAGAACGCTGGTTCTAGACGATGGGAAACTTTACTCTAGGCTGATTTCTTTGCCCAGTAGTCACTCAGTGTGTTTTTATCAAATGGGGTTAAGTTAGTTTCTCTTAATAATATATGTGGTCAAAACAGAAAGATAGATCAATGGAACAGATAGAAAGCCCAGAGATAAACACACACACACACACACACACACACACACACACACACACACACACGCACAGTCACCTTATCTTTGATAAAGGAGGCAGGAATGTACAGTGGAGAAAGGACAGCCTCTTCAATAAGTGGTGCTGGGAAAACTGGACAGGTACATGTAAAAGTATGAGATTAGATCACTCCCTAACACCATACACAAAAATAAGCTCAAAATGGATTAAAGACCTAAATGTAAGGCCAGAAACTATCAAACTCTTAGAGGAAAATATAGGCAGGACACTCTATGACATAAATCACAGCAAGATCCTTTTTGACCCACCTCCTAGAGAAATGGAAATAAAAACAAAAATAAACAAATGGGACCTAATGAAACTTCAAAGCTTTTGCACAGGAAAGGAAACCATAAACAAGACCAAAAGACAACCCTCAGAATGGGAGAAATATTTGCAAATGAAGCAACTGACAAAGGATTAATCTCCAAAATTTATAAGCAGCTCATGCAGCTTAATGACAAAAAAACAAACAACCCAATCCAAAATGGGCAGAAGACCTAAATAGACATTTCTCCAAAGAAGATATACAGACTGCCAACAAACACATGAAAGAATGCTCAACATCACTAATCATTAGAGAAATGCAAATCAAAACTACAATGAGATATCATCTCACACCAGTCAGAATGGCCATCATCAAAAAATCTAGAAACAATAAATGCTGGAGAGGGTGTGGAGAAAAGGGAAGCCTCTTGCACTGTTGATGAGAATGTAAATTGATACAGCCACTGTGGAGAACAGTATGGAGGTTCCTTAAAAAACTACAAATAGAACTACCATATGACCCAGCAATCCCACTACTGGGCATATACCCTGAGAAAACCATAATTCAAAAAGAGTCATGTACCAAAATGTTCATTGCAGCTCTATTTACAATAGCCCGGAGATGGAAACAACCTAAGTGTCCATCATCGGATGAATGGATAAAGAAGATGTGGCACATGTATTCAATGGAATATTACTCAGCCATAGAAAAGAAACGAAATTGAGCTATTTGTAATGAGGTAGGTAGACCTAGAGTCTGTCATACAGAGTGAAGTAAGTCAGAAAGAGAGAGATAAATACCGTGTGCTAACACATATATATGGAATTTAAGGGAAAAAAATGTCATGAAGAACCTAGGGGTAAGACAGGAATAAAGACACAGACTTACTAGAGAATGGACTTGAGGATATGGGGAGGGGGAAGGGTAAACTGTGACAAAGCGAGAGAGAGGCATGGACATATATACACTACCAAACGTAAGGTAGATAGCTAGTGGGAAGCAGCCGCATAGCACAGGGAGATCAGCTCGGTGCTTTGTGACCGCCTGGAGGGGATAGGGAGGGTGGGAGGGAGGGAGACCCAAGAGGGAAGAGATATGGGAACATATGTATATATATAACTGATTCATTTTGTTGTAAAGCAGAAACTAACACACCATTGTAAAGCAATTATACTCCAATAAAGATGTTAAAAAAAATATTAAAGATATTTACTAGGACCTGAAGGCCTTGCTTAGTCCGGCCTCTGGACTGTCTTTAAAAATATATTATATATATATATATATATATATATATATATATATATATATGGTCAAAAAAACATACAAAATTCTAACCTTTTCTTTCTTTGGTGAGTAGATCTGTCAAGTGTTTCCCAAGTGTACTTCTTTTTCTTAAAAGATGCAGCAGTGACACTAAATAGTAATTGTTGCATAATTAATGCATAGCAGGTGGACCCAGCAATTTCAGTTTGGAATCTCTGCTCCTTAATCCTTAACTGCCTTGCCCTGTCATACTCCCACCACATCTCCCATCATGCCCCCTAACCTCCCCCGACACTTGTAAATAGCACAGTGGACACATTTAATTTGCCTTTGAGGGCAGCTCTTAAATTAAATGCAAAGGGGGAAGACAGGCACTCTCTGCTAAATATACATGTGTGCACGTGTGCAAAGGCACACATTTGCTTCCTTCAAACCTTATTCTCAAGGCTCTTTATTACCTGTTCAGTTCAATACACCTTCTCTAACGTTCTGCATCCCCATCTAACACCTGCTTGTTAATTTCATTCAATTTTCAGCTAGTCTTTCAGCAAGCGAAGGCAATCCACTCAAGAATTATAAAAGGACTTTTTTTTTTCTTGCCTTTGATCCTTTTGCTGACACTAATCCCATACCTACCATATGCTTTCCAAGATACTGGTTCCCACCCTTTTGTTAACTTCTCTTGTGTTATCACCCAAGGTCAAGTTTCCTTTGTTCAGTACAGACTATACCACTACCTAAGGGTAGGATGATATGGGATGAATATCTGAAAGCAATACTTCCTGCTGGCTGGGAAGCGTCCCTTCGCTTGTGCACACTGACAGCGGGGGGAGGCTCTGCCAGAGCATCATCAGTCATACAGCTTTTCTCAGGTATGGCAAGCCTTTTCCTGCTACCTTACATCCCTGATTGAAGGGCTACCTGAGGTTGTCACAATTTTACTTCTTCTTAAGCTTTCTTCTTTTCCATCTCCTCTTAACAGCTTTTAAAAATTTTAAGCTGACAAATAAAATACCTGTTTTTGCTCTCCTGGTAACTAGCTATAAAACCTTGGGCAACATATGTAACTGCTCTGACCCTCAAGTTTCCCATCTGTTAAAAAAAGAGAATGAGATTAAAGTACATTCTAATGTGCCTTTCAGCACTGATATTCTGAGCCAGGAAGTAAAATGGCTCAGGGGAAAGATCTCCGCTGCCTCAGAGCTTGTCGTCACTCAGCAGTATAATAAGAGGAATGGCTGCTCAAACAGCTACCACTTATTGAGCACCTACTGTATATTGGGTGATCAGATTTTTACAGTTTTTCTTTTTTTTTTGCGGTACGCGGGTCTCTCACTGTTGTGGCCTCTCCCGTTGCGGAGCACAGGCTCTGGACGCGCAGGCTCAGCGGCCATGGCTCATGAGCCCAGCCACTCTGCGGCATGTGGGATCCTCCCGGACCGGGGCACGAACCCGTGTCCCCTGCATCGGCAGGCGGACTCTCAACCACTGTGCCACCAGGGAAGCCCTACATACAGTTTTTCAAACAATTCCTATAGCAACTCCATTAGGCAGACATTATTATTATTACTAAACCTTTTTTATAGGTGAAGGTGCTGAGACTGAGCTTAGTACCTCTTTCAAGATCATAAGGTAATTGGCATAGCTGGAGTTTGGCCACCAAGCACATGTTTTTTAACCATTCTGCTATCCTACTTCCCAGTTCACCTACTCTTTGACATTGCCTGCCCATTTCCAAAAGTCAGGTCACAGCTTCCATCTTGGAATCAGGAGGTCTGAGATCCAGTCCTGACTCTGTTGTTTACTGGGTCTTCAGCCAAATTGTGTAACTTCTTTGAGCCTCAGATTCCTCAGCTGTGAAAGAAGAAAATAATACCTGTCTGCTGTTGCCTGGTTCCCTATCCTGCTTCTCTCTAGAAAGGCCATCACTTAACGACTACCTGCAGGCTCCGTCCCAGCCCAGGCTCTAGGATCAATCCTTCCTCTGTGGGAAGGGCTTTAAAGACTTCTCGTTCAATGCTGAGGGGGATTCAACATCAACCATGGTTTCTGTGGTCCTGGTCAATCAGTTGTAATAAGTCAGCCTCTACCCTAAATGCAGCATGGTAGAGTTGTTAGGATGGGGCCTGTGTTTTAATCTCAACTCTGCCCTTGCTAATGAGCTTAGTCAAGTTTCCTCATCTTTCCATGACTCAACTTTCCACCTGTAAAATGGGGAGAATAAAAGTGATTTCAGAAGGTTGTTGTGAAGATTTAATACATTAAAAATGTAAAGTACATATAACAGTGCCTGGCAATTAGTGTTTGCTATTGTTACTATTATAGAGCTTGTCTGACTTATATTTCATATTATTAGACATAAATGACATCAATTATATACTTATATTATTATTAACACTTTAGCTCCCTGCTGGGTTGCCTCAGGTCCTTCCTGGATAGCTTGCCCAGTCTCTCCAGGGCTGCAGCCCTCATTGCAACCATGTGCTGGGGCAGGACTCTGTCACTGGATGCCTTCTCTGAGGTGGGAGACTTGCAGTCTGCTGAGGATGTCCTTAATGTTGGCTGTCCTCTCACATCTCTGAATATTGCTTGCTCTGGTGTTCCCCACGATGGTGCCCTGGTGGCATGTCTGGTTCCTCGGTGGTACAGACCACTTGCTGAGACCACTTGTTGCCCTGTCCCCTCCCCCCGTTCCCTGGAGCCCACGTTCTGCCCTCTGCTGCACCTTTCCCCAGTACATGTGCTATGGGCTTTCTGACTACGCACTGAGACGGTACAGTGTGTGTGTTCAGAAGTTACTACCGCATCTTGATGCAACCTCATAAAATAACTTAGTAAAGCTTTAACTTTGTAAAATGGGCTGACATCACACTTCTGTACTTTTTTTTTTTGTGGTAACAGGTTCATTGAGATATAAATCATATACCATATAATTCACCCATTTTAAGTATAAAATTCACTTCTTGGGTATAGTCACAGAGTTGTACAACCGTCACCACAGTCAATTTTATAACATTTTCATCACCCCTCTCCAAACAAAATCACCTACTCTTCAGTATTTACCCCTTATTTCCCCAGCGCCAGGTAACCACTAACAACTTTCTGTCTGTAGAGTTGCCTATTCTGAACATTTCCTATAAGTGGAATCACACAATATATGACCTTTTATGACTGACTTCTTTCATTTAGCATAATGTTTTTAAGGTTCATCCTTGTTTTAGCATGCAACACCACTTCATTCCTTTTTATTGACAAATAATATTCATACTTCTCTACTTTTAATTCAATAGCTAACTTTGACCCTCTCCCCACATTCCAAAGGGCTAGTGAAGAATTCAGCTCCTCCTTCTTGGGGTTTCCCATTGGAGGCTGTGTCAAGGTTCCAGGCTCTCAAGCAGAGCTGAGACACCCCAGAGGCCCAGGAAGGCATCAGCCATCTGGCCACACTGGTTACTGCTGAGATGTCACTATCTCTCCCTTTGCAGCCTTTGAGGGTCTCCCCTCTGCGGGTTCCCATGCCACCTCTGGAGCATGGGAACCACTGTTGTGGCTGGAGAAGCCCGGGCCAATGTTCTGAGTGGTACACTGATGGCCAGTCTCTCTGAGGTACTGCTGTGTCCCTGGGGCACTGGCAGGAAGTAAGGCAGGACACAGGGGACCCTAGACTTTGACTCCTCCCCCCAAGTCAGAGAGACTCTCCTTTTAGATAGGGGATATTCCTCCCCAGGTTTTTTTTTTTGTTTTTTTTTTTTTTGTCTTTTGATTTTTTTGGCCGTGTCGTTTGGCATGCGGGATCTTAGTTCCCTGACCAGGGATTGAACCTGTGCCCCCTGCGGTGGAAGCACGGAATCTTAACCACTGGACCGCCAGGGAAGTCCCCTCCCCAGGTTTAACTGGATTCTCCTTAATGCCTTTTAAAACAAAGTTTAGAAATTCCAACCTCAAACTTCCCCTGAGGGAAGGGAGCATAGAGCCTGTACTCACATGAATGAGGACCTCAAAGGGGAAAAACAGAAGGGAAAACACACACTTATCTAAAAAAGTAATCTTGTGTCAGAGTACATTTCTCATTATTCAAATCTCTGCATTCAGAAAGGCCCATAAAGCAACTGAGCATTTTATCCCATTATGCCTTTTTTTTTTTTTTTTTTGCGGTACGCGGGCCTCTCACTGTTGTGGCCTCTCCCGTTGCGGAGCACAGGCTCCAGATGCGCAGGCTCAGTGGCCATGGCTCACGGGCCCAGCCGCTACGCGGCATGTGGGATCTTCCCGGACCGGGGCACGAACTCGTGTCCCCTGCATCAGCAGGCAGACTCTCAACCACTGAGCCACCAGGGAAGCCCCCATTATGCATTTTTTAATTCCCCAGTCCAGTCACTGCTGGCACTTTCCTGTGCCACTAGCCCACCTGCCACTGCATCCTGACAGCTTTTTAACTCCCACAAGCCACTGGTTACTGTGAGGACATGCTAGGTGGCAACCTGGACTCTGCTCTTTGTATTTTTACTTTAACTGTATAATAAGGCTATCTCTTTTTTTGCAGTAGAATGAAAATGATCTGATCTATGCTATTAGAAATGAAGGATTTGCATTTCTGTTATATATTTCTATTACACATTTTTCTATTTCTACTACATAGTTCTGTTATATATTTCTAGTATACATTTCTATTTTAACTATCTACTATACCAAGTTTTGGTCTCAGGATTCCTTTATACTCTTTAAAATTGTTGAGGATTCCAAAGAGCTTTTGTTTTGGGGGGTTATATCTATGAATATTAACTATACTAGAAATCAAAACTAACACATTTAGAAAACATTTATTATTAATTCATTTGAAAACAATAAACCCACTACAGGTAAATTAACATATTTTATATAATATATATTTATTTTCCAAAACAAACAAAAAAATTAGTGAGTAGCATGGCATTGTTTTATATTTTTTGCAAATCTTTTTATGTCTGACTTAATAGAAGACAAACTGGATTCTTATATTGGCTTCTGCATTCAGTCTGGTAGATGTTGTTTCCATTGAAGTATATGAAGAAAATCTGCTGTCACAGAGGTATGTAGTTGGAAAAGGGGGGGAGTATTTTAGTAGCTTTTCTGCAAAATTGTAGATTACCCAAATCTTACTGGGAGTTGGTTTCTTAAAGGTTATTTGGCAACAAATATTGCCAAATGTTTTCTTTGAAATAACAGGCTCATTTTATTCATTTTCAAGAAAATGTCTGCCAAATTCCTAAATCTGAATAAGTTATTTTTTCAAGGAGAAATGGTGTTTCATGAAAAAAATGGTTAGTTCAGCTTGTAACTCAAACAATAACACAAGTATTTATCTTGGCAGTACCCATTCTATCAGTATGCTCCTCAGTATGGAGCAGAAGTGCCTTCTGTGTACTTCCCAGTTTGTCAGCGTATTACAAAGACCTGCCCTGAAGTGTTGACAATTTTTAACACTTCATCAAGGACATTCTTAAGTAAAACTGGCTTTCTCTCCTTTTGTCCTGTGAGTTTGTGCTGGTGAAGAATTTGATGATTACTGGGTAAAGTTTGGTGCCACTGTTTTGACATGTACAAAGGTGCTGACAGTTTGACCCAGTATTACTTTTACACCATCAATATAAATGTCCACATAGTGAAAAAGGCAAATCATTCTTTAAACATTATTATGAAAATAGTTTTGATCTCTTGGATCCCCTGAAAATTTCCTCAGGACTTTACAGACCACACTCTAAGAAGCAAGCAGAGGAAATGAAAGAATCCAAGGGATGAGAGTGTTCTTGCTTTTTGAGAGTTCCTTGTTACTGCCTAGGACCTTGTGTTCTGTATGTGCCCTGACTTGTCCCAGCACCTGCCGCTCCCCTCTTCTGTCCTGGGCTGTCCACAGCGCAATACGACAACGTCTTTGGGAGCTCCAGACACTGAGCCTTTTAACTTACTCTGCCACTAGCCTCTGTAGCAGTTCTGGGAAGGGTGGTGGTGTAAGACTTTTTTCTCCCTTTCCTTCCAACACTAAGAATTTACTAATGAAAATACTGACAAAACCCTAAAAAACCTCCAAATTGTTGAAAAAAACCATCTAGAAAAAGAACTGACCAGAAATGTATACACTTCTCCTTGTGGATTTGAAAGCATCTGTCCCTTAAAGAGGCTGTATTGATTACCTTGAACATTTTTCCTACATGCTTTTTTTCATTGGATTGAAATTGAAGAGTTCGGAAAAAAAAACACGGGCTTTCTATGCTGTCCATAGGAATAGTCTGAAGGATAGCCTTTCCCTAGTGCTACCACATGTAAATGGATCCGGAAGCTTTGAACTTTGAGTCTCTTGGGCTCCCTTCCAAACTCCTAAGGGCTTGTTTTATATAAAAACATGACACTTGGCAACTTGTATCAGGGATCTAATCCCTTATTATGTTACTATAACTAGGTTCAAGAGTATATGTGGTAAGCAAAAATATTTACCTGTGATAGCGGATAGTTAATAGGATTAAGTACATTTGGTTATTTCTGAGTCAAATATGCTGGAATAAGCTTTTATTTAAATCTAAAAATCTCTTTTGCTATTCGAGGTTTTAGACAAGAAAATTCATATGTTTTCAAAACCATAAACTTTGGCAGATTTCTAAGATTCCAAGACTGTGTGTTGGTTTCTTTAAAAAAATTCATCTGGGACTTCCCTGGTGGCTCAGTGGTTAAGAATCCGCCTGCCAATGCAGGGGACACGGGTTCGAGCCCTGGTCCACAAAGATTCCACATGCCATGGAGCAACTAAGCCCTTGTGCCACAACTACTGAGCCTGCGTGCCAAAACTGCTGAAGCCCATGGGCCTAGAGCCCATGCTCTGCAATGAAGACAAGCCACCACAATGAGAAGCCTGTGCACCACAATGAAGAATAGCCCCCACTCGCCTCCAAGTGGAGAAAGCCCGCGCAGCAATGAAGACCCAACGCTGAATAAATAAATTTTAAAAATAAAATAAAATAGACTGAAGAACAAAAAAGATTTTTTTAATTCATTCATTAAAAACAATATTTATCAAGGGGCTACTCTGTGCCAAACATTGTTCTAGACATGGGGATACAGCAGGGAATAAGAGACACAATAAGCTGCACTCATGAAGCTCATAATCTAGAAGGGGAGAAGAAAAATGACAAGTAAACAACTAAATAAGCAAGATAATTCTAGATAATGATGAGCATATGAAGGAAATAACACAGGGTGCAGGAATAATGAATCACAGGGGAGATGAAGTGGTCAGAGAAGACCTCCCTAAGGAGGGGACATTTGAGCTGAGACCTCAATGAAGAGGAGCCAACAATGGGAAGAGCCAGGTAGAAGAGCATTTGAAGCAGAGGGACCATCACATACAGAAGCCCTAAGATGGGAATACATTTGGTGGTTTTGAGGAATGAAGTGAAGGTGGTACAGCTTGAGTACAGTGAGTAAGATGGGAAAGGGTACAAGATGAGGTCAGATCATGCAGAGCCCTGTAAGCCATGGGCGGGCATGTGGATATTATTATAAACAAAATAGGAAGCAATTTGAAGGTTTTAAAATAGGGAGTGACTTAACCTGATATGTGTTTTCAAAAGACCACTCTGGGTGCTGTGTGGAGGATGGATTGTAGCAGGGAGAGCAGTGGGAGGCTACAATGATGGGTTGGCTGGATAGCAGAAATGGAGAGGTGGGTTTGAAGACACAGTTTAGAGGTAGAACCAGGAGGAAGCATCAAGGATGTACCTATTTTTTGTTGTTGTTTTGGCTTAAGTTACCGGATGGATGGTGAAGGCAGAAATCGAGATGTGTATAACTAGGAAAGGAACAGGTCTGAAAGTCCTTGTTTAGCATGTCTTTCATTCCCATCAATGTAACAGGAGTGCTACAGCTCCAGGCGTAGCATCAGCACTCTGGATGGGAGAAGGAGGAAGCTGAAAGGAGGAAGAGGGTGGTGTCTAGGTCAAGAAAGCAAAAAAATTTGCAGAAATCCTCAGTAGACCTCTACTTTTATCTCATTGACCAAAATTATGTCATGTGAACATCTCTAGCTGCAAGGGAGGCTGAGCTCTTTAGCTGGACACATTGTTTCAATAAATAAAAATGGGGTATTTTAAAAAGGAGTAAGGGGTGAATGGATATTATGAAAGCAAACAACTAGCAGTATCACCAGGGACACACTATGTTTAAGGTCCTTGTTGAACATTCAAATGGGAGAGTCAAGTAAGATTGGAAATAAAAGTCTGAATTTCCAGGGAGGGCAGAACTGATAACAGTTTGGGAGTTATTAGCGTGTAGATCATATTGAAAGCTCAGAAGGTGGATGAGATCAACTAGAGAGAGAGTAGAATTGTAAACATTATTTTGTATTTATTACTGTGACCTGCTCTAATTAATTTTACTCAAAAAATTTTAATGTATATTTTATGTGTGTCAACAACTGTTTCAGACTCTCAGGGCACAAAGATGAAGATGTGTCTCCTACTTTCAAAGAGCTTAGAGATAGAACAGGAAGAAAACAAATCGGTTTTAATAAATGATGCACTACAACATACATGAAAATTAATTCCTTTATATAGATTTGTAACAGTAATCTGAATTATGACAGTAGCTCTACTGCAGATTCATGTTTTAAGTGAGAATTTAAGTAATTTACCTTGAGTGATTTGAGATTCACCTGTCTATGTACGTCCATTTGCATATTTTAATTTAGAAATGCATTAAGAAAACCCTGAATTTTTTTTTTTTTTTTTGCGGTACGTGGGCCTCTCACTGTTGTGGCCTCTCCCATTGCGGAGCATAGGCTCCAGACGCGCAGGCTCAATGGCCATGGCTCACAGGCCCAGCCGCTCCGCGGCATGTGGGATCCTCCCGGACCGGGGCACAAACCCGTGTCCCCTGCATCGGCAGGCGGACTCTCAACCACTGCGCCACCAGGGAAGCCCCTGAATTTTTTTTAATATGACCAAATGCTAATCTTATTATTCGCAAATATGCTGTTAAAATTAACATAATGCATAATGGAATATTAAATTAACTTTGAAATTTCGATTAGGATGATCAGGGAATTATTTGTCAGATGACCCTGGTTTAGACTGGGGCTGAACAATTGTTGACTTAATTGCTACCTATAATTTCACTTGGAAATTTCACATGTGTTTCAAACTTTTCATGTCCCAAACTGAATTCTTTATCTTACCTACCTCTTATTCTTTCCCCTGTGTCATGTTTTCTTGTATTCCTTTTGAAGCAAGGGGCACTACTATTCTTTTGGCTCGAGCCAGAACTCTAGGTATCATTCTAAACAGCCATCTCCCTCACTCCACTCTATCAGTAAAACTTATAGGTTTTACCTCCTAGGTTTTACATCTTGAATCTTTACATCTCCTCCACCCTGGATCATCATCATCTCATTCACACGCTCCAGTCATGCTCCTTTGAAATCCATCTCCTTAGCTACAGTGATTTTACTAAGCTAAAGTGTCTAATTCATTATTCTGATTAAAACCTGGAAAAACCTCAGCATTCTGTAAAAATGATGTCTTGCAGTAAAATCAATTAACAAATATTGCGCTGGGCTTCCCTGGTGGCGCAGTGGTTGGGAGTCTGCCTGCCGATGCAGGGGACATGGGTTCGTGCCCCAGTCTGGGAAGATCCCATGTGCCGCGGAGCGGCTGGGCCCGCGAGCCATGGCCGCTGGGCCTGCGCGTCCGGAGCCTGTGCTCCGCAGTGCAACAGGCCACAGCAGTGAGAGGCCCGCGTACCGCAAAAAAAAAAAAAAATATTGTGCTAACCTGAGATAAAGAGGCCCTTTTATTGCAGGACTTTTCAGAGCCTTCAATATGCTGATGATGTATGCATTATGAATCACTCAGCAGGGGTAAAATTGAGGATATTTCCAGGCACAAGTCACAGTAAAGCTATTATTTTGAGGAACACCTCATGAAATATCTCTATGAAGTACTTTATATAACTTGGCTTAGGAAATTTGGTCTACAGGAAGAAAATTAGTCATCTTAACATGGTATGTAAGACCTCCCATAACTTGGTTCTCACCTTCCTTATGAAGCTCATTTTCTACAACTCCCCACAGTGAACTTCCTGTCCAATTACAGAAAACCACATTCAGTTTCTGTACACAACATGCTGCTTGTGACTTTGCTCAAGCTCTTCCCTCTGGAACACCTTTCTCCTTCATCTGGCTAACTCTACTCATCTTTCAAGTCTCAGCTCAGGGAACTTCCTTGAATTCCAGGTTGAGACAAGTGCCTGTTCTCTGAGCTGCACGTACCCCAGCAGAAAAAAGGAAAAAAAAGAAAAAGAGAACAATGTGTTTGTGTCTTTTCCCCCAATTGGGCAAATAAAATTGAGAGACCATGCTGTGATAACGATGATGATGATGGTGACGATAGCAGAGTTTATTGCACTCACTAGGTACCAGGCTCTGTATATGAATTATTTAATATTCAAAAAACTCCCATGAGGTAGGTATTATTAGTATCCTCATTGTGCAGATAAAGAAGTTAGGGCTTAGAAAGACTGATCCTGAGGCTATATAGCTAGCAAATAATGACCTCAGGTGTGAATTAAGACAGCCAGGGCCTGCCCCTTTTGGCACTGTATCTACAATACAAGCTTGGCACCTGGTAGTAGATACTTGATAAGTGCTTTTTCTTTTTTTTTATGATTTTTTAAAGTCTTTATTGAACTTGTCACAATATTGCTTCTGTTTTCTTATGCTTTGGTTTCTTTGGCCCCAAGGCCTGTGGGATCTTAGCTCCCCAACCAGGGATCGAACCCGTACCCCCTGCATTGGAAGGCGAAGTCTTAACCACTGGACCGCCAGGGAAGTCCCGTTAAGTGCTTGTTTATCTAGACTCAGTGTGTGTGTGTTTGTCCCACACATATCTGAAAACTACCAGCGCCGAGGATGTCAGACACAATGTAGAAAACAGAAGCATTTGCTGTTAAGTTTCAGTTTTAGCAAAACTGACAGTGGAAAGGGAGGCATGGAATGAACAATAGCTCATGTACCAAATTACCATCAGCTTGCTTGCTGTCTTATCATCAGATATATGTTCCAGGGGTGGCCAACACCTGTTTTATGTCTGTGGTAGTCTTTGCAGGATAAAAAGCAAATTAGTGTTTAATAGGGACTATTAATCTTGTCACCTAATTGAGTAATTTCTAATAAACCTTTTCATTCAAAACCCAATGGGAGTCCGGAGCCTGTGCTCTGCAACGGGAGAGGCCACAACAGTGAGAGGCCCGCAAAAAAAAACAAAAACAAAAATAAACCCAATGGGAATTTCTAGTTAGAAATGAGTGTGGGGAATATTCGATCTCAGAAATATTTTCGTATATGAAAAATATATATATGTTTATAAGACATGTTGAACAGTCAATGTAATTTTGAGAGTATGAATCAAACACTTATTCTAGGCCTAGAACTTGACAGTTGCTTTGGAGAGTTATAAAATAAGTTTATGATAGTTTCTGCACTTCAGAATTTTGCTATGTGGCTTGGGAGTACCTGAAGTAACTTATAGTCTGTCTTTAAATTGGTATTTTTTTTTAATAAGGAAAAGTTCAAATATATAATTTTGTTGTACTGTGTGAGGATCAAGATTCATCATGATATGATTATAATTTGAAATATGAGTAAGAAATATGTGCAGTCATGCTCATTATAAGCCTATTCTTTGCTTCTTAATTAAATTTTACAGATGATAAAAACACTGAAAACAGAGTGCTAGCTTACAGATTATAAAAAAGGATTGGTAACTCCCATAATGTATGCTTTATGATTTTAAGAGGTGTCTATTTTGTGTTAAATCAAGTGGTCATTGTTTAGAATAAAGACCTGCATGATTTCCTATTCCAAATTAAACTATAAATAGAAATGCCTGGGCTTTTTTTCTGTTTCATATGTGGCATATCACTTTGGATAAATTATTTAATTTCTTTATGCCAGAATTCTTTCATTATGAAGGGTAAGGTTTCCTATTCCCTATTCCTTTTTTTTTTTTTTGAGAATTAACCACTCATTTATTCCCTTAAACTCACTGCGAGTTATAGCCTGAGATTACTTGCATTCTCACTGTGGGCATATTATTTCTTCATATTCAGCCCTCGCCCTTAAGTACATGTGTTTTCATGAATGTGTTAGTTTACTCAAGGAAGAGCTCTATACACCATCAGAGTCAGTAAATCTGGTTGTCTCATTCTTCAGTCTTAGCTATTGAGGTCATGTGCTAATGCTTGTATGGGGGGAAGCATCCGGAAAATATCTGCTATAGTGCAATTTCTTTATTCTTGTGTGAGACTATAGCATGAGACAATAGACCTGGCGAGCTCTGTGCTTGCAGGGAGGAAAGAAAGCAGTTTTGATTTTTTTTTCTTTAGTTAAATGTTATAAAACTTTAAAGCTTAAATTCGAATAATTGTTGCAGATAGGTTAAATAAAATCCATCAACTCACAGTATTTTTCCTGTTTCTATTGACTAGTGGCAACGGAAGGCTAAAAAAAATGTTTTATAAAGTAAGATATAAAATTTGGGTTAGGCTTATAAGGTAATAGTTCCTTTTTGCCCTGCCCCCAAATTATTTTTAGCCTGGGGCCTCTGAACCCAAGGTAATCTTCGAAGCAGCTGTAACATTTTATCAGAAGTTAGTGGTCTCAGCTCTTCTTTGTCCTCCCTATCTTGTTGGCAAATGTTCCTGTGGTGACCCAATTCTGCTTCCTGTTTAAACTGTATAAACGATTCATTTAATTCAATATCTAGCTTTTAATCCTATTTGCAAATACATAGTTGAAAATGATTCCATTCATTAGCTGATGCATTTTTCCTCTGCTAACCATTTTCGGGTCATTTCACTGTTAACTTTGGCTGAGGGAAGAGAAGCAGCTCTTTGAAACTCCTCCTACTCATGATTTTATGGGTCTGATGTGCGGGCAGAAGCAAGGCTTGGCTGACCCAATGCCCATTTTCAGATCTCTCCACCCTTGCCTACCTCTGCAACAGAGAATGAAGTTAAACAGTCACTGTGCTAACCTCCCCCGAAGCAACTGGTGGCCTTCTGACAGAGTTCCAGCCAATGCAGCATAAGTGGAACTCCGCTGAGGAGGGTTTTGGGAAGGGTCTTTTATTTCCTGATAAAAGAAGCCAGAAGCTGCTAGCACTACTCCTTCCTTTTTTTTTTTTTTTCCCTTTTGGTCTTAAACGTGGTTACGGGGCTTCCCTGGTGGCGCAGTGGTTGAGAGTCCGCCTGCCGATGCAGGGGACACGGGTTCTTGCCCCGGTCTGGGAAGATCCCACATGCCGCGGAGCGGCTGGGCCCGTGAGCCATGGCCGCTGAGCCTGCGCGTCCAGAGCCTGTGCTCCGCAACGGGAGAGGCCACAACAGTGAGAGGCCCGCGTACCGCAAAAAAACACATAAAAAACCCAAAAAAACTTGGTTACGATGTCTGGATCTATAGCAGTCATCTTGTGACTTTGAGACAATAAAGCAATGTACTAAAAATGGTAGAGCAGAATTACAGAAAAAACCTTGGTTTTTATTATATCAAGGAGGGCCACATTATACAGAACTGCTTCCCTATAGACGTCATATAGGAAAAACAAATCCTTTCACGGCGGTTTTAAGACATACCTACAAATTCCTTGACACTCCTCCTATCAAAAGATGTAGTCTAATTCCTCTTCTCTTGAATATAGGCCAGCCTTAATGACTTGCTTCCAATAAACAGAATGCAGTAGGAGTAATAATGCATGACTCCCCAAGTCATAAAAGGTGATACAGTTTCTGCTTCGTTATCAATCCCTCTCTCTCTTATGCAGCTTGGGAGCCTTGGGTTGACATGTGAGAAGTCAGTCTACATTGAAGCTGCCATGCTGGAGAAACTACATCAGAGACCACATAGAGATCGAGATGCCCGAGGAGCCCCAGCTGCCCCAGCCTCCAGGTCTGCATTTCCATCAAGAATTGACAAACATGTGAGTGAATCAGGCTTCAAAGGATTCTAGTCCCCAGTCTTCAAGCTTCCCTGGCTGATGCCAAGGAGAGCAAACAACCCTCTCCCTGCGGCCCCCACCCCTGCCCAAGCCCTTCCCAAATTGCAGATTCATAAGCAAAATAAATGTTAAGCCACTAAATTTGGGGCGGGATCCAGCAACTAGAACACTCTATTTTTTATACTATTGTTATTTGGTTGTTCAGTTACCTACAGCCAAAAGCATCCCTACCTGAAACACTTAGCTGTAGACAAGATTAAAAGAAATCGCTAAAAGGATTCTTTTAAATTACTAGATGTGCTGATTATCCATTCTATTCCTCTCTTAGCCTGGCCGTGGGCGTCAAATTAACTATAGTACTGATGTCACAATTTTCCATTGAAGTTGATGCTAATTTAGTTAGATAAAGGTTTTATTTACAATAGGACTGGGCCAGTAGAAATGTAGAAAAGGAAAAATTTCAATTCAGGTTAGCATATTGCTGTTTTCTGCTCTTTTGGCATTTTGGTAACAACAAAAACAGTATCAACAGCTGTCTCACTGGCAGGTAAAGCTTGTCTGAGTCCCCAACTTCATCAAAATCCCATCAGTGTTTCAGGCTGTTTTCTTAATGAAATGCTCCTAGCATTTGACAGCTTTGTTCTTTCATTGACATTTGCAGCTTTTTAAATAGATGAATATCTAATGTCATATGTAATAGGCCAGGTTCTCTGAAGCAAAATCCCATTAGTTAGTTCTCACTTTTTGGATTGGATGGTCATTGTTAGAAATTATTTAAAAGTTTTAACATGATTTTTTATCAAACATTTATAAATCCAGTATACAGAAACCAGTAGGATTGTTCTAGATTAATATGAATATTCTTACATGGAAGCTGCAGTATAAATTAAAAAAATCTTTTATCCCAAAGTAACATAATGCTATTTCTAGTGATGGAAATTCCTAATCAGCTTTGCAGTAGAGGTTGGGCAATTTTCTTATCCCACTGCACTGAAATTTTAAACCTAAAGGAGCAAAATGTAACTCCTGAAAGCTGGTTGCACAAAAGCCAACTTCATTTTGGTGTGTTTATTTACTCAATGAGCACATCCTTAAACTGTTGGCAAGTTCACAGCGGGGTGGAGCAGCACATGTGTCATTGTGCTGATGCTACGGGGGAGGGGAGGGATGGGTGTGGAGGCTGGGTTGGGCCAGCAGAGGGGTCTTTGCAAAAAGAAGTTACATAAGTGATATCATATGCAGAAGCAGCCTCTGGGGTTTAAAAATAACTGGGGAGGGAGTGTCAGCCTTTCTTGGATCTGACTCCGATTTACTATCCTTAAGGGTCAGACCTATACTCCTGGGTGGGCTGAGAGTCCGTTTAAGTACACTCAGTTGTAATAGCAACCCTTCATAATAGCTTAAGGAGCCTGGGAATGTTTTTTGTCTCAAGACAGCAAGGTGCTGCCTGCAAAAGCTGAACCAATGTCTCAATGAGAAGCCAGAACAGTTTGGACAGATGTTTCATGCTGCGCATCAAATGTGGTGGTTTCCAGCATGGTTTCCTTCAATGAATGGAAACACAGAAAAATAGAGAAGATGACTGCTTTTGCAAGGCAGCTCCAAAGCAGATTTTAAAAAGCACTAATTTCCCATCCTGTCCTTCTCCATATCCATCTTTTTTAGGAAACTGAATTATTGATGTATGAGACGATGCCTTGTAGTCACATTACTTACATTTTTATTTTTGTAACTTGTGAAAAATAAGTTGCCCCTGCATATCTACCCTGGTGTCAGAGATTCCTTGGGGTCCAGTGTCATAATTTAATTGGCACTGAGCCCCCATCTAGCACCTGAGAAAATAAATATTCAGGGAACAGTCATGAAAGAACCTAGGAACAGTGGAATAGGGGTGAAATTTTTAAAAGTTCAGAAAAGCAATGTAAATACATATTAGATCTGCCACCTGCCTATGGTAACCCTGAGCCCTGAGCAGCCTAATCTGTCAAGTATCACTTGAGATCCTCATTGTCATAGGGAGAGGCAGGTGTATCTGCTCTCTGGCATTGTGTGATCTGAGTCTCATTTGGTGGTGTCCTCTGGATTGGAACCATTAGCTTCAGTCCTCAAGCTCCTCCAAGGCCGTCTAGCTAATGCCTTTCCTCGAGTTTCCCAGATACCTGCAGCTTTCCCCCTACCGTTTCCCTGCTTCTTGGCGTTAGCAGATAGAGCCCATCAATTCTAATGCTGTTGCCTCTTCTTGATGTCCTATGTGTCATCAGAAACCAGAAACCAATCTCTCATTCATATAAATGATCACTTTCAGAAGTATGACCTATTCAAGCTGACTCCTTCCAGAGGCCTGAGTTCTTTCATTCACTGAAGCAGTAGTTCTCTTCAGATTCCCACTGAATGAGGCTCTTTCTGGTGGGGTAGGGAGTCTGCATATGTAACAAGCTCCTTACTTAGGCCGCTGATTCCATCTCAAGATAAAGGTGCAGAGAGCTAATTTCATCCCTGTAGACATCAAGTTTACAATTTCTTCTTAAGGATGAGAATGGCTTTTCACCCTCACAGTTTGGAAATCTCAGGAAAAGTCCGCCAATTTCAACAACTGGGACACACCCGACTCTTCAACTTGCAGCAGTCTCGAAACAACTGCACTTGTGCTCCTTGGGGGAACTTGAGGCTGAGAACTCCACTTGACCTTTCATCTTTGGGCTTGGCCAGCCTTCCCACGCGCCTTTGTGGAGCTCACTCCCCACACTGGCTGTGTTCTGGACTCTGTCTTCTCGTTGCTCTGTGCTTCCTCTTCCTAACCACCACTGTCTTACCACACCATATGCTCAGCCCTATTCCCTCTCCCTCTGGACTTCTACTCCATGGTAAATCCCCTTCCAGCAGTTCCTGCAGCCCCCTGGCCTCAGCTGAACTCTGGCTCTCCCTAGGAATACTGTTTCCTCCTTAGTCTTCCCGAGTGGCGGCTGCCCTTTTTCCTACTCCCATTATGAGCTGGTGGCAGTGAATGTGGGATAGAGTTGGGAAGGGATTGGCAAACTTTTGTCTGTAAAGGACCAGATAGCAAATATCTTTGTGGGCCATACAGTCTGTTATAACTACTCAAGTCTGCCAGTCATTGTAGTGCAAAAGCAACCACAGGCAGAAAGTAACAAAAAATGTGTTTCAATTAAACTTTATTTATGGACATTGAAATGTGAATTTCATATGATTTTCACATACCATACAGTAGTATTCTTATTTTGAAAAAACTTTCAACCATTTAAAAATGTAAAAACCATTCTTAGTTCATGGGCTGTACAAAAACGGGGGATGGGCTGGGTTTGGCCCATGGGCTGTTGTTCGTGGACTCCTGATCTAAACCAGTGCTTCTCAACCTTTAGTGTACATACACATCACTAGGGATTTTGTTAAAATGCAGACTTTGATTCAGTAGATCTGGGGTGGAACCCGAGATCTGCATTTCTAACAAGCCACCAGGTTGGCACACCACACTTTGAGTAGCAAGGTACTACAGTCATGTGTTGAAACGTGTCCTTTATATAATAAACACATTATAGTTTAAAGAGATAGGAAAATGCTCATACTGTAATTCCTATTAGAAAGGCTGTGTGGAAAGTCTGGTAGCTGAGAAAGCAGGCGTTCGAACCAAACAGACGCCCACTTACCAGCTATGTGGATCTGGATATCCTTCTTAATCTTCCTCAGTTTCCATTTCTTCAACTGTGAAACAAGGTAATAATAATCTCTGCTTCAGATGGTTGCTTTGGATTTTAACATGATAATGTACCTAACAAGTGCTCAATAAATCTTAGCCATTATTATTTTTAAATTGAAAAAGCAAGACATGATATAGATAACAAAATAATAAGAACTTTAATTTCACGTGCCTTGGGGGATTTCCTTGCTTTCTTTTTTGGAAGACATTTGCAAGGGTCATGCTCATTCTTTCATTCATGAAACATTTGCTGAGGGGCTCCTTCTCCTGCCAGGCAATGTGCTTTGCTGGATCTACTAAGATGAGTGAAATGTAAGCTCACATAAGTGGGGGAGATGGAAACAAAAAGCAATTTCAGCCTAGAATAAGTGCTGTAGGCAAGTGTATGCAGAGGGTTGGGGGAAGGTAGAGGAAAGAATGTTCACTCTGCTATGAGGAGCGGTCAGAGGGATTCCACACAGGAGGTGACTCTTCAGCTGGACTTCAAAGGATGAATACGGGTCTGCCTGATGGAGGGAAGGGGGTATACAAAAGCAATGGAGCATTCAGAGGGAGTTCAGGGAAACTGGACCCTAGGGATGTGTGGGAAAGGCCAGGGACAAGGCCCTGACCAACCAGAACAGACGTAAGACTTTATGTCATAGAGGTTCGTACTGGCTGGGTATCAGCCCTGGGTAGGTCATTATCCTTTGCGGAAAACATCCTCACTATACTATAATATATGCCAGCGGGGACTTGGAGAAAAGATAGCGTCAGAAAATCCTTGACCTCTTTTGCTGGAGTCACAGAAAGACTGGGGAGCCCTCATGCTGAGCCAAGGAATCCCAGCCTCTGTGGTTTGTCCCTAAAGACTATAATAGACTGGGTGAGAATTCCCTACTACTTGGGGCCTACCATATTAGGGCCCAAAGAAAATGGCCTTTGTAAGTAGTCCCCTGGGACTTGGCTCCATAATTACCTATTAAATGTCTGTTACAGGAGGGACTTTGTGTGGTGCTGCTGGGGCTACAGTGATGAAGCCTGACATCTGTCATAGAGAGTTTAGCCTGAAGTAGAGAAAATAGGCATATAAGTCACTGCACCACAGAGGGAAGGGAGGTAAAACAGTCTTGTAGAACTTTATAGAAATAAGAAAAGACTACAAGGAGTTTGTATCTGGGGTGGGAGCTCCAGGTGTGCTTCATGGTGGAAGTGGCACTTGGGTTGGCCTTTGAGATTAATGTTTCTGTTTCTGGGAGCTCCTTTCAGGATCTTTGGCTTGTTGGGGTGGGAGGGGACTGAGGTCTATTTGTATAAATAACTAACTTCAATCAGTGGCATTGGAACTGATGGTGGGTTCCTGAACTGACCTTCTAGTGCTGAGTAAGGTCCAAAAGTTGCTATCTGAAAGACTCTGAACCTCTACAAGGCAAAGCTTGCAGTCAAAGAAAATTTGGATTACAGCCCAGAATTAAAATTTAGAGATGGTTCTTGGCAGTATCTCTTCTGTCTTCACTTATTGATTCCCTGAAGCCTTCTGTCCTCCGTAGCAGGGCTTCTAAACTAGAAGGTCATGTGTGAGAAGTAGCAGGCCCAGCAGCAAGGCAGGTAGGAAGGGAGGGTGTGTACTTCACCTGGGCTGGGACATTTGCATCCTGATGCGCAGTGTACTAAGGGGCATAATACTGATTCCAGCCTGCTCTCCTCTCTGTTAATCCCTGGTTTCTTGGTGGTATGGGATGGACTTTTCTGCCCTAATACTCTCCTAAACCATGCTTGATCTTTTCGAATTGATTTTTCTCCATCTTACTGGTCTTGAATTGAAATTTAGCCACACCTGGGCCTACCTGGTGACCCCAAAGGGCCCCAGCTGAGTTGCTTGGATTGAGGGGGGATTTGTGCATGGGGCTTGATGTGGAGAAGAGGGCGTGGAGGAGGCCACCACAGGGCTTCCCCAGACCAGCCTGTGGACTAGGTTTGTGCTCAGTGGACAGGGGTCTGCAGGCAGAAGCCAAAGGGGCTATTTTTTTCTACAAGGAACTCTGAGACAAAGGGCCATAAGCAATGCTGCTTCCAGGACCAGGTGAGAAAATGCCGCTCAGAGTGCACCCAGACATTGTTAATCATTTCCTAAGCTCATGCTTCAAAAGTCCTGAACATGGACTCAGCTTGGGTCTTTGCATAGTGATAGGGGAAAAGGACATTTTTCCTCTTCTGAAGAGAGTTTTTCCACCTCAACAGTTGCTGTTTGGGGATCTCTGTAAATTGTTCCCTGGGCAGGGAAGCAAAATTCTTATGCAGGGCTACAGTGACATGCTGCTCCAAATGGTTGCTTGTGTAGCAGACATCACTGATGAGGCTGGCGTACAAAAACATAAAAAGCCTGTTTGTGAACACACGTGAGTTTCCCTTGGATGCCTCCAAATATAAGCATGGAGAAAAGATTGCTGAGGTCCCTCCTTAGTGGTCAGGAGAGCACATTAATAAAATGTGAGTTGTTATTGTTATTGTAACCTCATTTGTACCCAGTGGCTGCGGAGGCTTGGAGAAATGAGTTACATCTGTAAATATCCATCCATACATATGAAATTGATACTGAAAACGCTCTTACTCAACTCAGTCACAAACACCGTGGCAGCATAGCTCTCTGTGAACAGGTGCCCCATTTGGCATGGATGTATTGATAAATCAGCAAACCTGCAATTATTTCTCAAAGTTTCCTAAACCATTCTTTTCAATAAGTAGCAGTAGGGCACAAGGATCTTCCCTTATCAAATAGGGAACACAGTTAGCTGGATTTGTATTTGTAGGTGATCTGTCTTGCCCCCTAGGATGTGTAACCAGGACTTCGTCATTTTGTTCAGTTCTGTACCCTCAGTGCCTCAAACCATGCCTGGCACATCACAGGTGCCCAATATTTGTGAATGAACAAATGAATGAACACTTGGGTTTTATGTATGAGATGAAAGCCATCTCTTTCTTTTCTCAGTTGCTATTACTTCTGCCCAAAATACCTTGAGTCCAGGGACTAGGGAATACTTCACCCTCTCAGTAGAGACACAAACCCAGGGCATTGTGGGTCAGCATGTCGGTGTGGATTCTTGTACAGACACAGGCCCTGGGCTTAGCAGATAGTTCCAAAGGCTCAGAGGGACTTTTAGGCAGAATACCATAAATTTCATTTTCCTTAAAATATCTTATTTTTCTCATTATGAACATAACACATGCTCGTTAAAGACTGAAAATGGCAGAAAAATATTATACAAAGGTGGAAAAATTATCCGTAATCCTTTTACCTCAACACAAAAGCATCCTTCTCTTTCTCCTAGATTATGGAAACAGCTTTTTTTTGTGTGGTGAGCAGGGGCTACTCTTCGTTGCGGTGCATGGGCTTCATTGTGTGGCTTCTGTTGTTGCAGAGTATGGGATCTAGGCGCGTGGGCTTCAGTAGTTGTGGCTCGCGGGCTTTGGGGTGCAGGCTCAGTAGTTATGGTGCACGGGCTTAGTTGCTCTGCGGCATGTGGGATCTTCCCAGACCAGGGCTCGAACCCGTGTCCCCTGCATTGGCAGGCGGATTCTTAACCACTGCACCACCAGGGAAGTCCCTAGAAACAGCTTTTAAAGCTGCCCTCTTCCCTCCAGGCTTCCCTCCAATCTAGTTACAGCGCCAGGGAGAAATTTTTCTAAAACACAGACCTTAAAACACTTCAAAGGCTTCCCGTTGCCCTCAGTGTCCAAACTACTCAACAGCATTGGCTCTGCTTGTCTCTTCAGCTTCCTATCCTCTGAGCCCTATCATGTTACACTTGTGCCAAATGGAATTTCCTTCAGTTCTTTAAACAAGCTGCATGTTCTCCTGCTGCCTCTGGTCTTTTTCACAAGCTGTTTGCTCTGTTTGGAATTCTCTCCACCTTTCTTGGTCCTTTTCCTCTGTTTCCTTACCTGTGTTTATCTTCCTCATCTTTTCTCTCTCCAGTTCAGAATTTAGATACTAGTTTCCCCTAAAACACCTTCCCTGACTGTCCTTCCCCCTTTCCCTATCAAATCTGAGTTTGGAGGTCCTGCTGGGTACTTCAAATACCCACAGAATTTCTCCCATCATGTGGCTCATCGTACAGTATTTTAGCCCTTCTCTGTGAGGGCATCTCTATCCTCAGTGCACAGCCCAGCACCTAGTTCATGTCATTTGTTGAAGTGAATTTAAATTGAACCATTGTTTACATTCTTAGAAACATTTCCCCTTAACCTTTGCTTTAATTATATTGTGTTTCCTTTTACCATAACCATGTAAATTTTATGTTAGAGGACATATAAAGATTTTAATTTTACTTTTTTTAACTTAACATTTTATGAAGTATTTTCAATTTTACTCAGGCTTTATAAACTTCATTTTTAATGACTGCATACTATTCCATCAGGTGCATGTACTCTGATTAATTTATCTTCTATTGTTGGACATTCGAGATTGTTTTGCCCGCTACAATTTGTTAATAATTTTGCTATAGGTAGCTTTGCTTATTTTGGGGCATAAAGCTTTTTCATATCTTTAATTATTTCCCTAAAACATTCAATGTAAAATGTTAAGGTCATTAGGCATTTAAAGTTCTTAATACATGTTGCTTAACTGCCTTGGCAAAGTGTTATTTTTCAATTCCTATTGCCATCAGCAATTTATGTAAGTATTCATTTCATTCACCCTCACCAAAGTCACTTCATTTTCAATCATTAAAAACTTTCAAAGAACATGTACCTCCCAAAGGCAGTGCCAAGAACACAGGGACGACATTTGTCCCTCTCCTCACTCTCTAACGAGGACAGTGTCTCAGTTCCATCTTCAGAGTGCAGACTTGCCCAGTTCTCACCCCACTAGGGTGTATAATCATTCTGAGCATCTGCCTTCTCCTCTTAGGGGAGTGAGAGAGCTTTAAGTTTGCTCTGTTTATTCTATTTCAAAACCTTTTAGATGGACCCAGGGCAAACTCTACCCTCATTAGCGTCATTTCCCACCCTTCCATCAACACACACACACACACACACACACACACACACACACACACCCCTCATTCATGAATAAGTTAAAGTCCACCTGAGGGCAATATCCACTGAGACCACATCCTACTCACCCTGTCTTTTTCCTGGCTGTCTGATTCCTTTGCTCTTCCCTCTAGTTCCTACTCTTTACCTCCTTTCCTCCCTTCCTCCCTTTTTTCCTTCCTTCCTTTATCCAATTATTCGACAAATTTATCAAGCAACTACTACACCAACCATAAGTGCTGAGATACATAGAAAATAAGGCAGCAGTAGTTCTTGCCTTCATGGAGTTTGTATTCTAGTGGGGAAGACAGATTAAAAATAACAAGCAAACTTATACCTTAAAAGTTACACAGTGTTATGGGCATTATAAAGGAAACAGACAAAGGCTGAGACAGAGAATATTGGAAAAGATCTTTAGATAGAATAATACCTCCCTCCCTTCCCCTTCCTTCCTCCTTAGCCCCTAACTGTGCTTTCTTTTCTCCATTTACTGGTTTGTTTACTATCTATTTCCCTCAACTCGAATGTAAGCTCTAGGAGGGCAGGGGCTTTGCAGTTCACTGCTGAGCCTGCCCCACTGCAGGTTCTCAGTAAGTATTTGCTGGAAGACTTAGTATATGTGAAACTGGGGCCTGAGGATGAGAAAGAGCCACTGGTGAAGGCAGGTGGTGTCAGAGGTCCAGGTGGAGAAAACAGCAGGTGCAGAGGCTCTAAGGCAGGGAAAAGGGACAGAGAGCAGCCTAGAGTGGCTGAGTCAGGGTGAGCAAGGGGGCCAGCGACACCAAGTGATGACATTTAGCTGGCAGGCAGGGTCCCTAACGTGCCAGGCCTTGTAGGCTCTGGTCAGAGGGTTTGGATTTCATTCCAAGGGCAATGGGAAGCCACTAAATGCCTGGCTTTGCCACGACACTGGGATATGCCTCTCTGCTTTAGCAGAGTATAACTAAAATATTTGTGTGTGGTGGGGAGGTTTGAGATAGGGGTAATTCACATGGTGAGTTCTCATACAGATTTGTCCTCACCCTATGACCCATATTCTCCCTGTTGGGTGTGGAGGACCAGACTCCTTCCAAGCCTATTGTTTTGGGACCCAACAATTACCAGGCAACAAACGTAAAACTACACTCCCCTCTAACATGTGTCCTTATGTTTTGATATCCAACTTCTGGTGGTTGACTCAGAGGGTAAACCTCACTCCTGAAGTGGGGTCCAGAGCTGCCATTTTTAAGATGACAGTAGATCTGATACAGATTTGGTGACCTGGGGGAACATCTTTTATATTTTGTGATCTTAACATGAACGTGGAATCATGGCTTTCCCTTGAACTCTGCCCTTTGGTCTGATGGAGTGGAATTTTGCCCAGCTTGGTTCATTTTTACCAGACCTGTTTGGGCTCTAGTTGAGTCTTGCTGTGAGAAGTCAGGCCCTGTAAGAGCAGGAGAGGCCCCCCACAAGGGAGAGCTTGCGAGCTGTGCTGATGAAAAGGCCCACTGCGTCCCAGCGCTTGTCATCTGGTGGCCTTCTTTGGGGGGTACCTTCTGTCTGGCCTCGGACTCCTGCGGCTTTGGTGCTCTCCCTTCAGCAATCCCCACAACTGACCACAGCTTTTGGCTTGTTCCACTGGCAGCTCTTCCTGTCACTGACTGTTTGCACCGGTTGTTTCAGTCAGTGCAAACAACCTCCTTCTCACCCACCTACTTGCTTGGATACTGTTTGCCTTGCCCTTCCCACTAGGGAAGGCCTGCCATTCCGAGGCAGCATTTGTCAGCTCCCCTCAGGGAAGCCACGTTGTCAGCTGTCTCTGAAAGACCTATTTCCCTTTGCTCAAACTGGGGAATCCATGGGATTGACAGAGCTGGAAGGGGTGTGAGTAGCGTTAAACAGAAGGTGCCAGTGGACACTGGGCAGCTGGCAGACTCAGGAGACTATAACATAAGGCACATTAGAGATGCCATTTCCCATATTCCTGGAGCAGCCATGGGGATGGAGGGGATCCGTTTTTTCTTTTGATCGTGAGCAAAGGGCCCTGTGTAAATCTGATTACTGTATTTGAATTAAATTTGCAGCACATATTTAATAGAATACCTAGTTGTTACTGGGTTGCATGGCACTTAGGCACACCCTGTAAACAATTTACTGCTGTATCATTTCTTTTTATTTGGCTAAACCGTGTTTTGTTTTTCTCATCTATTTCTCTAGCATGTATAATTGGCATTGATGGTATTCCACCATGGTGCTATGTTAATTTCACATGAACACATCGCACTTTATAGCCATTATTATCCTGCAGAGGAAATTAGACACAGAGTCCATACACATAATTAACAAGTGGAAGGGGCCAGTACTGTGCTCCGATCCTGGGGTTCTGACTTCAGCCCACATTCTTTCAACAATACTGTGAGCTGTTGCATAATCACTCTCACCCAGCACACCTGAAGGTCTTAGGACTTCATCAGCCAGCAGCAAGGGGAGTGGCTTGGGCAGGATAAGGACATACATTCTTGCCCTTAATTGAAACAGAGCTTTGGATTCCGGGAGCCGTGGTGTTAGGGTAGGAGGGTGGGAGGGGTGAAGTAAGGTTTAAAGGAGGTGGGGCTGACAATACAACCCCAGTGCTCTATATTTTCCCTACTCCCACTCCGTCCCTGCACCTAAAAAATGCAGAATTCCCTGGCCAGAGAATGCCCCCCTCTTACTTGCATATTGCTCAAAGAGATACAACATTTTATTCCAAAACTAGAGTAAAAAGGCAGAGAGGTGGGAAAAGAATATAAAGCATCAGCCTCTGGATATGTGACTGCAGGAGACTGCAGGAGGATGCCTTAGGAGGGTGGGGGGCAGGTGGAGCAGTTAATGGGAGGTGTGTCGGCAGGAGATTGAAGAGAAGATGAACTTCCTCACTCACCAATGTTGTGATGTGGTCCTGAATGTTACAGAAAGATTAATCTCCTTGATAGTCTTTGCTATTTTAGAGTGCCATGCCTATTCCTATGGGAAGAGGAGTTTTCTCCACTTATTTCCTACCATGGAACTTCCATTAAGTGGCTTGCCAAGGACAGGGGTCACACTATCTCCGATGGCAATCAGAATTGCTTAGTGGCCAAAGGAATAAGCTGCTTACTTCCGACAGATGGAAGAGCAGCAGGAGTTTGTACTCTACTTCGTGGCGGTCATGTGAACACTTTATTTTTCTTGGTCATTGAACCTGTATATGACTGCAAAGAAGGTGACAAGGAAGTGTGAAAAGATACTAAAGCCAGCTGAGCAATCTGTCCTTTGCAGGCTTGGGAGCCCCGAATAAAAACTACTTCAGAATAGGTCAAATGGTTAGCTGGCCAGCACACCAGTTGGGTTGCTATGGTAACCAACAAACTGGCTTTCAAAGGCCCTGCCCCTGAAGAGGATGATGGCTTTTGTTTTGATATTTGTGAACTGCACTTCATCTGTTTCTCCAGTATTTATTTTCGAAGTTGTTAAGTAATGAATTACTCATTACCTGCAGTCCATCTTTGCTGGGGTTTGATGCTACCCTGGCCCCCACCTCCCTGTCTGCTGTGGTCGGTGTCTGGTGTGTAGTTCTGACCTCTCTCATAGGCTGCAGAGGTTTATGGGAACCACAGACAAGCATGAGGAGACCAGAGCTCTGCTGTGTGACTTTAACCACTGGGGCCATAAAAATATCTACCCTACCCACCTTATGGGGTGTTTTGAAAATATATAAAGCTTTAGATGTAAAGATAATTTGAAAATGTTTAGTGCATTATATTCACTTAAATGGAGCATAAAAATTTAATGTCTCAATCTTCACATAGAATGCTTATTATAGATGACTAACATGTTTCCTCTTAAGTGTCAGTCCTAACTGAATGGTAGTGGCTGCCTCTGTGTTGAGAAGGATTTCAAGGCTGCACCTAAGCTCAGCTGGCAACAGTGCCAATCACTTAGTGATGTCTGCTATGCGTGCAGGAGGATGAAGTGGCATCACAAGTGCTATGTATCAGCTACCTTGATTTAGGACATTGCTCCTTGTGCTGTATTTGGAAGTTGAGCATTCGTTACCCCCCTATAGCTTGTTTGGTGCTAGCCTGCCAGAACTGATTCATGGGAGATAAATACTAATATTTCAGGCTGAACTCTGTAATGATTTTGGTTTTTCAAAACAACATTTTGATTTCTTGCTGGTAAAAGTGAAATGTGTTTATCATTGGAAATTTGACAAATAACAGAGTAGCAGACAGAGAAATAACAGTCCATAATCTCATCATTCCTGGGTAACTTTTAATATTTTGGTTATGGATTTCTTGCCTTTGATCTGATTTATTATTTTTAAATGATCATTGGTTGCTGTATGGAGAATGGATTGTAGGTAGGCAGTGTGGATGCAGAGAGACCAATTGGGAGGCTCTTACAAAAGTCTAGGGAAGAGATGCTGGTGTCCTGGGCTAAGAGCTAAGTGTGGAGATGGTGAAAGATTACTGGATTGAGCATATATTTTGAACATAGGGGCAAGGGGACTTGCTGATGGATTGGATGTAAGGAAGGACGGCAGGAAAAGGACGACGTTCAGATTTCTAGTCCCATTTCTGGTGAAATGATGATCCAGTTACAGAGGTGGAAAACAATGGGAGAGAAGTGTGTGTGTGGTAGTGGAAATCAAGAGTTTAATTCTGGAAATGAGAAGTCTGAATGGAAATTTCACACCCCAATGAAGATTCTGAGTAGGCAGTTGGATATATGGTGAGAGCTCCGGGCAAGAGGACGGGACTGGGCATTTTAACCTAAGGATCATCAGCATAGAGAGGAGGAAAAAGAGATGACTGGTCTAGGGAAGTTAAATGCAGATGGAGACGAAGACTGAGCACCGAGACCTAAGGCCCTCCAAAATGTATCTGTTGGAAAGAGGAGGAGGATGCAGCATAAGAGACCAGCCAGTGACTAGTAAGAAGTCTAGGAGAGGGGGCAGTGGTTGGTACCAAGGATAGAGGGTAGTTCACGAGAATGAAAGTGCTCCCTCTCTCTTTGCACACATAACACTTACATACATATATTACATGTATGTACACATGCATATTTTTCACTATGTATATTTTTACATAAATATAGGGCTTTTTTCATTTATCATGAGCATTTCCTCATGCCCTTAAAAAACCTTCTAAAATATTATTTCAAGTATTCCATCCCTACGGATGTAACCTTCAAAGAAACATCCTTGTATGTTCATCTTGCGTTCCTTTAGATTCAATTCCCTGAAGTAGAATTACTGGTGGATATAAACATCTTTAAGGCTTTTGATCCATGCTGTCAAAGTACCTTTCAAAAAGGTTGTACCAAGGCTGTATACTCCAACCGCAGTTAACTGAAACCAAGTATTTGGCAACAACTGTTACCATCAGAAAAAAAAAGAAAAAATATATAATGCGATCTGATTTTTTTTTCCCATTTGCGTGACTTGATTAATGGAGGTTGAGCATGCTTCAGTGTAAGGCTTCTTGTGTGCAGTCTGAGTGGTGAGCAACTTGATCCCTGTATCCAAGCCTTAGGTATGAAAAAAATGAATGTAAACCTCACCCAAGTCAGCCATTCAGGGCAAGAGGGCTGGGGAGGAGGAGCAAAGGTGGTTCCAGGATAGTTCCTCTGGTGAGGGGTGAGTAGATCTTGGTCAGCAGTACAGGAGATTGTGTGGTTCCCACAGCTCGCAAGGCTTCCTTCCCTCCCGGCCTGACTTCCTGTGGCCAAGCCTGGGAAAGGGCGTGGTCACTGACAGGCAGAAGTAACTCATAAGCCCGGCAGTGACAGCCCAGATGTGATAGGTGGTGGAGTCCCTGTTGCCCAGTGAACAATTGCCCAAATTGCCCAACTAAACAACAAACAGAGGGATGCAGGCAGCCTGCCCCACACAGTGTCCCTTGCTGACTGGGTGGAGCCATTTCAGTTCCAACAGGCCTGGTCTCTGTGTAGAGACCTTAAGAATACTCCACCCAGCCTGTCTGGGCATCTGTCCAGCTGAAGTGGAAAGACCCTCTGTGTTGTGAAACTGCCGTAGGCCTCGGCATCTTTCTGTTGTTCAGCTGCATTGCAAAGGACAATTGCACCACGCTGTTATGCTCTGGTGTGGAAATTACAGATACTGAGGTGACAGGAATCCTTGAAGAACGTGTGGGACACAAAGATAGGTTAAAAATGGCGATTGTGGCAATCCAGTGTGCAATATCTCTCATTTTGTAACCATGCCAATAAGAACAGGAAATCTTAAAAAAAAATGCAACCCAAAGGAAAAAATGAAAGATCACAGTCCTTTGCTTTCTGGATGGCACCGACACTTGTAATGTTTTCTATAGTAGCCAAGAAAGAATTCCTGAGACAGAACAACCTTGGAAGTTAGCGCATGCCCCAAACCCAAAGGAAATCATTCTGTGAGAAGTTAAAAATGAAAATGGAAAGCATTCAATGGAAATAAGACTGGTACCCAGTTTCTTCGGATGTTTTTCTTTTTAAATTATAAAATAATATATGTCATTGTAAATCAACTCCTGGAGAAGTATATAAAGTAAAGCTGGTCTTTCCTTGCTCCCTCAAATGTCACTTCTACTTTCCAATAGTTTGGTGTATTTCCCCAGAGCTTTGTTCATGCCATTACAAACATTTATATAAGAGTATATTATATGGCTTATGTAGAGTATATTTATCAAACTGCCAGCATATAATTAGTGTTCCATAATATACACCCAAACATATAATTTTGAAAATGAAATTATACTATACAAATTCTGCAACTTGTTTTAAATTTTAAATGCAATTTCTTTTTGCCTCTTAGCAGGTGGTTTACTTTGATCCATGCTTTATAAAAACAAAACAGAAACTTTTTGAGCCAAAGACTACCAGATTCATTCATTCAACTATTTGTTGCCTGCCAACTATGTATCAGGCACTGTTCAAGGTGCTGGGAGTACATGAAATGATAAAGAGCATTGCCCTTGTGAAACTCACCTTTTAGTGGAGGAAGGTAGACAATGAACAAGTAGAATACATGGTGATGTCAGACGTTGCTAGCAGGGCATGTCAGGCCTCAGTGAAAAAGTGACATTTGAGCTGAGATCTGAAGGCGGGTGGGGTAATGCCAGGTGGATGTCTGGAGGAAGGGTATCCCAGGAAGAAGGAAGAGAAGGAAGAGTATCTGAGGAAGAAGGTACGTGGCTTGCTCAGACAGTAAAGAGGCAAGTGTGGCTGGGGAATGGTGAGGGCAGGGAGAATAGAGGAGGTGGTTCGAAAGGATTGTGAGGGCCTTGTAGGCCAGCTGGACCTTGGGCTTTTACTCTGAGTGGGACAAGATGTCACTCCGGGTTTTGAGCAGAGTACTCTCGTGAGCTGATGTAGATTAAAATATGATCCCTCCAGGCTTCCCTGGTGGCGCAGTGGTTAAGAATCCGCCTGCCAATGCAGGGAACACAGGTTCGTGCCCTGGTCCGGGAAGATCCCACATGCCGTGGAGCAACTAAGCCCATGCGCCACAACTACTGAGCCTGAGCTCTAGAGCCCGCAAGCCACAACTACTGAAGCCCGCACGCCTAGAGCCCGTGCTCTGCAACAAGAAAAGCCACCGCAATGAGAAGTCCGCGCACCACACTGAAGAATAGCCCCCCGCTGGCTGCACCTAGAGAAAGCCCACGCGCAGGAACAAAGACACGATGTGGCCAAAACTAAATAAATAAAATAAATAAATTAAAAAAAAAAGATCCCTCCAGGTACTGTTGAGAGTAGACTCTAGGGAGCAAGGACAGAAGCAGGGAGACCAGTGAGGAAGCTACTGCAACAATTAAGGGGAGTGAAGATGAGCTTTGGGTCAAGGTGTTGGCAGTGGAGATGGTGGCATTGTTGGATTCTGGGTCTATTTCCAAGGTAGAGTCAACAGGATTTGCTGATGGATCAGATGTGGGATGTGAGACAGAGCAAAATCGAAGATGACCTATCAGGGCAAAGCAACACATGAAGTATTCCTAATGAGAGATTTACTAGTCAGTACAAGAAATAAAAAACAAGAGAGTATGGATGACAAGGGAGATCAGGACATGGAGACCTGGAGGAGCATCACGGATCCTTCCTCCTTCACCTTTTGCCTCCACAATATCATGTGCTGTGCCATGTATGTGTCTTGTCCATACTAGCATTTCTCAACCCTGACCCTAAGACCCCCAATGGCAGAGAAGAGTAACCAATCATTCCCAGCTGTCTGAGCCAGAGCCCAAAACTTGTGATGCCTCCCACTACAAGTAAGGCATTGCATTATTGTCTTATATTTTCAAAAGAATGTCAGTGTTGGATTCTACTCCAAAATATCTGTGTTTCTTTCAATATATTCATTACTTATAATCAAGTTAAATTGCTAGTCTTGTATAATGGGTCCCTGACATACACCAAGAACCCCTAAGGAGATATATAAGGTTTTCAGATGCCATTCCCAGTATATGCCCAGGGGAACCTCCTCCTAAGAAGTGCTCCCTTATTCATTAATTGAACGGTCCCAGAAGCACCTACATGCTCTTGGGACCATGCTGTATACCTGTGCTGAGAAGAGCAGGTAACAGGTATGGGCACACCACCCAGTATTCTTCTCACCAGCTTGGGCTTTTTCATCTCTACACCACAGTACAGGCCCTTCCTTACAAATAGAAATATACCTTTCTTCCTTTCTTTTACCTGACAACGTTCTACCCATCTTTGGCTTTTTAACCTTTTAGAGCCTTACTCAAATTTCACATCCTATTCATGATGCCTTATGTTACCATCAAAGTGATAACTCATTCCAGTGAATTCTTAGAGTGCTTATTTTCTGTGCAGAGGTATTATACACACTGGGAACAGCAAAGTTTTGGAGTCAGAAGAGCAGAGCTTTGAAATCAGATTTACTGAAATTTTAATGCACGTGCTGCCATTACCTATCTGTGATCTTAGGCAACTTTCTTCATCTCTCAGTCTGTAAAATGGAGTTAAAAGCAGGGCAGGATGATTAAGTGAAAAACATATGTGAAGCCCTAGCGCAATGTATAGGCATTTGATAAATGTTAGCTCCCTTTCCCCCTTCACCTCTTAATTTGTCACTTTTAATATTCTACCTTCTACGATTCTACCTTTTGAATTGTTACATGTTCTGTCTCTTGAACTAGATAATAAACTCTTATAGGTTAGAAACTACATCTATTTCTTGACATTCCCAAAAGCATCCATCATGGTGCCTTGAACGTGGGAGATGATTAATAAATTTTTGCTGATAGATTGATTGATGGTTTCTTGGCAAGGTTAAAGCTGAAGGACATACTGCTCTCTGGAGTCAAGCACATAGCAATGAGCTTCAAAGAAGAAAATGAGCCTCAGAGTTCGTGGGGGAAGGTCATTGCCTAGCGCCTCTGGGAGACACGCTGCTGATGGATGAGGAGGATGCTGGACCGGCTCTGCTGTGCGGGTTGCAGATCCTGCTGGCCACTACGGAATGGTTACCCAGCCACACAGGGAGATCCTGATCACCCCACCACAACCAAATTCTTTTGGCAAAGCATTTCAACAGGCTGTCACAGTGGTACATGGATTGACTGATTGCACAGCTGTTATTGTGTGCTTACAAGGGAAATTAGGAGTAATTAATGGGCTGGGGATCAATAGCAGTACTATATCGCAGGGAACGATTTAATTTTCTTTCTGCGTTAAGAGGGAAGTGCAAAGATCTCACATAGTTAGAAGAGATGGATCAGAGTCATAGATATGAGCTGCTAAATTTCTTGGCTTATATAAAAGTTTAAATTTTTAGTTTCTATTTACTTTTTGAAAAGGTAATGAATGCAAGCACATGGGAAGTCAATACAAAATGGTATAAAATGGTTGCTCCCTAGAAGCAACCATTGGTAGTGTCTTGGGTGTGCTTCTATAAATGATGCCGTGTGTGTGTGTGTGTGCGTGTGTGTGCGTGTGTGTGCGTGCGCGCGCGCGCGTGTCCCTTAGATAGAAGGATTTTCAAGAATCCAAGAACTTCCTGCAGGTCTGCTATGTCTTTTTGGTTCATCCCTATATCTCTGGTGACTAGAACAGGGGCCAGCCTGTACTGTCCAAAATTCATTGTCAATAATTATCTGTTGATGGACTGACTAGATCTATTTTAATCTATGACTGACTAGATCTATTTTAATCAGTGACTGACTAGATCTATTTTAGTTTTTAAGTGATTTGCATTAGCTTGGTACATCTTGTGAATTAACAAAAGACATACAATTTGACATGTCTAGAGAATAGAGCATTTTAATTAATTCTAATGTATTGGTACAATAATTTAAAACCACTGATGCAGAAACTGCCTGTTTGAATATTCTCCACTGACTGGAGGAGCTCCTGGGAAAATATGTACCACCTGAGTTTAAATAAGGATTGGCTAATAAGCAAAAAAGAACATTAAAAAATATGTCAGAACACATGCAAATTAGTGTGCTTATTGCAAGTTGTTACTTTGGGAGACTGTATACTTTAATTGCCTCTGAGTTTATAAACCACGTGTTACTATGGCTGCTGCTACATCTATTTTTGCTATTGATACTACTACCAATTTTACTATTTATTTAGTAAATAGTATGTACCAGCACCATGGAAGTATTTTACGCACACTATCTCATCACATAGCAACATTATCAGGTAGCAATTATTATCACCTGCATTTTATAGATGAGGAAACTGAGGCACAGAATGATTTCACAACTTGCTTACATTCACAAAGCTAATAAAATAGTGGAATGGGGATTGGGGTGCAGCTTGATATCAGAGCACATACCTCTGATCAATACTTCAAAGTCACATCTCATTTTTGACTAGCAATGGAGCATTCTTATTGATCAAACTTCCTATTTGCCAGATTTAGCTCCAAATGATGTTTGATTCTATCAACAAATGAAATCTGTCTTCAAAAAGAATGATGTTTTGTTAGCACTGTGGCTTTTCAAAAGATATGTATCAGTTGCTAAAATCAATTCAAAAAGAGGAACTCCCAAAATGGTTTGCATCATTAAAATAAGTGATCAGCTTCCTAAGTTTTCTACTTTGAAATGGGTAATACCCATTTGTGTGTATATACATGCGTGTTTGTTTTTTAAAAAATCTGTCCTTATATTTATTGTCACATCTCATATATTTATTTAAATAACAGGGAATTTGGGGAGTTTCCTGTCAGATTTTTATAATCAGAAAATACCAAACTGCTTGTACTTCTTCCACTTCATCATTGGGGCTTTATGATCCAGATAGTCCTAGGCAAATCTGCAAATTATGCAAAATGTCTTGCAGCATCCCCTTCTTTCAGCACTTCCCTTTAATTATTTCTCCATCTACTCTCTCTCCTCCTCACTCAAAAATGCCAAGGGTTCAGAGAGCCTCAGCAACCACGTGTAGAGCAAGTTCAAGGTCCCACCCTGTCCTATCCTTTCTGGGTGCTCCTTTCATGTGCTGCAAAATTATCCTTCTTTTTAGCTATCTGACCAAAATTCTATTCTGACAGGACAACCAATAGCATGTAATTTTTAGGAGAAAAGACAGCAGAGGAAAATGAATCCACAGCAAGGTGTGAATGACTGATAACTCTAGATAAATATAGAGGTCCTGGCACTAGCACTGATATTCAGAAAGAGAAATTTATTAGGCCAAAAGGAGTATATTCATTTTGGGCTGAATACCATTCTTGTCCTTCCTCAACTGTAACAGATCCTACATGGGGACCTTTCTCGTCCTCCCTCAACTGAAGCTTATCTTACATCAATGGCTGGACATTAATCTAAGATGACACTAGATACCTGCTTCCATTTCTGGAGTATTGTGGGAGCACTTACTTATTTTGGTTGGCAAAGGACGGGGAGGAGGAGGTGGGGGGAGGCAAGTCTTCCAAGGAGACCCTCAGGTGTGTTCATGAGAAATGCACTGAATTTATTATTCTGGAGAGGATTGTTTGTTGTGGTGGTGGTGATTGTTTTTGTTTGTTTTTAATAGGAAGAAACTGAAAACCTTAAGTGGTCTTTACCTTGTTGCCTTTAACTATGCTTTTGATTTATAGGGTGTCTGTGGTTCCCTGACACACCAACTTTTCTGCCAGTTTCAAAGTGAAATAGTATTGGGGGCATGCCACCTAGTGGCGATAGCTTTTGGTTTATTGCTCATTGGAAGAAAGTAAACCAAGTCCTAGTAAATCAGTCTCCTAGGCTTGAAAGCCACACAGAGGCCATCTGGGTCATCCTTTAGCTTTTACGTAAGCAGGCAAGTACATCACCTTTTCTGTGGACCCGAGACAGAAAAGACAGGCAGTTCAAAGCCACTGGGGCTCAGAAGCCCACTGACTCCCAATTCCCTGGTGAAATTTGAACTTCAGCGGCCTGCATGCCTGGAGACACAACCCTGTATCCCCACAGGCTTTTTGGCAGTCCAAGCAACAAATGTTTGGAAGAGGACAAGGTTCTTTCTGGGTCCTGGCCTCGACTTACTGCCTGTCCTCTCTCTGACCTCTTTTCTTCCCTCTCCCTCCACCCATACCCCCCTTTCTCGGCTGCTGCTGGCCTGCTCCACATTCCCTGCTGCGTTTACTGCTTTTCTTCCATGGTCATGCTTTATGTCCCTAAGAATCACCATATAATTCTTCTAAAAACTTGCCACAATTTCCTTTTTAAATTTCATTTTTACTTTTTCTCCCGAAAAGGAAAAGGATTTATTCTTAATGTGGAACACTTAGAAAATGGAGAAAATCACACACAGACACCACACCACCATCATCTAAAGATAATCACTGTTAACATTTTGGCAAAAATCCTTACTGCCCCTTTTTCCTTATTTGTGTGTGCCTGTAGTTTTTAAAAAACAAAGAACAAAAATGATATAAAATACTTCTCACTTAGTGATAGATCATGAGCATTTTCTCATGTCAAAAAATGTTTTTCTATTACACGATTTTAGTAACTGCATCATAGGATACACCAGAAGGTACTTAATTACTGTTAAATTCCAGGAAAGTGAGAATGGTGGGGAATATTTTAAATTCATAGTCACATTCAGTTCATACTTTATTGCACATCTGTTGTGTGCTATGCTCCTGCACAAGGCAATTTTCATATTCATAATCACATTTAACCTTCACAGGGTCCCTATGACCACCTACGAAGCACTGCGATGACATTTTGCAAAAGAGGAAATTGAAGGTCTGAGAAGTTAAGTAGCTTGCCCTAGATCACACAATCTGTAAGGGGGAGACACAGAGAAAGAAAACTTTGGTCCTTGGATCTACAGCCCCTCAGCCACTTCCTGAGGTCTTAGTAGATCCTAAGCATGAACATAGCTTCTCTGAGATTCTCTCTTTGTTCTCTTAATATGACTAGAGAGAACCTCCCACAAGGAGGCTAGCGTCAAAAGACCTTAGAGCCAAGGTGGGGAATGTGAAATAGGGTATGAGAAAGTGGAAGGAGAGCCACCTAGGAAAGGACTCCTGGGTTTTCACAGCCCCAAGAATAATAATTGCTAAGTGCTCTGTATACATTCTCCAGTTTTATTCTCACAAAACATACTAATAGAATCTTATTTTAAGGTTAGAGCAGTAGTTGGTCCAAGGTCACCCTGCTGGTAGGTGGCAGAGGCAGAATTAGAACCCAGTTTGTCTGACTCCAAAGCCTTCTCAACTACTATACAAACTTCCTCTCCATGTCAACTATTTCTAAGAATTTTATAGTGATATGGTCACAGGTCTTATTACCCCTGGTTTTGAAGGTGTGTTTGAAGGGATATGGGACAGATGAATGAAGAGGAAGAGAGTGAGACAGAAGACTAAAATGAAACAAAGCCCAGAAAAAATATAAAAAGCCTGAAAAAATGCCAGTTGCAATGAAAGTAACCTATGGGTAAGATGGACTGGTAATCTTCGACACAAAGTTTGGAAGGCAATGCTGACCCGTTGAAAATGCTAAAATTTTGGCTTTTCTTGTTTTGTAAGCAAAGGCGAAACATGTGAATAGTAGTTAGCAATGGTTTTTCCTCCATAGAATGCTAGTACATTTTTCAAAAATGATTAGCTCAAAATACTCATATTACTTATCATGAAACCAATGAAATAGTCTTTCATACTGATTATTTCACAAATTTATACTGTAGAATGAAAGATGAACAGAAATACTACTTTTCAGGCATTGTGCCCATTTGGACTGCTCCTGTCTTGGTTTTTTAATCTCTGAAATAAAATGGATAATATTCTCTACTTCACAGGCATTGTGAAAATTAAAGAATAAATACTAAGAGCTTGGGGAGGGATTAAAGGGGTATGTTAGCATATACTATCATTATATCCTCATTCCTATTCTGAAGTCATAATGCTCTGATGGTGACACGGTTAGTCATCACCATGGAAACCAATGATATATGCTATCTTTTGCTCTGGGGCCTCTCTCCATCCTCCAGGCAGTTGCAGACACTGCCGCAAAAATAAGATTAACTCCCTCTTCTTACCGTTTTTAAGTTCTTTCACTGGTTTACAAATGCCTTCTCTACTAAACTTTTCCTTGAATGCATTCCTATACCTCCACCACCAACTTTCTTCTCTTGATTATCCCCTACTCATTTCCATAGGCATGATTCTGGGCAGCATTTTTTTTTCTATTTCTTTGTTCACTTCTACGTTGTTCTTCTTTTCCTCCTTCTAGGTGGGAGCAATCTTTGTTGATTCACCAAGTTGTTCCTTATCCCTCTTAATGTTTGCATGGAGAAGCCAAGCTTAACGTTGAACTTTGTTATTGCAGCCAATTACTGCGATTTCAATGTCTGTGCGGTGTTTTGCTTTTCCCATCCTGCAAATAATCCCCTTTAAAACATTCTCTCACTTTGGTTTCTCATTCCCAGCAGGCGGCTAGCATCTAAGCGGCTGACATCTTGCTGCAGAGAGGCTGTGAGTATGTGAAAAGCACTACAAAACTGCAGGAGCGGCTGGCTAAGCCTCTGACAGGGAGGAAGAACAGGGAGCTTGGCTGCAAAGTGGGTGCTCTGAGGACAAGTTTTCCTGTCTTTAAAATCTCTGTACCTGGCCTGGTTCTAACTCAAGTTCAGGCCCGAGTAAAAGCAGGCCTGTGTATCTCCTGAAGTTCTGGGCAGCGCCCAGTGCGGGGGGCCAGTGGGGGTTGTCGGGCAGGACTTCAGGTGCCATCCTTCCCTTAGCTTGCCAATCTGGGGCTGGAAGTGAAAGCCTTGAGTTGACGTCTATGTCTGGCTTAACTCCCGGTGCCCACATGCACCTTCTCCCTCTGCCTGCCAGATGATCTTCTCAATGCTGGTTCTCATCCCAAATGCCAAGCTGAAGGTAGAATAAGTCATTGCATTACTCTCCCACACCCCAGCATTTGCAGGGGGCAGGTGACCAGAGGCAAGGCTGGCTGAAGCCTCATTTAGTTCCTCTGGTTTTGCAGGCACAAAGGAACTAGAATGAGTTGAATCTAAAGTTAAACTAAACCAGAGGACAGAAAGCCATTCGCTTGGTGTCCTCTATGGTAATCTGCCCTTTTAGAATAAGAGACAAGTGGGCGGCAGTGGCCCTCATGGCTCACAGCAGGCCAGGACCTTCAGCATTTCCTGCATTTCCCTCCCATCTCCCTCATTGCAATGAACCCTGTAACACGCCATGCCAGGCACTGTATTAAGTGCTTTACATACATCTCTTAACTGTATACCTACAATAATTACTATTATTATTTTAATAAACACTATTATTATGTGTTGTTATTTCATTTTTATAGATGATGAAACAGGTTCCCTAACCATTTTGTAACTCAGGGCTTGATACATATTGAGGGCTCAAGAATGTTTGTTATTTAACTGAAAATTTGACCAGTTCTAGGGAGTTAGTCCCATCACGGTGGAAACCCTGGACTGGGATGAAGGCAAGTGTTTTCCTTAAGAGTATGGAGATATTGACTCAACACTAGGCTCCAGGAGTTTTCTGAGGGCTACTTTCTCTTGACCCTCTTACAGTCCTTGGCTGGGTCTGAAAATTAAACTGAAAAAGACAGATTAACATACCAAAAAAAGCATACAAATTTATTGAATATGTTTTATGTGATATGGGAAACTTCATAAGGAAATGAAGATCTGAAGAAACAGTTAGACCTATGTAATTTTATGCTAGGTTTGATGAAGAGTGGTCAATGTCGAAATATGATACGTTAGGGAGTATGAAGCATGTATAGTAAACTGGGGCAAACTTAACAAGGTCTGTTTGTTAGGATTCTTTAAGGGTCCATTGGTCTTCGGAGGTAATGGTATTCCTTTCCCCTGGGGTATAGGGAAGGTACCTCTCACTTGAGGGTTTTATGACTTTTCTGGGGAGAAGGCTGTGGAGGGAGAAGGTGAGGGTGACCTTCCTGTTTCTGCTGTTTTCTCAAACTCCTTCAGCTGAAAATATTCAATATGCCAAGATGCCATATTTTGGGGTAGCAAGTTCCGAACCCCATCAGGGTCAGTCAGCCTTCTCTTTGCTGCTATTTGATTACAGAGTGGCTAGAAAAATCCCTTCCAATTACTTTGTAATGCTCAGATTTGTTAGGTTCTATTTCAGCACACCACAATGTGTTGACAGGTGCAGCTTGTAAAGACATCTGTGTGGCCCAATATACTGGCTTCAATCAGGGAAGATGGTTTCTTCACTGCAGGGCATCCTCCAACCTTTAATATGCTAACATGCATTGAGTATCTCCTAAAGGGGGACATAAATGTTTCATCAATTCTAAGCAGCACTTTCCTCCCACATTTTGTCATCTCTGAAGCTAGGATGCTTCTTATGGACAGAGGCATCTTCCAGTGGCTGTTCATCAAGCAGCAGTTGTGCAATGGTAGACACTGCGTGGGCACATATGAACTTGGTCAGAGCTGTTGTCGTCATACGTCAGTTGAGTTAGGAACATTCTTAGAACAACATATGTGATGTTTAATTGCTCTTTAAAATGTCTTTATAAAGATGACACCATGATTTGGCGCTGGAATGAAAAGTTACTGTATATGCCAAGAGGTATGAAAACAGAGCAGTGGGCGTGTATGTATGATGTTATAGCAGCCAAAATTCATCATGCAGGGTTAACAGCCATGCCATATTTTCTTGCAAAACAATAACCAAGTGCTTGATAGAACTTAAGAAAGGACAATACCCAGTGGTTGAGGCTATATTGTGTTATTGAGGTAGGTGCAAAACGATTGCCCACCACAGGCCAGAGAGCAATGCAACAAAACTCAGGAGAACTGCCAAATCCCTAGAAGAGCATCGTGTCCTAGTTTAATTGGCATTGTTTTTTCTTTCTTAGTGGTATGTAATCGATAGTTTATAGGTTTGATGAAATATGTTAGTGTAAAGCATTTCCAATCTTATTTGACCACAGGCTCTTGTTTCCTCAGGAACGTCTCTTGGAACTAGTGTCCTGTGGAATATAATTATGATGATACCTACCACTTATGATCGTCCAGTCACTTTAAATACTTCACCTATATTACTGAAATGAATCCTCACTACCATCTCATGAAGTAGGCACTATGATTATCTCCACACTGCAAATGAGGAAACCAGGGCATGTGGAGATTGACAAACTTGCCTAAAATCACACAGCTGGTGTAGTAGAGCCAGGATTCAAACACAGGCAGGTGGCCCCAAAGTGTGCGTACTTTACCACCACAGCAACGTAGTTGGGGAAACTCTGTTCTAGCCACAGACTGGAGGAGGAGAGTGCAGCCAATCTGACCCATGGTTAAAAAATGAGTAAGTACCACAACTCCCACTGACTCTTAAAATATTCAGCAGGAACCTACAAGGGGAAAAAAAAAAAAAAGATTTTCCTGCTCTTTGCTGATACTGTGAATACATTATTTCCTTTTGTATATACCTAGACAATCTGCATTCCCTCCAGGTTATGAAGATTAAGAAGAAAGTCACTTTCAGTGGAAGACTGAAGCACTACAAATGTAATCTGAATAAAATACCAGGAACAAACCAAATAAATATCAGCCCCAATTCAGGTCATACCTGAATGCTCTGAAAGAGTCCTTACCTTACAGGTTTGCTGCTCTAGTGAAGGGTAAGCTAGTGCTTTTTTTCACGGGGTGGGCGGCGGTGGTGGTGATTTACAGAAATAAGACCACTTTGTGCCACTCTTCCCATCTCTTTTGACTAGCTACTATTTGTGAGATAAATTTCAGTGAACCAGATGGACTTACTGATAGGTGTAACAATCTCCTATTAGCTCAGCCCCTAGGGAAGAGGCAGGTGACAGAATGATTTTGGCAGTGAAATGAAACTGAGAACAAAAGGTGGTGTCATTGCTTGGAGCAGCAATGCTCTTCAGGCCCCATCAGCTCAAGTTTCCCAGGCAGGTGACTGTGAGGATGATTCTGCATATTCCATCTCCCTAAGAGGTTTTGAACTCTGCAATGGGCTTTCTCCACATGTGGGTTGCTTCCTGAGATTAGTTTGGCCTTCCTGAGATCTGTCTGGCCTTATAAAAGCTGCAAGTGAATACAACAACTAGTACCTATGGTAATTTAAGGAAATTATACTCTTCAGGAGACAAAATGCTGTCCAATTGCTCTTTATCTGTGCCAGCTGGGTAAGAAAGGAAGATGATTCATAGCCCAGTCCAGTGGGACCAGTGGAAGACTTGATTACACCTTGGTTCCAGGCTGTCTTGTGGAGCAAATGCCTTGGCGTTTGTGGGGTCCAGAAGGACTGTAATGATTAAACCTAGTCCAAGATTTAGCTTGGCATTGGCTTTTATGAGAGAGAACACACAGGTGTCAGACCAGTTGTGGACAGGATCTTTTCTGTACATCACCCAAGAAGGATGAAAGATATGGATTCCACTTTAATATGTGAATTGTAGCTGCAAAAGAAATCAGATGGAGATGGCTATCTTTATGGCAGCTGGCTAAATGGCAGCTGGCTAAAATAAAAACAAAGGAGACATTACAATTTCCGGGGTTAAGAGAAAGCTAACAAATGGAAAGTTCATTACAATAACTCATCCTTGTGTACAATAGCTGCTCCATACATATATTATGGTACAAACCAATTGGTAATAAAATTTTGACAGGGTTCATTACACTAAGTTTATAAGTCAAGCGTTTGGGCTTAAGCATTAGGGACACTCTTTGTTCCAGAAAGCTGCAAACTAGAAGGACTTGATAAGAAAGTACTAGAAAGAGTCCAGCTGTTAGATATTATTCATGTTTCCTTTGAACATACTATACAAGGCATGTATAGTTACAGAGAGAGTATCTGAGGAGATTAAAAACCATGGTTATATTAATGCACGCCTGTCTCAGGGGAACTGTATTCACTTTTCTGTCACAATGTATGCTTCCTGCAGCTTCTCTGCTTCATCTGGCAGGTTGCCTTTGGAATCTGTAATGCCTCAAGTCACTTTCAGCAGTGTTGGAGGATAGAAGCCATTAAGGCAGAATAGATGCTAGAGGCAAGATAGCGAATAATCCACTTGAACGCCAGTCAGGAATGCCTGTGGCAGCTCAAACCTCCTCACACGCAAATATTTTTCTGGAGGTAGGATGACATATAACTAACTACTGTTTCAAAGTGCTGTTAATTGTTTGTCATAAAATGAAATGTGAAGTTTCCCACCTGTATGGAAATCATCTGAGCTTAGCAAAAACATATTCAAATACTAATGAGGTGGTATGAAATATTAATTATATTACAAGGCTTCTTAATTCTCATTTCATTTTTTAACTTACTACTGTAAGCAAAGATAACCATTTCAAGAACTTTTTAACCAGGTCTGCAAAACCTGTGTGGCAACCAGGGCAGATCCTCTGAAGGGCCAGCCTCTTACTGGGCAGAGTTTTCTGAGGTAACAGGCCACTGCTTTTCCCTCCTCTAACAAAAAGCCAAGAGGTACAGATTCCTATTCAGGCCACAGAAAATGACTGATTTGTTCAACTCTTCAACTCACCACCTTAGTTGTGTGCTGGAGACAAGCTACAGTCTTTCCTTCATACACAGGAGGTGATGAGTGTTGCGGGAAGGGGAAATCCCAGCTTTTGGGGATGGTGCTTTCAGTGTTAAGAGGGCAGGCTCTTCAGCCAGCCATGGAGGGACCACTTGGCCCTATTGCACTCTCTTCTGAAGAGTGAAGACCTAGAGTTCAGGTAGGTGTGGGCGAGTTGTTATTTGCGGGGAATACTTAACTGATTTTCAGACACAAGTTAATACAGCCCTTCATCATTTGTATATATACAAACTGTTCCTTGTGGCAAGATAAAGAAAAGAGTACGTGACTTTCAGAGCATGCCATGGAACATGAGCCTCCTAGGGCAGGGCAATTGCCAATTTACACAGTTGTTATTTCATAACAACTGATGGTTTTGGTTGGGTGAGCTCTCAAAGCAATCCTAGTGACCTCACTTATAAAATGGGAGTGGGGAGGTGGAAGGTGGGATGAGATGCTTTTTCAGGTCATCTCTGTGATTCATTTAGAATCAGAAAAATAAAGAGAAGACAAATTGCATCATTGTTTTTTAAGTGATCCCTATTTATTACTTTCCCTTCACAACCCAGAAATGCAGTTATTATATTTTGTATAACAAGTGAGGATGAATCCTAGGATTTCTTTTCCTTGGGTATTCAATATATTTTCTACAATATAGTCTTCGTAGATTATATTTTGCATTCCTTCATATATCTCCATATGTAAAGATTACTCTGGGTCAGCAATTAATCATGGGCGAGTTACTTAATCTCTCTGTGCCTCAGTTAACTTGGTTGTAAAATGGGGTTAATAATATTTCTACTTCATAAAATTATTGTGAGGATTAAACAAATTAATAAATGTAAAACTCCTTAGATGAGTACTTGGTATATAATGTGTATTATTATTATTACTATTATTTTATATTGTCATCAAGGCTTTCTGAATCTTTACCATTTACTTATGTCTTCCCTATGTGTATAGTAGGGAAGAGGTGGAGCAGGAACGCTGAAGTTTAGGAAACATTACAACCTTCCAGGATCTTATCTAATACACACAAAATATGACATATTTAAAACTACATGAAGTAATATGCTACAATATGTAATCCGAATCAAATGCTGGTTTTAGGTGCTGCAGTAACACAAAGAATGAGATTAAGTGGGTTTATGCTCTTCAGGGAGAGGGTTGAGTTTGAGCTGGGCTGAAGAACAGGTAGAACTGAGTTGGATGAAGAAAAGTGAGGAGGGCATTCCAGATGAGGACAACATGCAAGAAAGCAGAGGCCAGAAAGAGTGTGAGATGGTCTTGGGGCAGTGGGCGAAAGAGCTGGCAAAGCAGAAGAGTGGAAGGAAATAAGATTGCACAGAACGGAGCTTCATTATGGAAGTTCTAGACAATTCTCTCTACTTAGAGGACTCTCCACCTTATGGAAGTGGAAAGAGAGGAGAACAGCAAGCTTCTGAGTGAAGGACAGAGCAACAGACAGAGACTCTTAGAACATTTCCAGGGCTCGGGGGTTGGAGGCTGAGCCCATGGGGACTACTGAGGAGGTGGCTGCTCTGGCTGTGGCAGTGAGAGGACATGGGGGCCAATGGGGGCCAGTCCAGGGCACAGCAGAGGGAGGGAGAGGAAAGAAAAAGAGTAAGTGGCATTTCGAGGAAAAGTCAGGCAAGTTAGCAAGGCCTGTCTGTCACTGACTGGATAAAGGAAATTAAGTAGCAGGTAAGTCAAAAATTATTTCCAATGTTCAAATCGGTGGGTCTGAGAATTAGAGACCCCATAGAAAACTGGAGGAGAACTGATTAAAGGGGGAGAGAAGCAAATGAGGAGTCTGGTGTTGTATAAATATAGCTGGCAGTGACAGTATGACCTCCAATAATGATAGTTGATGCTTATTATTTACTATGTGCCAGGCACTATGTGTTTTACACATGTAAACTCATTTAATCCTCATGGAAACTGTTTGAGATAGGTACTATTATTATTCCCATTTTATGAAGGACAAGAGGTTAAGCAGTTAATGCAGTTTATAGAGTTGACTGGGATTTAAACCCAAGCTGTCTGATTCCAGTGCTTGTGCTAGACCACCACTGTGCTTAGTACTCTCAGGAAGTCCAAACTCTGGCAGGAAGTGAAGACTGAAAACAACAGTTGGGAGTCATCAGCACAGAGGTGTTAACTGCAGTTATGGAAATGGATTAGCTTTCTGAAGAAGGCAGGCAGATAGGAGAGCAGATGGCCAAGAATGCATCCTGGGGGAGGTCCACCCTGAGAAGTCGAGCACAGGGAATGTGCAGAGCCCCAGTGAGGGCAAACAGACTGTGTGGGGCCAAGGGTGGGAGCCAGGAGACCATACCAGTTCAGGCAAACATTATCAGTGGCTTAGAGTTAGTATAGTATCAGTGGAGATAGTGCAAAATGATCCGATTATTGATAAACCTTGAATACATATCAGACAAGACTTGCGGATGAATTGGATGCCAAATGTAAGAGAAACAGAAAAGTTAAGGATGAAGCCAAGGTTTTCAGCCTAAACAACTAAAAGGATGGAGGGGGAAACTCTTAGATGCAAGGGTGAGAAATTAGGGGTCATTTGGATTGAGTAATATTAAGATGCCTTAAAGACATACAATTGGAGATATCACATGTATTTCTTTGCTAAATAAATTTAGGGGCGCGAAATTGCATGTTCAAGTTCATTCTCATCAATACTATGCATCTATCTCAAGGGCCAGACTAGTGACCAGATTTTAAGGACCATTTCCAACCCTGAGACTTGACAATCCAATAGCCCTCTCTTCACAACTAAAGTAAAAGCTATTGATTCTCTCCTTTTAAAATTCCTACAGGAACTTTTCTTCCCCATATGTATTCCCTTCCTTTGCCACATTGCCTATACCACTTACAGTGGCTCTGTTTCCCTGACAGAACCATTCTGATATAGTATATACAGTCCTAAGAGATGTAGCAAGCACTCAATAAATATTAGACAATAATAACACTAATCAGAAAACGTATGTTCATAATAAACTTGAGACTAACAGATTAATGATGTTGGAAATGGGTGGGACTTCCCTGGTGGCGCAGTGGTTAAGAATCCACCTGCCAATGCAGGGGACACGGGTTTGAGCTCTGGTCCAGGAAGATTCCACATGCCGCAGAACAACTAAGGCTGTGTGCCACGACTACTGAGCCTGCACTCTAGAGCCTGCGAGCCACAACTACTGAGCCTGTGTGCCAGAACTACTGAAGCCCGCGCACCTAGAGCCTGTGCTCCACAACAAGAGAAGCCACTGCAATGAGAAGCCCACGCACCACAATAAAGAGTAGCCCCCGCTTGCTGCAACTAGAGAAGCCCGCGTGCAGCAACAAAGACCCAACACAGCCAAAAATAATAAATAAATTAATTAATTAATTAAAAGAAAAAGAAAGAAATGGGTGAAGGGGGGCAAAGGTACAAACTTCCAGTTATAAAATAAGTAAGTCATGGGGATGTAATGTACAGTATGGCAACTATAATTGACAATACTATATTGCAATTTGAAAGCTGATAAGAGTAGATCTTAAAAGTCCTCATCAAAAGAAAATAATTTTTGTAAGTATGTATGAGAATAGATGTTAACTTATTGTGGTGATCGTCTTGCAGTATATACAAATATCAAATCATTATGTTGTGCACTTGAAGCTAATATAATGTTATATGTCAATTATACCTCAATAAGAAAAGAAAAAACAAAGATTGTTAAACCATGTGAGTTCCACTGTTTAGGAACAGCAAATACGAGGAGTCGTATAAAAGGAGACCATTCTTAATACCTAATAACAAGAACTGCTCACGCTTCTATAACACTTTTCAATTCACAAAGTGTTTGCACATACCTTACTGCATTTGGCTAAGGTGAAACACATTTTGGAAACAGACACTTACTTTCTTAATAATAAAAGCCCATGATCAAGAGAACAGCACAACTATAATAACAAAGTGGCTTACATTGTAAAAAGAACATTTGTTTGAAACATGGATTTGTTCCACAGAGTTTTCTCTCATCAGAAGAGAATGAAGCTGCCCTCTGGCTCATGTGTTCTCTTGTGCTATGGTGTGAGCCTTGGATCACAAGGAAGTAGTAAAAAACCCTAATGACCATCCATATTTCAATAATTGCAGAGTTTAGCTTTCCAATTAATTTACTGAGCACACACTTGATGACATGTATGGTAGTAGCCAATTTATAAATGACTTTAATTGGAATTAATTTTAGGGAGCCAGTATTTTTTCTCTTTTTGGCTCACCAATATTGACAATTTTCCTTAATACTGTGTTTTAGACACCTATAGGTAGAAAGACAAGTTCTGGGCCCAGATGCTCAGGTCCAGTTTCTGTTTTCCTTGCTCCCTTCTAGAGTAGGGGTTCCTGTGCTCGTCTCAGCTCCGATTCCCATCCTTCTTTTGCCTTTTGTCCAATTCCCATCAGCAGGATGTCCTGCTGGCCCTTGGATCCAGCTCTCCTAATTGTTTGCTTGGCAACAACTCTACCAGAATCTCTGGAAATACAAGGCTACGGATGGTCTTCTGCAGAGGCCCATTATAACACCATGCCACACGGTAACGTTGAGGAGACCAGCAGAGGGAATGAAAGGGCACAGCGAAATTCAGGCCTAGTGCCTGAAATGAAGGGCACTAGTGCTGACAGGTACCCATCTTCACTCCTGAAGGTTTGGGGCCTAAGACTCTAATGGTTGCACTGAGACTAGCTCCCAATGGGAACAGAGGTTTTTTGGTCTATGGCTTCAAATATATGCTACTAGTTGGGAACACTGACTGCGCAGTAGGAAGATGCTTACAATGATGCGCTGTCCAAATCCTGCTGCTACTGGCTGTGCTCTCTGCTATCATCCCCCTTAGGGATCACCTTCACTGCAGACAGCCACCTTGCCCAAGGCCATGCCCTTCCTAGGGAAGCCTATTATGGCCCAACGCAGAACAACTCTGACAGGCCATGTTAGTTCTGGACTCCCCAGGGGGTTGCCTGAGGCTGTGGTCAGGCCCGCCTTGCATCTTGACTTCTGCTCACTCCTGCTCCCTTGCTCTCCCTCCACAGCTATGGACCCCCAGGGCCTTCACTAACAAACATTCAGCACATGCAACTACATCCCGGGGTCTGCTTCCCAGAGAACCCAGTCTGCCACAGACTGCTCTCTATATGGCCAGTATGTGTTGCTATCTCTATTTTGCCATTGTTGCCTCTGCCTTTCTCTTTGACCGTACCAGTTTGTACCTGTTTTCCTCATTTATTGTCAGTTTTTAGAGTTTTAAGAGGGACTGGAGGTAAATGAGAGCGTCTAACCCACCACTGTGCAAGTCAGAGTTAAACTGCAGAGAACATAATTTACTCTAGCAATTCAAAACAGAAAGGGTATTTTCAGAGTATTCAGTGTTGACACAGATTTATTGCAATAATGGCCCCAATTTTTCATTCCTCCTTTACCATGTGAGTTTGTAACTCCTCACATCAAGGGATTGAGTCTATTTCCTTACCCCTTGACTCTTGCTTTGGCCTATGGAATGTGGCAGAAATGGTGTGCTGTTTGTAAACCTAATCCTCAAGAGGCCTTGCACACCTTGCTCTTCCTCTTGGATCTCTATCCAGGCTAGCTTGCTGGAAGATGAGGGCCCACATGGAACACTGATGAGTTGTCCTAGCTGAGGCCATCTGAGACCAGTCAGCCTCTAGTTAGCCCATCAGCTCTCACACCACAAACACGTGAGCAAGCTCAGTAAGATCAGCCAAACTCAACCTGGACCAGTAGAACTGGCCAGCTAACCAAGAGATTCATGCAATAATAATGGTTACTGTTTTAAGCTGCTGCATTTAGGAATGTTTGTTATACAGCATTATTGTGGCAATAGATGATTGATATGAGTAGCTTACAGAATCACTGGGAAGTCTGAAGAAGGAGACTCTGGGGCCATGTTACATGACAGAGTCACTAAAGTCATGAAGTTGTCAAACCAGGAAACTCCCTGCTAAGTTGACAAGCCACTGTTACAAGCTCTAGTTCCAGAACCCTGCCACTTCTCCTGTAATTAGGAAGCTGCTAACTCAGAACCAGGCTGCTGCTGTTATTGCCATGATTTACACCATCATGGTAGATGCCTGTGCTTTGCCTTTCTTCCATCTAATTCATTTTATGTAAGTGCTTCTTGTCATCAGAATGTAGGTTACACCTGAACTTCAGCTGCAAAGGCATCTAGGGTCAAAGGGATTTTTAGCTTTCTAGCTTCTGCAGGACATGAGAAGGAAGTTGGAATGGATTTGGAATGAGTCAGCCTCAGTATCTACCACAGCTATGATTAACTAAAACAAGCATTAGTCCTAAAACTTATTTCATAGGCATATGCTCAATGATACTGAAAACAACTTCTTTAAATTCATACATTCAGTGTATTTCACAACTGGGCATATCACTCTCTACACTGTCAAACATCATTAATTCAATTAACAGAAGTTGAGAGTAAAGGATTAACAACGTAGTACTAAGATTTTATGAACTCATGGCTTCAGCAAAATTCAAATAAAAATTTCTTAAGGGAACCAACAATTATAAGTCAACTAAGGAGAGGAAAACTGATTTATGTTCTGAAAAATTCTTGGTCCCTTATGATATTTGATATAGCAATGCTAATGGAAAAAACAGTGATTTCAGAAGGAATAATAAGAGCTATTTGGTCTTGATCTGCAGTTATTAAGGTGTATATACACAACTATGTGATAAAAGAACATTTCAAAATTTATTTTGGCATAGAGTAGATATTTACAAGGGTCTTAGGAAGGCAGGTGGGTAGTGTCCTCTGATCTGACCTTAAGACATGACATCTGGTTTTAAGTGGTGAGAGAATTAAAGCTTCCAAATCTGCCGAGTTAGCAACTCTAGAAAAATCTGTAGGGGTGGTGATTTAAGACAATGAATATTCAGTGAAGAAAAGGGAAGGTAATTCTTAGATAACAGAATCTTCAACAGTGAAGGCCTTAAAATGAAAGGAATTTTGTGCCCCCAATATTGTTCTGTGTCTTGTTGCATGGAGACACAACATTATTATGGTATGTAAGGCTTGCAGTGGTTTATGCCTTACTGAGAATTACTTTACTCACTATAGCCTTGTATGGCAAGGAGTCCCACAGCCTCACACACACACAAAAGTCTGTGCTGTCAGGAGAAGCTGGAGTCCCTCCAAAAGGTGCCGCACTGATTCAAAAGCCAGACACTTCTTTGTCAACAAAGGCATGGGGGCTAAAAGTCTGGAGGGCAAACTGCACTTGGCTCATTGGCAAGTCTTAATCACAGACCCTGTTTATTTGTTTCTTACATTAATGTGAAATGCCAGAAATTTTGCTTCCAAGACAGAATCCATTGACTTAATTTTTTCACTTTTTTTTTCAGTTGTGCAATCAGAAATTCATTCATATGAGGAAAAGGCAGTTATTACCTATGGAAAAACGCCAAAGAAAGCAGTGGTCAGACTGATTGCTTTTTGGCAAAGGCTGAACTCAAGCTTTACCAAGGGAAGACCATATAAGTGTGACCTGAGGGGAAGTTACAAGTGCCAGAGCATTGCTGAGCCTGGAAACTGGAATTTCAGTTACCTTGTAAAGTATTTCAGAGTAAATTATACACATGCAAACGCAAGGATGACGTATCACCATGTTGCTAAAACGGTGATTTCTAAACCAGCTTTACTCTTATTTCTGAAGCAGTAAGGGAAAAAAAGAGAGACAACAGACAGCAAGTAATTTACCTTTTGGGGAAAGAATCTTGAGCAAGTGTTCCTTAAAATCTTCCTGATCTCTGGCCTGGATTCAGCTACCTGGGGGCATAACAAAAGAGAAAGTGAAAGGTCACCTAGGTCAGGTGTTTCCCAGGATGGAATTTAAAAGCAGCTGCCTTATCCTGTCTGCTCTTTAGTCCCCAGGCTTAGATCAAACTTGCTGGCTCTAGATTTAAAAGCATCTTCAGAATACCAGGGTGCTCACATTTAGCCCCTTCTTTGCTTCCTTCTCTCTATCATTTCCTGTGTTCTTTGTGTACGCGTCTGTTCCCTCATCTGATTGCAATCACATTTGAAGGCAGAGGCTGTGTGTTACTCACTGTATCTTCTTTCTTCAACTTTGTTATCTGTATAAGTGTTTTGCTTATAGATAACATATTTTTGTTTGTTAAATGAAAATATAGTTAGAGGCAAATACAAATTCTCCAATCTTTCAATTCTTACTGAGAAAATGATGGGAGATTGTTAGATTTGTGAAGTGATCGACTTTCTGTTTTTAATAGAGTGAGTAGTATATTTACACTTCAAGTACAAATAAAAGTTGCTTTAAACGATTTTGATATGTTTTTGTCTCTAAAATAAGCAACAGCCCTATTGGGATATATATAAATCAAAGTGACTCTAGAACGGGTCAATGGAAAGCGTCATTTTAAATAGGAGGACAGCCTTAATAACTATCAATACCACAAAATTTCCATGTATTAGAAACTATGAATAAAATGCTCATCTTCATAGCTGCTGCTAATGTAGTTAGACTCATGAGGGTAAAAATGTCTGTGAATGATGCCATCATAACATCATTTTTCTTTTTTTTGTCTGTCTTTTATCCCAGCTGACGGTATACTACACAAGCTCTTCTACAACTTGCCTTTTTTTTTTGGCAGGGGGAGAGGGGGGAATCATTCCATGTTAGCTCAAGGAAATGCTTCTTTCTTTTTAAGGGTTGCATGGGGGCATTCAAGTTAATAAGCTATTGTCTCAATTCTAGTCTCACCCTTTGGAATCTGCAGACCCCTTGGATCCTGCTAGCTCCCTGTTAGGTGTGCTAAGACAGACTCTAGAGACAGGAATGCTCTCTTTTACTAGCTTTTCCTCTCTGCAGCCCCTTAGCGATGACCTTTACCTCCATGGTGCCAGTTGGTTGCAGTCTCCTCATTCCCTTCCCTTCTGCCTCCCTTTTCTTTTTTGGGGGGCAGCCTCATTTTGTCCCCTCAGAGGCACCAGCACCACTAGGCAGTGATTCCTTCTCAGAGGTCTGACCAACTCCCATGAGGTGTCTCCAGCCAGCCTGGAGCTGTGCTCAAGTAACCTCAACATTTTCCCTCTGTACTTCCAGACCCAGGGTATGAGCCGCTTCTTGGAATTACTATGCTCTCTTTCTCCATTTAGCTTTTTAAAGTTCTCCAACAGCTAACCAATCGCTCATATTAAGTTTTCTCTGTTGAAATGCTTCTGGTAGTTTCTGTTTTCCCTACCGCACCCTGAAGGATATAGTGTGTACTTGACATCTGCTGGGTCAGAAAGCCCGAAGGAACAGAGCAGCCTGCACTGCCGTCTGGACCTGCTGCACCGCCTGTTCCTGCTCTGGTCCCTGGAGGAACCATCATGTATTTAACTAGTACGCTGCAGATGGACATTTAAGTTGCTTCCAACTTCTGTTACTATAAACAATGCAGTCAACAACATTAAATGAATTGGTTTTTCACATTTGGGCACGTATATCTGTAAGATAACTTACAAAAGTGGAATTGCTGGGTGAAAAGCACTGCCAAATTGCCTTTTATAGAGGTTGTATCAGTTTGTCTCTCACAGGCAATAAACAGAAATCTATTTGCATGAGAAACAGAGAAATCAAGAAAGGGAAGAGGGAGCCAGTTGTGACACCCTCATCTCAAGGAATTCGATCCATCATTTGAGGAATTACTTTCTGGCCTAGACCCAATGGACTTCACCTTGAGTCCTTTGGAGAGAAGGAAGGCTAAAATACAAGTGGAAAAGCTCTGTAAGACACTTTGGTACTCATTCAATAGAGGGTAACACAAAAAATGTACGGAGGTGATTTGCCACAGATTCCCACCAGGGTTGAATAGCCCAAGGAGGTTCCATGCTGCGCCTGTGGTAACTCAGGCCACAGGAAATGTTGGCGGCCAGCAAGAAGAGTGACACCTAGAGATGTGTGGCTATTCGAAGAAGTGGCAGTGCTGCTGGGCAAACTATATGTGGTAGCTGTAAGCACATGTGAGACACTTCCTAGGCACTCTCCAGAACACTTGGGGGGAACTTTGTGGGGTACCGGGTCTGCTGCCTACAGTAGTGGAGAGTGTTAGGAGCTGGTAAAACACAGGCCACAAAACTCTCCTTTAGCAACACTGTCGCTCTTTTCATTTCTACATCTTTGGCTCATAAACTGAAATAGGCTTTTCTTAAAAATAACAAAGTAAACTATTCGTCTTCCTTGAGTCCTTATAACACATCTCAGCAAACTCAGGTTGTGACTAAGTCATTTTTTACCATCTGCTGTTTGGTTTTCTTGACATTTGTTCCCTGCTCAGCAGAGCTCGACTATAGTTATCATTGCCCTTGTTTGGCAGACAGGCTACATTCTGTATACTTACTTCTACTGATTTCACCTTAGCATTATGTGGTAACAAAGCTTTGTGTACAACCAGATCTGTGTCTTTCCTATCCTGTAAGATCTGGGCTGCTTTCCTGCAGAGGACTTTTGTTTTATGTTCCACTGTGTGTTTGTGCCATTCTTAATTTACACGACAGAGATGCTGTCATCACCAATTAACATTTATCAAGGGCCCTCTGGATGCATGGCTGCATAGGGACTAATTTAATATTCTCTTTGTTTCATATATCAGATGGCTCCTTCAAATGAAATTTTAAGTATCTCAGTGATGATGAAGAAGAACAGAGACATCAATTAGGATTCAGAAGACAAGCCTCTGCAGAAAGGATTAATAATATTTGAAAGTTTAAAAGAGGGTATCCTTTTCTTCAGTCAACAAATGACAGAAGTAAAATGAAACTGCATTCATTGTTCTGGAAAAAGCCTGGCAGCATTCCATTCAGACATCTGCCCTTTGATTGTCCCATTTTCCTCTTTACTTATTTCAGTTCTTCTAAACTTCAAGGCTAAGTCTGAATATTTCTTCCTGAGGCTTTTTCTAACCATCTCTGACCTTGGGGATGACTCCTTCCTCCAATTCGTTTATCATTCATACCTCTCATTTGGAAATTTAGCACATGATACATTGTACAATAGTATTGAATAAATATATGTTCATTCTCCCCAAGCATATTAGAGAACTATCTGGACAATTTATGACTTTTCCATCGCCAGGGTCAGCACAGTGTTCTGTCAATGGTAGAATCTCAAGATATACTGATGATGGCAAAAATCTGTAAAATTCAAGTGGAATTTTATTTTTAAAAAGGGTGAGAGGAGAGACAAGGCTGAAACCTTGGAAGCTGAGACTCACAAGCATCATTAACGAACGTTTCCTAATCTAGGAGCTACATGTACATCTTTTGGGGCGGAGGCGGGGTGGGGTGGGGGTTGTGGGAGGCAAGAACATCACTGGGAAGTCAGCAGTTTGTCTATCAAGATTCAGTAAAAAAGTTTTTTGGCCTGTCAGCCATATTTATTTTCTGGCCTCTTCCTTTTGACGTGACAGTAAATAGTGTAGCACGGTTGTCGGTGGCAGGAATTGATATTCTAAAGAACAGACCTGAATATTTTCATTTCATACAAAGAAACACTCCGTTCTGTCATACATGTTGGAACTAAAAACACACCTTCCTGTTTTATGACGTGAAGAACCTGGGTCCAGCGAGGCCGGCGACTCACGAATCCCAGCGGCACGCAGACCCATTGGTGCGCAGGACGCGACAAAGCAGACGCCGTCGAGCTCTCCTCAGGACGAAGCTCCCGCGGGGCCCCGCCCACTCCGGGCCCGAGAGCCTCATTGGCCGGCCTTCCGCCCGCCATCTCTATCAATCCCCGGGATTTGGCTGGGGAGGCGGGCGTTCTCCTTTCCAGCACTGATTGGTCGACTCTTAATGACGGTGCGGGGCTCTCCGAGTCTCTACTGGTTTTCAGTCTTCAGAATGGGCGGGGAAAGGCAGAGCGACACGGCTCAAGGCGACAAGCGCGGAGTGCGCCGGCGCGTAGTCGGGGACGCTGGGCCGAGGCTTTTGCTAGGGAACCTCCTGTTGTCGCCCCGCCCCCTCCGGGCTTTTTGTCTCATTAACTGTCGGAGTGACTGGGGCTCCAGCGCCGGGCGACATGCCGGTGCGCTTCAAGGTGAGGCCGGGGTCCCCGGGGGCCGAAGCTTGATGGGGGGAGCTGGACAGGGCGGGTGCAGGGCGCCGGAGCCTCACTGGCTTCCTGGGCCGCGCCCCTCGGCCCTGCTGAGCCTGTCAGCTCCCGATCCTGCCTGTAACCATCCTAGAGGATGCTGCTCTTGTCCTCTTACCTAGCCCCCTCTCCGCTCACACTCACTTCCGAGTTGCCGAGTGGAATAGTTAGATGGTTTGAGGTGGATTTATTTGGGTGGGTGGGGGCGGGGAGAGCTCAGAGGCGTGTAGATGGAGGGCACTTTATAATGGGAACTACGGTGGCTTCAGATTGGGACACCTGTGGACCACATCACAGCTTAGCTTTTGACACCCCTTCCCTTTAAAACTTTAAAGTGTGTTATGTCTTTTAAAGGCTTGAGAAATGGGACCCTGACAAGATAAAGACAGGGTATAAGAAATACACATTCTTCACAATTGTGCATTTGTTTAAGGTTTGTTAATAGTTCCAGGTAGCTGGTAGCTGTCATGGTCAAGCACCCTTCAACATAACAGTTGACCACAGTGTTCCACAAGCCCTGACTGTCTTCTTTTATCTTGAGGGTTTGCATCCAGAATGGGAGGGAATTTGGCTTTTCTTGGTTGATTTTACAAAACTTCTAAAGGGATTAGGCATACTATATTATATTGTGTACTCGGTGAGAACTTCGTTAGTTAGGATAATTATAGTGATGAGGATTTAGATTGCCACCCATTATCAGACAAGACCTCAGGCTTTGGAATCAGACAACCAGCAAAAGGGTAGCCACTCTGAGCCTCAGAATCCTTGTAACATCTGTCTCAAGTGGTTGTGAGGATTAAGGATATAACACTATGAACTGGTAGCACAGGGCTGGGTCAATGTTGGGAGCTATTATTAAGGACCTCTTCTGTGTTTAATTATCAGTCTTAAGTCTTTCAACTCTTTTTAGAGGTTCAGAAATGATTTTTACTGATGTCTACCTTAAAACAACTTTCATTAATTACGTTTTACTCAAATTGTACTTTGCATTACAGGGGTTGAGTGAATACCAGAGAAACTTTCTGTGGAAAAAGTCATATTTGTCAGAGTCCTGTAATTCCTCATTGGGGAGAAGGTACCCATGGGCTGGACTTAGATCAGATCAATTAGGTAAGTTGAACAGCTAGTAGTCATTATAAGTTGAATAAACCTCGGGGTCAAGTTTGCAAAATGATTTATTAAAAATTTGTGAAGTGGGCTTCCCTGGTGGCGCAGTGGTTGGGGTCCGCCTGCCGATGCAGGGGACACGGGTTCGTGCCCCGGTCCGGGAGGATCCCACGTGCCGCGGAGCGGCTGGGCCCGTGGGCCATGGCCGCTGAGCCTGCGCGTCCGGAGCCTGTGCTCCGCAACGGGAGAGGCCACAACAGTGAGAGGCCCGTGTACCACAAAAAAAAAAAAAAAAAAAAAAATTTTGTGAAGCATTGTTCAGTTGGCCTGGTTGATTTACTCGTTTGTTTAACAAATATTTATTGAGGGTTTACTGTAGGCCATGACTATTCCCCTCTTCTAGGGATATAACTTTGAACCAGACAAAGACCCTTAACTGTGGGGAAAACAGTAAACAAGTAACTCAATAAAAAAACCAGGGGATTTCAGGTTGTTATATAAAATTGTAGGCTGGTGTGATAGATAACTGGAAGGAGGGGTGGGTTGGAGGGAATACACTTTAGAATCAGTGGTCAGGAAAGGCTTATTTGAAGTGATATTGGAGCTGAGACATGAAAGCTGAGTGTGGACAAGTGTGGGGAGGGGTACTCCCAAGGTCTTGAGGAATGGAAGCTTAGATAGATAAAGCAGTTTGCCCAAGGTTCACACTCATAAGTGACAGAACCATGATTTGAAATCAAGTCTGTGTTGTTCAAAGCCTGTGAGTTCAGAGGCCATGTTCTTGTCATCACACATGCTTCCTCCCTGTATCTCAGGGAAGTTAGAACCCTCGGCTAAGGCTTCCCAGAGTGTGGTAGAGGGGGAAAGAGACAGACTGATTCCATTCAACCTGCTTGCTTAATTCTCCCTCACTAGAACATAAGATCTCTGAGAGCAGGGCTCTGTCTGTCTGTCTTCACCACCTGCTTAGTACATGACACAGGGCCTTGGCATACTCTGGAGTTTATTAAACTTCATTTTTGAATGAATGAATAAACCTGGGTTTGAATCCACATTTGCTGTGTGACTTCGGGCAAATTGGGCCTGTTTCACCAAGTGGGAGTTGGGAAGCCCATTGCACAGGATTCCTAGGAGGGATGAAATGAGATGTTCCTCTTAAGGGCTAGGTGCATATATACAGATGAGTGCTTGGTGCCCAACCTGTGACATGTGTGAGAGTGCCAGATGTGTAGTATATAAGTTCCTCCAACTTAGATGTTTGAAGCCAGGAGAAGAAAGACTTGCATGTGGGGTGGCAAGCCTGGGAAATTAGTAAGATGAGAGTGTTTCCAGGATTAGGTTTGGAGAACAAAGGGAAAAGTGGATGAGAGTGGGTGGTTCTTTTAGGATTCCTCTGAATTGTCAGGACCCTTTGCCCAGAGCCTGGCTTCAAAGACTGGGTGTCACTGCATCTTGGGCAGGGTGGTGCTCATAATACTCTCCGAATGACCAGAAACTCCACAGATTCGAGGCTCCATTAGATTAAGAATCCCAACATAAATCTCTCAAAATGTAGCTAGCCCACTGAGGGCCTTGAGGGATGTTATGACACGGGGCATTGGTTAACCACATAGTTGCCCCCATGTAACATTTTAGCTTGGATCAGCTACATGTGAGGGTAGGGGTGATGAAATGAGACTGCGGGAGCAGAGCCACTTTGGAGTATGGTACCTTGTGAGGAAGGAATGGTCTAGGGGGAGGCCTGTTAACAGGGAGGTAAGGGGGAGGGGCAGAGTGAGAACTCCAGGTTGCTCAGAAAGGGAGGTGGGGGCCAGGAAAGAACAGCAGCGGTGTTACCGAAGGCTGGCTGGGCGTTCTGTGCTTATTTTTCCTCATAGTGTATTTTCCACCGTGCTAGGAGACAAGGGTGGACCACTTGAGAATCTTCTCTTTTCATTTTGCTCTTCTTCCAGCAGCCCTGCTCTGTGTTAAAGAGAAGTCTGGGGCAGTGGTCTTCAAGCTTTTGTGCTTTCATACCCGCTAAAAGAATTTAGAAACTCTTATCTCTGTTCACATTTTAAAGTTGATATTTAAGTTCTTTTTTATCAAAAGTGTAATGAATAGTTTCAAAGGATATGATTTCTAGCATATTGAATATTGTGTATATGTTTTACATGTCTTTTGTTAAAATTTTGGAGCTAGCGATTGAGCTCAGTTTATGGTAAATGTTCATCATTTAATTGGTAAAGTCAGTCCTCACTAGAAAACTAATCATGTAAATTAGAATTATTCTGTGAGAAAAAAGTCTGACTTTATTTTTTGGTCCACATAAATGCATTAATATGCATATATGCATTTCACATAATGACTATCTTACACCCTGAATTTTAATTCTAAGATAGGTAGATGGAAAAGGTGTTGTGCTGGATAGAATAATGCACTGTTCTTTTGTTATTTCTAATCTCTGCCTTTGTTGCTTTCTGTCAAATACTCTTCCTCAGGAGTTGTGCTTTCTTGAATTGTTCCTTTGTTTGTCCTCCCCACCTATGACAATTTTTTTATTCCATAGGGTGGTTGAGAGGCGTGTCTTTCTTGTATGAAGTGGGAAGAGGGTGATTATGAAGGGAGTGGTGAGAAAGGAAACTACAGATGGCAGATGCAGCCCTTAGGCTGTCAGGAAGTAGCACACATGGAAGTTAGGATCTGGAAAGTGATTCCCTTAAGCTGCCCATTTCTGCTCCTGCCCCCCCACAGAATGTCTTTCTGTGCCTCCAGATATATATGCACCCAGTTTGGAGACCATGGTCTAGGGCAGACTTGTAAGGGTGGGGACCCTGGGTTTGATGGCCAGAACATCCATGATAGAGGCTAAAGGACTCTGGTTTTACCTAATGCCAGGTTGTCTGTCTACCTTCCCTTCTCTTCCATTCTTAATCTTTCTTCTCTACCCCACCCTGCACTGTCTTCTTTCTTTTTAAAGAATGGCTCCAAACTAGGGCAGTATCTCAGTGACTGTCATTCCACAGAGCTCCTCTTACCTGGGTAGAAGGTTAAGTTTTTGGACATTTGCTTGCCAGACAGAAATATAGAGAAATAGTATCTTAGGTCTTGTCAAAAGGGTTCATTCTCTTTACTTCTCAGGAACTCAAGGCAAATGTAGAACTAAGATCCAGCATAATGACATCTCACCCCTTCTCATCTTGGTCTGCTGTACATAAGAGAAGCTTTGTGAAAAGTTCCAAATTTTGACAGCACCAGGGCCCTTTGTTCTGTAAAGTAGCACAGGAAAGTAATTAGAAACGGAGGCAACACATTCCACCTGGCTTGCCAGGTCCATCACGTTGTGATTCTAGCAACTTGTGTTAGGATAACTCGAACATTGTGACCTCAATTTAAAAATTATGGTCAAACGTTTAATATTTCTTTAAAACAAAATTAAAGATATTATGTGGAAAAACTGTACTTTTTTTAATCCCGTAACTGGAAGGATATTGTGTATCTCAACTGAATTTTAAATTCCATTTCTCCTCTCATACATGTGATTAAAAGTTGTCTTTGTAGCTTGATGCTTTGGTATCTGCTATTTTTGTATATTATATTTTGTAGGAATCACAAAAGAGCCAAGTTTTATTTCCAAAAGAAGAGTCCCTCACCATGACCCACAGATTTCAAAATCTCTTGAGTGGAATGGAGCTACCTCAGAGAACGCTGTGGTTGTATCACCAGAACCCGAAGCCCCCAGAACACCAGAACCAGAACAAAAAGAAGATGTTAACCAAGAAAGGGTTCTTGCACTAGACGCCTCCAGGGTTCCCAAGAGAACCAGATCTCACTCTGCAGACTCCAGAGCTGAAGGGGCTTCAGAAATTGTGGAAAATAAGGAGGCTATAGTAGCAAATCATGTACCAGTTAATGAAAATGTGGAGCTGGAACATTCTACCAAGCTTCTTTCAGAAAACATAGATGGTGGGGTAGGTATATTCACTGTATTTCCTTTCAGAAGCATAGAATTCTTTGTAAATTTCATCATCATTTCAGTAATATTACATTTTGTGCTTAAATTTTTCCATTATTTGTTTTCTTGTCCAGTGTCTGTAGAAGAGTTGATAAGAGGCTGTTGACTTTAGTTATTATGACTTAGTTCTCTTCTTAATAGTTGCCATTTTGTACTGGTTTTACTAAGATATCCCTTCGTTGGGTACACAGCCTGCCTCTGGATTTTATTTATCATATATCAGCACCTGAGTCCTAAGGGACAGATCAAGTTGAGACAGAGAAAGGGAGTAGGCCATTACCTCTGGCAGGGATGGTGAGCTGACTTATACCTAGGCCCTTTTCAATTTCTTATTGTGTACTAGCAGAAAAAACAGAGTCTCAATTGACAAAATGCAAAAGGAAGGAGAGGTCTGGCTAGATCTCAAAAGATCTTGCAGTTCTGCTCTCTTATGTCCCAGCTGGCCTGCGGCAGGTCCCTGCGAGCACATAAGCAGAGGCTGCAGGGACCCGTGCAGACGCCTCACTGCTTCCCCATTTTTCTCCACTCTACTGCTTCCTCCCCATCTCATGTCCACCGCTGACTGGAACCACGGAGAGGCATTTAGAAGTGTTGGAAGACCAGGGGGCATGGGAATCAAGGAAGGTGACATGTAAGTCTGGTGGGCAGGGGAAGGGGTGTCCCCAAAGCAAGCTGTGGACGAGGTAATGTGCTGTTGTTTCTTAGTAATATATTCACTTATGCATAATTGGTAGGAAGGGACTGAGAAATGTTATCTACACTTGATCTTAGCCAAAAGGCCGAGAAGCAATGAGAGAAATGTTATCTTTTGCTGGGATGCACAATAATTCCTTGATGGTATTAAGGGAATTTTAAAGAGTTTCACAATTTAAAGGAAGATTAACAATTAAAGAAAGGTTTCTGTATGACGATGTGCATATAGTTAATGATACCTTACTGTACACTTAAGAATTTGTTAAGAGGGTAGAGTTTTATGTTCTATGTTTTTTACCACAGTTAAAAAAAAGAAAAAGTTTGAATAGAAATTTTTAATAACTTTGAGTTGGATTTTTTTTTTTCCCTAACAGTTGGATAGACTTCTACAGAAAAAAGCTGGACTGACTGTTGTTCCTTCACATAATGTCTTGAGAAATTCTGAATATCAAAGGCAGTTTGTTTGGAAGACCCCTAAAGAAACTACTTCAGCTTTTGCAGCCAATCAGGTAGTTTAATGGATGCAATACATTTTTGAGGAATATCATCTAATCTAGTGTTGCAGATTTACATAGAACTAAGAACTGAAAGAAATTAGATACTTAAGAAGGCCTGAAGGTGGGTTCTAGAAACGTGAAAATGAGAGTTTTGCTAAAATCATCCTATTACTTCTGATTTATAGTAGTAATATTATACTGTCCTAGGCTACTGATGATCATTGTTGCCAGATCCATCACATATACTAAATATGAGACAGGGTAATGAAAACTTGAGGACTGGTAAGTTTTTGCATGCTGTGAATTTTTTTTATTTATTAAAAAGTTGTTAAATTGATTGTATTCTGAAATGTTGAATTTTGTTGACTAATATATTGCATGTTTTCTGTCTTCTAAGAAAGGTGTAACTGCATTGGATATTTATTTTAATAAGTACAAAATAGGTTGAAAGTGATGCAAGATATATAATTTTGTCCTTATATCAAATGAGCAGTGATAGGAATTGTCAGTTTAACTATATTTATAAATTCAAAAGCTATAATGGTAACTAAATGTGATATTAGGTTTCATTGTATCCTCACACAATTTTAGTATTAGACTACCATTACTAATATATACTCTGTTGTTTTACTACTAGAATTCTCCATACAGTTCTTAGCTCATTTATGTTCTTAACCATACTCCTAGGCTTAGGTAGGAAATACTTCCATTTAGAATATCCCCAAAGGCTCATGACAGCTTAGTCTTTTCTTTCTCACTCACCTATATACTTTATACACCCATAAGGACCAAGAGGATAATTAGATTCAGCAAGACAATAACATGTCATCTTACACTAAGATAGTACCAGTGTTATCCTACAAATTGTAGCAGCTTTAGGCTTGCTTACTTGTTATTCAGTTTTTAAAAAACTGAAATTTATATAACATTTTAGGAACACATAAAATAACATAAATCAATACATACCCTTTATAAACCTAGTGAATAGAATCAGTACTTCTTTTGCTGGCTCACAAGTGTTGTTGGATAGAAAGTGTACCTACAAAATTACTTACAGCCTAAAAATCATGACTGTTCAATTTTTGTAGAATATCTTACCTTTAAGGTAGAGGTGATTCAAATCAAAGCCCTATTGACAACTTCTGCATACTTCAGTGAAAGCATTATGTAGAAACGTTCTTTTGATAGTATCAGAAGTATAACATAAAATAAATCACTAGCAATACCTTCACTACTAGCTTTATTGCTTTCATTAGTGAGGGTTTCAGAGAATTTTTTTTGGAAGCAAATGCTCTTTGTTAGTTGAAAGCATATCAGTTTTCGGGTCTGTGGATTGAAGAGCTCTGTGACAGAAACTTTCAAAGCTTGTTGATAGGGAACCTCTAAAGGAGCTGTTCCGTTCTGTTTTATCAGACACCTGTTTTCTGAAAGGATGTCATATTAATATGTAAAAGAGTCAGAACAATTTTTGGCAGAAGAGTCCTTGAGGTTATACTGTACTTAAAAAGATATACTGTTTGGTTGTGATCTGTATGAAGGTGTCTTATGCAGCGTTGTGAAGCAATAATATACCTTATTTGAACTCCATATCCTTTCTATTTGCTTTCTCTGTAATCAGTGGTAATAGACCATGAAATGGAAACCATATTATGAAATATTAAGGATAAAAGAAAACATTTAAAAATAGAGACATGATAATTACCTCTTTTTTTCCTTGCTTTAAGCTAAAAATAAGCAAAGGAAAAAACCTGAGCAAATGCATATGTCAGATATTCAAAACGTTAAGACTTTTTTATTGTTGTAGGAGGAAAAAAAATTCATGTCAAGGAGGAAAAAAACCCTGCAGAGCTGACAACAGAGTTGCTTTGTAAAGCTAATGTGTATTTTCTTATTATTAAAATCTGCCTATTTTACTATTCTCACTACCAAACTAATAGGGGGGTGGGGAACTTGGGGGAGAAAAGATATGGTTCATTATTTCTTTTGGCTTAAGCATTATTTGATTACAATAACTATTATTCAAAACATAGTAATGAGTAGAGAAAGTTGACCTTTGGATTTTCTCTCCAGCTTTACTGAGCTCTAATTGACAAAAAATTATATATTTATGATGTACGATGTGAAGTTTTGACATATGTATTCATTCTGAAATGATTACCACAATCAAGCTAATTAACACATCTATCACCTCATGTAGTTACCATTTTTTGTGTGTGTGGTGAGAATACTTAAGATCTATCCTTTTAGCAAATTTTAAGTACATAATACAGTATTGTTAACTACATACATGCTGTACTTCAGATCTCCATAATTATTTATCCTGCATAATTGAAACTTTGTACCCTTTGACCAGCATCTCCCCATTTCTCCCACCCCCTGGTCCCTGGCCCCTGGCAACCACCATTCTATTTGCTGCTTCTATGAGTTCCTTTAGATTCCACATATAAGTGGGATCATATAATGCAGTATTTGTCTTTCTGTGCCTGGCTCATTTCACTTAGCATATGTTCTCCAGGTTCATGCATGTTGTTGCAAGTGAGAGGATTTTTTTTTTAAGGCTGAATAATAATACATTTTCTTTATCCATTCATCTGTCCATGGACACTTAGACTGATTCCATATCTTGGCTACTGTGAATAATGCTATAATGAACATGGGAGTGTAGATATCTTTTGAGATACTGATTTCATTTCCCTTGGATATATACCTAGAAGTGGGGTTGCTGGATCTATTTTAAATTTTTTGAGGACCCTCTATACTGCTTTCCATATGGCCATATCAATTTACATTCCCACCAACGGTGGACCGGGGTTCCCTTTTCTCTGCATCCTTGCCAACACTTGTTACCATTTGTATTTTTGATAATAGCCATTCTAACATGTGAGGTGAAATCTCACTGATGTTGGTTTATTCCTTGATGATTAGTGATGTTGAGCACCTGTTCGTGTACCTGTTGGCCATTTGTATGTCTTCTTTGGAAAAAAGTTCCTTTGCCCATTTTTAATCAGATTGCTTTTTTTTAATTGAGTTTTATGAGTTCTTTATTATTTTGAATATTAACTCTTTATCAGATATATGATTTGAAAATATTGTGTCTTGGTTTGATGTAGTCCCACTTGTTTATTTTTGCTTTGGTTGCCTTTGTTTTTGGTGTCAAATCCAAAAAACCATCATCAAGACCCATGTCAAGGATCTTAGCCTATGATTTCTTCCAGAAGTTTTATTGTTTCAGGGCTTACATTCAAGTCTTTAATCCATTTTGAGTTAATTTTTATGTATGGCACAAGACAGTGGTCCATTTTCATTCTTTTGTGTGTAGCTGTCCAATTTTCTCAACACCATTTATTGAAGAGACCCTTTCGCCATTGTATGTTCTTGGCTCCTTTGTCATAAGTTAATTGACCATATACATGTGAGCTTATTTCTGGACTCCTTATTCTGTTCCATTGATCTATATGTCTGTTTTTATGCCTCTTTGCCCATTTTTTAATTGGGTTGTTTTCTTGCTGTTGAGTTGAGTTCCTTAAATATTTTAAATATTGACCCCTTATGAGATGAATGCAGATATTTTCTCCCACTCAATATGCTGTCTCTTCACTCTGTTGATTGTTTTCTGTACAGAAGTTTTTTAGTTTGATGCAATCCCATTTGTTTTTGCTTTTGTTGCAATGGATGTTAATTAGACATGTGAAATGAAATTACAGTCGTATATAATTTTCCCTTTTTTGTATCCTATGATTCAACTTCATATGTGAAATTTTTTAAGCAATTGAAGAAGTTCTGTATATTTAACAAAAAACTAAACTAAAGTAATTTTTTTTTAAGGTTTTCCACAATAAAAGCAAATTCGTTCCACAATTCAAAGGTAACTCATTCATCCATGAAACTGAATACAAAAGAAATTTTAAGGGTTTATCTCCAGTGAAAGAACCAAAACAAAGAAATCATTTGAAGGAGAACGGAAATTTTGAAACAATATCTCCTGAAAAGAAGGTATTTGTCAGCTCTTTAAACAAAATAAAATCCTCATGATTTGAAACTCTCCACGTTTTCTTTTACTTACCACCATTTGGAACTTTACAAATTTCCTTTTACTTATCACCATTTGAGATTTTGTTTTTAGCTAGTTCACTAATTTGTTTATTTATTCACTAAATGTCAAAAGTTCATCTAGCACCTGGTAGAAACCAGGCGCCAGGTAGGTACTGAGAATACAATGATAACTACACTAAGCCCTAAGCAGTTCTTGGGTCAGTGGGGAGACAGATCTAAATAATTAAATGTAATACAGTGCAGCATATGCTTAGCAATACAGCAGGTAAATCTGCTATGTCTAATATCAAATGATTGTCCTTATAGTAATGTGAGCTCCAGGGGTTACAGTGGTGATGGAAACACATACTTTAAATTAAATAGTGGAAATCAGATAGAAACACACATCCACACATGTATTTTAAACCATAGCTTTAATATGCCAAATTATAGCCAGTATAATTCACATGATTTACCTTGGTATATACAAACGTACTTCTCTGTGTGAAATTACAGCTGTTTCAGTTACAGCATCAGGTTAAAATTTTTGTAAATTATAGGTAAATCAGGGGTAAGTCCTATTTTTTGATCTCCTGGAATGTCATACCTGAAATGTTATGGGTTCTAAGAATAAAAATTATATGACTAAAAGTGAAATAATTTATATATATATAAATATACATATATAAAAATTATATATGCATATATGTAAGTCATACATATATATTATATATGATGTATATGTTTAATAATATATATACTTGTTGGACCTATGATGTTCTTGAAAAAAAAAGAATTAAGTTATTCAGTAAAGCTGTGTGCTAACTTACAATAATTAAGTGGAAGGTCCCAATGAGTAACAATTAAATGGAAACTTAGAATATCAAGGGAAAATGTAAGACCAGTGTTCAATAGGTCGTTAACATAAAGTTTATTTATTTAGATGTTTGTTAATTAAAACTTTTTCCTAGCCAAGTATCTAAAATTTTTATTGTTAGAAAATGAAACCATATCCTGAGCTATATACTTCAAGAAACTAACCAGATATACTAGTTTCAAAACTTGCTTGTTGATTTTTTATGATTTCTATGTTATCTTTAGTAGTTAAAGCTTACTTTTAAAAACAGAATTGTAATTCAGTATCCAGCTATACTTTACAACATCTGTGTTTTCACTTTAATGTATAACATAAATTGAGCATAAAAAGTTAAAATTATTTTCATTTTAGTATAATAAAACAGATGATCCTTTAAAATTAGAAGCAGAGATGGAATCAAAAGACTTAAACCAGCCTAAAAAGAAACTTACTCCTTGGAGACATCAAAGGCTTGGGTATGTATTTTGTAAGAAAAATATCATGGTATTTAGATGATCAACATGGTGAAATATTTACTCTCATTTCATTTCTGTTAGGAAGGTGAATTCTGAATATAGAGCAAAATTTCTGAGCCCAGCCCAATATTTTTATAAAGCTGGGACTTGGACACGTGTGAAGGAAAACATACCAAATCAGGTGAGTGTATAAGCTCAGGAAGCCCACATTTTCTTTGGCACTATATCAGTTTGATTTCACAATAGTTTCACCTAGTAATAGAGATGACAGTATGAAAATGTATGATGCGGTAATAGCACTAAAAGTATCAGGAACTTCAATTGTATGTATGAGGATATAGTTTATCAGTGTGTTTAGTTTTTTTAAAAATACTAGCTTAGAGATTAGTATTATTATAAGGTCTTTAAAGTTAAAAATGTTTTTAAAATCAAATATTTATGTTAATGAAGTCAGTTTATAGAATTGTAGCATTATAGATTTGATTATTTTATAACCTTCAGACCTCTCTCAATTCAAGATTGATTAATTTTTCAAGATTAGTTTATCTGACTGACGTGCCCTGTTAGCATGTACTAATAGTGCAGTCTGCAAGCACAAGGAAGGAGTGGCCTGTGTTGATAGAGGTTTGAGTTCTAGTGTTGGGATACCCTGACATATGGGAGAAATTCTGAGGATCCTAAAGAAAGGTTGGAAGAAAAGGGTAATTCTAGAATTGGTGAGTGCTAGTTTAGTACTAGCTTCTTATAGCCAAAGGATAAACGGTGGAGCTTTTTTGGTTATTGTGTAGTTAGCATCTTTTAAACTACATCTTGATGGTTTGCTCCCCTTTCTGTGTGAATAAGCTAAATGAGAACATTTTGGATTAGACATTATAAAGAGAGGGATAATTTGGATGGGGAATGAATCTTATTTAGCTCCATACTTTAAACCATGGCTAACAATTATGTGTAATCAGCCTCTGACACTTTGAGCTTCTGGTTCTTGGCTCTGGCAGCTCCCAGACCTATGTCCTGGTGACGATATTGCGTTGGCCAAAAAGTTCGTTCAGGTTTTTCCATACGATGTCACAGAAAACCCGAACGAACTTTTCGGCCAACCGAATATTACTGGGGGCAAAATTCCTATACTCACCTTGGTGAAATCAAGTTAAAAATGAGAACATTGAAAGCAGCCATGACAGAAGAAAGGAATTGAGTCAGTTTTGAATTCTTGAGCAGTTTCTGACCATGCCAGACCTCCGTGAGGATCTCTGTGCCTGAGGAGTCTGACGGGGAATGGGGGAAAACCCCAGGCAAAGGCAGGAGCAGAGTGTGGCCATAGAGGGCGTGTGTGGCCAGTTGGTAGGTGTCAGCCACTGCCCTGTCGTGTTCCGGTACTTTGCTAGGTTGGGTTCATGAGAAGCTCCTTGTTTTGGAAAGATTATCACTTAGTCTGAGACTTCTTTGAACTAAGATGAGTTGGTATTTAGGCCTCAGATGTAAACATTTAATGGACTCAGAGGACTGTTATGTCTGGAGTCGTGATAATGTGACAGTCCTTATCCTGCCCTTGTGGAAGAGAACATTTTTGTTTTTGTTGTTAATTTAAGATCAGTCTTTAAGATTTCCTATTATAATATCTTGGTAATGTGACTTTTCTGAAGGTTTGTTTTATTAATTGCTATAGGTGGTTGAAAATGTTTAAATTAGTAGAATAGTTTGCCTTAACTTCATGGTCAAAATCATTCAAAAAAACAAATTGGAGTTAGAAAAGAATAAGAATTTTTAGTTATGAGGTTAGCGATCACTGATAGTGCTAATAGTTTTAGTCGATCAGGTCATAGACATTTAATATGGGCCATATTTTCTTATATCTTACATTTTTTTCCCTGGAAGATACTTACTGTATGTGGCTGATTTTGAGGTACCTACGTATAAGGTACTCCCTCATTTTCCTACTCCTAACATTTCATGGAATATTATTCACACTCGTCAAATGCATTTGGACATAAGTGACTTTTTTATCATTAGGATATTAACGCACTTTGAATCATGTTACAGTTTTCTAGTCCATGTATCATCTTCATTTCCCTCTTTCTTCTTTGAGATATTGTACTTTTTAAATCTATTTATAGTCTAGTCACTAGATATTTTATCCTGTGTCCCAAGTTCCTATTCACATAACATTAGGGTAGTTGATTTTATTTGTCCAGTGGTTGTATATTTGTTATCTCTATACTATAACCAGTGGCTCTATTCCTAATGCTCGCTTGAAGGCTGTTTTTTAATAATAATCAGCAACTGCAACTGTTAAGTCCAATCCTCAGAATAACTACTGGATCTGTGTTAAATGTCTTTTTTTCCTGATTGTTAGGTAGTCTTCTAATCCTCCCAACTGCATTGGTTGAGATAATTTTTTTCTAATGTGTCTTCCAGAAATAGGACTTTGTTTCAAGATGAAGTGCCACATTGAGACATTCTGTAATTTGACAGACACTGTAAGGACTTTTAGGTATAAGATGACTCTTCATTTTCAGGGGATGATTTTGGGAAAAGGAGTATTTTATTCCCCAGTTTTCTGAGTTTGAATTTTTCACATATAAATTTTAAACAACTTAGTTGAATTCTTAATTTGGGAAAAGAAATCCAGAAAGGAAAACGTTCTACTTATAGCATTTAATATTATGTAACCTGATGGTGTTACTTGACCTGAAAAGGGGTGTGTGTGTGGCTTTAACTGAGTTAGGCATGGTTTATTCATACCATTTTTAGTAGCTCCTTTTTTTGGCTGTAGGGATTGTTTTTAATACTGAGTTCACACCATTGATTTTTTTTTCTCTTTCTAGTAGAACACCTTACTTTGGAAATATCAGCGTCCTATTTTTTCATCTGAGTTTAGGACTACAGAAGTTTAAAATCATGTATTTGTAAAATATAACAGTACTAAGATTATTAACAAAGATTGCTGATAAAGTCAATTTAAAACATTGAGTTTTGAATGTCAGTAACAAATAGAACTGAATAAAGTTTTACAGAATTTCTGTATCTCCCCTCCCTTCTTTAAAAAAAGTTGATGTCAGATAAAACTAGGTCACTGTGTACATGGAGGGGATGTTCGTCCATCCTCTCATTCATCAGTCAGTGAGGTCCTCCCGTATGGATAGAATGCAGCCTTCTCTGCGGCTCCTTCCTGCTCCACCTTACACACAGTGCAGGACTGGTAGGACCCCCTTTTGAAACCACTCCTTCAGTTTATATCTCATTTGTTTATTATGGAATAGATCGTACCAATATTATGATAATGATTTATCATATACGAGGAGATCGGCCTGCTCTACCAGATTGTGAGCACATTGAGTGCAGGAACTTTCTTGCTTATCTTTGCTACCAGCCGTCTAGCTCAGGCCTAGTGCTTAGTCCATACTCAGGACAGGTTGTGGAATCAATGTTGAAAGGCTACATTCTCCCTCACCTCAAGGAGTTCATAGGTTAATGGGGAAGAATGACACAAGCAATAATTCCAGAAGAATGAAATAAGTACTAGTGGGGATATGCACCAAGGGCTTTGAGAACCCAGGGGGGAGGAAGTGATCCTAAGGCATGAAGATGTTATCATGTAGGTGATGGAGTGACCATGACACATTTGAAGCATGGGGGTACTTATTAGAAATAAAATCCGGATTATATCAAGGCACTTTATTACAAGCTTCCCATGCATTCAGAATACACTGGTTAAGAGTTCAACAGACTCAATACCTATTAAATGCAAAAACCATTATTAGTAATTTTCTTTAAAGTATAAGAGTTGAAAAAATGGTAAATGAACATGGCTTAATTTTTTTAACAGTGAAGAAAACAATATTTTGAATTATCTTTTAGGAATGTTTCAGGTTTGGTTCATTAGAGCAGTAGGACTCTTTTGGGATTATGTGTTTTCTTTTGCCCTGGCAGGCGCTGTCCTTTGCTTTGTCTGATTCCCTAGAGATGTAGCACTTGCATCTCTCTGCATCAGTAGTATTTCCTTAAGGAGCTGAGGATATGTTTCTCCAGTTGCTTTTGCAATGCCAATTTTCATTATTTGCTTTTTTGCCTTTAAGTGAGAGAAAAGCAGTTTTTTTCTTTGCTTTTATTTTTTTAACTTTTTATTTTATATTAGAGTATAGTTGATTAACAATTTTGTGATAATTTCAGTTGTACAGCAAAGTGATTCAGTTATACATACACATGTATCTATTCTTTTCCCATTTAGGTTGTTACATAATATGAGAAAAGCGATTTTAGCAGACAGTATCCAGGTATCCTTTTAAGGCTAATATTTGTATTTATGATAGGAAAAAATTATACAGTTTTTTGAGAATAAATTATTTTAAGCAGATTATTCAAAACTTTTAAGCTGCAACTTAATTTTTTTACATTGTGGAATTGTATTCAGGGAAGCCAGAAGGTGGCAGTATGATGTATAAAATGAAAGGGTTTCAATGAGTATAAAAGACTCCTTTTCACGTGAAAATATGTTATTTGCATATTAGGGAATTCAAGTCACCTTATATCAGTAGTTCATCAGAACTTTTTTTTGGTATCCTGTTGCTTTGTCTAATATATTACAGTTATTATTTTGTGGGATATTCTTTTAAATTATGTATTTAATACTGGTTTTGCTGATTACAAGGGAATGTTGAGGAATGTGGAGAGGAAAGCCTCATGACTCTCTCAGTGGAGCTTCTGTAGTAGTAGCAGCAGGTGTATATAAGCCCAGAAGTAAAGACTGGGGCTAGGGGTTTCTGGCATGTCAGTACTCTTCCAGAGGTGGGGAAATAGTAATTAGGTTACCTTGTTGCGGACAGCATTCCACCCATGCAAGAACGTGGTTGATTTTCAAGGCAATGTTAAAGTATCTTGGTTACTGAATTAAATGCTACTGAAAATACTAAAAAAAAATTGATTGACAAGTTTGGTATATATTTAGAAGGAAAAATAATAAGGTATTTCAGTGATTCCCATTAATATTCAATTATGGCATTAACCTGTCATTAAGTATGTTTCTGTATTCCTCCCCTAGGGTTCTCTAAATGCCATGTGGTATGCGGAGGTTGGTTGCTTTTGAGTTTTTAAATCTGTAATAATGCATAGAGTACTTGTGTAATTTCAGTTGAAGTAAGAAGTAGGTGTCGATATTTTTCTTAGCTGCTGCAAATTTCTCCCTGCCTGCTGGCCTGAAGTAAAATAACTGCACTGTGCATCAGCTTGACTGTTTTAATTTCTGCTTAAAAATGCACATAGTATATGTGGCTACTTTTGCCTTTCTTTCTCCTTGGTCTCTGGCTGTATTTGTACAATGTCTTGGATATGCTACTTGGTGATATTTGCAAGGGAGCATTTACAATGATACATGATATCTCAACTCTCCTGCATAGGTTAAAGAACTCCGAGAGAAGGCTGAGTTTTATAGGAAACGAGTTCAGGGAACTCATTTTTCTCGGGACCATCTGAATCAGATTCTGTCTGAAAACAACCGCTGTTGGGATGTCTCCTCGACCACGAGCTCAGAAGGAACCATTAGTAGCAACATTAGAGCACTAGATCTTGCTGGGTGAGATGTTATTTGTGGATGGTGGAAAAGTATGTTATAGATTATGTAGATCATGGAATTACATAGGAAAATGATATGAAGACTCAAAAGTCGTCTAGTCTAATGGAAATATACCAGCCACTTATTACATTTCATTATTTTTAGTTTATTCTCTGTGAAAAGTAAAGCTATACATACTTGCTTTACACGCTTGGGTAGAAATAATACATAATTTAAATCTGGAAGATTGGATTTTATAAAATTCCTTCTTAGCAATTAAGAGTAGACTAGGGATGACTATACAGTAGACGTAAAAAACTTTAAAAAGTAAAACAAAAAGAAAAAGGTAACAATAATAAAAACTTAGAGAATATTATCTATTAGTACATTTCCATTATCATTCATTAATGGATTTTTGTGGTTAATATGGAACTTCCACCCCGATTCTATGGAAGAATTCTCTGCTATTTTGGGTTTTAAAGTGAACACAATTAAACTGTTTCTAAGAGGAATAGCACATCGATTTGTAGCAAATAAAATAGTTTTTGGTTTTTATAGTGTATTAGTGTAGCCATACATACCAAATTAACTATAAATTCTAATTATGTGACATCTGATTTTAAAAGTTCATCACAAAATCTGTTAACAGTGACTTGAAAAGATTAATATATCTAAAATATAAAATTGGAATCAGCTTATTTGATCCATAAGTACACATGAGTTTGTGCACAAACCCTAATTGAGTAACTGAACAAGTTAGACCATGTGAGGGGGTCCTAGTTTATGTATGCAGAGGCCACTCGAGAGATACATGTGAGTTTTATCAGCAGTGGTGCAGGCATGTATGTGTGATGGGAGGAGTAGAAGGAGATAAATATAATTTATTTTGGAATATTTTAATAGATTGTAACTTTAACTTCTATTGTAAAATGAACTCTTAATTCGATTTTTTTCTTCAGTATCTGGGCAAGGCAATATCAGTGGGAAACAGAGTTGTGAACGATGGAAGGCAATGACGGACTTATTAAAATAAGTATCAATTAGAAACCTCAAACTACTCAATTTAAAATAAAACTTATTTTTGTTATGCAGAGATCCTACAAGCCATAAGACTTTGCAGAAATATCCTTCTACAAAACTAGAAGAAAAAAGACCTATCTTGGAAGAACAGCCCCAGAAAACTACCACAGAGAAATTGGGTGTGTCAGATGCTCCCATACCTGTTAGAAGGCGTCTGGCTTGGGATGCAGAGAACACCACTGAAGACACACAGAAACAGCCAAGAGAGGAGGAGGAAGAGGAGGAAAGGGACAAGCAGGTTAATGTGGGAGAGCTAGAGAAGTTGGAAGTACAGGAAAAATCTAAAGCAGACAAAATAAAAGAAGGGTGAGCGTTTTAAATTAATCAGTATATAGACGCATTATTGTTCACAGTTAATATGTATTTCGTTTTGTCACTAATTAATTATAGTGGTTTATACTTTGGTTTTATGACTAATAAAGAGCAGATTTTACTTTAATGTCACGAAATAGGCATTTCTTTATGGTTTATATAATTTGATTCACTCAGGTATTTGAGTCACCACTACTTGGTAGTTGAACACTTGAACATTGAGCTACTTGGGGAGGAAGTAGTTAGGGTTATGTTCATTTATATTCTCCTAATTATGATTTGCTAGATACCTCTGGAAGTATGACTTTGTGACTTGAAGAAAATAACCGATATTCTTTACTATCAGATGGTTATACTACCAAAAAGAAAGAAAAGATGTTTTGTAATATTAAAATAAGTGATTTCCTACCAAATGTAAAATAGATAGCTAGTGGGAAGCAGCTGCATAGCACAGGGAGATCAGCTTGGTGCTTTGTTTCCACCTAGAGGGGTGGGATAGGGAGGGTGGGAGGGAGATGCAGGAGGGAAGAGATATGGGAACATATGTATATGTATAGCTGATTCACTTTGTTATAAAGCAGAAACTAACACACCATTGTAAAGCAATTATACTCCAATAAAGATGTTTAAAAAATTTTTTTTAATAAAATAAGTGATTTCTGCAAATAGCTAATTTCCATTGATTTATATGCAGAATGCTTTGGGGAGTGGTTCTCTGCCATTGGTTATGGTATTTTTTTGTCCATAGTCCAATGCCCTTAGCATTCATTCGTGAGTTTTGCAGCTAATATGGAAGTTAGGTTCTGATATAATGGAAGAATTCTCTGGTGTGTTGCTGACTTGCAGTGATCTTAACTCTTTTCCAATATTCAGTTACTCTTAACTGTGCGTAGATTTGTTTATTTTTTTCAGAAACAAAATGGCCTTCTCTTATAGGTCTATCGTTTAATTGCATAATGATGGCAAAGTATTTTTTTATTATATTTTCTGGAGGACATGCTTCATAATTGTTTTAATTTGTAGGTCGGAGTCGTCTTCTGTGTCCTCAGGAAAAGGAGGCAGGCTTCCTACTCCGAAGCTAAGAGAACTTGGTGGAATCCAGAGGACTCATCACGATCTTACCACTCCAGCTGTTGGTAACAGGCAAACACTGTGCAGTTCTTATTTCACCTGCTTTCTCTACATGATAATTTAGTTTAATCAAAATATAACATCTTTTGCATTTTTCTAGGTGGTGCTGTTTTAGTGTCTCCATCTAAAATGAAGCCTTCAGTTGCAGAACAGAGAAAAAGAATGTCCTCTCAGGATGGCTTAGAAACTTTTAGGAAGGTAAATATTTATATTTTGGAGAAAAACATCTCTTCAGGAAGTGATTATTTTAGTCACATGCAATAAGTGAATGAGAGGTTCCGATTTTAGAAAATTCTGCCTATCATATATGGAGATGATGCTCTTAACTTACTTTCAGAAGGCAAAGGCACTGAATTGTTTTTTTGGGTAGTGGCACTGTATTTCTGCTATACTTTCAATTTTTGTCAGTAGTGACAACAGGAAGAGAGAGAAGAAAAGCAGTACTATTGATTGAGCATCTTCTGTGGCAGTTTTGTTCCAGCTATGTTCCAGATGCTGATTTAACACTAGAGATGTAGCAGTGAAAGGAGCAGGTAAAAATCCTGGCCCTCACTGAACTTACATTCTAGTGGAGGAGAGAGACAATAAACAGGATAACTAGGTAAAATGCATAGTATTTTAGATAGTGATAAGAACTAAGGAGAAAAATAAAGCAGGGGAAGTGAGTAGGAAGTGGCGAGGGAAGTTCTCACTGAGAGGGTAACATTTGAGCAGAATCTGAAGCAGGTGAAGGACTGACCCATATGCATATCTAGGAAGGCATTCCAGGCAAAAAGAATAGCAAGTGCAAAGTCCTCCAGGTGAGAAGGTACCTGATTCTTTGAGGAACAGGCAGGAGTGGAGCTGAGAGCAAGAAAGGGAGAACAGGATGGGCAATGAGGTCAGAGGCATAATGAGGAACTCAATTGTGTAGGGCCTTATAGGTCATAGCAAAGACTTTGAATTTTATTCTGAATGAAATGGAAAGCCTTTAGAGGGGCAGAGGAGTGATATGATTTGACTTGGGTTTTTCCAAGGTCACTCTGGCAACTGTATTGGGAATAGACAGTAGGGGTGCAAGAGCAAGGGCCTGAAACTGGTTAGTCAGTTACAATATCCAGGCAAGAGGTGATGGTCATTTGGATCATAGCAGTAGCTGTACCAGGAGCTAGATTTGGTTATTTTCCATTGTCTACCCCTTGGTTGCTGGTAGGCAGAGGAGTCATTAAACTCACTGAACACAGTCATTTTTTTCCTTTGTTTTCTTACAGAAGCTACTATTATAATAACATTAAATCTGTAAGTCATTCAGTTTGCAGTGAATTATCCCTGTCATTCAGTTGCCCTTGGTTAATATCATTCTGTATCTCTTCTTTTTTACCATAGGAATTAGGAAGACTATATTATATTATCCAGAAATATTTTCACCTTGAATTGTGGGAGTGTTGTGGGGCAGCAGCAATTTGGGGAACTTCTGTGGGGATGATCATAATAGCTAGCATTTACTGAGCACTTACTATGTTCTAGGCTCCGTGCTAAGTACTTTACATGTGTTAATTTGTTCAGTCTTCATAATGGTGGAGTAGGATTTGTCCCCAGGCAGTCTGTTCTCAGAGCCCACATTTTTAACCCCTAAACAACACTGTCTCACAAGACTTGAGAGTAGAATTCTCATGATATTGGTTTTATAGTCAAGTACCATCTGTACATTTTAAAAATGATATTAAAAACCCAAGTGTATGTTAGCTCACTTCATTCAGCAGATGTTTCTTATCCATTTACTTACATGCTAGATGCTGTGGTTGTGATAATGAGCAAAAATAGACATGGTACATGATTTTGTTGAACCTACAGTCTTGTGAGAATCACACCCCCAAAAAAGTAAAATTAAAACTAATAATAGTTTCAAAGAAGTATATAGTGCTGTCCTGGAAGGAATTGACCTAGTCATGGAGATCAGGAAGCTTCTTGAAAGTCAAGGATGCTTCTTTGAAGAAGTCATAATTGAGTTGAGATATAGAGGAAGAAGAAGAGTTAACCAGGTAAAAAGGGAGGGGAGGAGAAGCATAGCATATGCCACAGTCCCGTGGAGAGAAAGGGCATATTTTTTTGTTTTTATTTTTGATGTGGACCATTTTTTTTAAGTCTTTATTGAATTTGTTACAATATTGCTTCTGTTTTATATTTTGGTTTTTTGGCCACGAGGCATGTGGGATCTTAGCTCCCTGACCAGGGATCGAACCCACACCCCCTGCATTGGAAGGTGAAGTCTTAACCACTGGACCGCCAGGGAAGTCCCATGGACATAGAGTTTTAGGAAACAAAGACCAGTGCAGTGTGTGGCAGGGAGCAGGAGCACGATGAGGCTGGAAGAGACAGCAATATTGAGAATTTCTTTCATCTCAAGTAAAATGGAAAACGACTGAAATATTTTAAATATGAGAGTGTTGTGATTGATTTATGTTTTGCAAGATCTCTCTGGCTGCCGTGGAAGGCAAGAGTGGACTGTGGATACCTTTGAGAGCCCATTGCAGTAGTCCTGATAGGAGCTGTGATAGCTTGGACTAAAGAGGGTGGGCATAGACGTGAGTGAAACTGAAGAATTGTGTAAGGGGAACAATGTCAAGGCCTGGAGCTGGGTTGGATAATGACTTCTAGGTTTCTGGCTTGCCCAGCAGGATTGATGGAGAGTGCCACGCACTAAGAGAACTCTGCACGAAAGCCATCTTTGGAGGGGAATATCAGGAGTTTCGTTTTCATTCACTCAGTTCAGAATTTACTGTGCTCTTACTATGTATCAAACACTGTTCTGGGATCTGGGGATTCATTGGTAATCAAGATAAAATTCCTGCGATCGTGGAACTTACATTTTCATTGGGAGAAGTAGACAAATGATTTTTTAAAAAAGAATTTCAGATAGTAGTAAGTGCTATCAATTAAATAAAACTGAAAATGACCTCCAAGAGGTGGGTGAGACTGCTTTAGTTTGGGTCATCAGGACAGGCACCTCTGAGGAGGTGACATTTTAGCAAGACCTGGCTGATGAGGGAGGTGCCCATGCAGAGATCTGGGCTGGAGATTGTTTTCCAGGTAGAAGGAACAGCAAGTGCAGGTGAACAACAGTGAGCGTTTCATCGAGAGTGAAGAGGTCTGTGTGACTGGAGCCTGGAGAAAGCAGGGGAGAGGGTGGGAATGAGGGTGGAAAGGGAGTGGGCAAGGGAGCTGGGTAAGGAGTGGGATGTTCTTCTAATGGCACTGGGAAGCTCTTGGAGGATTTTAAGCAGTAAAGCAGATATAGATCTCTGATACACTTGATAACTAAAATCACTCTGGCTACTCAGTGGAGAATGGGCTATACTGGGGGAGAGTAGAAGCAGTGAGGCCAATAAGGAGGCTTTTAGGTTCAAGAACAGATCATAAAGTCAAATTAAACCTGGGAACCCCATGTATTACAAATATTCTATAGATTTAATTCAGGTTTTAACAGTAATGAAACCAATTTGACAGAAGTTCCAAATTCTACATATATGTATACAAAAAGAAAAAACCAAAAGAACGATTTTCATAAGAGATCTTTGTAATTAAAAAGGGAAGCAGGGGCTTCCCTGGTGGTGCAGTGGTTGAGAGTCCGCCTGCCAGTGCAGGGGACACGGGTTCATGCCCCGGTCTGGGAAGATCCCACATGCCGCAGAGCGGCTGGGCCCGTGAGCCATGGCTGCTGAGCTTGCGTGTCTGGAGCCTGTGCTCCGCAACAGGAGAGGCCACAACAGGGAGAGGCCACAACAGTGAGAGGCCCGCGTACCGCAAAAAAAAAAAAAAAAAAAAAAAAAGGGAAGCAAGTGGAAAATTTGTGATTTTATCTTAGATCTTGATTTAAAAATATTTGTTTTTTGGATGAGACCCCAGGCTATCTCCCCTTTGAAGCAATAAGCCCTCTAATTGCAGAAAATGATGCCTAAGGTCAGAAAGCAATGTTTTGAACATTACATTGATAAACTCAAAGTTAATAACTAAAGGCAACAATTACAAGGAATGATCAGGAAAGTTTGGGGCTATATTTGATTTTACTTGTTTACATTCTCCTAAAAAGTAAAATTATACAGGGACTTTTCTATTCATGATATACTATCATTGTGGAAAAATAGAAAATACTGAGCAAACCAAAAAAGAAGGTAATTCATACCTACTGTTCAGAAACATCCGTTGTTGAATTTGAGTTTAGATATATAGTGTATTTGTTTATTATACTGTAGATAAGTTTTCATAATACATTTTTCTCACCTAGCAATGTATTGTGAACATACTTCCATACCATTAATTTATAATCTGACTTTTAATTGTGATATGATGTACGATCTGTAGTTATACTATAGTTTTTTTTAACTAGATGCTCATTGTTGAAATGTATTTTTTAAAACTAGATGCCTATTGTTGTTATTTCTTAGTTTTACTTTATTTTGAAAAAATGCTCTAAAGAAATCCATTCTTTACCTGCATTTTTGTTCATACTGTTGTTACCTATTTTTATGTAAATACTCCCTAAGTATTAATTGTGTGGTCAAAGAGCCACAGTATTAAGGTTTTTGCTATCTTGCCAGCTCCCCTGGAAGGTTGTCCTACCAGTAACACTGGATAAGAGTGCCAGTTTTCTGCATCCTTGTCAGCTCAGGGTATTATAGTTTGTTTGTTCTAATTTATCTTTGTAATTTGGTAAGTGAAAAATTACTATGTCATTGCTTTTATTTTGTAATTATTTGATTATCAGTGAGGTGTGGAATATGTTTGCTATTTGTAATTTGTATGTATATGAATTGCTGACATGTATCCTTTTTCTACCTTTAAATTAGGTTTATCTTACTACTTTTAAAGAAATATTTATGTAACAGTGATAATAATTCATTGTCCGTCCAGTAAGTTGTATATTTTCCCCAAGTTTGTCATTTTTCTTTCATTTTTTAAATATTTACATATCTTTTGTTTTTACTTAGCTAAATATCTTTATCTATATCGGTTGTTAGGCTTATAAAACCTTCCCCACATGGAGGTTACATAAATTTTCCCCATATTTTTTCCTACTGCTTTTATGGTTATATACTTTTGTGTGTTTAAATGTTTGTTTTGTTTATATATGTACACTCGCATATACGTATTTTGTTTTGTTTTTGTCATTTAGAAAGAAAGTCGTGCTATACCCCTCCTGACTTCTCCAGCTGCTGGTCTAAAAACAATTGATCCCTTGCCTTTGAGGGAAGATTCTGAACCCAATATCCCCAAATTTGCTGAGACAACTCTTCCAGTTTCAAAAATTCCAGAAAATCCAACTAACACACCTGGGCAGTCTCCATCTCCACCCTGTGCCCCATCCTACTGGCATCCTTCTCGTCGAATTCAGGGCTCCCTGAGAGATCCAGAATTTCAGCATAATGGTAATTACTTGGATTTTAGTTTTTTGTCTATTAAAATGAAAGTGTTATACTGATAGATACAAAGGCTCTGAGTATATACTATGTATTAATAAGTTGTGTTATTTAGTTTTTTAGTTAATGTAATAGATTTCTTTAAATAGAAAAAAATCTCATCTCTGGAACACTCAGTTGTGCTGTACCCAAGTTCACTTTGGTCTAAGTGTGAGGTGTCTCTCATGTTCTTTCCCATAAACATCCAGGCAACTCACTAAGTGCCATAGCACCTCTTCCCCAGGCGTGACAACCAAAGATGTCTTCAGACATTACCAAATGTTGCCTGGTTGTAGAATTCAAGGTCATAAAATATTTTCCTTTGGTTTTATTAGGTGTTGCTCTGCTGTTTTCTAACGTCCACTATTATGACTGAGAAGTCTGAAGCTCTTTTTATTTTTGATCTTTTGTTTGTGGCTTTCTTTTTTTTCCTGGCAGCTCTTGGCATCTTCTCTTTATACCCAGTGCTCTGAAGTTTTATAGTGGGTCCCTTTTCATTCATTTTGCTAGTACTCACTAGACCTTTTCAATTTGAAAAGTCATGTTCCTCAGTTCCGGGAAATTTTCTCAAGTTATTTAGTCAGTGATTTCTTCCCCTCCACTTTCTATTTCTTCCTTCCAGCACTACTATTTTTCAGATGTTGGACGTGTTGAACATGATATTTTCTTATCTTACCTCTCCTATTTTCCATGTCTGTCTTTTTGTTTTAATTTGAAAGGGTCACTAATTTTTATCTTCTACTTGAGTTTTTAAATGATATTTTGCTATATTTTTAATTTCTAAGATTTTTTAAACACTACATACTCCTGTTATACAGCATCCAGTTCTTATTTCATGGATGGCATGTTTTATCTGTTTGAGGAGATAAATGATATATATAATACCCCTATTTTGAATATGTGCCCCCAGTTGAATCCGGTGTCCTTCAGTCAAAGTAGCTCTGATAAACCTTCTCCAGCAATGAGACCTCCATTCCTCTTTTGGGAGAGTTACCCTGCTGTACAAATTTGAAGAAGGATCTGGCAGACTTTTGTAGAAAGACTTTCAACTAGATTCCTGACTCAGTTTTACCTTCGCTCCAACTCTCAGTGGTACTCAGAACTCCCAAAACCCCAGCCATCAGGGGAGCAAATTGGTTGCTTCTTGGTATCCCTCCTCTGCTGCTAAGGATTCAGCTCACTTGGCTATGATGACCACATACTCACTGCCCTTCCATTTGCTTCCCACTTTCCAAAATTTTGTTGCTGTTTTCTTGCTTCCCATTTTCGCTGTCCTGTGGGTTTATATCACTTTTGTAGATGTGTGTAGTCCAGCTGCCATCTTTAAAGAGAAGCTTACTGTATTTCTTTAAAGTTAGAATAGATCAGTATTTTCACTGAAAAGAATCCCAGGAGATTATCCATTGTTTGTTTACATATTTGCTAAGTACATTATGAATTAATGAATGGCCCTTTGGCAGTAATTTCTATTAAAGTTATAAAATTAATAAATTTTCTGACAGCCTACCTTCACTTAGAGTTGACTATAAATAAGATACACTGTTGGGTGGCTTTGAAGGATAATTTCTTCTGGCTTTTTTTTTTTTTTAAGTGGGAAAATCAAGGATGAACAATTTCCAGTTACCCCAGCAAGAAGCCTTTAATGATGAAGGTATTTTAATAGTCAAAGAACACAAGATAAAAGTATAATGTTTTATTATATAGTAGTTCATAATAGTATGATCTTACATTTGGTTAGCACTTTATAGTTTACAAAGTACTTCCACAGATGTCATTTCATTAGAACCTTGAAACCCTGTGAAGAGGGTGAAATTATCCCCATTTTATAAATGAGTAAACTGGAAAATAAGCCTTGAAGAATCTTTTTTAAAACAAACAGTTGGCAAGAGATTGTGCCTAGCATCACACCTAAGGTCAGTACTCTGTTTTACAGCCTGGGTAGCTGGTGGCTCAGGAATTCAGCCTAGCATTATATCCATCATTTTTTTCATATGTCTGTATATTCTTAAAATATATATAATTAGGGAAAATGAATTTTTTTTCTTTTGTTTTGACAAATTCATTTGCTTCTAATAGTGGCAGGAGGAATTTTGAATTCTCAGTGTTGAACAATTGAAATTACTATTTTAAATGCACCCTAAGAAGTATGAAATTACTAAATTTATAAATTTTGAATTTGAAATTAAATTTGAATTAATACTTTATGTATTATAGCTTCACACACATTAAAGGTTTTCTCTTAGCAAGTTTGAGACTTTTTTCAGAATTCAGTGAGCTGGAAATCAAGTTGCTATGTTTTGAAATGCCAATATCTGGACACTTTGAATCCAGTTCTGTTTTCTTTTTAATGGAAGAACAGTGTTTACAAATAACTTGATAAGAGATTTACTTGCTCCGATTGTGGAATTTCACTAATAATGAAGGGTAGCATATTAAAGTCAGACATTATTTCTACATTAAGTGAAATTATTTTAGAAATGTGATGTGAGTACCATGTTAAGGTATGGCGTTTCATTTTTAAAACATTAAAGTTCTGCTCAAACAGCTGTGCTTTTTAAAGTAGGACGAGACAATATGATGATGAACTGTTTCCAAGTAATACTGAAATCACAGGCCAAGTGTTTAGGTAATGACATAGTGGGATTTCAGGAAGGAAACAGAATGCTCATTTAACATTAAAATGTTTGATTTCTAAATATGATAAACTTGGAAAATTACTATGAACTATCCTAAAAATGTTGATATCTTGTATTTTAATAGATTACTGGTTTCTGACAGAGTCAATATTGACATTACAAAGCTTGATGCTTTTAATTTGCTGTTAATGTTTTGAAACATAGTATTTTTATAAGACATATTTTTTGCACTGAATATAATTCTTTCGTTGCAGATGAGGACAGATTGTCGGAGATTTCTGCTCGCTCTGCAGCTTCTAGTCTCCGGGCTTTTCAAACTCTGTCACGAGCTCAGAGAAGGAAGGAGAATTTCTGGGGCAAAACATAATTAGACATACACCTAGTTAAATTGTTTTTATCTAGGGGAACCACTGGCATAATCTTCTTTATTGCTTTACTATGTTAAGACTACAAGTGTTTGGATTTTTTTCTAACATTTCCTACCTAAAAAGAATTGTTTGATTTTTCAATAGCCAATTCAATTTACTTGGAAAATTTTTAACATAGGTTCACAAAAATTTAACTTTTGAAGAATTCGTTTTGCATCTGTCCCAAAGTACAAAGACATAGAGTATATAGTTCTTCACATGTTCTAACTTGTATTAGGTGTCAGGGGTAGCTGGTAGAATTGTGAATTTCACCTATCCAGAGAATATTCTTAAAAATGAATAAAGTGAAGTAAAAATTAAGATATAAGTGTGAAGTACACATTCCCCCCAAGATTGGCTTTATGTATGTTTACAGTTGTAGATGTCATAAAATGAGTTTGTTGTTCCTTTAACTTTTGCTGTGGTGTTTATTTTTATTTTAGTACCTTCTGTATATGGTTACAGTGTTAAAATAATTGTTCTTTAGATTGAAAATACCAGCTTTTGTATATACTTATTTATGTAACAAAGTTTGCTGAGAGAATATGTATATTTTTGATCTTTGTGTGTATTCTGTTTGTATAAGGACTTTGGCTTACATTTGAATAATGTCTGAATTTTGAAAAATTATTTGTAAAATGGAGAATTATAACTTTGTAGACATTTTGAAATAAAAATTGATCAAGTGTTTCAGTTCTGTTTGTTTCAAGGGTTTCAAGGGTTTGGCTTCTCTAGAAAGTTATTATCTGGAACAAATAATTATTTTTTAAAAACATTCTACTCACAACAACTTAAACATATCATACTTCTTTTGCAGCTTGGTCCAAATGCAGCAAAACTGAGTCCACAATGTTTTTGCACAAATGTAGGAAAAATGTAGAATTTCCAAGGCAAACTCATTTTTTAAAAATTTAACACAAACTTTTTTTTTTTAAGAATTTTTGTTTTTAACATATTTATTTTTGGCTGCACTGGGTCATTGCTGCACGTGGGCTTTCTCTAGTTGCAGTGAGCAGGGGCTACTCTTCGATGCGGTGCACGGGCTTCTCATTGCGGTGACTTCTCTTGTTGCAGGGCACGGGCTCTAGGCGTGCAGGCTTCAGTAGTTGTGGCTCATGGGCTCTAGAGTGCAGGCTCAGTAGTTGTGGCGCACGGGCTTAGTTGCTCCGTGGCATGTGGCATCTTCCCAGACCAGGGCTGGAACCCATGTCCCCTGCATCGGCAGGCAGATTCTTAACCACTGTGCCACCAGGGAAGTCCCTAACACAAACTTTTTGACTATACTTCTTTACTCTTAGGACATGTTCTGTGGTCTTACTCTTTATCTTGCAGGTCATGATAAACTTAATTTTCTAAAAAGTATGGATTTCATAAAATATTTACAATAGATAGAAGGTACTGAAGATGATACACAGAATATTCATGCCTGTTGGTTAGAAAGCAAGTGAACAGTCTGTTCTAAAGTGCTTAATTTGGTCGAGTGTTTTTGCAAATCACTGATTCACAATAAGTCTTAAAGATCTTATGTTACCATGAGGTTATAAAGAACTGTGGTCATGCAAAGTATTTGCTTACATTTCACAGACCTTTTAAAAACGTTTGTTAATTTAAAAACTAAGGCACTAAAGATGGAAATAAAAACTAGAAATTAGTGTATAATTGGATTTGAGAACACAGAACACAGATCATCTTGGCTTCTATACAAATGTGTACTGAGGCATATTGTAAAATAAATTTGAAACATTATTTCTCTGGAAGCTTAGATGTATCATTGTGTTCTTTCTAAAAAGCTTGTTAGTTTAGTTGGTTAGCATAGTTTTCAATGGCTGACCAGTGATCTACAGTAAAGAGAGGAATTATAGCTTGCTTGCAGGGAATTGTGCATAACACACAGTCTGTTTTACCTAAGCCACAGAGTGTAGAATCTGGATATACCCTTTGGATAAGTCAGACCACATGAACTTGGTCTATCAGGTGTTAAGATGGATTAGGGTATGGTTATCATGAGGCTGAGGTCATTACCCCAGCCTCCGCATGACACTTTAGCTTTGCAGTATACTTCTGACTGCCTCTTAAAAGCCCTATTCAGAGGCCCAAGGGAGAGAAAAGTGCTGAGGGATCAGTACTATTTCATCATTCTCCCTAAAAGAGCAACTCAAAGGACATGCATTTGAGTTGGTGAGTGGTTTTAATTACACGAGAAATGCTCCATGAGATTTGCTGGCATCTAGGAGTTGGAGTTGTGAATTCAATTTTATATCAATTTTATTAAGGCATACTTATGTACAATCTGCAGTTATTAAAAATTTTGCAGCTCAATGAGTTTGGAAAAAATGTGTACATCGTGAAACCAACACCACAACCAAGATACATTGTATTTCCATCATGGAAAAAGTTTCCTCATTTCCCTTTGCAGTTCAGTCCATCCCTCCACCCCTGGTCCCCAAGGCAATCACTAATCTGTTTTCTGTCAGTATAAATTAGTTTACAAGAATTTTATTATTTATTTATTTTTGACTGTGTTGGCTCTTTGTTGCTGCGTGGGCTTTCTCTAGTTGCAAAGAGCAGGGGCTACTCTTCATTGCGGTGCACGGGCTTCTCACCGCGGTGGCTTCTCGTTGTGGAGCACGGGCTCTAGGCTCGTGAGCTTCAGTAGTTGTGGCATGTGAGCTCAGTAGTTGTGGCTCCCGGGCTCTCGAGCGCAGGCTCCGTAGTTGTGGCGCACGGGCTTAGTTGCTCCGCGGCATGTGGGATCTTCCCAGACCAGGGATTGAACCCATGTCCCCTGCATTGGCAGGCGGATTCTTAACCACTGTGTCACCAGGGAAGTCCCACAGAATTTTATATAAATGGAACTTTTATATATGACTTTCACTCAGAATGTTTTTGAGAGTCATCTATGTGTTGGGCACCTATGTTTCCTTTTAATCCACTCATTCACAGTGGACCTTTGGGTTATTTGCAGTTTCGGATTATAATGAATATTTGATATCTGTGTGCAAATCTTTGTAGACATGTGCTTTAATTTCTCTGGAAAATCCTAGGTAATTCCATTTTTATTCATCTTTAATATAACTTCTACTTTACGTATATGGTACACACCCAAATCACTGTTATAAACTGGTGGTTTGGTCGCTTTGTCAAAATTGGTATCTCACAAACTAGACAGGGGAGCAAATGTCAGGATCACAATGGAAGTAGCACACCTACTGCCTCTGTTCTTCCTTACCCCCATCTTCACCCCAGATCCTGAGATTCTCATGTGTCCCTGGCTGAGAACCCAGATAAAAATGCACAAACACACATATATGGGAGACTTTGTTCAATTCAATTTCATACACGTGTATGGGAAGGCAGGTTCATGTTGGATCTCATCTCAATCTCTGTGTGGGAGTCTGAACTCCAAGTTAAGCACTCTTAAAGGATGATTTTGAGGATTAAGGGCAAAGAACATGATAAACATGCTTAGTACATGGCAGGAAATGTTACCATGAGATTTAAGTATAAATATCCTGGTTTTACCGATGGGAAAACCCTCTTAGGTTAAATGACTGGACCAAGTCTTGACAGCTGGTGGAGTAAATCTAGGTCTTTTTACTTGAAATCTACCCACGCTGCCTGCTCTAGAGTGTTTATACTAAAATTGTGAGTCCTACTGTGATTCATTTCTCTCTGGTTGATTCATTTGGGAGTTAATTTAACTTTGTCATCTTAGAAGATAAATTAAACATCTTTATGTCTAGTCGGGAAAAAGAGTATATGGGCAATGAGTTATTGTACAAATGGACTGAACCAGAGTAAAAGTGAGTTAACGTTCAAAAAAAGTTTGTTCTCATATAAGTAGTGTTGCAGTTGGCTACTCAGGGAGCTCAAGGATGGATTATGTACCTTCGTTGCAGTTGTAGACACCCCCAAAATATCACAACTTCTGGAAGTTTACCTAAGGAACAAATCATCTAAAACGGTAAGTGATCTTAGAATCATTTACATTTGGTTTGGGAATATGTTTTTGGTCCTTTTCCATGTGGTGGCATTAGTCACGATAGCATGCTCAGGGCCCAGTCTTTGTCAAACTGCCAGCGTCGCTGTTTCCTAAGATGAGTCAGTGGCACAAAGGCTACTCCAGGCACAAGAACAGTCTCTGTCATTGGATGAGCTAGGGTTGTGCCCTGCCTGGGAAACCAGCCTGCCCCTCTAGCCTAACTCATGGATTAAAATCAAGCCAGTGGTATCTTCACTATGGTATCTTCGCTAATGTTGATCCTGTACTCTGACTTGGCCTTATGCGTGTTTCTCCTGTGGAGGCACAGAAACACCCAGCCCTTTTTGGTCCTCTCAGATTCAGAGCCAAGCTCCCTTAAACTCTGTTTCATGTGTCATTCCCACCTTGTCCTGCAAGGCCTGCTAAGGATAGAAGCCTTTCTCAAGCAGAGGGCGGCTCGCCTGCTGTACTGCCCCTGCTATAAGGCAGGTAAGAAGAAAGAGTAGTCTTCCTAAAGACGGCATCCACTTCTCTTCCACTAAATGCTCCCTACCCACTAGTCCCTTCCGTGGCTTCATTACTCCCCAGGCCCATGTCAGAGCATGTCCTTGGAAACTGAGTGAGAGATGAGGAGCGGGGCCACCGAGGTCCCTTTGGAAGTCAGAGCAGGAGAGCAACAGATAGAATGATGTTTGGGGAGGTCGCAACCAACTCGGACCACGCGACTAATTCGAGCCATGTAGTGGACAATATCGATAATGTTGGGAAATTGTTCAGTTCCCCCCTATGTATTTTATACCCAGTAGTATCCTATCCTGAAGCTGGCTTTTGGGCCAATTGTTAAATATTCAGAACTTTTGTGAGCAGGTTGTTAAACCATCAGTAGTTTGAAATTGACAATTTTGAAAATGGTGGGAGTATTTACACCACAGAAATTGGCAAATGCTATAGACTAGAGTTTCCTCCCCATTACCTCCAGAGGCAGTATACAAGCTCACCATGGCAGCCACTGCATCAGTCTCTGCTTTTCTTTCCATATCATTTGCCTGATAGAGAAAATGATCCATTTCAGGAAGAAGAAAAGAGCAGCTCAAGATAAGCTATGAGATTTATTAAACCATTCACATCTTCCTTGGCTTATAAAAATAAAGTACTTTGGTTTAATTTCCTTTCTTGGCTGAAGTCTACCTAGAAAATAAAAATAAGCCACAAATAGCAGATACTAGACTATACAGGGACACTACCCATGATCCACCCACAGAATTATCCAGAAATGGAGCCGGGAATCTGTATGTGTCATCCTCAGGTGATTCTGATATTCAGGTAGTTTGGGAACCACTGGCTTTGGGGTTATAATAAGCTATGGTTGAATCCCAACTCAACCTGGAGTAAGCTGGTTAAATCCCTTTGAGTTTGTTTCTCATCTACAAAACTTATGATTAAGGTCTGTAAAGACGTTTCATGTATGTTACCGAAATGTCATTCTGGAACCAAGCAGAACCTCCCTCCCCCCCAAGTACAAAACTGAGCAGTTAATGATTAGGACAATAGAGTCACAGACTCAGTGTCTGATGCACATTCCTGAGCTGTTTTACAGATACTATAACTGCCACCAAGGGAAAGAAAAACAAACAAAAAAAAACTGCCTGATGACCAGACTGTAGTCATGATATAAGCTTCTTCATCTTGAGTAGTTCTGAATCTATGGCTAGCACAGTTCCAAGAAACTGGCCTCAAGAGAATGGGATTAACATTACTGCTCATAGTAATCTATATCTTTGTGGGCATCAAAATAATTGTAGCTTGCTCTGCCCATATATGTAAGCGGGCAACTAAAATTGTCAGCAAAGAGATGCTACAGACCCAGGTTGACATCTTCCACTCTTGAGAATATGGTGCCCTATGTCAGTATGAAGATGTTACAGAAGATAGACCTTCCCCTTAATCCCTTGGAAATGGAATGATGCTTGATAGTGGGGAATTGAAAGCAGCTCTTTGCCCCTTTCCTGTTTGCCCATTTCTATTCCCCTCTAACCTTAAAAAAACCTAATTATAGGAATGAGATCACTAAGCAGTTGAAACTAACTCCTGACTTATGCTCTCCTGAACGTACATCATGCCTTGCCTAAACTATTGATTCTTTTCCTAGATAAAAAGAAGAATGAAGAAATAAGCAGTTAAAAAATGATTAGCCCTCTACCCCCAGCAGCCCCCTAAGCAATCCTGCAGGCAGATCACACAGGTAAGACAACTTCTGAAGAGAGAGTCAGCTAGTCTACACTCAATGGAGAATGATATAGAACCTAACCTCCTGCCTCGATGAATCACTGAGATTCTTCCCCGCCCCCCCCCCCATTTTTTCCTTTAAAAACTGTCATGGCTGAGCAGAATCTTTGGAATTTGTCTCTGGACATGAGTCCACCATCTCCCCAGATTGCTGGGTTTTCTGATTAAAGTATCTTTCCTTTCTACTGACATTTGCCTCTCAATTATTGGCATATGAGCTGTGGATAGCCAAACCTGGATTCGGTTACAATTCAATTGGAAATGTTAGTTCTGTTATTTTGAAGGCAAATTTTCATTAAAACAATGGTAGGGGAAAGGTGTGTTTTAGAGAGGCTGAATTTAAATAAAAAAGCCAGAGGCAGTGTATCCTGAAATCGTGGCATCTCGCATCACAGCCCTGTGTGCGATGACCTACATTCAGCTCACACAGAGGCAGTTTGGGGCAGGGGTGCTGACATGATTTGTCTATTTCCGTTATGTGGTAAAGCAAAGAAGTCTGTGACTACAGTGTTGTGACTCAGCGATTCTAGAAGGTGGAATCAATTACTCGGTATATGCAAAGTGTATTAGAGGAACCATGAATTGGAGATGTTATCAGGTATGAGCCAGACATGCAGAGATAAAGGACCCACGATAATTACTGATGAAAGGAAAGATAGGCAAGGTTGGTCTCTGAATGAATGCACAGTCAATATCAAAGATTTCCTACTTTTGCTACAAGTTATTATTTTTTTGGAGATGAATTAAATAAAAACTCAGAGTTTTGTAACTTCAAGAAGGAAATATAAACTAACCTAAATGCCACACACTATGGGAAAATGTAGAAACATTACACTCATAAATTCAATTACAGTCAGACTTTGAGCATGTCACCCAGGAAAATTTTGCCCACAATGAGTACCTTAGCAGTTAATGTTCCCGTTAAAAATTATTCAGGTCAAAACAGTTAAGGTTCTGGAAAAAAACCAAAGAAAATTGAAAATAGGTTTGTATGACAATACTCACACTTTTGTTCCATAAAGAACCAGTAATAAGGTTTAACTTGTAATTTTGCAAAGATGAAACGTCCAAAGTACTATACTAATTTGAGAGTATAACCTGGCATTAACAAACACTCCAGCCTGATCACTTTAATTACTGTGAATTGTAGCTGCCAAGACTTTAAAAACACCACAGGTCAAGGCTCTAAGAACATAATCAGTTTTTTTCATCATTCAGAATCAACATGTGAGGACCAAGAAGAAAAATTTTAAAAAAATTTTAATTTAGGTTTGTGTTTATAATTTGAATATAAAAAAGACAGTAAAGACTAATATCAACACATACAGTTCTTTAATTATTTAAATAATATGTTAGAAAACCTTAGAAGCAGAACACTTTTGATTAGAGAAGCTCCTAAAAATCTGGCAATCCTTATTTTATAAATTTAGTGACTATATTCATTTATTCATTCATTAAAACTGCATGCAAAAATTCCACAGATATTTTCTGCTATGCACAATGTTAATCCTAGTGTCTCTTTAAGATAAACACAAGTCACAGTTGCAAGTTACAAAATAATCTACCAGACATTTAGATATTGGTTTTTTGTTAATTCCATATAAGGAGAAAAATCATTTTCCACTCATGATTCATGGATTTCAAATTTTCTGTAACAATTAATTTCCGTTTCCTTCTCTGGAGGGCATCGTAACCAGCCAGCGAGTCTTCCTTTTTCCTGTGTCAGGTTCCCTTTGTTCAACTCTTTCCTAGTTGCTAATAACAAATTCATCAGTTACAGTAAAATATGGTATGAGTGGTTTGTGTGTGTACCTATGTGTTTGCATGTATGTTACTGATGATACCAACACACTACCTCAGTTACTTTATGCACACTAAATAAGATAGAAATAACAAGTCTTGCATCTTTTTTCCTCTGTCAAATCAAGCTGCTTTAAAGAACATTTGCCCTGTCTCTGCCTTCTGGTTTTCCTGGGCTCCAAGGTGCCGGTTACTCTAGAACTCACTTTTTCCTTGGCCTTTGCAGGCCATCTCAAATCCAGATGCGGCAAGGACACAAGGTCAAATGTGTTGGAGTATATTACCATATTTTTCTCTGGGTGAATGGTGCAATCCCCACGAGTCTTCCTACAGTAGATTTTCTTTAACAACTGTAACAAGACTACAATGAAGCTGGAAAAAAGAAACACTCCCAAATATTCGTTTTAAACAGAGCTTATGCTCTTGGGTCAGGCGAGAGGATGTTGGAATCTTGGTTCTGCCACTTGTTAGCTGTGTGATCCTGGGCAAGTTACCTAATTTCTGAGCTCCAGTTGATGAGTATGTTAAATAGGGTAATAAGCATAAGTTATTTCAAATTGTTACTGTGAAAATTAAGTAATTCTGTGCACCTGAAGCACTTAATGCTGCCACATAGAACTCAAAAATTATAATGATTATTTTCTACTTCACTTCCTAAAATTGCTCAGTTTTATTGGAAATGAGGGAGGCTGGGAGGAATGAAAGTTATTCTCACTTAGCATTTAAAACATTTTTAATTAGCAAGTGAGACAGGAAGTCAGGGCAGTGGCCCAAGGGCCAAGGAGGGTCAACCTTAAGAGGTGCACAGCAGCTCATTGGCATCCTTTTGTCTGGACCTCGAACATATCTCCTCTGACTCCTTTCTACCACCCACCCAAATGGGACTAGAAAGAGAAGTTTAAAAAAAGAGAAGAGAGAGGATGCAGTTCACACGGAAGCCTGCAACTACAGCAATGCACCTACCCTGGAGATTCAGAGAAACATCCAGTAAAGGGGTATATTGTTAAACCAGCTACCATGCTGGGTGACTGGAGCTCAGCACAGCTGGGAAAACTCTGGGAGCTCGTATCTGAGCGCTGAGGGTCGAAGGATTTCCCAAGGAGTCACTGACTGAAGGAGGCAGGATGGAGAGGAAAGTGAATAAGCATCAGTAGCATCAATGCTCTGGCAACTCCTGTGTAGAAGGGATGAGATAGCCCTCAGGCCAAGGTGTGCACTTAAGAGGTGGAGGGGTAGGTAGAGGGAAGTGCCTAGTGTCTGCTGCAGTGCTGTGTTCTTCTGTCCTCTGTCCTGATTCCTTGAAGTCAAGTTCTACAAGTCTGAGTCCTGTCCCACAAATACCTGCCTTGTCAAAAGTGCAAGTCTTTTTCAGTTGGCTTGGGCTGCCATAACAAATTACCCCAGACTAGGGGGCTTAAACAACAGGAATTAATTTTCTCACATTCCTGGAGGCCAGAGGTCTGACATCATGTTGGCAGCAAGGTTGGTTTCTTCTGAGGTGTGTCTCCTTGGCTTGTAGATGGCCACCTTCTTCCCATGTTTTCACATGGTATCTCCCTGTGTATCAATCTCCTCTTCCTATGAGGACACCAGTCATGTTGGATTAGGACCCACCCAGATTATCTCATTTTAACTTGATTACCTCTCAAAACACTCTCTTTCCAAATACAGTCACATCCTCAGGTACTGGGGGTTAGGACTTCAACATATAAAATTTTGGTGGGTAGGGGAGAGGAACACAGCTCAGCCCATAACAGGTATATATCAAAAAAACATGAAGTTTGGGGGTCAAAGAATGTATACATTTTATATTTATTGATTGGTCGTATTGCCATCCTGAAAAAAAAAAGTTAATCTTCATAATCGAGAAAAAAATGAAATTGTGTTTCTTGCACACCTGAGCTTGTAGCCTGAGCATCTACTGAAACCCACATCATGCCTGCATCACCTGGGGAATGGGTAGGGGGTATAATCCTTGGCAGGCAGTGCTGGTGGGAGTGTAGGAGGTGAGGAAATTCTCTGTAATGTAGTGAGCTATTATTTTGGTATAGTAAATATAGATCCTTCCCACTTCCCCGCCCCAACCGGGTATTTTCTGTTAAACTGTTTTTCTCCCAATTCAACACTAACTAGACCATAAGCTAGTATTAACCTATATTGTCATTGAATAATGGGAGTAGTAGAGTTATTTTATTTTGGGTTTTTTCAAAAGATAAAACTGAATGTTTTTAGCCCCTGAGAGAGACTCAAAGTGGCCAAACTGGGGATGGAAAAGGGAAGGAGAGGGGATGGAGGTTGGGGGTTTCCTGAGGAGGAGCCCCTCCTAGAGACTCTTCTAGATGGAGCCCTGGGTTGAGTGAGTGAGTGAGGATTGTGGACATTTGTTAGCTTGGGGCAATGGTGTGCTGGAGCCGCTGTACCTGCTCATGAGAGCCAATGGTGGCATCTCTTCCCAACTCCATGTTCAGTGCTCTCGTGTTGACAGCTTGGAATCGACCACAGTAGGAGTATTTACACTGCAGAATTGGCAACTGTGACAAATCAAGGTTTTCTCCATGGAGAACCGATTGTTAAACAATTACCAGCACACCACTAGTTTGGAATCTACTGAGAAGAAAGGGGACTTCTGCTTCACTTCCTGGGTAGTATCCAGCGAGGTGGAAACCTTTGGAAATCTGTCTCATGTCCACCCCATGTCTAGCAAAAAATAGAAATGACTCTGTGGCCTGTGTATTGTCTTTGCAGAAAGGTTATGAGACAGCATCCCAGAATTTCCCATGGCCACAGAGGGACAGGGGAGATGCTCAAATTTGTCCTGTATTTTCAAGAGGGACTCAAGCAATTGAAATGGAGCTGAGCCTGTGCTCTTTGATGATCAATGATCAGTCAGGAAGATCTGTCTCTCAGTAGATACAAGATGGACAGCTGACCACAGAGGACCAGGTTCCTCCCTGCTCCCACTGGTGGGCAGGGACATGGAGATAACTCCAGATGTAATAGATAAGTGGGAGGGATTAATTGATTCTGATCACCTGGAGTTGACTCCACTCTATCACCCACCTGAAAGTGAAGTTCCATTATAGAGAAAAACCGTGTTTTTTGCACTTCTAGGCTTTTTTGCATGTCTAAGCACCATGACGTCTAGCCTGAGCTTTATACACACCACTTGAACTCTTAAGAAAGTCGTAATACTATCTGGGTTGTTTCTGCATACACTGGTTGAGAATCACTTCCCCAAGTCTTCTCGTAAAAGTTCTAAACGTTTGATAAGTAAAAGCAACACAGTATTAATTAACTTGTGATTTCTTTTTGAAAATGCTTGGGTGGTGCAGTGGTTAAGCAACTGAACTGTGGAGTTTGACTGACTGGGTTCAGGTTTTCTGCGTTGACATATTGATGTCATCTCTTAGGCAAGATACTGAATTTCTCTAAGCCTTGTTCCTCCCTCAAGGATTAATTGAGTAGGTCCATAGAGGATTCCTACACAGTGCCCTGTACACAGCAAACATGCAGTAAACGCTAGCCATTATTAGAAGCGAAATGACAGGAATCAATGGGTTTTACGTGACTTGTCCTTTGCTTACGTTATTCAATTAAATGTTCAGAATGGTCTTATGAGTTTATCTCCCATCTGCCAGTAAGAAAATTGAGGCTGAGATGAGTTGGAATCCAAACCCAGCTCTTTTAACTCTAAAGCCTGTGTGTTCCTCTCCATGCCGTGGAGAAATGGACAAGGGGCACCTACAGCCTTCTCTTAAATCAGTGGCATTTCAACTGATAGTTAAATGCCAGAGTTAATCTGACTGCAACAGATTTCTGAGGCCCTCCCAACTAGCAGGGGGCAGAGGAGGAGTTTAAAGCGAGGTTGATCCAGTTCTGGGCCTCAGCACAAAACCAGTGAAGCCACTCTCTTTCATTCCACTGCCTTTTCCATTCTGCCTCTCCAGATCAAAGGAGGCTCCCCCCATTTTCTGATACTTCAATCAATCTCACTAAGGACTTGATAAACATCCTTGCATGCGCGTTGATTGCAAACGCTGATTTCTGAAAATGCACCATTGCCAAACTGCTTGCAAAAGTAGGCCAGTCAAGGGCATTGATTCCAATAAAGGTCTTACTAAATTTGATTCCCCTTTGAAAAATTGCAAAATAGTCATAAAAACACCCTTGGAATTAAGTAGGCTGGATTTCCCTAAATGAGATTCCCAGAAAAGCACCAGCCTCTTAGAACTTGAGATGTCTCAGAAGGTAACAGATAAAGGCCCCTGCATTGAGATGCCAGTGCAGTGATTTCTCTGGGTAGTGGCTCAGTTCTTAGTCACCACGTATAGTATTTACTGTGTCTCCTCTAGGGTATAGATATTACTGTTACCATGAGCAATGGAATGAGAGAATGGAAGAACCAAGGTGATTATACAGCAGCGGGAGTCAAACTGCTTACACCTGTCAGAACAGCACTTATCAAAGACAACAGACTGCAAGTGTTGGCGAGCTTCTGGAGAAAGGGACTCCTCCTGCACTGTTGGTGGCAATGCAAATTGGTGCAGGTGTTATGGAAAAGTATGGAGTTTCCTCAAAAAATTAAAAATAGAATTACTGTATGATCCAGCAACCCTACTGAGACAAGAAGACAAGAGTACAGCCATCTGGGTAAAGGACTGGGGAACAGCCTTGGGCAAAACAGGTCTTGCAAGCTAAAAAAGGCCCTGGGGGCCTGAGTCCCGGCATTGGGGGGTGGGGTGGGGAAACCGGTCTCACAGGTAAACCCCTTGAAGACAAGAACTGTGTACCATCCTCAGAAAATAGCCCAGATGCCAGCATGGAGGAGGTGAGGTACAGCTGTTTGCTGAGTAAAGAAATGAACTTCCAATTTTGAAGGGCATGATGAGTTGGTGTATATTTAATTGACAGAATCACAAGTCATGTGAGGAACTGTTTAGTTCCTCTGACCACATCAGGGGCTGCATTTTTTTTTTTGAAAAAACAAAAACAAGCCCCCCCAACATTTCTGGAATTTTATAATGCTCTCCCTTTCTTACGCATTCAGAGACACATCTAAGCTTGGCTCCGCTTCCTCTCATTCCTTGAGTTTCAGCAGCAACAACCATTTCCAGCATTGAAGACAATTCCAAATAGCTTTAAAGTAGGCAACACATTACCTTTTACATAACGTTTGCATGGTGCAAAATGTTCCTATGCCACTGATTTTTTTTCGTGAAAAAAGAAAGGACTTACAGATGGGATTGCCATATCATTTTGACTTGCGTATAGTTAAATTTTGATTTGTCTTTCCTCCTGGTGAAGCTAACCACAGAGTTGAGGGACTCGAATACCCTATTCGTTGGATGATAATCTGGAGCTACCAAGGAAAGAGAATGTTCTTCCCTGTGGTATAATTTTTTAGACATGGTTATAAACAGGTTTAAGCAGGACTTCTTTTTTTTTAAGAAAAGGTATATATTGACTTAAGCAGAACCTTAAAAAATAAAACACAAAAAGAAAAATATAAAACTGTGTGTAGCATGACCTCATTTTTGTAAAATTAGAATAACTGAGTTAGCATATTTATAGAAAAGAATGTGGAGGGCTATGCACCAGGCTGTTAAAGAGGATTTTTCTGGAGGGCAGGATTGCAAGAGACCTTCACTTTTCACATTACAGTTTTCTGGTTTTGCTATGCAAAAATGTACAGGAAATCCTAGGAAAATTTCTTATTTATAGCTTTATTCTGGGGGCTATTTTGCTTTTCTTCATCCTCAGCATGGCAATGCTGTCTAAAACATCATTTAAAAATTTGGCTAATCATTGTTGTTGCTGCCATTATTCTGTTTTCTCATGACACTAGGGAAAATGTTTTCTAGCTTAGTTTCTTCTCTATCCAATTGTTCCTGATTTTTAAAAAAGGAATGGCATATCATCCTGAGAACATAGCCCAGCCTAGTGTGTATCTTTTGTTTACATATTTAGGGACATGTTTTTCTTTAATGATATGATTATATTGTAAAAGTCTGAGACTTTTATAATTCAGTGAATCATAATTTCCCCCCACAGCTAAAATTTATCAACGGCTTACAGCAAATAATTTCCAAATTATGAGACTAGTTCCACAGTAGGTGGAACCCTGGGGCATGTCTCCAGCAGTGAAGCTGATGAGGGCTTGTGCCATGGCAGTATGGACCACACCCTGAGTCAGAAAGTCCCTTAGACGACTGGAGTTCAAATACAGCGACCGATGGAAGAATCCCTCTGTAACATCCATGATGTGCCAGATTCCTCACCTCAAGGACTTCAACAGCAGTCATGGGAGAGAGACTGGATTTTCTAGCCCTAGTCGAGTCTTCAGAGGACTGCAGGCCTAGCTCTTAACTACAAATCATGAGTGACCCTGAGCTAGACTTTTGGAAATTATATGAGATAACAAATGTTTGTTGTTTTAAGGTGCTAAGTTTTGGGGCAATTTATTACATAGCAGTAGCTGACTAATAAAAAAAGAAAAGAGTGAATATATATGTTGGATGGTGTTAGCAGTTGCCAGGGTGGTTGGGGAGGCTTCCCTGAGAAGGAGTTTTGTAACAAACACCTGAGGAATTTGGGGTGATAACGATGTGTCAGCGGAGGTTCATCAGCTGTAACAAATGTGCCACTCTGGTGTGGGATGTTGATAATGGGGAGTCTAAGCATGGAGTCAGAGGGTACATGGAGAATCTCCGTGAACTAAAAACTGCTCCTAAAGTTGGGGAGAGAGAAAAAACCCCTGAAGGAGATGAGGGAGTGAGTCATGTGCACATCTCGGGGAGATGTCTTGTTACTCTTCCTATAGCGCTGAAGTCATATGGAACTTACTTCAGTTATTTGAATGCGCTATTTTCCTTCTTAACTCCAGGTCTTCCCACATGTTATTTCCTTCACCCATAACTCACCCCTTGCCCCCTCCCTGCCACTGCAACCCATCCCACTCCCACTGCCGACCTCCTCATCAACTCCTCATTTAGCCATCAGGTCTTAGCTTAGATGCCGCTTCTTCATATCTGTCTAGTCTGGGGAAAGTACGTCTTCCTCGTACCCCCCACCCCACCCCCATAGCACTTGACACACTGTAAGATGATGGCCTTTTTGGGGGGGTTTTCATTAGGTAGATGGTACTCTCTGTGAAGATAGGGCCAGATCTATCACAGTGATAACATGTACCCAGCAGAGCAATGGACACTTGGTAGGAACTCAATGCATATGTATCAAGTGCAAGAAGATATTCTGCTCCTGCTTGGACCAACCTCCGTCACCAAATAGCAGTCACATAAATGCTCTGAGTCTCTGTTTCCTCATCTGTAAAATACCTCCCTTGGAAGATTATGCTAAAGATCATAAATGGGCTATGTAAATCACCTAGCTGAGTAAGTTTTGTGTAAATAAGTATTGGCCACATTCTAGTGGTAGGAATTTTTTCCTTTACAAGATAGTGCATTCCATTCTATTATTGAACAGTTTATTTAGGAGAAAACAGTTGCCTTGAAACTGGCAAAATTGGGGATTAATACCTTCTCTGGGTAAGCCCCATTTTATTTTTTCAAACACAATTAGATTTTAGGATACGAGAGACAAATATTAGCCAAATTCTTCTTTCCTTCCTCCCTTCCTCCCTCAATCCCTCCCATCCTTTTTCTTTCTTCTTTCTTTCCCTCCTTCCTTCTTTCTCTTCTTCCATCAGGTTTACTGAGATATAATGTATGCATAGTAAAATCCATCCTTTTTCGAAGTGCAGTTCTATGAATTGTGACAAATGTATGCAGTCTTACTACCACCTCCAGTCAAGAGATTTTAACTTTCTATTAATTCTCTGTTGATGACAACTCAAAGCAGTGTACGGTTCTTACACTACTTCCACTCTCTGCTAAAATGGAATTCTCTAATTTCAAATTATTCTGGCTTGTTCTCTCAGTGTTTGGGGCCTGGACATCCAAGGGGGTGCCTGTGTTTTGGGTTGATTCTCTGCTGGCCTAGAAGGCTATTATTCCAAAGTCATGTTGTTATACTGCATTCAGATTCCTTTTATGACTGTGGCTCAGAGCAGAAATTGTGAACAGGCAAGGATAACTTTTTAGCTTCACTTGGGACCCTGAAGGTCAAATTCCTTTCTCTTCTCTAATAGGGGTAGAAAAAGGAAGATGGCAAAATTTCTTAAAAAAGAGGCATTTTTAACAAGAAATTTGCACACGTACATGTTTCTCACTATGGTCAGGCCATTTAAGATGGCTGTTCTCTTGCTGTCTGTACATGCCCTGCTCGACCAGTGCCTGTTTCACCTATACCCTACTCACAAGACTAAACTCTCTTAATCATACAGCCTAACAAGTAAATGCCTACATACTTGCCCCCAGCCCCAGTTCGTGATTGTTCTAAACTTTAGATCAGAAGGGCTCCACTATGATAGCTTATCGAAAGGGCAGTAAGGGGTCTGCTCCTCTGCTGGTTTCCCTGGTAACCGATAAATCCACCTGACGTCAATTCCCCCTGTAATTGGCAACTTCCCTCTCCCCATAGCGAAGACTGCTGCACACACGGTGGGGTGTCGCTCCAGGACCTTGCTTCAGACAAGTAAGATCCCCCATCCATTCAACCACTGATGTCTCTGTCACTGGCTCCGGGGGCTCTTTCTTTGGTCTTGAGGCTGGGCAAGCACAGGGCTTGCAGGCCTCTGGGGTGCAGCCCAACACTCACCCTGATCTGAATTTCTATCATTCTTAATGTCAACACTGACTGTTCTGACCATTACTTTCATGTTTCCTAATTGCTCCTTCTTTGTGTTTGTCTCACTGATTCAAATATAAGGTAAGGAGGTGTTCCTTACGTTTCTTTCCTCCTACATAATGAGGACCAGCACAGGGTCAGGAATGCAGAAGTCACTCAATAAATGCTCTTGTGAGACACTAACTTATGGGGAGAAGTGGCTTTTCATAAACTCATGGAAAAGTTCTTTCTGGATAGATCAGGATTTCAGGACATAACTTCTATCCGAGTGTCAGAACTTTTATTTTATTTCAAATTAATTTAATTAATTTAATTCATGATGATGAATGATGCTTTTGCCAGCACCTAGCAACATCGTGTGACAAATGTAGACATCTAGGAAAGTGGATTATCTCAAAAGATCAAGGTAGAGTTTCGGTTCTTTTTGTGGGTGTGAAAAATGAAAGAAGGAAGCATTTGTGGCTCTTGAGGTAAAGTGATGCTGGCTTCCAGTTCTTTCCCTCAATACCCTTCATTGTGTAAGTCATTGTCGAGAACACTAAACCACCAGGGTGCTTCAGGGGAACCCCATAGGCAAACATATTAGAACATGTTCTCAGAAGCGTCCCTGGAAGAGGTTTTCTGGACCTCCTGGGGGAGTTAATTCATGGCTATCTGGTAGTGAGCATGCTATTAAGTCCCCCAGGTCAACCTGGTGCCAAAAATGCAATCATACGTTTTGGGATCTTATGTGAAAATATAAAAAACCCTGTACTCTTTCTCAATTACAGTGAATGCAGCCAGTCACAAATATTTCCAAAGAGGTCACAGAAATGATAATGTTATAAGAAAGTCAGGGGGTCAGGGTAGGGCGTAGCCCAACACATGCGTAAGAGGCACGGAAAGTTGCCCAGAGACACATACCCAAACTCTTTCCTCTATAAGCCTGTCATTTTGTACCAGTTTCCCGCCAGTTGTTCCTTTGAGCTAAGATATTAAAGAATCCTGCAAAAATGCCTATCTGCATGTAGAATTTCTTAGCTATTAATGCCTAGGTGTGGATTAGTTAGCCATTATTGTCTCAGTTACCTGGTGCCACAGTGGGTAGTAGCAATACAGGTCAGAACAATTTTTGATAAGGTTTGGGGCAGGAGGTAAGGACCAGGGCATGGCGTGTTTCTGCTGAGGCTATGCCTCCATGGGGGAAACGTTGGAAACCCCGAGCAGTCTGGGGGTCAACATAAGGGCGGAAGAGTGGAGGAGAACAGGTGTAGTAAAGAAGGTGAGCGTGGCTGCCACTGTGGGTTTGTTACCGAGCCAGGCTTGTTTGCTTGGGTGCAGCAAGACAAAATGCTGAGGTGCTGAGGTTTGCAGCAAAGAGAGGGTTTATTCCCAAGGCAGCCAAGCGAGGAGATGGGAGAACAAGCCTCCGATTCACCTCCCCAAAGGCGCGGGGCTCAGGGTATTTATGGGATGAGGAATGAAGCTGCAGGGTGGTTTGAGGCATGGGGAGTGTGGGGAGCATGGGGAAAGGTGATTGAAAAAAGGTGCAGGGATTGTGGTTCTGGGCAGGTGTAACTACGCTCCAGGCCTCTGCACGTTCAAATGTGGAGGCACTCAGCAGCATCTGAGGGTAGAGTTTTTGGCTCCCTGAGGTCAAAAGGTCACAAGGGGACCCTTGCTCATGCCCAGTGGGAGGGTCCATGGTCCTATCCAGTCATAACCAGCTCAGCTCCTACTAGACACAGTTGACCCCAAGTTCCTGGAAAACCACTTGGGCAAACATCCCATTGTTTAGGCCACAAGCCGCTTGGAGGACATGCAAGTCTTAAAACAAGCTTGATTAGTGAAGGCAGGTGAAAAGGATTTGACTAATAATTACTCACAGTTTCAGTTTTTCATCTAGAGTGCCCTCAGGACGGCCTTGCAACTGTGGAGAAAGCAGAAAAGCGGTGAACTTGGGTGGTCATTGAAGTTGGGTCACTCTGGGGGCACGTGTGTCTGCTTGTGGTAGGAAGAACTGGATAAGTCTCATGAGACACAGAGACAGCATCCTGCCCAACCCGACCTTCTTTCAGTGAATCTTCCAGGTCTGATCTTAGCTCAAGGAATGAACCACAGAGAGGCTGGGTTCACGTGAGTGCAGGCTTTATCCTTCATAAAATAAGGAAGTGGGCAGTTTGCTCCTCCTCTCCCTTTGGTGCCCATGGCACTCCCCTTCTTTTTCCTTGCCATTCTCTCTCAATCTCTCTTCCTAATGTAAGAGGGAGATTTCCCATAAAAAAGCTCTCTATGTTCAGTTTGAGTAATCATGTAACGTATTAAATGTTATGTAGAATAGCCATATCCTCACTTCTTGTTCTTTTCACTTTACTTCAGGTCATCCCTAGGCAAAACATAAAGTGTTGTAGTGTGTGTGTGTGTGTGTGTGTGTGTGTGTGTGTGTGTGTGTGTGAGAGAGAGAGAGAGAGACAGACAGACAGACAGACAAACAGACCACGGTACTTAATGGAATTACAGGGAGAAGCACATAAAAACTGACCTATCCATGCTCCCTGATGTGATGGAGCCAGCCATCTAGTTGGGGAGATAGATAGAGAGATAACCAGGGTATTTTAATTCAGATTCACATGTGCCATGTTAGGGGTGCACACAAGGTACTATGTGACTTAGTGGAAGAGGAAGTGGTATAGTTTCATGGATTCCAGAAAACTTTCTTTGCTGACCAAGTATTTCCTTTGCCTGGATTGCTAATACTTGAAATCTCATAATTGGAGATGCATTTAGCTTGGCACTTCACTATGAGGTAGCATGGTGATGGAAAAAGCCCTTCATTAGCCCTGAAGTTGTCATTGTGTAACAGTTGACTTGGAGAAAGTTATTTGTCCTTTCTGAGCCTCATATTTCTTATCTGTAGAATTGGAATAACATAATTTGACAAGTTATTATGAAGATCAAATGAGATAAAATCTGGGGGAACAGATGAAAATTATGGATGATATTAGTTTTATGATTTATCACTTAGTATGCATATAAAACAGTTTGGGCTAGAGGTTGGAGCTGGAGAGGAGAGAGACAATGGTGAATGAAATGGTGTGGAAAGGAAGAGATGACAGTCCCAAAGCATGCTTCTCTTATTCCACAGTTTTGCTTCAAATCCATTCTAACTGAAGATAATAGTCATTGAGAAATGTGAATAATTGACCCCATTGTTAACGAGGAAAAGGAAAGAAAGACTAGAATGTGTGTGACTCAGTCAGTGTTATGCTGTCCACAGATATAAACCACCTCTTTTCCTTCCAATAGAAACTATACCGACATCATCAAACTTCCTTTTTTTCCTCAAAGGATCTGGCGGAGTTCCTGAAAGCCCAACAGGAGCACATTTTCATGGCTGGCTGAGAACAGCCTGAGAATATGGTTATCAGAACAAATCAGATTCAGAGACCAAGATGATGCCAAGTTGAAGAATTTTAACTCAATTCTTATGGAACCTGAAAAGAGAGATTCTGGGTGGGGCTGGAGGATTGGGAATGGGAAGAAGAGACCAATGGTGAACTGTGATTGGGTGTTTGTATGAAATAGAGTAAAAAAGGTCACACCAAAGATCTTCCTCAAGCAGGAACGTCTCTAGTCACGTCCTTGATGTTTTTGGATAAAGTTCTGCCTTTAGGTCAAAGTCAGCGGAAACCACTCTCCCACGTGCTTCTCTCTGTTGGGAATGTGTGGAGACGAGGGCAGTCGACATTGAAGCTGAAGAAATCAGCTCTCATGACTCAGTTGCCTCCAGATTGAGTGTCTGATGAGCAGAAGGGTTTTGTCTTACTGCACGCTGTTGCTCAGGCTCTGTCGAGAAGCTGTCAAAGCAACTAGAATCTTTGTCAACCAAGTGATCATTTTGTTTTCACTAGCAGTTCTCTGCCTTGGGTGCGTAGGCCATCTCTATGAGAGCAAAGTCCAGGAGCCACCGAGTCCCTTTTACCCCTCTCTCCAAACATACGATCTCCCCGGCCCCAGCATTCTCATTCTTATCCTTTCCCCCCACTGCACCCCATTCCACGGGGGAAGCGTATTTGATCTTGGCTTCAGTTGGTTCCCCACCTGTCATTTCAGCTAGAGTGGGGGAGGAGGAGTGATCCCTGAGGACAGGAAGGGACCCTTTGGGCTCATGAATCAATTATGAGGAGAAAGTTGGTTAGAAGCCTTTGGGCTGCTGCAGATATAATCAGTGGCAGCAGTTTGGTGATTCTTCCTGAAGACTTCAAATTTGGCCTAAATTTCCCTCAAAGTCAGCGGTTCCTATTCCATTTATCTTTTTCTCCCAAGTGGCTGCACCTTCTCAGGGACCCCCATATGGCATCTCTGCACTCTGGGTGTGCCAGTTGTTTACCAGATCATTCAACTGATCACCAGTAGTGTATGGGACTATGTTTCAAGGATCACTAGTTCCTAAAACATCTTAATTAGCTTTTTTTTTTTTTTACTGAATTGCCTCAATTGAAGTGTTCAAAAAATATTTTGTGTCACAAACTCAAACTAGTGTTAAGTCTAAATCTTACCCTCTGGTGGCGCCGGTATATTTGGATTCTGGCCTTCGTCTTCATTGTTTCTTACGGCACCAGTAGTGCTAAATTTCCCCTGCTGCTGCTGTCACAGTCCCCTAGCTCATCTCCTTGATGTCAGTTTCCGCCTCTCCAATTCACGTTTCCCGTAACTCTCAGGCTGTCTTTTTAAGTTATTGCTTTATACAAGTCCCTTCCATGCACAACTGTCCATAATGGCTCTCTATTGCCCATTGTCTCAAGTCTAGACTATTCTGGCTGGTATTCAAAGCTGCTCGTAAGCTGCTCTTACCCTATCTACCCCACCCCTTCTTTGCCATCACTTCTCCACATCATTCTATTCTAATCTAACTAGTCATTTCTCTTCCACCAGCCCCATCTCCAAGGTTTCTTTTCCCTGCCATTTCCTCTTGTTGGGAAACCCTTCCTCCATGCTTTAAACTGATCCAAATACTGATAGTATTAACAATTTTACTCAAATTCAACATCTTGAAGTCTTGAAGGAGTTTCCAGTATCAATTTCTAATCAGGCACCTCTACTGTAATGGTTATAATTCCATTGTAGCATGTTTTATTCATTTAATGTTATTTTGTACTTGTAAGATAATACTACAAGAATCATTACTTTTCTCTTTGAGTGATCACCGTCTCCATTATACTCTGAGGGCTCCAAAGGAAAGAAATATACCTTATTCATTTGTGCCTCCCTAGTGTCCAGCCCAGTACCTGGGACACAGCAGTTGAATTAAAAATGTTATTGAATCAGTTGTGTTAATAAGCTTCTTGAGGCCAGGGCCATGTCTTAGTCATTTTGCATCTCTGAAAACCCGAGACAGTATTAGGCACATGGCAGGTATTCGGCAGTCATTAATACATTGAGTTGTCAAGATAAAGAAGTAGGAATTCTCGTGCTTGGAAGGGAGTAGGCTTGAAAAGAGACGAAATCTGGGATGTGTAGGATCAGCTCTAGAAATTAAGGTGTGGCCCTGGTTTTGTCCATGACCTAAGAAGAGAACTCTGAACAGATAGTGAAGGTCGACACTGATCACTTCTTGAGAAGTACAGAACCGAGCAGAAGCCGCCCTGGAAATTATTGCCCAAGTAAGAGAAAAATGTGGACAGGGTCACTGCTGAAAAGGTGTAACTGATTCTGAAGAATGTTAGGAAAACTTTTATTAAACCATAATAAACACATAGAAAAGGATGTTCTAAGGACTGTGCCAGATAGAGCCTGAGCTCTTATGGAGCCGATGTTACAATGAAGAAATGCATGAGGAAATGAATAAATAAAGCAAATTACCCTTTTTCTCTCATTCAGCAACCTGTGCATAGCTCTTTGTCTCTGCTCCATTTCCTGGTAAACCTACTTAGATATTTCCTCTTGGACACATTCAACTAAATGTTCTAATAGATGATCCCGCTGTCTATGACTTTATTATGTATTGTTAACTCCTCCCTTTTCTAGGCTTTTAAGTATTACAATACTATTTCCATCTGGTTCTTACATTTAATTCCCTCCCTACTCATATAAAGGCCTGTAGGTCAAATTTCTCTAAAGGTATGTTAATTTACTAATATGAGTTCAATCTCAATTCCAGTTCTCTAATCAGTGGTTAGGTACTTCAGTGTTTCCTCTCAAAGGTAAGCCCACTTCAGGTTAATCCTAAGGCTACTACAATGCAATTCGTTAACTGTTACTGTATTTTTAAAAAGTATTAAACATGGGTTCAAGAACCCTTACTTGGTAAAATATTCCAATAGAAACCAAACAGATATTTGTTAAACAGAATGAAATAAATTAGCTTAGTTTATCTGGTTATAAGAATTTGGAGGTAATAACAAAATGGTACTTCTTTTAAAACATACTGCATTTCAGACTTGCACTGATTGAGAGTGACATCTTGTCCAGCTGACCTAAATTGGTGATGCTCTGTCCTATTTATAGCACACACAGCTTTTGAATTAGGACAAAGAAAAGGGAAAGGGGACATTTTCTCAGGATTGACGTTTGTGATATTTTAAAACCAAATCACCTAGGAATTGGAACTGTGTTTGATCAGTTGTATTTTAACAAGTTCAACAGGGTCATGAGAATATAAGAAATGTCTAGTTCACATGGCCCCAAATTTTCTTATCAGAGACTGAGAGGGTCTGGTTAAACTGCAACAAGATACATAGAGTTTTTAATATGAATTTTTAAAGTCATGTTTTAAAATACTATTTAACCTGTGCAAATGACTGTGAGAAACATTAATAATCCTAAAACTGATTAGAGAGTTGGGATAAAAGTTTCACTGATAATAGGCAATTAGCTATGATTTAGAATATCTGGTGATATAAGCAAGGGTGAATTATGATGTTTTAAGACTTATTTACTAGCCAAAATAATCAGTGGAAAGAGAGACTGGGATGGATCTATGGGTTAAAAAAAATCTGACAGTAGAGGGTGGACATTAAGAAGCCAATGTCAAATTCTGTGTTTATGTCCTAGAGTAGTGAGGAACTGCATAAATATTGCTTTCTTCTATCATTTAAATCAATTTCAGTACTTGGTATTACTAGAGAGGAAACTGTACTCATTTATATTATGACACATCCCCGTGAGTATAGTCTTCCCTTTAAGATGAGGTAAAGTACAGATTCACACGATTTAGTCCTCAGGAAGGAGAGAAAGGTGGCTATGGTTGACAAGTGTCTTTGTGGGCAGGGTGTTAAGAGGGAGGGTGGACATGGTAGGAAGTTGTCCTGGGTACTGACAGGGTTATACTTGAGCAGAAGTGAAAAGTAAAGGAAGTTCACATTTGGAAACCCCAGTCTCTAGCTTTGTTCTTTGCTGGGTACCTCTATCTCTCCTCTCCTCTCTACTGAAGTTGAAAAAGGTACATGTTTTTTATGTTCTCAGGAGATGAGTAACCCACATAGTCTCTTTCTCCAAGCCATCTTGGTATTCATTCACACCCAGGTGAAAGTGATAAATAACAGCTTAAAATCTTACTTCTACTATAATGTAGCTAGGAATTTAAAAAATACACCAGATCTCAGGGAGACAATTTTGAAAGACTATCAAAGGGTATAAAAGAAAATCTTCCATAGAAGACAGATAGATGGTAAATGCTCTGGGATGGAATGAATTTATGTTATAAAGATGCTAATTCTTCCCAAATTAATCTTTACATTAAATGATATTCTAAAGTTTCTGCTGCATTTTTCTAGAAACTTGACAAATCTATTATAAAATTTATGTAAAATATATACAAAAATTTCATGAATAGTTAGTTAAGCCAGCCTTGAAAAAGTAAAGAAGGTAGACTTTCCTGTCTAGATATAATGACACTCTTCAGTAATAAAAAGTATGGAACTAGCTCAAGAACAAAAAGGGAAAAATAAATAAACCAGTGTAACAAAACAGAGAGCTCAAAGATAGCTACTTATAAATGGGAAATTCACATATGATAAAGGACTCACTGTTTAGTAAACTGTGTTAGGAAAACTGGCTTGCTATGTGGAAAAAATAAAACTGATTCCCTACTTCCCATCATCTACACAAAGGCATTAAAAACCTGATTGTGAAAGGCAAAATTATAGGGTAAATAAAAGAAAAGACAGAGGAATATCTTTGTGACCTAGGGATGGAGGGAGATTTTTACACAAAGCCTTGAGAAGCACAAGCCATATACTGAAAAATAATGTTTTACATGACATCCAAATTACATTTTCTGTTCAACAAAGGACAAGTAGAAAAAGTTAGTAGACAGGACACAAATTGGGAGAAGAGCTGCCTACAACCAAAAAGAGAATAATATATAAAATATACACGATACTCTTACAAATCATCATCAACAACAACAATAAAAGACCAAAGCCCGTTAGAAAAATGGGCAATTGATGTAAACAATCAATTCATAAAAGGAAACCCAAGTGGCTGCAAATGTATGAAAACTGCTAATTAAAACAACAATGAAGGCTTCCCTGGTGGCGCAGTGGTTGAGAGTCCGCCTACCGGTGCAGGGGACACGGGTTAGTGCCACGGTCCAGGAAGATCCTACATGCCACGGAGCAGCTGGGCCCGTGAGCCATGGCCGCTGAGCCTGCGCGTCCGGAGCCTGTGCTCCGCAACGGGAGAGACCACAACAGTGAGAGGCCCATGTACTGCAAAAAAACAAAAAACAAAAAACAACAACGAGATACCATTTTAAACCTCCAAAAGCTGGTAACATTAAAGCTGGATGATGCCAAGTGTGGGTGGGGATGTAAGAAAGCAGAAAGTGGGCTTCCCTGGTGGCGCAGTGGTTGAGAATCTGCCTGCTAATGCAGGGAACACGGGTTCGAGCCCTGGTCTGGGAGGATTCCACATGCCGCGGAGCAACTAGGCCTGTGAGCCACAACGACTGAGCCTGCGCGTCTGGAGTCTGTGCTCCACAACAAGAGAGGCCGCGATAGTGAGAGGCCCGCACACCGTGATGAAGAGTGGCCTCCGCTTGCCACAACTAGAGAAAGCCCTCGCACAGAAACGAAGACGCAACACAGCATAAATAAATAAATTAATTAATAAACTCCTACCCCCAAAATAATAAAAAAAAAAAGAAAGCAGAAAGCTTTCTTCACTGATGTGAGAGAGTAAATCAATGCTGCCTTTCTGGAGAGCAATCTGATGTATCTAGTAAATGAATTTATCTCTATGACCCAGTGGACCTACTCCTGGGTAACTGTTTCAAAGATATTCTCTAAAATTACCATTAAAATGACTTGGAAGGGGTTGCTTAGTGCTGTGATGTCTGTGAGTGGTTTAGGTGCCCAACAAAGGGGGGACAAATAAATAAAATGTGGAGACTCAGTATGGCACGTCACGTTAGAAATAGGAGCTACACACAGCAACGCAGGTAGATTGCAAGACCACAGTGCCAAGTGAAAGATTAAGAAAGAGAACCATTCCTATAAAATAAAAATACACCCTGCCACTAAACAACACTTGCTACTTGTTGTTTTACAAGGATGCATATATATTTAGAAATGTATGTCAAATTAGAGCAGTTGTCTATGGCAGGCTTAGAGGTGGTGGTGGGTGACTGGTGCAGAGGGAAGGAGAATAATGAGGGTAGGATCACACACACACACACACACACACACACACACACACACGCACGCACACCCACCCAGAAGGAACCTTGTATGGAACAGTGATCATGTGTGTTGTACTGAGGAGTATGATGAATACAGAACTTTTTACCTGAGATACCTAAAGTCCTACTTCTAGAGAGATGTATACTTTAAAGGAATGCATTGTGGATTTCCAAGCATCGGCCAATGGGTTGGGAAGGAGTGTAATCATGCAGTCAGTGAATATCCATCGCCTGTCGTGTGCCGGGCACCGTTCTGGGTGCTGGGGCTGCTGTGGTGAATGAGACAAAAAAGGCTACTTCTGGCAGAGGACTCTGGTTAGCCCTTCCTGGCATTCGACCAGGTAGATTGTTGCAAATAGCTAAGATTGACCGTGGGTACAGTCTGTCTGGGGCTGGGGAGCAGGACGCTGGGGTTGCCCTTTGTCCGGGGTGGCTTCTGGGAGAGAGCTGAAAATTCACAAAGAAACAACAGCAAAGAAGGCCCATGAATGATCTGAAATTATTTAGCACATAGATGTTTCTAGCTATTTTCACAGAAGCCGTTTTATGCTGTATCTACAATCTCTCCTAATAGCAAATATTGTTGAGACTCCTTGTATGACTGTTTAGAAATCCACATACAGCTCTAGAACAGATTTTCCCCTTAGTGTGCTTGGTCAAGTTCACTAAAACCTAAGATCTTTGCTCCATTAACACTATCTTATTAACGGTTGTCCATCAGGGCCATATAATGAATAATAGATGTATCACTGCTACTAAAGACTGGTTTGCAAATTTCTGGCATTCTATTTTTGTTTCACAGCTATTTATTCCTTATGCAGGAAGCTGGCAAGTAGTACTGGGTCAAACCCCAACGTTAGAAGTGCTATAAAGGCAGTACCCAAATTATCTCCATGCATATTCCCAAAGATACTTAGTAAATTATTTAACTTAATCTATTTATTCATTCAACATGCTCTTACCAAGTCCTTCCTACATGTGTTGCACTGTCCTAAGTGTTGGAGATACAAAGATGAGAGAGAGAGAGAGGGAGGGAGGGAGGGAGAGAGGGGGAGAGAGAGAGGGAGGGAGGGAGGGAGGGAGAGAGAGAGAGAGAGAGACAGAGAGAGAGAGAGAGAGAGGGAGAGAGAGAGAGAGACTCTTCCCTCAAAAGCATATAATTCAGGGCTTTCCTGGTGGCGCAGTGGTTGAGAGTCCACCTGCCAATGCAGGGGACATGGGTTCGTGCCCTGGTCCGGGAAGATCCCACATGCTGCGGAGCGGCTGGGCCCGTGAGCCATGGCCGCTGAGCCTGCGCGTCCGGAGCCTGTGCTCCGCAACGGGAGAGGCCACGACAGTGAGAGGCCCGCGTACCACAAAAAAAAAAAAAAAAAAAGTATATAATTCAATAATATCAGAACTTATTTTCCCCAGGAACAAAATTATGTATGTTTGTAAGGTTCCCAGGTAAACAAACAAAAGCCTATTTAATCCATTATATTTCTTAACTCTATACATAGGGCTTAACTCTACATAGAGTTAAGAGCTTAACTCTTAACCCTAATGCTAATATAATTATATAGAGATCTGGACAAAAATGGTCATATCTTATTAACAGGAAATTGGAAAAGAAGAGTTTCCTCATCTTGGGCTCATGAACAACCACAAGAAGACGTGGGCAATGGGTCTAGTTTTTATTTACCCGCCTTAACCTTCTCTTTTTCCTAAGACCACCTTCCCAAATGCTCAGCGTCCTCATGCTGTCCTAAGCCTTTACTGTGGCTCCTTGCCTAGGTCTGTGCCATCTCACAAAATGCTCAAGTTTCTACAATTATTCACATCCCTTCTTTGATGTTCCTGATCTGAACTCGTTGTGAAGAGAAATATCTGATCAAACTACTTTGCACGAATTCACATTCCTTCCTTTAGCAATAGATCAGTGTACTTGCTCCCTGCTCCCACCCATTGGGAGGGTTTCAGTCTAGTTTTTAGGTATTATATAGAATTCAATGTATTTTTAATAAAGTCTACATGTAATAACTAAATTGCAAGATTCTCTTCTTTAGACCTTCATATATATAATAAAAAATGTTATAAGGTTTTTGGAAAATTTTTTTGAGACTTGTGTGTTGTTTAGAAGTAGTGCAGGTAAAATTTTACAATGAACTACTGTATTTATTATATTCTTTTTTTTTCAATCTTTATCGAAGTATAATTGCTTGTATTCTTAAAATACTTGCATGTTAAGAAAAATAGCGATCAGATTGTTCAGCATTAATACTTCCAAACTTAAACTGATATTGATTATAATTTAATGAAAACATTTAAGGTATATTTGCATCTAGTATAATTGTTATGATCACTTAAAAAAAGTCACAGAACGGGAGGAAAACAGTGCTTAGATTAGCCAATACTGTTATTTTTAAAATGTAAGTCTTCTTCAGGACTCAGCATATTTTAAAAAATGAGATAAAATTATTTTTTGAAAATGGAATTATCCTCAAACTGTCATTACTGTTTATTTTAAAGCAGAGGATGTAAGTGCTTTATTTTTGATCACCTCCAATGAGATAAGAATCTATGAAGCTGGTAGGAAAATGAGTTCATGACCAAAATGCTTACTCACTGACTATAGGAAATCAAAAACTATTATACTAAACCTGGAACCTACAAAGCAAAGCAATTGTTTTCTTTGAAAAGTATGTAGGGTTTGGAAAATTTCTGGGATTTGTCTGTACAAGCATCCTCTGGGCCTTAAAAGTGACGTTTTATGGAAATGCTGGCGTATCAAGTTGGGAAAGCTAGGAAGTGGTGCTTTGCGGGTTCCTATGGTGGTTAGGTAGTTCTCAGAAGACAGCACTGGAAATTAGATAATTGCTGATGTCATATTTTTCACACACACAATTTGGTGTCCTGGGCGCTATAAAAGCAGCATCTTCTAACTTCCCATCACAAGCAGAATCATTGAAAGCAACAGGTAAGTCCTCCAACAAACTTGGTATGCATGCTTGTTTGTTGGGTGTGACACTTCTTGAGACTTACTTTTTTCCTTTATGTTGTTTTTGCTTCTTGTTCTCTTGATACCAGGTTCTCCTTCCCTAGTCACCAGTTGCTCGAGTTTGTGTTGTCTACAATGGCTGCCCGGCAGAAATCTATGAGCGCTTCCCTTATGGGGACTCTGGCGGCCAGCTGCCTCCTCCTCATGGCCCTGTGGGTGCAGGGAGGAGCGGCTGTGCCCATTGTGTCGCCGTGCAGGCTCGACAGGGCCAACTTTCAGCAGCCTTACATCACCAACCGCACCTTCGCGTTGGCTAATGAGGTACTCATCTCACTCTTTCTCTCTTTCTTTTGCATCCTTATCTACCTGGAACCTGAATAGTTCTTAAAGTTTCTTCAGAGCACATCTAAGATCTTTAAGAAACCAACATTTATCTCTACTGGTAGACCAGCCATCATATTCTCTGTCTCTTCTGAGACTTTGTGGAGATCTTCCAATGTACGCCTTTAGGATGCATACATTGAGTTTTACCCTGAAAGGAGCCATTTAGTAGCTCATCTTACTATTTATTTTTCCCTTTATTCCTCTAAGCATTATTTTATTTTACTTTATTTTATTTTATATTTTGAAGAGAAAGAAAATGACATTTATTGAGCACTTACTATATTATGAACTCTATGCTAGGAGTTTTAAATCCATTTTTTTTTTAAACTGAGGTATAGTGATTTACGATATTATTTAAGTTTCAGGTGTACAGCACAGTGATCCACAATTTTTAAGGATTTATAGTTATTATAAAATATTAGGTATATTACCTATGCTGTACATTATACCCGCATATCTTATTTATTTATTGAAGTCTAGTTGATTTACAATGTCGTGTTAGTTTCAGGTGTACAGCACAGTGATTCAGATATATATATGTATATATATATATTCTTTTTCAGATTCTTCTCCCTTGTAGGTTATTACAAAATATAGTTTCCTGTGCTATACAGTAGGTCCTTGTTGGTTATCTGCTTTATATATAGTAGTGTGTGTATGTTAATCCCAAACTCCTCATTTATCCTTCCTCCCAACACCTGAGCATTATTTTAAACTCATGCACATATCTGAATCCTTTCTTTAGTCATTATGTGGCTGCTCTGGGGAGAGGGCATAGAGTACAGCTCTACTTACAGACATTTCTTCTAGCTCCTTGACATCCAGGCACTTAGTCTTTTCTTCTCTTCCAGGCTAGTTTGGTAGATAACAACACAGATGTTCGTCTCATTGGGACCAAACTGTTCCAGGGAGTCAAGGTAAGCCATAGGCATGATGCCACTCGTGGTTATTTGGAGCGGTGGTGAGGATGGGTTGGGTCTTCTGAATGTCGCCTAATATGAGCCCTGCTGTTTCACTTTCACCAACAGATGATGGAGCGCTGCTGTATGCTGAAGCAGGTGCTGAACTTTGCCCTTGAAGAGGTGCTGCTCCCCCAATCCAATAGATTCAAGCCCTACATGCAGGAGGTGGTGCCCTTCCTGGCCAGGCTCAACAAAAAGCTAGGCCAATGCGTAAGTTCCTTTCCCAACCTAAGTCCACCCGCTCCCAGGTGCCCACCCTCTCTCTTTCTTCTGCATGGAGTCCTTTTCTTTCCCACCCTCGTTTGTTGCCCCTCCCATGCTGGCAGTTAGAAGTGCCTCAGTAACACCATTACAGGAATCGTTGGGAATCACAGAATGTTTATTTTTGCTTTAATTGAGTCACACTTTGAGTTGATGGTGATGGACAGGGTCTGAAAGACCACATGGAGCTTATTTGTCCCTGGAAAAAACCAATTCGGGTTATGTGAGATGAGAAGGGAGTTGGGAGCTGTAAGGAAAAATACCAGTTGGTGCAAATGAATCCACTGAGTATAAGTTGATGGAGGGAGGGAACTGGAAAGAGAGAAAGAGGGAAACAAGATTTAATATTTGGTGGTGGGTGGGTGAAGACTGCTGCACTTTTGATATGGGAAGTGACAAAATCAGAGGTGTGTGAACTCGATGCCTCTGAACATTTAAAACTATGAAAAAAGATTTGAGTGGAGTGAGCAGAGCAAAGGGGGCCTAGTATTTATTGCGGAGGGCCCTGTTCACATAAGATGCTTTATGTATGTTTCTTGTTCTGAGCACGCATTTTTGATGAGGTGCAGTTATGGTTTTATTCTTGACAGGATTTGCATAAACCACTCCACTCTTTCCACAAACTTCAACCTCAGTAGGGTTTCCCAAAAGTGAAGTGAGGTCCCATGTAATAGAAATGACTGGACTTTGGTGTCCAAGGAAATTCAAGAGCTCAGAAAATCTAGGCCACTGGTGAAATCTAGGTCATTGTGGGCAAAATTGCTAAGCACATTAATTCCAGGTGAATGTAACTTACCTCATTTAGGGGCGCTGAGGTTCAAAAAGCTTCAGTACAGCTGTGTTAAAATTGTTACTCTGGTTTTCATTTTGTAGCATATGGAGTGTGACAACCAGAATATCCAGAGAAATGTACAGAATCTGAAGGACACAGTGAAAAAGGTACTACTGATAACTGTTAATGCTAAATCATTTGCTAGAAGAGACAATGTTGTTTTCCTTTCCTTTCTTTTCTTTCCTTTTTTTCCCCCCATGTCATGACTTTTTACTTGATTCTCCTGCCATTGGGTTGACTATTTAGGTGCATATGTGTTTAGATGTGTCTATATGTTTATAAGTCAATTTCCAAATTTTGCAAATCATAGAATTCTAGAACTGGCTAGGAACTTAAATCATCTAATCTCATCACCCCATATGCCACTCACTGGCAGAGCCAGAATAGAATGCAGGTCTTCTGAATCCCATCCAGGCCAGAAGCAATGGATATTATGTTTAGTCTCATTAATTCTAAGGGAAATTTAAGAGTCCTACTGATTCATTTAATCTGAAGAAGCATTTGTTCAAAACCAGAAAAGTGTCTGGGGGTAAATTTATTTGAAATAATTTTTGAAGTCATTCATTTGAAGATTTAAAACTTGGAGAAATATACCCAGAACAAACATAACAAAAGAGCTGGACGTGCATATAGGATGAATTTCTGGAATGATTGATACCTACATTTAACTGTTATAATATAATACCCAATATCTATTGATTTTAACTTAAAAGCAAAAGTGAACAACCCCCAGTTTCTTTTACACCTTTTCAAATAGAATGAAAATACTAGTAACGGATTCATTATAGGGAAATGATACTCTGAGCTGGAAACGCTCTTTTCTTCCTCTCTCATTTTCCTTCCTTTCTAGTCTCCTCCCTCCTTCAACAATGCCCTAGTGAGCATCTATCTGGTATAGGTTAGTGTATATTTCAACAGTGAAAGATACTGTCAAGTGGCCTATTTGAGGAAAAGAACAATGGTGGAAGGCTCAGGCCAGCAACTGTGACTCATCCAAAAACCAGAGGTATGATTAGTAGCAGCAAAAGTGATGATTTGGCAAGCAAGTACAATGAAACCTCAGAAACACGAAGGCTCTAGTTGATGGAATTTTCAGGAACAAGCGTAACCTCAATTCCCCCTTTTTTCCCTCTTGATGTTTTTTATAAAAAGTCTTTCTTCCTGAACATGCTTTAATGAACGTGTCTGGCTCTTCCTTTGATAACTGAAGGATCTGTTGTTTTTCATTGTGAAGATCAACTCTCTTTGTATAGAATCATTAGCTAGACGTGGAGGGCTGAATATTAGCATGCCATAGCCGCTAAGAAGTACTTTGCGCTTCTGGTCTGAAAAATCCCTCATGTCGGCTTACTTTGTTGTCTTTAGAAAAGTGAAGTGGGAGAGAAAAATCTGCTGGTGATCTGTGTGGGAAAACAGATTTTAAATCTTTTAATCCATTTTGAGAGAATTGACTTTCACGTTTGCAACAGGTTGCCACGTGGAAGAGTGGTTATGCTTTTGTTTTTCCCTTTAGCTCCAGAAAGCATAGTGAGAGGAATGTTATTCAGACAAATCGCAGCATGAGGAAAAACTGGTCAACGCTGTCTGAAACGGGAGGGTTGTCTTGGGGGGTAGTAATTCCGTCACTGGAGGTAAAAGCAGAGAGCAGGCTATAGAAGAACGGATGACACACAGTAGGGCAAGAGAAGCTTTAAAATTCTTTATAATCTTGGGAGTCTTTGAGATATAAAAATGATCTCTTGGCATTATGTCAAAGGAAGTATGGAAAGATGGAATGGTGGAAGAAAGCAGGAAGAGAAAGGAGACCGCAATCTAGATGACAGTGATGACTTAGGGTTGTTGTTTTCTTTGAGGTAATCTTGAGCACATTTAATAGATTAGATGAATTTCAGAGGAGGATGATTTGGACTTGAACCTGGGTTCCCTCACCCATGGAGTTTGAAAGCCTCATTTGCCTCTGCTTGGAAGGAGGAGGAAAGAAGGGGTGTTAGAAGTCGTATCTGGCCCTCTACTCTTAAAGCAACTGGATAGGATGCATTTGGTATTTTTCCCATAAATGTGAAAACCTGTTTTTTCTACCCCTCGGTCAAGAAAGTGGAAACAGAAAAAGCCCATGTGTATTGGTAATGTGCAGTTTGGATTCAAGGCTGTTTGAACTAAGTGGTTATGTGTAACTGATTGGTCATAGACAGTAGTGGGCCTGGGAGGTAGGGCAAGGAGGATGAGTGGCACTCTGGGTCCCCCAGATCCCAGCACAGCCTCTATCTGCTTGCTCTGGTTAGGAAGTGGTTTGAAACATCATCAGCTTAGATTGATGCCCACAGGTGCCCTCTCAGTTCAGATAGCCATACTTTTAAAGTCTTTGGCAAATCACATACACTTGCTAAAAGGGTATTACTACTGATCGTTTACAAAAGGCTAAACCTTGGTTTCTGTCCCAGCAACCTAACCATCTCATCTCCCTCTAATTCGTTTCTCTTTAGAAAACATGGTATAAATGCTGAAATACTTGTGTGTTCTTATTTTCACAGCTTGGAGAGAGTGGAGAGATCAAAGTAATTGGAGAACTGAATTTGCTGTTTATGGCCCTGAAAAATGAATGCACTCGTCCAGGGCAAAGCTCGGAAATGGATAACTAACGCTTCTTGCCTGTTAGGAATAACAATAAGATCCCCTGAGGTTTTCTTTTAACAAAAGGAAAAGGGGACGCCAAACTCCACAGTCCTGTGTGGATTCTAAACAAACCCCTGCTTAGCTTAAAAAAGGGAACAATGTCACTTGTATCCATACGACCAGAAGGTAGACCTTCCAAGCATAACGAGATCTATTAATAGATAACATTTTATCGTAGTTGGTGTTTTATACACAGAAATTTAATTTTTAAGCAGTTGTCTATTTCCCCACAAAAAAGATTACTTTCCCATCTCTTTAGGGAAAAAGCCCCTAAATAATTTCATTTCCATAATCAATAATTTATATTTATGAATTAATTTATTGTTATAAGTACCTGTCTTATTTATGTCATTTTACTAATATGGATTTATTTATAGAAGCATTCTAAGATATTTCTACTTAATCATAAGGCTAATATTAATATTTATGATAATAATTATGGAGCTATGTATGATATGTTTATTTTATCTCAATAAACACTTCTGTATCCTAAATCTTGTGGCTTTGTGATTTTTCCCCCCTTTAATATTACCACCACCACCACCATCATCATCATCATCGTGTAATCATTTCTATTTGCTAAATGGGCCCAGAACCTGTATAAATGATTTTATTCCTGACTCTAAGTAAATGAGGTGGCTATTAGTATTATCCACATTTTACGGATGGGAAAACTGAATCAGAAACATGTTAAAAAACATTGTGTCACTATAAGCAGTGGACCCTTATTAAAGCTAGGTCTAACTGATTTCTGGGGGAATCTGTTATACTACCTATATAGACTTTTTTTTTTTTTTTCATTTTAACATCTTTATTGGAGTATAATTGCTTTACAATGGTATGTTAGTTTCAGCTTCACAACAAAATGAATCAGTTATATATATACATATGTTCCCATATCTCTTCCCGCTTGCGTCTCCCTCCCTCCCACCCTCCCTATCTCACCCCTCCAGGCAGTCACAAAGCACCGAGCTGATCTCCCTGTGCTATGCGGCTGCTTCCCACTAGCTATCTACCTTACATTTGGTAGTGTATATATGTCCATACCTCTCTCTCGCTTTGTCACAGTTTACCCTTCCCCCTCCCCATATCCTCAAGTCCATTCTCTAGTAAGTCTGTGTCTTTATTCCTGTTTCACCCCTAGGTTCTTCATGACATTTTTTCCCCTTAAATTCCATATATATGTGTTAGCATACGGTATTTGTCTCTCTCTTTCTGACTTACTTCACTCTGTATGACAGACTCTAGGTCTACCTACCTCATTACAAATAGTTCAATTTCGTTTCTTTTTATGGCTGAGTAATATTCCATTGTATATATGTGCCACATCTTCTTTATCCATTCATCCAATAATGGACACTTAGGTTGTTTCCATCTCTGGGCTATTGTAAATAGAGCTGCAATGAACATTTTGGTACATGACTCTTTTTGAATTATGGTTTGCTCAGGGTATATGCCCAGTAGTGGGATTACTGGGTCATATGGTAGTTCTGTTTGTAGTTTTTAAAGGAACCTCCATACTGTTCTCCACAGTGGCTGTATCAATTTACATTCCCACCAACAGTGCAAGAGGGTTCCCTTTTCTCCACACCCTCTCCAGCATTTATTGTTTCTAGATTTTTTGATGATGGCCATTCTGACTGGTGTGAGATGATATCTCATTGTAGTTTTGATTTGCATTTCTCTAATGATTAGTGATGTTGAGCATTCTTTCATGTGTTTGTTGGCAGTCTGTATATCTTCTTTGGAGAAATGTCTATTTAGGTCTTCTGCCCATTTTTGGATTGGGTTGTTTGTTTTTTTGTTATTAAGCTGCATGAGCTGCTTATAAATTTTGGAGATTAATCCTTTGTCAGTTGCTTCATTTGCAAATATTTCTCCCATTCTGAGGGTTGTCTTTTGGTCTTGTTTATGGTTTCCTTTCCTGTGCAAAAGCTTTGAAGTTTCATTAGGTCCCATTTGTTTATTTTTGTTTTTATTTCCATTTCTCTAGGAGGTGGGTCAAAAAGGACCTTGCTGTGATTTATGTCATAGAGTGTCCTGCCTATGTTTTCCTCTAAGAGTTTGATAGTGTCTGGCCTTACATTTAGGTCTTTAATACACCTTGAGCTTATCTTTGTGCATGGTGTTAGGGAGTGATCCAATCTCATACTTTTACATGTAGCTGTCCAGTTTTCCCAGCACCACTTATTGAAGAGGCTGTCCTTTCTCCACTGTACATTCCTGCCTCCTTCATCAAAGATAAGGTGACCATATGTGCATGGGTTTATCTCTGGGCTTTCTATCCTGTTCCATTGATCTATATTTCTGTTTTTGTTCCAGTACCATACTGTCTTGATTACTGTAGCTTTGTAGCATAGTCTGAAGTCAGGAAGCCTGATTCCTCCAGCTCCGTTTTTCGTTCTCAAGATTGCTTTGGCTATTCGGGTCTTTTGTGTTTCCATACAAATTGTGAAATTTTTTGTTCTAGTTCTGTGAAAAATGCCAGTGGTAGTTTGATAGGGATTGCATTGAATCTGTAGATTGCTTTGGGTAGTAGAGTCATTTTCACAATGTTGATTCTTCCAATCCAAGAACATGGTATATCTCTCCATCTATTTGTATCATCTTTAATTTCTTTCATCAGTGTCTTATAATTTTCTGCATACAGGTCTTTTGTCTCTTTAGGTAAGTTTATTCCTAGATATTTTATTCTTTTTGTTGCAGTGGTAAATGGGACTGTTTTCTTGATTTCACTTTCAGATTTTTCATCATTAGTGTATAGGAATGCCAGAGATTTCTGTGCATTAATTTTGTATCCTGCTACTTTACCAAATTCATTGATTAGCTCTAGTAGTTTTCTGGTAGCATCTTTAGGATTCTCTACGTATAGTATCATGTCATCTGCAAATAGTGACAGCTTTACTTCTTCTTTTCCGATTTGGATTCCTTTTATTTCCTTTTCTTCTCTGATTGCTGTGGCTAAAACTTCCAAAACTATGTTGAATAAGAGTGGTGAGAGTGGGCAACTTTGTCTTGTTCCTGATCTTAGTGGAAATGCTTTCAGTTTTTCACCATTGAGGACGATGTTGGCTGTGGGCTTGTCATATATGGCCTTTATTATGTTGAGGAAAGTTCCCTCTATGCCTACTTTCTGCAGGGTTTTTATCATAAATGGGTGTTGAATTTTGTCAAAAGCTTTCTCTGCATCTACTGAGATGATCATATAGTTTTTCTCCTTCAATTTGTTAATATGGTGTATCACGTTGATTGATTTGCATATATTGAAGAACCTTGCATTCCTGGAATAAACCCCACTTGATCATGGTGTATGATCCGTTTAATGTGCTGTTGGATTCTGTTTGCTAGTATTTTGTTGAGGATTTTTGCATCTATGTTCATCAGTGATATTGGCCTGTAGTTTTCTTTCTTTGTGACATCCTTGTTTGGTTTTGGTATCAGGGTGATGTGGCCTCGTAGAATGAGTTGGGGAGTGTTCCTCCCTCTGCTATATTTTGGAAGAGTTTGAGAAGGATAGGTGATAGCTCTTCTCTAAATGTTTGATAGAATTCGCCTGTGAAGCCATCTGGTCCTGGCCTTTTGTTTGTTGGAAGATTTTTTAATCACAGTTTCAATTTCAGTGCTTTTGATTGGTCTGTTCATATTTTCTATTTCTTCCTGATTCAGTCTTGGCAGGTTGTGCCTTTCTAAGAATTTGTCCATTTCTTCCAGGTTGTCCATTTTATTGGCATAGAGTTGCTTGTAGTAATGTCTCATGATCTTTTTTATTTCTGCAGTGTCAGTTGTTACTTCTCCTTTTTCATTTCTAATTCTATTGATTTGAGTCTTCTCCCTTTTTTTCTTGATGAGTCTGGCTAATGGTTTATCAATTTTGTTTATCCTTTCAAAGACCAGCTTTTAGTTTTATTGATCTTTGCTATCGTTTCTTTCATTTCTTTTTCATTTATTTCTGATCTGATTTTTATGATTTCTTTCCTTCTGCTAACTTTGGGGTTTTTTTGTTCTTCTTTCTCTAATTGCTTTAGGTGCAAGGTTAGGTTGTTTATTCGAGATGTTTCCTGTTTCTTAAGGTAGGATTGTATTGCTATAAACTTCCCTCTTAGAACTGCTTTTGCTGCATCCCATAGATTTGGAGTCGTCGTGTCTCCATTGTCATTTGTTTCTAGGTATTTTTTGATTTCCTCCTTGATTTCTTCAGTGATCACTTCGTTATTAAGTAGTGTATTGTTTAGCCTCCATGTGTTTGTATTTTTTACAGATCTTTTCCTGTAATTGATATCTAGTCTCATAGCGTTGTGGTCGGAAAAGATACTTGATACAATTTCAATTTTCTTAAATTTACCAAGGCTTGATTTGTGACCCAAGATATTATCTCTCCTGGAGAATGTTCCATGAGCACTTGAGAAAAATGTATATTCTGTTGTTTTTGGATGGAATGTCCTATAAATATCAATTAAGTCCATCTTGTTTAATGTATCATTTAAAGCTTGTGTTTCCTTATTTATTTTCATTTTGGATGATCTGTCTATTGGTGAAAGTGGGGTGTTAAGTCCCCTGCTATGAATGTGTTACTGTCGATTTCCCCTTTTATGGCTGTTAGTATTTGCCTTATGTATTGAGGTGCTCCTATGTTGGGTGCATAAATATTTACAATTGTTATATCTTCTTCTTGGATCAATCCCTTGATCATTATGTAGTGTCCTTCTTTGTCTCTTCTAAAAGTCTTTATTTTAAAGTCTATTTTGTCTGATACGAGAATTGCTACTCCAGCTTTCTTTTGGTTTCCATTTGCATGAAATACCTTTTTCCATCCCCTTACTTTCAGCCTGTATGTGTCTCTAGGTCTGAAGTGGGTCTCTTGTAGACAGCAAATATATGGGTCTTGTTTTTGTATCCATTCAGCCAATCTGTGTCTTTTGGTGGGAGCATTTAGTCCATTTACATTTAAGGTAATTATCGATATGTATGTCCCTATTCCCATTTTCTTAATTGTTTTGGGTTCGTTATTGTAGGTCTTTTCCTTCTTTTTTGTTTCTTGCCTAGAGAAGTTCCTTTAGCAGTTGTTGTAGAGCTAGTTTGGTGGTGCTGAACTCTCTCAGCTTTTGCTTGTCTGCAAAGGTTTTAATTTCTCCATCAAATCCGAATGAGATCCTTGCTGGGCAGAGTAATCTTGGTTGCAGGTTTTTCTCCTTCATCACTTTCAATATGTCCTGCCACTCCGTTCTGGCTTGCAGAGTTTCTGCTGAAAGATCAGCTGTTAACCTTATGGGGATTCCCTTGTGTGTTATTTGTTGTTTTTCCCTTGCTGCTTTTAATATGTTTTCTTTGTATTTAACTTTTGACAGTTTGATTATTATGTGTCTTGGCGTATTTCTTCTTGGATTTATCTTGTATGGGACTCTCTGTGCTTCCTGGACTTGATTAACTATTTCCTTTCCCATATTAGGGAAGTTTTCAACTATAATCTCTTCAAATATTTTCTCCGTCCCTTTCTTTTTCTCTTCTTCTTCTGGAACCCCTATAATTCGAATGTTGGTGCATTTAATGTTGTCCCAGAGGTCTCTGAGACTGTCCTCAGTTCTTTTCATTCTTTTTTCTTTATTCTGTTCTGCAGTAGTTATTTCCGCTATTTTATCTTCCAGGTCACTTATCCATTCTTCTGCCTCAGTTATTCTGCTATTGATCCCATCTAGAGTATTTTTCATTTCATTTATTGTGTTGTTCATCATTGTTTGTTTCATCTTTAGTTCTTCTAGGTCCTTGTTAAATGTTTCTTGCATTTTGTCTATTCTATTTCCAAGATTTTGGATCATCTTTACTATCATTATTCTGAATTCTTTTTCAGGTAGACTGCCTATTTCCTCTTCATTTGTTAGGTCTGGTGGGTTTTTATCTTGCTCCTTCATCTGCTGTGTGTTTTTCTGTCCTTTCATTTTGCTTATCTTACTGTGTTTGGGGTCTCCTTTTTGCAGGCTGAATGTTCGTAGTTCCTGTTGTTTTTGGTGTCTGTCCCCAGTGGCTAAGGTTGGTTCAGTGGGTTGTGTAGGCTTCCTGGTGGAGGGGACTAGTGCCTGTGTTCTGGTGGATGAGGCTGGATCTTGTCTTTCTGGTGGGCAGGTCCACGTCTGGTGGTGTGTTCTGGGGTGTCTGTAGACTTATTATGATTTTGGGCAGCCTCTCTGCTAATGGGTGGGGTTGTGTTCCTGTCTTGCTAGTTGTTTGGCATAGGATGTCCAGCACTGTAGCTTGCTGGTCGTTGAGTGAAGCTGGGTGCTGGCGTTGAGATGGAGATCTCTGGGAGATTTTCGCCATTTGATATTATGTGCAGCTGGGAGGCCTCCTGTGGACCAGTGTCCTGAAGTTGGCTCTCCCACCTCAGAGGCACAGCACTAACTCCTGGCTGCAGCACCAAGAGCCTTTCATCCACACGGCTCAGAAGAAAAGGGAGAAAGAGTAGAAAGAAAGAATTAGTAGAAGTAGAAAGAAAGAAAGAAAGGAGGGAGGGAGGGAGCAGGGAAGGAAGGAAAAAAAGAAAGAAGACAAAGTAAAATAAAATAAAGTAAGATAAAATATAATGAAGTTATTAAAATAAAAAATAATTATTAAGAGAAAAAAAAAACAAAAAAAATGGAGGGATAGAACCCGGAACAAATGGTGGAAGCAAAGTCCACCTCCTCAATTTGGGATGATTCGTTGTCTAAAGGAGGGAAGGTTGGAAAGAAAGAACGAAGGTAACGTAAAATAAAATAAGGTTATTAAAATAAAAAGTAATTATTAAGAAAAAAAACAGGACGGATTGAACCCTCGGAGAAATGGTGGAAGCAAAGCTATACAGACAAAATCTCACACAGAAGCATACACATACACACAAAAAAAGGAAAAGGGGAAAGAATAATAAATCTTGCTCTCAAAGACCAACTCCTTAATTTGGGATGGTTCGTTGTCTATTCATGTATTCCACAGATGCAGAGTACATCAAGTTGATTGTGGAGGTTTAATCCGCTGCTTCTGAGGCTGCTGGGAGAGATTTCCCTTTCTCTTCTTTGTTCTCACAGCTCCCAGGGGCTCAGCTTTGGATTTGGACCCGCCTCTGCGTGTAGGTCGCTGGAGGGCGTCTCTTCTTTGCTCAGACAGGACAGGGTTAAAGGAGCCGCTGATTCGGAGGCTCTGGCTCACTCAGGCCGGGGGGGAGGGAGGGGCACGGAGTGAGGGGCGGGCCTGCGGCGGCAGAGGCCGGCGTGACGTTGCACCAGCCTGAGGCGCGCCGTGAGTTCTTCCGGGGGAGTTGTCCCTGGATCCAGGGACCCTGGCAGTGGCGGGCTGCACAGGCTCCCCGGAAGGGGGTGTGGATAGTGACCTGTGCTCACACACAGGCTTTTTGGTGGCTGTAGCAGCGGACTTAGCGTCTCATGTCTGTCTCTGGGGTCCGCACTTTTAGCCGCGACTCGCGCCCGTCTCTGGAGGTCCTTCAAGCAGCGTTCTTAATCCCCTCTCCTCGCGCACCAGGAAATAAAGAGGGAAGAAAAAGTCTCTTGCCTCTTCGGCAGATCCAGACTTTTCCCCGGACTCCTTCCCGGCTAGCTGTGGCGCACTAACGCCCTGCAGGCTGTGTTCACGCCGCCAACCCCAGGCCTCTCCCGGCGCTCCGACTGAAGCCCAAGCCTCAGCTCCCAGCCCCGCCCGCCCCGGCGGGTGAGCAGACAAGCGTCTCAGCTGGTGAGTGCCGGTCGGCCCTGATCCTCTGTGCTGGAATCTCTCCGCTTTGCCCTCCGCGCCCCTCTTGCTGTGCTCTCCTCCTCGGCTCCGAAGCTTTCCCCCTTCGCCACCCGCAGTCTCCGCCCGCGAAGGGGCTTCCTAGTGTGTGGACACTTTTCCTCCTTCACAGCTCCCTCCCGCTGGTGCAGGACCCGTCCTTATCCTTCCGTCTCTGTTTATTCTTTTTTCTTTTGCCCTACCCAGTTACGTGGGGGGTTTCTTGCGTTTTGGGAGGTCTGAGGTCTTCTGCCAGCGTTCAGTAGGTGATCTGTAGGAGTTGTTCCACGTGTAGATGTATTTCTGGTGTATCTGTGGGGAGAAAGGTGATCTCTGCGTCTTACTCTTCCGCCATCTTCCCAGAAGTCCCCTATAGACTTGTTATGTTGATTCAGCATGTGATTCTGAAAGGAAAAAGGTAAGATATTGTAAAGAATCCATCTGCCTCATTAGCAGTTTGCTAAAAGGAAGGAGTAATGCTGCTGGGGGAGAAATACATGTCGCCTCTATTGCTGTAGATGAACTACTTTTAGTTCTATGTTGAGCTTGTTAGGAAGGGCATCCTCCAGTTTTCCTGTAAGTCAGGGAGGTAAAGGGGAAGCCGACTGAGTCTGGGGAGTCTTATCTGCTAGTGGAGTTTAGCCCTGATAGAGAAGTCTGTGAGTGGAAGATGAGCATGAATCTTGAAGCACACATGAGGGGGGAAAGCTGGATGTCGTCAAGATTTGTACAGTGGTACAGAGAAGAGAGAGGAGAGATAGAGATAAAAGTTGGACTAGTTCTGTCTAGAATAATGGACAAATGACACCAGCACGGAAGCATGTATAGGTCTTTCTATAAAAGGCGAAAGCCAGTGGTCAGCTGTCTAAAGTGTTTCCTTCTCCATAAAATCAGGAACCCTGGGACTATTCTACAGGTCACTCACCAGTTATTTGCCAAGTTCCTGCAGGATGAGGTCAAGACTGGTGATGATTAAGTTATAGAGGACAAACAAGTGGTAACCCGTGGAGAGGGGGAAGAGGGGAGGGGCAATGTAGGTGTAAGGGAGTAAGAGGTGCAGACTGTTAGGTATAAGATAAGCTACAAGGATATATTGTACAACATGGGAAACAGTGAATATTTTATAATAACTATAAATGGAGTATAACCTTTAAAAATCATGAATCACTAGATTGTACATCTGTAATTTATATAATATTGCACAGCAACTATCCATCAATTAAAAAAGACTGGTGGTGATTGTGAGCACAAATGTAAATTGCACATTCACTCGTGGATAAAGCGGAGTTAATACTTTTGGGTATGGGCTCCAAATGCTTAAAGGTACCAAAGCTAAGCTTCAGGGTTGATGGGATGAGAATTCTTTCTGGGATAAGCTGAGCTTTAGGATTCTTTCCTCTCTTCTTCCAAATGAGTCTCAGTGTAATGATTTGAGAAAAATTTGGTATCGTACTTATTTTTGACCAGTCTTCTAGAAATCGAGCCATAAATGGAAGAATACCTTTAAAATTGGATTCCCAAATGCTTCCGTCCTAGGACAAGGAGTCTGAAATAAAGAGATTTAAAAGTTCCGAATGCCAATGGACAGAAGTCATAAGGTGCCAGGATCCTCTTCAGGTCTGGAGGGAAGTGCTGATCAATTTGGCAGCGACATGAAATAGTTCAAATTCCTCACAGGGAGTCTTGACGTGATCACTGGCAGCTGCTCTGGCATCCGTGGCAGTGGCTGGCATTTGGCTGGCACTGTCAGCACTGCTCTTGTTCTTGGCATTGGCAGAAGCCTTGGATGCCTCCTCCCCCAGCGCCAGATGGTAACACCCAGGTATTTCAGAAGACTAATTTGTGAGCTTGTGTGAGACCCAAGCCCCCTGAGACACAAACCAGCATTTAGGACTGAAGAGAAGCCATTGGAGGGTTTCAAGTGTGGGAAAGACTTGATATGACTCATGTTCCATAAATATCACTCTGGCTGCTGGGTGGAGAATAGGTCTATAGAAGGGGTAGGAACAGAAGCAAGGCCAATGCAATCGTCCAAGGAGAAGGTGGTGATTGTACTGAAGTAGATGGGGGTAGAGCCAGAGAAAACTCGTTGTGACTGTGACACTCGGCTTGGTTGCCTGGGACATATGAGCTACGTATGGAGCCGATTCACTAACAGGAAAAGTGTTAGTTTTTCTCCTGGTTTTTCATTTATACTATAGTATTCATTCATATACAGTGCTTCATATAGGAATGAAAGTAAAGACAGTGATTTTGCCCTGAAAGCAGGTTAAAATGTTAAGATTTGAGTGCAGACAGTTAAACGAGGAGAATGCAGTGATACCAAGGGTTGAAAGCTGAGGTCCTATGTCCCAGAGGCAACCATCAATATAGTGACTTTATCTTTAAAATCGACTTCAAGGAATGTTTATTGTTGAAAAAAACAGGTAGGCAAGGCTGGGATGATTGATCCTAATTGCCAAGAGAAAACTGTATTACTGCTACACCCTGAGGGCTAGGTAGACTGTAATTGGACCAAAGGGGTTCACTGGATTGTCTAGTCAACTTGCTCAACAGTCTCATCAATGAAAAATTGCATCAACCCAAGAGAGACAGGATCCTCAAGAACTCCATTTCTATAGGAATGAGGTTTAGTCACTTTACCAGGTGAAGGACTCCATCCAGTGAAGGTGCAGGCAGGAGGTAAGAGGAAAACGGAATGGGTGGTGGAAGAAGGAATTCATGATTATTATTTTAGGTCCTGTGAACAGCTATAAAAATAGGAACTATAGCAGATGTGGTTTCTGTTATTCATTCTTTGTCCTTGTTTCTCCTCCTCCCTCCCCTCTTACATGAAGAGTGCTAATGGGGACCGATATTTCAGTTTTCAGGTGGAACTATGACCACATTTACATCATCCCTACAGTGTAGTTGATGAGATTCTGAGTAGTTCCTGTGCTGGAAACAAGCATTTTTCACCTGCACAAAGAAAAGAGTGGGTGCTGAGGACAGGAAGAATGGATTATGCCAATCTGGCCCTCTATATCCATCCTCTGTTCTTTCCCACTCTACTTTGTCCCCAGAGAAGCTGACATACACGAATTGCCCCCTATATGTGCTGGCTGTCTGGCTTTTGATTGCATTTGGCAAGTGAAAAGAAGTTAGCAGGAAATTGAAGGAAGAGAATAAAGTTAGAATATGTATTCCTCTGGAACCCTCTGGCCAAGTTGCCATGCAGGTTGGTTGTATATTCTACCCAAAACCTCAGCTCCTTGCAGACAGCCCTCTTCCATATAGTTCTCTTTCCTGGTTCCGGAAATTGCTCTCCACCCTGTTCACTAACAGGCTTCCATCTATTCTTAGCTTCAGGGCATCCCATTACTTCTTTATAGGGTTCCTTAAACTTTTCCCACACCTTAAAAAAAGCCAATCCCTTATTAAACTTTTTCAAATGCAATATTGTAAATCAACTGTACTTTAATAAAAAAAAATTTTAAACATAAGTTGGTGCAACCACTATAGAAAATAGTATGAGGTTCCTTACAAAACTTAAAATAGAGCTACCATATGATCCAGCAATCCCACTCCTCGACATTTACCCAGAAGTGATGAAAACTCTAATTTGAAAAGATACATGCACCCCAATATTCATAGCAGCATTACTTACAATAGCCAAGACATGGAAACGGCCCAAGTCCCCATCAACAGACGACTGGTTTAAGAAGATGCAGTTATATACATACAATGGAATGTTACTCAGCCATAAAGAGAGTGAAATATTGCCATTTACAGCAACATGGATGGACCTAGAGATTACCATATTAAGTGAAGTAAGTCAGGCAGAGAAAGACAAACATTATATGATATCACTTATGTGTGGGATGTAAAAAATAAAACAAATGAATCTATATACAAAACAGAATCACAGACATAGAAAACACACTTTGGGTTACCAAAGGGGAAAGGGAGGGGGAGGAGGGACAAATTAGGAGCATGGGATTAACAGGTACACACTACTATACATAAAATAGATAAGCAAAAAGGATTTACTGTATAACCCAGGGAACTGTATCCAATGTCTTATAATAACCTATAATGGAAAATAATCTGAAAAAATATATATATAACTGAATCACTTTGCTGTATACCTGAAACTAACACGATATTGTAAATCAACTATACTTCCATTAAAAAAACAACTCTTTTCCATTACCCAGTTTGAGTGTAACGTATGTTTTCTGCTGGGATTCTGACCTATATATCTCTGTTCTCTCTTCCATTCTCCTCCCAGCTCCCACCTAGTAGTAGGATGGAGTCTGCTAGTTTAGATATTGTTTATGGACAATAAATAAAGCCAGTTTTTGGCATATCTAAGTCGTGTGCAAATGTTTGACCCTGTAATGAAGCAAAATCAGTGGTATTTTGGTTTCTAAAATCAAAATAGTTTTCTTTTTGTTTGTTTGTTTGTTTTGTGGTACGCGGGCCTCTCTCTGTTGTGGCCTCTCCCATTGCGGAGCACAGGCCCCGGACGGGCAGGCTCAGCGGCCATGGCTCACGGGCCTGGCCGCCCCGCGGCATGTGGGATCTTCCCGGACCGGGGCATGAACCCGTGTCCCCTGCATCAGCAGGTGGACTCTCAACCACTGTGCCACCAGGGAAGCCCTGAAATGCTTTTTTGAGTTGTTGTTTCACCTGTGACATTTTCATCTTGCCATCGCTGCAGATGCTATTTTTTGGGCACCATGAGTGTGCAGGAACTTTATGAATCTCACATGGCTGCTTGACTCATTGACACCCTTAAGCATTTCAATTCAATGTAGTTAATTAAGCAACGATTTAAATCATAGAGTATGGAAGATCTTCTGCTCATACAGCTTAATATCAAAAAAGCAAATAACCCAATCAAAAAATGGCAGAAGACCTAAATAGACATTTCTCTAAAGAAGACATACAGATGGCCAACAGGCACATGAAAAGATGCTCAATATCTCTAATTATTAGAGAAATATAAATGAAAACTGCAGTGAGGTATCACCTCACACCAGTCAGAATGGCCATCATCAAAAAGTCTACAAATAATAAACACTGGAGAGGGTGTGGAGAAAAGGGAACCCTCTTGCACTGTTGGTGGGAATGTAAATTGATACAACCACTATGGAGAACAGTATGGAGGTTCCTTAAAAAACTAAAAATAGAGTTGCCGTATGATCCTGCAATCCCACTCCTGGGAATATATCTGGAGAAAGCTCTAATTTGAAAAGATACATGCATACCAATATTCATAACAGCACTATTTACAATAGCCAAGACATGGAAGCAACCTAAATGTCCACCAACAGATGAATAGATAAAGAAGATGTGGTATATAAATACAGTGGAATATTACTCAACCATATAAAAGAATGAAATAATGTCATTTGTAGCAACATGGATGGACCTAGAGATTATAATACTAAGTGAAGTAAGTCAGACAGATAAAGACAAATACCATATATCACTTATATGTGGAATCTAAAAAAAAGTTACAAATGAACACATTTATGGAACAGAAACAGACTCACAGACATAGAAAACAAACTTATGGTTACCAAAGGGGATAATGGTGGAGGGGGGAGATAAATTAGGAGTTTGGGATTAACATATACACAATACTATGCATAAAACAGGTAAACAACAAGGACCTACTGTATAGCACAGGGAACTATTCTCAACATCTTATAATAACCTATAATGGAAAAGAATCTGAAAAAATATATATAAATAGCTAGATATAGATATGTATAGATATAGATATATACTATACATATATGTATGTATGTAACTGAATCAATTTGCTGTACACTTGAAACTAACACATTGTAAATTAACTATATTTCAATTTTTTAAAATGTCTTCTCCTCTGTGAAATTTTCTCTTTTTCTTCCCTTTTACAACCTAGTCATAGTTAATTGCTCCATCTTCAGGACTGGCCAAGCATAATCTACATCTCTCTCTTAGCATTTATCACACCAAAGTTTAATTATTTACGTGTCTATGTTGAGAACATTTCAAGGGCAAGAACTATTTTCATCTTTGTATTCCAGGAACTAAAAATGCCTGGCACTTTACAGGTGCTTGGTAAATGTTTGGTGGATGAATGCATAGAGGATGAAATAGGATTCTGGGCCCAAGGACCTGGAAAAGCAAGGGGTTGGAGACATGAAAGGCGACAGAGGGCTCAGGGGAAGGTCAGAGGTCCAGTGTGGCTAGAACTCAGTTTGCGTGGGCAGATGTATGAGACACCTGGGCTAAGGCAATTCCTTCTAGAATCTAAGCTCCGTGAGGTTAAGGGTTTTGGTTTGTTTTGCTTACCATCTGGAGTACTGCCTGGAACATAGGAAGTGCTCAATATATATAAGGTCTGCATATATGCGTATATATCTCCTATCTTGTTGATAAGATCTGCTATGAACAGTAGAATGGTGAGTGTGTGTGTGTGTGTGTGTGTGTGTGTGTGTGTGTGTATAATTTTGAAGGAATTAACAAATATACTGATTCAGAACAGAATCACGGAAGACATTAGCACCAAAACAAATCTGTAGGAAGGATAAGAGACCTCTCATTAGCTGGTTCCTGTCATCAGAGAACACCCAGGCCTGTAATACAAAAACACAGATACATTTAAAAGCAGTAAAGCGAACAGCTGGTGTGTAGGAAGTTATGAGAGAAAGGTACAGAACAAAAAGCAGTAGCCAGCACCCCCCAGTGCAGAGCTGCATGAGAGGTTCCCATCAAGCCCAGGTGCTCAGCTGATCGGATCCTCCTACGCATCTGCTTTGGTTTGAAATGCAGAGGAGAGACAGGAAACAATATCAAAGGCAGAGGAGGGGATGCCCATTGTGAGCTCTGTAGATTTCATAGGCAAAATGAGAAGATAAAGAGCTGCTTGTGGCTGCCCAATGTGGCTCAGAAGTGGGTCGAGCTCCCAAAGCAGAGTTTATTATCTTTATGTCAGCACCCAAACTTCTCTCTCCTTCCTCCTTAGAGCCCTGACTGCCTTTTGGTCTTCTCTCACCTCACAGGGCATTCCATGGTGATGATGGAGGTGCAATCAGTAATCCAACAGTATTTACTGAGCACATACCATGGGCTAGTCTGTTTGGAACCGAGGCAGCAGCAATGACCAAGCAGAAAAAAATTCCTGCCCTGATAGAGCTTAGATTTTAGCAAAGGGAGATAAGCAGTAAACAAAATGCATAAGTGAAAGATATGTAAGATAATGGTAAGGAGTTTGGAAAAATATAAAACAGAAAAAGGAAACAAAGGAGCAAGGAGTGAAGTTAATTCTCATTAGGGCACTGTATTAGTCTGCAAGGGCTGCCATAACAAAGTACCACACAGGCGGAGTGACATAGTTCTGGAGGCTAGAAGTCTGACATCAAGATGTCAGCAGGATTTTTTTTTTTTTTTTTGCGGTACACAGGCCTCTCACTGCTGTGGCCTCTCCTGTTGCGGAGCACAGGCTCCAGACGCCCAGGCTCAGCGGCATGGCTCACGGGCCCAGCCACTCTGCGGCATGTGGGATCTTCCCGGACTGGGGCACGAACCCGTGTCCCCTGCATCGGCAGGCGGACTCTCAACCACTGCGCCACCAGGGAAGCCCCAGCAGGATTGGTTTCTTCTGAGGCCTCCCTCCTTGGCTTATAGATGGCCACTTTCTCTCTGGGTCCTCACATGGTTTTTCCTCTGTGTATGTCTGTGTCCTAATCTCTTCTTATGAGGGCATCAGTCACATTGAATCAGGACCTGCCCAGATAGGTAATTGACTTGATTACCTCTTTAAAGACCTACACCTCCAAACACAGCCACATTCTGGGGCGCTGGGGTTAGGACTTCAATATATAAATTTTGGAGGGACAACCTTCAGCCCATTAACAGGTATCCTAGGAAAGCCTAGCTGGGAAGGTTGTATTTAAGCAAAGACTTGAAAGACTTAAAAGAGCTGGCCATGCAGATATCTGGGGTGGGGTGGGGTGGGGTGGGGTGGAGTGGGGAAACATTTCAGGTAGAGGGAGCAGCCAATGCAAAGGCTCTGAGCTACAGGCATCTTACTGAGTTTGAAGAGCAACAAGGAGGTATTGTGGCTAGAGGAGGTGAGCAACGGGGAGAGCAGGAGGAAAAGCCAAAAGGCAAGGAGAATAGCAAAATCAGACAGGCCCTTAGGCCATTGAAAGGATTTGGCTTTTACTCTGAGTGTGACAGGAAGTCCTTAAGGGAGAAATCATGCTTCTAGTGGCTGCAAGTTCAGGTTCAAGTGCATTGCTTAGTCTGAGTAGAGTCTAACAGACACTTATGCTGACTGCCCCAGAACCACAGGGCTGAAGAGATGGACCAATGATTAATACATTTTGACAGAAAAGATACATCTATTTCTAGGACTCTTGCTATTGTGATTTCTAAACTCTGTCTCGATTCTTGCAGTTATTACTGCCAAACTTCTTTTTGATGCACTTAGAAAATGAGGTAAAAGGCTATTTTTAAGTCGTGTACTTTGATAAAATTTTGGAAGATGCTTGGATTGATGTAGCCATTGTGTATCCTTTTCTTCTGTGGGGCTAAGAGTGAGGGGGACAGCAGCAGAGGTCTATTTCTGTCATCCATTGTGGTGGTTACTATGGGAAATCTGCTTCTGACTTCTTATTTTTTATTTTGAAATCACGGTTAGGGTACCATATTCTTTGCAGTTTTTAGGGATGACATGCCTTTCGTTGCCGGAGAATAAATGGCCAGTATGTACGCTACCATCATGTCAAAACTGAAAATGCTAAGATAACCCAAAATCTACAAAGCTATGAAGAAGATCGGTACTGCATAATAGCTATTGGAATGGATAATACTTTTTTTGTATTTGTGTGTTGGTTTATTCTCACACTGCCCATCAGAAGATCTTGGACTCATACATACATAATGTTTATTTATTAACCCAGAGTCAAAATGGTACAGTGGAAATACCACTGGATTTGCTGTTCGAAGACATGGGTCAAACCCAGGTGTGCTACTTCCTGTCTTTGTGCCTTCAGACAGCCATTTAACCTCTTTCAGTCTCAGCTCTCTTACCTGTGAACTGAGAAAAACAAGACCTTCTTTACCTTTTATAGAAATGTTGGGAAGACCAAGTAAAGGAAAATCTTTATGAAGTATTACATAAAATTAGATATTCCTGTAGTGAATATGCAAGGGCTATAAAATATCACAAAAATTTCATTTTACTATTCCTTAGGTTTTTTTCTTTTTGCTCCTTTTTCCTTAAGTCTCTGTTTTCTGTGATCTCCACCACAGCCTCAGACACTCCTTGTATCCTGCTCTCCAGTGTGGAGGGAGGCTGCACAGGGAGTGGGAAACACATGGGCCTGGAGTCTTAAAAACATGGATGGAATCCTCTGCCTTTTTGAGCTGAGTGTCACTGGGCATGTGATTCAACTTCCCCGGACCTCAGATTCTTCGTCTGTAAAATGGAACAATACCAGATGCTAACTACATTCTCAAGTATAATGGGAAGCATTTAGTTATACCTCGAACTTTAGGATATAAAAACATTCTCCTCCCAACAAGCTCCAGTAAGCCCGGGAGATGACAACCACTCAGTTTAAGTACTTGGTGACTGAGTCAATTAATGATGAAGGGTGAAAACACAGAGTACCAGCCACCCAGCACAGGGCCGGGAACATAGGCTGAGACTGTCAGTGAATTTCCACGCATGTTTCCTCTTCATGCTGCTCGTGCATCCAACCTCAATAGCTCCCTCTTTTCCCGTGCAGACCATTGACAGCACTCTTCTTTCCCTCTCTAACCTGTTCTCATCCATCCCTCTGAGGTTGTAAACATGAGATAAACAGGTTTCCTGGGTGGAAGTGTTCAATAGAATGGGACCTACCATTTCTCAGGGGTCAAAAACCAAGCTATCATTGTACTGAACATATTTATCTATCTATGACTATTTCTCGTCTATATCTTCTGGATCTATCCTGGGAAAAACATTGGATTTCAGTGGGTTTTGGGGGTTTTTTTTGGATGAGTGGTTTAAATAGATCCATCTGCTTCTTATTTACATCTGTGTTGATTTTAGGATTTATGATCCTGAGGAATTATACCAATCACTGAGATCATTAAACATCGTATTTCAACAAATTTAAGATACAATATATTGGAAGTTGCAGCATTATTTCATTTACCACTAAGAAAGGAAAAAAAATGTTGCTGAATAAACTATGATGCAACGCTTTCTTAACATTGCGCGCTTGGCTGTTGCTTTGCAAGAAAACATGTATTTTTGGTCATTCCTCCAAAGACAAATATTTGCTTCTCTAAAAGCAGATTTGCAGTCCACTGCTGTTCTGTGCCTTTCTGTGAACACGTTAACTTTAGTTTCAATGCCAAATCATAGGGTCTCTTTCCAAAGGCATTTGAACAGCATGTAAACTCAACACCCACAGTAACAACCATGCACGCAGGTCAGCGGAAGTGATGACGTCATTAGGGACCGCCCAGAACGGACTCCTGACTCGGTGATATAATTGTAAGACTCCGTGGATTATAAAACAGATTGGGTCCCCTCCCCGGCCCCCGAGGGGCTGGTGGGCTGCCCTGAGGAGGCGGGGAGGGGAGGGCTGGGCCGGCCGGCTGGCTGACGGCGATGCCGAACTTCTGCGAGGACCCCAATTGCACGTGGAAGCGCACGCAGTCGGACCTGGCTTTTTTCAGGTTCCTGCGGGCTCCAGCCAGATGCCAGAAGTGGGTGGAGAATTGTAGGAGAGCAGACTTAGAAGATAAAACCCCCGATCAACTAAATAAACATTATCGATTGTGTGCCAAACACTTTGAGACTTCTGTGATCTGTAGAACTAGCCCTTATAGGACAGTTCTTCGAGGTAATGCAATACCAACAATATTTGATCTTACCAGCCATTTGAATAATCCACACAGTAGACACAGAAAACGAATAAAAGAATTGCGTGAAGATGAAATCAGGACATTGAAACAGAAAAAATTGATGAAACTTCTGAACAGGAACGAAAACATGAGGAAATAAACAACAGCAATGCTGCGAACCCCAGTGCAGAGGGGGGTGAAGAGCAGGAGGAAGACATTTTACCTTTAACCCTTGAAGAGAAGGAAAACAAAGAATACTTAAAATCTTTATTTGAAATTTTGATTCTTATGGGAAAACAGAACACACCTCTGGATGAACATGAAGCTGATGAAATCCCAGAAGGTCTCTTTACTCCTGATAACTTTCAAGCACTGCTGGAGTGCCAGATCATTTCTGGCGAAGAGGTTCTGAGAAAGTGCTTTGGGACAACGGCAGTGAACACATTGTTCTGTTTGAAAACACAGCAGAAACGGATGCTAGAGGTCTGTGAGAGCTGCGGTAACAGATTTTGATTTCATTGTTACCATTGTTGTTCTTAAAAATGTTCTATCTTTTACAAGAGCCTTTGGGGAAAATCTTCAGGGGCAAACTTCTGATGTCTTCTTTGCAGCCAGTAATTTGACTGCAGTGCTGCATTCACTAAATGAAGTGATGGAAAATACCGGTTTATCATGAATTTTGGTTTGAGGAACTCACAAATTTGGCAACCAAACTTTATATTCTGGGAAAACTCCCAGGGAAATTTCGCAGAGCTCAGCACAGTAACCTGGAATCTCAGCTAACCTCTGAGAGTTACTATAAAGAGACTCTAAGTGTTCCAACAGTGGAGCACATTATTCAGGAACTGAAAGATATATTCTCGGAACAGCACCTTAAAGCTCTTAAATGCTTATCTCTGGTACTCTCTATCAGGGGACAGCTCAAATTCAATACATCAGAGGAGCATAGTGCTGACATGTACAGAAGTGATTTACCTAATCCTGACACGCTCTCTGCTGAGCTGCATTGTTGCAGAATCAAGTGCAAACACAGAGGGAAAGATACAGAACTTCCATCCACTAATTATGAAGCCCTTCATCTGCCAGACAACAAGATTTTTCCTAAAGTTAATGCATTGCTGAAGGTCCTATGTATTCTTCCTGTGATGAAGGTTGAGAGTGAACGCTATGAAAATGGGTGAAAGGGTCTCAAATCATACCTGAGGAACACTTTGACAGACCAAAGGTCAAGGAACTTGGCTTCGCTTAACACAAATTTTGATATAAAACACAATTTGGATTTAATGGTGGATACATATATTAAACTCTATACAAGTAAGTCAGAGCTTCCTACAGATAATTCAGAAACCACTGAAAATACCTAAGAGACTTTTAAAATAGGTTTTCTCTTATATTTGATATTTGAAAAAATCTGTAAGAAATTTGACACTATCTTACAGAAAAGTTATAAGGTGTACGCAGGCCACTTAATCACTGAATATCTTGACCTGTAGGCCTCCCATTGAGTACATTAGTCATTGATAATCTGCCTGTTTAAATGGCCCGTTTGAAGTCCCATGCTTTGGAGACCTAACTCTTCTTCCAGAAGATAGCGTTGAAAGTACCACGTTACACTCTGTGTGATCTCTGCTAATGGCACTTTGGACTTGTATTAGTTAAGTCATTTTACACATAACATTTATCACTGTGGATCCAGTTGTCAGGTACTGAATTATCAGTTCTTTGAAGAAATAAATTTTGAGGAGGTATGGGAGCAAGGAATACATTTTACAAAACATTACAATGAAGCTCATGACTGACCTTTGAATAGTAGGAGTTTTAAGTATGCTGTTAAAAATCTGTAAGGGACAGTTAAGAAAATTATCAGACTGTAAGAGAAACGTGAGCTCGCCAAACAAGGATTTCAGTGTAGATTTTGTCTTTATCAAATGGAGTTAAAGGAACAAGTTATAGTTAAAGTTTGAAAGGAAGAGCCTGCCATTGTTGTTCACATCTGGTTGTTGCTGTTTACATTCCTTTATTGAGCCTCATCTTCATAAGGTTTTTGGCATGTATATGTTGAACACTTCTGTTTCATGGTCAAGACAGGATCAGAGGCCGTGGATACTGACAACCGGTTTGTCTGTTTTCTTCTGTCTTTTTCCATGACTGTATCTACTGCCTCATCTTGATTTACAAGCAAAACCTAGAAACTACAAAAATAAATGTTTTGTGGTTTATCTAGGAATAATACAGAAAATATTGCCATTATTTTTGGTGAAGAAAATCAATTTGGTATAGCTTATTTCAACCTAAATAAAATGTGAATTTTGTTTTTTTAAAAAAAGAAACAGACTGGGATTTCAGAGATACTAACGTGTGGAAGGAATGCATCTTAGAGTCAACAAAATGGTTTAGCAAATTAAAAATCCCCAATTGTTTTTTCCTCCAACAGAGGGGCATCTGCAAAGTTGTATCATCAAGGACTCAAAGTGAGCTGTGATTCTCTGCGTGAGCTGGTGTGCTCATTTTGCTTATTGGATGTGCTTGACCATCAGAGACGGCTGCTAGCATTCTTCTGGGTGGGAGGGGACTTAAATTTCAAGGGCAATGGCTGTCATGCTGGCATTTGGGAACTGGGGCAGTCAGTTGTGCTTTGGGGCAGATAAAGCATTTGAATGTTCTCCTGTATATTACGTAGGAGTCGCAGCCCTAAAATGCCCACTTAATTGGTTCTAGTCTGCCTTCTGGATGTGTGTGGGATAAATGGAGCTCCTCAAGCCCACACACTGTGACATGTCACATCGTTGTCCGTCCTTCCCTTTTCTTGCTTTCTTCAACCATTTCCCAAAGCTTCTCAAGGATTGTAATGATCTTGAATATTATACAGGTGTTACACATGCATTTTGCTATGGTCTGAATGTTTGTGTTTTTCTCTCTTGCCCCCAGTTCATATGTTGAAACCTAGACCCCAAGGTGATGGTGTTTTGGAGAGGTGATTAGGTCATGAAGGCAGAGCCCTTATGAATGGGATTCGTGCCTTTATAGAAGAGGCCCCACCATGTCAGGATGCTGTGAGAGGCTGGTGGTCTGCAACCCAGAAGAGAACCCTTCCTAGAATGTGACCATGCTGACATGTTGATCTTGGACTTCCCAGCCTGAAGAACTGTGAGAAATCAATTTCTGTTATTTGAAAGCTACCCAGTCTGGTATTTTGTTATAGTACCTAAACAGACTAAGACACATTTATTGTTTAAAAAATAAGAATGAAATAGCTACCACTTGCAGAGTGCTACTATGGCTGCCGTCGTGCTAAGTGTTCTATTTATATTGCTGTATTTTTTGCTCATGACAACCCTCTGCAGTAGGTATAATTATTGTCCTGTTTAATGATGACAAAAACTGAGGCTTAGAGAGGATTAGTAACTTTCCCAAGGCCATACAACTAATGAGAAGTGGATTTGAGTTTCAAAACCAAATCTCCTTGTAATTAACAGCAATTTTTATACAGTTCTGTATAAGAAACTTGTGAAAGTGGTGTAATAAAAATCGATCCAAATGAGCAGGAACTTCTCTTTTAAATTGGTGCCCGAAGGACATTATGTACTTATTCCAATAGTTCTGTTATTCAGGACACTTTTGGAACCCCCTTTTGGAATTGTCTTCAGGGCCTGCGCTTTGAGTATCCTATTCAAAAGGATAATCCCTATTCATCCTGTGAGGTGAGATTTGACTGTTTAAAGGACCCTAATGAGGCCGGTCTGCTGACTAAGGCGTAGGATGACTGTGATCAACGGGGCGACATACTTTTCAGTCATTGAAGAAAAGACCATGGTTTTCTTGAGTTGGGTGTAAACTAAAGCAGAAACATCCTTGGGATATGTATGGTCTTCCTTGGATTATGAGGATTTGAGGGATATAAGACATTTATGGAAATGCAACTATCAGAGGTGAAAAAACAGTCAGCACCCACACTGACTTTCTTTATCAATATTAGCAATTTGAGTTGCACTTACATTTTGTTGGTACATATCAGGGGCCCCCAAATTTTAGTTGCTCAAGGCAGTATATGGCTCCTGGAAGTATTCTGTGTGGTGCTTTTATTGTACCCACACAGTGTGTTAATAGGCTGTATAATTGGGCAGATTTTAGGTTTGGTGGCCATATAAGCAGTTTAGTCTCAATTGTCCTGTGTCTACCCACTCAGGGTGCTTATGTTAATCCCACGCCCACTGAAGGCATTTGGACTTTTGATTCCTGATGTTCACATTCTTTTGTCTAAAAGAACTCTGAACAGTAAGTATTACTCTGCTCAAAACAAAACAAAACAAAAAACCTTAGGATATTTCATGTCCCAGTTCCAACACCCTTTAAGCTAATCCCAGCTAAAAATAATTCTTCCTTTTCCCGAATTTCTATAAAACTTCAGTGATCCTCACTTTGCAGTCTTGATCAGCTGTCTTCTGTCGTAGCTCTTTAGGAGGGGTTCCTGTCTTATTTCAGAGGGAGTGTCCTTTATCAGCGGAGGTGCTCCTGTGGAAATGATGCTTGGGCTTGTCAAAGAGATCCGCTTATTATCTGAAACAGCCAAAAATACTTCCATGTGTTTGGACCTTTTACTTTATACTTTCTCTTTGCTCCTTTGCCAGCCCTGGTTGCCTTGATTTAGAAATCAGTCTTGGGTTCTGATGCTTTATTGACGCTGCCTAGTTTTGATGAATCACTTACTCACAACCAGAGTCCTCGCGTTAACTTGCCTGGGATGATGTTGGCTTCATTCATTCAGCGCTTTGGTGACTTAGCTCTGCTTCTCAGTATATGATCCTGAGCTGTGTCCACGTCTTATCCTGGGGATGCTACACGAAAGGAACCATATTTATCACCATGGGAAGAATTGGGACAGAGTTGAGGATGGGAGTCCTGCTTTCGTACGTAGTCCCCTGGTACCAAGCACTGTTCTTTGTAGACAGATCCTTGATAAAAATTTGTTAATGGAATAAATGAAGAAACAAAGCAGTTATAGTAGCATCTCATGATGTGGGAAGGGAAGTACAATTCATCTAGTGCTGAATATGCTTCTTCTTTACATGAGGCATCGTGGTAGGCATTGAGGATTCAAAGATGAAAAGGTAAGGAGTTGGCACTCTCCTGGAAGTCTAGAGTTAAAGAAAAAGTGTGGGTGGTCAGCTAGGACAGAGATGATAGAGAACCTATTAAATTGTAGGTCTTAATCCCGGGTCCAGGTTCAAAAAAGTCTTGAATATGTTGGGGGGGTTGCAATTTCCGAGCTGGAAAAATTCTTGAGGACTTGGGTCTTGATGCCAGGCTGCAGAACGATGGCTTCTGAGGGAAGAGGGGGGCAGGTGAAGGATCTGGCAAAGGCTAAATGTCAAACCCCTTTGAGGTCATGAGCAGGTTTCCCAGGGCTGCTCGTTCTACCTTTTGGTCAAATTTTCCTGGGCTACTTGTTAGAAAAGGAGATTTTTTTCATATTTAAAAAAAAAAAATCACATGGCATCCTGGAGAACAAGTTCTCTTACTAGCATGACATGACTTTTAAAATACTGAAATCTGTTGTGAAGTGCAGCGGAGGTTCTGAATTCTTTTGGGAAACAGGGCCCCAACCTTACTGGTAAATTTGTGCTTTTACTTAAGATCACAGATGATGTGGTCAGCGTTTTTTGATTATGAAGCAAGCTCTAAGAAAATAGAACAACTGAAGTGATCTTCCTCTCTCTAAACTGTAAGTTATCTTTCACAGCATCTCATTGGAGAGGCAACCTTGAGGGCTAAAGTAACTAGGTTATCCTCTCATCTAACCAACACGAGTAACTGTCTGGCTTCCGTGAGTGACATGAGCCCAGAGTGGGGTGGAGGGAAATGTGGATGTATTGCATTTTGAGGTCTGGGTTGCTGTTTGTCACTCTGTCTCTTGCCATTGCCAAGCACAAGCAATCTTCCTTCGCCGCAAGTTGCTACCCAAGGGGAACACTGTCCCAAGCTGTTGATACGCTCTATGTCAAGGCAGCAAGGCTCAAAGCAACAATTCCAGTAAGTATTAGGCTCTGCTTAGAATGATGACCAAAGGGACGTTTGAAATTCTGGATAAATCTTATTTCTCTTTGTTTTATTGTAGGAAGATCGCGTAAAAAAAGTACAGTTATTAAAAAAGAAAACAAAAAAGCTATTTATGGTAAGCCAGAGGGTCTTTTTCTTTCTCACGTTTCTACTTGTTGGATGCTTTTATTTCCTTGCATTTTATTTTTTCCAGATGGTCATGAAGTAATAATCGGGGGATGCTTCAGTGTCATTTTACGAAAGTTACTCATAGTTTACCTTATGCAATTTATTCTATCTTATTTATAGAAAAACTGCAGACTCCAAGAACAACTACTGTCCTTTTTCATGGAAGATGTTTTTGGTAAACTCCAATTACAAGTTTGCAAGGAAATACACTTTGTGGAAGACTTTCACAGCCTTAGGCAGAAATTGAGCCACTGTGCAAGTATGCATAGCAAATAAGGTGAATTTGATCCCAGACATCTATCCGGAAAACAGCATGTAGGAAGTTGTCTTTACTCAAAGAGTGGGTAAAGGGGTTTTCTAATTGTTGGCGTGTAGTCCAAATGGAGAGTCCATCACCAGGGAAACAGTATCAAATAACTCTGTATAACTTGTAATGCCACTATGTATTATTTCTTAAGGAATGGCACAGAAAACATGTTGAAGAGAGCTAAAGTGACAGGAGGTGCTTCTCAAATGAATATCTGTTTTTTCAAATCATTCTCTCTTTATGTGACTCCTAACTCATTCATTCATTCATTTAACAAATATTTCTTAAGCACCAACTATGTGCCAAATGCTATTCTAGGATATTTTCTTTCTCTCTCTCTTTTTTCTCTCTTTCTCTCTTTCTCTCTTTCTCTCTTTCTTTCTTTCTTTCCTTCCTTCCTTCCTTCCTTCTTTCTTTCTTTCTTTCTTTCTTTCTTTCTTTCTTTCTCTTTCTTTCTTTCTTTCTTTCTTTCTTTCTTTCTTTCTTTCTTTCTTTCTTTCTTTCTTTCTTTCTTTCTTTCTTTCTTTCTTTCTCCTCCCTTCCTTCCTCCCTCTGTCTTTCTTTTCTTCTCTCTTCCTGTCACCTCCTCTCTTTCCCATATTGATAAGAGCTTTTAGATTGATTTTTTAATCTTATTTTCATATAAGTTTTTAGAGTTGTACCCTGTATAAGGCAAAGTCTCAATCAAAACAAAATGAAAAAAAGAAATGTGTCTTCTTTGGTACCTAAATTATTTGATGCCGCAGTGTGGTTGCTGTCACCCTAAGCAATGGGGAATTAATTAAGAAGGTAAAAGTGAACACACTTTTCTGTAAAAGCATCCACAATATTAAAGATTGGTACAGAAAAACAAAACAAAGCAAAACAACCAGGCCAGGGTCTGTGCAGTATTAGTTGGCTTGCTTGTGGGAAGTGTTGAATCTTTTCTGTGACATTGTTTGGGCTCCAAGTATGCTTTCTCAAGCCTCCTGTGGTTGTACTTAAAGGTGGTACAAACTGGGCTGTGGGCTGCTGATGACTATCACAGTCCTGCGGTTGCCAGAAGGAAACGAGCTTTCTACCCTTGGGCATCAGGGCTACGGGAACTTGAACTCTGGGCAGTTGCGAGTGGAGTTTTAGTGTTTAAGAGTTAGGGCATCATTTTCTTGTGGTCCATGAAAGTACTCAGTAACCCAAATTCCAGTCTATAGTGCAGAGGTATTTCTGTGAGGGTGAGCTGCTCAGTTAGGTAAAAAAATTCAACAAATTTATGTTCTCTTTGCTTAGTCTGTGTTTAAGTTACGTCCTTGTTTGGGACTTGGGTCGCATAGTTTTCCATGAACTCTCCTATTCCATTAAAATAACAACAAGCATAAAAATTACAAACTGGTACCTCTTGGCAGAACACGGAGAGAATGCTCTGGGCCAGTTCCCTTGCCTGAAATAATGGAAACGTCACCACTTATCTTTGGTGTATTCTATACTTAACTTATAAGGTCATCTTATTAAGACAGTGAATAGTATAGTCTCTCTTTTTTTTAATAGATCTCTATCGGAGTATAATTGCTTCACAGTACTGTGTTAGTTTCTATTGCACAACAAAGCGAATCAGCCATATGCATACACATGTCCCCATATCCCCTCCCTCTTGAGCCTCCCTCCCATCCTCCCTATCCCACCCCTCTAGGTCATCGCAAAGCACCGAGCTGATCTCCCTGTGCTATGCGGCTGCTTCCCCCCAGCCAGCTATTTTACATTTGGCATTTGGTAGTGTATATATGTTGATGCTACTCTCACTTCGCCTTCCCACCCCGTGTCCTCAAGTCCATTCTCTATGTCTACCTCTTTATTCCTGCCCTGCAACTAGGTTCATCAGTACCATTTTTTTTCTTTTTAGATTCCATATATATGCGTTAGCATACGGTATTTGTTTTTCTCTTTCTGACTTACTTCACTCTGTATGACAGACTCTAGGTCCATCCACCTCACTACAAATAACTCAATGTTGTTTCTTTTTATGGCTGAGTAATATTCCATTGTATATATGTGCCACATCTTCTTTATCCGTTCATCTGTCAGTGGACATTTAGATTGGTTCCATGTCCAGGCTATTGTAAATAATTCTGCAATGAACATTGTGGTACATGACTCTTTTTTTGTTGTTTTTTGTTTGTTTTTTGTTGTTTTTTTTTTGGCTACGCGGGCCTCTCACTGTTGTGGCCTCTCCCGTTGCGGAGCACAGGCTCCGGACGCACAGGCTCAGTGGCCATGGCTCTGGGCCCAGCCGCTCCGTGGCATGTGGGATCTTCCCGGACCGGGGCACGAACCCATGTCCCCTGCATCGGCAGGTGGACTCTCAACCACTGCGCCACCAGGAAAGCCCCCCATGACTCTTTTTGAATTATGGTTTTCTCAGGGTATATGTCCGGTAGTGAGATTGCTGGGTCATTTTGTAGTTCTATTTTCAGTTTTTTAAGGAACCTCCATACTGTTCTCCGTAGTGGCTGTATCAATTTACATTCCCACCAACAGTGCAGGAGGGTTCCCTTTTCACCACACCCTTTCCAGCACTTATTGTTTCTAAATTTTTTGATAATGGCCATTCTGACCGGCGTGAGGTGATACCTCATTGCAGTTTTGATTTGCATTTCTCTAATAATTAGTGATGCTGAGCATCTTTTCATGTGCCTCTTGGCCATCTGTATGTCTTCCTTGGTGAAATGTCTGTTTAGGTCTTCCACCCATTTTTAAACTGGATTGTTTGTTTTTTTGATATTGAGCTCCATGAGCTGTTTGTATATTTTGGAGATTAATCCTTTGTCTGTTGTTTCATTGGCAAATCTTTTCTCCTATTCTGAGGACTGTCTTTTTGTCTTGTTTAGGGTTTCCTTTGCTGTGCAAAAGCTTTTAAGTTTAATTCAGTCCCATTTGTTTATTTTTGTTTTTATTTCTGTTACTCTAGGAGGTGGGTCAAAAAAGATCTTACTGTGGTTTATGTCAAAGAGTGTTCTTCTTATGTTTTCCTATGTTTAGAGTTTTATAGTGTCTGGTCTTACATTTAAGTTTTAAATCCATTTGGAGTTTATTTTTGTGTATGGTGTTAGGTAGTGTTCTAATTTCATTCTTTTACATGTAGCTGTCCAGTTTTCCCAGCACCACTTTTTGAAGAGGCTGTCTTTTCTCCATTGTATACTCTTGCCTCCTTTATCAAAGATAAGGTGACCATATATGCGTAGGTTTGTCCCTGGGCATTCTATCCTGTACCATTGATCTGTATTTCTGTTTTTGTGCCAGTACCATACTGTCTTGATTACTGCAGCTTTATGGTATAGTTTGAAGTCGGGGAGCCTGATTCCTCCAACTCCGTTTTTCTTTCTCAAGATTGCTTTGGCTATTTGGGGTCTTTTGTGTTTCCATACAAATTGTAAAATTTTTTGTTCTAATTCTGTGAAGAATGCCATTGGTAGTTTGATAGAGATTGCATTGAATCTGTATATTGCTTTGGGTAGTATAGTCATTTTCACAATATTGATTCTTCCAATCCAAGAACATGGTATATTTCTCCATGTGTTTATGTCATCTTTGATTTCTTTCAGCAGTGTTTTATAGTTTTCTGAGTACAAGTCTTTCACCTCCTTAGCCAGGTTTACTCCTAGGTATTTTATTCTTTTTGATGCAGTGGTAAATGGGAGTGTTTCCTTAATTTCTCTTTCTGATTTTTCATTGTTAGTGTGTAGGAATGCCAGAGATTTCTGTGCATTAATTTTGTATCCTGCAACCTTACCAAATTCATTGACTAGTTCTAGTAGTTTTCTGGTGGCATCTTTAGGATTCTCTATGTATAGTATCATGTCATCAGCAAACAGTGACAGTTTTACTTCTTCTTTTCCAATTTGTATTCCTTTTATTTCTTTTTCTTCTCTGATTGCCATGGCTATCTGCACTTTTGGTTGGAATGTTCTATAAATATCAATTAGATCTATCTGGTCTGTTGTGTCATTTAAAGTTTGTGTTCCTTATTTATCTTCTGTTTGAATGATCTTTCCATTGGTGTAAGTGCGGTGTTAAAGTCCCCTATTATTAATGTGTTACTGTTGATTTCTCCTTTCATGGTTGTTAACATTTGCCTTATGTATTGAGGTGCTCCTGTGTTGGTGCATAAGCATTTATAATTGTTATATCTTCTTCTTGGGTTGCTCCTTTGATCATTATGTAGTGTCCCTCCTTATCTCTTGTAATAGTCTTTATTTTAAAGTCTATTTTATCTGATATGAGTATTGCTACTCCACAGTAGCATTTCTACTGTGGCCTGAGGTTCTCTCTTAGTCCAGTGGTTCGGACTTGGAGCTCCTACCACAGGAGCTTGGGCCCGACCCTGGCTCATGAACCAAGATCTCACAAGCTGCGTGGGGTGTGAAAAAAAAGAAAAAGAACAATAACAAAGTAAAAAATAAAATTAGACTAGAAAACTAATGTTATATGTTAGAAAGAGTATAAAAATAAAAATATAGATGAATCAACAACTGGAAGGTACATCAGTACCACAATAGTAAAAAAGAGTAGGCGGGAAAAGAAAAAAGGGGGGGGGGAAGGCCTTGGCTGTGGAGGGCGGGGCCTAAGCAAGGGTGAGGTTTGGGTGGTGGGCGGGGCCAATGCTCAGGACCCACAGGGCTGGAAAAGGACCTGGGGGATGTGCAGGGTGGGGCTTAGGCTCAAGGAACAGAAGGGGCCCAGGCGTGCCCCCCAGCCCTGGTCTCAGAGGGCAGGGGACCTCACCTGGGAGCCCAGCAGGCTTCCTGGGCTCAAGTGGGCGGGGCAAACACCTTCCTCTCCTCTCCTGCTCCTCTGGTCTGGGAGGGCCCCTCCCACCTGCCTCTCCTGATCTCCTCGGCCTCCCTCCTATGCCCCCAGGACTAGTGCAGCTGGAGGGGGCTTTGTAGGGCAGGGGACTGTCCTGGGAGCTCAGCAGACTCCCCCGCCCGCTCCTCCCGGATGGCTCTTCCCGCCTGCCTCTCCGGATCTCCCTGGCCTCCCTCCTATGCCCTCAAGGACCCACGCGGCCTGGAGGGAGCTTTGGAGGGCAGGGAACCGGCCTGGGAGCTCAGCAGGCTCCCGGTACCCGAATCAGTATAGTCTCTTTATTTAAGTTGTACGATTATGTAATTTTATATTTCATTTTACCACCAGCTGATTAGGTCATTATCATCCCCAGTAAGAGTTTTCACCATGAAAAGACTTGAAGAGGCGAATAATCCATTGAAGGACTTGATATTGGGGTAAATAATGAGACCTATGGCAGTCACTGTAGGCCAAAATGGAGTCTTCCTAAGGAACAGTGAGCTGGCTTTGTTTCAGTATCTGGAGACGAGGATTGTCTTCAGAGACCCCATCCCCCCACTTTTTAAAGCACCTTCTGTTTTTCTTTTTGCTAGTGTCCTTCGTTCCTCTGTGCAGGTGCTGTCTTTTGCACTAGCCATACAATTTAATGTAATATTATTCTAAATGAACTTTGGTAATGATGACAAGGCACTAGAAATCCTTGCCTGATACAGTACAATATATCTGGACACCTGGAACCAACAAAAGCCATGTCTGTTTTGACCATTGATTTGGTTCTTCAGTTCAAATAGCTAGAAAACACATAATAGTTATAACCTAAACCAAGCAATGTTCTAGATGAAAAACTTAGAAAACATAGAGCTATCTAGGAACTCTGGTTTTCCTTGATTTGTTTTGGGAGAAGTTATTTCCTGAAGGGACCTTAATCTGTCAAGAGATGCTTTTTTCAATGCCTTGGACCACAGCGCGATGGGAGCAGGCGGTACCTCTCAGGCTGGTCGTGGAGGCTTTCCAAAGCGGCTGGCTCCCCCTTGCGGCCAAATATGAGCACAACCACCCGCAGCGCCACCTAACTGGGCTTTCCTTCCTACGTTCTCCCACTCCAAGACAACCCTTGTTAGCTTCAGTTACTTTGTCTCACAAGCTAAGGCATTTATGTGCTGGAGTAAACCAACCACCTCTGTGAAACTGTAAAAAAAGTCTAGGATTAGCCTGAGCTTTAGAAAGTCTCCACAGACATTGCTTTAGGGAAATAGGTTTAATTTTAATAATAGGCCTTGCATTTAATCTTTCTGCCAATTATAAGTTTATATTTTTGGCCACAGAAGCTTGTATCTGTTTAATATAAATTAACCGAGCATTTGCTCTGTGTGGAATTCTAAATTAGTGGTTGGGGCGGAGTTTAGGAGGGAGACGTTATAAAATGTGAAGTAGGTGACATTAATTTACATGTGATATTTTCTTTTCTTCTTTTTTGACCATTTGCTTTAATTCGGGGAGACAGGGATACAGGCAGCTTTCCTAAGCAGAAGCAGCTGTGCCTTCCACCAGATGTGTAACTGTCATATTGTTTCTCTTTTCTCTCTTCATTCCAGGGACCTCAGGCTATAATTAATTCTTGAATATGGCAATGAATCAAAGCTTTGCAAGTTACAGAAAACTTTTCTCCCCCTTCCCAATGGTTCTACTGGTTGCTTTAAAGCTCTCCTCTCTCATACTGTTTCTCTAACCATCTGAAACTTGGGTGGACTTTCTAGGAATGGATTCCGAGACTAAATCCATGTCTTGGTCTATAGAATTTGGAGTTGAAAAATAAAAATAAAACCAGAAATAGCATCTATAACCCAATCTGGGTCATCTCATTTTTTACTGGATGCAGACACCCCCCTAGATGTGCTGATTCTGAGTCAAGGATGACTGCACCGCAAAAGGCAAACAGGTCGCTCTCATTTCCATTTTTTTTTTCAACCTCTTCCCTTTGTTCCCTCCATCCTGGAGATGGTAACTGCTTCCTGCATTTACTGCCTCTATGATGTCTCTCTTTACCCTTTTAGTTGCCTAGTTAACAACTTTATATCTAATTAACTGTTCTTTAAAAAAATGAATATAGTCATTGAATATATTTATATTCATGAAGCATGTTTCCATAAACAATATGTCAGGAAAAAATAACTTATTAAATAATTTGAAAGATGTGTCCATGAAGAGTTTTTGAAAAAGAACATTTTAATAAGAAAACACTAATGAGGAAAATATTTTAAAACGATTAATGATGAAGAAAATATTCATGAGAATATTGCTCATCTTCCCTCTCTCTGCTGCTCTGGTTGGACTGTTCTGAGATGTGATATTTTCTTAGTCAAAAAGGGACACTAGGGTTTCCCTGGTGGTGCAGTGGTTGAAAGTCCGCCTGCCGATTCAGGGGACACGGGTTCGTGCCCCGGTCTGGGAAGATCCCACATGCCGTGGAGTGGCTGGGCCCGTGAGCCATAGCCGCTGAGCCTGCGCGTCTGGAGCCTGTGCCCTGCAACGGGAGAGGCCACAACAGTGAGAGGCCCGTGTACCGCAAAAAAAAAAAAGGGGGGACACTAAATATAGTCAATATAGAAACAGCCAATACATAGAAAATAATTAACACTTTTTGTATTTCCCCTGTTGCCCTTGCTATTTGGGGTATTGTGGGAAAAATGAGTAACACAGACTTTACCCTCTAGGAGTTCTGCACTGTGTGTGTGTGTGTGTGTGTGTGGGTGTGGGTGTGTGTGTGTGTGTTGGTAGGAGGGTTCTAGGCAGAAGGAAGGGGATGGCAAGGTAACTTCACAAACAATTATAAGAGGAAGAAAGGAAAAGCACCATAATATTAGTGCTAACAAAGCCCTGGGGTTTCAGAGCAGAAATACTAGAGTCTGGATGGAGCAGGTAAGTTTTCAAGAAGGAGGGACTTTGAGAGGGGCCCCGAGTTCTGCAGGTTCTATTTCTGTCGAACCTCGACACGTTTCAAAACTGGTCCAAGGCTTCTTCCATGATCTGGAAACAGGAGGAAATGGCCCAGGCCCTGTTTCCAAGACCCAGAATTCTAGAATAATGCTTTGGTTATGTGAGGCTTTAGGATAAATAGGATTCTGAGGGGTTGATTAAAAAACCAGTGTTGCATTTATGATGTTGCTTCCAGAGCTCTAGACAGTTAACTTACATACAGAATTTTGGCATATAGTAATTTGTTTAATGTGTTCACTTACTTGGGATTTGAATTTATGCCCGCCATAAGCATTGGTGTTTGCTCTTCTGAAAACCACCCCCCCCAAAAAAACTTGTAAATAGCAAAAAACAGCAAAATTTATGATACAAATTATGATACAAAATCTATGATACAAATTCTCTATAACTTAGAGAATCCAACAATTATTTATTTTGTATCTTAATAATTGGAGAAAATATTAAGGAGTAAGGATTACTACAGCCTCTTTATAAATTGTATATAGTATTTTTAAAATACTCTGATTCTATGTGGATGTTTTATTTTTGGTGATACTTTTTTTTTTTTTTTGCGGTACGCGGGCCTCTCACTGCTGTGGCCTCTCCCATTGCGGAGCACAGGCTCTGGACGTGCAGGCTCAGTGGCCATGGCTCACGGGCCCAGCCGCTCCGCGGCATGTGGGATCCTCCCGGACCGGGGCACAAACCCATATCCCCTGCATAGGCAGGTGGACTCTCAACCACTGCGCCACCAGGGAAGCCCATCTGAGCACTTTTAAGGTAGGCTAAGCTAAGCTATGAAGTTTGGAAGGTTAGGAGTATTAAATGCATTTTTGACTTACAATATTTTCAACTAACAATAAGTTTATCGGGACTTAACCCGATCGTAAATTGAGGAAAATCTATGTATGTGTTATACTCTCTAATGTCTGACTTCTTCCACCCAGCATAATTATTTTGAGATTCATTCATGTTATTGAGTGTATCAATTACTTCTCCCTTTTCACTGCCAAGTAGTATTCCATTGTAATGATATACCACAATTTATCTATTCATCTGTTGATGTCTATTTAGTTTTTTTTTCCCCAGTTTTTCACTATCACAAATAAAGCTGCTATTAATATTTATATACAAGTCTTTGTTTGGAGAGATATTTTCATTTCTCTTGGGTGAACACCCAGGAGTGGAATGGCTGGATCATAGGTTAGGTGTAGGTTTAACTATGTAAGAAACAGCTAAACTGTTTTCCAAAGTGGTTGAATCATTTTACATTTCTACCTGTAGTGTGTGGGAGTTAAAATTGCTCAGTATCCTTGCTATCACTTCATATGGTCAGTGTTTAAAAATGTTAGCCAGTCTAGCTGGAGTGTAGTGGTATTACATTGTGTTTTCAATTTGCACTTCCCCAATCATTAATGAGGTTGACCATCTCTTGATTTACCTATTTACCATCTATATATTGTCTTTGGTGAAGCGTCTGTTCAAATATTTTGCCCATTAAAAAAAAATGGATTGTTTCTATGTCTTGGTTATTGTGAATAGTGCTGCTATGAACATAGGGGTGCAGGTAGCTTTTCAAATTAGAGTTTTCTCCGGATATATGCCCAGAAGTGGGATTGCTGGATCGTATGGTAACTCTATTTTTAGTTTTTTGAGGAACCTCCATACTGTTCTCTGTAGTGGCTGCACCAATTTACATTCCCACCAGCAGTGTAGGAGGGTTCCCTTTTCTCCACATCCTCTCCAGCATTTGTCCTTTAACAGATCTTGTAGTACAGTTCTACTGGTGATGAATACATTCAGTTTTTTATGGCAGAAAAAAGCCTTTATTTCCTCTTTCTGTTTTAAATATATTTTTTCTGAATATAGAATTTGGGGTTGATAGGTTTTTTTTCCAATACTTAAATGGTGTTGCTCCATTGTCTCCAGGCTTGTTTCTGACAAGAAATCTCCCATTCTTATCTTTGTTCTTATGTCATATCTTTTTTTTTCTGGCTTTCTTTCTTTCTAAAGATTTTCTCTTTATTACTTGTTTAAAGCAATTTCATGATAATGTGCATTGGTTTGTTTTCTTCATGCTTTTTGTGCTTGGAGTCAATTGAAATTCTTCCGTCTGTGAGTTTATAGTTTTCATCAAATTTGGAAGTTTTGGGCCATTATTTTTTAAGAAAAAATTTTTTTCTGTACCTCCTTCTATCTCTTCTATTCTTGAAATTCTAATATTCATATACATGAGGCCATTGGCAATTGTCCCACAGCTCTCTGATTCTGTGTTGTTTTCCGTGTTTTTCTGTGTTTCATTGTGGATAGCTTCTATTGCTATATCATCAAGTTTATAAACCTTTTATTCTGTAGTATCTAATCTGCTTTAGTCCCATTCAGTATATTTTTCAACTTAGCCATTGTAGTTTTTATCTCTAGAAGTCTGAATTTGGTCTTTTTAATATTTTCCCTTTTCCTACATAACATGATCAATCTTTCTTTTAGCTTCTAGAATGCACTATATGGCCTCTATTTCTATGTTAGCAGACATTGATAATTATTGTTTTGATCTATTAATTCATAAAACTGAAAAATGATGCTTTTAAGATTCTATTACGCCTACTTTATTTATAAGTGGGGATAATTCTGTAAAGAGAACTTACCCCTTACTATTTGGCTGTCCTGAGGAACTTATCATATAAAACAGGCAGAATAAACATGTAATTCTTTTTCTTTATTTCCCACTTTTGAATATAAGGAATTGATTTTCTAACATTCTTCCAGGGTGATCAATGAGTTGTTATTTTCTCTTAGTTTCATTATTAACTCATGGATTTAAATTATTTTTTATTTTTGAGAAGTCTTTCTGATTCTGTAAGCTACCTGCCTTTGGGATTTCTTTATAAGTCCACTAAGACTGGCGTCTTTTCGAGCCACTCTTAAGATACAAAACTACAGTGATTTTCGTGATAGACTCCAAGGTCTGGAATCCCAGTACCACTGTATTTGAATGTCATCTTATTGTTTCTGAGAACATTCTAAGAATTTTGCAGCACCTAATAAAATATTACATATTTCCACACTCCTAATGCAGGGTGCACAGGTTCGATCCCTGATCGGGGAACTAAGATCCCACATGCCACAGGCAGGGTGCAGCCAAAAAAATAAATATATAAAGTCACACAGATCTGTGCTTAAATGCTGAAAAAAAAAAAAGAATAAAATGGATAACCTATATAGCACAGGGAACTCTGCTCAATATTCTGTAACAACCTAATTGGGAAAAGAATTTGAAAAAGAATAGATACATGTATAAGTGAATCACTTTGTTGTATACCTGAAACTAACACAACATTGTTAATCAACTATACTCCAATATAAAAGAAAAATTAAAAAAAATATTAGTCTGATTTGGGTAATTCAGGTGTATAACTGTTTAAAGAAAAAAGTTATGGATAACATAAATATATTTATTTTTAATCTTTGTTAACCACGGTATTTGCCCTAATGGTATTTGGAAAGTTGGTATATGTTAGAAGACATTTTAAAGATTCTTATAGAACTCAAGACTCTCAGACTTGAAAGGAAACTTAATAGATGCTTAGTTGAATTCATAAAATAATTGGCCTAATTGCTAGTGATCAAAGTTGAAACTGAAAAAAATTACATTAGCTTTCAAGATTTCATCATTTACTTTAATTAACATTTTAAGAGCCTGAATAGTAATTGGTAATTAAAGAGCTCCATTTCTTTACATTAATTGTATGTAATTAATTTTAAAGTCTGGTAAGTCTTGGCAAATAGAATATTTGTGTCTCCAATTCCTGTAGGATGTTTGATAAGTAATTTGTATCCTCAGTTGCAACGAGCTTATCAAGCTGTGAAGCACTGCCAATTACTTAGCCTTATAATTTCAAATATTTTAAAAATTGCAATTGATTGAACTGATAAACAGAGTAGGAAGTGAGACAAACTCTGTTTTATTCTTTCATTAAGTGCAAAGTCCTAAACCTGTTTTCAACAATACCAATAATCTCATCTTGTTGTTGTTAGAAGAATTAAGTAAGGTAATATATCAAAGCACCTAACAAGTAGTAGTTCTGTAAAATTGTTACTGTCTTTTCTTATTGCTTTCCATACACAGAACACTAATTTTCTTCCAATTACATTTTCTCAACAATTTTCAACGGAGTGGTTCTCTTAAACAATCAAGTACATTTTTGGTGCCTAATGTTAGAGTTTTATTTACAGTATTACTTTAACTGAAAGATAAAGAGATCATTTATGAATCATTGGTTTTAATCTTGGTAAGTATATTTTCTAATTATAATATTATAGAATCTCTTTTCTGACAAATTCCTTCCTTGGTTAATGATATATAACTTTTCTGTCAAAATTATGGGGCATAGCTCTACCATTTCATGTGAAAAATTGCATGGATTCATTCTTTTTTTAAATTGAGGTATAACTGACATATAAGGTTGGGGTTGGGGTATAATTGACATATGAGGTTGGGGACCATATCATAGATAATTGAACCTGAGGATTTCAGCTGAGACCCAAAGGGTGTGTAAATCATCCCTGCTCTCTCCAGCCTTGGAACATCGTGCCTCCTCTACCTACTTGTCCCTTCTTTCTGCTTCTCCCACTCCATCTTAGTCACCCTTCAAGATGCAACTCACTTGTTTTCTCCTTCTGGAAGTCTTCTGGCATCCCACAGTTGGGTTGCCTCTGCTCTGTCGCCAGAGCAGTTTGTTTGTTTGTTTTAAATCACAGTATTTATCACTTAGTATTGTAATTTTGCTTCACTGTCAGTAGATTATGAGCCATCCCTTGTGCCCCAAGGCAATTTTCACCATGAAAGTTACTTTTATAAATTAAATAAATCTCTGCTATGTGGGCAGAGACAGTATTTCATGCCTAGCATATAGTAAGCATGCAATAAAAATGTATTGACTTAATGATGAATGATTAGCCTGTTGCCTTGTGTTTGTTATTCCATGACTATCTCACACTTTTTTTTTTTTTTTTGAACCTGTCTCTGGTTATTCCAGCCCTACTAATAAATTGCCTCTAGTCTAGATCGTGTCTGCTTTGGTTGAGTTTGTCAAATCATTCAGCCATTCTTAGAAAAAAACTGCTGCCCTTTGGTTGTGCCTTCTGCTTTCAGCAAGTGGAACTATATACGCTGAAATATAAGGTAAAGGAAATCATTCTTTCGTAAATTCCTCCTTCCAAGCAAAGCAATCTAGATTACAGCAGTAAAATCAGGCTGTCCTACTGGGTCTGTAGACACATTTACAAAAGTGAGGAAAATGAAAACCTCTTGCATCAGCTCTTTACTAGGAGTCAAGGTGCTAGAAAGCATCCCATAAACCCATGGAACTCTGGTGGCAACATTGGCACTGTTAAGTGATTTTTTTTGTTGCTTTGATTTTTGTTTGTTTGCCCGACCTTGTTTTTCTCCTTTTCTACTCTCCTTGCTCTTCTTGGGGTAGCTTGTACCTTAGATGAAGTCAGAAGCCTTTCTTGTACTTCCCACCATGCTATGGGAGACGCTGCAGACCCAAGTTCTCTGGGCAGAGGGCCTAGTCAGCAGGAATGCCTTCATGATATTCAGCTTCTGTAACGTCCAGAATTTGGTTGGCTTCTTTGGTATCCCATTTTCCGTGTGAAATCTTTAAACCCCAACACAAGCGTATCTGATGCTGTGCCCTGTGACTTGCTTATTTGGTGCTTTGTGATTGATCTTCGCATCTAAGAACTTTGATCGAGTGTATTGGAATCAGCAGATATTGATTCTCTTTGTGAAGTCCTCTTTGTTTTCCCAGTTGCAAGATTTGGGCCAATTACTTCTTTTTTTTTAGTATTTGACAGTTTATTAAAATAAACCTTTTTCCTCCTTATGGAGGAAAAAGGTTTATTTTAATAAACTGTCAAATACTAAAAAATCTACTCCAACAAAGATTTTAACATCTTTGTTGGAGTAGAATTGCTTTACAATGGTGTGTTAGTTTCTGCTTTATAACAAAGTGAATCAGTTATACATATACATATGTTCCCATATCTCTTCCCTCTGGTGTCTCCCTCCCTCCCACCCTCCCTATCCCACCCCTCCAGGCGGTCACAAAGCACCGAGCTGATCTCCCTGCGCTATGCGGCTGCTTCCCACTAGCTATCTACCTTACGTTTGGTAGTGTATATATGTCCATGCCAATTACTTTTATATTAGATAATTTCTGACTAGAAGGATTTAGCATCTGATCAAACTCTCCATTTAAAATATAATGGGCAGAATTCTCTAAATTTTTTCCATAGCTACTCTACTTGGTTGGAACTAGACTTGGTATTTCTAGAATTTGCTTTTGCAGTTCCAATCTGAAAAACAAATGAACAAAGGGAAACACACGCGCACACACAAACGCACAGAGGATTTCTTCTTTTGTTTATTATCACATTGTCCATTTTCAGGTTGAAATCTCTCTCTCTCTCTCTCTCTCTCTGCCAATCAGCTTAGTCTTTTAGAGGCATTTCCAACATTTCCCCTGGACTCTGGAGTCAGAATACTTCACATCTCAGCTCTGCCACTTACTATGTGAAAATAGGCAGAATTTTAACTTCTATGCTTCGCTTTCCTAATCTATAAAATGAGGATAAAAATAGTACTTACCTCATAGGGTTGTTGTGAGGACTGAATGAGTTAATATCACTAAAGCCTTCAGATCAGTGCCTGATACATAATACTAACAAAATACATGTTGACTGCTATTATTTTTATCTAACAATCTTCTTAGTAGTTCTGTCGTCACATGAAGGGGAATTGGGATAAAAAGGAAAGCTCCTGGAACTGCTGGATTTTTTGTCTTCTAATATGGGTCTTGTGTTTTGTTGATTCTCCTGTCCACCACTCTTCTATTCACTAACTCTGTTTTGCTCGTTGTTATGTCTTCAGTGCCTAGCACATGATCGGACACTTAGTAGACACTTCATGAATGCTTGTTTAGTGAAGGAATGAATTCCTTCTGAAAGTATGCTCTGACACTGGCTGCCTGCATTGTTTTTGCCTCACAGGATCTGGTGTGGGAGGAAGTGTCCTCTTAATTCACGACTCTTCATAAAAAGGAACGAAACTGAGTGATTTGTAGTGAGGCGGATGGACCTAGAGTCTGCTGTACAGAGCTAAGAAAGTCAGAAAGAGAAAAACAAATACCGTATGCTAACGCATATATATGGAATCTAAAAAAAAAAATGGTTCTGAAGAACCTAGGGGAAGGACAGGAATAAAGATGCAGATGTAGAGAATGGACTTGAGGACCCGGGGACGGGGGTAGGGGAAGCTGGGACGAAATGAGAGAGTGGCGTGGACATATATGTACTACCACATGTGAAATGGATGGCTAGTGGGAAGCAGCCACATAGCACAGGGAGATCAGCTCGGTGCTTTGTGACCACCTGGAGGGGTGGGATAGGGAGGGTGGGAGGGAGGCACAAGAGGGAGGGGATCTGGGGATACATGTATACATATAACTAATTCACTTCGTTATACAGCAGAAACTAACACACCATTGTAAAGCAATCATACTCCAATAAAGATGTTAAAAAAAAATCCACGGCTCTTATCACAGGGAGGTCCAGCACTTGTGAGTCCTGCAGACTAAACCTTCACCTGAATATTCTGTGTCTGCAGCTCTTCTGTGCCTCATCATGAAAGCCCCTTTCACAAGAAGAATCTCTTCCTACGCGGGGTCTGACCTGAAGGTAGAGTCTCCGTTTGGGCAGAGTCATGACAACATCACCACCTTTAGGCCCCTGCAACAGCATTCAGGAGATAACTGTCAAATCGTTTCAGTTATTTTCTCTTGATAAGAGAAAGACCTGAATGTTGCCCCTCCCCTGTCCCCTCTTCTCCTCTGTGTTCTGGTCTAAAGGGACCTGTGGGTTGATGTTGGCCGTGTTTTATTTGTTTTAATAGGTGTTGTCATTTAGCTGCTTCCATTTCTCGAGTTTTGATTACGTATTATCTTTATTGATGCACCGACACTATTTCATCACGGGGTCAGGACATCCTGGGACACCTTGGGCCTTGGTTTCCTTTTATGTAAATTGAGAACAATTGAACCATATAATGTCCTTGGTCAATTCCAGCGCTAAGGTTTTATGAGTAAAAGCTAAGTAGATAAATTAGACACTTTCACCCTTTTATTCCCTTCCCTTTTCTCTATTTAACCTTATGGAAATTTGTGGAGAAAAAAGAATGATGAAGAATTTCCTCCTACTTGACTCCTAAGCAATTCTTGTGCTCAGATGGGGTTTGAAAATTCACCTCCTCAAAGGAGACTGGCAGTTCCCCCCCGCCGAGGTACAAGCCATCTTCTCAAGATATTAGTTTGCTCCTCCTCCTAATTTAGAAACTAATATTAATTTCCTGATGCTTTCTCCTGGCAATCAACACCTGAATATTGTACTGTGCAATGTATATAACAGCCAGGGTGCTTTTTCAAAAAATAATTTTTTTTCTTGTCATTCTCACATCTCCTATGCTTCCCATATCTCTCTTGCTGCAGCCATGCTTTCTTTCTTTCAGTTTCTGGAAAGCACTAGGTCTTTCCTGCCTCAGGACATTTGCACACTTTTCACTCAGGTTACCTGAGTTATTCTCTCCTTTGCATCCTCCCCAAACCCCTATTTTCTTTCTTCACTTCCTCATATAGCTGGCTCCTTCTCCTTTTCCAGATCTTAATTTAAATGTCATTCCTTGAAAGAACCATCTCTGACCACCCCATTGAAAGCAGCTGTAAATTCCTATCATAGATTTTATGCATTACAAACACAACTTTAATTGTAATTTGGAAATTTTAATTTTTCATTTGTTTTCTTATTTATCATCTCTCTCCCCCATGAAACTATAAGCTCAGTGAGGACAGAGACAAGGTACTATATATTTGCCAGTGTATGTCATGCCCAGCACATTATACCTGCTCAAAAAATGTTGATTGAGTGAATGGAAGAATGAGTATTATTAGCCCCTTTTCAACAATATTTTCTGTATTTACTTCTGATTTCTTAGATTTCCTGTGCTTCATCAGCTAGAGAAATGAAATCCATTAACAGGATGAAAAGAAAATTTTATGAGGTAAGTATTCCAAATTCTTGTCTTTGAATGCTTTGTTTCTTAAAATGTGAAATATTTCTGCTTCTAATATTTCCACTTTATCCGCAGATTGGAAAGAAAGGAATCTACAAAGCCGTCAGTGAACTGGCTATTCTTCTTTCCTGGATTAAACAATTTCTGGAAAGCATTAAGTAATGCAAGAAGCCAAGTGGATTGATTTGACTGTTATTTTGAAATATAATGAGAACAACCAGAAATCAATTTAAAGCAGTGTATTTCCTTTTTAAAATTTTGTACATAGTACTAACAGCAAATTAGATGATTCAGAATAGACTAGAGGACTTTAATGTAATAAAATTTTGGAGGTAAGTAAGTTGTCACTAATATGCACATTTTCTGTATTTTCAAAGAATGTTTTCAGCCTGAACATGTTTTGTCATTCCCAAGTGCATTGCATGAGTTTAATCTAAAGGCGTATAACCAGAATTAAATCATGTAATATTTGTGCATAGAAAACGACAGATTTCTGGGATACAATATGATGTTATTGAGACTTACATAGTTGCCGTGTATATGATTACTGTCTACTTAAGGGCTTGGTGATTATTATTTATGCCCAGTGTGAACTTAGCCCCTAATAGATTTTGATTTTAATGAAATAAGCTGTGTTTCTTTCTCCTGGATGTCCTTTTTAGGACAGTATGCTAGAATTTCATTGAGTACAATGGGTAACTACCAGATCAGATCAAACAGGACACACATGTAAACTAACTGCTTGGAATGGTTTACTAGAAACACCTTTGACAGATAACCCAAGCTACACAGACTACAATGAACCAGGTTGAAGTGATGCCGAAGCTGATTATGTTCCTTCCGGGCACCATACAATTAAGAAAGTTGGTAGAGGCCAAATAGAAGTCTGAATGGCCGCTCAGTGTTCACCACAGGAAACTTCCCTTACTATCTAAAACCCTTACCCACACAGCTAGCCCTTCAGCTGAATGAGTCATATTGCCTGACCATTGTTTTGCATTAAACGGATCCTGCCTCGGCATTGTAGGCACGGGCAGTTTCAGACAGCAATTTGTGTGATGGCCAGTTTGCTTCCACAAAGCACCCATTGTGCCTCTGCTGCACACAGACAACACCAGGACTTGGTGTTTTGTGATATGAGTAGGCGGGGCTTCCCGAAGGCCTTTGTGGATTTCATCCTTGGAAGCTCCTCTCTACTTTGCTTTCCCACCATCCAGTTCTTTTCAATCACATGGTCATTAGTCTGTTCACCTGGGACTATCGTCTCCTGGTTTATCTCATAGTCCAAAATTACCTCTTTGTTCTCTGCCCCTTCTCCATTCTGCCTTCCCCAGCAACGCTCCGCGGCTCCATGTCTTATCCTACTGGGGACCTCATTATTACACAAATCCACAGGCAGGGAAACGTGTGGTGAGTGGAGGGGATTGGCGGTGGGGAGACTGGGGGACTCTGTCTTCTTTTCATGTTGTTGATTTAGGGCTTCCCAGTGCAGGCTCCTAGGCCATCAGTAATGGGGCAGCCTTCTTTGTTGAGAAACATTTGGAAGAGCTGGCATCTTGGGGATCAGGAATCTACCCCCTGGCTCTCCCCTGGACCTGAGAGGAAGTGGTGCACCCACGGCCTCTCATTGCCCCACTTTCAGGGCCCTCGGTGGTTTCCAGGATCAGGCGCCCTCACAGCTGAGTTTGTGCTGTACTTCCACAGAGCTGGGAGTCTCCATCTTGGTTACAAAGCATTCTTACGTGTTCCATTACTGAGGGACGCCGGGTATTAGAGGGGCTGTGAAATGTTCATTTGCCAACTTTAGGTCCTTAAGGATAAAATTTTATCTGTGTTCCACAGTACTCTGGGGTGATTGGATTCAATGTTTTTATTTGTTGGATTGTTTCCCAAATTCTTCCGTTTGCCCAGAAGAGTCAAAAGGCTGCTGAAGCACAATAGGAATTTAAACATCATCACTGAGCAGAAAACCAACATCCACGTGCTGGTGCCTCTTCACAAACGTTTTTCAGATACCAAAGGAAAAAGCGTGGTCTTAGTGTGTTTGAGTAAAGACTGGTATTCTGAAAAGGCAGTTAAGGAGGGAGAAGCTGTTGTCCTTGTGCACAGGGAGGAAACCGTGTTTGGTGGGATCACCATGGGCTCAGGGTGAAAGCTTCCGTCTGATTACAGGTCCCACTCTGGACCTTACCAGAGCCAGAGATGGCTGCATTTTGGGAAATGGCGGCATACCCCCAAACACCCACGAGATGCTCTATAATGCCCAAGCCCTTCAGCATTCATAGGAGGAGATTCCTTCTAGCAGATCCCTCCTGGATCATACCTAAGAGACTATGTTTCCTATTAAAATGTTTTGTCTGACAGCATATAATTAGAGTTAAGGGCATCGAATCTGCTCTTAACACAGGGAGAGCAGAACGAGCCTGAGGACCCGTGAGTAGACTGGAGTGGTGGACACAGCCCTCAGTGTGGTCCAGAGACCCGATTAGTCCCAACTCCCTCCAGGTCATCCATACAAAACATCGACCTCCTCCCTCATCACTTTTCTCTAAAACACTTCTCTCGCACTGGCATGCTTGTACCGACTTGTTTGTTTACTGACTGTCTCCGCCATGTCAGAATAGAGGCTCTGCGAGGCAGGACTTTTGTCTGTTCTGTTCTCTGGAGGGTCCCCAGCACCCAGATCAGGGTCTGAACGCGGGGCACTACATCAGCACATGGTGAACGTGTGAGCTCTTGAGGGCATGGACCGAGGCTTTGGCCCTGCTGCTCTTAGGGTGTGTGACCAACGTCAGGCTAGTTCACTTCCTGGGCCTCCGTTTCTGGATGGATCCTGATTGAAACTAGCTACCACGGGTGATCTGTACAGATATCTGCAGAGTGGGGGACTGAGGTCTTTCTTTACTCCAGACACGTGCCCTCAAAGGACCTCACACACTCTCTTCTCTCCCACCACCTGCCCCTACTACCCCGAGCCCTGCTCTGCCTGCTTCATTTCTCCTGAACCTTTATGATTTTATTGAAACATCATCCTGTTGTTAATGGTCTCATACACTCTTTACTTCTTCACAGAACCTGTCATAATTATAATTCTTCTGTAGATTTAATATCTGTTTCTCCCTCTAGGCTGTCCCTCTTGGATTCACTGCAGTTCTGCTCCTCATACATGGTAAGTGCCCCCAAAATATTTGTTAAGTGAATAAAGTAGTAAATTGGACTGGATAGCCTCCAAGGTTTCTTTCAGCTCTGGCATTTCTGCTGCCATAATCTTCACTGGTTGGCATGAAACTTGAAGACTGTGATATAACAATGTTTTCCAACCCAAGTCCTCTAAGAACATCTATGTTATTATTTACATTAACAAAGAATTTAAATCAGCATACTTTTTTACTTGCCCCAAATAAGAGGTAACTGTAAATACATATATGACTATTCAAATAGGTCATTCAACTTAAATACGTTCTCAACTAAAACATGTTCACAAGTGTACCATGTAGAATCATCTTGCAAAACCCAGGTGGAGTGTGCTTCAGACATTGGGAAACACTGCATAGTAATGAATTTCCACTGCCTCACTCTGGTCCAACTTAGAGAAATAGTTGGAAATTCGAACTTGATCATTTTAACCTACCCACAGAGACCAGTTTAGAAGAAGTCAAGCCACGATGTTTAGGTTTCAAACAGGTTTCAGAGCACCTGTCATTGTTTCCAGAGATGGAGGTATGAAAGCACGCTCACCCAGTCAGTCATTCCATGGGGCCGATGACTATGGCTCTCCACAGGGGATGCTGGGATGGCAGTACAGCCCTGCTCCTGTCCTGTCAGCCCACCCTGTCCAGGTAGCCATGGTCCACGCGGCTTCCCAGGGAGGGAAGCTATGGGAGTCATGGTTAAGGAGGCTTCTCGAGAGGTTACACACGGTGGATGGAACAAAAAGCGAAAGCTCAGTCAGGCTGATGGGAAGGAACAGCAGAAACTCTCAAAAGCAGATGCGGAACTGTGCTGTGGATTACCACACACCCTAAGAAGTCAGGAGGATCGATTCCTTCACTAGGACTAAGAGTTGTTCACTAAAAACTAAAATGAAAACCAATCAATTCTGTAAACATTTACTGAATGCTTCCTATCTGCTAGTCGTGTGGTCATGGCTGAGGTCATAATTATCAATAAAACTCATAGTTTCTTTTAGCAATTTAGGATCTAGGAAGGGAGATAGGAAGGTAAACAATCACACGGTAGAATATAAGCAGTAATGGAGCTATGTTGAAGGTGCAGTGGGGTGGAGGTCGGACACACTGCACTAAGGAGGCGAAGTTTGAGGTAATTTAGCCTTGAAGACTCTGCTCAGGTGTTGCCTCTTCCAGGAAGCCTTCCTTGATCTCTCCTCCCAGCCCCAACTCCCAGGCTGTGTTCTATGTCTCTTGCATAGCATAACGTTTACCACATCGTATTGTAACTTTCAATTTGCTTCCTTATCTCTTCCTCGAAGACACAGACTAAGTCTTATTCAGCATCATGTCCTCAGTGCTTAGCATGGTGCTGTCCTATAGCAAGCATTCAGGAAGTATTTTTGGAATGGAATGATGGACAAAAAACAGTGGCCGTGAGGCTGGAGAAGGGAAATGGATTTGGGAGATATTGAGGAGGTAAAACTGATAAAACTCAGTGAACAACTGGTTGAGGAGGGATTGGTGCTGAGGAAATAGCCTGGGATGACTGTAGGGTTTTACATTTTCTACGGATTTGTAGTAAACCAGGACTCAGAAAAATAAACTTCAGTGAGATTCTAGTATCTCCTTTGGGCCAACAGAAATGCCTTGAAATTTGGACTTCATAGGAGCATACAATCGCACAATTTGAAAGGACCAGTGAGAGCGCATTGTCAACTTTGCGTGTTATACTGGAACCGTCTTTATAACACTGTTCCCATCTAGCGTATGCTTGACCCCTTACAATTAAGGAAGACCACCTCCTGGAAAAGCCCCCTCTCTCTCCAAATAATCTTGCCTATCAGACAATTATTTATATTGATCTGAAATCTACCCTCCTGAAATTTGTCATATATTTTTCCTAGTTCCAAAACTTGGGGTTTAGAGTAATTGTGACCCATCTTCCATAGGACAGGTGGGTTACTTAGGAGGTATGTTGGGGGAGGGGAGACTCAAAGGTTCAAGCTGGAAGTTACATACACCCTGTGTGTGCACAGACCAGGGCCAGAACTTAGAGTCACACCCAACTGCAAAGAAGGTGGAAAATGCAGCCTTTATTTGGGGTAGCCATGCATCCAGCTAAAAACTGAGGGTTCCATACTGTGAATGGGGGGAGAATGGATATCAGGTGATGCAGCCCCACATTAAATATTTGCAGACATCCATCATTTCCTTTTGTTTCCATCTCAGCTTCATCATCTCCTCCCACCTAATCTCTTCTCCAGTAAACAGTTTCGTTTTCCCACCTGTTCTCAAATGGCATGGTTTTGTGTGCTTATAGTAGTTAAAACTTAGTCTCTTCCAGTTGAATCTGCAATTATTCATAATGAATCCTTGTTGAGTTCTTGGGGCCATGTTTTCTCGGCGTCATCCCCTTGCTTCTCTCTTTTATACTTTATTAGGGTTTTTAAAAATTATAAAAATAGGGGCTGGAAGAAACTGCTGCTGCAGGAGGCCTGGGTTTAGGAAGAGCAGCGTTAAGTACATCATGGAAATTTTATCCCATGAAACAAAAACCTTGGTCTGAGTTCCTGTTAAGAGGAATTCCACAGAGAAGAAATTCCTGGAGCATTTTTTCAGAACAATGGTAACAGCCTCATTTTTATTGCAGAGGAAAGCCTTGGGTCATCCATTAAAAAAAGTCACACGGGCTTCCCTGGTGGCGCAGTGGTTGAGAGTCTGCCTGCCGATGCAGGGGACATGGGTTCATGCCCCGGTCCGGGAAGGTCCCACATGCCGCGGAGCGGCTGGGCCCGTGAGCCATGGCCGCTGAGCCTGCGTGTCCGGAGCGTGTGCTCCGCAACGGGAGAGGCCGCAGCAGTGAGAGGCCCGCGTACCGCAAAAGAAAAAAAAAAAAAAGCCACACAACTATGACATGGGAGTATCCCACTTCCTGGAAACAGTCAATAAAATCAATTTGCAGGAAAAATTAAATTCAAGGTGAAGAGTAGAGAGCGGCCATGATGGCAGAGTAGAAAGACCCTGAGCTCATCCCCTCTCACAAGCACACCAAAATCACACTTAACTGCAGAACCACCATGGATGAAAAAGATTGGAACCTACCAGAAAAGATCTCCTGCAACTAAAGACATAAAGAAGGAACCACAATGAGATGGGTAGGAGGGGCAGACTCGTGATATAATCAAATCCCATACCCACCCCCAAGGTGGGCAACCCACAAACTGGAGAATAATTACATTGCAGAGGTTCTCCCACAAGAATGAGAGTTCTGAGCCCCATGTCAGGCTCCCCAGCCTGCGGGTCCGGCACCAGGAAGATAAGCCCCCAGAGCATTTGGCTTTGAAGGCCAGTGGGCCTTAATTGCAGGAGCCCCATAGGACTGGGGGAAATAGAAACTTTGCTCTCAAAGGGCACACACAAAGCCTCATGCACCCAAGGACACAGGGCAAAAGCAGCAATTTGATAGGAGCCTGGGCTAGACCTGCCTGCTGGTCTTGGAGATTCTCCTGGAGAGGCAGAGGAGTGGCTGCAGTTCACCGTGGGGACATAGACACTGGTGGCAGACGTACTGGGGAACATTCAGCCCTGTGAACCCTGCTGCTGCTGGCGGCTGGGATCTTGGCTCATTACTGAAACACTATCAAGGCATATAAAGAAAAAACAATTATATGGTTCTACCTCTGTATCACCACCTTCCCAAGTGAGCCAATGGTGATGGTTTGCTAGAGCTCTTCCCACAATTTTTCTATTTTCATCAGCAACAACAATAATACATATTATGTACACACACACACACACACACACACACACACACACACATCTTCCCCTTTTTTAGAAATAAAAATGGTATCACACCATTTATTCTACATTTTAACTAGGTCTTTCCACTTAACACATCAGGGATGTCTTTCCACATATGTATATATTATATATAAGTCCATTTTAATTAGCTACAAAAGCTTGCATGGAATGAGTACAGCATAATTTATTCAACCATTCCAGTTTGTTGTTTCATTTTTTTGTCCGTATAAAACAGGCTGTGACAAGCATCCTTGTATGTATATCCTGGTCTGTGCTTTTATTTTTATAGAAATACTTTCTAAAAGCAAGATTGCGGGGTTAGAATATATGCTAAATACCAGCAAATTTTCCCCAGAATATATGCTAAATATTGGCAAATTTTCCCCACAACTCTTCCATTGTTAATTTCTACCACATTTTTGCTAGCACCGGATATCATCAATATTTTTCCATTTTTGCCAGCTGATGGTTGAAAGTGGCATCACGTGGTTTTAGTTTGCATGCCTCTGACAACTTGTTCAATAGATCATCTTTTCCTATATATACTCCAACATTTTCTTTTTCTGAGATACATACCCCCAAAATGTCAGGCCATTTATTCAATAATAAGTTTGAAGTCTTACCCAAACCTAACTAGAAATAATACATTTTGATTGGTTTTATCATTTCAAATAATTTAGTAGACGCATGCCCTGGATAATACATTGTGCTTCCTCTCTACCCTGACAAAGTCCGCATTGTCAGCCAGAGACTGCAATGTGGATGGCTTCTGCCTGTGTGCCCCAGCTGAGACTGGGGAGTGCATCACCCCATCCCTCTGCTGCTCTGGGTGTGCAAGGGAGAGGGAAAAGCCCAGCCTAAATGTAGGTGTCTGCATTTGCTGTGGGAGGGTAGAGGTGGGGACTCAGAGTCCTCCAGGGGTAAGGAACTCCCCCAGCTTGCTTTTTCAGCTCCTGTCCAAAGCTTCGCCCAATTCCATCTGCTCCCCACCCCCCAAAACAAGACAGCCCATCGTGCCAGCCGATTTGGGATGAGTCATGCTGGCTCCACTTTCCCAAGAACGAACTCTGATCCCTGCACTCCCAGAAGCCTTTGAAAACCAGGGCTGGTAAACTGGGGTCCTCCAGGGCCCCATGCCTCCCCCTCCATGAAATGTCTTCATGCATCACTGGTTTTATGTTTTTAATAATTAGGAAAAAATTCTTCCTAAGTAAAGGTAGTTGGTACAGAAAAAAAGTGTCTAAGAGAGGTGGCCAGCCTCTTTAAATTTCACACCTCCTACCATAGCCCTCCACATCCGTTTTTCCCCTCTCCATGGTACACTCTTATATAACTTACTTACATATTATTTTTACTTAGTGTCACCTGTCTCCCTCTACTAGAATTTAAGTTTCATGACAGGAGGGATTTTTGCATGATTCATTTACTGTTGTGTCTCCGGTACTTAAATGGTGCCTTATCCAAGTAGGTGCTCGATAAACTGTTGTTGAATGAATAAGTAAGTGAGAGAGTGAATGGTGCATTCAGAGAGAAAGGGAAGAAAACTGAAAACCCTTGTTGCCAAGGATGTTGAAAATCCTAACCATGGCTCGTTCCTAACCTCACTTTCTATGACAGAAACTCTTCTATGATAGAAACTCTTGCAAGAGAGTGGGTGAAATGGCTTCCCAACCATGTGGTTACATTTCCTTTAAATAGAACTGTTTGCAAAGCAGTTGACATGAAATGAGGCTCTGGTGATTTTCTATTTTCCATTTACCCATATTATTTATGGTTGAGTCCTGCCCACTTGAGATCAGGCTTAGAGCGGCATAGACTGAGAAGGCATATTTGAGGGCTAGATATGGGCAACCATGAGTGTAGGCAGCCTTCGTATGGTAAAAATATCTTTTGAGATTCTTTGGAACAGGTGAGAAAGAATTCTCTTCATAGAAATCAGGTCCCTCTAATACTTTACATCCATGGTAATTTTCAAAATTCTGGTGATAGTTTCACGCAAATTACAAGCTACAGTGGATGATGGAATCCCAGCTTTTCATCCATATATCATGAATGGGACCCTACCTTCAAGCTCCCTAGTTGCAGTGATTGGTGTAGAATTGAGAAATGGGCCCATGATTTAAGAAGGTCCAGTCAGACAGAATCCCAGGACTTGCTTCCTGGGAAGAGTTTCTCTCTCCTTTGAGTATTAAGCTTGAAAGGCTATAGGCTGAACCACTGCATCCATGTTGCCACCATGAGGACAGAGCTTGGCTGAGAACAAGCCAATACTTTAATCTCTCAGTTTCTGGGAATCCGTGTTCCTCTGAGTTTCTTTCTACCTTGTTTGAATGCTGCTTCTCAGTCTTTCAAGTGAGTTTCTATCTGAAAACTACCAATTAGAGGACCCCAGGACTTGGTTTGGGGGTTCTTCTAAACTGTATTGGAGATTGCTATTAGATATATCCAATTCAACCCCATGGCTTTAAGTACTATCTGTGTGCTGATGACTCCATTAATGTCTCCAGCTTGACCTGTCCCCTGGCTTCCGTACTCACCCATCCAACTCTGTACCTGACATTTCCATGTAAGGCATCTATAACATAATATGTCAGAAACAGAAATTTTGTTTCACCTTCTAAAATCCATCCAACCTCTAGTCTTCAGCAACTTGGAAATACAAGATAGAATAATGTCATGGTTAAGCACACAAATTCTGGAATGAGTAGAGCCTGGGTTCAAACATAGGCTGAAATTTAAAAGCTTAATCTCTCTTCCTCCCTCCCCTTATCTGTATAATAGGGGTGATGGTAATAGTATCTATTTTGTAGTGTTGTTTGTAAGAATTAAATGAGGTAATATATGTAAAGTGGTTAGAGCTGTGACTGGGGCATAATAAAAACAATAAAGCATGAATTATTATTATGATAAGATAAATTAGCACATACTGAACTGCTAAAGCCAACAATCTAGGTTTATCTTTGATTTATTCTCTTCTCCCATACCCAAACCAAATTCACCAGCATGTCCTTTCAGTTCTGTCTCGCAAATACATCCGCAATCCTTCTGCTTCTCCTTCCCCTATTGGTATACACTGGCGTCTCTGCAAAAGCCTCACATCTTACTGGTCTCAATGTCTCCACCCACTTCCTGCCCCTGAATCTAGCCCCAACATAGCTTCCAGAGAGAACTTAAAAACTGTAAGTCAAAGCATATCCCTTCCTGTTTGATACTTTTTAGTGGCTTCCCTTGCACTGAGAATAAACCTTATTATCTGGTGTAGAAAGTCCTACGTGAACTCATTGACCTCATCTCTTTGCTGATCCTTCTGTTTCTGAAACATCCAAGTTCACTGTCTGGGGCCTTTGCACTTGCTACTTCCTCTCCCTGGAATGTTCTTCTCCAGTTCTTTGCACAGCCGACTCCTCTCATTCAGGTCTTAGCTCAAGTGTCCCTTCCTTCCAGATGACATGCCTGACCATCCTCATGAGAACAGAGGTCTTCTCCAAATAGTTTGTGAGCTTACCCATCTATCTCATATTCTTACTCCCATCCCTAGCCTTGTTAGATTCCTCCCCTGGATTCTTCTTGCTGCCACAATACCTGCCAAATACAGTATGTCCCTTATCACAGCATACTGCAAGCTTTGACTCCCTTGTCTAACTCTCTCACCGAATCAAAACTCATTAAGAGGAGAGGTTATGCCTCATTGTTCTTGGTTCTGCCAACCTTTAATGAGAGCCCAGCACATAGTAGGGGCTCAAAAATCACAGGGCTGAATTAATGAGGCATTTTCCATTACTTGTAGCAAAGGTTTTGACAAGTTTGTCAGAATGAAAGAGGCATGATCAGTTCTTTGAGGATAAAAGTAATGAGATGTTTTGAGAAAAACGATTCTTGCTGTTAAACTGGTTAATTTGCGGCAGAAGAGTGCATTGAGGCACACGATGTAAGTTTGCTTTTTTTCTATTTTTCTAGTAGATGTTGGATCTTATAGACAGCGATCAGTTTCCTTTAGTCACTTGTAATTTTCCACCCAACAATTTTAAATGAGGTAACAGAAGAATGTTTTATTAGTTTCAGGACAGTTTTTTTTAAAGGTCTGGATCCATTCTGGGAAAGACTGAGTTTATCACTTAATTCTAGCAGTTTCTGTTCTTAAAGCGTGAAACAGGTCTGTTGATTGATGGTGCTTAATCTGTTTTATGGCTTTTCTACTTTCCCCACAACCATGCTTTCTAAATTCTGAAATACCATATGATCTTCAGAAATATACTGTCTATGACCACCTGGTTAAATGTATGGTCTAACATGAGGTTTTCACTACTTCAATCTCCAGCTGGGTAACAATAGAGACGTATATCATCATAGAATGTAATGGCTTACAGAGCACCCTGAGTACGCTATTCTGTTAACCTTGAAAATAACAATAACCCCATGGGATAGCACAAGCATCTTCCAAATTGTTAGTCTGATGTTCAAAGAGTCCATCATCAGGCCCTCAACTATCACCAGTCCTCACTCAAATCCAGCATGTAGTGGGTACTCAATAAGCACCTGTTGACTAAGTGACTGAATAAGTTTATAAATCCATCTCTCACTAGTCCTTGAAATGTATTCTTCCCTTGAAGACTAGTCCATTTTTTAAAAAGCACCCCCTGTAAGGCAAGCTTATTCTGCTTTCATGATCTTGTATATGCTGCTTTGTCCAGCTGCAATGCCCTCTTTATTCTTCCATTTCCCACCCAATTCTATATTTTTTTCATGATCCCCTTGGGTCTACAGATTCTTCTGTGGCCACAGTGGGCCGCAATGACTATTTCCTATCAGTTAGTTTCCCAGTGTTATCAATGATTGGCTATAAATATATACTGAACTTTCATATGTACCTGATTTCATTGATATTGCAGTTGACCCTTGAACAACATAGGGGTGGGGGTGGGGTTAAGGGTGCTGACCCTCCTGCAGAATGGAAAATCCCCCTATTATATTGTAGTTGGCCCTCCAAATTTGCTGTATCTCTGTAACCACAGTTCCTTGGTATATGCAGTTTCACATCTGCAGATTCAACCAAGTGTGGGATCCTGTAGTACTTCAGTATTTACTACTGAAAGAAAACCACATGTAAGCAGACTCATGCAATTCAAACCTGTGTTGGTCAAAGGTCAACTGTATTTCCAGTTCTGCTGATTGAATCTAATATCACTTTCCAAGTGTTTCCATAAATTTGATCACTTAAAAATTTTATTTAGCCAACAAAGATTGATTTGTTTTACTTGTTATGTGTCAGGGTCTGTTTTAAAGGTTAAATAGATGAAAATATCATTCTAGTTGGGGGGATATGAACAATAAACAAATAAAGAAGTAACTATAAAGGCAACCTATCGAATGGGAGGAAACATTTGCAAGGCATATATCTGATAAGAGGTTAATTTCCAAAATATATAAAGAACTCACACAACTCAATAGCAAAAAAACCCAAATAATTTGATTAAAAAATGGGCAAAGAACTTGAATAGATGTTTCTCCAAAGAAGACATACAAATGGGCAATAGATACTTGAAAAGGTGCTCGACATTGCCGATCATCAGGAAATGCAGATCAAAATCACAGTGAGATATCACCTTATACCTGTTAGGATGGCTATTATCAACAAAACAAAACAAAACGAAACAAGAGATAACAAGTGCTGGTGAGGATGAGGAGAAATTGGAAGGTTTGTACCCTTTTGGTGGGAGTGCAAAATGGTGTAGTCACTTTGGAAAACAGTATGGAAATTCCTCAAAAAATTAAAAATAGAACTACCATATGATGCAGTCATCCCATTTCTGGGTATGTATTCCAAAGAACTTAAATCAGGATCTCAAACGGGTGGCACTCTTATGTTCACTGCAGCATTATTAATCATAGCCAAGATATGGAAACAATATGTGTCCATTGATAGACGAATGTATAAAGGAAATGTGGTATACATATACAATGGAACATTATTCATCCATGAGAAAGAAGGAAACACTGTCATATGCAACCTCATGGATGATCTGGAGGACACCACGCTGAATGAAACAAGCCAGTCACAGAAGAACAAATACTGCGTGATTCCACTTATTTGAAATGTCTAAAAATAGCCCAGCTCTTAGAAGTGGAAAGTAGAGTGGTGGTTTCCGGGGGTTGAGTGGGGAGGGGGAATAAGGAGTTGCTATTCCATGGGTGTAAAGTTTCAGTTACACAAGGTGAATTAATTCTAGAGGTCTGTACAACAGTGTGCCTAAGGTTAACAATACTCTATTGTACACTAAACATTTGTTGAGGGTAGATCTCATGTTAAATATTCTTACCAGAAAAAAATAATGTCAGATGATGACAAGCATTAAAAAGAGCAATCAAGCTGGGAGGGGGTTTAGGGCCAGGGGTCAGGGCAGGGGATGGTTCACTCTTTAAAGGTTATGGTCAGGAAAAGGCTCCCTGATGAGGTAGCATTTTTGCACAGATCTGAAGGATCCTCACGATGACTGAGAAGTAGCAAAGGTAGTATTATTTTTGTTATTAATTTTGTTTTAATTTTTATTTTTTAATTATAGTTGATTTACAATGCTGTATTAGTTTTAGGTGAGCAAAGGTCTTACTGATTTTGTGTTTTCTGTGGCTATAGAAACTGGGGCTTGGGGATGTTAAATATTTTCAGTAATATCACATAGTTATTAGGAAACAGACGAAAACCATCACCTACAAAGTTTTACACTTCTCTGAGCTGCCTTTTGTGCCTTACTTTCTCTCATCTCAGTTATATGATGACTTTTAATAAACAGCAGAAACAATTTCTTAACTGTTGAAAACCATGTTCTCTTGACTGACCAAACTATTTTTTTAAATACATGTAGTGAATGTGTTTTCTGAATCAAAAATTGGGCAACAAATTCAGAAACATTTCTAAAGTACTTAGAGGGACAATGGACCAAGTAATTGAAGTTGACATCAAATCAAGAATATGTGGCCACCATAATAATACAGATCCTTTGGACCTGACAGAAAGCATTGAACACAAACTAGGGTGTACCTTGCTCCTAAGGAAAAAACAAATATGTGACTAAAACCAGAATTTCTCACTCTGTTCCATGGACTATTAGCATCTCCTCAATATAGTAGTAGTTTTTTTTAACTTACAAAAGTGTTTTCTTATTTAACAAGTTTGGGAAAGTGATGTAAACTATATTTTCTACCTCGGGAATTATATTACACATTGGAATATTAAAGGCTTGGAGAAGTTCTGCTTTAAAATAAATCTTTAACTTTGTTTAACCTGTTTTCAGAAGTTGTTTGACCAAGAACATGTTAGCTTTATCACTTAGCAACATCTGTGTCTTTCTTTCACAGAAAATAGTTTTGGAAACACTGGTCCACACAAGTGATAATCTTTTTTTTTTTGCGGTACGCGGGCCTCTCGCTGCGGTGGCCTCTCCCATTGAGGAGCACAGGCTCCGGACGCGCAGGCTCAGCGGCCATGGCTTACGGGCCCAGCCGCTCTGCGGCATGTGGGATCTTCCCGGACCGGGGCACGAACCCGTGTCCCCTGCATCGGCAGGGGGACTCTCAACCACTGTGCCACCAGGGAAGCCCACAAATGATAATCTTTAGATGAAGCAGAGCTAGAAAAGATTTAGTATTTCTGACCTAACTCTAGATGTCACTCAAGGAAATTACGATAAGGATTAAAATTGCCTTGCCTTGCTTCTTGAAATAAGAGATGGAAGCCAATTTGTTCCTCCGGTTACATTACATTAGGAGTGTGCAGTACATACTTCAAACTCTCCCCTCTCTGGGTCTTTTTCCTCAGCATATAAATGTGTAGAAAACTCTCTTCTTACAGAAAGAAACCTTGCCTCAAGTTCACCTTCAGTCTCTAGCCCCAGCCTTATTGTTCTTCTTCCATTTAGAGCTAACATTCCTGCAAGAGCAGTCTATGCCTCTGCTTCCTCAATAGCCATTTACCACTCACACTACTACAGATCACCCATCCATCCATCCATCCATCCATTCATCCAACAAATAGTTATTTACGTCAGGCACAGTTCTGGGCACAGGGAACAAAACAAAGTGTCTACCCCCATGGGACTTACATTATTCTAATGGCAAATAGGCAACATATAAACAAACACAAGTATATAATAAGCTAAATGATCGACCTATAGAGTAAAAATAAAGCAAGGTAAAAAGGATAAGGAGTGGGGAAAGATGAGGATAGAATTGTTCAATGTCTTTGCCACAGTGAATGGTTCAGTCAACACAGGACCGATGGAATTAACCTGACCGTGGAGATTTATCCAGAGGGAGCCCAGTCATTTTGAGGTTTATAAATTTGGGTCAATAATTGAAAGAAGGAGTACTATCTCTTCCTGATATGAATGAGAAAGCTTGTAACACCAGTTACTATTGTGGGCCTCTCATTACCAGTAAGAAATTTAGCCTAAGAATGAAGCCAGTACAAGGAGACCAAAGTTTAGAGAATCACTAAGAAGTGGAGCTGTATTTTAAATTAAACTGTGCCCCAAATCTTCCCTATGTTTTAGTCAGGTGGAATAATTAATCATTGTTTTAGGCCAAATTGAATAGAATTTTTTGTTATTTGTAACCAGAATCCTCCTAACTCTAGAGTTTAGATTTCCACCCACACAGACATGGTACAATTGTTGTGATTCTGAGTTGTTCCTAGAGCTTCCTTTGTTGTTCCTATTTCCACATCATCGCCCTCTTTTTCTGACAGTTATGGTGTCCCATCAATGTCCAGGTGCTGGGACCAGGTTTCAGAGGTTCTCTAGCTGCCCAGGCTTAGGTGCTGGGGTGCTGCGTACCCATGGATCCTGGGCTACATAAGTCCAAGGAGAGAGCTTTTAAAGTCTGAGTGGGCTGTGAGAGCTGGCTGGGGGCCACTGAAGCATACTTGGGCAAGTTTTCCCAGAATCCTCTGGAGCAGTGAATGATCAGGCTTCCCAACCAGGCACTTGCTTCCTATATAAGCACCATCAGCTGTCCACACTGGATCTTCTCGGCTAGCATCTTCCTTGTCTGGATAGCCAGGGAGAACTTTGCAAAGCACAAATACTATCATGACATCCACCTCCGTCACCCTTCAAAACATGGCTTTTCATTGTCCCTATCATAGAGAGCAAAAGCTCCATGAACTGATCTCCGGCAGGGCTGGCACTGGGGTGAGGCCAGTGGGGCACCTGGTGTGCACACTTTAAGCAGGCGCTCACTGTCAGCATTGTGCAAATGGAACTTACCTGACGCTGATAGTGAGAGGCTCCTTACATTTTACGCTCTAGTCACCTAACTCTCCTCACCTTCAGTCCGGCCCTGGCTTCCAGGGTACTATGTGTCCTCATTCAACCTCATCTTGCAACACCCTTACCCTAATTGTCCTTCCTCTTTGAAATCTAGACCCCTAGTCTTTTCATTTCCTCTTGTTGGAAACCTTTGCAAGGGTCAGAGTTGAAACATGGAACATGGGCTTCATCGGATCAGAATGGATACCCAACCACTCAGAGTGGATGGTGGCTTGAAAACAGGTGGCAGGATGCTATGGGTGTGTGCAAGCATCGGCCCTGCGAGCCTGCACATTCTGTTCCCTCCCTGGGGAACATGTTTTTTCCCCCACTTTGAACATTAAAAAAAAAAGTCCTTCCATGGTGCATATTATGGGCTGGACACTATTTTGAACACCTTACAAATATTAACCTATTTAATCCACATAATCCACATAATAATACCATTATTATAAGTGGTTTAGGTGAAGTACACCAGTTCACACAGCGGCCGACCAGCGTTTCGTATTAGCATCTTGACATTCCGGCTCCAGGGTCCGTGCTCGTAGGCACCATACAGCCTTTGCAACAACTCCCAGTTTAATCAGATTTGTTTGTTATATGCTCTCAAACAGCTGTTCTCTTTCCTTCCTAGAATTTTATTATCAATCAATCAATCACCCATCTAACTAATCATCTAACATTTCCCTACCCACATTAGAATTAATCTCCAAAATGCAGGAATTTTGCCTGACTTGTTCATACTACATCCCCAGCACGCTGAGTCAGACCTAGCACTAGGAGGTATTCTGTAAATACTAGTTAAATATCGACTGAATTACATTCAGTAGTACATTTGATGACTATCTCAACTCTCTCTCCCCAGACTGTAAGGTCCTTGACAGCAGGAACTTTGCTCATGTTTGTATCATCAGCCTGGGCACGGTGCCTGGGACATGGTAGGTTCTCAACATTTGGGTGGTTAATTAATGAACCCAAAATATGGGAGGATTTCCTGGGATGGGGGCTCCTCTGTTACCCCTTGGTCTCCTTCTGGAGTAGGCATGTTCTGACTTCCTGAAACTCAGAGGATGTTAAGATCCAAATAATGGCTGAAAGAATGCAATTTGCCTCCCACGGAGTCACTGGGATTGTGGGGCTGGTCTTGATTTTTCTAGATTTGGTGATTTGAGCACATGCTTGACAAAGGTATTTTCTTCCCTCTGAGATGCTCTTGATGACCCATGTTTCTCCTTCTCCCATGACATTGGTGGCCTCTACTGGAGCAGCTTTTCAGGGACTTTTTTTCTTAAATGGTGGCAGGAGCCAGGATGCTGCCGAGATGCTGAGAAAGAGTAGACCAGACTGTTAACCTTCTAGATAAGGCCTCGGTCCTTCAAGAAGTTGTGTTACTAGAAAGGCCAAAACAGAAATATAAAGGATGAAAAGGGAAATCTGCATAATTTCACAAGTAACTAGGTATTTTTATTTGTTCTCAGGGCTTCTACGTCAAAATTTCCAGCACCTAACCTTGTACTCTATCAATATCTTAGCTGAGTAGGATGTGACCCATGAATTCCACCACTGTGTCCTCAAATACAAAACCTAAGAAATATAGATATTCCCAAAGAAGAACTTCTCTCCCCTTAATTGTAATAGCAGCAACGCTCAAAGGCATAACCGTAGAAAACGTTCCAAATTTATACGAAGGAATTGACTATGTAAATAAATATGTTCCAGTCAAAATAGAGGTATTTAATTGATCTTAGGTTGATGACCAATTTTGCAAATACCAAAATAATAGGAAACACCATTAACAATAGACCAATGTGTCTTATTATATCAAATTAAAAAAAATCATACGTGAAGAACAACTTTTAGCACATTTAAAAGATAAAAACCATGTTGGAAAAAGATTCTTTTAAAAATTATGACAAAGGTTTAATATCTTTAATGCTTAAATAGATCTTATCAATAAGTAGGCATCAAAAGTGGTGTAGATAGATGACATGAGAATTTTCTTTTTGAAAAATGCAAGTAGGGATGTCTACCAGTTTTTATGATCACAAAATTCTGTGTAACAGACATCCACCAAATCTCAGCGTCAGACATAAGCAGTCTTTTGGCTCTCAACTCTGCATGCCATTGGGGTCCATTTGCCAAGGTTTGACTTATCTGGATGGCATTGCTTATCTTGGCTTGGCTCTGCTTCCAGTTGTGCTCTCCTCCTTTGAGGATCTAAGGTGGTGGGTGTAAAAATGTAAGGTCTCTTAAGATCTAAGCTCAGAACTGCCAAATTGGCATGTCCTCCTTATTGGATTGGCCAATGCAAGTCAAATTCAGAGACAAGTGGCAAGGACGTATTTCTGCCCCTTTAGTGGGAGGAATTGTAAAGTCCCATGACAAAGGGTGTCGATGAAAGGTAGGGTGAAGAATTAGGGCCAGTAACATAATCAACAATAGGAAGTAATAGCTTGGAAGCTGCTTCTGAGAAGTAAACTGTGAACTTGGAGTAGGATCAGTGGCTTGGCTCCATTTGCAAGGGCTGCAGGAGCAGTGGGCTGGAGGAGACCACTACAGAACAGAGATGGCATGAGGGTTTTACATTTTGAGTCAAATTTGACATGGATACAAAGCATCAACTTACTAGAAGGTTAAAAACAGCTTGAATGCAACATTGCTTTGAAGTTATTGGAATATCAGTGAGAATTTGCTGTGAGGCCATCAAAAATATTCTTAATCAGGTGAATTAGGGGTAGTGTAGGTTAATTTTCCAGATCTTTTCCTCATGTGAAAACAGTAGTAACTCCCAAAGGAAAAGGACATAGTTCTCTTTTGACAGAGTTTTATAGCCTGCATTACTTTGTATAATTGGGGAATTTTCATTGGGTCATCAGACCATGGGCTGCTGATGTGACTGAAACCTTCCTCAATTGAGAAAACAACAAAGACCAGTTCATTAATGAAGAGGACGAAGGAATCATTTCACTGAGCTTTGATTTTTGAAGTTCTGTGTAAGGATGACTATGTTCTGTGATAATGCCGTATAACAGATAACCCCCAAATCTCAGTGTCTTAAGACAGTGCCTTGTTCCTGGGTATCTGGGTCAGCTGGGGCTGTTCTGGTGCAGCCTTCAGGCTGTTGGTCTAGATTCAGGTATACTCTACACATCTTTCATTCTGTAACCTAGGGCACGTCCTTCTCATGCAGATGGCAGAAGTGCAAGAGGCCAAGCCAAATCATGCAAGCATGTTGTAAGCTTCTGTTTTCGTAACGTCTGTTAAGATTCCGTTAGCCAAATTCAGTTAGATGGCCAATGCCAATGTCACTGGGGTGGGAAAATAAACTCTGTCTAATCTAGTGGTTGTGATATGGCAAAGAGGCATGGATGAATAGTTCTAATATAAAGATAAAGTGAAGAATTGAAGCAATAATCTAATCTACTTTAAGGGCCTCACTGAGTTTATATCCACTCAACTAGAGTTTATGTCCACTCACTTCCATATTATCTGATGGGACTGACCTGCGATGTGTAAACCTTTGGTGACGGGTGATAGTTTTGACTCCGATTTACTGTGCTAGCACCATCTGTGAACCTTGCCAAGCTTGTCCTGCCTGACATAAGTGTGCCAGAGCTGTCCAGCCAGCTTGTGATCTTGGCAAAGGCATTCTTAGAGCAGGGAGCCAGAAAACTATTGTCTTATCAGGACTGTGACCCTGTCATCATTCTCAAGTGAGGAACCCGGGCCCCAGGTAAGAAGACATTCTCAAATTTAGAACTGAGACCAGGTTTTTAGGAATAAATCAATAAGAAGCTTTTGATGTGGGTCACCTTAACCCTAAATATCACCCAGTAGTATTTGTAGGGATAAAAAGAACAGGAGTTATTGCTGTGTTCATGTAATGATGCTTTCTCTTGCTCCGTCCTCTCCTGATGTACCAGTTTGCTTTGAGGAGTTCAGGTGTCCATGAATCTTGATCTCTTGGAGACCTGAAATTTCACACACATTTAAGAGGGGTGAGGCTGGGGAGAGACAAGTGATGCAAGTTCCGTCATGCTCTGCCTCCTGAAGCACCTTGTGAACTGGTGAAGCAACCGGGCAAGTATTTATATATTTAGATACCATCTACTAGCCTCATGATGACCCCCCTACTCTGGAAATTCTGGATTTCATTAGACAACAGTCATCTCTGAGCCAAATGAGAGGAACAGTTTTGAATACTCTGAGGCAGTGTTCCTGCCTCATTTCAATCCAGGAAATCTGAGTCATACTCCACTTCTGACTGTCTAGGTGTTTAGTTTCAAACAGGACTCGATTGATTAGCTAATTCAAGCTCTCTGATATCAGTTCTTTGTCCTGGTTGTTTGTTCATTTTTAATACACTATTTGTTTATTCAACATATATTTATTGAGTGCTTATTGCATGCTAGGTGCTGTTCTCATACCGGGGAACAGCCATGAAAAGAGACTACACCCCTGCCTTTAAGGTTCTTACAATCTAACGGGGAAGCAGAAAGCAAAGAGCCATACAACAATGACAGCAAAACCGATAATTTCAGAATGTGGCAAGTGCTATGAAGGAAATTACTGGGGTAATAGGATAAAAAAACAATTAGCTGGGGTGGGTGGGAGAGTATGTAGAGGGTTATTTTAGCTAGGGTGCTCAGGGCAGATTTCTGAGATGAAATGACATTGATATTTAAGCTGAGACTTGAAAGATCAAAGTTGAGACAGCTATGTGAGTTGCTGGAGAAAGAGCATCTGAGGCAGAGGAAACAGCAAGTGCAAAGACCCTCAAGTGGGAAAGACCTTGGAGTATTCAAGAAACAGAAAAGGAGTCAGTGTAGCCCTAGCACAATAAGCAGTGAGAATGGGACAAGATAGGGTAGGAGAAGCATGCAGGAACTAGATGATGTAGGACTAGGAGGACAGGGCAAGGAGTTTGAATTTTATTCTGAGAGTAAAAGGACATCTTTCTATTAATATCTTCATCTTTTTACTATAAAATCTTGAAACTTACAAAAAGGTAGAGAGGCTATTATTTAAAAAAATAAATAAATAAAACAGACAGACCCTAATATACTCAGCATTCAGCTTAAAAAATTCTTAACATCTGGCAATCTTGATTCACCTGTACCTCCTACTCCTCCAGCCCAGATTATTTTAAAGAAAATTCCGAGTTTTATCCATAAATACTTCAGAATGTCTAAGAAATAAAGACTAAAAAAACCCATCACCATTGAAATATTGTCATGACACGTGAGTTGACATAATTTATTAATATAAAATTAAACATCTCACAAATATCTTTTTTATAGTTGGTTTGGTTGAATCAGAATACAAAACAAATGGGTAGATATATTTCTTAGATCTATAACAGTACCCACATGCTTCTCTTTCCCTCTCTCTCTCAGTCTCAATATTTATTGGTTGGAGAAACCAGATTACTTGTCCTATAAGATTTTCCAACTTTGCATTTTGCTGTTGGTATCCCCACAGTGACACTTAACATGCCCCTCTCATCCATAGAATTTCCTGTAAATTGGTTATTAGATGCAGAGGCGTGGTCAGATTCAGTTTTGATTTTTTGGCAAGAATACTTCACAGTGGTGCTATGCATTGCCTATTGCATCACTTCAGACAGTACATAATGCCTGATTGTTTCTCTTTTCTTGATGTTAAGATAGATCAGTGGTTTCAGATGTTGTCAGCCAGATAAAATCATTATAATCAGGGGAGTGGCAAGCCATGATTTATATGGTAAAGATCACTCTGGCTAGTACATGGCCAAAAAAAGTTGTGGGCAGGGATGGTAATAAAAATATTTAACAAACTGTATGACATGGGTTTTGACCAACCACAGGGAAAGCAAACTTACTCATGGATTCTCATCCCTCATTGTAGGAGTGGGAGCTTGGGAAGCAGTTAAAGGGCACTTGCAGTGGCACATGTGACAGACGGTGGCAACTTAGACCAGGGAGGAGGTAGCAGAGATGGAGAATGGTGGATTCAAGGAAGCTTTGGAAAGGTCCAGAGGTGCCCAGTGTGCGGGTTTTCCAAACTGGAGTTGTCATTTCTGTCTAAAAACCACGTATCATGAGGCTCCTTATTTGAAGGCCACCCAACTTATTATTGTTAGGTTCTCCTATCATAGCCCTAGAACAAACCCTGGTTCTAGAAACAACGATGTTAGTTCTCATTGTTCTTTGAGACACCAACTGAGTAGGAAACTAGAAGAATCGATGTACCATTGATGGAGCAGAAAAAATCTGTTGGACTTCTTTTCAAAGAAAAAAGAGAAACATTTAAGAAAGCAAAACATTAATATGGTATGTGTTGTTGTGAGGCGATTCAAGGGAGAAAGGTTAATAAGTATATAGAAATAATTTTTATATTTGCTATTTGTATTAGTAAAACAAAGTGAATCACGTAAGTGTCAAATTCACTGATGATACATCTCATGTTGCTGCTTCCTGCGTAACTCATCTCTTAATGAAAAAATGGGGTCACCACAGTTATTTACCTTTAACCACAAGTGAAGAACTAAGTTTTATTTCCTAGACAAAAATGTAAGAAGCCAATATTATTCACTTTTTTTTCTGTTCAGGTGTAACATCTTGGGGATGACCAATGACACTTTCCTACTGAGAAAGAAAATTTTCATGGTAGTGGTAACCACAGGTTTGGTTGATTACTCACATTACTACATTAGTAACATCTTTTACTCTATACTCCACACAAGGAAAAAAGTGCTGAATGCGAAACCACAACGTCAGCTGTTGGTGGAAATGATAGTTAACGGCACCTTGCTGCTGCATCAGTGGGCCAATTCTCAGTAAAGAGGATTAGTTTGAATATGGTTTCCAAATCAGTGGATAAGAGTGAGTTGTGGCAAAAGTTAAATGATCCATGGAAGTAAGTGTCCATTGACAGATGAATGGATAAAGAAGATGTGGCACATATATACAATGGAATATTACTCAGCCATAAAGAGAAATGAAATTGAGTTATTTGTAGTGAGGTGGATGGACCTAGAGTCTGTCATACAGAGTGAAGTAAGTCAGCAAGAGAAAAACAAATACCGTATGCTAACACATATATATGGAATCTAAAAAAAAAAAAAGGTTCTGACAAACCTAGGGGCAGGACAGGAATAAAGACGTAGACATAGAGAATGGACTTGAGGACACAGGGAGGGGGAAGGGTAAGCTGGGACGAAGTGAGAGTGACATGGACATATATGCACTACCAAATGTAAAACAGCTAATGGGAAGCAGCCGCATAGCACAGGGAGATCAGCTCAGTGCTTTGTGACCACCTAGAGGGATGGGATAGGGAGGGTGGGAGGGAGACGCAAGAGGGAGGAGATATGGGGATATATGTATATGTATAGCTGATTCACTTTGTTATAAAGCAGAAACTAACACACCATTGTAAAGCAATTATACTCCAATAAAGATGTTAAAAAAACCCCAAACATATGTCAGATCATTTCACTGTCTTGCTCAAAACCCAATGGAGACTACTCATTTGTTTACTAGAATAAAATCCACTTTTTGTTTTCCTATGGCTGAATGAGCTGGTCCCTGGCTATTTCTCTAACCCCAATACCTGCTCCTCAGGTCCAGCCACACCAGCTTTCTTGCTCTAACCCAGCCCCAGCTCACGATGCTCCCATGTTTGATGTTTCTATTTTGTTATTTTCTCTGCCTGGTCACTCTCCTCCCAGCCATGACCCTGACCCCCTCCTTCCCTTCAGTCAGGTCTCTGCTCAAATGTTCTTTCTTCAGAAAAGCTTTCTTTGACCCATCTGTTTAAAGTAGCACTGTCCCTTGTTCACTGCAGCGTTAGTCACAATAGCCAAGACATGGAAACAATCTAAATGTTCGTCAGTGGATGAATGGATGAAGAACATGTGATATATGTAGATAGATATGTAATTATCTACATATAATGAAATATTATTCAGCTTTTAAAAAAAGGAAATCCTGCCATCTGTGATAACATAGATGACCTTGGAGGACATTACGTCACAAGTGAAATAAGCCAGATGTAAGACAAATATTGCATGATCTCACTTACGTGTGAAATTTTTTTAAAAAAAGGTCAAACTCATAGTAACAGTAGAATGTTGGTTAACTGAAGCTGGGATATGGAAAGGGGAAGTTTCAAAAAAAAAGGAAAGTAGAATGGAGGTTGCCAGGGCCTAGAGGGAGGGGGTCATGGAGAGACATTGTTTAATGGGTACAGAATTTCAGTTTTGTAAGATGAAAAGAGTTCTGTAGGTGGATGGTGGTGATGTTTGCACAACCATATGGATGTACTTCATACTACTGAACTGTACACTTAAAACTGGTTAAGATAGTAAGTTTTATGTTATGTTTATTTTACCACAATAAAAAAAAAAGGTACCAGCCCCTTCTCCTACTTACTTTTTCATACAATAGTCCCTTCCTGACATTATATTACATAACTGTTTGTTTCTGTATTGTCAGTTTCTTCCTCCAGAATGTAAGATCCATGGGGACAGGGGTTTTGTCTCTTTTTAAAATTATTGCTGTATCCCCAGTGCTTAAAAGGATGTCTAGCACATCAACAAGTATTTAATGAATTAGTACAATGTTTCAAACTGGAATTGAAAAAAATGTTAGTCTATCTCTGGGGGCAAAAATCTCTGAAATATGAAGCTTTGGAGGAATGTTTTGACAGCTAAGTTTCCTTCCAAGTGGAGGATGCTGCTCTGTGGTAGGTGAGATTGAAATTGTCTCACCAAGAGAAGCAGAGATGAGAGCCAGGGAGACGAGTCCTTGTCAACGGGGGTCCCTGGTTCCAGATGTCCCTGAGGTTCTCCCTCTGTTACCCGCGATTTCTCAGATTGCTTCCAATAAACACTCCTCTTTGATTAAAATAGTGTAGCTGGGATTTCCATAACTTGCTGCCCAGAGAGTCCTGACAAATGCAACTTGTCAGTGTACTGTTATTATGACTGAAAAATAAAAAGAGTATAATAAAAATGGGAAAAATTATTAGGGAATAATTAACAGAGTGGTAACAGAATTGACCACAGTAAATGCTGCTGGTGTCTTGCCCTTATCTTTCCAGCAGCCTCCTTTCCTGTCCTTACCCACTGCGTTAAACGTTAAAGGGTAACAACTTTCTGTTCCTTGGCCTGAGGGTTTCTCTCTGTCTGCGTGTGGGGAAGGCCGGAAGTGCTAGGAGGTTCGTGTCCCTGGGAGCAGCCCTCAGACAATGATGAAGAGAGTCAGAGGATAAATAGCCCAGCTTCCTCGCCCCTTGTGTAGGATGTCTTTTAGGTATGATCTATACCCTCCCGCAGAGGTCTTCTGTGGGTGGAGTCCCAGTTGCATACGGTGGTTCCTGTCTGTCAACCTCCCTCTATGGACCTTCTCTCTCCCTTGAGTCACCTCATTGCTTCCTGCCTGTGCTTCCGGGCATCATCACCCAAATGATCCTTGGCTTCTGTTGTAACCCAACATAAGACAGTTTCTCTACATAAAAGTTTCCATTGACGTGAACAAATAAATTAAAAATGAGGAAACGCATAAATATAAATTTTGTAAATCAGTTCACAAATAAAAAAAGATGAAAATGAAATAAAAATAGTGAACATGTTTAGGACTTACAATAGGCCAAGCGTTGTTTCCACAAGGTTCATTTGTTTGATTCTCACAAAACCCCTGTGAAGTAGTTGCCATGATTAGCAGCTAAATTCAGAGTTTACGAAACTCTCCTAGGTTCACACAGCCGGAGACAGAAATCAAACTCAGTCTGGCTTCTTTGTCTGTGCTGTTAACCGTGATAGTATGTTGAAGAAATAATTTAAAAAATTAATTTTTATTAACCTATGCCATCAAGCAAGTACTGTATACAATTAAATTGTTTGTATATATAGTATATATGAATAACATAGAAAACTAAGGACATTTGAGATGACTGTATTCTCAAGGAAGAGAGGGTCACCATATAAAGAGGAGTCGTTGTGACACGAACACTTTTTTAAATCCCACACTAGTCAGTCATCGTTCATGAGAGTGGTTTGTTAACAATACGTAACAGTGAAAGACCATTAGCAGCAGCTTCTGTGATTGGCGGTAACACAGCTCTTAGGAAAATAGAGGGCAGGTAGAGAGTCAAGCTAAAATCAGCAGGTATAATGAGGTATCACCCTATTCCCTGTATGGATTTGGCACTAAACTGCAGCTAAAAAATTGACGTCTCTTTGAGCTTGCAGCCCTGGTCAAGTGGCCTTGACGGCTTCGTCCTGCAGACTGGTCGTCAAGAGTTATAGGACATTACTGGACACCCATGCAAAGTTGGCACTTTGAGAGAGATAAAGGAGACTCAGATACAGTGTACTCCCTCTAGGACCTTAAAATCCAATGCGTGAGGCAGGCATGTGAGGATAACTTGGATTTTTTCTTTTATGAGCAAAACTTCCAGTGAGGTTATTTAGAGCATTGCACTTCATATGGATTTAGACACTTTTGCCCAGTTTCTACTCCTCGGCTTCAGTTGTTGCAGCTGTAATAGTGGGCGTGGTTACCTCAGCAGGGGGAAGATGCAAAACCAACTGTTGCAGCCCTGGGAGCTCTGTAGGTGGTTTTCTTATAGTTCTTCAAATAAGAGGAAGTCAGCCTCATGACTCTGCTACAGAGAACACTGCCGAACAACGCTGTCACCAAAAGCCTTTGTCCTCTTGCAGAGCCTGAAATATCTGAGAGCACCAAGATGCTGTGCCAGAGAAGGAAGTGTGACATCAAGCCAGGTGGGGAGATAAGAGCAATTTCCTTCTTTCCCAGCGTGACCCACAGGAAGGAGAAGGGAAGTCAAGTTAAATTGGCTTGACACCTCTGTCCTGGGAAATCCTATCAGGTGACTGAAAAGAAAACTTAACTAGCCAAGTCACTGCTTATTGCCAAGAGATGGAAGGCAGCTTGGGGGAAACCCCCGACCGCAGGCCAATAGAAGAGAGTGGAGCTAGTCCTGCTGAGAAAGCAGACTAGAAAAGTACTTCTTCAAATTACATCTGGAGTGACAAGAAATATTTCCGTCTCGAGTCTTTTCTCTTTCCTAATGGAAGCATAGACTGAACGCTTTGTAATATGTCATTTAGATTTCCCCTCTTGAGATTGACTTATTTTTTCTTCTTTGAAAGAAGATGATCTGAGAGGATGCAGGGCGTGCTTTTTTTTGGTGTGGGTTTAATAAATTTCCCAATGAAATCAGAAGTGTGACCAGAATATAAGTCTTGATCAATGATTCTAAGTAGCAAATGATGTTTCTAATTTTCAAAAAGGGCATATCATACATCATCAAGTTTGAGGATGCTGAATCTTAATTAAAGACAGTGACATATGCTCAGCGTTGTCTGGAGTAATAAATCTGCTATAATTGGAAAGAAGCAAGACTACTTGAAGAAAAAAGATGAGAACTTTAGTTTTCTGACTTGGCAGTGTGGTACCCATTGCCTTTCAAAATGATAAGAATCGGCAGAACCTTTAAATGTCAGTCACCTCAAATCCTTTGTGGAACTAGGAAAATTCTGTTAAAACAAGCAAGCAATCAAACAAAAACAGGAAAAAAAGAAAAAATATCAGAATGTGAAAAAACAAAATTAGAAAGTGTGTTGAGTAACAGATGAACAGAATGGCCTGATAGGCTTCTCAAATTGAAAAAGTCCTAGAAGATATTCCTAAGAGGAAAGTATATTAGCAAATATCTTTCAGCATTACTATAAATATGAAGAGAATGGTTTTTAAGAGCCAAACAAGTCTGAACAGGCAGTAAGTGTTTGCTTTAAAGCCTTTAAAACACATTAAAATGTTTATTTTAAAGGATGAAATACACATTCCTTTATTTAGGTAAAAGCTGTAGTCAAGATACAGGGCTTCAGAAGCTATATTAGTTGAGGTAATGCGAATGCCTACCAAATGTATGATGGCTACAACCTAAGAGAAGTTTATTTCTTACTCATGTAAATACCAAAATGTATGTATCAGAGCCGCAGGTATCTTTCTTCTTGCAGGACTGGGATCCTTTCATTCTGTGACTCTGCCTTCTTCAGTATTTGGACTGTGAGATCACTGTGTGCATTTGTATCGGGCTGGCAAACAGAGAAGGATAATGGAGGACTGAACATGGAGGGTGGAAAACATCACTTTTACTCATATTCTATGGGCTAGAATTCAGTCATATGTCCACACACAACTGAAAGGAAAGCTTGGAAATGTAGGTGAGCTCTGCACCAGGAAGAAGAAACAGGTGTGGTGTTTGTCAAGTCAGTCTTAGCTCCAGAAGCCTTCCCAGGTGGAATGTACATAAGCTGATTCAGTATCTGAGCAGCCACTGCAATGATGAGCTGCTTTGCTGTTGCTTATTCAAGTGCTAAAAGTTTCAAGGATTGTCCTAGAATGTCAAAAAGAAAGATAGTTCATAAATTCCACTGAAGGTTTTGCCATTCCATGAGGTCCTCTGAAAATCCCCGTAGAGGTCATTTTTCCCCTTTTGACAATCAAATATCTTCTCTCTTCCTAATGGCGATTTTGCTTTCTTTTGGAGAATCTCATCATCCTCAATATGTGTAGTCAGGCTGGTAAATCTGGGTTTCTTGCACTCTCACCATGAAATGCAAAGGAGTACCTGGAAGATCCTTCTACCATATTTCTTTTTTTTCCTCATGACTAAGGATTGACTACCAAAGGACAGTCAGCTGACACAAGATCAATCAATTTGACTCACTCCCTCTGGGTTTGATTCTGGAGCAGGAATGCCAAGATGGGAACAGAAGCATTAGAGTTTCCAGATTCATTCCTTCATGGTGCCATGCAAAAGTATTGAGTAGTTTCTGGGGCTGAGACCTGGGGTTGCCAGGTACAGCTTACCTGTTTTGAACATGGTTCTTCAGCTTTGTCATCCATCCATGAACTCCTCCTTTTACCTTCAATAAGTGTTATCTTTTAACATATTAGTCAGAGTTGTTTTTTAATACATATGAACAAACAACCCTAAATGATATAATTTTTTTTTTTGCGGTATGCGGGCTTCTCACTGTTGTGGCCTCTCCCGTTGCAGAGCACAGGCTCCGAATGCACAGGCTCAGTGGCCATGGCTCACGGGCCCAGCCGCTCCACGGCATGTGGGATCTTCCTGGACCGGGGCACGAACCCGTGTCCCCTGCATCGGCAGGTGGACTTTCAACCACTGCACCACCAGGGAAGCCCAAAATGATATAATATTGAATGCCTCAAGCTCTCAGGACCAAATTAGAGATTAGTAGACATTCCATGATCAATTTCTAGCTTCATTGGAGCAGGATGGTTAAGAGCCCCAGCAGTGGATTCAGCCACAACTGGCTTTGTCACTTATTAACTCTGTGACTTTGGACTAGAAAAGCTTCACTTTTCTCTTCTATAGAATGAAAATAAATTTATCTTTCTTAAATGGTTGTCATAATTAAAGGAGTTGATGTACATAAAGCACTTACTGTGGGTAGCTCTTACTTACTATTAGGTACCATTATTTTTACTCACAGAAATATTTGGCTGTACAAAGTTTTATCTCTAAGGTCCATTTCCCTGAGGCTAAATACAGATTGGTTGAGATTTTCTTGGACTTTGCAGTCTTCACATTGAGGCTAGAAGCCTTCAATTTACATACTGTTCTGCTTATAATGACCTCAGCTAAATTGGGAAATTATAACATATATGTGAGGCTCACCCTTAATAACCACAACAAAGTAGCAATAATGACTACATCTATCATTTAAAGAATAGTTTTTAAAATGATTTTACTTTTATCAAAATAAGACATGTAAAGGTATTGCTGCTTTAACACTTTATATTTTCTTGAAAAACCTCACGTTCTAAAAAATCTCAAATGAAAAATAACAGGGCCTTTGGGGACAATAAGGTTTGGGACAGTCCATTCAATACTTACTGAACTTTATAATCAGAGTATCAACAAAGCAAATAAAAATTCTAATTAAAATACAAGCATTGTTAAGTCTCTGGGGAAGTTTCCATCTATCATCACAGTGAATCAATCCTTTGTAACCTTACAACTTGGGCTGCAGCTTCCTCCTTTGAGACGTGGGACATTTGCCTTTGATAGAGAACATTTTCATCCCAATTCGAAATGCTATCTGGGGTGCAACCATTTTTATTAACCCATTGTTTTTTAACAGGAGGGAAAATCTTTTCAGCTTCTTCACCTGCACTTGCCTCTTCCCAAGTAGTGTAAAGTTTAGCACTATTTGCATTAAAGTAAAACACTTCTCTAACTTTTGACTTTTTCCTTAAGGTCTTCAAATATTGCTAAGGCTTGCTCCTAATGGTGAGAAAACTTGTACTTGATTGTACTTGATTAACATGCTGGGAAAACTCCAGTATGAACCAAAATGAATTCCACATTTTATCAACATCATTTTCCTATTTGTCATTTGGGTATGAGGAAATAATATAAAAAGAAAACACATGTTACAGCAGAACAAACTGTATAAAACAAAAAAAATCAAATAATATTGTTTGCAGAGAGATGTGGTCTTTGCTCTCAGCAGCAGGGAGGTAGCACCAAAGCCTTTGGACTGTCCTTCCTGATAAGAGTATCATTGTTTACTGGGGCCTGGGGCCGTGTCAGATAGTCTCTACTACCAATGTGATTTATGGCAGGGGCCTTGGGCTACAAGGTATCTTGGGAAGTATAAAACTTTGTAAATACTATAAAGCTTATGACAAAAAGTCAGCAGCTCTCTGATCCATGCATTTCTATTTCTGAAACACACTTCCAAGAAAATCACTTTCAATTCATTTAGCTTCCATTCTTAGCTCAATTTCTACTTAGCTCTGTATCACTAAAAATTTCTTACAGTGCATTTCCCCCACTTTAGATAGCATCTATATACTTCCTACTACAGAAAATTATGATTGACTTACTTTACCCTATATACATACACTCAGTCTCCCCTCTCTCCTATCTTCCCATTATAGCTATATTACCTTTTTCAGAGTAAAGTTTATATTATTATGATTAGGTAAATTTTGTTCTTGCAAAACATTTGTTTTTCTTGGAGTTAATAATTGGTGTTGTTTGGTTGGTTTTCTTAGTTTTCCACATACCCATCACTAATTCACCATCTCCTCACTCCAAACTCTGATAGGGATGAAAATTTTTTATAGTATAGTGAAACACATTTAGTTACATTTTTTTTTCTTGGAAGCATCCCTCAGGAACTCCTCAGTCCTTTAGTTCCAAAAAGTGCTGGTTGCCCTGTAGGTCTGCTGCACATCTATCTTCATAACGTGCTTGAAAATCCCATAGTTTCTTTCCTGTGTTGGAGCCTCTGTTTCCTGGATCCCAGGTCTTCTTCCTTGATTTAGTTTTTTATTTTGGTTAAATACTTTCTCAGCTTTCTCAAGATCCTTCATGAGAAAACGTACATGGGAAATAAAGTTACGAGATCTTGCATGAATGAAAAGTGTCCTTATCCTAACAGTTGATTGATAGCTTGGCTGAGCATAAAATTCAAGTCTGGACATGATTTGATTCTGATTTATTCAAATATTTGAACATACTGTTCCATCAGTCTCTAGCTTCCAGAATTGCTATTGAGAAGTCTGACAACATTCTGTTTCCTTACCCTTTGTATGTGACCTGCTTTTCTCTCTTGAACTTTGAGAATCTTCTCTGTTTACTAGTCTCTGAAATTTAATGATGTACCTTGTGGTCTGTCGTTTTAAACTCATTTTGCTAGGAATTCATTGGGTTTTTCATTTTGGAAACTGATGTTTTGCAGCTATGAGAAATTTTCTTAAAGTTCCTTGATAATTGTCTTCCTTTAATTGTTTCTTTTCTTTTTCTGGAGCTTTTCTTATATATGTGTTGGACTTCCTGAATCATTTCTTTAGAAGTTTTTGTAATTTTCTTTACATTTTCCAGCTCTTGGTCATTTTGTTTATTCTTGGAGATTTCCTCAAATTGACATTTCAACCCTTCTATTGCTTTTTAAACTTCTGTTGCTATAGTTTTAAGTTCTAAGAGATTCTTTTTTCTCTAATTGTTTCATGAATCTTCTCTTACTTAAAAAATACTTTTTTGCAGTTTTTTTCTTCTGCTTTGTTTCCTCCAAAAATGTTTCCCTATTTGTTTCTTTGAATTTTATCTTTTATCCTAAAGTGTTTTCTAAAGTATTTTGTGGTCATTCATGTTTTCATATGTAATAATGAAGTCCTAATTATTGGAAGGTGTCTTATATGCATAGATGGAGCTTTTTTAAAAAATTTTTTAAAGAAGATGTTGGGGGTAGGAGTTGAGTAATTTAATTATTTATTTTTGCTGTGTTGCATCTTCGTTTCCTTGCGAGGGCTTTCGCTAGTTGTGGCAAGTGGGGGCCACTCTTCATCGCGGTGCGCGGGCCTCTCACTATCGCGGCCTCTCTTGTTGCAGAGCACAGGCTCCAGATGTGCAGGCTCAGTAGTTGTGGCTCACGGGCCTAGCTGCTCCGCGGCATGTGGGATCCTCCCAGACCGGGGCTCGAACCTGTGTCCCCTGCATTAGCAGGCAGATTCTCAACCACTGTGCCACCAGGGAAGCCCCAGATGGAGCTTCTTGACTTACATGCGTTCTCATAGGGTAATACTTGAAACTAGTGTGCTTTTTTGAAGGATACATCAAATGTCAGTATATCTTTTCCTTTGGGCTGGGCGGTTTTTCAAGAGGAGAATCTTCTAGTCACCTGCCTGGGGGATGTAAGTCTAATAGAGTAAGCATTTTGGAAGCCTAGTGGTCTCACTGTTCAGTATGATGACTTTTAATTAAATCCTAATCTTATCAAGATACTTCACTTCTTCCTTGGCTGTGTTAGATATCTAGAACCTTGCTGAAAAACAAACTTTCAATCTTCAAACAAAGTGTGGCATGGGTAGTGGCCTAGCTGAATTAGCTAGAAGGGATCTAACTACATCTTATGTGTATGTATTTTCAAGGTTGTTCTATTTTCACTCTTACCTTGAGCTTCTTCTTTTAAAGGTGATTGATAGCCCAATTCTTGAATCTTCTTCAAATCTACCATGTGAACTGATTTTCAGATTGTTGAGTTCCTTTCAGCTTGTTGTGGTACTTGTCACAGAGAAATCTAAAGTTGAGGTCAGTTATCACTTGCTCATTCTCTTTCCATCTTTCATAACTTTATTGACATTTATCACCTACTGTTGTCTTATTCTCTTTCTCTTTGAGGCATTATAACCTTTTTATCCCTTTACGGGTTCTGAAAGAAAGTGGAGGTAACATATGTATTCCATCTCGCATGTTTCATGCTCTCAAAACCTATGACCTCGACCGTCGCTCCAGCAAGGGAGGAGAGAACTGGAAGGTTTCCCAGGGGCTTTACTTAGTCTTGGCCCAGAAGTGACACACATTACTTAGACTCCAACTAGACTGGCCAGAAAATGTCCCAAGATCCCATTTAACTGCAAGAGGCTGTGAAATGTTTTATTCCATGTGCCAGGAAGTTGAGATCTGTATATTGGAAGGTACTAGTTATGTTGACCACACATTTGAGCTCTTATTATATGTCAGGCATTGCACCACTGCACATATTAACCTAATTTATACTCATGTAGTCCTTTGAGACAGCTGTTGTTTATATCACCTTTTTATGTATGAGAAAACTGAAGCACAGAGAAGTTAAGTATCTCACTTCAACTCAACAGTGTAGAGCAAAGTCATAACTGAATCCAAGAAGCCTGATTCCAGAGTCTTTGGACATAATCAGTAGGCTACTTTTCTTCATATTTAATAAACACAGAAGTTTATTAAGGAATAATTTTGAGCGAGATACAGTATTAGAAAAAATATGAAAGAATTTGGGTCAAAATGCTAAGAGTATTTACCCATAGATAGTGAAGTCATAGATTATTTTTTCTTTTCTTGTGCCCTTCTGGATAGTCTGATTTTTTATTTAAAAGCTCCTACATAATTTTATAACCTTTAAAAACAATTTCCATTTGAAAAACTAACAGATGGGAATTTGGTTCGAGTAGTTCATGAATTGGTTCAGGGATTAAGGACACAGTAATAATGACTTGTGAAACCCTGGCTTAGAAAAAAACCTTATTATTCATTGGATGTTTATGGTTTCAGAATTCTTCCTCCAGTTAACCTGGGGAAAATCTAAATCTGCCAGTCTGTTGTATGGAACTTTTACGATGGGAGATAGAACGGTTAATTCTCCTTTGGATGCACACGTTTTCAAAGCTTAGTGCCATTTCAGGGGCCACCCAGAGGGCAACTCGCTTTTTGACATCATTGCAAAAAGAAGCACGTGGCCCCGGAGTTAAGTACAAATGATGAACCTTACATTTGACCTTACAGATTCCATACATCTTTCAAGGCTCAATTAAAATTAAAAGCTCAAATTCAACTGAAATTAAAATTCAATCCATTCATGAAATTCCTCAACTTTTCTATCTTTCAGACAATTACAATTGACCCTCTATATTATTCGTGGAAGTTGATTGAATGCACAGATGTGGAACCCGCACATACGGAGGGCCCACTGAACTATGCAACTTTATAAAATGGACTTGAGCATCTGTGGATTTTAGTATCCACTAAGGTTCTGGAACCAGTCCCCTGTGATACCAAGGGACAACTGTATTTCTCTTTGAATTCCTAAACCTGTTGGACTCTCTATCTCACATAATATTAGTTCTCAGTAATATATTCCTCATAAATCACAGTCGTAGAAACATAGAATGTTAGAAATGGCAGGAAACAGTTCATTGGATCCAACTCTTCTTTTTAAGATGTTGAGATGTAAAGCATGGGGTAAAGGCTTTGCTCAAAATCCCACATACCAGTGGTAGATTCTAGGACCAGAATTTGGGACTCCTTCCTCTCAGGCCAGAGGTCTTTCCCCTATATTACTTCATGAATTGTCATTTTTCTTCTCTAATACTAATGTTCTTGGAGGAAGAGATCATAATTTTTACTTCTTTGTAATTTGTAAGAACTCATCTCGCTATGAGGCACAGCAACAAGTAAACCTTTGCCCCAAGGGGACAAATGGATAATGAAACACATAATGAATTGGTAGATTTCAGTGTTGAAAAGGATTCAGAGTCTACATCTAAACTTAGTAGGAAGGAACACCATGGCTAACTAGTGATGCCTGCCATGGGTATAGGAGGAGGGAATGCAATATATACGTCAGGTATGTGTTTTACTCTCTATGCAATAATCAGTCCTCTTCACCTATATGAACACCCTGGGAAGGATGTACATACGTGGAGAAAAAGGGAGAATATGGATACCTACCCAGTAATCAGAACAGTGGAATCAATCCTAGATACCAATGTGGAGACATATGCTCCTGCCAGATTGCCTCACTGTTAACTTCTTTGTAACCTCTAGGGCTATAGGCATGGAGTAGGTGCTCAACAAAGACTTACTAATTGAGTGATATTAGGATATAAACAAATATTTTCCCAACAAAACTGTCCCATCCTTCTTTAATAACCCTGTGTCAATCACAGTACTTAGCACTTAGTAGATGCTTTAAAACTCCTTGTGCATTAAAAATATGACCTTCAAAGCATGACATGAATCCCTAGATGAACAGTATACAATCCCATTTGACACAAACTTGAAAACATTGTAGGCTGATATACTACATAAGTATAATGTCTTCTATATTCTTTGACTCAAGTCTCAAAGTTGCCCAGATGGCATGAAAGAAAAAGGGGGATTCAGAAAACTCTCCTCTAACATATGGGAGTTTTGAGTCAAATTTCGGGGAAAATCTGACTCCACGTGGATTTCCACTCTGTATATCATTTTATTCCGTAGCTTGCGTGCTGTCAGGAGTTCCCAGGGTCAAGGCAGCGTGGGGCACAGATCCAATATTGACTCATACTCGGTGGAAGAAACCTACCCCAAAGTCTGGATGTGATAATTTGGTTGTGAGCGCTAGGGATAGGACTGCTGACCACAGAGGAAAAAGGGCAACAAAGGTGTAAGTTTTGTCTTACGACTGCCTACTCAGCGAGGGCTGAGGATAGCATGAGATACGATCGAAAGTCTTGCTGACGCTTAATGCATAACCATCGCCAGTTTTCAGAAAGAAGTCTGGCTGAAGGGAAAAAAGAAAGTTTTCAGTCCCTTCGTTTTAGTAATTTGCTCACACTTTGGCTCCTGGTGGGTTTGAAAAACTTTTAAAGGATATCTTGGTGGTGAATGATTCTGCAGTCTCAGTGTTGGCTGAACCAACAAAGTGTGAAACCTCTAGTTTGCATGTGTAACAGAAGGTGTTTTACAGGCAGAAAAGAGAGAGAAACATCTTTTTTTTGTAAACTTGACAAGACAGGAAAGGACCAAAGAATATACTATTGTAGTGACAACATTCTGAACCCCAAAATCATATGTTGAAAGATGAAAATCTCATAGGATGTGATTCACTTCCAGCCTGGGATGCAAGACCAGTTACAGAATTTGCAGGAACTGGTGCAAAATGAAAATGGGAGCCGCTTGTTTAAAAATTATTAGGAATTTCAACAAGGTAACAACAAAGCATGAAACCAAATGTGGGCTCCTCTAAGTGTGGGGTCCTGATAGACTGTACAGGTCTTATGTCCACGAAGTTGGGCCTGCTGGGATGTCTAACCAATAATTTCAAAACTTTTATTTGCAGTCTTACTATTTTTTAAGGAATTAAAGAGTGACTATTATCTCACAAATTCTACAGAAAAAAAAAAAGTCCCAGAATCAAAGCCTGATAGGATGTAATTACTTGAATTCACATATTTAACACAGTTATTGGTCCATACAGCAGTTTTGATGCCTATTGATTGGGGACAGGTAGATTAAGGAAAAGGTCTTGGCTCTAGACTGAGCTCTACATTGTCCAGTTGAATGAATTTAAGCACAGCAACTTGTTTTTTTCCTGGGTCTTGATTTACAAATCTAAAAAAAATGAGAGAACAGGCCATAGATAGTCTCTGTAATTCCCTAATTCTGTGCTGTGCTTGGCCATGCCATCAAGAGCTATTAGAGCTTGAATTTTAGCCATGTATTTACTAATTCTATACATCTGGCCATGTTGTAAACATATCCCTAATGTGTGTGTGTATGTGTGTGTGTGTATATATATATATATATATATATATATATATGTATGTATGTATGATTTTGAATAGGGATTTGCAATTTACAAACCCCCAGACAAAGTGTAATTCCCAATTATGGACCTCGCTATTCTTAACTCCTCACCCCCAACACCATATTCCAGTGGATAGATCAAGGGATGAGCAGAACAAATTTTTACTTCTTTCCAGAACGTTGGTAACATTCCTTACGGTAGCTTGGAGTTTGGTCATAGGTTTCCTGGATAGTATTGAGTGCCTGCACTTGTCTCAAGGCTTTGGAAAGGGTTTCTTGTCACAGTGTCACCCTGTAAGCACTTTATCTGGGCAGTCTTTTTCCTTGAGGAGCGACACAATAGAGCTTTGTGGGCAGCAGTGTAATTTGACACTCCTCACTTGCTTGATGTGAGGCTTTGGTCCCACAAACACTTTTTGATTTTGTTTATTCTTTGGGAAGATAACCCCTCAAACAGTTTTCAGGCCTTTTTCACATAAAATAATACATGGAATTGCCCCAGTAAGCAGGGGTTGGCTAAAGAGACATAGCATCAGGTTTCCAACATTAATCATGAACCCTCTTTAATTAAAAACGAGTTTCCTACAGGTTAGTTCTGATAGCATTGGGATTAGAACTTGAAGAAAATTAGCTTGAGGGAAGAGTAGGCCCTGAATTAAGCATTCAAGTTCACTTTTATTCAGTGCTGTCTATGGACAAATCTCCACGCTACAATGTTTTTAGGGAAGAAAACTGTGTTACGGAACAGAAACAATTTCTGATTCTAGGGAACTCAGTCCCTAAATTAGGAGAAGATACATAACTAACTCTAATATGAGATTGAGGGATCAAGACTCTAAGAAAAGTGTGAACCACTTTCCTAGACCTTTGTAGACAAGATGTGAGATTACTTTTCAGAAGGGTCATTTTGAGAGAACTCATGCAGATAATGACTTTTAGGTAGGACTTGGATGGCTGGGTGCCACTCTGAGAGGCACAGATGTGGGAAATCAAGGAACAGCATGAGCAAAGGCTCAGGGTGTGTTTTTTTTAGGAATGACTAGTCATCCAATGTGCCTGAATAGGAATAGATCACTTTGAGTGCTTACTACATGATAGGCAAAATTCTTAGCACTTTATAAATTATCATCTGACAATTTTCAACTGAAGCCCAGAGAAGATACTAATATTAGGTTCACTTTGAAGATAAGGAAACCTAGCTACAGAAGAGTTAAGAAGCTTACTCAAAATCATATAGCTAGATAGCAGTGGAGTCAGGATTCAAGTCTGCATTCATAACTGCAATACTGCTGTGTATACAGTACAGGTTGAAAGGCAAGGTGGGCTGGAATAAAATAGTGGAGGGTCTTCTGTGCCATCCCTAAGTGCTATATTTCATAAGTAAATTACTAAGAGAGGAGAAAAAACAATCCTATTTGTATCTGAAAGGAAAAAAAAAAGTTAAAAAAAAATCTATCATTAGTGATTATTTGGAACAATTTATCATCCAGAGCTCTGCTGTTCAATATGGTAGCCTCTTGCCACACATGGCTATTGAGCATTTGAATATGGTGAGTCCAAATTGAGATGCACCATAGGTATAAAATGCACACCAGATTTCTAGGATTTAGTATAACAAAAAGAATGTATAATATTTTATTAATATTTTTCTGTATTGATACATATTGAAATGGTATTTTGGATATATTGGTTTAAGTACAATATATTTAAAAATTATTTTTCCCTGTTTCTTTTTACCTTTAGTAATGGGGCTATTAGAAAATTGCCTTGCATTATATTTCTGTTGGGCATTGTTGGTCAGAGCAACATAAATTTGTGGTAGATATTATATTAACCATCTTTGATGAAGGGCTTCCTACCACACTGGTTTTCTAACCACATTCTTTTCCTTGATTTCTGGTCATTTGCAAGAAAAATTTTAAGAGGCACCCCCTTTGTAAAGGTTTGAGAGCCCCTAGAATTTCCTTTTTTACTTGCTTCCGACCACAAACGAATGATCGGTGTAATCTCTGGATGAGGAATCAACATTTTACAAGAGCAAAAGGAGGAGGTGCACAAAAATTTCCAATCCCTGGATGGTGTGAAGTGAAAGTGCTTTCAAAGTATCCCACAAGAATGGCACAGGTGGGCATGATGGGTCTGTCTCCTCGTCAAAAGACCCAAGGAGTTGAAAGGAAACTCTTAACTACAACACCAAAATGCCACAAAACCATAGTTATTAATACCAACTAACTAGCATCTCTATCTGTCACCATCTCATCTTAAAAAACTTGTGAAAATACGTAATCCTGATGAGACTTCAACTAGGTATAAATACCAGTAGCAAAAGGAGACACAGTACATTCTTCTGATCATCTGCAGATCAGCTATTAGAAAAGAGAGATCAGCTACGTCCTTGGGACCTCATCAACTTAATACAGGAGCTACAACTACTTCACCTAACTCTCTCCGAAACAATGAAATATACCAGTTATTTCTTAGCTTTTCAGCTATGCGTGATTTTGGGTTCTTCTGGCTCTTACTGCCAGGCCCCATTTTTTAAAGAAATACAAAACCTAAAGGAATATTTTGTAAGTATGACCTTTTAATAATGCTTGTGGTTGAAATGACTGATGTTTAATGTTAACTTGTAATGGTATCTGTGATGGGCTCTCATCTCTAGCCCACAGTCATCTTGAGAAGACTTGGTGTTATTGTGGCTCCTGTTGGCTGGATGTGTTTTTTTGACTAAACGTTCCAGATAGTGCTTTAACTCTCTGCTCAATTTGCTATGGAGACTCAGTGGGGATTCGTGAATCCTCCAAAAGATGGGCATAATGCGGGTATAATTTAGAGCATTGCTAATTTTGTGATGAGAATCCATTTAATTATGATGTCAAGTAGTATGCATACTGAAAAAATGACTAGGTCTTTCTTTCTGATTTCTCAGGCTGCTATGATGGTGACAGTCAAAGGAAGGTCAAGATTAGCATTAACAATGGTCATTTGAAATAACTGATCAATTAAAGAAGATGAGGTCCTTAAAGCTTTGACTTAAAAAAAAATCACTTACAGGTGTTTTTCTCCAAAAAGTGGTTTTCAAATTTTACTGTCCCATCCAGATTGTCTGTGAATTACTCTTGGAGTAGTCATTTGCTGAGATTTTTTTGTAAGAGTTTAATCTGCTTTCTATTTAAAAATTTTTTTCTTCATTTTATGAGTTCCTTAAAATTTTTACTTATGATTAATTAAAATAGTTTTTTGCATTTTAAATATTTTATTATATGTCCAAAATTTAGCTACTATAATTACAGCTGGAGCTATCTTTTAAAGCTGAAATAATATCTTATAGGAGGGCACAGGTAGAGGTTATAAAAACCTGTACCATAGCGGGGCAGTATTTTATAGTGAGATGGCTTTGCTGGGGTTTTTCACTAGACCTAAAAATACTTTCTGTCCCTTACTATAGTTATTTGGGACAACCGAAGTATCATCAGACTTGTTGAGTTCATTTGTGAAGTTATATTAGTAAATAAGAAAGCTAAAATAGCATGATAGTCTTTGGCTGTATCCAACATGATAGCTTTTGAGAAAACATTGTTAGAATTAAACAGAGTGTTGAAAAGAAAATCAGTGAACACTGTCAGCATCCAAGTTCAATAAAACTTGAAGTACAGTTTTAGGGAAATTTATGGACTGATTGTAAACCAATTTTTTCCTGTTTTGTTTTGTTTTCTCAGAATGCAAGTAACCCAGATGTAGCTGGTGGTGGGCCTCTTTTCTTAGAAATTTTGGAGAATTGGAAAGATGTAAGCTGAACATTTCCACTTGGCTAATTTTCCTATTGCTTATTTTCTGATGGATAAATTCACATCAATTTCTCTTTGTGCTTTTTTCTCCCAAGGAGAGTGACAAAAAAATAATTCAGAGCCAAATAGTCTCCTTCTACTTCAAACTCTTTGAAAACTTAAAAGGTAACCAGATCATTCAAAGGAGCATGGATATCATCAAGCAGGACATGTTTCAGAAGTTCTTAAATGGCAGCTCTGAGAAACTGGATGACTTCAAAAAGCTGATTCAAATTCCGGTGAGATGATCTTAATTCTTTTTTTTTTTTTTTTTTTTTTTTGGTTTCATTGCAGAGGCTCTTGCAAAGCACTTCATTCCCAGAAAGTAGAAATTAGCTACTGGGTACAGCTGTTAAAGCTATGAAATGAACCTGTGGCCAAAACCCCTCTTTACCAATTCTGTTTGTGTTTTGGGTGACTTTGCAAAGTCAGTTATGCGAGTCACTTAAATTTGTGATTTGGGAAAATACTGGAATTATGTCTACAGCACAAAGATAGGTGAATGAACAAATCAGTGAGAAAGAAGTAGTGAAGAAGTGGGGGGAGTATTGAAAAGCAGTTCTCCCATTGCCCCTTGTTTGTGTGTTGGAAATTCTCTTGCTTTGAATAGGATGTTGCATGTCTTAATGGAAAGAGCAGTGGGAGGGCGGGGGGAGAAGTGGGAGGGTGGCTCCTAGCTCAGCCACCAAAGAAATGTGTGATCTCAGATGAATCACAGGCCTGGCTGGGGCTGTTTCCTCATCTTAAAAGGAGCCTGTTGGGTTCACTATAATTTCTATGGTCTCCTTTGCTCTAAAATTCTACAATGCCATGGACAGAAAATGAGAATGAGTTAGGAGAAAGGTATGGCCTTTGAGGAGACAAAGGCCCTCCTACAGCCAGACTCTGGTCAACCTCTCAGATTGTGCAGCCCAAGTAGAAGTGAGAGTGTTTGTTTTTAGAAAAGAAAATAGGTAGAATTTATACCTTATGAAAGAACTGTCCTATCAACAAAAGATACTAGAACATCTTGGCTGGAGAAATCCTTAGGCTTCTCAGCTTTATCTTATCAAATTGCCTTGAGTCTTTAAAGTTATGGTTTCTAGAAGGTGAAAAATAACTTTGAAGCATAAAGACGTCACATTTTCCAAAATTTCATCTAAGAGACAAAGGCCTCCAGATTTTTTGGGGGGTGGGGGGGTTGGCTTTGGTATAAATAGGCTTGAATGAGAAGAGGAGGGGTCCCGTTATGACTTGTGCTCTCAGGATTTGTGCCCAGCTCTCCCTATAACTGGGTCTGCCTCTCAGCAATCTCACATAAGCTCCTAGGAACTGAAATAAGTGCTGCTCTTCAAGATTGCTCTAGGCTCCAGTATGTTCGATGGTATGAGAGTGGCTTGGAAAAATTATAAGACCATTACTACTTCCACTGGTAATGTTTTCCGGTGTTCAGCAGATATCCATTGGTTGCAGGCTAGAGAATGAAAAAGCACTTATTCCTAGCCCAGTGCTGCCTCTGGCTTGCTGTTCAGTCCTGGATGAGTCTCTTAGTTTCTTGGTGATGCTTTGAACACTGGAAAGTTCAATTTATCACTTGTAAACACACACCTGGTAGAAACTTTTCTATTCTGCTGTAACTGGGCCTTGAAAAAAAAAACAACTGTTGGTCCCATCCTTCTGGAAGCTCCAAGCCTCCTGCTTCACAATGGGCAGTCCTGAGTGAGCTCTCAACCATTGTCTTTTTTTGCTCAATTGCGAACGTATTTACGGCATGTTATGCCTTTTAGTCCTGTAGCCTAGTCATTCTCCGAAATGCGGCAAGGTGGCTGCAGTGTTTCCAGCTTTAGAAAGACATCTAGTGGCAGAGCAAAGATGAAATTAAATGGTCCTCATTTTATGAAGCATGACTTCACCTAAATGGTCCTATTGGGTAGAGTGAGAAAATAGTTCAATTTGCTGGAATGGAAGGCAGGGTACCGGGAAATTTGCTTTCATTCCTAATTTTAAGTGTTATATACCAGTAATTGATTATTGCCATGTAAATATGATCAGTGTTTATTTTTAATCCCATTATGGAAATGATGAGACTGACCTAATCTGGGGGAAATTAAAAATTAATGATTTTCATCTGACTTGGACTTGGTGTTTACAAAGTACTGAACCTATACCAGTGGTTTTCAAACTTTGGTGGTGCCTGAATCACCTGGTGATGTTAGTAACTACACAATGGCCCAGGCCTAGTCTGAATTCATACACCTGGGTGTCTGAGTTCTTCATTAGGTCTCCAGGTTATTCTTCTACACAACAAAGGTGAGAGCCATTGGCTATAGTAACTCATTTGATACTTATAGCAAAGACTAAGTACAAAGTGATAGAAGTGGTAGAGAGCCTAGAGGTCGTCTAAACAATCTCCTCATCGTTCAGAGGAGAAAACAGAGATTTGGAGAGGTTAAGTGACTGAAGTCACATGTATTGTACACACAGAATTCAAACACACATTTTTTTGTCACTACTTCAGGGCTCTTTCTGCTATATAATTTTCAGAATTCTGTAGTGGTAAATTAAAGGATATGTAATGTGTCCCACCATGTTACAGCACAACTAGCAATTTAATTATAATTTTAGTCTTAATCACTGAAGAAACCAACATTACATATTAAGGTAATATATTGCTAGTGAAAATAATTTATTTTAAAGGAATACTTCTACTTTCTTGGACCATGACAGCAGAATATCCTAATGATTTGTATGCCTGAAATTAATTTTGCTGTTTTCTTTCCCAATAGGTAGATGATCTGCAGATCCAGCGCAAAGCCATAAGTGAACTCATCAGAGTGATGAAGGACCTGTCGCCAAGATCTAATCTCAGAAAGCGGAGGAGAAGTCAGAATCTGTTTCGAGGCCAGAGAGCGTCGAAATAATCCTGCCTGCAATATTTGAATTTTTAAATCTAAATCTATTTATTAATATTTAATATTTTACATTATTTATATGGGGAATATATATTTAGACTTATCAATCAAAGTATTTATAATAGTAACTTTTATGTCATGAAAATGAGTATCTATTAATTTATGTGTTATTTATAATTCCTGTATCCTGTGACTATTTCACTTGACCCTTTTTTTTCTGACTCACTAGGCAAGTCTATGTGATTACAAGGCTTTATCTCAGGGACCAACTAGGCAGCTGACCTAAGCAAGACCCTGTGGGTTGTGCATTCATTTCACTTGATGATATAATGAATGCTGATAAATGAAATGATGCCATCCAGTTGCTGCCTATTTGAGACTATGCCTTCTGAGCCACCGCTATGATGGCATGTCAGACAGCACTTGAGTGTGTCAGGCGATATGACTTGTCCCGTGATAAAAACATAGCATCTCATCTCATGCCTGGTGCTTCAGAATATTGCTGACAATTGTGATTGTACCCAAATGGAAAGTAATATATTTGTTTATCAATATTTAATATATATGAATAAAGTATAATTTCATAACTATTTATGCTGTGTCAGACTTTTTCTAAAGTGGGGACCAGATTAAATGAACCATGGACTAATGAATTAGTATAAGGAGAGTCATTTTTAGCTGTGGAAATATTAGAGTTGGGTTAAGACCCATTAAAATTGGTGTTTCTCTCTGCCGGCGATTTGTTGGTTTCCAGTGTTCCATTTGGTAGCTGTCTGAGTTCTGTCTCCAAAATATGGATGTAACTATGTAGCCATTTACTTCAGAGCTTCTTCTGTGGAAAGTGGTCCAAATTGTTTAGCTTGGCACACAAAGGTTTATTTCCCTTTCTCCCTCAACTCCCCATGGCATCCTTCATCTTTGTATCCCCTTTGTCCTCTGGCCACTTTGGGCAAACACCATTTGGTATGGAATAGTAAGTGGGAACTCTAGGGAGAGAGGCTTGGATTGGAATCTTGGTCCTGCCATTACAAGTAGTGTGACCCTCATATTCTCTAAGCTTCAGTTTCCTCATCTGATAAAGAATTGTGTGCCTTCCTCATAATATTGTGGTGAGAGTTTATTCTTTCACTCAAGAAATACTTACTGCAGCACCTACCATGTGCCTGGTGCTGTTCCAGGCACTTGAGATACATTTGTGAACGAAACAAACAAGGATCCCTGCCCTTGAGGAATTTAGAATTTAGCAAAGGGGAGACAGATAATAAACGAAATACATAATATGTTAGTAAATTGCATGGTATGTTAGAAGGTGATTGGTGCTATGGGAAAAAGGTAAAAAGGAATGAGGGAACTGGGAAAACTACAGGTGGGACAAAGCAAATGGGCTAGAGGTTTAAATGGAGTAATTATAATTGGCTTCATTGAGGAGATAACAATTGAGGAAGCACTTGTAAGAGCTAAGAGAGGATTCTAGGCAAAGGGAACATTTTTGCAAAGGCTCTAAAATGGAAACTTGCCTTGAATGGTAAAAGAAAAGCCAGCACTCCAGTGTGGTTGGAGCAAAATGAGTCAAGAACATCTCTAATTTTTTAGCTGAGCAACTAAAAAGATGAAGTTGTCATCACCTGAGATGGGGAAACTGGAGGTAGCAGGTTTTGGGTGAAAAACCAGAAATTCAATTTTAAAGGTTAAGTTTAAGGAGTCCATTAGATTTCAAAGTGGAGATGCTGAGTAGGCTATTGGGTATATCAGTCTGGCGTTGAGAGAGAACTCTGGACTGTTGATGTAAATTTAGGAGTTGAAGGTAGAGCAGGTATTTAAAGACCTAATACCAGCTGAACTTATGAAGGTCATGAGTTTATATAATGAAGAGAAGGAAAGCAAAGTATTGAGTCTTAAGGCACACTATCTTTAAGAGGCTGGGGAGAGACCAACTAAAGAGACTGAAAAGAAATGGCCAGTGAAATAAAAGGACAACCTAAAAAATGAGATGTCTTAAAAGCCAAGTGAAGAAAACATTTCAGGAATAAACTGTATTAAATGCAGTTAAGTCTGGTCAAATGAGGACTGAGAACTGAACACTGGATTTAGGAACATGGAAACCATTGCAGACCTTGGACAAGAGAAATTCAGTTGGAGGGTGGGGTAAAAGCCTGATTAGAATGGGATTAAGAGAGACATTGGAGACAATAAACATGGATAACTCTTTTTAGAAGTTTTTTTTTTTTTTTTGCAAAGGAGAACAAAGAAAGGGGTAGATGTCAGGATATGACATCAAAAGAAGTTTTAAATTTTTTTAGTTGTTGCTTTTAAGATGGGAGAAGTAGCATGTTTACCTATTAGTAGAAATGATCTAAGAGTAAAACAATACATGATATAGGAGAGAGAGGAAAGAACTTCAGAGTACTTCCATGAGTAAGAAAGAGAGATGAACTGAGGACACAGAGGAACTGGCTTTAGGCAGGTGCACAAAAAATTTATCTTTGTTAACAGGTAGGAAGGTAGACTATGTGGGTTCTGGTGCTGGTAGCTGAGTAAATGTGGTGGTGAGAACTTTGGGAAATTTTAACTGGTTGTTTAAAGTTTTCCCAGTGAAATAGAAAGCTGAGAGTGAGGTTCAGGGAGTGTTGGAGGCTTGTGAGAAGCAGAAGAATGGATGGATCAGGAGAGTGCAATGTAGCTTACCAGGCAACTTTAAGGGCCCACTTGAAGTCCAAGGTCATGAAATTATGGAACACCAGTTGGTGTAGTTGAGTGTTTGTCTCTATCCACATTGAGTTGTGGGTGAAAATATAGAGAGAAGAGACAGAAAGTTACATTTAGCAGACTTTGATTTGGCCAAGTAAGTAGGATAGGGAGAATGAGGACAAGGAAGTCATGGGGATACACAAGGGTGTACTCATGATGGTTCATGAACCGGTAATGAACTCTAAGCTGGTTAAGAAGGGGAAAGACACAACGGTGTCCAGCCTTCAGAAAGTAGTCACTCAGAGGAATTTCACGGTGAACGGACTACTACAGCTCCCGAGGTTACTGCGCCTCAAACCGAGGCCGCAGACGGTGCTGAAAGCGCCCCAGTGCCCATCCTGCCACTCCCTGCTGAGGACCGACTGGGCCTCAGGCCTCTGCTGGAGTCAGGACTGCAGCTCCCACTGCTCAGGCCTCTGAACGGGCTTCCGGGAAGATGGCGGAAGAGTAAGACGCGGAGATCACCTTCCTCCCCACAGACACACCAGAAATACCTCTACACGTGGAACAACTCCTTCAGAACACCTACTGAACGCTGGCAGAAGACCTCAGACCTTCCAAAAGGCAAGAAACCCCCCACGTACCTGGGTAGGGCAAAAGAAAAAAGAATAAACAGAGACAACAGGATAGGGACGGGACCTGCACCAGTGGAAGGGAGCTGTGAAGGAGGAAAGGTGTCCACACACTAGGAAACCCCTTCGCGGGCGGAGACGGCGGGTGGCGGAGGGGGAAAGCTTCAGCGGAGGACAGCACAGCAACAGGGGTGCAGGGGGCAAAGCGGAGAGATTCCCGCACAGAGGATCAGAGCCGACCAGCACTCACCAGCCCGAGAGGCTTGTCTGCTCACCCGCCGGGGCAGGAGGGGCTGGGAGCTGAGACTCGGGCTTCGGTCGGATCGCAGGGAGGGGGCTGGGGTTGGCGGCATGAACACAGCCTGCAGGGGGTTAGTGCGCCGCGGCTGGCCGGGAGGGAGTACGGGGAAAAGTCTGGACCTGCCGAAGAGGCAAGAGACTTTTTGTTCCCTCGTTGTTTCCTGGTGCTTGAGGAGAGGGGATTAAGAGCACTGCTTAGATGCTCCAGTGTTGTGAGTCTGGGACTTCTCATGATCACTAACATAAACATGGATAATGGATATAATGCGATTAATTCTACTGGCTTTGGGGTATATAGTGGGGGCACAGTTGTGAGTGTCAAGGGCAGAAAGGGTTAGTTGTCTGAGGCTTCCATCTCAACTACTTTATTTAATGCTCCCACAGCAATACTGTTAAGTGAAATAGTTTATGTAAAAGCATCGGTTTAGTCCTTGACAACAATCAGAGGTCATTATTTTGATTGTTGGGTAGTAGCTGAATACCAGTGGGTGAGACTCGATCCCCATTTCCTGAGCTGCTTCTTCCAGTCTAAAGTTTTTATCAATCATTTCCAACAAAGTCAGGCTTCCCCATAAAAAAAAAAAAAAAAATCATTGTACAGCTACTAAAAAGAATGTCTTTCCTTTTTAGTTTTATTGCCTTCTTTTATTTTTCACTAAAATTTTATGTTAGCCATTATTAAATAGTTATACTGAATAGATAGTTGGTTGAAAGAATTGGGGAGGATTAGCAGCCGCATAGCACAGGGAGATCAGCTCGGTGCTTTGTGACCCTCTGGAAGGGTGGGATAGGGAGGGTGGGAGGGAGGGAGACGCAAGAGCGAAGAGATATGGGAACATATGTATATGTATAACTGATTCACTTTGTTATAAGTAGAAACTAACACACCATTGTAAAGCAATTATACTCCAATAAAGATGTAAAAAAAATAAAAAGAATTGGGGAGGATTGAGGTAATCTTGGCCTGTCTGGAATTCAATCGGCATCTGAATGCTTATAGAGAAGGAAAATATCTTCTCTTTTTTAAAGGCAGCATTATTTATTATATATATTTTTAATTTATTTATTTTTGGTTGCGTTGGGTCCTCGTTGCTGCACGCGGGCTTTCTCTCGTTGTGGTGAGCGGGCGCTGCTCTTCATTGTGGTGCGTGGGCTTCTCATTGCGGTGGCTTCTCTTGTTGCAGAGCACAGGCTCTAGGCGCTCGGGCTTCAGTAGTTGCAGCAAGCAGGCTCTAGCGCGCAGGCTCAGTAGCTGTGGCGCACAGGCTTAGTTGCTCTGTGGCATCTTCTCAGACCAGGGCTCGAACCCCGGTCCTTGGCCTTGGCAGGTGGATTCTTAACCACTGTGCCACCAGGGAAGTCCCGAAAAATATCTTTTTTCTCTATCATTTTAAACTCTTGACTGGGATCCCGTAACAAAAGACAGATTAACAAGAGAAAAGCATACGTTTATTTAAATTATATGTGACACAGGGACCTTCAAAGGAAAATAAAGACCTGAAGAAGCAGTAAAACCTGAGTGTTTTTATGCTAGATTTGGTGAAGGATGGAAAAGTGTAGTAAATGGTGGGACGCTTAGCAAGGCCTGCTGCTGTTCAGATTCCCCTCTGAGTTCCTTGTCATCAAAGACTAGAATGCTCCTTTCCTCTGGTTATGTGACCTGCTTCAGGAGAAGGTCAGAAAGTCTTTTCTGCAAATGCTTTTTCTCAAATTCCTTCAGCGTGAAATATTCAATACATCAAGGTGGCATATTTTGGGGTATCATGTCCTGAACCCTGTCGGGCTCACAGGAGAAAATACAAAGGCAAGAGTTTCTTATCTTGCTCTTTACCTAGAATGAGAGTCTGGCAACCCCATGACAAGGCTTCTTTTGGGCAGATGGTGATGAAAAATCAAAGGCGAAAGTGCCATTATGATCAGAGCTGCAGATGTAAAGCCACATCAGAGAACCATTGACATCCTGGGTATGACCACCCTCAGGGATGTGTAATAGGTTGGTGTAAAGTAATACTAATGAGTAACCAGTGAACATGTGCTATGGTTAAGAGCTCTTCTTCAGGATTCAGGTAGACCTAGATTTCATTACCTGCAAAACTTTAGGAATGTTATTGACTATCTTCAAGCCTCTTTTCTTTCATCTGTAAAATGGGAACTGTAAGGTCATCGTGAGGGTTACATTTTAAAAAATGCATGTAAAATGCTTGGAAGAGAGAGAAAATGCTTTGTCAAGAGTAACTATTATTATTAATGCTATTTTCATTGAATAAATCAATGAATCATTGTTAGTAGCTTTCTCACCATGACGAGTTCTCTTTAGTTTTTCTTGATCTGAAGAATCTTCCCCTTCTAGGAGAATAGGAAGAGAGAGCAAGTAGCAAAGGAAGTCAGTCAGAAGCCATTGACTTTACTTTGTTCTAATTGTGTTTTCATTGGCATCATACATCATTACTTAGGCTAATATGTAAGTTTTGTGAGGTTTCATGTCTCGGGGTCATCAGGGAAACATGAAATTTGGAACTGAGGTGTACAGGGCTTGTAAAACTGACTTAACTTCGGGGATTGAGGTCAGGAAGGTACAGAGCATTCTGGAAGTCATTGAGAGGTTGTGACATGGCAGTTTTGAAGAGGGAGGGGAGGGAGCATCTAGAATGTAATTCAAACCCTAGGGACAGGTGTGGCAAGCATGATTTTCAGAGATCTGTCCACAAAAGCCTGGATTCCCACTGGTGAGCTGGGTCTCCATGGCAGCATCTTGTCCTCAGCAGGAAGCTGGCAGGAGGGTGCTGATCAGGTTGTCTGGTCAACTGCACTGGCACAACTTGGAAAGATGAAGGGGCAGGAGTCTTGGGGCTTGAAAGGTCAAAAGCGTGTCAGAATCCATCTGTTGCATCAGATCCCTGCTAAGCCGCTGTGGATATAAAACGATATGAATATTACGTCCTGCCTATGTCAGTATTGGTCAGACCCCAAGGTATGGACAGGCTGAGACTGAAACCACAGAGAGCTGGGAAAGGCCAAGATAGGGACCTGACAGCCCACATTAGATGGGAAAAGAAAAATGAATCATGAAGAGCTTTATCAGAAATTCAATGGCCATGAATGGGATTAAAAACTCTATTTAACTGAGGTTATGGCTCTTCTTAGATACTTCCTTTTCAGAAAAACCAAGTTATTTTGAAGATCTGACACTGTCACTCATGAGTTGTGTGACCTTGACTAACTCAAAAGGTATTGGGTGGATCAAGTGACACATTGTTTGTGATTGTCAGTTACAAATTTATATGGAAATGTGAGAAAGTATTGTTAGGGGAAACACTGACTGAAACTGCCCGCCCTGGCCAGACACTATTGTAACCACTTGCATGAGTTATCTTAACAACAGGAGGTCCTGGTGAGGAACCCAGGACTAACAAACCACCACCAACCGGAAGAATTCGGGAGAGGTCAAAAGGAGACGTCAGTCCTTATGTCCTCCCAGAATCTTTCTCGCTGGAATCCATCATGGCTGAGTGATGTGCATGCCACCAGGAAGGACCCTGAGTCAAAATGATTGGCCAGAGACAACCTGGAAACTAATCCCATCACCATAAAACCCAAGACGGCGAGCCACATGGCAGAGCAGTCCTCCTGGGTTCCCTTACCCTGCTGCTCTCCAACGGGGTGCCCCTTCCCAATAAAATCTCTTGCTTTGTCAGCTTGTGTGTCTCCTTGGGACAATTCATTTCCAAGTGTTAGGCAAAAGCCCACTCTCAGGGCCTGGAAGGGGTCCCCCTTCCTGCAACAGTATAATGCTAACACAATTCTTTCCTGGGAGGAACTTTGTAATATTCTGGATGCAAAGATTAATGAACTGCATGAAATGAGGAAATATAGCCTATTTTTTGATTCCTTGAGTTTCTTTGGGGCTTAAAGGATCAACTAAATTCTAATTTCTTGTATTTCTTTAAAACTTGTCAGCTCTTACTCATAAAACTTACCTTAAGAAAGACAATTCGGGATTTCCCTGGTGGCCCAGTGGTAAAGAATCTGCCTTGCAATGCAGGGGACACAGGTTAAATCCTGGGTCAGGGAACTAAGATCCCACATGCTGAGGGGCAGCTAAGCCTGCGCTCCACAATTGCTGAGCTCGCGGGCCTCCACTAGAGCCCATGAGCCACAAACTACAGAGCCCACCCACCCTGGAACCCACGCGCCACAAGTAAACAGGAAATACCCACATGCCACAACTACAGAGAAACCTGCATGCAGCAACGAAGATCCCGCATGCTGCAACTAAGACCCGATGCAGCCCAAAATAAATAAATTTTAAAAAAAAAGAAGAAAGGCAAGTTCATTTTAAGAATGTGTAGTGGAATTGTCTTGAATCTTTAACTCATTTGTTTGACCTTGGAGTTCCCTCCCATTAAAATAGACTTTCTGTGTTTGTTGTTAGAGAAAAGTGATGTAACAGTGGAAAATGGAGAGAGGACTTTCAAGATGGCGGAGGAGTAAGATGTGGAGATCACCTTCCTCCCCACAGATACATCAAAAATACATCTACATGTGGAACAACTCCTTCAGAACACCTACTGAACACTGGCAGAAGACCTCAGACTTCCCAAAAGGCAAGAAACTCCCCATGTAGCTGGGTAGGGCAAAAGGAAAAAGAAAAAACAGAGACAAAAGAATAGGGACGGGAACTGCACCAGTGGGAGGGAGCTGTGAAGGAGGAAATGTTTCCACACACTAGGAAGCCCCTTCACTGGCAGAGACGGGGTGTGGGCAGGAGGGAGTCTTCGGAGCCATGGAGGAGAGTGCAGCAACAGGGGTGCGGAGGGCAAAGTGGAGGGATTCCTGCATAGTGGATTGGTGCCAACTAGTACTCGCCAGCCTGAGAGGCTTGTCTGCTCACCTGCCGGGACGGGTGGGAGCTGGGAGCTGAGGCTGGGGCTTCAGATGTTAGATACCAGGGAGAGGACTGGGGTTGGCTGCTTGAACATAGCCTGAAGGGGGCTAGTGCGCCACAGCTAGCCAGGAGGGAGTCTGGGAAAAAGTCTGGACTTGCCTAAGAATCAAGAGACCATTGTTTTGGGGTGTGTGAGGAGAGGGGATTTAGAGCACCGCCTAAATGAGCTCCAGAGACGGGCGCGAGCCACAGCTATCAGCACAGACAACAGAGAAGGGCATGAAACACTAAGGCTGCTGCTGCAGCGACCAAGAAGCCTGTGCGCAAGCACAGGTCACTATCCACACGTCCCCTACCAGGAGCCTGTGCAGCCTGCCACTTCCAGGGTCCCGTGATCCAGGGACAACTTCCTTGGTAGAACACATGGCATGCCTCAGGCTGTTGCAACATCACGCTGGCCTCTGCCACTGCAGGCTCGCCCCGCATTCTGTACCCCTCCCTCCGCCCAGCCTGAGTGAGCCAGAGTCCCTTAATCAGTTGCTCCTTTAACCCCCTCCTGTCTGGGCGAAGAACAGATGCTAGAGGGCGACCTACTTGCAGAGGCACGCCAAATGAAAAGCTGAACCCCAGGAGCTGTGCAAACAAAGAAGAGAAAGGGAAATTTCTCCCAGCAGCCTCAGGAGCAGCAGATTAAATCTCCACAATCAACTTGATGCACCCTGCATCTGTGGAATACCTGAATAGACAATGAATCATCCCAAAATTGAGGCAGTGGACTTTGGGAGCAACTGTAGACTTGGGGTTTACTGTATGCGACTGACTAGTTTCTGATTTTTATGTTTATCTTATTAAAGTTTTTAGCACTTGTTATCATTGGTGGATTTGTTTATTGGTTTGGTTGCTTTTTCCTTTTTTAAAATTACTTATTACATTTAAAATTGTTTGTTTGTTTGTTTGTTTTGCGGTACGCAGGCCTCTCACTGTTGTGGCCTCTCCCGTTGCGGAGCACAGGCTCTGGATGCACAGGCTCAGCAGCCATGGCTCACGGGCCCAGCCGCTCCGTGGCATGTGGGATCTTCCCGGACTGGGGCACGAACCCGCGTCCCCTGCATCGGCAGGCAGACTCTCAACCACTGCGCCACCAGGGAAGCCCCTGAATTTTTTTTAATAATATATGTTTTATAACTTTTTGATTTAATTTAATTTAATTTAATTTTTTTTCTTGTCTCTTTTTTTCTCCCTTTTCTTCTGAGCCATGTGGCTGACAGTGTCCTGGTCCTCTGGCCGGGTGTCAGGCCTGAGCCTCTGAGAGGGGAGAGCCGAGTTCAGGACATTAGACCACTAGAGACGTCCAGGCCCCATGTAATAGTCAGCAAGATCTCTTGCAGAGATCTCCGTCTCAACACTAAGACCCAGCTCCACTCAACGACCAGCAAGCTCCAGTACTGGACACCCCATGCCAAACAACTAGTAAGACAGGAACACAACCCCACCCATTAGCAGAGAGGCACCTAAAATCATAATAAGTTCACAGACACCACAAAACACACCACTGGATGCAGTCCTGCCCACCAGAAAGACAAGATCCAGCATCATCCATCAGAACACAGGCACCAGTCCCCTCCACCAGGAAGCCTACACAACCCACTGAACCAACCTCACCCACTGGGGGCAGACACCAAAAACAACAGGAGCTAAAAACCTGAAGCCTGAGAGAAGGAGACCCCAAGCACAGTAAGTTAAGCAAGCTGAGAAGAAAGAGAAATACACAGCAGATGAAGGAGTGAAGCAAAAACCCACCAGACCAAACAAATGAAGAGGAAATAGGCAGTCTACCTGAAAAAGAATTCAGAGTAATGATAGTAAAGATGATCCAAAATCTTGGAAAAAGAATGGAGAAAATACAAGAAACGTTTAACAAGGACCTAAAGAACTAAAGATGAAACAAACAAGGATGAACAACACAATAAATGAAATAAAAAATTCTCTAGAAGGAATCAATAGCAGAATAACTGAGTCAGAAGAATGGATAAGTGACCTGGCAGATAAAACAGTGGAAATAATTACCACAGAGCAGAATAAAGAAAAAAGAATGAAAAAAATTGAGGACAGGCTCAGAGACCTCTGGGACAATATTAAACGTACCAACATTTGAATTATAAGGGTCCCAGAAGAAAAGAAAAAGAAAGGGACTGAGAAAATATTTGAAGAGATTATAGTTGAAAACTTCCCTAATATGGGAAAGGAAATAGTCAATCAAGTCCAGGAAGCACAGAGAGTCCCATACAGGATAAATCCAAGGAGAAACATGTCAAGACACATATTAATCAAACTATCAAAAATTAAACACAAAGAAAAAATATTAAAAGCAACAAGGGAAAAACAAAAAATAACATACAAGGGAATCCCCATAAGGTTAACAGCTGATCTTTCAGCAGAAACTCTGCAAGCTAGAAGGGAGTGGCAAGACATATTTAAAGTGATGAAAGGGGAAAACCTACAACCAAGATTATTCTACCCAGCAAGGATCTCATTCAGATTCAACAGAGAAATTAAAATCTTTACAGACAAGCAAAAGCTAAGAGAATTCAGCACCACCAAGCCAGCTTTAGAACAAATGCTAAAGGAACTTCTCTAGGCAGGAAACACAAGAGAAGGAAAAGACCTACAACAACAAACCCAAAACAATTACGAAAATGGTAATAGGAACATACACGTTGATAACTACATGTAAATGGATTAAATGCTCCAACCAAAAGACATAGACTGGCTGAATGGATACAAAAACAAGACCCGTATATATGCTGTCTACAAGAGACCTACTTCAGACCTAGGGGCACATACAGACTGAAAGTGAGGCAATGAGAAAGATATTCTATGCAAATGGAAATCAAAAGAAAGCTGGAGTAGCAAGTCTCATATCAGACAAAACAGACTTTAAAATAAAGACTACTACAAGAGACAAAGAAGGGCACTACATAATGATCAAGGGATCAATCCAAGAAGAAGATATAACAATTGTAAATATTTATGCACCCAACATAGATTATCTCAATATATAAGGCAAATCCTAACAGCCATAAAAGGGGATATTGACAGTAAAATAGTAATAGCAAGAGACTTTAACACCCCACTTTCACCAATGGACAGATCATCCAAAATGAAAATAAATAAGGACACAAAAGCTTCAAATGACACATTAGACAAGATGGACTTAACTGATGTTTATAGGACATTCCATCCAAAAACAACAGAATACACTTTCTTCTCAAGTGCTTATGGAACATTCTCCAGGATAAACCATATCTTTGGTCACAAATCAAGCCTTGGTAAATTTAAGAAAATTGAAATACTATCAAGTATCTTTTCCGACCACAATGCTATGAGACTAGATATCAACTGCAGGAAAGAAATACTGTAAAAAATACAAATACATGGAGGCTAAACAATGCACTACTAAATAACCAAGAGATCACTGAAGAAATCAAAGAGGATATCAAAAAATACCTAGAGACAAATGACAATGAAAACACAATGATCCAAAACCTATTGGATGCAGCAAAAGTAGTTCTAAGAGGGAAGTTTATAGCTATACAAGCCTACCTCAAGAAACAAGAAAAATCTCAAATAAACAATCTAATGTTACACCTAAAGGAACTAGAGAAAGAGGAACGCACAAAACCCAAAGTTAGCAGAAGGAAAGAAATCATAAAGATCAGAACAGAAATAAATGAAATAGAAACAAAGAAAACAATAGCAGAGATCAATAAAACTAAAAAGTGGTTCTTGGAGAAGATAAACAAAATTGATAAACCATTAGCCAGACTCATCAAAAAAAAAGGGAGAAGACTCAAATCAACAGAATTAGAAATGAAAAAGGAGAAGTAACAACTGACACTGCAGAAATACAAAGGATCATGAGAGATTACTACAAGCAACTATATGCCAATAAAATGGACAACCTGGAAGAAATGGACAAATTCTTAGAAATGCACAACCTTCTGAGACTGAACCAGGAAGAAATAGAAAATATAAACAGACCAATCAAAAGCACTGAAATTGAAACTGTGATTAAAAATGTTCCAACAAACAAAACCCAGGACCAGATGGCTTCACATGTGAATTCTATCAAACATTTAGAGAAGAGCTAACACCTATCCTTCTCAAACTCTTCCAAAATATAGCAGAGAGAGGAACACTCCCAAACTCATTCTATGAGGCCACCATCACCCTGATACCAAAACCAAAGATGTCACAAAAAAAGAAAACTACAGGCCAATATCAACGATGAACATAGAAGCAAAAATCCTCAACAAAATACTAGCAAACAGAATCCAACAGCACATTAAAAGGATCATACACCATGATCAAGTGGGGTTTATCCAAGGAATGCAAGGATTCTTCAATATACACAAATCAATCAATGTGTTACACCATATTAACAAATTGAAGGATAAAACCCATATGATCATCTCAATAGATGCAGAAAAAGCTTTTGACAAAATTCAACACCGATTTATGAAAAGAACCCTCCAGAAAATAGGCATAGAGGGAGCTTACCTCAATATAATAAAGGCCATATATGACAATCCAACAGCCAACACCATTTTCAATGGTGAAAAACTGAAACCATTTCCACTAAGATCAGGAACAAGACAAGGTTGTCCACTCTCACCACTCTTATTCAACATAGTTTTGGAAGTCTTAGCCACAGCAATCAGAGAAGAAAAAGAAATAAAGGGAATCAAAATCAGAAAAGAAGAAGTAAAACTGTCACAATTGCAGATGACATGATACTATACATAGAGAATCCCAAAGATGCTACCAGAAAACTACTAGAGCTAATCAATGAATTTGGTAAAGTAGCAGGATACAAAATTAATGCACAGAAATCTCTGGCATTCCTATACACTAATGATGAAAAATCTGAAAGAGAAATAAAGGAAACTCTGCCATTTGCCATTGCAACAGAAAAGAATAAAATATCTAGGAATAAACCTACCTAAGGAGACAAAAGACCTGTATGCAGAAAACTGTAAGACACTGATGAAAGAAATTAAAGGTGATACAAACAGATGGAGAGATATACCATGTTCTTGGATTGGAAGAATCAATACTGTGAAAATGAATATACTACCGAAAGCAATCTACAGATTTAATGCAATCCCTATCAAACTACGAATGGCATTTTTCACAGAACTAGAACAAAAAAGTTCACAAGTTGTTTGGAAACACAAAAGACCCTGAATAGCCAAAGCAATCTTGAGAAAGAAAAATGGAGCTGGAGGAATCAGGCCCCCTGACTTCAGACTATACTACAAAGCTACAGTAAACAAGGCAGTATGGTACTGGCACCAAAACAGAAATATAGATCAATGGAACAGGATAGAAAGCCCAGAGATAAACCTGTGCACATATGGTCACCTTATCTTTGATAAAGGGGGCAAGAATAGACAATGGAGAAAAGACAGCCTCTTCAATAAGTGGTGCTGGGAAAACTAGACAGCTACATGTAAAAGAATGAAATTAGAACACTCCCTAACAGCATACACAAAAATAAACTCAAAATGGATTAAAGACCTAAATGTAAGGCCAGACACTATAAAACCCTTAGAGAAAAACGTAGGCAGAACACTCCATGACATAAATCACAGCAAGATCCTTTTGGACCCACCTCTTAGAGAAATGGAAATAAAAACAAAAATAAACAAATGGGACCTAATGAAACTTAAAATCTTTTGCACAGCAAAAGAAACCATAAACTAGACGAAAAGACAACCCTCAGAATGGGAGAAAATATTTGCAGATGAAGCAGCTGATGAAGGATTAATCTCCAAAATATACAAGCAGCACATGCAGCTCAATATCCAAAAAACAAACAACCCAATCCAAAAATGAGCAGAAGACCTAAAGAGACATTTCTCCAAAGAAGATATACAGACTGCCAACAAACACATGAAAGGATGCTCAACATCACTAATCATTAGAGAAATGCAAATCAAAACTACAATGAGGTGTCACTTCACACTGATCCGAATGGTCAGTCAAATCATCAAAAAAATCTATAAACAATAAATGCTGGAGAGGGTGTGGAGAAAAGGGAACCCTCTTGCACTGTTGGTGGGAAAGTAAATTGATACAGCCACTATGGAGAACAGTATGGAAGTTCCTTAAAAAATTAAAAAGAGAACTACAATTAGACCCCTCAATCCCACCACTGGGCATATACCCTGAGAAAACCATAATTCAAAAAGAGTCATGTACCACAATGTTCATTGCAGCACTATTTACAATAGCCAGGACATGGAATCAACCTAAGTGTCCATAGACAGATGAAGGGATAAAGAAGATATAGCACATATATACAATGGAATATTACTCAGCCATAAAGAGAAACGAAATTAAGTTATTTTTATTGAGGTGGGTGGACCTCGCGTCTGTCATACAGAGTGAAGTAAGTCAGAAAGAGAAAAATAAATACCGTATGCTAACACATGTATATGGAATCTAAAAAAAAAAATGGTTCTGATGAACCTAGGGTCAGGACAGGAATAAAAACACAGACATAGAGAATGGACTTGAGGACACAGGGAGGGGGAAGGGTAAGCTGGGACGAAGTGAGAGGGTGACATGGACATATATACACTACCAAATGTAAAATAGATAGCTAGTGGGAAGCAGCCACATAGCACAGGGAGATCAGCTTGGTGCTTTATGTCCACCTAGAGGGGTGGGATAGGGAGGGTGGGAGGGAGATGCAATAGGGAGGGGATATGGGGATATATGTATATGTATAGCTGATTCACTTTGTTATACAGCAGAAACTAACACAACATTGTAAAGCAATTATACTCCAATAAAGTTGTTAAAAAAAAAAGGAACAATGGAAAATGGAGAAAAAAACAGTCTCCCCTTGAGTTTCAAAAGCCTAGGATGTTAAAAAATACAAAAGATTTATGAGGTAGACAAATAATTTGAGTGAGAAACATCACGAGCTAGAGGAGCAAGGCTCATCCCAACAGTGAGACCCATAAGAAACTCACTTGTCTAAAAGGTATAGGGAGAACTAGAAATAAGGTGATGAGGGAGAATCTGAAAGAATCATGTGGCCCTGAATGGAGTCTCTATCTATAGGTCAGCCCGCTTCTTCTTGAGCAAACCATACATCACCTTGACTCACACAAACAGCATTTTTCTAAAGGATATTTTCTTTGATTTTCACAAAATATTCTGGGAAACCAACTCTACTTCAAACTAGAAAAATCCGTTGATATTCCACCAAGCACTAGAATATGACTTTGCTTTTTATTTTTCTGTTTATATTTTAACAAACACGGTTGACATTCTTCTTATTTGTTGTCACAGTGACAGCTGAAGAGTAGTACAATGAATGCAAGCAGGCAAGAATCAGAATAAAGCACTTGCTCTTTAACCATGAGAAAAATGATATTAATGATGAATGAAAAATGAAAAATAATTTCTGTATGTTCATGTAACTTACACATACTGCTGTGGGTACATCAAAACCTTTATTAGTACAGATAGAAAAAAAGAATAGCAACAACAGCAAAATGGATAGAAATTTGACCATTCTTACGCCTAGAAGAAGCTTTTGTGGGCTGGAGTACGTTTTTGATAGAATCCAACAGCAATTTGTAAGTCTGTCTCTTGTCGTCCATACTGCCTGGGGACACCCACCAGCAGATGCTTAAAGTCATCATTATTATTTGCCCATCATTAGCTTTAAGAAGGTGAGCTTGCTGCTCTCTAGGAAGTACGGGTTATTAGCATATTCACTGGGGCTGGGCTACCTCGGAATCCAAGCGTTTCACTTTAGAGTCATTCCGAATATGTTAATCCTCTTTGCTGCTCAGGGGTTCTGAGGACTTTGCCTAGACAACCGGAAATCCTTCTGAGAATTCAGGCATCCATTGGTGAGCTAATAGAGACCTAGCACATAAACGATCTATAACTTTAGGCCTTCAGGTTCAGGGAAAATGAGCCGATATTGTATAGTATGGAAACTTTTAAAAATGCTAAACAAATATAAGAGAGCAGGTAGTGTTACATGGATGTGTGGGTGGTCCTACTTTATCTCAGTTTGGTGAAGTAAGAGTTGTCTTTAGCTTTGAAGAGCAGATGGTGTAAAATAAACAAAGACGTCTCAGCAGAATAGACTTCAAACGTGGGGAAGTGAAGTCAGCTGATTCAAGGGAAAAGCATACTCATTTATCTCTAAGGTAAAGGTGCCTAGTCCACTTCACACCTCATGGGAGTGTGAGAAGAGGACCAATCAGTTAAATCGGAGTTTTCTAATCGCTGATATGGCAATTGCCCAGTTCAATTTAATTGCAATGTTTGATCATTAAGATACACGTGGCTGAGCAGATTCCATTTTTATTTCTCTTTTTCAAGCTTATGTAGTTTTACAACACTTGTACTTGACCATAGGGGTTAATCAGACACCTTGACACCGTGCTACTTCCCCAAACCCAGGAAACAGGAAAATTTTTCCATTGTAAGCCACTCAAAGACCACAGTTATTTCCTGGTTAAACCAAATAAGAACTCAGTATTTGTCCTAATACATATGCTCTCATGAAAACAATTTACCTTCAGGTCTATTGCTTATTCAACCCTTAAATCCTACCATTCTCAGAGAAAAGAAAGCTTACTAAGGCTTACCCTATTTATTCACCTATACATGCAATACAGAAAACAGAAATGTTTTAAATTGGTGGGGAAAAATAAATGAATCTTTTGTGTCTCAGAAGATTTTACTTTGTGATTTGAAAAGAAATGGGAAGTACAAAGAATGTTCCTGGAGCTTCACAAAAGTGTACTCAGTGGATCCCAATAGGGTAATTGTTCAAAATTACCTTAACATGGTTGTGAGATTTGTATGAACTTTCACAGAATTTTATCAGGTTTTACCAAGAGTATTTCTTTCCATTTGGAAATAACATGTCAAATACATCTCAGTTTTTAAAATCTTTTTTTAACATCTTTATTGGAGTATAATTGCTTACAATGGTGTGTTTCTGCTTTATAAAAAAGTGAATCAGTTATACATATACACATGTTCCCATATCTCTTCCCTCTTGCATAAAACCTTTTTGAAAGAAAATTATGAGTAATTAATCTTTGAGCCTTTCTAGGAGCTTTCTGGTGTCCAAAATGATTTCTCACTACCTTAGGTGGTGAATCGTCTTTGATGCTATAACAAAGGTCTCTAGAGAGGGTCTTCACATGCCCCGTGGGTATGTGAACAAGCCAAAGGAATTGAAAGAGGAATACTGTCTGTATAAGTTGAAACAGAATGATCAAGTCTCGGGATAGAGAGTTTCAAGCAATTAGGAAGGATAAGCCTGTCAATTAGCCTCCAGAATAGTTTGTCAGATGGAAATAAGAGTACCTACAGGGTCATTGCATAAATTAAGAAAGAAAATGTAAGTTGCGTGGGACATGGGGCAATTCTTCATTGCACAGAATTGTCTCATGTATTACAGGACTTCTAACATCCTTGGCCTCTACACTCGTGAAATTCAAGTAGAATCTCTGGAATCATTGTGACAGAGTTGCTGTCACATTTACATTTCCAAAATTAAGTTAGTGGAGACAAGTGGGTACCACTCATTTAGCCCTAGGAACATTGAACTAATTGAATTTTAAAGAGCCTTCCAGGTCTGTGCATGTATGAAACATACTTTGCATCCTTGCCTTTCTCTTCTTTCAAATCAATGATATATGATTAATCCTCCAATGGGTTTGGCAAGACCATTACAAATATTTTCAGTTTGTTTATTTATTTATTTTTATTTTTATTTTTTTGCAGTACGCGGGTCTCTCACTGTTGTGGCCTCTCCCGTCGCGGAGCACAGACTCCGGACGCGCAGGCTCAGCAGCCATGGCTCACGGGCCCAGCTGCTCCGCGGCATGTGGGATCTTCCCGGACCGGGGCACGAACCCGCGTCCCCTGCATCAGCAGGTGGACTCTCAACCACTGAGCCACCAGGGAAGCCCCCATTTAGTTTTCTTCATTCATTGACAGTACTGTGCACTAATATACATGGAGGTACAAGGCGCTGAAAACATCAGGGGAATAGGAAACATGAATATGAATAACAGATGTTGGGTGAGTTGGGGGACACCAGAAATCTTGGGTACTTGACTCTCAGCTATTTTTGTTTTTATCATTAAGTTAAAGAACATGACCAGAGTAGAAAATGCTGCATAATTGGAAAATGACATGCTGGCAAATCTGGCTCAGGAGTCAGGAAATCCCCATCATTAGTTTCTTTAGGCTAACACACTGGGGTTGAATTGGACGTAACTGAAGAGGCCAGACCCCTGGCTTTGCCATATCAAGTCTGCAAGTGTATCCATGTCTATATTACAACAGGACACGATGACACTGATCAATTTATTGAATAATGTCGGTAAGGCAGTTTTTCATAATGTTAAGACCAATGATTGTTTCCCTCAGTTATTTTTCTACTTTATTTTAATTCCTGACTCAAGGTTACTACAGACGAATCAGAAAAGCAAAAAACATCAACTCAGAGGAGGCAGCAACAAAGAAGAAAACACCATGAGTCACTGAACAGCCACACCCTCCCAAAGTGTCCATGTGACTTTCAGACAGTGGTCTTGACACCTGGGACTTGGCATTTTTCCAAGGACCTCAAGTTATTAGATTTTTAACCTATGTGCATATCAGAGAGAAATGAACTGTCTCATTGAATTCTGGTTTGACCTCTGTTTAAAAGTAAGTTTTTGGCTTTAAAAGATAAGTCTTGTGGTCACCGCGGCAGAGCTGCTGTTTCGTCCCCGTTGCCCAAGAGCTCAGATGGGGTGACGAAAAGAAAGCCAGTTCATATATGAACCCCAGAGAAATATTTTTTGACCAATGACGACCATTTCCACGATGGGACAGTGACCCAGAGTCCCTCTTGAGGTGGGAGGAGGAGAAAAGAGGCGTTCGGGGAGAATTCTATGGCTTAGGGAAAGGATCGTTGCAAAGATCTCGAAGTCAGAAGAGACTGAGTTGGGAAATGAGGTTCTATTCTTATGAGATTTTTTTTCCTGCCAAATATCTTAAAGGTCACATAGTTATTAGTATAAGAATGTTTTTAACCACATAAGTTTCAGTAAAATCAAAATTAAATGCTAGTAAGGAAACCTTTTTTTTTTTTTTTTTTAATTTTTGAATAGCAGGTTAGCAAAGAAGGAAAATTGCAGCCTGTAGGGCTGAATGACTTCTCGTTGTGAATGGCATAACACAGCCAGTGAAACCACAGACTGGGTTTTCTACCTTACAGTGTGAAAACATATTTATTTTCGTCTTTTTCCTATCTCAAAGACTAGACCAGAATGTTGGTGTTAAAAACCGAGTCACCAAAACAGTGACACCCAAGGTGGCAAAACATGAAGGGACTTGCTCCCGGCAAGGCAGGGACTTCTGGTGTGGCTGGAGAAGCAGTTTCCTGATGCTGCTGACAAGGAGGCTTAGATGCTAGCTTTCTGCTCCTCACTAGAGAGAGTCAGTGGGAAAGAGGTAGTCGTTGACGAGATGACAGGAAATGGCTTCTCAGAAGTGAAATGAGAGGCCATGTCTAGATTTATTAGATGGGAGAGGTAGGGGAGACAGGAAAGCAGGCTGGTAAAAGATTCGAGAGTAAGTAAAGGAGGGCTATGCTAATTCTGCTGCGCTGGACAGGAGAAAGGCAACGGCAGGGCAGTGCGGATAGAGTGGTCCCAGCTCTGGGGAAGACTGCCGTGGAGGAGCAGTTGGGACTTTATGTAAAGCATCTGTGAAATGGAGATGCTAGGAATGCATTCGCCTCTCCCGCCTCCCCCATACACTCTGCTAGGGTACGCCCTGCACACAGTCCTCCGCATCTCCCTCTCACTCCTGGGGCCTGCAGCTCCCAGGCACCACCTCTGAAATGATGAGAGGAAGCAGCTTGGACAGATGTTATAGCAGTCACGGCAGCAGGAAAGCACTCAATGCAATCCACGCAGAAGAAGATTTAATAAGATGAAAAAAGTAACAATTTGAAGAGCAATGGAGAAGAGTCCTTTGTCCATCATGGGCTCATGATTGTAACTAAAATCAGAAGAAGAAAAGCTGAGAAAACACTGAGAATATGTGTCACAGCCACATTAATAAAAGAGACATTGGTCTAAAGTGCAATACTAAACAGGAGAAGAAGTGATCACGGGGCTCTTGAGCTGGCCTTATAGGTCTGCACACAGAGCCTCAGAGGAAAGTTAAAGCTGGGTGAGAACAGAGCTTTGGGCAAATTTGCGAAGTAGGAAACATGCATCCTGTCCCCACTCACTTCCTCTTTGCCAGTCTCCTTGTTCTGGACCTCAAAGCCCTTTGTCTACCTAGGATCCCTTAGTGTGATTGTTCACTTAGGCCTGCCCTCCATCCACAAGGCCTCTTGCCTAGAGAGCACCCTCCTTGTTTCTCCCATCACAACTTTCACTTCTCTGTAACTCCCCACCTGGCTCACTCAACTGGAAGAAATCTGATAGGCAACTTTTCCCTAAGGAGCCAGATTGAATGCAGGCCTTTGAGCGACTTATCCTAGGGACGTTGATGTTTTCAAAGAATATCCCTGAGTGTTAATGACATTCTAAAAAATCAAATACTAAGGGAGGTGCTTCATGCCCTGTAGCACAGGGTGGGAGCATTTTTGCACATCCCATAAATTGCAGAGCACCAGTGACTGACCAGTCTGCTCCTATGCAAAGCTGTGAGGTCTTTATGGAGAGCATTTTAAATGAAATGCTTGCTCTGTGACGCATTTCATTTTATGCTATCTTGTGCTATTCTCCATTTTATCTCTCAAATGGATTATCAGTGTTGCGGGGACAGAAACAATTTCTCATACATTTCTTGTACCACACAATGTATAGGAAGATATTCCACAAACAAACACCCCATTGTGTATTCAAGTGGGAGTATAGTGAACACTGTAGGAAGATTCACTTCAGGAAAAGAAAAAAATCTTAAGAGCGCCATAACCCAGGGCAATCCCACCACAAAGATGTAACCCTTTGGGAACTTGCACAAATTCAGTTCCATCAAATCCAGTTACTGCCACCATCACCCCACAACTAGATTTAGGTCTCTAAGAAAATGAATTAGCTTTTCATCCATTCGAGGAAAGTTCATTGAGCACCTATATAATCAAGCACTGTTATATGCACTGAGGATATTGAGACTTCTGAGAGGTGATTCCTGCCTGCCCTGAAGGAACTCCTAATTTAATGGGAAAGCATTCAAGCAAATGTGTTGCTTAAGGCTCCTACAAAGTTCACAGATAGTTCAAGTGTTGCAAAGTAACATAGTCCTGGGAGAGCTGCATTTTACTGGCAGCTCCTTTCATTCACAAATCATTGTCATCCAGCTGTCTCAGCCAACTGCTTTTCTCCTAAGGAATCTTTTCCCTCCCCTCTCACTGTCAGAGGGAAGGTACCAATAAGACCCAGTATGATTGTCATTTTCTTGTAAAAGATAATGAAGACCTGCGAGAATGACAGAGATGCCATAAAGTGGTATGATAAAAATAGTTATTCCAGTTTTCTTTCTGGAAATAAAGGACCTCAACATTTCTTCCCTAACTAATTCTTCCTTGTAAAAAGTTATATAGCACTAACCTCACCTTTGTAAGGTTACTGATCTGGATTTTTGGATTCTTTAACCAAGAGAAATTGAGAAGAGACCAGACAAGAAATTCAGGCAAGGCTGTAGCACAAGGGAGCGAAAACAAGCAACAGATTCCGTTTGCTAGCTCAGCAGGGGCGAGCTGGTTCCTTAAATGGGATGAGGGTAGGGGCAGGTCGGTGGGTCAGCTGGAGGGGTGGCTTATTGTTACTGTGTGCAGAGTGCATGTGCAGTACCCGGCTTTTGCTCCTGGCTCCTCAAGAAGTGGCAGTTGGGTTTTGGCCTTTTTGTATCTTGTTGTTCATAATTTGCCCCAACTGCACAAGCATGCGGTTATTTTTAATCCCTTATAGTTTCTTTGTATTCTGTTGCTGGAGGAGTCCAGGTGTAAGCACTGCAGAAAAGGGTCCCACCCACATCACAGGTCCCAGGTCCCAGCCTGTCTCACTAATATAGTTCTTAAAAAAAAAAGGTTTGATCTTAATCAGAGTATTATCTTTTTTCAGCACATACCTCAGGACCATTTTAGAGAACTTCATTGTTAAACTCAGTTACTGCCACCATCCCCCTACAACTAGATTTAAACTTCGAAGAAAACGAACTAGGTTTTCATCTATTTAACAAAAATTTTATTGCACATCTACATAACTATTATGGTATGCACAGGTGATATCAATACTTCTAAGAGGTGATCCCTGCCCAGAAAGGATTTCTAATCTAATGGAAAGGCTCACAAAAACATATAATTGCAAGATTATAGCATGGTATGATGGTGATGCAAACAGGTTGCCACTGGAAGATGTGGTACCTGAGTTAATTAGGTGAGGCAGAGGACGAAGAACCTTCCAGGTATAGGATAGTAGATCTTGTTTTCCTCCCTTCCCGGAATCTGGCACATCCCAAATCCAGGAAAATAAAAGGGCATTTTTATGGCAACTCAAGGTAATAATAGAGACAGAGACTCTTGTAGCACCATGAAGATTTAAGAGAGAATGCCAAAGAGGGAGGCTCTGTAGACTGAATGTTTGTGTCCCTCCAAAATTCTTATGTTGAAATCCTAACCAGCAATGTGACGGCATTTGGAGGTGGGCCCTTTGAGAAGTGATCAGGTCACGAAGGCTCTGCCCTCAGGATTAGAGCCTTTATGAGACCCCAGAGACCCCCTCATCCTTTCCTCTATGAGGCTGTAGCAAAAAGACGGTGTCTCTGAACAAGAAAGCAGGCTCTCACTAGACACCAAATCTCTGCGTTGACCTTGAACTTCTCAGCCTGCAGAAATGTGAGAAATCAATTTGTATTGTTTATTCGCTGCTTGGTCTGTGGTATTTTGTTATAGCAGCCCCAACGGACTAAGACAAAAGGTGATTTTTGGACTGTAGAAAAAGTCTGATTATATTCTTGAAGCTCCTTCTACAACCCTCCTCATTACCCATTCAGAAAGGAACAGGAGGTAAATAAACAGGGAGGACCCAGATGAGAGAGAAGAGAAGAGAGTGTTGGGAAAGGGGAGGGGCCACAGGAGAGGCTGCCCCTCGAAGTGGCTTTAGAAACTGAGACTGAAGAATCCCTTCCTGTTAAGTTGGGGCTGGCCTTCGGTAAATTGGAAGCTAATGACTCCATGGGAAGTTGGCTTATTTTATGTGGGTGTTTAATATCAAAGTATCATGTCTCCTTTCTGCTGGTACCAGGGTTATGCAGCCAGATAGAGCGGCATGTACAAAGGTAAAAAGGAAAGAGAAATAATGATATCTTCTTCTTAATTGTAGTTGATTTAAACATTAGTTTCAGGTGTACAACATAGTGATTCGATATTTTTATAGATTATATTCCATTTAAAGTTATTAAAGAATAACTGTGGCTATGTTTCCCTGGGCTGTGTGATATATCCTTGTTGCTTATTTATTTTATACATAGTAGTTTGTGTCTCTTAATCCCCTACTCCTGTCTCTCCCCTCCCCCTTCCCTCTCCCCACTGGTAACCACTAGTTTGTTCTCTGGATCTGTGACTCTATTTCTGTTTTCTTATATTCATTCATTTCATTTCTTAGTTTCCACATATGAGTGATAACATACAGTATTTGTCTTTCTCTTTCTGACTTATTTCACTAAGCATAATACACTCTAGGTCCATCCAAGTTATTGCAAATGGCAGAATTTCACTCTTTCTTATGGCTAAGTAATAAATAGCAATAATGATATCTTTTTGGGTTTCTCAGTATGTCCCAGTACTAATCTCTGTAAGTCTTTGGGACCCCCTTCTTCTTTCTTATCCTGTATCCCATCCTTCCCCTCCTCCAGAAGGCCCTTCTCTGTGCCCTGTGGAACCTGAGGTGAATCATCAAAAACATCCCCTGTATAATCAGCCTCTTCTGTGAATGTTCTCTTGCTTTCTAACTGAAACCTGGCTTTCTGCTGACGATACCTCTTCCCTGAAACTGACTCAAAAGGTGACTTTTCTCTCTCACGGCCCTCGTACTCTGAGCCTGGAGGAGGAGTAGGTAGGCATCCTCTTTATTTCTCACTGCTTCATTCCTTAACTTCCTCACTCCTGATGCTCTTGTCCTTCATGCCATCTCAGTTACTTACTCCTGTGCTCACAACTTAGACCTTGTCATTGCCAACAGCTGGGACCTTTTGCTAATTTCAAGGTTGAACACTGTTTTCTCACCATTACCTCTTATGTGTACGTAACTCTAGACTTGTTTCTCTATTTAAGATGGCTGTTTTCTTGCTCTCTATACAGCCCTGGCTCCACCAGTCCCTGCTTCACTCACACGACTATCCAATCCTCTTAATGACAGGGCTTAATTAGTCCCTGGTAACTGATAAGCCCACCTGATGTCAATTCCCCCTATAAATGGTAGCCTCCTTCTCCCCGAGTAGTGAAGATTGCTGCCATGTCCTGCCCAACATCTGTGGCACATGGTAGGGTATTGCTCCAGGACCCTTTGTATAAGATCCCCTGGAAAACAAACCACTGATGTCTCTGTTGTTGTCTCGAGGTTCTTTCTTCAGTCTCGAGTCTGGGCAGCTCCAAGGCTTGCAGGCCTGTGGGATACAGCCCGATACCCGGTACCATTATCCTAACTCGATTTCACTGGAGTAGTTGGAAGATAGAGGAAAGGACGTGGGCATTTGGTTCTGACCGATCACCACACTTACCTTCCTGCCCTTCCAGAATGAGGGTGAATAAATTCATGACAACACTGATAAAGTGAGAAAAAGACATCAGAAGATGTGAGATTTTGACAAGTTTCTGATGGAAAGTAGGTAATGAGATACTAATCATAATTATAATGAGATAAATAAGATCAAAAGAGACGCAGCCCAGAACACAGGAAAGGCTACAGTGTAGGTGGTAGAAGTTTGTCCCCCTGCACTTACAAAAAACAGGAATGGGAGGTAACTCAGAAATCAAAGAGAATAACTGAGAGCTGTGAAGGGAATACAGCACAAGCCAACCTCTACCCATCATGGATATGGTGAGAGGGTTTATCCCTTTGCTGAATCTGGGGAATATTCTGTCAAATAACCTGAATTCGAGGGCTTGGGATACTAGAATGGGAGATGACATTTAGGGTTTAGGAGCATTCAGCGTGGCTCTCAGCCTAGGCACCTAAATTAAAGGCAGTTGTGGGACATACCTGCCCTCACACAAAGCACTTGGAATTGGCAAATTCTAGGAAAAAGCCTTCTGAGTGTTGGCACCTATAGAGGAACACATGCCAACTACTTATATTAATCGACCTGGTTCCCCAATTGTAAATTTGAAAATACAGGAAGAATTGCCAGTTATTTAAGGAAATCAGGAGTACAAATAAAGACCAAGTTGATCAAACAGAAGAACTGATTCCAGGAGCCAGAAAAGAACTTTATGTATTTTTAATTAGTACCCTCAGAACAATATAAGGTATCATATTTATAAAATTTTGAAAAATTATAAAATTGTATTTATAAAATTTAATAAATTTAAATGCTGAAATTAAAAATAAAATTAAAGAGGTTCCAGAAGAAAAGTTCAAGGAAATCCCCCATAACATAGAGCAAAATGACCAAGAAGATGGAAAAGGTGAAATAAAGTTAAAAGAACTAGATGGGTAATCTAGGAAGTCCAGCATAAATATAATAAAATTTCCTGAAGAGTGAAGAGAGAAATTAGAGAGAAAGCAATTATCAAAGAAATAATGTAAGAAAGTTGCTGATAGCTGATGAATGATATGTCTTTGGATCAAAATAATCCACTGAGTTCTAGTATTATGAATTTTAGAAATCCTGCATCTAGACACATATGAAATACCAGGAAACCTAAGATAAAAGAAAGACTGTATAACTACCAGAGATTAAAAATAAGTCACTACAGGGGATGAGAATCAGATTGGTATCAGACTGCTCATCAGCTAGAAGACCTGAAGTTCTGAAAATAATTTTAAGTATGGAATTGTTTACCTCCTCAGATATGACTACAGTGTGGAGACAGGGTAATGGTATTCTCAGATACACTAGATCTCAGAAAATTTACTTTCTACACATCCTTTGTGTAGAACATTATTTGAGATGGACTCTAGCAAAGCAAAACAGAAACCTGGAGAAAAGGCAGGCACGGGGTCCAATAAACTGGGGATTTAAATGAGAGTGCCATGAAAAAAATAAAATTCTAGATTAGCAGTTGTACAGCAGGCTAGAGATAAGTTAGTGAACAGGAAGTCATAGGCTATGGGAGAACAACTCTGGGAAGAAAGTGGATTTTCTGTAATAAACGGTAAGATTAAGAGACTAGAGGAAAAAGAAAGATCATTAGACATTCCAACATGAATAAAAATGTCATATGAAAAAAATCATGGCTTAATAGGAAGAAAGCCAAAACAGCAATTATAGAGCTATAAGAAATGAGAACTAAGTTGAACTTGATTCGTCAAATGTCTCATTTTTAGTGACATAGAGTTAACATCTTTGGGTTCAATCCAATTTTATTTTAAATAATAGTTAAATATAATATAATTAATGTAATACAACTATAATATTTTGGACATGAATTGGAATCAACCTATGGAAAAACCTCTGAAAAAGTGACATTGTAGAGAACAGATTGCAAATTTTATAAGCATTGACAATGTAGAAGTAGAGCTTTAGATAACAAGTTGGATAGTGGAGGGAAGCAAAGTGAATTATCTTATTTTACAAATGAGAGTCAAAGATGGATCAAGAAATATCTATATTGTTTAAAAATACGAGTATGACCAATAAAAGAAGTAGAAACACTGCGGGCTGGCAGGCTGGATTGAAAAAAAAGAAGTAGCGATAAGTAATACTAAGAAAAACTGGGAGGAGGAGAGAACAAAGGTGGATAAACATCTTCATGTTTCACATCAAGGAGTCCATAATTCTTTTTTTTTTTTTTTTGGCTGTACGCAGGCCTCTCGTTGCCGTGGCCTCTCCCGTTGCGGAGCACAGGCTCCGGACGCGCAGGCTCAGCAGCCATGGCTCACGGGCCCAGCTGCTCCGCGGCATGTGGGATCTTCCCGGACCGGGCACGAACCTGTGTCCCCTGCATCGGCAGGCGGACTCTCAACCACTGCGCCACCAGGGAAGGTCTATAATTCTTATTTAAAGTTGATGAATCAACGAGATAAATCAAAACAATGAGCATGTATTTAGAATGATAAAAGAATCAGAGCAATTAAAAAACAATTAAAAATGGTTTTCTTTGGGGAGTGAGACTAGGTAGAAACTAGGGGACCCAGGAAAAGGAGACTTTTACTCTCAGCATCTTTTGATAGTGTTGGAACATTTATTTCCATATGAACATATTTCAAAATACATTAAAAATCGATTGGATTAGAAAATACTTAGAAATTTTACACTATTCCTTTAAATTAACACAGTGTGTTCTACTATGTTTAACAGATATTTTTCTAATGTTTCTTGTTTTACTGGCGAGTAATGTTAGTGCTTCACACAAGTTGCCTTGGTTCGTGCACAATCTAGTCCAATATGTCAATGTTTTTCCCCACTAGGTAACAGAAGCCGGGTGTAAGGTACGGCAATGGCGCAACGCAGCGAGCTTCGCCGGATTACGGCGCTGTTCACGATGGAGGGAGTGAGGCACCGTTCACCTCCTTCCTCTCCTCGGTGAGAAGCGCGGCCGCGCCATCTTGCAAGCGCATGCGCAGTTGTCTCCGTCTTGGTGCAATTTCCGATCGCCTCACGCCGGAGCAGGTTCAGCCTGCCCTTACACGCGCTGCTAACAAATTTCTTTTCATTGTTGTTTATTTATTTTGCGGTACGCGGGCCTCTCACTGTTGTGGCCTCTCCCGTTGCGGAGCACAGGCTCCGGACACGCAGGCTCAGCGGCCATGGCTCACGGGCCTAGCCGTTCCGCGGCATGTGGGATCTTCCCGGACCGGGGCACGAACCTGTGTTCCCTGCATCGGCAGGCGGACTCCCAACCACTGCGCCACCAAGTAAGCCCTCTTTTCGTTATTTTTAAAGGTAAGAAATATGTTTACCTCATATTTCTTTATTTATTACATATTTAACTTTAAAAATGGTGTTGCCAAATTAATAGGATTGTTATGATTTCTCTTGCCGCTCAGGTTTCAAGGTTGAGTGGTTCTAAGCAGTCTCTACTTCCTCAAGTACTATTTTTGGAATGTGATTTGAGGTTTCTTTGATATCACTTATACTCAGTTATAATAGACAAACCTGTAATTCTTTTTTTTTTTTTTTTTTTTGCGGTACGCGAGCCTCTCACTGCTGTGGCCTCTCCCGTCGCGGAGCACAGGCTCCGGACGCGCAGGCCCAGCGACCACGGCTCACGGGCCCAGCCGCTCCGCGGCATGTGGTAATCTTCCCGGACCGGGGCACGAACCCGTGTCCCCTGCATTGGCAGGCAGACTCCCAACCACTACGCCACCGGGGAAGCCCTGTAATTCTTTTTAAAAGCTTTTTATTATAAAAACTTTCAAATATTTACCATAGTAGACAGTATAGTATTTTCAGTGCTTATGAACTCATTATTCTGCTTCAACAATAACCAACTCGTAGCCAATCTTGTTTCATCTATACTGTCCCCTGTCTCCCCTCTCATAATAGTTCACACAAATCCCAGAAACTATATCATTTAATTGTAAATATGTATCTTTAAATATAAGAGGTCTTTTCTGTAACATAACCACAATTCCATTATTACACGTGAAAAGATTAAGATAATTTCTTCAAATAGCCAGTCAGTATCATTGTGGGTGTGTGTATATATTTGACATGAAATAAGATTATTATTGTCCTATTAGAAAACAAAATAGGTTTGAAATGAAATTTTAAGTTGTGACTCCTCTTTCCTCTCCAAACTGAGCTTTATCTCTATTAAATGTAACTCAGAAGGGCACCTTCTTACTCTCTGAAGATATTGGACAAGAAATATTTTATCAGGACAGCAACTTGTGCAGATGGATGGCTCAGAGGCTGTACAGTTGATCATAACTGTGGCTCCAGCTGCCAAACTTCCCAGAAACCTCAGGGGAGAGCAGAGATATCTCCATGAGCCTCCACGTGCCAGCTTGCTTCTCAGCAGCTTTGCCTCTCCGAGACTTCTTATGATACTTTCAGTCTTCCAAAAAGGATGACCACCTTCAAAACAAAGCATTTGGGTCCCCCTGCCAGATGAAAAGCATGTGTGCTGCTCCCACTTTTGAAAAAAACATAGGTAGAGCCTAGTTTTCAATTTTTCCCACATCATCTCACTGGTCCCATAATTTTCTCTATTCAAAAAAAAAAAGACAAAACTCTAGCCAGATGTGATGTCCCAGTATTTCCTCATTTTCCTCCTTTATATTTTAACACCTGGTGTTTTCTTTGTGGGGTTGATTTTATTTTGTTTGACTCCAGTTCATAATAAACAACTGATATAGATATATTACATATGTATCTCTATACATTATCGTTCTCATATATGTGAATGTAATATTTAATATTATCTATTTATCTATCATCTAGTTATTTATCAGCTAGGTTTTGGTATTAAATTACAGATGCATCATTTACTAATCATGTGAGTTTGGGAAAGCTATCTGTAATCTCTCATTTGTTACATGGGATGAGGTTACTGGGAAAATTACATGAGTTAACACTAGAATATAGAATGTGCTCAAGGAAAGTTAGTAATATTATTAATGATATTTTAAGTGCCCAATAAATAGTACTGTGCTTTAATAGCTACTTTTTAAAAAACTTTCAAAGTTGTCAGTATTGATTTCTCTTCATGTTAAAACTACCTGTCATGCAGTACGTTCATGATTCCCTTATTTTACCTTCTATCAGTGGATGTTGCCTGTGATAATTATTACTGTGATGTTCTGGTGATGCTTAATTCTCTTATTACATTTTTGTTAATTACTTATTAACATTCTTCTCTACAAAAGAGTTTTCCCTTCTTCCCCATTTATTTATTAATTTAGTTATATATTAATATCAGTATAGGTTTACAAATGGTTTTTTATTGTTTGGGTTGTAATCTAATAGTATCATAATTTACTTTGTTGCTATTGTTGTTTTAACTTTGGCCATTGGGAGCTCTTTCAAGTTGTCTCCTGCTGTGCCCTTTTAACATGGTTTTATTTATTAATTTAATTTAATTTATTACCTCTTCCTTACTTTCTGGCACCACAAGATGCTCCAATATCATTTACATTTTCTCTGCACCAGCATTGGAATCAACTAGGCCTACATCCCTTCTCTTGAAGAATGATGTGTAGAAACCAAGAACTTGGTACTAGGTATGCTAATAGCTACAGAGGTATCACTGTTTCTAGCTTCTCTCAATGAATAGAAGTAGGAAATATATGTAGGTTCACTTGCTCATGCATACACATGCATATATATTTCTGTATCTGTCTATCTGAATACATGTTAAAAATAATACCATGAGTCATATTCTAGCCTTGACACTTTCCTTATTTCTAACTTTCTTTTTAGAACAGTGAGAAATCTTCCTTTCATTATCTGCAGTGTGTTTATGTTTATGTTCAAAACCAATATACAAATAAAGTCATTTCAGAATTGAAAACACATAACCTTGTGAGGGACCAACTTATCAACAGTGTTTAGTTTTGTTTTGTTTTTTTGATTCTTACAGTGTCTGGTCAAAATGCTGTTTTCCAAAGTTCATTAGATCAGCTCCTTTTTACTCCAGTGTCCTTCAGTGTGGTTGTGTTATTTATGTGTAATACACACAGTCTACATTCTGTATTTCCCTACATCCTGATTGATTATTTTTAGTTTATGGAGGGCAAACTTTATTCTCAGTGATGAACAGTTCTATGGATTTTGCCAAATGTATAGAGTTGTGTATCTTCCACCACATTTCCATTCTCTTCCATTAACTCCCAAATCCCCTGTGTTGTCCTTCTGTAGTCAGATCCTCCTCTCACTCCTTAATGCCTGGCAACCACTTATCTGTTTCCCGTCCTTATAGTTCCAGAGCATTATAAAAATGGAATTGTAAGTATATAGCCTTTTCAGCCTGGCTTCTTTCTTAGCAAAATGCATTTAAGATTTATCCATGTTGCTATGTGGAATCAATAGTTCATTGCTTTTTATTGCTAAATGCAACTCCATTGAATACTTGTACCATAGCTTGTTTATCCATTCATCAGTAAAGGATCTTTGGGTTGTTTCCAACTTTGGGTGATTTTGAATAAAGCTGATATAAATACTTGCATACAGATTTTGTGGGAACATAAGCATTCGTTTTTCCCAGGTAAATCCCAAAGAGTGGCTTGTTGGGTGATAGGGTTGGTGTGCATTTAACTTTATAAGAAACTGGCCAAACTGTTTACTGAAGTGACTGTACTTTGCATTCTTATCAGCAATGTACAAGAGCTCCACAATGCACAATTTTAGTGTTTTCAGTGAACACCCAGTGGTCTTTATGGAGAAAGCGTCTCCTAGATGGTGCTTATTTCCTCAACTTCTGGGACCCCCAGCAGCTTCACCCTGTTTCACCAGCCCTCACTTGCCCTTCGTCAATTTGTCAATTATTCTACCTCAACTCTTCTTGCATTTGAGTAAAAGTATATATAAATGAGTAAAAGCATGAAAACGTGCATGGAGTAACAAGCACTAAATTGAAAATAGTGATTACCTCTGCTGGGAAGGAAGAAGTACAAGTGGAGATGGGGATAAAAAAGGCTTCATTGTATTGATAATGTTCTATTTCTTTTTTCTCAAATTCTTTTTTTTATTGAAGTATAGTTGATTTACAATGTTGTGTTAATTTCAGGTGTACAGCATAGTGATTCAGTATTTTTGCAGATTATATTCCATTATAAGATAATAGGTATAATTCCCTGTGCTATACAGTATATCCTTGTTGCTTGTATATTTTATATATTGTAGTTAGTATCTGTTAATCCCATGCCTGTAATTTTTCTCTGCCACCTCTCACCCCCACCTTTGGTAACCAGAAGTTTGTTTTCTCTATCTGTGAGTCTGTTTCTGTTTTGTATTTATATTCATTTGTATTATTTTTAAGATTCCACATGTAAGTGACATCATGCAGTATTTATCTTTCTCTGTCTGACTTATTTCACAAGGCATAATATTCTCTAGGTCCAGCTATGTTGCTGCAAATGGCAGTATTTCATTTCTTTTTTATGGCTGAGTAATATACCACTATATGTATAAATCACATCTTCTTAATTCAGTTGTCTTTGATGGGCACTTGGGTTGCTTTCATGTCTTGGCTACTGTACCTAGTGTTGCTTTGAACATTGGGGTACATGTATCTTTTCAAATTAGTGTTTTTATTTTTTTCTGGATACATACCTAGGAATGGAATTGCTAGATGACATGGTAGTTCTTTTTTTAGTTTTTTAAGGAACCGGTAATATTTTATTTCTTGATCTGGGTGATGACATAGTTATTCTATTAGCCTAACACCCTTGGGCATGTTTAAAATCACTTAAAGTTAAATAATAAATAATAAACAAACTAAAACTAAACTATACATCTTAGGAATAAACCAATTTAAAAAATTGATACATGGGATGTATTTTTCCTCTTTTATATATGTCTGTATTATTTTAATTTAAATATTCATATAGTATTTTTGTACTCAGGAAAACAAATGTTTTTTAAAAAGTACAAACACCAGACTTATTTTGTAGCCGTGGGCTTTCCAAGTGTCACACATTTTATGACTTTGTTGAATGTGAGAGGTCTCTTAAAAGCCTCCCTTGTTTATAAAAAGATTGGGGGAAACCAATTATCATTACAATGAAGGATTGAAATTGGGGCAAAATTCGGGGCTAGACTGATGTGGAAAATGTCCAGAGTGTCACAAATCTTGAGTATACTTGAATCATTTCCCATGAGAAAGTAACATGTTTTAGAATCAGACACACCACAAAGAAAAATCTGGTCTTCCTTTCTCACTGCATGAAGTCTCTTAACTTCTATTTCCTTACCTTTGAAGTGGAAGTAGTAAAAACTCCCTTGTAAGATTATTTTGAAGTTTATGGATATCTGTCCTATGTAACCCAACTCTATTCATGGTGCTCCAACCATACATGCCTTTTTCCATTTCTCCAACTGGCCCAGGTTATTTGTGCTTTAGGACCTTTGCACAGACAGTTTTATTGGCATGGAATGCTCTTCCTTCTGATCCTCCCGTGGCTGCCTCCTTTTTATAGTTCAGTTCTCAGTTTACATTGTGTTCCCTGAGTGATACCTTTCCTGACTACCCAGTCTAAAGTAGCTTCTAAGTCACTCTCTGTTATACTCTGTATAGCACTTACTACTATCTGATATTCTCTCATTTATTTAGTTATTTATCATCTGTTACCCAGCCTACCCCAGCTTGGCCAGCTTACAGGTAGAAGAGCATGTAACACAAAGTAAAGAGTCAATGAATTTTTGTGGAAAGAAAGAAAGAATTAATAATGACCATTTTTCTTTTGTTATTGAGAAATTCTTAATATTGTTTGGTTCTTACAAGATGCCTTAAAATTCAAGAAATAGGAGTTTTTCCTTATTCTTTCCCTATCTGCATTAGTTTTACATTCTTTAACAATAGTTTTGATCAAAGTTGTTTTCTAGAGTAGTATATAGAAAGTTGAACATTTTTACAAAAAGAGACTTCGAATGATGTACTTTGAGGCAGGCAGCCTAAGAGATGATCTTTCTAGATCTCAGTGGATAAAAACCAGAGATGCCTCCTGCTCCCGTATAAATCATAGAACAGAGCAAGAGAGAGAGACAAAGAGGTGGACAGAAAATAAGCTAAGGAGCAGAATTTTTGTCACTGATTCAATGTAGTAGCTAAGGGATAGGGAGAGTCTGAAGAGGTCTTCAGTTCTCTGATTTGGGCCAGATGGTGATGCTGTTTAGCAAGATATGAGTATAGGAGCGGGAAGGGAGATGCAAGAGCTGGGAAGTGGGAAGATGCAGGCGTGGGTCTCTAGAATGCAGTTGGGTATATTAGGTTTGGTGCTCAGGGTCTGGATGAGACTGATAGATCTGGAGTTTCTAATCCTCCTGGTGGTAGTTGAAGTCATGGGGGAAGTTGAGATCACTGGGTAGTGTGTGTAGAGTGAGAGAAGAGGGATAAGGTCTGAACCTATAGTTACAGTTTAACATCAAAGGACAGAAAGAGAAGAGGAGGCTGAAAAAGGGGTGGCCAAAGTATCAGGAGAAACAAGAGAGCATCATCACAAAAGCCAAAGGAAGAGGGTGAGGGTGTGGTCGATGATGTCAGATGCAAAAAGAGGGTGAGTCCTAAGACTGGAAACGAGTCCACTGATTGGACAATTTGTGGTCCACTGGTAACCTTTGGCAGTCACAGTTTCAGAGGTGTTGGCAGGGAGTGGTGGTGGTACAGAACTTAGATGGCAGTGGGCTGAATAGAGAAGTGAGAAAGAAGAGACGGGCCTGGTTTGTCTGTGCTCTTCAAGCTGGGGTAATCCAGTGCAGTAGGGTGGTCCTGCTAGGGAAGAGCTGCTTTTTGGCAAGCGCATTATATATATTGGGTGGCTCATTTTAAGCATGGTCAACTAGCATCTCTCTCTCTCTCTCTTAATCCTAGGCAAACCAGTTTATTTCTGTCTAAGATGTGTATAATTATTCTTTAAAATCCTAATGCAGGTCTTTAACATTCATTCTTTTCAAAAAGCACCTTTTTGAAAGTTTAAGTCAAATTTTCTAAACTCATTCTGAAACCTGATTTCATCACTATTCACTTTATAGTCCTGACTAGGACCCTACTTCTTGAGCTTCCCAGACCTCTCCCTTTGTAACCAGAGATGGAGGTGCTCCTTTATGATAACCTTTGCATGTGGAAAGCAAGAATTGAGCTCAGTATCATTCCAGGAGAACAAAGCAAAACAACTTTATTACCTGACATATAAACTCCAACTGGAAACCCACAGACAAGAGGTTTTTCGAGAATTTTATTTTGAAATAGCAAATGACTACAAAAGACATGTACTATTTAATGCCCTTGATTGGCTTCAGGATCCCAAATTCTCAAAGCAAAAATTGTCATTATAATGTACTTATTCAGTGGGTGAATGTATTTTAGAAAAGTTTTGATAAAAGGCTAGAAACAGACTTAGATTTGAAAATAAAGGCACTTTCTTGCTTGAGTTTTCCATTAATTGAGATTTTACATGTTTCTCTGTCTGGCATTGGAGTTTTGTTTTGTTTTTAGCTTTTCAGAGTACTGAGAAATTGTGATCCCTCTGTGGTAGATGGGCTGTTTTCTGTTTTCATTTTACTTGTGAGAAGACTGACGTGCAGAGAGGTAAGTAACACGCCCAAGGAATATAAGTCAGATCTTCTGATTTCCCACCAAATTTTTCCCATGGCCTTCCCAGCACTCTTGTCATATATCTTCATCCACAATTTTATTAAGTGTCAATTTCAGTTTCTCAAGGAGAAAAATACAGGGAGGAGCAGACAGAAACGGTTTTATATATAGCTAAGCTAATTGTGTGAAGTTGGTGGTCATGAAGCTGTGGGACTTGGAGCGCTGGTTACCGCGAGGCAGAATGTGGGCAGAAGATGCTTCCTCCAGGCAGCTCGGGGCAACCTGTTCCTGCACCACCCTTGCCTCTTCAGCTTATTTTGTAGCAGACACAGGGACCATGCAGCCAGCAGCTCAGCTCCTGTACATGACAAAACCTGAATCCTGGGGAAGGGTGTACTTGTGTGTAACTGCCCGCCCCCGATCCCCACCCCGCCCCGCAATGCATCCTTGTCGTGCTGCCAGCGAATGTTTACGGGAGCAGCAGCCAGAGTCTGCTTGGGAACCTGCAACCTGTGTACATGAGATGAGTGATGAAGATGCTTGGGTGTGTGCTGACTCATTTAAGAACATCTGATTTAGAGAGCTGCTGGGGTGTGGGTATTAGAGTGCACTGTGGTTCATCTTCCAGCATGCTACCAAAAAAGCAATAAATGGAAGTGGCAAGTGATGAAGTTAAAACACAATTAAGGTACTGTTCAGAATCTAACTAGTTATTTCCTTTCTAAGTGTGTCTTTCGAGATGCCCCGGTCATTAGCATCTGAATTCAGCAATATTTTAGAAATGCCGTAATTTGAATAATAATATTTACTGAGCACTTAACCACATGCCAGACATTTTTCTAAGTGTTTACATGCATTAAATAAGTCACTCCTTACAACCACCCTCTGAGGCAGGTGCTATGGTCATGTCCATTTTGCAATCAGGGCAGCTGAGGTTTGGGGATAAGAAGTAACTATCCTGAGGATACTAGGGCATCATGGTGGAGCAGGACATTCAAACCCAGGTCTGACTTAAGTCTATGCTCTTAACCATGAAATGCTACCAAGGGGTTAGTGCCATTTAAATAGAAATAAATGGCTTGTGCTTAATGTTCAGCAAATGCAATTTCTCTACCTCTTTCTGATTTTTTTGTACATACAAAATAGAAGATGAAAGTTTGTCCATTTACTCTGAAAATGTGCACTAAATTGTGATTAAATTAGGAGTATCAAGAAAGGACTACAATCTTTTTACATGTGATGGATTTCAGGTGGTTGATCCCTGCTCAAGGATGGGGTGGGGGGGGGGCGGGGGAAGAAGCAGGTTTGTGTGAGCTGCTGTGGGCTAGGCTGGGCCTTGATCCTGGTGAGACCCAGGGTTTCTTTAAAACAAAGCCTGTCAGAGCGTCTTGGGGCCATGGAGCGAATAATTAGGAAGGAGAGACAGTTGAGGGTAAGTGAATTACTCCAATGTCATAATTTAGTATTCCAGACATGACATTTAATCATCTGTAAAGTCTTTTGTTGACCCTGTCTCAGAGTTATTGGAATCTGTTTTCCGTGGGCCTGTTCTCGTGCATCGTGAAGGGTGGGGGTCGTTGGGGGCAGAGAGCTTCAGCCCCCATGTCTGAGGCCTCACCAGTATGACCCCAAAATAGAGACATCTTCTTAACTCTGAAAAATATTTTGGGCTGCTCTGATCACACCTGTCACCTCTTGGGGACCATCCTCAGACTCTCCTCCTGTCCTCTGCTTTCCTGTTTGCCAGCCTGTCTGAACGGTGAGGCAGGCCCTTCCATAATTCCCTATAACACAACTGAGATTAGACACATAAGTAGTCAAATTTAAATCACCTCTTCTAGCTGTGGCTTTTCTTAGAGCCCTCAGAATTGCTTAGCTTCCAGTTGGCCTCCACCTGGCAGAGATCAGCTCCTCTCCATCACCCCACCTACAAGAAGGTCCCAAGCATTAGAAACACTGCAGATTCCCCCTCGACCCCAGAGACAGGAAACAGACTTCCCCACATTCTGTCTAAAGCCCTAAACCCCAGTCACACTCTCTATACTGGAATTACTGTCTGTCCACAACAGCTGACTGGGAATATCCATTAACTTAAGGAAAAGTGCTACCTTGACTTGCCAGGGTGTAGGTTTTAACCTCCAGCTACCCTAAATCATCAGAACACCTGAATCAGACATTAGTGCTTCCTAGCTTGTGGACTGTTCCTAAATAAAGTTGTCAGTGGGACTGTGTCTGCTTGCCTGGGTCACATGGTCCCAGACACCATCAGTGTCCTTTCCATGGTCTTTCCTTCATCACAGCAGGAAGGGAGCTTCAAGCCTGCACTTCCTCATGTAGGTCTCTTTCTCCCAACATCCCAGTTCCTATAAAGAACTCAAACATCAACACACCCCACCTTGCAAGGAGACCCAAGGAGGATATAGATTAAATAGAGCTGACAAAATGCTTACTGGGGAAGGAAACGTTTCATTCTCTGAAACGTAATTCACAAGCATAAAGATTTGTCAAAGGACACTCCTAGTTGACATTGTTATGTAGTCCACAGTGTCTTATTCTAAACAGTGACCAGCACACAGAGGTAATCAGTAAATATAGAGTGAAAAAAGGTCATGTGGACCTTAGGGATGTTTTACTACACCCCAGTCTTCCCCAAGAAAGGTGGGTTTGCTCCCTATTTGCATAACCGTAGAACCCCTCTTAAGCTTTTTTCCTTCTCCCAGAACCAGGGGACTGTCTGCCACAAAGATAAATTCAGATCACTAGTCTAGAAGACAGAGGAGCTTGATAATTTTAAGATGGTTATTTCTTCCATTTATTTCAGACATCAGCATTTACTAATAACTTAATTATTTTAAAGTACTTCAAGTAGAAAGAATATTGGATGTGGAATTGTGAAACCTGCATTTGAATCCTGGTTCCATGTTTATTAGATTTGTGATGCAGGACAAGTTATAATCTCCCTGAGGTTCAGCTCTTCATCTTAAAATGGGAACAGTTATATCATGAAAAGCAAATCATAATAAGAATATGATGTTATTTGGGAAGAATCAAGAGCTATAAAGATGCAAATTAGAGTTTTGTATTATTATTGTTATTATTATTCCAGGTTTTACCCATTTCAGGGTTTCCAGCTTCATCATATTTTGAGACAAATTGCTCCAGGAAGAATGTAATGAAAGACTAAGTTTCTGTTTCCTCTTTCTAGCCTCCATGCCTTGTGTAGTCTTCATCCCAAGGGTATTAGCAAAGGTAGTTGATACTCCTTTTCCTCAAGTGAACATCATTTATTGAGCAGTTACTGTAGATCAGATACTAGTCTAGGTGCTGGGAAAAATTTGAAGATAATAGAAACCACTCCTTACCTCACAGGGTTATAATCTGGCTGGGAAGACAGAGTCTAACCATATAATTACGTAACTAATGAAGTGCAGTTAAGACAAGTTCTCTGAAAGAAAAAACTGAGACCAGTGTTCTCAGGTTGCTAGGCTGACCAGGCATCTGCTCTGCCACTCTCCCTCATTTCAGGTCTTGCCCATGCCTTTTGCAAGCCCTTGGAAGATGCCCTCAGTCTTTTTATATCAGAGGATCTCAGGAACTTCTCCCAGTGCCAGTCAGCCCTATTGAGTCTGGTGTCCGTCTCCATTTAAAATGGCTTATAGGGGCTTCCCTGGTGGCGCAGTGGTTGAGAGTCTGCCTGCCGATGCAGGGGACGCGGGTTCGTGCCCCGGTCCGGGAGGATCCCACATGCTGCGGGGCGGCTGGGCCCGTGAGCCATGGCCCCTGAGCCTGCGCGTCTGGAGCCTGTGCTCCGCGGCAGGAGAGGCCACAGCAATGAGAGGCCTGTGTACCGCAAAAAACAAAAAAAGGCTTATGGGCTCTTTGGAACTTGGACAACTATGTGTTTCCCATTCTGCTCAAAACAAGCTTGTTCCTGGACCTTCCAACAGCAGATATGAGCTTTTAATTGGTTTTAAGGAACTTGCTCACAGTCTTCTTCAGTTGCACTGGGCACGTCTGCCAGTGTAACCCTCTGTAGTGTCTTGGGGTAGGGATCAGTTTCTTGACTTCTTTTCTTTCAGAGTGAGCTGTCTGCTCTCAGAGGTCAGTAGTGGAGATCCTAGGTCTCACCCCTCAAAATCTAATGTGACCCAGGGTTATGATATGTTCTGTTGACTGACATGTAGAAATGCATTCATGCCAGTGAGGGATGGTGTGGTTTATTGGAAAGAACACTGGACTGGTAATCAGCAGACCTGACCTTGTCACTAACCAGCTTTTTGACCTGGAGCAAAACTTTACTTCTGTGGTTTTCTGGTGTGAAAACCTGCAGAATGACCATACAGTATTCATCATTTAATCAGCGTTTATTAACTTATATGAAGGAACTGGACTAGACATTTACCTATACACATATGTTTGCTAATCTAAATTATTTGGACCTTGGAGTTTGTATTCTTAGAATATATGTTATATAGTGACTAGAAGAACAAGATGGCATATGTGCCTCATGGTGCATATTATGGATGGAATGTTTGTGTGCCCAAACTCATATGTCGAAGCCCTTACCCTCAATGTGATAGTATTTGGAGATGGGGCCTTTGGGAGGAAATAGAAACTTTTATTCCTTCATCTTTGTCTTTTATCTAATTAGGGTTAGATGAGGTCAGGAGAGTGGGGCCCTGCTCTGATGGGATTAGTACCATTATAAGAAGAGATACCAGAGATATCGCTCTTTCTCCATGCACGCACAAAGAAGAGGTCATGTGAATGCATGTCAAGTTGGCAGGAACCTACCTGCCAAGAGAAGAGGCCTCAGAATGAGACCTCTCTTGCCAGCACCTTAATTTTGTTTTTTTTTAAATTTTATTTATTTATTTTTTATACAGCAGGTTCTTATTAGTTATCTATTTTATACATATTAGTGTATATATGTCAATTCCAATCTCCCAATTCATCCCACCACCGTCAACCCCCCCACCCTGCTTTCCCCCCTTGGTGTCCATACGTTTGTTCTCTACATCTGTGTCATTTCTGCCTCACAAACCAGTTCATCTGTACCATTTTTCTAGATTCCACATACATGTGTTAATACATGATATTTGTTTTTCTCTTTCTGACTTACTTCATTCTGTATCACAGTCTCTAGGTCCATCCACGTCTCTACAAATGACCCAATTTCGTTCCTTTTGATATATTACATTGTATATATGTACCACATCTTCTTTATCCATTCATCTGCTGATGGGCATTTAGGTTGCTTCCATGACCTGGCTATTGTAAATAGCAGCACCTTAATTTTGGACTTCTCAGCCTCTAGAAGTGGAGATACGAATTTCTGTTGTTTAAGCCACCCAGTCTGTGGTATTTTGTTACAGTAGCCCGAACAGACTAATACTATGCAAAACAAAATCTTGCAAACATTAATTATAGGATGAACAACCAGGAGATCATGAAGTGATTTGAATTTTTCTCACTTAAGCTTATGCACATCATGATATAGCCGTAAATATCTTTCAAGTATTCTAATACTGTTTTTTTCTTTCAAGAATTCACAATGATGTAAATCTCCAGGATGGAAATGCTAAATTCTGCTCAAGAGAATCTAATTCATAAAATGATAACATAGTCATCAATGTGTTTTATTAGGCTTTAACACTGGTATATTTTTTTCATTATTCTGCTTTCCACTTTTGCAAATCATGGTAGGGATTATAAAGGCCATTTGTAAGCAAAATTTCATAGCTCATTTAAAAATATCAGAGAAGAAGAAACGTACCCTTTGATCTCCTGTGTTCCTTTCTTTTTCTTTGCCTCAGTAAGTTTCATTTTAGCAAGGGAAAAGCAGGAAGAGAGAAGACGTAGACTGAGAAAATTTTTGGAGGTCCAGGGACCAATGAAAAAGTCTGTGCATCCAATTACATGGGCTTCTCAAGTTAGACCAGAGGTAAAATTATGTGTTTTGAGTTTGTTGTTGTATAAAAAAGAGTTTTCTTGTTGTACACTGAGTATTTGTTGGGAAGGTAGTTAAAATAATTAATGTATGCTATTTTTTTTCTTTTTTTTTTTTTAACTAATTGATGGTTAGGTTATTCAGAGAGAAAGATGAATGAAAAGACAAGTGCATAGATGCCAGTCATATTTAATATAGTGTTTTTTCTGCTTTCCTTCTCCATACTCTGTGTTTTCTTTAGTTATGATTTCAGTTTATACAGACTTCTTTTTCTTCTCCAAGTCTTGTTTGTGGTATAAATATCAACCTCATATTAACAAAGAAAACTTTTTGTCAGTTTCATTTTGAGATTTCTGTAGCCCGGAGCTTTTGTTTATCAAGGAAGAAAAGGAAATTTTAAGACTTTGTTTCTGAGAAGAGTTAATTTTTGGATATGTAAGTTAGTTAAATGGCTAGTGATAGAAGCCAACCTATTTCAGATAATCATGGATTCTGAGACTGTACTTGATATTTTTATAGACATGCCTGTTATCTCCCCAAGAACTGAATATTAGACTGCCAACATAATTCTAATCTCATATTGGGCGATCAAGTACAGAGGAAGAACTGTACTTTTGAGGACTTGCTTCTCAGTCAGACCATCAAACAACAGAAAACCTCCCACCATTCCAATCCACCACAGTTCTAACTGCTGTATTATAAAAGGGCCTTACCACCCACACCTTATTTGTATTTTTGTATATATACAAATCTAAAGTTGCAGATTCTTGGGTGGTTTTCAGTGTGGAAACATCTCAGTCTCTTTTCCTTTTGGGAGCTCTGGATGGGTTAGCCCATTTATGATGTAATATCAATTATGTTCAACAGAGGAAATATTCTCTTACTTTCATCTTGAGACTTTTATAAATGTTTCTCCCCCACATCAGCATCTAATTTCTTTTGCGTTACCATCTATAATTCTTTCTCTCTTTCTTTTTATTCTTTTTATTCTTGGAGTTTCCTCTGAGATGAGATATATCCTTACGTGATATGTCTCATCAAATACATGAGCACTGAGATGATTTGCCAGCACAGAGAGGTTACATTTCATTCAGAGCCACATTTATCAAAGGGAAGAGCAACTCAGAACTTTGACTTTCTGCTGTCAGGTAGCTGCTGAAAGGATTTCAAATGCTTGCAATTATCGTATTTTTCCTTTTTCATCCAGTTCAGTTGACTTCTCTCCTTTACTATACTCCAACTTCTTTTTCATCATCTTTCTCCTTTCCTTTAGTTGCCTCTTTACATCAGAAGCAATCTGTCGGTTAAGAAGTGCCTACCTCCTTCCCTGAGATAGGGTGCTGAAGGAAGGATTCAGGAATAGCTTCTTAAGCCAGCTGAAATTTACTCATGCTCATTTCGATCTGCGCTGGAGTTTTGGACTCTCAATGGAGCTGGTATTCAGTCATTTAATAGATATTTATATGCCAGGTGTATAATAAATATTGTATGCCCCATCCTGTGGGAGGTATCTGGTGTGAATCAGATTCTTATTTCCTCACAGCCTGTGTTCTGGTGAGGGAGCCAGATAGTAGACAGGTGTGTGAATGTGTTCTGTAATGCAAGGTAGTGATGAGAGCTGGGAAGAGCAACCAAGCAGGGTCAGTTATTAGAGAGGATGCAAAGTCTATCTGAGGAGGTGACCTTTGAGAAGAAGCTGAATGAACTAGGAGGGAATCATTGTAATATCTGGGGGAGGAGTGTTCTAAATGAGAAGAGCAAATGCAAAGTCTCTGAGTAAGGGTGAGTCAAGAATGTCTAAGAACCAGCTAGGAGGCCAGCGAATCTATAGGGCAGTGAAGGGAACATGAACAGAAATTGGATTCTAGAAGTAGCTGGAGGCCAGATCCGACCCTCAAAGAAAAGGATCAGCTTAGAAAAATAAAAACAAGAAACATTTATGAATTACAGCACAATGCATCATCCAGGACAAAATTAAGTGTCGTAAACAAGAATGCTACTGGATGGTCAAAAAGAGAAGTATCCCTGTGGCCTAGGCATGTGAGGGAGAAGATGGCCTTCAGCTGTTCTTATTCATTCATTTACTCAGCTTGTATTGTTGAGTGCCACATAGGTGCCAGGCTCTGTGGTGGGTGGTGGAGATGTAGTGACGATCAAAACAGGCCAAGCCCTGTGTCCACGAACTTACTACCTAGCTGGGGAGAGAGAGGTAAAGCAAAGAATTACACAAGTAACTATATAATTACAAACTGTGAAGAACGCTCTATGAGTACAGTGTAGCACAGTCTTAGACTGAAGAGTCTAAGACCTAATATAGCCTGTTGGTGTGTTGATGGGGAGGCGTAGGTTATCAGAGAAGGCGACACTCAGAAAGTGATGAGATGACTGGTTTGGCCAGGAGGGGGTGTGCAAGAGCCATCTGGGTAGTGGCAGCAGGCAGTGGGGAAGCCCCAGGTGGAATAGACCAGGCCTATTCAGGGACCTGAAATGAAGCCAGCCAGCATGGCTGAGCACAGTGAGGATGGATTGGGGAGGTATAGGAAGAGGTCAAAAGAGGAAGCAGGGGACAGTTGAGAGGTCATTGTAGGAATGTAGGTTAAGATGATGCTGGCTTAGACTCGAGTGGTGATGGTAAAGACCAATTGGAAGGGGAGATATATTTTTGAAGTATTTTCATCAGGCAGATCTCAGATGACATGCAGAATTTTCATTTATGCTGTGAAAATAGAAATAGAAAGAAAACAAAAGGTCCAAGTGTATACATTCTAATATTCTAACAATAAAATGTACTTCAGCCGGAACACCAGGTATTATCACTGTAGATCTTGCATGTTAGCAGTAATTATCTTTGATTCTTGGAAAATCTTTGGGAGTCTGATTTGCTGCTTTTATGCAAATTTTGAGATAATGATGCTCTTATTTGTACAACAAATAGAATGCCTACTATGTGCTAGGAACAGTTATAAGTGCTGGGAACACAATAGGTCAGATCTGTTTTCCCAAAGAGCTGATATTCTGGTAAAACTTACATTCCTGTGTATTCTTTTAAGAAATATATATTTTAACCAAAAGAAAATAAATAAGAGTGATACGTTTCTTAAATACCTCAGTTTGATGTAGTGAAGTGTAAAATAATTTCTGAATTTTTATGAGAAGACGTCCAAACTTCTGTTTAAAGGTGTTTAAAAAGTAAATTAATAGCCAAACAACTTACTGGGAGAGCATTATTCCACTAAACTAACCATGACATAATGTTATTCCTATATAAAGATCTTTCAGATATCATTAAATAAAGCAGAATCTCCCAACAGAAAAAGTGTACTAAAGACATAAAGTACTGCTAAAATAAATAACACAGTGTCTGGATTAAAAAAAAGTTGACCTCAGTAGTAAGAAAAGAAACACAAGTTAAATCAGCCCGATGCATGTGTTCCTTTGGCTCTAGCAAAGATTTCTCCTTTTTGAATCATGATGCTTCGTGGTGGGTGGGAGTGGCTGAACCAGTGTGAATTGGCACAGCTTTCCTGGAAAGCAGTTTGGAAATAAGCATGAGGGGCTTAAAATGTTAAATCCTTTTTCTTAATTTGTTTAGATATATAACCTAAAATAGTAAGTAATATAGACGAAGATTTCTATACACACAAATGGGTAAAGGGTTCAAGATAGGGCACAGATATTAAGCTTAGGAGGTCAGAAAATTGACTTTGTGACCTGAAATGTAATTAGTTCTTTCAGAGCCCCTGGAGATCTCATTGTGATCAACTGTGAATGGATTGAGTAGCCTCAGCAAAGAGCTACACAATAGATGGAGATTCTGTTTCCTGGTTGAGAGATGTTATATTGGTTTAGCCCCAAAACAGGACTGCAGAGCTTAGGGCTTTCTTACTCTCCTGCCTTCAGAGCTACACCAAGTTTCCTTTAGTCATCAATTAGGTCAGAGCCTACACATACCTACTAGAAGCTCTCTGCTGCCATCTCCAGTCCTCTCTTCTCTCTCAGTCCTACCTTCCACCTCCAGTCTAGATTTTAGAACACACACACACACACACACACACACACACACACACACACACACACACACACACACACACACACGGGAGTGGGGGGGATAGAGAAGAAGTAGAACATCAGTGGATTTGGAATCAGTAATAATAATTGATAATGCTTATATAGTGTATATGCCAGGCACTGTGTTTTATGTATATGAACTAATCCAATGCTTACAATAACAATAAAATAAAATAATATTATGAGGTAGATACTACGATGATCCCTATCTTACAGATGAGGAAACTGAGACAGTGATTTAACCAAGGTCATACGGCTAGTATGGGGCAGAGCTGGGATTTTTGTGCACGTAGTCTGGATCCAGAATTCTGCTTTTTAAAATCACCATATCTTTCTGCCTCTTTAATCAAATGACTGGAGTGCATGTCCTGACTCTCTTACTTACCAACTAATGATTAGGAAAGACACCAAACATCTCAGAGCCTGTGTTTCCTACTGTGAAATGGGTATATAGTAATACCGACTGCACCGAAGTGTTGTGATGATGAAGTTAGATGATGTATGTGAAGTTCCTGACGTGATAATCATTCAAATACTTAATGGCATTATTATTATTCATACGTTAGAATTCCATGTAAGTTTGTACATTGGCTTTGTCATAATATGTAACTACCTTCTAAAAATGAATAGCAAAGGTAAAGTTGTACCCTCCTGAAACATTTTTGAGTCCAGTTTCTCATTTGGTGGTTATTCAGCTCACCAAAGCGTTCTGATCACTGCTGCTTCAACAAGTTGTCCAGATGTCTGTATCATCTAGACACCTGAATGACTCTAGGCCAGGGCTCTGCCGGTTGTGGGGTCCACAAAGTGAGTTTGACAAAGACTGTTTGCAGGTCCCTATTGTGTGGTGGAGCAGCAGCCAAGGTTGGGGACAAAGGAACTCACCATCACGCTCCAATACAGAACACTGTTGGTCTCTGGATGTGGAATTTCCAAGTGGGCTTATTGGATCCCGTGACCTCGCATCTAAGGAATGGCTGTGCTACAGAATTTTATGCCAATCACAAGAATGCAGTTAGAAGCACAGTTTCTCACTTATGTGGTCACTGTGTAGTGATTTTGATCCTGCAGAGTAAGGGTTCTAAGAAAAGGAGAAAAATAGATTTCTCCTGTAACCCCAGAGTAGAAGTGGAAATGGAAACATTCTTCTTGGGTAACTCTATCTGTACAGTGTTTAACAAGTTTCTGTGTTTATTCATGCAAAATATACCTCTGCTGTTTTCTTCAATCGCCCCTCTTTTTTAAAAAAATATGAGTTAATTTTATTCTTAACTCTTTCCCTGATCTCCCACTTCTTGTGTTTTAGAGCTGTATAGATCTGAGTACATCTGGACCCAGCTGCACATCTGGCTCTACTGTTGGCTGTGATATTTTGAACCAGTTACCTATCTCTATGATCTTAGATTTTCTTATCTGTAAATTGAAAATGATAATGTGTAGCTCATGGGATAGGTAAGAGGATTATATGGGATAATGTGTGTAATGCATCTTGCAAAATGGCTAATTTATCGTAGGTAAGTTATAGGGGTAGGGAGCATAGCATATACAAGAAGAAACATATGTAGGCATGAAAAACAAGAGACTAGAACAAAGGTAAAGAGCAAAAAGTACAAGAAATAACTAAATGACATATAGATAAAAGAGAAACAGATTTTGTTGTGGAATAAAGAAACAGGTTCAGAATTCAAAATAAGATTTTTGTCATTTCCCAAGAACTGCATAGTCAGAACAGAAGCTGAACTGCAACCACACCTAAGTTCCTTAGCAGATTAAAATCACAGGCTTTCTTTTATACGTATCTCAGACATCTCAGATATCAGCTCCCTCCAGGAATTTTGCCTTGATGTCATCATGGGAGGAAGACCCTCAAGAAGGTCAGGTAGGAGAGCAGAGACTTTTGATACTCATCAGGGTGAGGAGAAGGTAGACATAATAGCCAGTTTTGAAGGACTGTTTGAATGGAGTATTGATAGTAAGCTTTTGAAAGGGGTTGCAGTGTTTGTTTAGTAAAGATCTATTTTTGTTGAAAAGGAATTTTCTTTCTCTAAATACTGTTGTACAGTGTTATACTATTATGAAGGGGCAAATTTTCCCATCATAGTGGAATAGATGGGTAGGTATTGCTTTAAGAAAGTATTGCAAGAAAGGAGACAATATCCACTGTTTATCCAGCGTGTATTCATTGGGTACCTATCCAGGTATCCAGGATATACAGGTGAATGAAATATGAATCTAGACATAGGAAGCTGTTTAAGTTAATAATTATTCTAACCAACCATTCCCAAATTTGTTGGCTTAAACAATAGCAACCATTTCTCATTTCTCATAATTCTGTTGGTGACCTGGTTGTTCTACTGCTGGTCTTGGTTTATGTCTCTCATGTGATTGCAGTGAAATGGTGTCTGTGGCTGGAGTCATCTGGAGGCTACTTTGGGATGCTGGGATGACTGGGCTCTTCTCCTTTTCCATATAATCTCAAGTCTTCTTCCTTTCCACATGGCCTATTCAGTGTCCTCCTATCAGGTAACTGATCTCTCTACGTGATGGCAAAAATCAGCATTCAAGAGAAGGGACATGGAATTTGCCAGTCCCCTTAGAAGCTAATCTCAGAATTGACACAGCATCATTTCCATTGCATTCTCTTTGTTTCTGTGAATCATAAACCGAGGTGTGCTGGGAAATCAGCTCTCTAAACGAATAAAAAACTCCCACTAATTTGTAGTGTTTACTAATTTTCCTAGTGTAAATCTTCCCACCTTGGCTGATTTCAAGCCACCAGTGTGACATCACTGAACACAAAGTTGGGAAGAGATGTGCACAGCTGGCTCTCAAGAACTGATATGAGCTGGCTACAGCATATCACTGGCCAACCAAGGTTCATCATGGGAGAGGACTACAGGCAAGACCACCAGAAGATGTGGTTCATTGAAGACCATCTTTGGAGACCACCACAGAAGCAAATGGTTGAATGGGAAAGACAAATTCATAAATATATCATTATATTATTAGCATTCAGCAAGATATGATAAAATATCATATTAAATGTATGATCAGAGAGCTATAGGAGCAAAGAGAAAATGACTCATTCTGCCAGGGGACATCAGTGAAGATTCACAGTAGAGGCAGTGATTAAGCTGAGTGTTGAAGAGTTCAGCAGGTAGAAAATGGGAAGAAGACATCTGGTTAAAGGAGACAATATGTACAAGTACAGGAATTGTTACAATAAGATGACTTGGAAAATGGCAAAATATTTCCTTTCTCACCTGATTGTAGTGGATACATCTTGGCTATTCAGGATTTCTGTCCATTGTTCACATCAACCAAATCAGACCATGTGGCTCACGTTTTGAAAAGAAATCTGGTCCTTATAAGTTGAGAGTCCCTAGAGGGCAGACATAGAATAGGAGGCTAAAAATGTCTCCAGTGGTTAGATTATGAAAATTCTTGAATGCAGTTTAAGATGTCTGGAATTTATCCTGTAGGCAATGAGACCCCATCTGATAATTTCAAGAAAAGAAGTGGCATGAATTTATGTTTCCTACAGCTGCTGTAAAAGATTACCATATGCTTAATGGCTTAAGACAAAAGAAATTTGTTATCTTACAGTTATGGAGATCATAAGTCCAAAATCAGCCTCACTGGGCTAACTCAAAGTGTCAATAGGGCTGTGTTCTTTCTGGAGTTTCTAGGAAAGAATCTGTTTCCTTGCCTTATTCAGCTTCTGGAATCCACCTGCATTCCTTGGTTCTTGACCACTTCTTCGCATCACTCTACCCTCTTGCTTCTGTTATCACATCTCCTACTATACACTTTGACCCTTTACCTCCCTCTTTTAGGGATCTTTGTGATTACATTGGACTCTTGCAGATACTACAGGATAATCTCCCCATCTCAAGATTCTTAACTCAGTCACATCTGCAAAGTCCCTTTTTCCTCGTAAAGTAACATAATCACCAGGTTTCAGGGACTAGGATATGGACATCTTTGGGGGAGCCATTTTTCAGCTTACCACACATGATCAGATTTGTGTTTTAGAAATACCATTTTGGCAATTACATGCAGAATTACTTTAAGAAGCATGACACAGAAGTTTAGGAAAATAATTATAGGCTGTTGCAGTAGTCCAGGTTCAGCCTTGAATTAAGGTGTAACAATGAAGAGAGAAAAGGGTTTATGAATTCCAAAGTTATCTGGGAACTGGGATTAACATAGTTTTCATGACCAGTAGGAGCTAAGGAGTAAAGCAGAGGAAAGAATCAAGATTGACTCCAGTTTTTGGCTTCACTTAAGTGATTGGACATAGTTAAACCATAGGGAATCCTTGAAAATTCAGGGTGGGAGGACAGTTAGTTCCATTTGGGCCATATTGTTTGAGTATCTTTTGGAACATTGTGGTGGTGAGGCCAGTGGCCATTGGAAATTCAGACCTAGAAATGCCATAAGAAAGAGATAAAATTCAAGGAAAACACAATGAGTAGGAAAAGAAATTCAAGAATAGAAACTAGAGGCTCCAGTGTTTGAGAAGAATGGCCAGCTAAGCGGGCAGAGAAGGGAAGAAAGAGAGGTGGCATTGAAGGGAAGAGGTGAGAGGATATCAAGAAGGAAGGAATTGGCAGTGATATCAAATATCTTAGTAAAGTGAAATAAGTCCTGAAGTCCATTGGACTATGCAGGCAGGTAGAAGGTTTTTGTTAGATTTTATTAGGAGCAATTTTAGAGGGCCTGTGAATGCTGAAGCAAGATGAAGGGTTGAGGGTCAGTAGATAGTGAGATAGAGAAAATAACTGCAGGATATTGTTTCATGGTGTTTGGTTATAAATAGAAGTCAAGAGATTGTATAGTCTATATACAGAGAAGCCAGTTTTCTCCAGTGATGGCAGTGGCTTTCACATTTTGTAATTTAAGGGAAAGTCATTGGAGAGGAAGACAGAGAAGATAAAGGTACAAGAGATTATAGAAAGATGCCAAGTAGAGGAAGAGATGGGTCAAGAACACATGTTTAACGGTTAGCTCTATGGACGGAAGTGGAGGAGGAGGTGCATATATGATAAATAAGCACATGTATAGATACATTAAAGGGCAATATGGCAAAGATGAGGAAACTTACGCTTCACACCCTCCCTGTCTTCTATGATGTGGATGGCATGAACACCTCTCCGACCCAGGAATCCAAGCCTGAGCTCACAAGCTCCGTCTGGGATAACTATGCACAGGTTTGGATCCCAGTTCCATGTATTCCCAGCTGGATGACTTCAGATGAGTTTCTTAATTTATCTCAGTCTCAGTTTCCTTATCTGCACATTGTGGATGCTGAGATTATTAACCCCAACATAGACTTACTATAAGATCAAAATAGATAATCTATGTAATATGCTTAAACAAATGTTAGGCATTATAATTATTGGTACAAATGAGTTGAGTCTCTTCTGTCCTTTCTTTTACCTTCTATAATCATTTAAAAATGCTATTTGCTTCATTTATTTAGCATTTTAAGATTTCTTCCAGCAAAGTTTTTTTACGTTTTAACATTTATCAGTGTGCCCTTTGAATATATCTGATCTTCAGCTACAACATAATTTATTTAAATAATTTAATTCGGCAGAACAATCCCTCAGAGATATCTGAGAGGCTGTATCCTGAGCTTAAGTCCTCAGTAATGCCCCAAATGAAACATAATTCTCAAAAAAGGAATTTAATCCATAAGTATTATTTTAGCTCAACACACAGGATTAACAAAATCCTGTCTTAAATCCATATGTGGGAGAACATTTGATATAATATTTATACCTGGAGCAAGGAAGTTTTACAGATTTCCTTGTATGAGATTTTCATCCAGTTACTTCTAATTTGGGGTAGCCCCAAGGCTATCTGTGACTTTATTGGAGGAAGCTCAGGGCCTTAACTGAAATACATCTATAAATCACTTAAGCAGGTTGTCTAGCCTCAGATGCATACTAAGTTTCCACCAATCCTAGATCAAGTTGAGTCTAGGCATCACATATGGCTTAATTTATCTAGAAATAATTTTACCCCAGCAAGGCACCTTGAAAAATGACACATGTATATTGCCTAGGATAGTGCGTGTGTAAGAGAGAGAGAGAGAAAGAGACAGAGAAAGGGAGAGAGACAGACAGAATGAGATAGACAGCAAGAAGCAAGAAGAAATGAGGAAGATGCAAGGAGAGGGAATAAGAAAAGGAGGACTTAATGAATTGTTTTCTAGCATTATGGTAAAAATATCTGTACTCTTCTTTTTCTCAGTCCAGAAAGTCCCAAGCTAATATGGAAGCTCTTATGTTTTAATTATCAACTAAGTTTGAATACTGGGTGAGCAAAAGTCGCTGAGAGTTACTAAAAGTATAACACTCATGGAAGGGAGAAAGGACGTGTATCAGGAGATTAGGTAGAAGGTATGTTGTGGACATAATATGCCTAAGGTTGCACAGGTAATGGTGGTGGAGCCAGGATTTGACCCCAGTCAGTCTCTGAATACTGAGCGATGCTCTTAGCCATTCCACTACAGGACTTCCCATCTGGAAGTTTTGTTATTAATTAATATTAGGTTGAAGATAGACACAATAATGATGCAACAACTTCTCTCACTGAGATTGAACCATAGTGGAGTGACCACAGTTTGATCCCACCATCAGTGTGCACTCACAATGCATATGTGGAGTTGTGGAGTAGAACCATTCTTTCCTAGAGCCAAAGATGTTTAGAACTTTAGAGTTATTATTATAATAATGATAACCACTTTTTTGTGGTATATACTCTTAATATGCTGCCAAATAGTTTCCAGTGTTCACTATTTTTGGATTTTTGGATTTTTTTTGCATAACAATCATAAGTGACATTGTCTCTAGTTTTTTTTTTTGTAGCATTTTTGTTATATTTGGTTTCACTCTTTTGCTGATTTTACAGAAATAATTTGGAAGTTTTTTTTTTTCCTTCTCTATGCTCTGGAGCAGGTTAAGTATTCTAATCAGCTATCATTTAAAATTATTATAGAATTTACCCATAAAGCTTTATGTTCCCAGTGACTTTTAAAGAGTACACTTTGGCAGTTTCAGTACTTTCCTACAGTAATTGACTTATTTGATTTTATATCTCTTCTGGGGTCAATTTGGGAACTTTTTAGTTATTTAGAAACCATCCAATTCTTTGTGATTGAACTTATACACATAAAGTTGACCAAATTATCTTATGATTCTAACCTGTGACTGTGGCTATTTTTCAGTTTTCTTTTCTCCCTCTCTAATTGTTTAGGGAATGCATGGTTTATATATTTTAATTCATTTTTCAAAGAACCAGTTTTTAAATGTATTTATTAGCTCAAATACTTTCCTGTTTTCTGATTCATTAATTTTGGATTTTATTTTTGGTATTTATTTTCTTCTGTTTACCTGAGGACTATTTTGAGGTTCCTTTCTAGATTCTTTTTTTTGTTGTTCTTGTCTAGTAACTTTTTGTATTTTAGGCTATGAATTTTCCTCTGACTTATGGATACATTAAACTTTCACTTATTATTTTTAGATATTCTCTAATGTTGGATTTAATTTCCATTAAATTTTCATTTGAGTTCCTCATGAGCTGAGAGATATTCTAAAATTTTCATGTGACAAAGATTAAAAAAAATTTTTTTGGTTATTGGTTTCTAATTTTCCTGAATTGTGATCAAAGAATATGATCTAAACTATTTCTACTTTTGGTACTGAGGCTTCCTGTCTGGACTGTTGTAGGTTGAATTATGTCCTTTGAAAAGATATGTTGACATTCTAACCGCCGGTATCTGTTAATGTGACCTTATTTGGAAATAAGGTCTTTGAAAATGTAATCAAGTTGAAATGAGGTCATTCTAGATTAAGGTTGGCCTAATCCAATGACTGGTGTCCTTCTTTTAAAAAAAATTTTTTTTTAATTTACTTGGCTGCACTGGGTCTTAGTTGCATGTGGGATCTTTGTTGTAGTGTACGGGATCTTTCAGTTGCAGCATGTGGGATCTTTAGTTGAGGCATGCAGGATCTAGTTCCCTGACCAGGGATCAAACCCAGGCCCTCTGCACTGGGAGTGCGGAGTCTCAACCTCTGGACCACCAGGGTCTCCTTTTTTTTTTTTTTTGTCGGGGGGGGGGGGTACGTGGGCCTCTCACTGTTGTGGCCTCTCCCGTTGTGGAGCACAGGCTCCGGACGCGCAGGCTTAGCGGCCATGGCTAACGGGCCCAGCCGCTCCACGGCATGTGGGATCTTCCCGGACCGGGACACGAACCCGTGTCCCCTGCATCGGCAGGCAGACTCTCAACCACTGCGCCACCAGGGAAGCCCCCAGGGTCTTCTTTTAAGAAGAGGAATATTTGGACAGAGAGACACACAGGAAAAATACCATGTGATAATAGAGACAGAGTTTCGAGTGATGCACTCCCAAGGCAAGGAACACTGAGGATTGCTGGCAACCACCAGAAGCTAGAGAGAGGCAAGATAGGATCCTCCTCTAGAGTCTTCAAAGAAAGTATGGTCCTGATGATGCTTTGATTTTGGACTTCTAAACTCCAGAGCTGTGAAAGAATAAATTTGTGTTTTTTTAAAGCCACGTAGTTTGTAGTACTTTCTTATGACAGCCCTGAGAAACTAATACATGGCCTAATGATATATGGTCAAACTTTCCTAATTATTAAGGGTGCTTGACAGAAACCCATAATCTTTCATATTAGGATCTACCTTCTTAATTGTTATTAAGTACTCCATATCTTTTCTTATTTTTGGTTCATTTGAGTTATCGAAGCCTGAGATAAGTCAATTGAACTCATAAATACTGCATTTCTACGTTTCCTTATATTTTGCAGTTTTTGCTTTAGAAATGTTGATTCAGTGCTGTTTATCACAAAAACATTAGGCTCACATTTTCATTGTGGAATGCATTTACCTATTATTACTATAAAGTGTCCATTTCCTGAATTCATTCTTGCCTGACATTAACATTTTTATTCTGCTTTATTGAGATATAATTGACAAATAAAATTATAATATATTTAAAGTGTACCGTGTGATAATTTGATATATATATACACACACACACACACACATATTGTGAAAGGATTTCCACCATTGAGTTAATCAATACATCTATCATCACCTCACATATTTATTTCTCTCTTTTTTTGTGTGAGAACATAAGTTCTCTTCTCTTGGCAAATTTCAGTTATACAGTACAATATTATCAACTATGGTCACCATGTTGCACAGTAGATCTTAAGACCTTATTCATCTTATAACTGAAACTGAAAGTTTGTACCTTTTTACCAACCTCACCCTTCCCTGTTCCCCCATCCCCCAGCCCCTGGCAACTACCATTCTTTTTTTTTTTTTTTTTTTTAGATTTCACGTGTAGGTGATTTCACACAGTATATTTGTCATTCTCTTCTGGTTTATTTCACTTAGCATTGTACACTCCATTGTATATTCTTGCCTCCTTTGTTGAAGATTAATTGACCATAGGTGTGTGGATTTATTTCTGGGCTCTCTGTTCTGTTCCATTGATCCATATATCTGTTTTTGTGCCAATACCATGCTGTTTTGATTACTGTAGCTTTGTAGTATCGTTTGAAGTCTGGAAGGGTTATGCCTCCAGCTTTGTTCTTTTTCCTCAGGATTGCTGTGGCAATTCTGGGTCTTTTATGTTTCCATATAACTTTTAGGATTATTCTAGTTCTGTGAAAAATGTCATGGGTAATTTGATAGAGATTGAATTAAATCTGTGGGTTGCTTTGGGTAGTATGGCCATTTAAAAAAAGATTAATTCTTCCAATCCAAGAACATGGGATATATTTCCATTTCTTTGAATCATCTTCAGTTTTCTTTATCAGTATAGTTCTTGGCATGTAAGTCTCTCACCTTCTTGGTCAGATTTAGCCCTAAGTATTTTATTTTATTTTTTTGATGCAATTTTAAAAGTTTTTTTTTTTTTTTTTTTTTTTTTTACTTTCCCTTTCTGATATTTCATCGTTAGTGTAAAGAAATGCGACTGACTTCTGTATGTTAATCTTGTATCCTGCCACCTTGCCTAATTTGTTTATCAATTCTAGTAGCTTTTATGTGGAGTCTTTAGGGTTTTCTATATATAGTATCATGTCATCCGCATGTAATGACAGTTTTACCTCTTTCCTTCCAATTTGGATACCTTTTATTTTTCTTGTCTGATTGCTGTGGCTAGGACTTCCAATACTATGTTGAATAGAAGTGGTGAGAGTGGGCATCCTTGTACTGTTCCACATTTTGGTGGGAAGGCTTTCAGCTTTTTACCATTACTATGTTGGCTGTGGGTTTGTCATAAATAGCTTTCATTATGTTGAGATATGTTCCCTCTACACCCACTTCGGTAAGAGTTTTTATCATGAATGGATGTTGAATTTTATCAAACGCTTTTTCTGCATCTATTGAGATGATTGTGTGGTTTTTGTCTTTTCTTTTCTTAATGTGGTGTGTCACATTGATTGATTTGTGTATGTCGAATCATCCTTGTGACCCTGGGATGAATCCACCTTGATCGTGGCTGTATGATCTTTTTTGTGTGTTGTTGGATTCGGTTTGCTAATATTTTGTTGAGAATTTTTGCATCTATATTCATCAGAGCTATGGCCTGTAATTTTCTTTTTTGGTATTTGTCTGGTTTTGGTATCAGGGTGATGGTGGCTTCATAGAATGACTTTGGTAATGTTCCCTCTTTAGTCTTTTGGAAGAGTTTGAGAAGGATTGGTGTAAGTTCTTTGTATGTTTGGTAGAATTTCTTAGTGAAGTCACATGGTCCTGGACTTTTTTTGCAGGGAGTTTTGTTTTTTTTACAGATTCTATTTCACTTCTAGTGATCAGTCTATTCAAATTACTTATTTCTTCTTGATTCAGTTTTGGTGGGCTGTATGTTTTAGAAATTTGTGCATTTCTTGTAGGTTGTTGCATTTGTTGGCATATAATTATTCATTGTATTTTCTTATGGTTTTTTTGTATATCTTCAGTATTGGTTGTTGTTTGTCATCTTTCAATTCTTATTTTGTTTATTTGGGTCCTCTCTTTTCTTCTTGGTGAGCCTGGCCAGAAGTTTGTCAATTTTGTTTACATTTTTAAAGAACAAACTCTTGGTTTTATTGATTTTTTTTTTCTATTTTTTTAATCTCTATTTTATTTATTTCCTTTCTGGTCTTTATTGTTTCTTTCCTTCTGCTGACTTTAGGTTTTTCTTGTGTTTTTTTTTTTTTTTTTTTTGCGGTACTAGGGACTCTCACTGTTGTGGCCTCTCCCGTTGCGGAGCACAGGCTCCGGACGCGCAGGCCCAGCGGCCATGGCTCACGGGCCCAGCCGCTCCGCGGCATGTGGGATCTTCCCGGACCGGGGCACGAACCCGCGTCCCCTGCATCGGCAGGCGGACTCTCAACCACTGCGCCACCAGGGAAGCCCTGACTTTAGGTTTTGTTGTTCTTTTTCTAATTTGTTTAGATGGTGGGTTAGGTTGTTTATTTAAGATTTTTCTTGTTTTTTGAGGAAGGCCTGTATCATTATGAACTTCCCTCTAAGAACTGCTTTTGCCGCATCTCGGAGATTTTGTATGGTTGTGTTTTCATTGTCATTTGTCTCAAGGTATTTTTAAATTTCCTCTTTGATTTTTTTCATTGACCCATTGGTTCTTTAGTAGCATGTTGTTTAGTCTCCATGTATTTTTTTTTTCTCATTTCTCAGCATAGTACCCTCTAGGTTCATTTATGTTGTCACAATGGCAGGATTTCCTGTCACAAATGACAGGATTTCCTTCTTTTAAAAGGCATTTATCACATTTTCTTTATCCAGTCATCCATTGATGAACACATTGATTGTTTCCATGTCTAGGTTATTGTGAATTCCATAGGTTGACTTTTCATTTTGTTGATGGTTTCCTTGCTGTGCAGGAGTGTTTTAGTTTGATAGAGTCACACTTGTTTAGTTTTGCTTTTGTTGCCTGTGCTGTTAATGTCAAATCCAAGACTAGTGTCAAGGAGCTTACCCCATGTGTTTTCTTCCAGGCGTTTTATGGTTTCAGGTCTTATTTTCCATTCTTTAATTAATTTTGAGTTGATTTTTGTGTATAATAAAAGGTTTTGTGTCCAGTTTCATTCTTTTACAAGTAGATATCCAATTTTCTCAATACCCATTTATTGAAAAGACTGCCTTTTCCCCATTGTATATTCTTGGTGCTTTTGTCATAAATTAATTGACCATATATGCATGGATTTATTTCTGGGCTCCATATTTTGTTCCATTTATCCATGTGTCTGTTTTTATGGCCAAATGCCATACTATTTGATTACTGTAGTTTTGTAGTATAGTTTGAAACCAGGAAGTGTGATGCTTCAAGCTTTGTTCTTCTTTCAAAAGATTGGTTTGGCTATTTGGTGTCTTTTGTAGTTCCATATGAATCTTAGTTTAGTTTTTTTTCTGTTTCCATGAGAAATGCCATTGGAATTTTGATAGCAATTGCATTGAATCTTTGGGTTGTATGGACAGTTTAACAATATTAATTCTTCCAGTTCATGAACACATGTGTCTTTACATTTATTTGTATCTTCTTTAAGTTCTTTTATCAGTGTTTTATAGTTTTAGTATACAGATCTTTCATCTCCTTGGTTAAATTTATTCCTAAGTATTTTATTCTTTTTAATGCAGTTGTAAATGGGATTGTTTTCTTAATTTCTCTTTCTGATAGTTTGTTGTTAGTGCATAGGATTGAAACTGATTTTTTTATATTGATTTTTTGTTCTGCAACTTTACTGAATTCATTTATTTTAACAGGTTTTAGTGGAGTTGTTAGAGTTTTCTACATATAATATCATGTTATCTGAAAATAGAGACACTTTTCCTTTTTCCTTTCTGATTTGGATGATTTTTTTCTTTTCCTTTTGGTTTTTAAACTTTTTAATTTTTTTTCTTTTTCTTGCCTTATTTCCCTGGTGAGGTGTTACAGTACCATGTTGAATAAAAGTGGTGAGAATGGGCATCCTTATCTTCTTCCTGATCTTGGAGGAAAAGCTTTCAGCGTTTTACCATTGAATATGATGTGAGCTGTGGGTCTGTCACATATGATATTTATTTTTGAGGTACATTCTGTCTTGCCTATACCGAATTTGTTGAGAGTTTTTATTAAGAAAAGAAGTTGAATTTTGTGAAGTGCTTCTCTGCATCTAATGAGATAGTCATATGATTTTTATTCTTAATTTTGTTAATGTGGTGTACCACATTGATTGATTAGCAGATGTTGAACCATCCTTGCATCCCTGGAATAAATCCCACTTGATCATGGTGTATGGTGCTTTTTTTTTTTTTTTTTTTTTTTCCCAGTATGCGGGCCTCTCACTGTTGTGGCCTCTCCCGTTGCGGAGCACAGGCTCCAGACGCACAGGCTCAGCGGCCATGGCTCACGGGCCCAGCCGTTCCGCGGCATGTGGGATTTTCCCGGACCGGGGCACGAACCTGTGTCCCCTGCATCGGCAGGCGGACTCTCAACCACTGCACCACCAGGGAAGCCCTATGGTGCTTTTAATATGCTGTTGCACTTGATTTGCTAATATTTTGCTGAAATTTTTGCATCTATGTTTATCAAGGATATTGGCCTGTAATTTTCTTTTCTTGTAATGTTCTTGTCTAGCTTTGGTATTAGCATAATACTGACCTTGTAAAATCAGCATGGAAATATTCTTTCTTCTATTTTTTGGGATAGTTTGAGAAGGATTGGTATTTTTATTTAAATGTTTGGTAGAATTCACCAGCGAAGTCATCTGGTCCTAGACTTTTCTTTGTTAGGAGGTTTTTCTTTAATTGAAGTATAGTTAGTTTACAATATTATATTAGTTTGAGGTGTACAATGTAATGATTCAGTATTTTTATAGATTATACTCCATTTAAAGTTATTACAAAATAATGGCTATATTTCCACAGGCTATATTGTATATCCTTGTTGCTTATTTTATACATAACCTACTGAATGGGAGAAAATATTTGCAAATGATATTACTGATAAAGGGTTAATATCTAAAATTTATAAACAGCTCATACAACTCAGTATCACAAAAACAAAGAAGCCAATTAAAAATGAGCAGAAGACCTGAATAGACATTTTTCCAAAGAAGATATACAGATGGCCAACAGGCATTGGAAAAATGCTCAACATTACCAATTAATAGAGAAATGCAAATCAAAACTACAGTGAGATATCAACTTACAGCTGTCAAAATGGTTATTATCAAAAAGTCTACAAATAACAAATATTGGCGAGGATGTGGAGAAAAGGGAGCCCTTGTACACTGTTAGTGGGATTACAAATTGGTGCAGGCACTATGAAAAACAGTTGGAGGCACTATGGAGGTTCCTCAAAAAACCAAAAACAGAACTACCGTATGATCCAGCAATTCCATTTATGGGTATATATCTGAAGAAAATGAAAACGCTAACTAGGAAAGATACATGCATTCCAATGTTCATAGCAGCATTATTTACAATAGCCGAGCTATGGAAGCAACCTACTTGCTTATGAACAGATGAGTCGATAAACAAGGTGTGGTATATAATACAATGGTATATTATTCAGCCATAAAAAGAATGAAATTCTTCCATTTGCAACAACATGGTTGGATCAAGACAGTATTTTGCTAAATGAAATTAGTCAGACAGAGAAAGACAAATACTGTTGGGAGGTTTTTGATCACTGATTCAATTTCCTTACTAGTAATTGGTCTGTCCAGATTTTCTATTTCTTAATGTTTCAGTCTTGATAGGTTGTATGTTTCCAGAAATCTATCCATTTCTTCTAGGCTATCTAAGTTGTTGGCATATAATTATTCATAGTACTTTCTTATGATCCGTAGTATTTCTGTGTTTTCAATTGTAATGTCTCCTCTTTCATTTCTGAATTTATTGAGTCTTCTCTCTTTTTTTCTTAGTCTAGCTAAAGGTTTTTCAATTTTGTTTATCTTTTAAAAAAAAGCAGCTCTTAGTTTTATTTATCTTTTCTATTGTTTCTCTAGTCTTTATCTATTTCCACCCTAGTTTGTTATTTTCTTTCTATTAACTTTGGGCTTAATTTGTTCTTTTAGTTCCTTGAGGTTTAAAGTTAGCTTATTTATTTGAGATCTTTTCTGTTTCTTAATGTAGGCATTTATCACTACAGATTTCCCTCTTAGAATTGATTTTGCTGCATTCCATATACTTTGGTCTGTTGTCTTTCCATTTTCATTTGTCTCAAGGTATTTTTTTATTTCTTCTTTGAACCATTGGTTGTTAAGAAGCATGTTGTTTAATCTCCATATGTTTTTGTATTTTTCAGTTTTCCACTTGCAGCTGATTTCTAGTTTCATACCTATGTGGTCCAAAAGATGCTTCATATGATTTCAGTCTTTTAAATTTATTAAGACTTGTTTTATGGCCTAGCATATGATCTGTCCTGGAGAATGTTCCATGTGTGCTTGAGAAGAATGTGTGTTCTGCTACTTTTGGATTGAATGTTCTGTAACTGTCTCTTAAGTGCCTCTGGTCTAACATGTCATTTAAGTCCAATGTTTCCTTAATGGTTTTCTGTCTGGATGATCTATTCATTGTTGAAAGTGGGGTGTGGAAGTTCCCTACTATTATTTTATTGCTGTGTATATCTCTCTCAGGTCTGTTAATATTTGCTTTATATAGTAAGGTGCTCCTATGTTGGGCACATAAATATTTACAAATGTTGTATCCTCTTGCTGAATTGACCTTGTCATCATTATATAGCAACTTCCATTGTCTCCTATTACAGTATTTGTCTTGAAGTCTATTTTGTCTGAAATAAGTGTAGCTATCCCAGCTTTCTTTTGGTTTCCATTTGCTTGGAATATCTTTTTTCATCCCTTCTCTTTCAGCCTATATGTGTCCTTGAAGTTAAAGTGAGTCTCTTACAGACAGCATATAGTTTGGTATTGTTTTTTTAATCCATATGTCTACTCTGTGTATTTTGATTGGAAAATTTAGTCCATTTACATATAAAGTAATTACTGATAGGTATGGACTTACTATTACCATTTTGTTCATAGTTTCCTGGTCATTTTGTAGTTTCTTTTTTTCTTTCTTCCTCTCTTGCTCTCTTCCTTTGTAATTTAATGACTTTTAGTCGTGATACACTTTGATTCCTTTCTCTTAATCTTTTACTTATCTACTTATAGGCTTTTGCTTTTTGGTTACCTATATACTGTAGGTCTTTGCTTTGATTCCTTTCTCTTAATCTTTTATGTATCTACTATAGGTTTTTGCTTTGTGGTTACATAAAACATCTTGTTGTTATAATAGTCTATTTAAAGCTGATAAAATTTAACTTCAGACACATCCAAAAGCTCTGTATTGTACTATCCCTTCCATTTTTTGTTTTTCATGTCATAATTTACATATTCTTATCATGTGCACCATTAGCAAATTATTGTAGTTATAGTTATTTTTAACATTTTTGTCTTTTAACCCCCATGGTAAAGTTATAACTGATTTACCCTCTGTCATTTCAGTGTTAGAGTATTCTGAACTTAAACTAATATTTACCTTTACCAGTGAGTTTTGTACTTTAATATGTTTTCATGTTACTAATTAACATTCTTTTGTTTAAGCTTGAAGAACACCTTTACCATTCCTTTGTAAGATTGGTCTAATAATGAATTATTTCAGCTTTTGTTTGTCTGGGAAGTTCTTTATCTCTTTTTCAATTCTGAGGGACAACTTTACTAGATAGAGTTGTCCTAGAGTATTCTTGACTGTTAATTTTTTTTTTTTCTTACCACTTGAATATATCATTTTACTCCCTTCTGGCCTGCAAGGTTTCTACTGAAAAATCTTCTGTTGGTCTTATGGGGATCCCTTGTACATAACAAGTTGCTTTTCTCTTGATGCCTTAAGATTCTCTCTTTGTTTTTATCTTTCGACAATTCAGTTATAGTGTGTCTTGGTGTGGATCTCTTTAGATTCTTCTTGTGTGGTACCCTCTGTGCTTCCTGGATTTGGAGGTCTGTTTCTTTCCCTGTGCTTCCTGGGTTTAGATGTCTGTTTCATTTCCCTGTTAGGGAAGTTTTCAGCCATTATTTCTTTGAATAAGCTTCTTTCCCCTTTCTTTCTCTCCTCTTCCTCTGGGGTGTGTAATAGGACATGAGCCTGGAGAGCTAGAGATAGGGCAGATGATGTGAATCTCCTTAGATCTAGGAACCACTGACAGGTTTTGAGTAAGTGCAAGACAAGATCATATCACTGAATGAACACTGGCAGCCATGTGGAGGATGATTGAAGGCACGGTGAGAGGTGTGACTGGAAGCACATCAACAAATTAGAACTCCATTATATTTTCTCAGTCAGAAGTAATGAAGGCTTGTATTAAGCCTATGACAGCACATATTGAGAGAAGAAGTTATTTAACATATGTGAATGATTATAGGCTGACTATACATGGAGGCTTGGTGGAGAAAGGGACTGTCTGTTGTAATTACAGGTTCATGGCTAGGATACGTAAATGGACTATGGTGCTTTCATTGAGATGCAAGGACTAAGAGGAGGAGAAAGTTTGAAGGAAAACGTGATGAGTTCAGTTGTGAACACATTGAATTATAAGCACCTGTGAGATGCCCAGTTAGTCTAATAGGCAGGTGGAAATCAAGGCTGGAATATAAAGCTGAGAACTCTTTGTATAAAGGTGGTGGCTGAAGTCATGGGGTGGTATGAAGCTACCAAGGGAAAATATGTAGCTGCACTATCCTATAAGTAGCCACTGGTCACATGTGATTATTTAAATTTAACCTTGAACTAATTAAAATTAAATAAAGTTAAAAATTCAGTTTCTCAGTTGTACTAGCCACATTTCAATGCGCAAAGGCTGCATGTGACTTATGGCTACCATATTGGATAAGCACAGATCATAGAACATTTCCATCATCATAGAAAGTCCTGTTGGACAACAGTGGTATAGAGAGTGAAAAGAGCAGAGGTTTGAACTGTATCAGAAGCCTGATGATATTAATATCTGGGTGGTCACTGAAAGAACCCAACAAAAATAGACTGAGAAGGAGCCTCCATCCATTGAGTGCCTTTTGATGGGCTAAGACTAGAGGCTTTCATATGTTATCTCTGATTCTCAAACTGTCCTGTGATTTTGGTAACATTAATTATTTTTAATGAGGCTTGTTATGGTTAATTTTCCCAAGACCTCAAACTAGTAAGTGACAGTGCTGGAATTATAACCCAAGTGTATGTGATATTTCAGATCCAATGATTTTTCAATTGCCACAGGCTGCCCATCTTAAGAAAACACAGAGACAAAGGTGCCAAGAAAGAGAGAATTTCCTGAGTGAGTGAGTGATAAATGGCACCAAGAATTCAAGTAAGGTCAGGTCAAAAAAGTGTTCATTGAATTGGAAGGTTGTCACAGACTTTGTTGAGAACATTTTCAGTGTAGTGTAGGGACTGAAAGCCTATCAAAGTGGATTGAGTATAGCTGTACAGCCATATGGAGCATAGGCCATTTTAGTCTGTCCTTTTAAGAGATTAGATGTAGGTGATTCTTTCTTTACACGAAAGATGGCTCACTGAAAAGACATTTCAGATTTTTACAAATTGTATATTAAATGACCTAAGGGCTGCATCTTTCATCTTTGGTATAGTCAGAGAGACTGAGGCCTCTGATCTACTCCTGTTCCTTAATTGCTAGATGTCTGACCTTGGTCTAGTCACTAAACGCTGCAAATTTTTTTTCCAGTCTGTGCAGTGGGGTTGGAAATATGTGCCTTGCTTACCCAATGGGGAGTCTTGAGCAAAAAATAAAATATTCGATAGTGAACTGTGAATTGATATGTAATATAATATGCCATTCCTGATTGATCAGACGAAAACAATATTGAAACTCCATAATTTACCCACAAAGTTTTATGCATCTAGTGGACTTTTTGTTAATGTTATCAGCTCTGTGTGTCTGGAGCAGAGTAGAAAAATGTACGAGTGTTTGTTGAATTCCCCAAACCCGCCTTCTAGCTTGACATTTGACTTTTTGAAACCGAGATCCATGGAGCCCGGTGAGTAGTTCTGATTTAAAATGTATTCCTCGGCTGATCCCATCAAAGCTGGAAGAAGGAGAAGAGACAACTTTTCTCCTCTTCAAGATGTTTAAAAGAAGAGAAAAATAATTCAAACTTCCTATCCAAGAAAACTCAGAGCTTACATGATAGTATTTCTAATTATCTTGTTAACTAGATAAGTACCTATATACAGAACCTGATAAGGTTTTGGAAAAACTTAACATTAGTTCCCGAGGAGGCAAATCCCATTGATTACATTAACTGGAGAACTCATAGAATTATTTGCTTTTGAGCTGTGCAGATGACTGGAGGGCAGAGTGTTGCTAGGAGCCACCATGGTTTACTTAAAGTGAGGATAAGCATGAGAGGACGTGTATTTGTCACCAGACCATAGAAAACCTAAAAGGACTTCTCAGGTGCTTCTCCGGACCTGCAATCATCAGCTGAAAATATTTCCTGTCCTGCAGAAATAGTGCTAAGCTTTTTCACTCGCAGGGTTTGATCACTAAAGTCTTACCACATCCATCCTAGCTATGTCTGAAGCAGCTCCAAGGAAAATCCTTAATATTTTTGGTCAGAATAAATCAGAAGAAGAACATAAATTTTGTCAATAAAGTATTAATATTTCTTAGTATCCTCTGAAATTTTTCTATTTGCCTTAAGGCATATGGAACCCACAACAAGTTTACTGGAAATGTCAGTTATTAAATAGACATCTTACCGTAATTGAATGTTAGTGTCACACAGTTCAGACCACAGGCCCTGGCAGCCCAGAGAAAGGGTTGCTTGTAGCAAACTGTGCACTGACAGGAAGCAGACTTCTCAGTAGGTCCCACCACAGTGCTTTGGCCTTAAGTTGCAAGAGGGAAAAATTACAACCAGTGCCCCAGCAAATTGCCACTGAGTTGCTGTCATAGAAACAATATATGAGGGCCAGGTAAAATATGAAGAAAACAAATGTCCTGGTGGGATTTTTTAAAACCCATTATGTGTTTTTTTTTTTGCTTGAGGTTTGTCATATTACTGATAAATGGTCACAGTAAGGTGCAGAGGAAAATCCCCAACCTCAGTCATTGGGGGGGCCATTGATTTGGACTGTATTTACTGACATTTTAGCAGAAATGATATGAAATTCCTCCATGTTTTAAATGTGGTTTTAAGTTCCCATCTAAGGACCAAGAATCCATGTAGGTTTCAGTTTTAGTCTCCTGACTCGCAGACAAATAGGAGAAATTGTCATTATCTATGCCCGGATAGAATGTCACCATTGTACATATGATGTTGGCTGTAGTCCTTGACCAGCTTCTGCATGTCCCTAGTCCTAGTGACAAGATTGATTTATGAAGTGATGCTTAACTAGCCTTTGTGACAACAAGGTTTTTGCCTTTCTGTTTAGAGCTTACCTCTTGCCTGTGTGCTTGGCCCCCACCCCTGGCTTCCTTGAGATCATCTGCAGATCATTCCTCTGGCGCTCCAAAGGTACTCCACTCTTCTCCCTCATAAAACAAACAGAGAAAAAGAAATAAATAAATGATTGTCCTACACGTGTTCACTCACCTCTACTAATAGTATCTTAAATGTCAAACCCAGTAACATCATTATCTAAGGAGAATGTTTCTATTTCGCTAATCAGACCCTGTATCCACTGTGTTAGTGTATCCCTGTATCAGACATGAGCCCTGAATGCTTTCATAGTCTTTGAGTCACAAGTTGACTTAACCTCATGTTAAGTAAGCCCAGAGTGTGGACTTAGGCTTCTTCCTTGATCCTAGTCTGTATTACCTCTCTTGTCTGGTGGCTCAGGTCCCTTCTATGACTTGAGGTCCATCATACATCCCAAATCCCCTAGGGACTAGAACTACAGGGCCTTGATTAGTCCTTGAAAGTTCTATTTCTCTAGGTCTGGATTCAACTTTTGCCGCTAGTGGGAATTTCCTGTTACATGTGGACAGATTTCCTGGAACATCATTGTCAACTGACTATCACACATGTCATACATAATGTAATTTCATATGATGTGTCACATCATATAGCATATCATCAAAATAGTAATGACTATGTGTCTAAGGTTATTACTAAAAAGAAGATAGTATTAGGGCTTCGTGATTTTTTTTTTCTGAGCCATATGCGAATCAGGGAAATGACGAGTTTTGGTATTCACAGAAGCTACTGTCTTTTATCTGCCCCTGCTGGGATTGCTAGATATGAATGACTGAGCTATTGCCATTTTAAAGAAAAAAATGGTACTCCAGTTTCCTTTTTGGGAACCCTATTCTGAACCCATTCTGGCTTGGAAGGGAGCTTGGCAACCTGCGTAACCATTACCAGCCCTCAACACTGGAGGGAACATTCTTTTAAATCAAGTAGACCCTAAAACAGCAATGTCACCACTCCCTTGGCTCTTAGCATTATGGTGACTCCTGCTTTCTGGTGACCAGTGGGTTACTCTTGGCTTCTCTTTTCATGTTGAAGTCAGTTTGGACTGCTTCTGCATTTGTCATGCATGTCCCTTTGTAATTATGATTTGGGGATACTGGCTGCCTGCATATCAGGGACCATTCATAAGCTAGTTTAGTCTCCACACCTTCTGCCTACCCCTTCCCAGTTTCCTATCTTCACCACCTATCCCGTAGGGGGGACAATCCCATCTAGAGTATGACCATTTCCTCTTCCAGGTTCAGCTCAGCATTAAAAAATATGCAGAAAAAACACTTTAATAAGCAAAATGAGTTAAATGTAGTCATGATGATGGTTATTCACTCAGAGAAGATATACCATTATCTGTTTGTTTTTAATGTATCGAGAGTAACATTAATATAATAATAGCAATTAATGCTAGTAAATCACAACTGCTACATATGCACTGTCTCATTTATTCTTCACAACATCCTGTGCTATGATTGTCCATATTTTTCTTGTTTGGAGGAACTCAGGGAACTAAGTCGCATCATCTAAGCCATAAGTCAGTAAGTGATAGGGTCAGGGCTTGGCTCTAATTTTGTTAGATTCTGTTAAGCTAAATGAGCTCTTCACTTCTACACTGTAATCCCATCCTAAGTAAACAAATGGAAAAGAGCCCTAGCCAGTATGATGTTGGCTGGCTAAACGGAGCCACTTAAATCTCAGCCTGAGAAGTTTGTGTTTGATTCCATAGGCAATAGGTAGTCACCATAGATTTTGAGTCTGTGGTTAGTGTGGTAAATTCATTTTAGGAAGACTGATTGGATATTAATGGACAGAAGAGACAAGCAGGTGAAAGTCAGAGGTACAAAGACCATCTGAAAGTATATTACAATAAAATACATAAAGCCTGTTTGAGAAAGTTATAAAACCTTATATTGAAAGATATTTAAAAGAATTAAACAAATGGAGCAATATATTCTGTTTTGAAACATTTAGAGACAAGAAGACTCACCACTTTAAAGTCAATCCTTCCTGAATTAATCTATAGAATCAATGAAATTCACTCAGTATCTCACATATTTTTGTAAAATGGATCTTGACAGATTCTAAAATGAATATGGCAAGTTAAGGCCAAGAAAACCCAAAACACTGCTGAAGAACAATAACTAGGTAGGTTATAAGACATCATGACTTACGAATATACATCTGAGCCTTGAACAACATAGGGATTAAGGGTGCCGACCCTCCCTGAAGTTGAAAATCCATGTGTAACTTTACAGTTGACCCTGCATATCCACAATTCTGCATCGGATTTAACCAGCCATGGACGGTGTAGTACTATAGTACACGTTTATTGAAAATTCACATGTAAGTGGATCCGTGCAGTTCAATCCATGTAATTCAAGGATCAACTGTATAATAATTAAGGCAGTGGTATTTGTACATGGTAATACAGACCAACAGCAGAGAATGTCTAGCAACAAACCAAAGTATATGTGGAAACTTGATATATTACAGAGGTGACATTTCAGATCACTGGGGAAAGGAGGGGATGTTCAAGAAATGGTGCTGGGATAATTGCTTAAATAAGGAATTGGGTACCTAGCACATACTACACATACAATTCTTTTCCAGGTGAAATTAGGGCTTAAGTGTGAAAAACAATGCTTTAAGCTTTTTATAAGAAAATATAAGAGAAACTTTTATCATTGTGTGGTATGAAAGAATTTCTCAAATCTTAAAATTCTTAAATAAAAGGATTAAATATTAAAAAGGGAATCATATATTTGACTACATTAAAATTAAGAACTTCTATTCATCAAAGAGTCCATAAGAAAGTAAAAGGATAGACTACAACTGGGGAAAAGCTGCTAGCTACAGTATTACCAACAAAGCTTTAGTATCTCAAATACATAAAGCACCTAACGTGGTAAGGAAATAACTGCCCATTTAGTGAATGAGTGCAAGAAAAAAGTAGGTATTTTTAAAAAAATTTATTTTTGGCTGCGTTGGGTCTTTGTTGCTGCGTGTGGGCTTTCTCTAGTTGTGGAGAGAGGGGGCCACTCTTTATTGCGGTACGTGGGCTTCTCACTGCAGCGGCGTCTCCTGTTGCAGAGCATGGGCTCTAGGCGCACGGGCTTCAGTAGCAGTGGCTCGCGGGCTCTAGAGTGCAGGCTCAGCAGTTGTAGCGCATGGGCCTAATTGCTCCGCAACATGTGGTATCTTCCCGGACCAAGGAACCAACCCGTGTCCCCTGCGTTGGCAGGCAGATTCCTATCCACTGTGCCACCAGGGAAGCCCCCAAAGTAGGTATTTTACAGAAGGAATGTTTGAGGTAAATACATCTATGCGGGGGGTGGGGATGGGTGCTTAATGTCATCAATAATCTGAAAAGGCAAGTTAGAACTGTAGTGAGATATCATTTTACATCTACTAATTTGGAAAATCTTAAGAAGTCTGATGGTACTGTTAGAGGAAATGTGTATTAACATTTTATTGAAGCAAGTAGCATAATCACTTTGAAAAGCAATTCAGCATTATTTTGTAAAGCTATTCATATTCTATGACCCAGAAATTATACTCATAGGCATACATCTTAGAAAAGTGCTTCTCAGGTTTTAATGTTCATATGCATCATCCAGTGGTCTTGATAAAATACAGATTTGCATTCAGTTATCTGAAAAAGGATTAAGTTTTTAAAATCCACGATTAGAAACATTGTAGAGAAGCTGCAAAACATAATTTATTCATTCATTGAGCAAATGCTTATTGAGCCGAACACTTATTATGTGCCAGCTAATTTTATAGCACTAAGAACATAACAATGAAAAGAAAGAAGGAAAGACAAGACAAACCCCTGACTGCGTGGAGCTTACATTCTAGTGTGCATGTGGTAGGGGGGGCGGTATTAGGCACTAAATAAATACATAAAATATATGGTTTGTCTGATGGTATGTCTAAATGCTATGCAAAATATTTGACTGAGAAGGGAGGTAGGGAATTCTGGAGGGGTAGTAGTTGTAATTTTAAATATAGTTATCAGGGAAAGTCTCCTTGAGAAACTGAAAATTGACTAAGGACCTGGAAGAGGTGAGGGAGTGAGCCATGCGATTATCCGAGGAGCAAAGTCATGTGCAAAGGCCCTGAGGAGAAAACATGCTTTGTGTGATAGACGAATAGCAAGGACATCACTGTGGCTAGATCCTAATGATTAAGGGGAAGAGAAATAAGAGATAAAATCAGAGAAGTAGAAGGGGCCAGATCATGTAAGAGCCTTGTAGACCATTGAAATGATTTTGGCTTTTATTCAGAGTCAAATGAAAAGCCCACTAGAGGCTATTAAGTAGATGAGTGATATTACGTGATTCACAGAAAACAGCATCATTCTGGTTACTATGTTGAAAATATACTAATTGGACAAATGCCAAGTATAAAAACAGGGAGAACAAGTAGGAAGCTACTGTAATAAGCCAAGAAAAAGATGGTAGCATAAAGCATTGGTGGTGGCAAGACATGGATTTTTTGTACTATTTTGAATGTAGAGCTTGTAGAATTTCTGAAGAACTGAATCTGAGGTCTAAAGAAGATGGTTACCTTTTGTTCTAAGACAATGGAAAAATAGTGTTGCTATTTACTGAGATAGGGGAGACTGACTGCTGAAGAAACATGTTTGGAAAAAAGTGAAAATCTTGTGACCAGACTTGGGCATGTTATGTTTGAGATGTTTTAAGAGGAGGTGTATTTTTAGACAATTGGTTATGCCAGTCTGGAGCTAAAGAGAGAGGTCTGGGTCGAAGATATAATTTTGGAACTAAAGAGAGAGGTCTGGGTTGAAGATACAATTTTGGAAGTCATTATCATGTAAGTGGTATATATAGCCATAAGACTGGCTGAGATATCTAAGAGAAGGAGTGACAAGAGAAGGCGTCTAAAGGCCTGAGCATTCCAGTGTTTAAAGCAAATATCTTAAAGTCAGGTGAAGAGAAAAGACAAATTGCTTACAAATGATCAATACACTTACAGATGATTTTTCAAGAGCAATAGTGGAAGCCGGAAGAAATGGAGTAATATCTTTAAAAGTGCTGTAAGAAAGCAAAATTATATTTTTAGAATAAAAGTGAAATAGAGACATTTTCAAGAAAAGCTGAGAGAGTTTACCATCAATAGACCACTCTTTATTAATGTCTAAAAGATACATTTCAGGAAGTAAGGAAATGTTTCTCAGAAAGAACATCTAAAACGAAAGAACAGACTGACTGGGGAATAAAGGAAGACCCTCAGGTTGGCCAGAAGATGTCTCAACAATGATACTTCAGACACCAAGCCATTTGGATGAAATTGGAAATCTTTACCAGATATCAGAATTGTTCATTTCCAAAGACTAAGCTATTGAGAATGTAGATTTCTAATTGATCTTGAATTTACTGCCTGTATTCAGCATGATAAGCAAAATGTTTATGCTGCTTCTAAATGTTATTACTCATTAGCTTTATTAAATAAGTAAATATAGTATGCACAGTTTTTTTAACAAGTTGATGGGAAGCTTAAAAATAAAATTTTTAAGTTAAAATGTTAAGTAACTTGAGCTCTGTGTTCTAATCACTTGCCTGCTGGGAAAGTATTTCCTATAATAAACTGTGTACCTATTCCAAAAGGGGAATTTGGAAAAGTCCTGCAGAGCAATAAGGAAGAAGGGGTAGGTAATGATTAATACATAAATATCTGCATGGATTAGATAATTATTTGCCATTTTGGGAATGCAGTGTTTTGGGTAACCACTTAAATAGACCATAAATGACATGTTAAGGTCTTGAAAAAAATCACTGATGAATTAATAAATTATATTAACTCTTTTGTCAAAAGAAAAAAATTACTAGTGAAATTCTTTACATTAACTAGATGAAGGGAGGAAACCCCTTTAAATTAATATTGAACAAGTATTTGTTAATCTTCAACATTAATTTAATGTTGGTAAGTCAAAACTTTGTAGCAAACTTAGAAGAAAATTCTTGAAGGGTATACCAGAAACTTACAGTTAGCATTATGCTCCATGATGCCACATTTGAAGCATTTTTATTATAGTTAGAAACAATGTCAAGATGCCTTGTATCACAGTTACTGCTTAATACTGTACTGGAGCCCTGTTCAGTGTAATACCAAAGCAAAAATATACAAGAGATGTAGCTGTCATCAAGAAAGACACAAGACATTGTTATTTACGTAACATGTCTGATAGTCTGTGTAAAAACTCCAAGAAACCAATACAAAAATTATTAGAACTGGGTTTCCCTGGTGGTGCAGTGGTTAAGAATCCGCCTGCCAATGCAGGGGACACGGGTTTGAGCCCTGGTCCGGGAAGATCCCACATGCCGCGGAGCAACTAAGCCCGTGTACCACAACTACTGAGCCTGCGCTCTAGAGCCCGCGAGCCACAACTACTGAGCCCACGTGCCACAACTACTGAAGCCCGTGTGCCTAGAGCCTGTGCTCTGCAACAAGAGAAGCCACCGCAGTGAGAAGCCTGTGCACTGCAACAAAGAGTAGCCCCTGCTTGCCACAACTAGAGAAAGCCCGCGCACAGCAGCGAAGACCCAACACAGCCAAAAATAAATAAATAAAATCAATTTATTAAAAAAAAATTATTAGAACTAATTGGAAAGATTAAAAAGGGGTGTGGATCAACACATAAAAATCTCCAGCTTTTAAAAATGCCAGCAATGACCAATTAAAAGTGTATTAGAAAAAAAAAAAAGAGAAAAAAAAATGTATTAGAAAAAATATTTTATTTATAATTGCAGGAAAAATATAAAATATTTAGGAATAAACCCCATAAGGAATATTCAAGATATTTATGGAAAAACTAATAAAGATTTACTGAAGAGTATAAAAGAATACCTGATGTATTAAAAATAAACAACTGTATACAGTATTTGAGCATGGGAAAACTCAGTACAGTTGACCCTTGAATGACGTGGGTTTGAATTGCATGGATCCACTTATACATGGATATTTTTAAACAAGTGCATACTAAGGTACTGCACCATCCATGGTTGGTTGAATCTGTGGATGCAGAACCATGGACATGGAGGGCTGACTGTAAAGTTATATACAGATGTTTTTCAATAAATACAGTACTACATGATTTGTGGTTGGTTGAATCTGAGGAAGCAGAACCATGGATTTGGAGGACCAACTATGGGACTTGATCATGTGCGGATTTTGGTATCTGCAGCAGGTCCTGGATCCAATCCCCAGCACATACCACGGGACAACAGTACCTGTTTTTCCACTGCACAGGGGTCTAAGCCCCTAACTCCTGGGTTGTTCAAGGATCAACTGTATTTTAAAGCTGTCACTTCTACCCAAATTACATTATAAATTCAATACAATCCCAGTCAAAATCCTAAAAGAAACTAAGCTAATTCTAAAATTAATATGGGAGAATGAATGCACAAAGAATAGCCAAGAAAACTAAAAAAAACAAACAAAATGAACAAAAAAGTTCATACCCCACCAGGAAACAAAATATTTAGCAAACCTATGGTAGTAAAAATAATCTGGTATTCAACTAAGAAAAAAAAAAAAAGATCAATGGGAATGGGATTAAGAGTCCAGGAATGAGGGACGGACTTCCCTGGTGGCGCAGTGGTGGAGAATCCGCCTGCCAATGCAGGGGACACAGGTTCGATCTCTGGTCCAGGAAGATTCCCACATGCCGTTGAGCAGTTAAGCCCGTGCACCACAATTGCTGGGCCGGAGAGCCATAACTACTGAGCCTGAGAGCCATAACTACTGAAGCCCGTGCGCCATAGAGCTGGTGCTCTGCAACAAGAGAAGCCATCACAACGAGAAGCCCGCGCACTGAAACGAAGAGTAGCCCCCGCTTGCCACAACTAGAGAAAGCCTGGGCACAGCAACGAAGACCCAATGCAGCCAAAAAATAAAAATAAAAAAAATAAAATAAAAATAAAATAAATTCAATAAAATTATAACACTTAATGCCAGTCATAAAAAAAAAATCCAGGTGGATTAAATGAATAACTCTAAAATCTTTAAAATACTAGGAGAAAATATAGGAGGATATGTTTATGACTTTATGGTGATCTTCTTAAAGAAGATCACAGTACATAATAAGTCCATTAAGAATAAAATATAATTTTTTCAACAAATTACCAAACTCCTGAATAACATGAAAGACTGCATGCACACACACACAAAAACCCCATAAAAGACAGTGATAACTAGGAAAAAGTGTTTGCAACCTATCCAAGACAAATTTGTAAAGAACCAATGCTATTATGTATGGGAAAGACAAACTGTACAATTGAAAAATAGGCAAAGGGTATGAAAATGATTCACAGAAGAGGAGCTACAAGTGGACCATAAACATACAAGATGACTCTACTTCTGGTAATCAAGGAAATGTGACCAACAATGATGACATTCATTTATGGCATTGGAACATTTTTTAAGTTTGAGAAATTATCTTTTTCCCTACAATGTAATACTGTATTTCAGTTAAAAACAATGGAATAAGTCTGTGCATATTGATACAACAGCTTTCCAAGAGAATTGTTATTTAAAAAAGCTACATTATGCATATGCACGTTATGTTAACATTTATGTAAAACTTGCTCTCATGTGCATATATGGATATATAGAATACACTGTCTTAGTTGGATCCCGTAGAAGCAGAGCCTGAGATAGTGATTCTTCTTCAAGCAGTTTTTTGGGAAAGTACTCCCAGGATAGGGGGAGTGAGAAAAGCAGGGTAGGACAAGGGAAGGAAGTCAAAGCAGGAATGTGGTCCTGGTGGAGACCAGCTCAGTCTGCAGTGGTGCTCTGGAGCACAGATTGCACCAAGGTGGTTCCCACCTTGCAGCTATTTTGTATCCCTGGGTCATTCCATTGTTGACCATATGTGGCCTACCCCCAGACCCTAGGGGTATGGGGGGTAGTCACAGCTCTCTTTTGGCCAAGGGCATTTCTCTAGAGAAAAAGGAAACTCTGAGATACTGTCAGCCAGCTCTGGCAGCAACAGAAAAGAGGATCTGGGCAGGGCAAAACAGCATCTGTGACACACGTGCATACACACATATACACATACACATGCACACACAGGCACAAACACAGACACACAGGCAAAATACTCAAGGAATTAACACAAAACTGGTAAGATGGCTACTTCTAGGGACAGGCCTAAGGTTGAGGGGTGTTGTCAAGGTGGGCTTTAGTTTTATATTTGCTTTTTTAATAATCACAATATGTTATATTTCTTATGTAATTAGAAAATAAGCTTTTAAAAAATATGCATTTTACTTTCTCACATAGGCAGTGACTCCATTATCCCCACCCATCCGCTCTTTCTTGGCTTTCTTATATTTATTACAAATAAAATTTATTAAAGGAACCACATTGAGATCCCAATGAGCCTTTCATTCTTGCATTTCATAGGTCAAGGCAATTACAGAAGTCTTTTTTAAGCAGATATCATTTCAATTTTCTGTTTAATAATAATGTGATCATTTATAGTCCAATTTGTGAAATATGAGAAACATGTATTTACTAAGACAGAAATCCAGTGAGTGTTCATTCTTCCAGTACTCAGTGACTTTGATCAGAGTTTCTTATGCCGAATGTCTTGGTGCAAATAGCAAACCACCACTTATTAATCAGTGTCCTTTTCTGCTAAAAGGGGGAGGGAATCTGATACTGTTCCCAGTGAGTTTAGTGTTCTTGCCTCCTTATGGAAAGAATTTGGAGCCGAGGCAGAGAGGTTAAGAAAGTGAAGTGAGGATTTATTTAAGCAAGAATATGCTCTCAGAGGGAGAGTGGACAGACAGGTGAGGAGCTGTTACCCTGGGTTTCTTTGGCAAGCCGGTTATAAGGGGCATACAAATGAAGGGGTGGAATATTCACTGGGGAATGAGGAGTTTGGGGGGTTATAGTCCCTGATTTTCAACGCAGTTCCATCTTCCTGAGGGGAGGAGGGATTTTTGTCCTTATTTAGCTTAGATCAGAAATGTCATGGTGTTGGTGCACGATGGGTACTTCTTATCTGCAAGGCTAATTTTATTGTAATGAGAGCATAATGAGCAACAGGTTACATTCCGATGCAGGAGATTCCCACTTTTCCTCACCTTTCTTTGTCTGCTTCCAGGACACTTATCACCCAAAATGTGTGGTTTCCTGTTGGTCTGGAGGTTCCTGCTTTTCTTTGTCCGCCCATTGACCCCCCCACTGTTTACAAGCTGTGTGATTTCCTGCCACCTGGCCCCTGCCCCCATTTCTCTGCTCATATCTGGCTGTCTGCCTGCTGTAACAATACTAATTCTTTTCTTTTTTATTGAGGTATAGTTAATTTACCATGTTGTATTAATTTCAAGTGTACAGCAAAGTGATTCAGTTACATACATATATATATACATATAAATACATATATACATATATACACACACACACACTTTCTGGAGAGTTTTTAATCATAAATGGATGTTGAATTTTATCAAAAACTTCTTCTGCATCTATTGAGATAATCATATGGTTTTTATTCTTCAATTTGTTAATGTGGTGTATCACATCGATTCATTTGTGGATATTGAAAAATCCTTGCATACCTGGAATGAATTCCACTTGATCATGTTATATGATCGCTTTAATGTATTGTTGGAGTTGGTTTGCTAGTATTTTGTTGAGGATTTTTGCATCTATGTTCATCGGTGATATTGGCCTGTAATTTTCTTTTTTTGTGTGATATCTTTGTCTGGTATCAGAGTGATGGTGGAGTCATGGAATGAGTTTGGGGGTGTTCCTTCCTCTGCAATTTTTTGGAATAGTTTCAGAAGGATAGGTGTTAACTCTTTTCTAAATGTTTGGTAGAATTCACCTGTGAAGTCATCTAGTCCTGGACTTCTGCTTGTTGGAAGTTTTTAAATTACTGATTCAATTTCAGTACTGGTAATTAGTCTGTTCATATTTTCTATTTCTTCCTGGTTCAATCTTGGCAGATGGTACCTTTTGAAGAATTTGTCCACTTCTTCTAGGTTGTCCATTTTATTGGCATATAGTTGCTCGTAGTAGTCCCTTATGACCCTTTGTATTTCTGTAGTGTTGGTTGTAACTCCTCCTTTTTCATTTCTGATTTTATTGATTTGGGCCCTCTCCCTTTTTTTCTTCATGAGTTTGGCTAAAGCTTTATCAATTTTGTTTATCTTCTCAAAGAACCAGCTTTTAGTTTCATTGATCTTTTCTACAGTGTTTTTTTTAGTCTCTATTTCATTTATTTCTGCTCTAACCTTTATGATTTCTTTCCTTCTACTAACTTTGGGTTTTGTTTATTCTTCTTTGTCTAGTTGCTTGAGGTCTAAGGTTAGGTTGTTTATTTGAGATTTTTCTCATTTCCTTAGGTAAGCTTTTATCGCTATAAACTTCCCTCAGAACTACTTCTGCTGCATTCCACAGGTTTTGGATCATTGTGTTTTCATTTTCATTTACTACTGGGTATTTTTTGATTTCCTCTTTGATTTCTTCAGTGATCCATTGGTTGTATAATAGCATATTGTTTAGCCTCCATGTGTTTGTGCTTTTTTGCAGTTTTTTCCTTGTAGTTGATTTCTAGCCTTGTGGCATGGTTGGAAAAGATGCTTGACATGACTTCAGTTTTCTTAAATTTATCAAGGCTTATTTTGTGGCCCAGCATTTGATCTGTCCTGGAGGATGTTCCATGTATACTTGAAAAGAAAGTGTATTTTGCTGTTTTCAGATAGAATGCTCTGTAAACATCAATTAAGTCCATCTCATCTAATGTGTCATTTAAGGCCTATGTTTTCTTACTGATTTTCTGTCTGGATGATCTGTTCATTGATGTAAGTGGGGTGCTAAAGTCCCCCACTATTATTGTGTTATTGTCGATTTCTCCTTTTATGTCTGTTAACGTTTGCCTTATATATTGAGGTGTCTTCCATATTGGGTGTATATATGTTTACAATTGTTATATCTTCTTTTTGGATTGATCCTTTGATCGTTATGTAGTGTCCTTCTTTGTCTCTTGTAACAGTCTTTATTTTATTTTTTAATTTAAAATTTAATTACATTATTTTAATTAAAAATTTTAAATTAAAAAAAGTATTTTTATTTTAATTTAATTAATTAATTTATTTATTTTGCACCACTCGGCTTGCAGGATCTCAGTTTCCTGACGAGGGATCAAACCCATGCCCCCTGCAGTGGAAGCATGGAGTCCTAACCACTGGACCACCAGGGAATTCCCAACAGTCTTTATTTTAAAGTCTATTTTGTCTGATATAAGTATTGCAACTCTGGCTTTCTTTTGATTTCCATTTATGTGGAATATCTTTTCCCATCCCCTCACTTTCAGTCTGTATGTGTCTCTAGATCTGAAGTGAGTCTCTCGGAGGCAGCAAATATACGGTTGGAAGGGCTCCCAACCTCTAAGCAGGTCCGTCTTAGCTTCTCTACCTACACTGGGTGTGATCTCACTCAGCCCCATGGTTTAGATACCATGGGTGGGCTTAGGAGTCCCAGATATATAACCTCTTACCAACCTTTTTCAAGACGTCTGTATTCAGCTGCCTGGACCTTTCGACTTGGACATCTTCGATTAGCATTTCAAACTAAAGAGAACTCTTGATTCCCCTTCTGCTCTCACCTGCACACCTGTTCCTCATCCATCCCAGTAAAAATCATCATCATTTATTCATTTACTTAAGCCAAAAATCTGAGTAATCCTTGATTTCTTTCTTTTCATCATTCCTCCAACTCAGTTCATCAGAAAATCCTGTTGAAGATATCCCTAAAATATCTCCTCAATCTATATTTTTCTAACTCTAATTCCTCCCTCATCCAAGTAACATAATCTTTCTCATGAATTATTATAATAACCTAATTACTCTTTCATTTTTTGCTTTCTATTGCATACAGTAACTAGAACAATCTTTTAAAAATGTAAATTGGGGCTTCCCTGGTGGTGCAGTGGTTGAGAGTCTGCCTGCCGATGCAGGGGACACGGGTTCGTGCCCCGGTCCGGGAGGATCCCACATGCCGCGGAGTGGCTGGGCCCGTGAGCCGTGGCCGCTGAGCCTGCGCGTCCGGAGCCTGTGCTCTGCAACGGGAGAGGCCTCAGCAGTGAGAGGCCTGCATACTGCAAAAAAAAAAAAAAAAAGAGTAAATTGGGTCATGTTATTTTCCTGGGTAAAACCCTGCATTTAGAGTAAATGTGGGTTCCACATTATTCTAAATGCCGAACATTTGTTTTTTTTTTGAACCAGAAGCGTTCATAACTGTGGTTTCCAAAATCATAAACTCTTCCCTGCTTTTCTCCCACCTCATTTCATATCCTCCTCCTCCTCTCTCACTGTGCTCTAGCCACACGGGGCCTCTGCTGGTTCCATACTACCTGCCAACCCAGTTCATCATTAGGTCCTTGGTCGTTCAGTGCTCTGTTAGATAGCACCTTCTCAGAGAGGTTGCTGATCCCCCAATTCAATGTAGCTGCTCAGTTTCTCTCTATATGAACCCTATTTTAATTTTCTCTATCATATTTTTCACCTCTGGTATTTTTCTTGTTTGTTTACTGTCCCATCTCATTCAAATTTAAGCCCTAGAAGAGTAGAGATTTTGTACAGTCCATATCCTCAGCATATCTGTAGAATGGATTCTGGCACATATAGTCTCCCAGTATACAGTAGGTGAATGTATGGATGAATGAATGCATGTAAGCATGGCTACTTCTATAAAAGGCATTGTGGGAGACACATGATTAATATAACAGTGGTCCCTGTCACATATGGAGCTTCCAATCTGCTTGGAGACCCAAACAATAGAGGACTGCATGACTAAGCAGTGAGCTATGTGGTATTGACCATAAGTGAGATGGGAGTTCAGAGAAGAGTGTGGGAAACGTAAGAGACCTAAGTTTGGCCTCTGTTCCAGTATTTGTGTACTGCTCCAGTATGCAAATCATTTAACTGAATGTATAGAATTTCCATTCTCATCAGTGTGGTTGCAAGCAGCAGCTAATGGTGCTAAAACTGTCCCGTGATAGTTTATGCCCCAACAGCCCTTCCATTTTTTCCAATGACTTCTCATGCAAGTATGCTTTCAAGAGAAATATTTTGAGTAAATTTTAAGCCTTATCCAAACTGGGTAGATACTTTAGCAGACGTCTGCCCTTTCTAAACAACATGCAGTTTGGGGATGACCTTAAAGATTTTTTACATTAGTTCTTAGGCAATAAGTAAGGAGACGTAGTGAAAGTGCAAACGTGATGACACCAACATATCAAAGGACATTTGGATATTTCTTTTTTTTTTCCACTTACTTGGCTTATTTTTTTAGTCTTAATTGATTATACTACTTTGGCTTTTTGAAGCACAGTCTGATTCTCTTTAGAATCTCTTATTACTCATGTATTTAACAGACTTTTGGAATTAAAGCCTTAGTGGTATGTTAAGCCAATTAATACTCTTGTCATTTATCCATGTGGAACTTGCATTCACTTCCCAGGGAGTTCTTCCCATTTTCACAATAGATGTAATAGTAAACATTAATTAAATGAATACCCCTAAAGGTTAACAATGATTATCTTAATTTTATAGTTCCTGTTAAGGAAATAACGTTTCAAGAATCTGCCTGGGAGAAACAAGTGAGCAAGGAAGACACTGGAAGGGGAAGCTTAGTGTTTCTTTATCTTCTCTTTTCTTCCAGAGTAATCCTAACATTGTGAAGCCTTCAAAACAATTACTGCCTTTGCTTTTCAAATAAATAGCTCAGGTGTGAAAAGCAGCACATCCGCCCTGTGGTTGAGCATTTTTTTCTGAGTTGACTTAGCTTTGAACTTCTGTGTAGTGGTGGGCTGGCGGTACTCCCCTGGCCTCTCTTGGAGATTCCTTTTCACTCAGTTACTTTCAGTTTACTGAAAGACCTCAGGATGGCCACAGGAAGACTCCTCATTTCCTGACTTCAGCCTGTAGTGATAACATCTTCAAAAATAGAATTCTATACTTAGGAAAGTATACCCATGTCCTATTCTATCAGGAAAGTGAGATCCCAGTTTATTGCATTTATGAGTTTGTTCAATGAAACCTCCAATAACCCAACCCAATCCTGAATCTTTAATCAATATTTCCCCATCTTAAATTCAACTTCTAGGGAAAGTAGAGAATAGGAACTGTTTCAGGAATATATTTATTTACTTTTAAAGTGTTCTGTCATGATATATAGCCATAAAATATAATGATTAATTTTTAAAAATAAGATTCCAAACTCAGTTCTTTTATTTATAATAAAATGGTATTATTAGCGGTTTCCTCCCATCCTTCAGGGTTCTAAATAAGGGAAAATACACATGAGGATTATACCTGGATGAAAGTGAAAGTATTACTCTATTAATATTAGTAAAAGCCCTATGGTGCCTAAAATGGATAGCTTCTAGTAAACAAATGAGACCCTTAAAAACCAGTGTTAAATATATATATATATATATATGTGTATATACTTTTTTTTTTTTCTTTTTGGCAGGCATGGGGTTAGTGACCAAGGTGGAATTGGGAGTGGGACAAACTTATATTCACACTTTTCTGAACTCTCCAAACCTCCCCATGCTCTTTTCTTTTCTTAACATTTATTTTTTATTTAAGTAACACTGGTTTATAGAATTATATGTTTTATGTGTACAGCATTATATTTCTATTTCTGTATATCCTACAGTGCACTCACCACCAAAAATTTAGTTTTCCAACCATCACCCTCTACTGATTTCACCCCACCCCTACCCCTTCCCCTCTGGTAATCACTACTCTGTTCTCTGTATCTACGTGTTTGTTTTTGTTTGCTTTGGTTTGTTCACTGATTTTTTTTTCTTGTTTTTTTTTGTTTTGTTTTATTTTTCATATGAGTGAAATCATATGATATTTGTCTTTCTTTCTCTGACTTATTTCACTTACCATAACATATACTTTTTTCATACAATTGAAGAAAATACACCAGCAGTGCAAACTTTATGACTTTTTCATCCATTTAGAGGAAGTGAAAAGATGGTAGCCTCTTCCCATTTTTATTCCTAATCAGGGAAGTCCCTGACCAGGTGTGCAGAAACCTGAAGAGGACTTACTGCCCCTGGGCAGAAAGAGGGCTTCCAACAAATGGACAGTGCCCTAACTTCTCTAATAAAATATGCAGCGCTGAATATTCGGTTCCAACTGATTAGAACAGGGAAAGATGGATTCCTGGGGGGCGGAGGTGAGAGGTATTACACACAAAATTTTACGAAGTGTAGAAGGAAGAGTCACGTCGCCATCTATGATGGTATTGGATTGGCCAAAAAGTTCGTTCGGGTTTTTCTGTAAGATGTTATGAAAAACCTCAGTGAACTTTTTGGCCAACCCAATACAAGTCGTGCAGTGCACCACCTTAAGGTATATAAGGGTTTCATTTATATAGAATATGAAGCCAGTATATCCCTGAGGGTTGTTCAGTAACAGGAGAGAGTTTTAAAGATTTCTTAGGACCTATATAAGAAACTAACTAGTTATGTTACCCTGACCAAATAATTTAATCCCAATTAGCCTCAGTTTCCTTGGTTAGAGACCACTATTTTCCTAGTCAATAATCATTCTCCCCTCCTTCCTTAGTAATAGACACCTATTGATAGGGATAGATTTGTGTCCAGATTTTTAAAAAAATTTAAAGGACATTTCTTAGCCTTCCTTGCAGGTAGGAGTGGCTAATGGGGAATCTCTAAATGAAAGTAACTCAGTTTGGAGATATACCCTTTCTCCTTTCTTCCTCCTCCTACCCAGAGCAAGATTGTTATGGCTGGAACTCCTGCAACCATAAGGTTACCATGAGGTCACCTTGTGGATGGAAACCACCCACTGAAAATGAGGAAGCAGAAAGAGTCTGGGTCCCTGATGTCAGCGGAGCCACCAGATAGATCAGCCTTGCATTCCTAGGCTTCCTGTTTACGTTAGATAAAAATACAATCCTATTTTGATTAAACTATTATTGGTTGAGTTTTCTCTTATATGTATTTAAACTAATCATAATTGATAGATACTTTATCTGTAATAATACTTGCGTGGGTGAAGAGGGATGAGAGGAAATATTGGGAAATGCTTTGTTAAGAATAAAATGCCACATTAATGTAACAGCTTTGTCAGAATCTGGGCTTCAGAAGTATTGCTTTGGGGCATTGATGACAAAGATTAACAGAGCTGTGTAGTGGGTCATTTTCTTCCTGCCCCCATTTTGCCCCAGACCATAGTGCAGCTTCCCCAGGGCTCACGATAGTCATTCCCTGAGGTCAGCTCTGCCTGACCTGGTGGCGTTCTCTGCACCTGCAGCAGAGTTGGCCATGAGATCCTTGGGAGGAGCTGGAGAGAGAACAAGTACAGGAGTAGACTGTTCTTGAGATCCAGGGCTTCCTTCCCCTAGATTTCCCAGCAGTAAGAGTCAGAGCTTTAGGAGGTGCAAGAAAGGTTCTGAAGCTGTGCTGATGAGACTAGAGCTGTAAAGACTTCCATACATGAGCTAGAGGACCCTTGGATATTCAGATATAGTGAGTCGTTCATCTGATAGTTATGTGTAAAAATGATCTAAAGTGAGCAAAGGAGAAATATTTATCACTTTCTGGAGATTCCAGGAAAGCCTCCCTCATCCTTGGTCCTAGATGCTGGGTCCATCCACTTTCCCTTGAAATAGGGGAAAGAGGGTGTATTGGTGTAGTGTTGTCCCCAAGATACTGCTGAGGACAGGAGGAGATCAGGGAACACTGGAAGCAGTTACATGAATCTCTTCTTTTTTATTGAAGTATAGTTGGTTTACAATATTATATTAGTTTCAGGTATACAGCATAGTGATTCAGTATTTTTACAGATTATACTCCATTAAAAGTTATTATAAGATAATGGCTATAATTCCTTATCCTATATAATATATCCTTGTTGCTTATCTATTTCATATATAATAGTTTGTATCTCTTAATCCCATACCCCTGACTTGCCCCTCCTTCCTTCCTTCTCCCCACTGGTAACCACTAGTTTGTTTTATTTATCTGTGAATCTGTTTCTGTTTTGCTGTATACATTTGTTTGTTTTATTTTTTAGATTCAGCATATAAGTGATATCATACAGTATTTGGCTTTCTCTGTATGACATTTCACTAAGCATAATATTCTCTAGGTCCATTCATATTGCTGCAAATGGCAGAATTTCATTCTTTTTATGGCTGAGCAATATTCCATTGTATATGTATACAACATGTCTATCCATTCATCTTTTGTGCACACTTGGGTTGCTGCCGTATCTAGACTATTGTAAATAGTGCTGCTATGAACATTGGGGTGCACGTATCTTTTTGAATTAGTGTTTTTGCTTTTTCCGTTTATATACCGAAAGGTGGAGTTGCTGGATCATATGGTAGTTCTATTTTTAGATTTTTGAGGAACCTCCATACTGTTTTCCACAATGGTGACACCAGTTTACACTTCCACCTAAATGGAAGACCTGAAACCATAAAGCTCCTAGAAGAGAACCTAGGCAGAACACTCTTTGACATAGATTATACGTAAATCTCTTCTGCAGTGTCCTCAACAAGCTGCCCATCTAATTTCTGCATACCGACAGAGGTGAAGAGGTTAGGGAAGTCGTAGGATTTACTACCCCTTTAAAGAGACCAATCTGCTTTTGAGCTTCTTTCCTTTTGGTAAAAAGTTTCTTCTTTATAATAAACCCCGAAGAGCTTCTCTGCAGCTTCTGCTTCTGGGATACAGATCTGTGTTTGAAGGCAACAAAGAAAGCCTAGTCCCACCCATCTGGGAGCCTACCTTTCAAGCATCTGCAAGCAGCTCTCACATCTTCCTGCAAGTCCTCCCTTAAGGAAGCTTCAAGTTAAAAAAAAGAAAAATACAAAAATACCTGGATATTAAAATCAGTTTGGGGATAAAATACTAGCTTTATTTTCCTAGTGGCTATGTAACTTTATTAATTTATTTAACTTTTCTGAACCTATTGCCTCTTCTGTCAATGGAAATAATGATTTCCAACTCCTGGAATTGTAGGAATGATGATAATGGAAATAATAGCTAAGCCTGACTGGCTATTAAGCCTGACTGTGTATCAGGCATATATATTGTTTCACTTACTCCTAAAAAGAACGTCCTGAAGTAACAATGGTACTCCGAAGTGGGTACCATTGTTAGCCCCATTTTTCAGATGAAGAAATTGAGGCAGAGAGGTTTAGTAACTTGCTGATGACCACACTGCTACACTTGACCACTAACTCATATAGCCTTCCTGTAAGATTGACTTCCCATCAAGGGCCAGGTAGGACTGATCCTGCTAAGCTTCAGAGATCAGATAAGATGAGCCTTTTTAGGGAGGTCAAGTCATAGAAAATAAATGAGCTAATGCACATCAGTCCCAACTACAGAGCTCAACACATCAGTACATTTGAGTTAGTTTGCCTTTCCTTTCCTCTAGTTTAAGAAGTCACAATTCCTCTGGGTCAGCTTAAAGGCTGAGTACAAATTAATTTCAGTTATCTTAGTGGGGAAAATCAAGGAGATATTTCTGTCCTCAGGCCTCATGATTACTCCTAAGTAACTCCAGCTAACTTTATGGAACCCCAGTTATGTGTCAAGCTCTGTTCTCAGTGCTGTTTGCATATACTAACTGGCTTGATTGCTACCCCGACCCTATGAGATAGTATCATCCTTTCTTGCCACAGGCTCATCAACATTTCCATCTTTGGTGGAGACCACCATTCCCTGGGCCTCCAGAGGTTCTTCACCTGCCCCTCAGCCTCTTCTCACCATGCTGTGAAAGAGCATAGTTGCTCCAATGAAAATCTCTCTTCATTTTAAGAGTTACCCTGTTCCCAATAGGGAGAAGTTGGAGGATAACGAATATAATATGGGACAACTAAAAAGCTTATGAAGCCTTGTCAGACTTCTCCAGTGTGATGTCCTGGTCTAAAAGGGGCCAAGAGTGTAAGAGAAGCGCTATTAGACCTCTGCTCTTGGATTTGATTCTGGAGGGTACAGGTCTCTAAACTGTGTCTGGCTAAGGCAGCGCTTATGGAATTCTCAGGGGCAACAGAAGCTGAACCTCAGGGGCCCCCTATCTCAAGATGCGACTCTCATTTCTGGAAACCTCCAAATGTTACCCATTTCAGAGAGTAATGGTCCTCTATGGATATTTCCTTATGTTAAGAGAGAGGTTCTTTTGGAACCCAATTAATATTTATATAATACTCTTTTTTTCGAGATCTAAAAATTTTGAGATCTAAAAAGTCAACTTGCAAATGAATGTTTGGAACTCAGGTTTCTAAGTCAGGGCATTTGTATGTATGGAGTCACTGTGGATGTTAAATTTTCTAGGTAGAATAATACCCACTTTCATTTCGTGTATTATGTGAACACCATTATTTTATTTTCTTTATTTTGTTAAAAATACCCAGTACTTTTGGGTAATAAGACTCAATCTTATAAAGATGACAGTTTTCCACCCAGTTAGTTCATAGCTTTAATGTCAAGCAAAATTTTAACATCATTCTTTTCAGAACTAGTTTTTGAATTGCATTAGAAATTAAACAAGAAAACGTCAAGGAATATTCCAAAAAAAAAAAAAAAAGAAAGAAAGAAAAATAATGGGAGAAGATCACTCCTAACAGATAGTAAAATTTGTAATAACAATTATATTTAAACAGTGTAATAGAAACACTAAAATTATTTGTGTTTATTGAAGTGTAATAGAGAGCTAATCAATTTAATGTATAGTAGTACATATATGATTGAATTAGACTGTAGAAAAGTTTATTAAATATTATAATAAATAGTAATATGGAGAAAAATTAAGTTAGAACTGTGTGCCAAAATAAGACATAGGAGAGTAAAACATTAAGAATTTTTAAAGTAGAAAGATATGTCGAAGAGATGGATGCTTTTGAGAGAATTAAAGCAAAAAAGAAATCACAGGGAAAAATAGGGACAGTTTTGATTATGTAAAATTGTTTATAAAATTAAAACTAACACAAAGAGGATTTGATAGAATAGAAAAATGGAAGCCTATAATGGGAAGGGAGAGGTCCAGGAGTGGTGGTTAAAGCATGAGCTTTGAAGTCAGAAATCCTACCTCTGCCACATGTGTGAACATGTTCAAGTTATTTAATTCATTGGGCCTCAGTTTCTCCTTCTGTAAAGGGGGACTTGTAGCATTGTTGTAGATATGAGATGTGTGAATATAAATAAAGCACTTAGAACAGTGTCAGATAGGTAGTGACTAGTAATTGATAGCTATTTCTGTTGATTTATAGCAGTGCTTCATGGGGCAGTTTTGCCTCCTGGGGACATTTGGCAACTTCTGGAAACACTTTTGGTTGTCACAACTTTTGGGGGGGTGCTACCGGCATCTAGTTGGTAGAGACTTGTTCAACATTCCACAATCACAGGACAGCCCCACAACAGAGAATTATTTAGCCCCAAATATCAATAATGCCAAAGGTGAGAACCTCTGCTCTGTGGTATGTGAAAAGCTCATACAACTTTATAAGAAATCCAACAGTATCCCAATAGATACATGGAAAAAATGACATGGAAAATTAAGTTTGGAAAATAAACAGATATTTGTGAAAGCATTCAAATTTGCCAGTAATTTCTAAAAAGGTGATTAATTGAGACAATGAAGAATTATTTTTAAATTTCAAGAGTTAATTTTAAAATCCAGAGTCAGTGATTTGCCAGGGAAATGGGTGTATTCATACTTTGTTGGTTGCTATGCAAACAGGTATGAGGCCTTGGAAATAATGCAGTATTAAGAGCCAGAAAATGTGTAGAACTTCTGACCCTTTGATATCAGTTCTGGAGAGTTATTCTAAGTTAACTATTCAGAATTGTCTCGTGTAGGCTAATATGCTTAATTCATACTATAACACTTCTTACATTAGTAAAAACCTGAGAATAATTTAAATAAACACAAAAGGGAAACAAGCAAATTATACATTATAATGGAATGGACTATTTTATCACCCCTGAATTTATGATAAAATAAAAAGCAGAACTATGTGGAAAATGTAGTGTTCAAAGTAATGTTAAATGAAAATGAGTAAAACATTTTTATTCCTTTATACTCTAAAATTACAACTATATAAAATATATACACATAAATAAGTATGAAACACAAAGTGAGCATTCAATGACAGGTTGAATTAATTGAAAACAAAAAGCAATAAGATGTTGTAAGGGTGGTATGTATGCACTTTTCCCATTTAATTTGATATTTTTTAATGTTGTTATAAGGTTGTCTGAAAAAATAGAAAAAGAAAGCAAAAACTTACCAGATATGCTTACATGTTATGAGTTAAAGTTAAGTCAGCAGGATAGAGGCACACATGGATGGTGGTCTCCATATATCCAAAACTCATGTTGCTAGAGACCTTCAGCAGATGGTGGGATTTCCAGGTCCACATGTATCTCAGTTTCTGCTTTGTTGGTGTCCCCCACAAACTTTGCATTCAGCTTGGAGCGGGAACATTTTCATGGTACTTTTTTCCTATTTCAATTGGAATCATAGGAGTCCTGAAAGATGATGTAAAGTCATCTGATCTGTGAGACATATTTTTAAGGATTAAAGTAAAAGAATAATATGTTTATGATTGCATGAAGTTGGTCACGGGGAAAATTCCATTTTCTTAAGGAGTTTTGAATAATGGTCCTTGGAAAAAAATAATTCATAAGTTAATTATTTTTTAAATCACTGACTTAAAAAAACTGAAGTGTAGTTGATTAACAGTATTATGTTAGCTTCAAGTGTACAGCAAAGTGATTCAGTTTTGCTTACTTTTTATATATGGAAGGTGTCAGAGCTTTTGTTTTTGACAACAGTTTTCTTTTTTAATTGGCTATTTAAATCGGTATTGAAGCTGAGCAGGACCCTGTGGGGCTCCTGGGCATGGAAGCCTTTCTGTTCCCTGTTTCTTGACTCCAGCCTCCATGACCTTCCCTGAGTTCCAAAGGGCAGATTCTTTGAACAGTTACTAATCCAGGAAGGGAAGGGATGCAAAGACAAGGGAGGGGCAGCTAAGAAATAATAGTGCAGCCTTGGGGCAGGGTCCTGGTTCCACCTCAAGGGAGACATATAACAATGTCTTTAAGCTCTTTAAAATGTCAGCATTCTTCATACCAGAGAAAGACCACCTGAGGCTACATTAAAGGAACCTGAGAAGCTCATCAAGAAGATTACCTGAGACCAGATTAGAGCAGTGCAGGTCCTGCACACACCCTAATCTTATCAGCAACCCCACCATTGAACCATTGCTATAAAACTCCTCATCACCTTCTCCTGGGTTGGGACACTGTTTCGAGGGCAGGATCCCGCTGTGGCCCCCTTTGCCTGGCAAAGCAATAAAGCTATTCTTTTCTGCTTTACTCAGAACTCTGTCTCTGAGATTCGGTTTGGCACTGGTGCACAGAGGCTGAGCTTTCGGCATCAGTATCATAGTTTATGTACATATTTACGAATTTCCTAAGGTTTTTACCATTGAAAGAGACTGCTTATAGATAGGAAATACACAGTCACTTTGAAATTGGTTCTGCATATCTTTATAAGGAAAAATTGCTACTGATACTTTGTTTTGCCTCAAGACTGCCTGCTGATCGAGGCTGCATATCACACCATGTCATCATCTTCCAATCATTTCTTACTCTAGATTATTTTTAGGTACAACAGGCCAGTGGTTGCCAGAAAGAAACTACAGAAAAAAAAAAATATTTTTTTAAACCAAAAATCTAGTCCTGGCTCCACCAATGTTTTTGGTAATCTTATATCATTTAATCTTTTGGCCCTTGGTTATCCTAATTATCAAATAGGAATGAAATGTCTCTACCTGTGCTTCCCACCTCACTGATATTTCAAATCACAGAGGAAAGGTTGCTAATTTCCAAAAATGGGCTTATGGCAACTGGAGAGCCATTGATAGGGAAAAAACTGAATTAATCTCAGTCCATATACCAAATAAAGTACAGCTGGATCAACATTTAAATATATGAAATAAAACTATAAATTACCAAAAGATAGGCTATTTATATAGAGTGGCTGTTGGGTTTTAATATTCATCTTTATTAACTTAAACCTGAATATGCATAGGAGGTGTTCTGGGTAGGAGGGAGATTTCTTATTACCTCACAGTAAATAAGTGAGATAGCTCGCTTATGCCAGATCTTACCCCTGGGATGATGAGATGAAAGCCAGGTCAGATGTCCTACAAGAGTAGCTGTAGGCTACCATGGATTTTCTCCATTTATGTACAGGAGAGAGATAGCCGTCCCCCTCCCCTCCTGAAAGGGCAGAGAGAGAGAATTAAAAAAAACAACCTTTTGCTCCTTGTTGAGGTGTAGAAAGGATCCTAGGTTCTCTAATTCTTTTGGAATGTAATTATGTCTTTCCAAGAGTCAGAGAAACCGTGGGTGTCTCCAGCTTTTATAACTTAGAAATGTGTCCAAAGTCTGGGCTTCATCCCTTTTAAAACATAAATACCTGGAGCTCCCATCTTCCTGACTCCTTGAGGGCTACCCTGGAGGCCTAGACCAGACTGTAATCATTGGATTAGGACAATTAACTAGACAATTGGTTACAGAATCTAATTCTCTGGGTATGTGCAGAGTATAATTCTTCTAGGGAAAGTGAAAATAAACAGTCCCTATCTTACGTACATTTCCATGTCTCAGGAGGCTTAGGACTTTTTACAAGGGCACTGAGAAATCCGGGGAAATTTTCTTTCTTTATAGTGGAGAATATTTTTCTAAACAGAACACAGAGGCCAGAAATACACCCCAAATAACTGACAAATTTGTCTAGGTAATAATGAAAAGAAAATTGAGAGACTAATGATGAGCTGGAACCCTGCCCCCCCGCCCATTTATAGCATATATGCTAGGCACAGAATTAATCTCTTTTAGGTCTTAGAAGAGCAAAGAAAAAAGACCTTCAAAAATTTTGCAAAGGGCACAAAGTTTCTTTGCAAAAGAAGAATAAAAGTCTATCCATAGGAAAGGTTCTTAGGCTCATTAGTGATCAAATAGGTGCAAATAAAGACCATTTATGATATCATTGTCCACTGACAAACTGACAAAATGAAGAAAAGCAATGCCTAGAACTAGTGAAGTAGTGGTGAATAGTCCCTTTCATACTCTACTGGAGAGAGTGTGATGTTTCTACAGGACACTTGGGCATCATGTATTGTGGGACGCAGAACCAAAAAACCCAAAGATGTCCACATCCTAGTGCCTGGAACTTGTGAGTATATGTTATAGGGCAGAAGAGAGTTACAGTTGCAGGTGGAATTAAGGTCGCTAATCAGCTGACCTTAGTATTCTGGATTGCCCAGGTGGGCCCAATGTGATCACAAAGGGTCCTTAAAAGTGGAAGAGGGAGTCAGAAGAAGAGATCAGAGTAGAACAGTGTTGGGAGGGCCATTTCTTGTTGTTTTGAAGATGGAGGAAGGAGGTGGAAAAGGCAGAAGCTGGAAAAGACAGAGAAACAGATTCTTCCCAAGAGCCTCCAAAAAGGGACATGATGTTGCTTGACAGAGTGATGTCATCCCTGTGAGACCGGTGTCAGACTTCTAGCCTACAGAACTGTAAGGTAATAAATTTATGTTAGTTTAAGCCACTAAATTAGTAGTAATTAGTTACAGCAGTGATAGAAAACTAATATGTTTAGACCTTAAAAAGTTCTCAGTCTTTGAGATATTAAGTTCATAAACCATCATTAAAATCTCTTAGTATCCACATTCAACTCAACTCTCTTGTCTCTGTCTTCCTTTGTCATATTCATCTGGGAAAACCCCCTCCCATCAACTACGTGTTTATTCTCTGTATCAATGAGTCTGTTTCTGTGTTGTTTGTTCATTTGTTCTTTTAGATTCCACTTATAAGTGAAATCATATGGTACTTGTCTTTGGCTTATTTCACTTAGCATAATACCTTCTAGGTCCATCCATGTTGTCAGAAATGGCAAGATTTCATTCTTTTTTGTGGCTGAGTAGTATTGCATTACATATATATTCCATGTCCTCTTTATCCACTCATCTGTTGTTGGACAATTAGGTTCTTCCACATCTTGGCTATTTTAAATAATGCTGCTGTGAACATTGCAGTGCATATATCTTTTCAAATTAGTGTGTTTTTTTCCCCCTTTGGAAAAATACCCAGATGTGGAATTGCTGGATCGAATGACAATTCCATTTTTAATCTTTTGAGGAACCTACATACTGTTTTCCATAGTGGCTGCAACATTTTGCACTCCTACCAGCAGTTCACGAGGGCTCCCTTTTCTTCCCATCCTCGTCAATACTTGCTATTTGTTGTCTTTTTGGTGATAGCCATATCCCTAATTCTTTGCTCACCTTGAAAGCAAAACTGAGTGAAGAAGTTATCTATGTGCACTGTCACAATTCTGTTCTTCCCATTCCCTCTTGAACCTGTTCTAAACAGGCCTTTGCCCCCCACTCCCTGCTCCGTAGAAATTGCCAAGTCACTAGTAACTGCCAGTTTCTTCAAATTGATTGGTTATCTCTCCATCCTCATCCCATTTATCTATCAACAGCATTTAACATAATTGATCACTCCTTGCTTGAGTTTTCTTCACTTCCCTATAAGACATCATTCTCCTGGCTCTCCTCCTGCTTCAGTGGCCACCTCAGACTCCTTTGCTGGAGCCTCTGTATTTACCCAATCTCCAAATATCCATGTAGTTGAATCTCCCATGAATTCAAATTTTACGTGGCAGTCTAATTTGTATCTCATTCTACATGTTCAGAACAGAACTCCTCTATTTTGCTCCTCTCCTGTTCTTCTCCATTTGCTCAGGGAAAGGTTTGACTCTCATATACCATGTCCACTGCCTTAACAAATCCTGAAAGGTCTAATATCAGAATACACACAGGATTTGCCCACTTTTTTTTCTCTTAGCATCCTGGTCCAACCCACAAAACCTCTCTTACAAAAGATTCCTAGCTATTCTCTTTATACTTATCCCTGCTTGTTCTCAACAAGGCAAGCCAGAGCAGTCCTTTAAAATGCAAGTTAAGGCAGTACTTCTCAACTATCTGTGATTAAGAACTATTTTAAAATTTTCATTCCATCATAGATTGATGCCTCTGTAAAATACAGTACAAAATGAACTACTAGAAAAATTAAATTTAAAAAGACATGCAAAACATGTGACTTTTATTATTTGATTCAACAAGTATAAAATTACCTTTCAATGATAAGAAAATTTCTATAACAAGTTCTAAATGCTTATTCTTGATTTCTGTACTTGTTTTGTCACCAACCTGTAACAAGCTGCTTACAGATGGCACAGACCCATGGACCCCAATTTGGGTAGCACCAGCTTCGATCATGTTAGTTCCCTGCTCAAGCCTACTAGTGGCTTTCTCACTACCCACAGCAACAGCCAAAGACCTTGTGGTGGCCTGAAAGGCTCCTGTGATCTGGCCTATCACCTTTCTACCTTTTTTCTGGTATCTTGCCTCTTGGCTAACCATACTAGCCTCCTGCTCTTTCCAGAACAGGCTGTGCATCTTTTCACCCCAGAGCTTTGTAAATACTTGCAGTTTTCTCTGCCTGGAATGAGTTCTACAGAAAGTCATATGGATCTCTCTCATCTCCTTCAGGTTACTGGTTAAATGTCTCTTTTTAATGCTGTCCTCTCTCACCACTCTATTTTTTTATGAGTATTTTTCTTATTGGAGTATAATTGCTTTACAATGCTGTGTTAGTTTCTGCTGTACAGTGAAGTGAATTAGCTATATGTATACACATATCCCCTCCCTCTTGGACCTCCCTCCCCTGCATCCCACCCATCTAGGTCAGTACAGAGCACCAAGCTGAGCTCCCTGTGCTATACGGCAGGTTCCAACTAGCTATTTTACACATGGTAGTGTATTTATGTCAAACCTAATCTCCCAATTCATCCCACCCTCCCCTTACCCCTCCACGTTCACACGTCCGTTATCTATGTCTGCCTTTCTATTCCTGCCCTGCAGATAGGTTCATCTGTACCATTTTTCCAGATTCCACATAATATGCATTAATATACAGTATTTGTTTTTCTCTTTCTGACTTACTTCACTCTATATGACAGACTCTAGGTCCATCCACATCTCTACAAATGACCCAATTTCATTTCTTTTTATGGCTGAGTAATATTCCATTGTATATATGTGCCACATCTTCTTTATCCATTCATCTGTCAATGGACATTTAGGTTGTTTCCATGTCCTGGCTATTGTAAATAGTGCGGCAGTGAACATTGGGGTACATGTGTCTTTCTGAATTATGGTTTTCTCAGGGTATATGCCCAGTAGTGGGATTGCTGGGTCATATGGTAGTTCTATTTTTAGTTTTTTAAGGAACCTCCATACTGTTCTCCATAGTGGCTGTATCAATTTACATTCCCACCACCAGTGCAAGAGGGTTCCCTTTTCTCCACACCCTCACCAGCACTTACTGTTTGTAGATTTTTTGATGATGGCCATTCTGACTGGTGTGAGGTGATACCTCATTGTAGTTTTGATTTGCATTTCTCTAATAATTACTACTGTTGAGCATCTTTTCATGTACCTCTTGGCCATCTGTTATGTCTTCTTTGCCGAAATGTCCATTTAGGTCTTCTGCCCATTTTTCAATTGGGTTGTTTGTTTTTTTGATACTGAGCTCCATGAGCTGTTTGTATATTTTGGAGATTAATCCTTTGTCTGTTGCTTTGTTTACAAATATTTTCTCCCATTCTGTGGGTTGTCTTGTTTATTGTTTCCTTTGCTGTGCAAAAGATTTTAAGTTTCACTAGGTCCCATTTGCTTATTTTTGTTTTTATTTTCATTACTCTAGGAGGTGGGTCATAAAAGATCTTGCTGTGATTTATGTCAATGAGTGTTTTTCCTGTGTTTTCCTCTAAGAGTTTTATAGTGTCCAGTCTTACATTTAGGTCTTTAATCCATTTTGAGTTTATTTTTGTGTATGGTGTTAGGTAGTGTTCTAATTTCATTCTTTTACATGTAGCTGTCCAGTTTTCCCAGCACCATCTATTGAAGAGGTCTTGTCTCCATTGTATATTCTTGTCTCCTTTGTCATAGATTAGGTGACCATAGGTGTGTGGGTTTATCTCTGGGCTTTCTATCCTGTACCATTGATCTATATTTCTGTTTTTGTGCCAGTACCATAGTGTCTTGATTACTGTAGTTTTGTAGTGTAGTCTGAAGTCGGGGAGCCTGACTCCTCCACCTCTGTTTTTCTTTCTCAAGATTGCTTTGGCTATTCGGGGCCTTTTGTGTTTCCATACAAATTGTATAATACTTTGTTCTAATTCTGTGAAAAATGCTATTAGTAATTTGATAGGGATTGCATTGAACCTGTGGAATGCTTTGGGTAGTACAGTCATTTTCACAATTTTGATTCTTCCAATCCAGGAGCATGGTTTATCATTCCATCTCTTTGTGTCATCTGTGATTTCTTTCATCAGTGTTTTATAGCTTTCTGAGTACAGGTCTTTTGCCTCCTTAGGTAGGTTTATTCCTAGGTATTTTCTTCTTTTTGTTGCGATGGTAATTGGGATTGTTCCCTTAATTTCTCTTTCTGATCTTTCATTGTTAGTGTATAGGAATGCCAGAGATTTCTGTGCATTAATTTTGTCTCCTGCAACCTTACCAAATTCATTGATTAGTTCTAGTAGTTTTCTGGTGGCACCTTTAGGATTTTCTGAGTTTAGTATCATGTCATCTGCAAACAGTGACAGTTTTACTTCTTCTTTTCCAATTTTTATTCCTTTTGTTTGTTTTTCTTCTCTGACTGCCGTGGCTAGGACTTACAATACTATGTTGAATAATAGTGGTGAGAGTGGACATCCTTGTCTTGTTGCTGATCCTAGAGGAAATGCTTTCAGTATTTCACTGTTGAGAATGATGTTTGCTGTGGGTTTGTCGTATATGGCCTTTATTATTGTTGAGGTAGTTTCCCTCTATGCCCACTTTCTGGAGAGTTTTTATCATAAATGGGTGTTGAATTTTGTCAAAAGCTTTTTCTGCATTTACTGAGATGACCGTATGGTTTTTATTCTTTAATTTGTTAATATGGTATATCACATTGATTGTTTTGCATATATTGAAGAATCTTTGCATCCCTGGGATAAATCCCAGTTGATCATGGTGTATGATCTTTTCAATGTGTTGTCAGATTCTGTTTGCTCGTATTTTGTTGAGGATTTTTGTGTCTATATTCATCAGTGATATTGGTCTTTAATTTTCTTTTTTTGTGATATCTTTGTCTGGTTTTGGTATCCAGGTGATGGTGGCCTTGTAGAATGAGTTTGGGAGTGTTCCTCCCTCTGCAATTTTTTGGAATAGTTTCAGAAGAATAGGTGTTAACTGTTCTCTATATGTTTGATAGAATTCACCTGTTAAGCCATCTGCTCCTGGACTTTTGTTTGTTGGAAGATTTTTAATTACAGTTTCAACTTCATTACTTGTGATTGGTCTGTTTATATTTCCTAATTCTTCCTGGTTCAGTCTTGGAAGTTTGTGCCTTTCCAAGAATTTGTCCATTTCTTCCAGGTAGTCCATTTTATTGGCATAGAATTGCTTGTATTAGTCTCTTAAAATCCTTTGTATTTCTGCAGTGTCAGTTGTAATTTCTCCTTTTTAATTTCTGATTTTATTGCTTTGAGTCCTCTCCCTTTTTTTCTTGCTGAGTCTGGCTAAAGGTTTATCAATTTTGTTTATCTTCACAAAGAACCAACTTTTATTGATCTTTGCTGTTGTTTTCTTTGTTTCTATTTCATTTATTTCTGCTCTGGTCCTTATGATTTCGTTCCTTCTACTAACTTTGGGTTTTCTTTGCTCTTCTTTTTCTGGTTGCTTTCAGTGTAAGGTTAGTTTGTTTATTTGAGATTTTTCTTGTTTCTTGAGGTGAGCTCGAATTGCTATAAACTTCCCTCTTAGAACTGATTTTGCTGCTTCCCATAGGTTTTGGATTGTCGTGTTCTTGTTGTCATTTGTTTCTAGGTATTTTTAAATTTCATCTTTGATTTCTTCAGTGATCTTTTAGTTATTTAGCAACACACTGTTTAGCCTCCATGTGTTTGTGTTTTTTACAGTTTTTTTCCTGTAATTGATTTCTAATCTCATAGCATTGTGGTCGGAAAAAATGCTTCATACAATTTCAGTTTTCTTAAATTTTCTAAGGCTTGATTTGTAACCTAATATGTGATCTGTTCTGGAGAACATTCCGTGTGCACTTGAGAAGTAAGTGTATTCTTCTGCTTTCAGGTGGAATGTCCTATAAATATCAATTAAGTCTATCTGGTCTGTTGTGTCATTTAAAGCTTGTATTTCCTTATTTATTTTCTGTCTGGATGATCTGTCTGTTGGTGTAAGTGGGGGTGTTAAAGTCCCCCACTATTATTGTGTTACTGTTGATTACCCCTTTTATGGCTGTTAGCATTTGCCTTATGTATTGAGGTACTCCTATGTTGGGTGCATAAATATTTATAATTGTTATATTTTCTTCTTGGATTGATCCCTTGATCATTATGTAGTGTCCTTCCTTATCTCTTGTAACAGTCTTTATTTTAAAGTCTATTTTATCTGATATGAGTATAGCTACTCCAGCTTTCTTTTGATTTCCATTTGCATGGAATATCTTTTTCCATCGCCTCACTTTCAGTCTGTATGTGTCCCTAGGTCTGAAGTAGGTCTCTTTTAGACAGCATATATACAGGTCTTGTTTTTGTATCCATTCAGCCAGTCTGTGCCTTTTGGTTGGAGCATTTAATCCATTTACATTCAAGGTGATTATCAATATGTATGTTCCTATTACCATTTTCTTTATTGATTTGGGTTTGTTTTTATGGATCTTTTTCTTGTTTCCCACTCAGAGAAGTTCCTTTAGCATTTGTTGTAAAGCTGGTTTGGTGGTGCTGAATTCTCGTAGCTTTTGCTTGTGTGTAAAGCTTTTGATTTCTCAGTCAAATCTGAATGAGATCTTTGCTGGGTAGAGTAATCTTTGTTGTAGGTTTTTCCCTTTCATCACTTTAAATATTTTCTGCCACTCCCTTTTGGCCTGCAGAGTTTCTGCTGAAAAATCAGCTGATAACATTATGGGGATTCCCTTGTATGTTGTTTGTTGCTTTTCCCTTGCTGCTTTTAATTTTGTTTCTTTGAATTTAATTTTTTGTGATTTGATTGATATGTGTCTTGGTGTGTTTCTCCTAGGGTTTATCCTGTATGGAACTCTCTGTGCTTTCTGGACTTGGATGACTATTTCCTTTCACATATTAGGGAAGTTTTTGACTATAATCTCTTATTTTCTCAGACCCTTCCTCTTTTGCATTTTCTGGGACCTCTATAATTTGAACGTTGGTGTGTTTAGTGTTGTCCCAGAGGTCTCTGAGACTGTCCTCTCTTTTCATTCTTTTTTTTTTTATTCTGCTTCTCAGCAGTTTTTCCACCATTCTGTCTTCCAGCTCACTTATTCGTTCTTCTGACTCAGTTATTCTACTATTAATTCCTTCTAGTGTATTTTTCATTTCAGTTATTGTGTTGTTCATCCCTGTTTGTTTGTTCTTTAGTTCTTCTATATCTTTGTTAAACATTCCTTGTATTTTCTCAATCCGTGCCTCCATTCTATTTCTGAGATTTTGGATCATCTTTACTATCATTACTCTGAATTCTTTTTCAGGTAGGTTGCCTATTTCCTCTTCATTTATTTGGTCTTGTGGGTTTTTACCTTGCTCCTTCATCCATTACATATGTTTTTGTCGTCTCATTTTTTTTGATGGGTGGGGCTGTATTCCTGTCTTATTGGTTATTTGGCCAGAGGCATCCAGCACTGGAGTTTGCAGGCAGTTGGGTAGAGCTGGGTCTTGGTGTTGAGATGAGCACCTCTTGGAGACCTCACTCGGATGAATATTCCCTGGGGTCTGAGGTTCTCTGTTAGTCCAGTGGTTTGGATTTGGTGTTCCCACCTCAGGAGCTCAGGCCTGACCCCCGGCCTGAGAACCAAGATCCCACAAGCCGCGTGGCATGGAAAAAGAAAAGAAAAAAAGGAGCAGTACAATAATACAGAACATAAAATAAAATTAGAAAGATAAAAAATATATTAGGAAAAATAAAAATATAAGTGAAGCAACTACAACAAGGTAGAACAGAACCAGAACAGAGGAAAACCACAACAGAGGAAAAAAAAAAAGGGAAAAAGCCAAAAGGAGCAGAACAATAACAAAGTATACGGAATAAAATAAAATTAGAAAAAATAAAAATATAAATGAATCAACAACAACAAGGTAAAACTGAACCACAACCTAAAAGAAAAAAGAAAAAAAAAAATAGCTAGTGGGAAGCGGCCACATAGCACAGGGAGATAGATCAGCTTGGTGCTTTGTGACCACCTGGAGGGGTGGGATAGGGAGGGTGAGAGGGAGATGCAAGAGGGAGGAGATACGGGGATATATGTATATGTATAGCTGATTCGCTTTGCTGTACAGCAGAAACTAACACAACATTGTAAAGCAGCTATACTCCAATAAAAATTTTTTAAAAAATAATATAATCATTATCACCAATAATTAGCAACCTTTTATTGATCATAAAATACATGTGTTAATATCTAGCACACTGAAAAAAAGTTGTAAGCCTCTGTGGCCATTCATAGGGTATTGATTATGTGAATTATGATGAACATCTATAATTTTGTCTGCTCAGTAGCTCTGTCCTTATAGGACCTGCCTTTGTCCATTCACATGGCTACTATGGGAGTTGCTGTATTCTAATAGCTGATTGGCACAGGGGTGGAAATTAAGTAATTAGCCCCTTCCTTGAGATTTTGAACATTGTGCCCTAAAAATTATAGTCAGTACAGTCAGAGCAATGTTTCCTACTGTGTGGAGAAATCCATACTGCTTTGAAAGAACATGAAATGAACCCAAGAAAGAAAACAGATGAGGAGAAGAGAAGTCAATGTTGTTTGAGTCCCTCCTCCTAATTTTTTCCTGAGGTTCCACTGCATCCTTGCCCCTTCCTCAGTTATTTAGCCTTTCCTTGGATTCCATGATCTGATTAGCCTCCTATTTTGTTAACGTCAATTCATATTTGGGTTCTGTTACTTGAAAACAAATGCATATGCAACATAGTACAATGTAGTAGTAGAGAGGATGAGACATAGCAATATTCATGAATGTAAGGAAATTTCCATAATAGATTCCTGGGTGGAAAAGCAAGTTGTAAGCAAACATGGCCCTATAACGTAAAGGGATATATATTTCAAATACATACATGCATTTAGAAATAAATAAAAGGATATATGCCAAACTATGGTTGTCTTTGGGTGGTGAGATTTCTGAGGACTCCTGCTTGGTTTTTATTCCCTTATCTTTTCTTTTTTTGAATTTTCTATAGTAAACATTATAAAGGTAATAAATATTTGTAAATACAAAAGAGTAGGCATAACTTCTCTTTACCTAATGTATTATCTTGATATTTTCACTAAAAATGCATTACATATAAGAGAGAAAATGGGGAAATTACGCAAAATTTTTCTGGGATTTGACCCATTTACCCTCTTGGTTGCTTTAGTTAATTTGCTATTCACCATACTGCTCCCAACCCCCTCCCACTTTCCTGATGAAAAATTCAATTAAAAATGCAATTAGAACATATATCTTCTGAAATGTTCTTTTTTTACTCATTTCTTTCTTCTCTTTTTAGAGCAGAGGACTACATGGGACTTTCTTATCTTTTTCATGTTTCAGGTTGGGTATTAAGTGCAGGGGGGAAAAAAAAGAATGTGAGATGCCATGCTAGTTTTGTAGGGAATCCAAAGAAGTATAGTCCTTCTCTCAAGCAGCTTAAAAACCACATGAATTGTAATACAGAAATACTTGAAAACACAGCTACCCATGCCAGATAGTGAATGCCAAAAACATATAAATAGCAGGTCTTTAGAAGAGGGACACAGCATTTCTGGCAGGAATGGTCAGGGAAACTTCATGGAAGAGGTTGGATTCAAGCAGGACAGAGAAGAAAGAAAGGACATTTCAGGTTGGTGTGTGTGTGTGGGTAGGAGGCTCTTGAGTGAGCACAGATGAGCATGTTAGAATAGTACAGAACATTTTGGGGGGCAGTGAGAACACCACTCGAAATGGAGCCAAAAGAGTTAGAGTAGTGTGTGGCCAGATTGTAAGTCTTCTATGACAGTATAAATAATTTTTATTTTAGCTGTTAGTCCACATTTACAAACAATAGCTTTTAGTTCATGTACCAACCCAATTAATAGTGGCTATCTGGAGTGCTTTGAGAAGGATCCTGAGGCAGTCCCTGGGAAAAAAAATCCCTGATCAGTGAATGGTGTATGTGTTGGGCATGAGAAGTGAGAGTGGCATCGTGTGTGCTGGGCTATGTTGAACTCTACTGCAGACAATGGGAAGCTGAGGCTTTGCTTTGTTTTATTCTCACTTTGCCTAATCCTTGAATTCTGATCCATGCTCATGAAGCAAACTTTTAATTCCCGAGCAGGTTTGCCTCTACAGACATGAGGGTGAAACTATCTTTTTTGTATTACTCATGTTTCTAAGATATATTCATATTGTTCTGTGAAGCTGCAGTTTATTTTCACTGTTGCATGATGTGTTGCTGAAACCAGTAAGCCCACCCTTCTGATCAAGAATTATTGTGAGAAGTCAGTAATGAGGCTTCTGATTATAATTTGGCTTCCTGTGTAGTTTGCCTACAGGGAAAGGATGTGCTAACCATGCTAGATGAGTTTGTCCAGTATGTGAGAGTTGTGCTTCTCATTATAAACATATCCATTGGCATTCTGATGTCTTCCTCTGGCTCATGTTTGTTTTGGTGAGCACGAGTAAATTTCTCATGGCTAGTCAAGAGCAGGTCTTCAACACCTGAAAGTGAAAGACTGGATCCAGGCAGCCTTCCCTAACAGGACACAGAATCTGTGCCATTTCTAGGAGGTTGCCTGTTTTCTACTGATTTTAATTACTCTAGCTTTATTGGTCACCCTTTAAATATTTTTATTATGCAGTATTTGGCACATACAAAAGAATACAGTAACATAATAATAAAATATACACACATGACCCTTCACCCCCAAAACAAAATAACATATTACCAATGCATTACTCGTATCATGTTCTCTCCTTCTCCTGCTCCCCCGCAAGAGGCAACCATTATCCTGTAAGTTATGGGTATCATTCCCTTGCCTGTTTTAATTGATAATTTTAGCACACATACATATATAACCATGTAGTTTTAGTTGTTTTGAGCTTTATTAAAATGGTTTTATACTGTTTGTGGGGTTTTGGAACTCTTTTTTCCCATATACAAGCATGCCTCAGAGACATGGCAGGTTTGGTTCCAGACCACTTCAATAAAGCAAATATAGCAATAAAGCAAGTCACATGAGTTTTTGGTTTCCCAGTGCATATAAAAGTTATATTTATACTATACTTTAGTCTCTTAAGTGTGAAATATCATTGTCTAAAAAATAATGTACATACCCTAATTAAAAAATACTTCACTGCTAAAAATGCTGTTAGCCGAGCCTTCAGTATGTTGCAGTCTTTTTGCTGGTGGAGGGTCTTGCTTCGATGTTGATGGCTGCTGACTGATCAGGTGGTGGTTGCTGAAGGGTGGGGAGGTTGTGGCAGTTTCTTAACATAGGACAGCAATGAAGCTTGCTGACCCAGTTGACTCTTCCGTTCACGAACAATTTCTCTGTAGTGGGCAATGATGTTTGATAGCATTTTACCCACAGTAGAACTTCTTTCAAAATTGGAATCAGTTCTCTCAGACCCCACCATTGCTTTCTCAACCAAGTTTATGTAATATTCTAAATCTTTTGTTTTCATTTCAGCAGTCTTCACAGCATCTTTACCAGGAGTGGATTCCATCTCAAGAAACCACTTTCTTTGCTCATTCATAAGAAGCAGCTCCTCAGCTGTTCAAGTTGTATCATGAGATTACAGCAATGCAGTCACATCTTTAGGCTCCACTTCTTTTTTTTATATATAAATTTATTTATTTATTTATTTTTGGCTGCCCCCGCAAGGGGCTGCCCTTTGTTGTGGTGAGCGGACTTCTCATTGCGGTGGCTTCTCTGGTTGTGGAGCACCAGGTCTAGGTGCGTGGGCTCAGTAGTTGTGGCACGTGGGCTCAGTAGTTGTGGCTCGTGGGCTCTAGAGCTCAGGCTCAGTAGTTGTGGCGCACAGGCTTAGTTGCTCCATGGCATGTGGGACCTTCCCAAACGAGGGGTCAAACCTGTGTCCCCTGCATTGGCAGGCGGATTCTTAACCACTGCGCCACCAGGGAAGTCCCGGATCCACTTCTAATTCTAGTTCTCTTCATATTTACAACATATCTGCAGTTACTTCCTCCACTGAAGTTTTGAATCCCTCCAAGTCTTCCATGAGGATTGGAATCAGCTTCTTCTAAGTTCCTGTGAATGTTAATGTTTTGACCTCTGCCCATGAATCATGAGTATTCTTAATCACATCTAGGGCTGAATCCTTTTTAGAAAATTTTCAATTTTCTTTGCCCAGATCTATTAGAGGAATCACTATCTCTTGCAGCTATAGCCTTATAAAATGTATTTCATAAATAGTAAGACTTGAAAGGTGAAATTACTGCTTGATCCATTGGCTACAGGATGGATGCTGTGTTAGCAGGCATGAAAACAAAATTAATATAATAGTTGTACATTTCTGTCAGAGCCGTTGGGTGACCAGGTGCATTGTCAATGAGCAGTAATATTTTGAAAGAAATATTTTTTTCAGAGCAGTAGGTCTCAACAGTGGGCTGAAAATATTCAGTAAACCATGTTGTAAACAGACTTGCTGTCATCCAGACTTCATTGTTCTATTAATAGAGCACCGGCAGAGTAGATTTAACCTAATTCTTAAGGGCTCTAGGATTTTCAGAATAGTAGATGAGCACTGACTTCAACTTTACATCACCAGCTGCATTAGCCCGTAACAAGAGAGTCAGCCTGTCCTTTGATGCTTTGAAACCAGGCATTGACTTCTCCTCTCTAGCTATGAAAGTCCTAGATGACATTGTCTTCCAATGTAAAGCTGTTTTGTCTACATTGAAAATTTGTTTAGTGTAGCCAGCTTTGTAAGTTATGGAGACAGCTTCTTTCCTTAAACCTCATGAACCAACCTCTGTTAGCTTCAGACTTTTCTTCAGAAGCTTCTTCAACCCTTTCAGCCTTCATAGAATTGAAGAGAGTTACGGCCTTGCTCTGGATTAGGCTTTGGTTTAAGGAAATATTGTGGCCTGGTTTAATCTTCTATCTAGACTGCTAAAACTTTCTCCGTATCAGCAATAAGGCTGTTTTGCTTTCTTGTCATTTGTGTGTTCACTGGAGTAGCACTTTAAATTTCCCTCAAGAACTTTTCCTTTACATTCACAACTTGGCTAACTGCCACAAAAGGCAGAGCTTTCAGCCTATCTTGGCTTTTGACATGCCTTCCTCATTAGGCTGAATCATGTCTAGCTTTTGATTTAAAGTGAGAGACGTACAACTCTTTCTTTCACTTGAACACTTAGAGGGTGTTGTAGGGTTGTTAATTGGCTTAATTTCAATATTGTTGTGTCTCAGGGAATAGGGAGGCTTGATGAAGGGGAGAGAGATGGGGGAATGGCTGGTTGGTGGAGCAGTCAGAACACACACAACATTTACCGATTAAGTTCACCATCTTATATGGGTGTGGTTCATGGTGCCTCAGAACAGTGACAATAGTAACATCAGAGAGCACTGATTACAGATCACCACAACAAATATAATAATAATGAAAACATTTGAAATTATGAGAATTACCAAAATGTGACACAGAGACATGAAGTGAGCAAATCTTTTAAGTCTATAGGATCTCCTATCACTTGGTCCTGGCTGTCAGACTGGGCGACCACAGGCAGGGAGAGGGGTCAAAGCTATAATGGTTAAGTGTGGTCCTGAGAAAGTAAGTGCCCTCACAGAAGTGGGTAATGTTTTTGTATAACTTCCAGGTTCAAGACTTCGTACTTGTTACTTTAAGTACCTTATCTCATAACAAGGTTAGTATTATTTTATCTATTCGGATGCTCAGAGAGCTTAAACAACTCTCTGAAAATCTCATTGCTAGTAAGAATTTGAACCCCAAATTTATCCCACACTGACACACATTCCACTGTAATACCCACAGGCATTTGGTTAACAAAGGCAGCTAAGGTGATGTAAGGGGAGCCAATCCAGTGGGCAAAGGTTGGATCAGGAGAGCCTTGTGCTAGGAGATGCCCAGGGCTCTCTGATAAGCGTTTAGAATTCAGAGGTCCATCAGTGGGGTAGGTGAGTGAGTATGGAAAACGCTTAGAGATGCAGGCAGAGAGGCACTTGTGAGCAACTTAAATTGCTCTCCCCCAAAGATGAATTTACAACAGAAATTAATAAACAAACTTACTAAGTTTTAAGGCAAGTTAAGTAATTTGAATATGCATAATGTACCACTGGTAAGATATAGTTGAGTAAACAGGTCTGCAACCAAAATTTCTCCAGGTTTTACTAGATTGTGTTAGAAAAGACATTACATTATGTAATGTTCAAATCCCTCTGGTTAACTGTCCCCACATTCTGAAGCAAGGCCTGGAGTCCCTAAAACAAGGCCCAGTGGCCTCCCCACCAGTCTTATGGGAACCCTTAGGTGATGTCCCCAGAAATAAATCTGCTCACTTGGGACTGCTGCCTTTCTGGCATGCACCTGCCAGGTGTCATCTCAGGTGATTCTCCATGGTCGCCTGGGTGTCACAGACTCTGTGAGCCTCCTGCCCGACACCATCATTGAGTTCTAGAGGTTGATTGCAAAGTGGGCAGTAAGCCCGCCACCCCATGGTAGGGATGCCAGGTCCCACCCCGACCAAAGCAGTCCACTTTTATCCAGTTCATAGGGGGTTTGTTTCTGTGTTGGATTTCGTTAAAGAAGAATTAGAACTTCTAAAAGTTGTTTGAAGACTATTTCTCTGGGGTCTCCCTGGTGCCTGGATTCTGCTGTGTTCCAAGGAAAAGTGGGTGCGGGCTCATTTTCCTGCTCAGTGTAGAATTCTGTCACCTGGGGAACAAAGCACTACCGTGCATGCTCCGAGTCTCACAGAACTGCTTATTAAACTAATTTCTGCCATTTTGGTTTCCATCTCCTTTCTCCAGAGGTATCGGGCCTGGTCCCTGGGTTAGACTGGAAATAAACACCCCACCGGTCCCTGTCAGAGTTCTCAGCTGCAGCTAATTGAGATATAGTGTAAGCAGAAAAGGAATTTATTAGTGAATACAGGATATCCCAAGAGGCCAGAAACCAGGCTGGGAGGCTCCCCGGCCAGGATCAATGCCCAGATCACACTGAAAAATTGCTCTGCTGGAAACTGTTCTGTGGCCTCTGCTGGGCACAGACTCACTGCTGGTGCCTGGTCTTGGCTGGTGTGTGACCTTAGCCACTCCTCCTCTGGAAGCTGGATTTGCTGGCTGCCTGTCTCACCAGAGTGGACCCCAGGGGTCACTTGTTTCTCTGCAGTGATTCAAAACCTTGCTCAGGTGTATGTGTCAGTGGGGACCCGTGTCTTAGCCCGGTGTCCTAGCTGCCAAGGGGGTGGGAATTCTCCAAGTGTAGGAAGCATGTCCAGTTGTGCTGAGAAGTCCAGAAGAGTGAGGACATGTTCACTTAGGCATCACTACCCTCAGGTTCCCTTCCTGTCCCCACTCCCTACTTGTCTCATTCACCACAGCCACAGCCTCCTTTATCTTCAACTATTCAAAACCAAAAACTTCATTAGAATTCAACTTTCTGAGGCCTGTCACCACCAGCTTGCCAAACAAGCCCAGACATGACTGAACCCCGGCAGTGCAAACAGCCAGGGTCGAGCTGAAACCCCTTTAAGTGTACACGTTGAGACAACCAGCCACCCCTAAACTAGTCTATAGACCCACAGGATCCTGGGAAGGGGTTGCCCATAACTAATAGGGAGCACAAACATTTTCATTATAGTGAAAACAGAGCTTAGTTTATGCCACCTCCAATCATAAAGGCCATAAAGAGTGTGTTTATATGTTTCCTTTTTTAAAAAAATTCTTTATTCAGTGTTCAACATAGCTATTTATTGAACGTATCTCAGTGCTATTAATAAAAGCCGTGAACAAAATCCAAAGCCCTGTCTATGAAATGCTTACATTCTAGAGGGAGGAGCAGACCGTGAACAAGGAATCAAATATATAAATAACAATTTCAGTGATAAATATGATAAGAAAAGTAAAGCGGGGTTAAGGGATAGGAAGTGCTCATTGACATTCAGTGATCCAGGAGGTGGTATTTGAGCAGAGGTGTGAATAATGGGACAGAGCAGGTATGAAGAGACTTGGGAACAGAAAGCCCTGAGACAGAAACACTCCCAGGTATTGGCATTAGAGGAAGAAGGTCAGTGGGCATGTGGTGGAGAGAAAGCCAAAGGTGATATGAGAGGGTCTTGTAGGCCACCACCAGAGATTCGGCTTTTAGTCTAAGGATGATAGGAAGCAATTGGATGGTTTTAAGATGAGCAGTGTGACATGATCAGGTTTACGTTTTGAAAAGTTTCACTGACTCTGGTATAAATAATATGTGGGGCTAAACTGGAAGTGAGAAAGCCGCTCAGGAGGCTTTGCTGTGATCCAGGGAGAGAAGCATGTCAGCTTGGACTCCGGGGGGAATAGTGGAAGTGAGATCAGATTCGTTTTGGAATGTATTTTGCCCCCGCACCTGTTACGACATACTGATGCTCTGCATGTGAAAACGAGAGACAGAAAGGACCTAGTGTGAATTTCTAGGATCTGCTTTATCTACTTTATAGTTGATTATATATTTTTTAAAATGGATATAAGAATATTTCCCATTCCATATGCTTTTCCAGAACCTTGCCACTCCCCATCAGGAGGTGGCATCTATGTCCTGTCCCCTTGAAAATGGGTGGGCTTTTGTTACAGCTTTGACTGTTAGAATATGGTAGAAGTGACATGTGTGGCTTTTGAGGCTAGGTCATGAAAAGTGATCCCACTCTCCCTGTCCTCTCTGGGATGCTCATCCTGGTACCCAGCTACCATACTGTGAGGAAGCCCAGGCCACAGAGAGAGGTCCACGTGGAGAGAAACCAAGGGCTCTGGCCCTCAGCCAAGCTCCCAGCCAGCAGCCAGCATCAGCTCACTGGCCATGTGAGTGAGCCATCGTGGAAGTGTGTTCCTGGGTGAACGCCTGGATCCTTCTCATTACTGGAGGCATTGATTTTGACTACCCTTGTGTCTTGAACTGTTATCAAGAACAAAGTAGCAGGCTCTACGTGACCCTGAGCTCAACCTCCATTTTGCATGATTCATAGAAGCCTTCTCCCGGTTTTTTCTTTTTTTCCTCATCAGACAGTACATCTTCTTTGATAACTAACGTGAATCTGGCGTTGTGTACTTCCACCTCTGTTCTTATTTCTCTGCTGCCCTCTTGGGGCCACAAACCACATTGCCCCATTTAGATCCTTTATAGTGCCAGGCAAAAAACAAGTAGCACTTATTGCCTGGTGGGAACTATTCTAAACACGTCACATATACTTAACTCCTGTATTCTTGACGATCCTATGTGGTAGGTACTACTTTTAGCCTCTTTTTAAAGATGAGAGAACGTAGGTACAAGAAACAAGTCATCAAGATGCAAGAATCAAGGTCTTACAATGGCCAAAGCTGGAATTTGAACCAAGAGTCTGGGGCTGCACTATACCCCCTCTCCTTGGGTATGGCAGAGTTGATCCATTAGGCATCCGTGTGAGACTTGCGTACTTCCATAACTTGTAAAAATAATCTTGCTTTGCAACGTGGGGTTTTTACCTCTTGACTGGGGATGGCACTAGCTGCCTAATTAGTCTCCCCATTGCTAGTCTTTCCCAGCCCAGTCTGTTTTCTGCATAGTCATCAGAGGGGTCTCTTAAAAAATGATGAATGAATGCATGAACTAAAAAATAGCTTATCTTTTCACCTCTTCTCTCTACAGGAAAAATATAAGAACCAGTCTTACCAAAGGGGTAGATTAGTCAGCTAAGCCAGCAGATAGCCCAACACCCTCAAACCACAATCTGAAATGGAGTCTGTTGATGTGTGGTTATAATACTTAATAGGCAGTGTTTATTTCCGAGTAAATTTAGCCTTTATCTTATTCACCATCACACTTATCCTGCAAGGATGAAAGCACATCTTCTCTATTTTATAAGAGAGGAAATTCTACTGTAAAAATAATGCTCTGGCGTAGATCAAGTCACACAAGAAATGTAGCTCAGGGTGGTCACTGTCATGTAGAGCAGAGCTGTGACTCCAGAAGCCTAAATGGTTTTCAGAACCTGAATGAGGTGCATTAGTGGAACCCTTTAAATATAGTCTGAACCAGGAGGTTAATGTTTAAAGCAGATGAAGTTGCTCAAGCCACATAGGGGGCAGTAAATGTAGTGGGCATGTGCTTGGCTGTCTGTGAAGGCTTTGGAAGCATAGCTGAGAAACCTCTTGGGCTCAGCTTCAAAAACATTCCTGGAGAGCATGTGTGGTGAAAAGCCATTACCAGCAGCGGAGATGGGGAGTCCAGAAGTTGCCAGTCCCAAACCCATAGTCAATGTTTATACTTATCTACAACATCGTTAGTTCCTTTCTTTATCTCTGGGCATTCTAGGCTTCTCTGCACATCAAAGAAAGATAAAAATAAGAAATGTTGAAATTCACACAAAGTTCTCCTTATGACCTCATCTGGAGGAGTGACAGAACGGCAGTGTCTTCCAGCCACGGCCTCCAGCTTTGTGGCTTTGCTTTTCCACCCATGGTGAGCAGTAAGAGACTCTACTGAAGTTTAAACTCCCTCACCAGAGGGGTGGGAGTGGAGAGAGGAGGCAGCTTATCAAGTGAATGTTCTGGGGGGTCTTTTCTGGAATCAGAGCTGTGCCCCTGCTGACTTGTCACCTGATATATAATCAAAGAGCCAGGAAGACTTAAAAGAGGCAGCAAGGCACTCAATCAGGATTCTTAGATCAAAATATCATTTCCCAAGCTCAGGTCTTTCCAGTCTTTTTTGCTGAGCAAAATCACTGTTATAATTTCAGTGTGAATCTAGATCACTGCGGGGGAGATGATTTGAGATGTAGATTTCTTCACGATTAAGTAGATTTTTGTCTGCTTGTTTTTGTTGTGTTAAGAAGCCTCCAGGGTGATTCCCATACAAGCACGTCTGTTGCAAGCAATGCCGGCATATAGGTTTGCCAGAGAAAGTGAAATTTATTAGATAGTATTAATATTATTTCCTGTGTTCTTTCAGTATCGGTCATTTGGATTCCTGCAAAGTGTTTTGTTTGTTTTTGTTTTGTTTTGTTTTAAACATAGATAGGCTGTAGACCTGTGGGAAAAACAAGTTACTGTGGTCACATTTGGCCCTGAGGACTAAACTATTTCCAGATCCGTCTGTTCTGACAGGCATAAGTGATTATTCTTGTTCTGTTCTGTAATACACCCCAAATGTATTCACCTGCCATGCCATTTCTTCCTCTTCATTTTCTACTATGAGCTTTAAAAACCTGTAGTTATAAATCTCATATCTCTTAGACTGATGCTAGGGCTCATTCGATCTCTGCCTTCCAGCACTGAAAGAAAAAAGTGGTATCTTTGTGACAATAAAATAACTCCCACCTCTGACATCCCTGCTCCATGGTGACATCTGTAAGGAAATAATTTGGAAGGGGAATAATACACATGTTCTGGGATTAAGGGCATAACAGGCATGTACTGAAAGTCTCAGAAAATTTGACATGTTGAAGCAGCGGAAGACAGGGTCCCTACCTTATAAATGTAGTGCCTTGAGGAATTTTCGAAAGTCTTATGAAGCACTTGTTTTCATTGTCCTGGGATTTGCAGCTCGTCAGTGGAAGATGAGATGCTCTGAGAGCCAGCTGTGAGGGTGGAGTGGGGGGTAGTGGTGGCTTATCTCTACCTTCTGCTCCACTCATAATGTCCTAATCCTCCCAGCTACTACACTTCACTTTATTTTTCTAGACCACTGGGTTCCAAGATACCTTGTCTGATTTAGGGTCAGTCTTTCAAGAGATCACTGAGGCGTATGAAGTACAAACCGTAGGACTTAATTGGGTAGCTTTATAGTGAGAAGCTCTGATTTAGTTATCAACATTAAGAGGTAGATCCTTTCATTAGTACCAGCCATCCAATGGGCTATATAACACACTATAGTCTAAACTCTGATAATTCCACTCTGTGCTCAATTAAGTTTTCTTTCACCTGGCCAAGTGTGATATAGTGTCCCATTCAGTGCATACTTGCGGTTCTTGTTAGTCATATGAAGGCGTACTTCAAGGCTGGAAAATTGGTCCAGAAAGTTCCAGTCGATTTAGAGTTTAGCGTGAGATTTCCAGGCTTGTATAGTTATGAATCTATGGTTGACCCTGACCCAGTTGGAAGGTGAGGTAGAGGAATGTTATCAGCGTTCAAGTCAGAAGGTTCATTGTGGGGAAATGGGTCTAGCTCTAGGGAAGGTACAAATGATGGAGATGTCAAGCCTAGAGAAATGACACTCCTGTTTAGATCCTGCAGTCCTTAGGCATATATTAATTTGAAAAATATTTATTTAGTAAGTTCCACATGCCAGGGATCAGAAATGAGTAAGATTAAGTTTAAAGATAGAGAACAGTGACTTTATAACATGGATTGAAAAGATACCACTTGTGTCATCTTAGGTATGACTTTCCTCTGAAGAGTAAGTTTGTGGAAAGTTAGAATGGATGGCCCTAGAGTGGGATAGCAAAACACCTCCCTTATTAAAGGCAGCCTTTGGCCATTCCTTTTGGAACTATTTAAGCAGTTGACTCCTGTTTTCTCTGGGATCTGCCTCTTTGCTGAATCTGGCTCAGTGGACCAATCTTAATATGCAAATTCATAAAACTGGAATAACAATACCGACTTTGAAGAGTCATTGTGAAGATTAGAAAATGTTAGGTGTGATAAATAGAAATACAGCCAGGACCTCAGGTCCCCTTTGTCTTAGGCTGGGTTCTTTAGACGCAGAACCTGAGATAGATTTAGGCCCAAGTGACTCATTGAGAGAGTGGTGTTCAGGAAAAACCTATAACAGAGACAGGGAGGCAAAACGGGAAAGGGCATATCGTTCATCAAGGATATAGTCACAGGTAAAATCTAGTTTTGACCGCTGGAGGACTCTGGAGCATAAATGGTATGGCAGAGTTATGGTTGGGGCAGACTGGCCTTTTGTATTCCAAATGAGTCAGCCATTGACTTTTGGAGACCTGTAGGGGAAAGTGGTTGTTGTGTTGGTGGTAGGGTGACCTCCCAGGCCTACTAGGTGAGTGCACTTATGTCAGCCAGAGGCCATTCTCATGTGCCTCTGCTCCTCAAATGAAAGCTTATAACCCTTAGGACTGTGTCCCTGAGGACTCCATTCTGTCCTCAGTACTTCCTCCTTTGGTCTCCAGTTAGAAGGTATCTTCAGGCTCCCCTTAGAGTATCAAGTGTTTGTAAAACAGAAACAGTGTGCTTCAAGATTCTAGTGCAGTGCTAGGCAGGTAATAGAGGCTCTATAGACGCTAGCTTCTCTTTTTTAATCTTCAGTCTCTAAAACTATCTCTCATTTTAGAGAATCACCGGCAAAGTATCCTCCTTCCAGGCCATGCTGAGGTGAAAAAAATAGAAGAGACTGTAATCAAAGCACCTGGCACATAGTACATGGTTAATAAGTGTTCATTAGCTTTGTCTCAGGATCATTCATGTGTTTTGAACTTTCCTGCGGTGTAGAAGAACTTATTTCAGTCCGTCAAATATCATGGACATTATTATTAACATTAATCACCATAAATATTAAGATCCAAATAGGTGTGGAATCATAATCATTTTGGGGGAATATATTTGCAGAAAATAGTTAAGTTTTATCTTTTAAAAAATCTTTATTTCTGATTCTTTTAAAGCATATACAGTAGACATTATCATTCAATTTGGTACTTAAATATCTGTATTTTTCTTTACTTTAAAAAAATAAATTTATTTATTTTATTTATTTATTGTTGGCTGTGTTGGGTCTTCGTTGCTGCACGTGGGCTTTCCCTAGTGGCGGCGAGCGGGGACTACTCTTCATTGTGGAGCGCGGGCTTCTCATTGCGGTGGCTTCTCTTGTTGTGGAGCGCGGGCTCTAGGCGCGCGGGCTTCAGTAGTTGTGGCGCTTAGGCTCTAGAGCACAGACTCCGCAGTTGTGGTGCACGGGCTTAGTTGCTCCGAGGCATGTGGGATCTTCCTGGACCAAGGATCGAACTCATGTCCCCTGCACTGGCAGGCAGATTCGTAACCACTGCGCCACCAGGGAAGTCCCTACTTTTTTTGGGGAACCGTCCTAAGGATAAGGACTTTCTATTGTATCCCTTGACCATCTCCATGCCTTCTGCCCCTGTCCTTAGCTCACTGTCAGAAGCAAAGAAAGTGCTCAATTAAAACTTAAGATTTGATCAAGTACAGTAGTGGGCAAATTGAGACATCCATGAACTAACTGAAAATAATCTCTTAAAAAAGAGATCACATGAGGAATTTTTTCTAGAATTTTGTGACAATAATTTAGCCCAAACTAAATATTTTAAATGCTCATATCTTTTTGCCTACTAATTGTGCTTTTATGAAAGTACCCTTAAAAACTTGGAACCAAGACCTATGTCCATAAAAAAAAAATAGTTAAATAAATTGTTACATTCAAAGGTCATTAAACAAGAATAAGATACATGTACTGATGAAAAAAGTCCAAAGTGCAAGTGAGAAAACAAATTGCATATATATATAATTTATATACACTTTCACATATACATATATACTTCATATATATGTGTATATAAATTTTTGTACTTAATTGTGAGATAGAGGTTAAACAAACTTTCTTCCTAGGTGAATCAGCAATCATAACACTGTTTATTAAATAGACTGAATTTCCCCCACTAAATTGAAAATGTTAATTTTGTTATATATCAAGTTACCACAGGTAACTGAATCTTTTTCTGGCTGCTGCTGACTTGTCTCTTTCTTTACTAGCATCACATCTAATCTGATCACAGCACTTTTGTAAGCAGTTTTAACAGCCATATAGCAAGTACCCCACCCTGCCTTGCTCAATTTTCCTTTTTAATAAAAATATACAGGCAGTCTCCTGTATTTATCTTCATATTAATGTACAACTTTTATCTGTAACTTACAGCTTTTCCCTGTAGTTTGAAAAACCAAAAGTATTTTATGTGATTGAAATTGCATTAAATATTAATTAATTTGGGCAGGATTGATAATTTTATAAAAGTGTCTTTCTGTTCACTGTCTCTTAGTATAATCTTATAAGTTTTCTACACTCCTACCCCTATTTTGAAGGAATAGGCTATTTCTCTTTTTGTTTTCTAACTGGTTAATGCTGCTTATATAAAGGAAAGGTATTAATTTCATTCATTTATTTTATATCAAGCCACTTAATAAACTCTTATTTGTTTTGATTTTTTTTTTTTTAGTGTTTTGTTGATTCTCCTTCAGCTTTTTTGGAGATTTTTTTGTGTTTCTTTTAACGTTGAGTTAGATACAGGAAGGATACAGTAAATCTATCCTCTTACAATCAAGTTCAAATTAGTTTCACTCTTATTCTTTATTATCACCATCCTGAAGCACCTTTGCAACCTCCGAGGGAAGAAAGGAAAGCAGTATACAAGCACTTGTGTGACCGGGTCCTCCTGTTCTCACTCTGTCAGGGACACCATGATCACCAGACTCCTGAACTGGAAATTCCCCTGGTCAGCAGAGAACAAAAACAGCAGCTGATGCATTAGGACCCACAGCCTTGCGAGTCCTGTATGTACCCTGTCAGGTGGATGGGAGCCGGGGAAGGTAGGTTTATTTCAATTTTATAGGACTGATTTGAGTAGTCAGATCCTAGGTGCCTGAAAACCAGCCTGACCTACCCCCTACTCCTCATTCCCCAGTTACAATCAGGATCATAGTGATCTGATCCCCATGGTCATACATTCTACAAGACATCTTCACAAGACAGTAGTCTCTAAATAGGTTTTGCAAAAAGAGAGATGTAAATTTATTCAGTGTAGCTGGTTCAACAATTTTTGTGAACTAATTTCAAAAGGAGGACCTTGATTTTATTTCTTACATGTTTTATATAAGCTGGAAGGACAAGGAGAAACTCATTAATGGTTTTTAGTCCAAGCAATGAACTAGCACATGGAGTTTTCTGCGACCCTTCATGGAACTTCTCTTCCCCTTAACCCCTGTGCTGAACTCTTGGCCCTTTGTGCCATCAGCATGTGGTATTATATTTACCATTTATCATTCTATCCATCTGTTCGTTGAGATTTCAGTGAACTGTCAAGAGTCACCCCCATAACACACCTCCACTACCATCAAACAACAACAACAAATCGTATAGAGGTGGAGTTATTTTACAAGTATTTAAAACTGTATTAAAATAAACTCAAGTGCCTCCATAAACCTCTTTAAAGAAAAGAGAAATAGATGATAAAAATTTCTGAAGCACTTACACACGTGATACCCGTCTAGGAAAAGTTCCTAGTAATTTAGTTACACTGTTTCTTTAACCACATTGCCTAGAATTCTGCTGGATATACATGTTTCAGTTATCTGTATATTTTCTATTAAAAAAATTTTGGCTTTGACTAATAATGGCCGTATAGCAATATCTATTTTGTTATTAAACATTTCGAGCTGGTAGATAGAAATCACCCTTCTTCACTGGGAGATCCTACTGCTGTCAAGCAGACTTTTCAACAACAGGCAGTGGGAGTGTATACCTGTTGGCCCAGTAATATGCAATTATAAATTTACTTCAATTTGGGGAAGATATTTTTCTTAATTAATACAGATACGTATGGTCACTTTTTTCCAATTATAAAAGTAATGTCACTATTAAAGACATTTGAAAAAAATCAATAAGATAAAAGTAATGACAACTCCATTACCCCAACGCAAGGATTCTCCATTGTACCACCTCTGCATCTGCGTTGAATATTATTAGTTAGAAAAATACTGTTGATATCGGCCAAACAATGATATCTCAGTGTTGTTTTATTTTATTTCTCCTACTAATAATGAATATAAGTTTTATATGTTTATTGATGAGTTGTAATTTATAAATACAATTATTTAAAATTTCCCTTTTGTATTTAGTTAATTTTTTTTTGTATTTTAGCCCCCTTTTTTTTCTGTGGAGTTTTTGGTCAAGTAGTATAAGCTCATAATATCGTAAAGACATTAATGTTTTTAGTATTTTTCTGAGATTTGATATTAATCTCACGATTTTCAGAGTTTATGTATGAAGTTTTATATTTTCATATAGTATAATCTTTCATTTTCTCCCTTATGTCTTTTATCATTTTTTAGCTTAGTAAATCATTTTGCCTCTAGACATTTGATAAATATTCATGTTACTTCTTTTTTCCAACTAATTTCTGTTTAATTTTGCATGTTTACTTCCTTAATTTTTCTGAAGTTTATTTTGGTTGCGTGGAATGAAATGAGGTTCTAAATAGATTTTTTCCAAATTGCTAACTGGTCACTCAGCCCTTATTGACTAAACCTTCACTTTCTCATTGATTAATGGTGTTTCCTTTATTGAATATCACGATGCTATATATAATAGCTTCTAATTCTGGACTGTACATTCTGTTTATTTTTAGTCTAGTAATAAATTGTTTTTATTATAGAGACTAAAGAACATATAATAGGTTATACATAATAGAATTAGTCCAAACGTAGTTTTTGTACTAATTTTCTTTATTTTATTGTCTCTATTACTTTCCTGATTTATTTTGGAACAATTTGGTCGTGTGTGTGTGTATCACTGAAATTGTGAGAGGAATTAGTTTGAATATAAAAAATTTATTTCAGAAAGATATTTACTATATTATAATAGTGTAAGAATAATAATCTTTCTATACTCTTTCAGGCCCAACAAGTAGCCATGCTATATACTTTCTCAGAGTGCACTGAAGGGTTTAGAAATGCAGAATGCAAGCAGGTTGATTATGGTAGCAAATAACTGGTTAGCACAGGCACATGGACACTTTGGTCAAGTTCTATGGCAAGATCCTATTTTGTCATCATTATAATCACAGTCAAAATTTCATAATAAGCACAAAATTCACATCACTTTCAACGTCAATCACAAGGTCAACAGGCTAAAATTAATTACTGGTTAGGTGCTAGATGCTGGGGATACTAAAGGCAGAAGGCTTCTTCAATATGGTTTAAGGCTTAACATGCTCTTTTATACCTCCAGGCTTTATTCTCTCTGCCTGAAACGTCACTCTTTCTGCTTCTCCCCTTTGTAAATTCTTTCCAATCCATGAAGATTGAGGTCGTATATAACTTTCTCTGTTGATCTTCAAAGACCCTGGCAGTTGGACACTTCCTTCTCTTTTACCCCAAGTACTTTGTTTATACTTCTCTGATCACCTTGTCTCTTTGAATTGTAGCTACTTGCATATGCTCCTATCCTTCAATAAATTAAAGTCCTTCAGTGCAGGAACCTTGGTTTTTCACTGTTATAAGCTGAGTGCCTAAGTATTGAGGATAGACTTCAATGCATGTTTACTGAGTGAATATGTAAATGAATAAAAGAAGACATTTTAATTTCCTGAACATTTCTATAGAAAAATTACTGAAACAAAAATTTCTCGGAAGTTTTTGATATGTTTCAAACATTCCGAAGCCATTTAATAGAACTTGGTGAAACTCAAAAATATTAAAAAGTGGTTGTGTGTGTGTGTACATGTGTTTTGTAGGCAGTAATTTCCTCTTAAGATTTCAGTATATGTGTGGGTTAGTTGGCTCATCACTTTTGTTTTCCAAGTAATGTTCAGCCTTAGAAAACATCACTCTGAAGCATAGGTAACTTTGTGAGCTGGACCGAAATGTCATAGCCAAGCTGGACTTTCCCAGGTGTGCTAAATAGAAACTGCAGAGTCTACCTGTGAAAAACATTTACCTGTCAGCAGAACTGACTTTATGTGTGGATAAGGTTGCTAATTCTCTACCTGGTATGTACTTCCTCCAAAAAACTCTTCCTTGTCCAGCTGCAAAGGGACCTAGTAAACTCTCACCATTGTATTGTTCTTTTACAAGTGTTAAAACAAATTAAATCATTATGACCTAGAACACTAAATTAGGCATGTGTTGGATTATGTATGTTTTTTAAATGGCCATCCCACCCCTGAGCATATTCCAAACCCTTTGTAAAACTCTCTTTCGTATTCCATATCCACAACCTTGAACACAAATTCTGATTCCAACTCTCCTGGACATGAGCTTGTTACCCACTGGTACTTCCCACCTTGGACTTGATCCTTGGTTCCATTTACCTGGTTATAGCCTTGGCTTTTTTTCCTCAGTCTTTCTGGTTTTTCACTTCCTGGGAGCTTTAAGTTGTCTCTGGTCATTGCAGATAAATATCATTTCCAGTGTCTTTAGGCCTTGGGAACTTAATGTCCTGTTGTGCCCAGTAGTAGATGATGGAGCTTCTTCAGGCTTACTCTGGCACAAGCAAAAGTTAAACCCTGCAAGGGTTCTCTGCTACCATCAGTCAGGAGGACGATGACTACAGGTGGCAGGTCCGGAGGAGACCAACTCTTTGGGAAAATGTTAAATATTGTGTATTTCTGGCATCACAGTCAAGTCAGGACCAAGCACATGACATTAGGAATGTTATATTATTCTAGGGTTGTACCATTTAGCATAATATTTTGTTTCAGACAATAAAACTGATGGATGTGTAATAAAAGGGTTTGATGAAGTCCACTGTACTTCAGTGATCACCCCACAACCAAGCAAGGTTCCCACATTCCTCTGAGAGCCCTCCCTACCAAAATATATTTTATCAAAAGGCAGTTCTTTATAAGAAGTATATGTAGAGTAGCATGTCAGAAATTGTGCAGTAAGAAATGACTAAGAAAATGACTACGTTATTGCAATATTTGATTTATTAATATCTGACTTATAATTTACAATATACTTTGCTTTACATATTATTATTTGGTTTACCCGATTCTAACCTTAGTCTACTAAAGTATGTTCTCAACAAAACAGATAGTTAAAACACAGTCAAATGATGATACCTCACTCCTCTGCTCAAAACCCTGTCATGGCTTCTCAGGTATCTCACTCAGATTAAAAGTCTAAGTCCTTACATTGAGGTTTACAGTTCTTTCTGTGGTAGTCACTCTCCCCCCAAATCTTCCCTTTTTGCCTATAAAGAGGTTTCAAATTCTCACCATTAGTATTGCCTATTCAGCTCAGGGCCACTAAAAGCAATTAAGTCAAGTGATCTGGAAAATACACTCTGGCCCTCATGATCTAGTTCCCTTTACTTCTCAGATCTCAGCTCACTTTCCTGGCTCATTCAGTCTAGGCACCTGGGCCTCCTTGCTCTTTATCCAACACTGTACTCCTGGGATAAGCCCCCACTTGACCCTGGGCTATTACCCTTTTTATATATTGTCACATTCAACTTGGTAAAGTTTTGTTAAGAATTTTTACATCTATGCTCACAAGGGATATTGGTACTTAGTTTTCATTACTACCTTTGCCTGGTTTTGGTATCAGAGTAATGCTTGCCACAGAGAATGAATTGGGAAGTATTCCCTCCTGTTCAGTTTTGTACAAGAGTTTGTTTAGAATAGGTATTATATCTTGCTTGTTTGGTAGAATTCATCAATGAAATCATCTGGTCCTGGACTTCTCTTTGTGGACAGGATGTTCATTCAACTTCTTTAATAGATTGCATTTAAAAATAGATTTGATTTCTTAATAGATACAGGGCTATTCACTATCTGTTCCTTCTTGAATGAGCTATGGTAGCTCATACTATTCAAGAAATTTGTACATTTCATTAAGGTTGTTGTGTTTATTGGCATAAAGTTGTTCATAATATTTCTTTATTTTTCTTTTAATATTAGTAGAATTTGTAGTGTCACTTCTCTCATTCTTGGTATTGGTAGTTTGTGTCTTCTCTCTCTTTCTGATCTTGCTTGTGAGAGGTTTATCAGTTTTACTGATTATTCCCAAGAGTAAGTTTTTTATTTAATTGATTTTCTCTGGGTTTTTTTCTATTTTATGTTTCATTATTTTCCACTCTGATCTTTATCATATACTTTCTCCTCCTTCCTCTGGGTTTTATTTGCTCTTATTTTTCTAGTTTCTTTTTTTTTTAATTTTTGAATATTATTTATTTTTTTATACAGCAGGTTCTTATTAGGCATGTTTGATGTTTGCTGTGGATTTGTCGTATATGGCCTTTACTATGTTGAGGTAGGTTCCCTCTATGCCCACTTTCTGGAGAGTTTTTATCATAAACAGGTCTTGAATTTTGTCAAAAGCTTTTATTGCATCTTTTGAGATGATCGTATGGTTTTTATTCTTCAATTTGTTAATATGGTTTATCACATTGATTGATTTGCATATATTGAAGAATCCTTGCATTCCTGGGATAAACCCCAGTTGGTCATGGTCTATGATCCTTTTAATATGTTGTTGGATTCTGTTTGCTAGTATTTTGCTGAGGATTTTTGCATCTATATTCATCAGTGATATTGGTCTGTAATTTTCTTTTTTTGTAGTATCTTTGTCTCTTTTTGGTATCAGGGTGATGGTGGCCTCATAGAATGTGTTTGGGAGTGTTACTTCCTCTGCAATTTTTTGGAAGAATTTGAGAAGGATGGGTGTTAGCTCTTCTCTAAATGTTTGATAGAATTCACCTGTGAAGCCATCTGGTCCTGGACTTTTGTTTGTTGGAAGATTTTTAATCACAGTTTCAATTTCATTACTTGTGATTGGTCTGTTCATATTTTCTATTTCTTTCCGGTTCAGTCTTGGAAGGTTATACTCTCTAAGAATTTGTCCATTTTTTCCAGGTTGTCCATTTTATTGGCATAGAGTTGCTTGTAGTAGTGTCTTAGGATGCTTTGTATTTCTTCTGTGTCTGTGGTAACTTCTCCTTTTTCATTTCTAATTTTATTGGTTCGAATCCTCTCCCTCTCTTTCTTGATGAGTCTGGCTAATGGTTTATCAATTTTGTTTATCTTCTCAAAGAGCCAGCTTTTAGTTTTATTGATGTTTGCTATTGTTTTCTTTGTTTCTATTTCATTTGTTTCTGCTCTGATCTTTATGATTTCTTTCCTTCTGCTAACTTTGGGTTTTGTTTGTTCTTCTTTCTCTAGTTCCTTTAAGTGTAAGGTTAGATTGTTTATTTGAGATTTTTCTTGTTTCTTGAGGTAGGCTTGTATAGGTATAAACTTCCTTCTTAGAACTGCTTTTGCTGCATCCCATAGGTTTTGGATCATCGTGTTTTCATTGTCATTTGTCTCTAGGTATTTTTTGATTTCCTCTTTGATTTCTTCAGTGATCTCTTGGTTATTTAGTAACGAAATGTTTAGCCTCCATGTGTTTGTGTTTTTTATGTTTTTTTCCCTGTAATTCATTTCTTATCTCATAGCGCTGTGGTCAGAAAAGATGCTTGGTATGATTTCAATTTTCTTAAATTTACTGAGGCTTGATTTGTGACCCAAGATGTGATCTATGCTGGAGAACGTTCCATGCGCACTTGAGAAGAAAGTGTAATCTGCTGTTTTTGGATGGAATGTCCTATAAATATCAATTAAATCTGTCTAGTCTATTGTGTCATTCAAAGCTTCTGTTTCCTTATTTATTTTCATTTTGGATGATCTGTCCATTGGTGTAAGTGAGGTGTTAAAGTCCCCCACTGTTACTGTGTTACTGTCGATTTCCTCTTTTGTAACTGTTAGCAGTTGCCCTGTGTATTGAGGTGCTCCTATGTTGGGTGCATATATATTTATAATTGTTATGTCTTCTTCTTGGAACGATCCCTTGATCATTATGTAGTGTCCTTCTTTGTCTCTTGTAACATTCTTTATTTTAAAGTCTGTTTTATCTGATATGAGTACTGCTACTCCAGCTTTCTTTTGATTTCCATTTGCATGGAATATCTTTTTCCATCCCCTCACTTTCAGTGTGTGTATGTCCCTAGGTCTGAAGTGGGTCTCTTGTAGACAGCATATAGATGGGTCTTGTTTTTGTATCCATTCAGCAAGCCTGTGTCTTTTGGTTGGAGCATTTAATCCCTTCACGTTTAAGGCAATTATCGATATGTATGTTCTTATGACCATTTTCCTAATTGTTTGGGGTTTGTTTTTGTAGGTCCTTTTTTTCTCTTGTGTTTCCCACTTAGAGAAGTTCCTTTAGCATTTGTTGTTGAGCTGGTTTGGTGGTGCTGAATTCTCTTAGCTTTTGCTTGTCTGTAAAGCTTTTGATTTCTCCATCGAATCTGAATGAGATCCTTGCCGGGTAGAGTAATCTTGGTTGTAGGTTCTTCCCTTTCATCACTTTAAGTCTATCATGCCACTCCCTTCTGGGCTGTAGAGTTTCTGCTGAGAAATCAGCTGTTAACCTTATGGGAGTTCGCTTGTATGTTATTTGTTGTTTTTCCCTTGCTGCTTTCAATAATGTTTCTTTGTCTTTAATTTTTGCCCATTTGATTACTTTGTGTCTTAGTATGTTTCTCCTTGGGTTTATCCTGTATGGGACTCACTGCGCTTCCTGGACTTGGGTGGCTATTTCCTTTTCCCTGTTAGGGAAGTTTTCAGCTACAGTCTCTTCAAATATTTTCTCTGGTCCTTTCTCTCTCTCCTCTCCTTCTCGGACCCCTATAATGCGAATGTTGTTGCGTTTAATGTTGTCCCAGAGGTCTCTTAGGCTGTCTTCATTTCTTTTCATTCTTTTTTCTTGATTCTGTTCCGCAGCAGTGAATTCCACCATCCTGTCTTCCAGGTCACTTATCCGTTCTTCTGCCTCAGTTATTCTGCTATTGATTCCTTCTAGTGTAGTTTTCATTTCAGTTATTGTATTGTTCATCCCCATTTGTTTGTTCTTTAATTCTTCTAGGTCTTTGTTAAGCATTTCTTGCATCTTCTCGATCTTTGCCTCCATTCGTTTTCCAAGGTCCTGGGTCATCTTCACTATCATTATTCTGAATTATTTTTCCGGAAGGTTGCCTATCTCCACTTCATTTAGTTGTTTTTCTGGGGTTTTATCTTGTTCCTTTATCTGGTACATAACCCTTTGCCTTTTCATCTTGTCTATCTTTCTGTGAATGTAGTTTTTGTTTCACAGGCTGCAGGATTGCAGTTCTTCTTGCTTCTGCTGTCTGCCCTCTGGTGGATGAGGCTACCTCTAAGAGGCTTGTGCCAGTTTCCTGATCTTATTTTTCTAATTTCTTAAGGCAGAAGCCAAAGTCATTAATTTCAAACCTTTGTTGTTTTCTAATATAGGTGTTTTAGTTCTATACATTTCACTGTATGTTACAAATTTTGGTATTTGTGTCTTCAATTTCATTCAGTTTAAAATACTTTCTAATTTCCTCTTTGATATCTTCTTAGATCCTTCAGTTGGTCAGTAGTGTTATTTAGTTTCCAAATATTGGGGGATTATCCAGAGATGCGTTCTGTTATTTATTAAATTTATTTTAATTTAATTCAGTTGTGGTCCAAGAGCATACTTTGTGTGAGTTGAATCCTCTTATATTTACTGAGACTTATTTTATGATCCCTACTATAGCTTTGAACACTGTAGACGTGCTCTTGTTTCAGGGCCTTTGCCTTTGTTGTGCCCTCCGACTGGAGTGTTCTTCCCCCAGATTGCCACCTGACTTGTTCCCTCAGCCCCTTCGAGTCTCTGTTCAAATGTCATCACCTCTGTGAGGACTTCCTTGACCACTGAATGTGAAATGTACATATGCATTGCAACAGATACCTTCACCCTCCGCTCTTGATTTAGTTCTCTCTCTTGCACTTGGTGTGTATGTGTGTGTTTAAATGTTTTCTCTTTACTAGAGCATAAATTCCATGAAAACTGAAATCTTTATCTTCTCTACTCACTAATGTATTCCCAGCACCTGGGACAGTGCCAAGCACATAAATATTATGTGCTTTATAAATGTTAATGCATTTGATTTTTTAAAGAACCAACAAGCCTGTGAGATAAGTAGGGCTAATTTTATTATCTCCATTTTATCAACATAGTAACCAACTAGTTAAATGTAAAATGAAGACACTTTTTGGTCTCTGCTTTATACTGATATAATAATGCCTGCCACTGAATGCCAGCTGCTTTGTAGCCATTTTGTGCCAGGTACTGTGCTAGAGCCCAAACATTCCAAGATGAGTGAACACAACTCTGGCTCAAGCTGTGGGGTGAGGGCAGCTGGGGTGAAGCTGAAGCGTAGAAGGGACTTATTATACGTCACATAAAATTCTTGGATTTAACCCAGAGAGCAGTCAGTCATTGGAGCGCCTAAGAAAGGAAGTGGCATGATCAAATTTTCTGTTTTGTGCTAAGGTCTGTTCTCAGTACAGCAGAGAGCAAGAAGCCTTCTTGAAGCTTACAGTCTAATAGGAAAGACTAACAGTAAACCACTAATCAAATACAAATCCACTGTAGTTTCAGGCAGTTGTAAATGCTTTGAGGGAAAATAGAGGAGGGTAAAGGAGTGGAGAGTCATGGGGGTGGGGTGTATTGTAAATAAAGAAATCAGGGAAGGTTCTATTAAGGAAGTTATAATTGAATAGGGGTATAAATAAAATGAAAAGGAGGAAGGCAGTTCTACAGAGTTCCAGGCAGAAGGACAAGGACCATCACATGCAATGGTTGTGACACAGAAGTGAGCTTTGCCTACTTTAAGAAAATCAAGGAGGCCAAAGTGACTGGAGTTCAGTGAATGGTGGGGAAGCATTAGGACAGAGAGGTAAGGGGTAGATGATGGTGGGTCATAGACTATACTTGGGTTTTATTCTAAGTGTAATGAGAAACCATTGGAGTGTTCAAATCAGAGAAGCAGTAATATCTGACTTACTTTTTAAGATATCTCTGGTGGATATATGGAAAATAGACTGTGGCAGGGCAAGAAAGGAGGCAGGAAAACCAGTTAGGAGACTATTTCAGTAGATCAGGCATAAGATGATGGTTGAATCTGGAGTTTATAGTGGAGGTGGTAGGATATGGAAATGGTAACTTGCTAATGGGCTGGACATGGGGTATGAGGAAAAGAGGACTCCTAGATGACTCCTAAGGTTTTGGCTTAAGCAACTGGTCAGTGGTAGTGCCATTTCCTGAAATGGGGGCAAGATTGTGAAAGAAGTTGTTAATGGACTGGATTGTGTCTTTCCTCCAGTTGCTGTTTTGAAACCGTAATCTTCAATGTGACTGTACTTGGAGATAGGGCCTTTAAGGAGGAAATTAAGGTTAAATGAGGTCATAAGAGTGGGGCTCTAATCTAAAATGGCTTGTGTCCTTAAAGGAAGAGAAAGATGTCAGGGATACGTGTGCACAGAGAAAAGGCATGTGAGGTCACAGCGAGAAGGTGGCTGTCTGCAAGCCAAGGAGAGGGACCTCAGGAGAAACCAACCCTGCTGGCACCTTGATCTTAGGCTTCCAGCCTCCAGAACTGTGAGAAAATAAATTTCTGTTGTTTAAGCCTCCCAGCCTATGGCATTTTATTATGGCAGCAGTACCCAAGCAAACCTAGCAAACTAACCCAGAAGTGAAGAGGATAGTGAACAAATCAAGTTCTCTATTAGACATGTTGAGTTTGAAATGCCTATTAGACTTCCAAGCAGAGAGGCTGAGTAGGCAGGTGGACGTATAAGTCTGAACCTCAGAGAAGAGGGTGAAGCTGGAAATATAATGGAAAGTCATTAAAATAAATTGGTATTTGTCATAGGGAAAACATATATAACCTAGTTTCTGTGTTTCTATGAGGAACCTCCATCAGTGTCCCAGTCCTGGCTTTTTACTGTTCTCTTAGTCACTCTTCCCTAGGGAAGGAGGGTTGACATAACATATTGGTCAGTTTGGGAGAAAGAATCCAGTGTTCATGGTTCATTAATTTTCTTGTATCTTTTTGGGATGTCTGCCTTCAGAGAATATACATTTTCTATTCTTCCATGCTGTGAGTTTTTCAAGAGTCAGTTTGCCTTGGGAGAAACCTCTGGTTGTCTAAATGTTCCTATGATTGAATGGATTAGTCAACAAAAGATTAGCAAGCCCCGTTACCCTGTGACTCAACCATATTCTCCAATATAAATATGTTAAAAATCAGTGACAAAGTGACATTTTGATCTCCTCTCTTTGACTTTATCCTATGATTGATTCTGAACTTGAGGGTTCACTAGATAAGGTCACCTATCCAGTGGATACTGAAAGAGAAAATCATGGGGCCAAACATAGAAAATTGGGGCTTTCCAACATGAAGATAGGTGATGAAAGAGGAATCATCAGAGAACATTGAGAAATTAAGGCTAGAGAAAAATCAGGAGAGTGTGAGGGCTGAAAACCAAGTGAAGACTATATTTTAAGGACACGACAGGCATATATTTCAGAAGATGCTGGTAAGTTGATTTAAATGAGGGTATAAGAGCTTGATGGTATTACTACCTCTCTTTCTGGTTAATTTTGTGAAAGGAAGAGAGAAGCTATAATATCAACTGGCTTCAGTGGAGGCAGAACATCTGCACAGCCTCCCACACTCAGCCACTTAGTTAAATCCTACACTCAGTCACTCCCTCAAGAAGGCTGACCAGTTGTCCTGGTTTGCCTGGGAGGCAGCAGTTTCCTGGGATGCAGGACTTTCAGTGCTAAAATAGGGAAAGTGTAGGACAAACTGGAAGGAGTTGGTTGCCCTATCCTCAAGCAGTACTTACCTCCTACAAGCATGCGCGTGCACACGCGCGCGCACACACACACACACACCCACACCCACACACACACACACCCACACACACACACACACACACACACCCACCACCACCACCACCACCACCACCACCACCACCACCACACACACAGGCTCTAATACTCACAAATAATCATCATCATACCAGTACGGCCAACTATCTTGTACCTGTCAAGGTAAGCTACTCTGGTGACAATGTATATTCTTCTCAGTAGTGATGTAGACAAGGATTGAGGGAAAAGAAAAAGACAGTAAAAAGGAAAAGTGACTCACCCATCCAGTCACAGGTAAGGAGACTAGCAACCAGCCTATTTGCAATTTTTTAAGATGAAAATAATGATATCCTGATGTAAGGCAATGATAGTGAGATGAATGAGAAAGCATATATTCCGTGGGGTGTGGCTCATCGGACATGGGCGAGGTTTCTTCTTTGGGCATGTAAGTAATTGGTTATCATTTATCAAGGTAGGGAATATGAGGTTTCTGAGAGAAAAAAATGAGTTTGGTTTTGTACATATAAAGCTTGGAGTGCCTAGAGGGGGTCACCTAGAGAGTTTGTACAGGCCAGTGTAGATTTTAAAAGCATGGCCTTGCACCTTCCTGCCTGGAGTCAAATCCTAGCTCCATCACCCATTACTGGCTCTGAGACTTTGAGTAGCCTTAATCTACTGTACCTCAGCTTTCTCATATATAAAGGGAGCAGAACAGTGGTGGTCTGCTTGATAAGTTGATGGTGAGAAACCAACAGTTTCTGGTATGTAGTAAGTGATAGCTACTCTTCATAGACAGGAGAAGCTGGGAATATGGGGATGGGGTTAGTTAAAAGGACTGAGCTGGAAATATAGCATTCTGGACATAGAGAAATGAAAAGCCCAAAAGAACATCTGAGTAGAGCAGGCAGGAGATTGAAGAGTGTATGTGTGTGTGTATTGTTGTTTTTGTTGTTGTATTTGTAGCAGTAGCAGCAGTGGTAGTGGAAGGGCATTTAGACACTATGCCAAGCATTAATGGTTTAATGGTAACTGTTAAAGAAGATAGTATGTTGTATCATGGTAATGTAAGAGATACTGAGTTTCTTGTCTCAGTTTTCACTTGGAGTTTTTAGAAGTTAGCTGTTTCTTCATAACAAACCTTGCCAAAATCTACTTAATGTTATCTGCTCATAAATTGCTATGTCTTAGCAGTTTGGGCAGGGAAGGTCTGAGATCTGAGAAGCCAGGGCTCAGCAGGGTGATTCTTTTCCTGGCCTGGCCTGCCTGGGGTCACTGATACAGCTGCAGTCATCTGGCAGCACAGGTGAGGCTAGAAGGCCTCACTCACATTTCTCAAGGTTGGTTCTACCTGTTGGCTGGCAGTGGTCTCTGTCCTCTTGGAGGCTGGCCAGGCTTTCTTTTGTGGTGGTCTCAGGGCAGCAAGAGCATGGAAGCAAAAGCTGAAAGTCCTTTTGAGGCTAGGGCTCTGAAGTCATAAGTTGTTCCTTCTACTGCCTTATTCTGGTTAAGTCAAGTCACAGGGCCAGCTTATATTGAAGGGGAGGGGAAATAGACACTGTGTCTTAATGCGAGGAGTGGCAACGTTGCATTGCAGAGAGGCATGTGCACAGAATTGGAAGGCTTGTTGTAGCCATCTTTGTCGAACAGTGGTTTGATGGCACACTACTCATGTCATTACCGAAGGCCTGCCTAATAGGACCTCGGACGTATAACAATCTCCCTGCTGCCAGTTGTGCCCAGAATAAGCGTTGTACATGACACATGATGGGTATGATAAGGGTAGAAATGACTAAAGGTGCAGGTTAGTCCAGAGTTTGGACTCTGATATGATATTACCTATTGTCAAACCTTTCCTTCGTGGGCTTCCCTGGTGGCGCAGTGGTTGAGAGTCCGCCTGCCGATGCAGGGGACATGGGTTCGTGCCCTGGTCTGGGAGGATCCCACATGCCGCGGAGTGGCTGGGCCCGTGAGCCATGGCCACTGAGCCTGCGCGTCCGGAGCCTGTGCTCCGCAACGGGAGAGGCCACAGCAGTGAGAGGCCCGCGTACCGCAAAAAAAAAAACAACCTTTCATTCATGAGAATATGGGTAGCTGGCCAAGTACCCAAGTGAGCATTGGGACAGAACTAGAGAAGAAAGTATACTGAGACCTGAGAGCCCAAGAGGAAAGTCAAGGCCAAGCTATATATTGGAACAATTGAAGTTGAAACACAATGAGTAGACGACACAGAAACACAAAGCCTCAAAGACCAGGACAGCATGGAGACAATACCTGTAGCATTCACAGCTCAGCTCTGCTTTCCAGTGGGGTGTGCTGTTTTGGCTTACAGGAAGGCAGGTACTTACTGTGGTGGTTGACAGGGGGAACTTGGTGCCAAGGAAGGGTGCCAGACCTGATGATGCCCTGTTCTCTGCTCCGAACTCCTCTGGGGCCATTGAGATCATTCCCCCTCCCTCTTCTCACATGCCAGTCACAGCCATTAGCTAAACAGAAAGTGAGAAGAGTTCACTGTTTCGGTGAGGAGTGGATATGTTTTCTGTTCGGTATGCTTCTTCTACTTACTCCCACTGTATCTGCTTTACTCACATTATCTTCAGATCTCAGTAAGTGACAGCACATTAAGATAGAGGGAACACAGTGTAGCAGAGGTCCAGGAAGCCGTGTTTCCCTTGGTGTCCAAGTCAAAGATGACCCTGTGTATGATGGCCCACGAAATCTTGTGGAGGCCACGAAAAGATTGTTTGTCAAATTAAAGCCACACCTTACTTGATCCCAAATCTTGTCTGCAGTTCCTACCTAGGGCCTCTGATTTTCAAGTCCCTTTTGGAATTTGGATTCAAAGAAAACAATATATTAAATGGTACATTGGAGCACAGCTCTGGTATCAGACTGCCTGAGGTCATATGCTTACAGGCTGTGTGACTGTGTAAAGATGATTAACTCCTATGCCTCAGTTTCCTCAAGTGTAAACAGAGGGCAGTAACAGTATCAACCTTATGTAGTTGTTGTAATGATTAGTTGAGTTAATACATGTACAGCTTTTGAAACAATGCTGAACACATGGCTAGCATTCAAAAAGTCTTAGCTATTGTTACTACTGCTGTGTTGTTTTTGATTTTTATATGCCATAATGAAAATGGTACAGAAATATACCCAAATATTCCCCTTTTTAAATGCTTACGGTTAAATCGGAGAAACAAACCATGTATACATAAAATATTTAAAGAATAGTTAAAAGGCCATATTTGAGAAGAACAAATGCTTAGGCTAATTACCCATACAAGTACGAGGGCGACCAATATGGGGAAGGATATTCAACGAGGGGACATGTCACTTAGAAGGAGGGTCTTGGGAGGGACCTTGAAGAAATGGTATTTGGTTTTGGATCCTGTAGAGAATTAATAACCAATGTGGACAACTGCATTAAGTTAGCCAAGTTCCTGTTCCCCCAAGGTCAAATGTGGATGGGGGGAAGTGGTGTGCTATTTTCTATTATTCAAACTTGTTTCTTTTGAAACATTCTCCACTTTTTTGGGTGGGCGGTCAAAAGTTCAGTGACTTGTTGCTTTGACATAATACCAGTTTCCTCTCATGGGGTTGCTGTTTTCGTTGTGATTTCAGTAGTTGAGTTTTCCACAACACTATCAATTTCTTTTCAGGGAAATATGAGAGCCGATTCAAAGAAAACAGTGTTGGCTCTTCTTGGTGAAAAGTGAGGCACTTCTTAAGCTCTGAATAATGTTTACTTCTTTGCTTACTTCACCCACTCCGTCCAGATTCCATTCTCTGGTGGAAATATGTGCGTAATTCTACAGTTACTTTCTTTGTATGTCTAAAATTTTATGTGGCAGTTTTGCTAACAACCACAATTTCTTAGTTTAATCTCCTTAGAGGTGGTAATGATTTATTTCCACTTTTAGAGCAAATAATGTTCGGCCGTTCTCTCTCAAGATTTTAATATAGTGGTGTATTTTGGTGTATATTTTAATATATTGGTGTAAAAGAAAACCAAATGTTCCCTTATACTCTCTACCTCAAAAGTGGTCTCCCTGATACCTATACTCTCCACTTTAATCCATACACAACACTCCACAAATTGTCTTGCTAAAGCACAGGTCTGATGTCCTTTCAAAAACTCTTGGTGGCTCCCTGTCGCACACAGAATGAAATCCACTCTCCATTGTGCGACATTCAGCGCTGGCCAGCTTTCCAGGCCTCCTTCATTCTCACTGTTGTTCAGTGTTCACTCTTCTCTAACCTTGAGATAAGTGAGTTGTCTTTCATGCCTCAGTGCCTTTGATCATGCAGATTTCTCTCCTTACATCAGCCTTCCCTCTTCTCTTCCTGCAAACATTCTGATCATGCTTCAGGAACTTTTCTAACTGGCCCCTCCAGGTCTAAATAATTGTTTTCCCTCGGGCTCTCCCAGCTTTTGACTCATACCTGCAGCTGGTTGTTGCCCTTTGGTGGGCTTCTGTTGGTAACAAAAGCCAGCATTTATTTAGAAGTATTGAGGTAATTGACTTCATAGACTAAGACTGCTTTCTGGATCAATTAAAGTTTCAGAAAAGTACATTCTAGAGCTTCCAATTTCTCCAGCCCACCCAAACATTTGCTATTCTTGGACACTCTAGATAATTGACTTTTATTAGCATTTTCCTAGAATTCTGATAATACATTATGAGCATACAAGTTGAAAATTAAAGGCACTTGACCTAGTCTGGGTGCTCCTTTGGTACCCAGGGTTCTACCTACATCATCTCCTTCAGGCGTCACTGAGGTTGCCCTCATTATACCCACTTTACAGACTAGGAAACTTAGGTTCTGAAAGTCAGATGATGTGCTCCTGAAGCACACGGGGGCAGGGAAATGCAGTGGATGCGAGCATGGTGTCTGAAGTCAGATCCTACACTGCCTGGGTTTGAATCCTGGCTTTGCTGTTAACTAGCGTGTACCATACTCAACCTTTCTAAGCCTGTTTCTTTCACAGTAAAGTATGATAGAAGTGTCTTCCTCGTGGGTTTTATTTTTCTTAGGACTAAAATAAGTTAACATATGTAAAGCACTTAGAACAGAGTCTGGCATACGATAAACATATATAAGTGTTAGCTGTTGTTATTATCATTATTATTAGTATTAACTTTAATGAGCACAGGACTAAAAAGTGAATGAGTCAGGATTTGGACACAGGTCTCTTTGGCTCCAAAAACTGTTGGCTTGTACATGTCAAACTGCCTCCTTCTATGCCCATTTGCCTTGAGATTAAAGACTAGAGTGAAAAATCCTTTTCATCTTTTCCCTCAGGGATCCAAACCGTTTATCAAATTATTTCAGTTTCAGATGCATGACCAGCACCTCCTGCATACCTTCTGCAGATTTAAGCCTCCAGAAGCATTAGCATAAAGAGATCGAGTTTTGCTTCCATACAAGGGCGTGGTGAAAACCATGGGTCCTCTTACGAAAGTTGTTCTGGGCTGATTTGCTCTGCCTGTAATATTATCGGTATTTGCCTACTGGTGTTTGGACTGTCTGTACCAAGCCACAGGGTTACAAAGGACTCAAACCAGCCTGACATGCTTATTCCAGCACATGCAGCATCTCTGTCTACCTTCCTTCTTTCATTACGGAGTAAAGGAAGGTTTTGTAAAGTGGTAGGAGTGTGTCTTTTCCTTCCCTACCCCCTTCCCCCTTCTTCTGTTCCTCAGAAAGTCATGGGCCCCACGTTGCCCAGGAAGAACAAAGCAGAGGTGAGAGGCAGATAAGAAAGGTGTTTCGTTTGGCGTGACTAGTTCAGGCTTAAGGTTGTGCCTAAATGGCCATTTACGGTGAATTTTTTATATCCCTTGGGCGTAACTTGCTGTGTTTTCATCCATATGATAACATAATTAAACAAGAGACTTAGTTTTTGAGATTTATTCCCTGAGGGTATCATGCTTTTTAATTTAGCTAAATTTAATTCAATCCAACAAATTCATTCTGGGCTTCGATCTATGACATCGGACTAAGTTCTGTGGACATGCATTTGTATAAGATAAGGCCAGCTACTTCTAGGAGTTCCAAGGCTTGTTCAGGAGACAAACAAATAAATAATTATAACGTGCTATGTTAAATTCTAAGATCATGCAAGCAGGAGGAGTGGCCTAGATGATTGGCTGGGGTTGGTGGTGATAGGGGGAGTAGTCAAGGAAGGCTGTCTCTGAAGAGAATATAGGAAATCACAACATGCAAGAAGCAAAAGAAAGGGCAAGAGCTTAGAGATGTGAAAGCACCCAGCTTTTTCAACTGACTGATCCAAAAAGGGTAGCTTGGAAATGTTCCACATATTTTATAAGGTTAACAGTTTGCAACAGCCCCATGATGTATATTCTGTTATTTCCATTTTACAAATGAGGAAACCAACTTGCCCAGTGACAAGATTTGAACAAGGCAAGCTACCGCCAAAGAAAGATACAATCATTAGCCATTAAACTTCACTACTTTTCTCTCTACTACCCCTCCAGGTTGGCTCTTGTCAACCAGGGCTAGCCATCAGAATCACTGGGGAGCTTTCTAGAAATATACAGGCCCTGGTCCTTTCCCCAGAGAGTGATTTCGTGCCTTTTCTTGGTAAATGGCTCTACTATCCAGCCAGTTGCTCAAACATGAGCTTGGGAGTACTTCATGGCACCTCTTCCTTCTTTATTTTCCACATCCAGTTCATCTCAGATTCTTTCAATCCTCCACCACAAACATATCTCACATGCTTCCACTGTGTGTCCATTTCCATTTTCAGCACCCAAATTCAAACTCTGCAAACCAACTGATCTCTTAGTGTCTCTCCTAGCCCACTTCTAATCCATACTCCAGATCACAACCACAGTGATTATATCGTCTCTGGCCCAGAGTCCTCCAGTGGCCCCAAGTTGCCCTTGGAATTCAGTCTAAACCTTCATCGTGGTTTATGAGGCTCTGTATGGCTAAAACCATGCTTATTTTCCTGGTTCATTTCACACCACCCTTCCTCTTGTCCAACCACATGGATGCTCTTTTATTTCCTTCAATGTGACAAGCTCTTTTCTACCTCAGGGTCTTCCCACTTGCTGCTGTTCCTTCTGTGGGAATGACTCTCTATATCTGGCTTCTCTGGTCCCAGAAGTTCCCTGACACTCCTTGATAAAATATCTCTTCTGTCATTCTCTTTTAAGGCACACTGTTCTTTTCTTTCATTGTACAATTTTTTAATATGCTTATATGCAGTGACTTACTGAAATCAATGTCCCAACACAAGCCTGAAAGCTCCACGAGTGTAGGGATTGCACCTGCTATATTCACCATTGAATACCTTACATGTAGCCCACTGTATGGTCCAGAGCAGATGCACAATACAGTTTTAATGAATAATTGATGGACAAACTAGGTACAGAGCTGAAAGAGATCAAAAAAAGGTCATTGGATTTGACGAGGAGGCCACTTGTGATATGCACTTGGCTGCTTTCAGTTGAGTGATGGGGAAGAAACCAAACATAGTGAATCCTGAAGTTGAATGAAAAAGCAAAGAGGAAATAAAAATAATTACTGTAATGCAGACCAGACTTTGAACTTGGCACTGCGCATCCATTATTTAATCATTGCAGTAACCTTATGAGGTTCTGTTTTGAATAAGGCAGAGAATCTCACAGAGGTTAAGTAATATGCCCAGGATCACATATCTAGAACATAGCAGAACTGGGCCCAGGCCTGACCTCAGAGTCCCTTCTCCTAGCCAGTGAGCTCACGGCTCCTGAGTGTGCAGAGGAATCATGGCAGTGGGCGGTTCATTAAAAAGTGCTACTGTCAAGAGATTGAAATTCAACAGGTCTGTGTGAGGGTGCAGGAATCTTCAGTTTTAACAAGCGTTTTGAGTGATTCTGAGGCTGGATGACCCAGGTATCCTGTTCTGTGGAGCATGACTCCATGCTGTGCTGCACAAGAGAGGAGATTTTAGGTCATTTGCAGCTTCTGATCTAAGACTTGGAGGCTCTAAGACTCCATTTCATCTATAAATTGATAAAAATGTTTTCTCACAAGTTTATGGTGATTAACTGAGATCACTTGTAGAGTGCTAACAAATAATAAGTGCACAATAAATGTTGGATTCTCCTCTCTCCTAAACTTTTCTTTCAGGAACTTTCACTGGGTTAGGAATGAAGAAACAGCTAATAATTTGAAGTTGTGTTAATTTGGGGGAAAGTTTTATTTTTTCCCCTATTATCTCCATTCTGAAAATAGAGGAACAGAGACACAGAGCAGTCAAGTGACTGGATCCACGTCCATAGCTCGTAAATGGCATCCCTCTTAACATCCATGCTGTGCTGGTGAGGAAATCAGATTTGGAAAGAAGTCTGTAGTTAATGCTGTTGAATTGAATTTGAAACTTAGCTGTTTTTCTATTGCTTTTCTCTTAAAATATAACCTCTCTTTCCCCTTTATTTGTTGACTTTTTTCTTTGACTTTTAAGAAATCTGTGCCCTTGTGTTTTTCTTGTAAATGTCACATTCTGTTTAGGAGCCCACATAGTATTGAAATCGAGTAAATATAGTTAATGTGTCAGGTAGCGAGTGGACCATAATCCCGGTTAAGCAGAATCGTGGTGTTCGGATACTTAGAAATTGCTAATAGAAGCTTTAAGAAATGTAGAGGTGTCAAAGTAGCATGGATAAAGAGAACGTGAAGTCATCCCATCTCAAGATATAGGATGGGATGACTTGCTCCTGGTACCGTGTCTTGCGCTGGGTGAAAATATCAGCAAGAGTCCTGGGAATAATCTCAGGACTGTCCCTTCCAAACCTTACACTGACTCTATGTTTTAGAGGTGTTGGTTTCTCCAGTTTTTCTCTTGACTGTGCTTTTATCATGCAGGAGCACATGACTCCGTATCCCTTATGAATCCATATCCCTATCCCCCTTGATAGTTCTTTTCCATTTTGTTTTCACTTCTCTGCCCCATGCCACCTAACCTCCCTCATTTGCCACTTTAAGTTTCTTCTCTATCCCTAAGGGAGCCCTTAGGCTCCCTTAGAATCAAAATGAGTTATACCACAGAAAGAGCAAAGCATTGTTTTTATATAATGCATGCTGTTTTCCTTCTGCACTTGATGGCAAAGGCTCCCTCACTCTGTGCTATGCACTATTTATGTTGTCTTTCCTTAATTAAAGTACCCACTGGCTGGAATTATGTTGTGCATGTGAAGTGATGATAATAGATGTTTTTACTGTTGTAGAAATGTATGCTTGTTGCATTTGTAGAAGATAAACCAGCTGGAGGTTGGTTTTGGGTTGTTTTTCTTGCACTTATTTTCCCTTTAAATACTCCCATTTAGATACGCCCAAATGGTTTAACACTTCAGGCTGTTCTCAGAGGACAACTAATCTTTTACTGTCCCTAATGCTAAAATTTACCAGGATAGGTAAAGAGATAACCATCAAAAACTTGGCAATGCAGACATTAGAACCTCTGCCCTCGTTCCCGCCCCTGGCTAGGAAGGGAGTGTTGGAGGTGGGTGCTGTTTAGAGGACTAAGGGTTATAAAAACCAGAAGCGGGTAAAGTCTCCATTGGCTTTGGGGGTAGAGAAGAGAACCTTTGGGGAGTTGGTTGGGCCAGATCTAGAGCCGGTGCAGGTTGGTACCAGGGCCAAGGCAGAGCAGGAAACCCTGCCCCGAAAGGCTGAGAGTACGCACTGAGGGGAGGAAGCAGGAGACTCTTGGCTCAGGGCTTTAAGGGAGAGCCAGTGGCAAAGTAAGTTTCTTTCTGGGTCATTCTGTGTAATTCACTAGGGTAGAACAAAAGGCAAGGGTTCAAGACTAATGCTTTGCCCTGGAATCAAGAGTGTGCTAACTCTGGAAGATTGCCGTGGGAAGGTGGTTATGGCGTGGACTACAGAGCCAGACGGTCCTGTGTGATTTGGGGCAGAGGCTTTTACCTCTCCTGGCCTCAGTTTCCTCCTTTGTAAAACGGGAATACAAGTAGTAACTAGTAGAGAAGCACTGAAACTTGTCAAGTGCCATGGCCGCCGTTCCTCTGCATTCTTTCTGTTCTCTTGTGGTGGTGATGCATCCAAAGCCAGCAGGTGATGAATACTTACTAAAGGAGTCCAGCAGTGTTATTTGGTTGAAAGGATGGACATAGACACAGAAAAGTTGTGTTTTGTTTTAACAAACATTGACATGAAGCTTACAACATTTCCAAAATATAAACTTATTTCATACCTTTAATGGTCAGACAAATGGCTTAGGGCCCCAGGTAGAGGTAATCACCAGGGGGACATGGCCAGGGTTCAAAACCTCACATGTCAGGCACTCCTGAGATGCCTAAGGGTCATTGCTACAAGGGTCAGAAAAGATGAGTCTGGAAAGACAGACTTTCTCTGAGAGGTAAGTAGGAGGCAGTGGATTTAATCATCTGGGATTGAGGAACTGGTGCCTTGGAGGCAGGAGGAAAACACTATTGAAGTCCACTGTTCCAGGAGCATCAGAAACAGGGCCTCACATGGCACAAAGCAGGAAGGTGGAGCGTTTGCGAACCCATTTGCCCAGCCCTGGCAGGTGGCTAATACCAGCTTCCCTTGTTACTTCAAAAGTATTAGAGCTTTAGTTAATGGGACTTAAGACAGTTGGCATGAAGAGTAAAACCAATGAAGAGAAAGAAAAAGCAAACCAAACTGGAAACCACAGTCTAATGACAGGGGCTAAGGAGGCAGAAGAGAAATGTCAGAGCAGGATGTGCTGCATTTCCACACTGTGCCCCTGAGAGCAGGAGCCTGGCTCCTTGTTTCTTCTGATGAATTGAACACCCCCACGTAAAGGAATATCACACCTTTCCAAACTCAAAAGAGGCTGCTTATTCCAACATCCCAGAGTAGCTGAAGGAGGCCTGCAAAACCCAGTAGGAAACAGGAAGGCAACAGCTTGCTCTTGCATTGGAATCTGGTGTATAATCCTTGTCTCTCTCTCTTAGAAACACTTCCTGCCTGGTAGACTGAGCAGAGTGTGGCCAGCAGGGCAGGGAAGGGATGACTGTTAGCTCCGGGAAGATTGTACCATCTGTTTACCTTGTCACTTCAGCTGCATAGTACCAAGTGGTGGAGGGAACCACAGCCAAATGGGTGTCAGTTGTCTGGTCTGACTGTCCTCTTGACACCAGCACTCCTGGGTTCTCTCCACTAGAGCTTGTCTACTCATTAAATGGGAAGTAAATAATATAGACTATCATGGAGCAAAATCAAGGCTTCAGTGCCACTGCCAGTAAACTGTGGACCATAAACGTAACAGGTAACATTGGGCCTTGAATTAGCTGGAACATCATCTCAAGATCCATTCCATCACCCTTCTTTAAATCCACGCCATGTGAAATATGGTGTCTGTAGGAATGTCGCTCTCTCTGCATTTGCAGGTTATTTGGGAGGAGTTACAGTATGTACATGACAGTGAGAAATAGCGATGTTAGTTTCTGAGAGAGACCACAAGAGAAAGATTGCATTTATAGTGGTTGTTAAAAACTGCTGCAATTCTTAGTAATCAATTGCTGAATAATGTGGGTTGAACCACAACCCACATTTTTATTAACTAGGTCAAATTTAAGTTTGTGTTACTTGGCTTTTGGTAAAGTGGGCTGGTGTGGCAAAGAACCACCACAGAAGTGCTGCTAAACAGCAGACAATGGGACTATGGCATTTATGCTAAATGTGCCTCTAGTCATGACAGTTTTCTGTTGTTACTGTACTTTAGGAAGTAAGTAAATCAACTGAGTCAATATCATCTGGAAACTCTGAATCTGCAAGCACTATGCCCAAATTGATTGAGTCACTTAACCTTCCTTTGCCTCAGTTTCCTCATCTAAAAATGGGGGCATGATAATAAGATGTACTTCCTGGGGATGTTTTAAGGATTAAATTAGATAATACATCTAACACTTAACAGAGAACCAGGCACATAGTGAGGACCTAAATAAACAGTGGAGAAACCAAGAAGATGAGGCACACAAGGACATATTTTCCTCTTAGTTATTTTGATTAGGCATGTATTCCTCAAATTGGAATCTGAAAACCAGAAGAGCATGGATATATTCTTGTGGCTTAGTGGAAATTATTGTCAAAGGAGTCTGTATGTAAGTTCAAGAAATGCTAGATAAGGATCACTGTCTGCTTCTGATAGATAACTGCATTGATTAGTGTCCTCATACTGATCCAAACTTCGGAACTACTCTATAAATTAATCCTTTCAATTATACAGAATTCAGCTCATCTGTGATAGTATCACTTGACTCAGATGATAAGCACTACACAGCTCAGGTCCAATTCTGGACCTGCGTGCTCAGTGGGGTTCCTTAGGTATAGTGGTACAGATTTATATGTGGCAAAAGTTAAATCTAAAAATATCTCAAACTACCTGAATCAAAATATGTGATAATCAGATTGTTATAAAGCTCAGCTTAGAGCTACACTGCCAACATTTTCAATCTCTTAATAGTTTAAGATTGCTTTCACTTTGTTCTTAAATTAGAGTAATTTTTCTCTCTGTGAACGTCAGATATTCTAATACCAAGACACCTAATTCTTAGCTCAGACCACATCACATATTGTGTCACCAGTGTGTCTCTATACACTGGATAAGATGATGATAAAGCCCCAGGGTATGGTGGAGCCACCAGGTGCAAAAAGACTGGATCTCAGAATGACCACCTAGAGGGGAGCTGCCCAAGTGCTTGACACTTGCCCAGGATCTCTTCCAAGAGCAAGAAGTCAACTTCTATTGTGTTAAGATTCTACTTTCTCAAACCTCCTCAATCCAATATTCAGTTGGAATAATATATTTATTCTGTTACTGCTACCTCTGATTTCTTAGCTCAAATAGCAGAACATCTTGCTTCCTTTTATTTCTAAAGCAATAATATAGTTAGAATAAAATATTTATGACTATTGACTAAGTGTCAGTTACTATTTTAATAATTTTAAATGTATTATCTCATTCCAATCTCACAAGAATCTTGAGATGTAGGATTTTAAAATCCTCACTTAAAAGATGAGGAACCAAAAAGATTAAGGCATAGAGAGGGGAACTATTTTGCCTAAGATCAGACAGCTGTCCAGTGACTAAGTTCGGAATCTGGTTTATTTTGACCTGAAAGTTAGAGTTCATCTGTGAATTTTCAACCATGTACCAGTTGTACATCGGAATCACATGGCATGCTCACAGCAGAGACATTCTTGTTCACTGAAATCCACTTCCTCTTCTTACTGGCCCAATAACTATACCGTATTTTCCCCCCTTCCTTGTAGTTAGGGGTGGCGTTATAACAGAGTTCTCCTTAAAAGAATGAGAGCAAAAGGGAGAATCCATGCCACTTTTAGTCTGACCCGTTATAGCTTTCCACACGTGCTCCTCCATGCTATTTCTCCTTCCATCTGGTGGGAGCAAATACCAATGAAGCCACTCTGTGTGGGGAGCCACAGATGGGAAGTCTTGGTTACTGAGTGACTGCACGAAGAGGAGCCTCCCCATCAACCTTACTCTGGAGCCATTTTTGTAGGCAAGAAATTAATTTCTACTGTGTTAATCTACTGATGTTTTGGAATCTGTTGTTTACTACAGCCTACCTTACTGTAACTAATACAGAGAAAAATACAGTTTCCTGGTCTGTACTCCAGACCTCCTAGGAGTCTGGAGGAAACCCAAGTTATCTATAATTTTTTAAAGTTCTCCCATGTGATTCTGATGTATCTGGTCTTTGACAACAATATACTTCATTCCACAACTGACTTTTCCCTTTAACTGGCTAAATCCTTCTAGTTGGGTATCTTAGGGAGAGGTTTTTCCATTTTCAGTTTTGCCGGAATTTTAAAAAATGTTATGGACCAGCAATTTTTATTTTTTCAGAAAAAGCTTCACTTATGTTTTGGTAATTAAAAAAAAAAATTCAATCCATTTGACCCAGGGAATTCAAGATGCATGTTGTCATGATCAGGATTCCAGCCTGTCTGTTCCTTCTCTCCCTCCCATCCATCCTATCTATCTATCTATCTATCTATCTATCTATCTATCTATCTATCTATCGCCTGTCTCTTCCATACATCTGTATATTCATCTATCTTTCTCCCTATCAAAGCAGAATAGCTTTCCCCAAAATATTTTCCTTCAATTTTATTTTATAGATATAGAATTTTTGCACTGTGTAAGTCCTTGGAAATAACATGCAGCAATTACAACACAAGAGTTAAGCAGCTGTTCATGCATTTTAGTGATTACTTTGGAAGTGTGACTGATCTCCAGATCTTAGAGGGAGGGGGAACATCAAGAGATTTTGTACTTTAAAATTGAGATCCTGTTTTCTTACGTTATTTTATCCTTTAATGTTTTTTTTCCTGAATGAAATTGATTATGGAATCTCAGCACGGTGATAAGTTTAATCTTTTTATCAAATGCCTTGAGTGTTCATAATAGAGTGACACCCGTATTTGTTAATAGGGTAAATGAAGAAAGCCTTCGATATATCTAGATCCATTGATAATTAGTAGGGAAGCATCATATAAGGATAGCGAATGTTTTATAGTGTGCTTACTGCATGCCAGGTGCCCTTTTAGGGACTTGGCATAAATTAAGTCCTTTAATCCTCAGGATAATCTTATGAGCTAAGCCCTATGTTTATCCTCATTTCATATGAGGACATTGAGGCATGGAAGCATGAAGGAACATGCCAAAAGTTACACAGCAAATAGGTGGTGATGTTGGGACATGAACCCATATAGCCTGGCTTTAGGCTCTGTGCCTTTAACCATTATCCACACAGCCTATTTTAATAGGCATATGATTTTCCTTACCATTATATGGATATGTCAGTTTTATTGCTTCATGACAAATTACTACAGATTTCAGAGCTTAAAACAACACATACTTCTTATCTCCCAGGTTCAGTGGTTCAGGAGTACAGATAGCTTAGCTGGGTCCTCTGCTTAGGGTGTCACAAAGCTACAGTCAAGGTATCAGCCAGGTCTGGAGTCTCATCTGAGTTTCAGATTCCTCTTCCAAGCTCACATAATTGTTGGCAGAATTTATTTCCTTGTAGCAGTAGAATTTATTATGGCAACTTGCTCTGCAGAGCCAGAAAGAGACTCTCTTTCTGACCTCAGTGAAGTCTGAAATCCTCTTTTAAAGGGCTTCCAATTGGTTCAGTGAGAGTCACTGGAGATCATTTCCTTTTTGCTGAATTTGGCAACCAATTTAGGACCTTAATTACATCTGCAAAGTCCCTTTGCTCTCGACATGTAATCAAAGATGTAACCTAACACCAGGGGCAGAGATCATGGGGGTTATCTTAGAATTCTGCTCTGACATGGCACAATGGGTATGTCTGAACCCTTCTCCATGGGTGAAGGAGACGGATAAATACCATCATACTTATACAATGTGATGATATTTCCCTTAGGGCTTGACTCATCAACCTCAGCTTATAAAAATATCAAGGATTTATTTAAAAAACTTTTATACATAAAATTCTCCTTCTTTAACTCTTTTCTTTTTAAAAAAAGATTTATTATTTATTTATTTTTATTTATTTTTGGCTGTTTTGGTTCTTAGTTGCAGCACGTGGGATCTTCGTTGAGAAATGTGGGATCTTTCGTTGTGGCATGCGGGCTTGTCATTGCTTCTCTCTAGTTGTGGCGCTCAGGCTCCGTGGTGCGTGGGCTCCATAGTTGTGGTGCGCGGGTTCCAGAGCACATGGGCTCTGTAGTTTGCGGTACGCAGGCTCTCTAGTTGAGGCTCGCGAGCTCAGTAGTTGTGGCACGTGGGCTTAGTTGCCCCGCGGCATGTGGGACCTTAGTTCCCTGACCAGGGATCGAACCTGTGTCCCCAGCATTGTAAGGTGGATTCTTTACCACTGGACCCCCAGGGAAGTCCCTTAATTCTTTTCTAGAAGTCTTCACACTAAAGAAAGGTTGATGGTGTAAATAAATTGCTTTTATGAAATTATTGTAAATTTACTCTGCTGGTTAGTTTTGCAGGATATTTCTTAAAATCACCTAGTCACTTTAGTCATGAGATCAGTCACTGGGTGAAAATCAGACTCCATAGTGTGGCAAACCAAGATCCCTCCTACACTAACCAAACATTCCATGTTGTCCTCATCTCTTGTCACTGCCTTCTCCTCCCATCATTTTATTCCAAGTCCTTTTCATGCTTCTGGATCTCTGCACATGATGTACCTATATACAGTTGACATTTGAACAACATGGGTTTGAACTGCGTGAGTCCACTTATATGTGGATTTTTAAAAAATAAATAATACTACAGCACTACATGATCTGGGATTGATTAAATCTGCAGATGTGGAACCATGGATGTGGAGGGCTGACTATAAAGTTATGCTTAGATTTTCAACTGAACTGAGGTTAGGTGTTCCTAACCCCTCCATTGTTCAAGGGTCAGCTGTACCTGCTTAATTTCACTTGGAATACCCTTTATACCTCACTCCCATCCCCACAGCAGTCTGCTGGTAAATTGTGTTTCTGGGCTTCCCTGGTGGGCACAGTGGTGGAGAGTCCACCTGCTGATGCAGGGGACACGGGTTCGTGACCCGGTCCGGGAGGATCCCACATGCCGTGGAGTGGCTGGGCCAGTGACCCATGGCCGCTGAGCCTGCGCGTCTGGAGCCTGTGCTCCGCAACGGGAGAGGCCACGGCAGTGAGAGGCCCACGTACCGCAAAAAAAAAAAAAAAAAAAAAAAAAAAAAAAAAAATTCTCTGTTTCTTCAAGACCTGGCTCAGGTGTCCTTTCTTTTGTGAAACATTCCCCAATTTCCAAGCAGAAAGAGTAGAAGCTACAGAAAAAGGATTTGAGTTCTAGGTTCAGCTGGAAGGTAGAAATGAAGGATAATACTGATTTGAACCCTTTATGAAGAGCCCTGTCTCATTCTGGATTTAAGTATGTTGTAGAAAAAATACAAGAAAATAAAAGGGACTTAGGAAATCTAAGGTAAACATATAAATGTGGACACTTAACATGTTCTGTAACTAAAGAGGTTGAGCAATAAAACAATGTCAACTGTGTTCTCAGGGATTTCACTCTCTCTTTTGACACTGTCTCCACTATGAAAGGAAACAGAGCTCTGTGAAGACTAGATGAACATTTCATTCTTGTCTGAATGCAAGGATGCTTTAAAATACTAGGGGTAGAGCTGAAAGGACAACAGAGTGAGCTTTGAGATATTCCCACTATCCAACCTGGAACCATTGAGCATTAAATAATAATTATTCATAAACAAGTTGAGTTCATGATGCTATGAATTCATAATGATATTCAAAATGGGAAAAGGTAAAGTTCACAAAAGACATTGTAATACAAAAGAAAGTAGATATGCTTAATATTTTATTAATTTTAAGAGAATGGTGGAGTTGACATATGTGAGTGTTTTGTCTTCTGTTGAGTATATGACCCTTTATAAAACATAGATATATATTTTTCTTCATTTCTATGTGTAGGCAAGATAAAGAGAGTTGTGAGTAATCCCAGGAGTTCTGATAGGGTAAGAACCTATACCAAGAATAAAAAAGATGGTGGCAGTAGTGGAGGAATATATGTGTAGAGAGTATATTGAAAGAAGATGGATTCACCACATTACTCAAGAGTAAACTCAATCTCTCATCTTCCAGGAAACAAAACCTCTTGAATGATGGACCAGTTACCAAGAGAAGCTAACAAGGCATCATAGGTTCTAATAATGCTAATGAATCATGCAAAAACTAATTATAATAATGAAAGGACAAACAGTATGTCTTTCTGGCCAAGTAAACTTTTAAGAATGTTTCATTTCAGGAAAACATGCCTGATAGCCAGGCACAGAAACTGTGTAAAAGCTGTAGGCTCACTGAAAAGACCCATTGACTTAACAAGTGCCCTGTGACTCTAAAAAGAGAGAGGGAGGTAGGGATGGCAGAAAGATGGTCATTGGATTAAGTTTGAATCATTCTGGAGTTTCAACCAGACCCCAGGTCCTGATTAAGAATTAATTGATCAGTAACCTGGAATCTGCAGCCTTAGCTGGTCTGAGATAGCATTTCTTTTGTTGATGGTTATTGATGGTTAAAAGTTACTTTAACAGTGGGAAGGTATTAACTAATTAGAGAAGTATGAATAAATGAATGAGTAATTTATAATGTGCTAAACGAGGCTACAACCATTACAACTTTAACCATTGAAATAACTTATGTTCTACTTTTCCTATTCTACTTGTCTGCTTCTAATGTACAATATTATTTATTTATATTTTATTTATTTATTTAGTATATTGCTTATTATCTACCTCACTTTTTCAAACCGTTTCCATCCTTGTCAAATAGGAGCTCAAGGGTCATAGTCTACTTTTTAACCACTTTTTGAGGTTTGATTGACATACAGAAATTGATATACAGAAAACTTGATGTGTTTAGAGATAAGTATACCCCTGTGAAGCCATCCCTGCAATCAGTGTCATAAACTTATCCATCATCTCCTAAACCTTCCTCCTGCCCCGTTTGTTTTGTTGTGGTTTTGTCTGTTTTGATCATCACTGCTATATCCAAGAACCCCAGATAATACCTGTCATACAGTAGATGCTCACAACATATTTATTGAATAAATAAATAAATGTTATCTTTTTATCGTTTTTGTCTTTGTATAAGTTGTGTTTTTAAGGTTTTTGAATCATTTAGAAAAAGTTAACACATTAGACTTGTAATTATATTGAAAATTTAATGTTCAGCACCTTACTGTTTGAACCTAACACAGATTGGAAGACATTTCCAAAGAGAAAGAGGGTGCAGGGGGAGGATGGTTCTATGTGTGCGTGTGTCCATGGGTATGTGCGTGGACATGCACGAGCACATTTTCACATGCTGCTGTATGGCAAAGTTGGCAGGATTGTATGCTAGTGCAGATCTTCCAAGGGTGCAAGCCCTCTATGGCATAGTTGCCCCCATGAAATTTCACTTCGTAGACTTTTCACCCAAATTGATTTTAAGAGGGAGACAGAGCTCTTTCTCTGGAGGGTAGGTCGAGGCATTAATAGCTCCATATTTTTGGACTGAGGAAACTGAGACTTACACAAAATAGGAATGATATTTTTGGACTCTCTCCAGAAGCATCTTTCTTTTTGGATAAACTAGATTTTCTGTCTGCAACCTGCCCACTGCTGTTGCTTTAGGGACTACAGAACACCACCTCAGAAAGGATATAAAAAGAGGACTTGTAAAGAGAATATAGAAAGAAGTCCTTACAAGCATTAAAAAGAAGTAAGGTGTTTACCCTTCCATGCCAGTGGACTGCAGAGGGAGAAAAGGAGGGGAATTAGGGAAGCAGGTTTTCAGTACAGGCGTCCTGTCCAGAAAGTCCAAAGAAGAGTTCAGTTTTTTCCCTGATCAGTGCTTAGCACTCTGGGAGGAAAGGACCGTTTTGGAAGGCGCTTTGTCAACATGTGAGGTGATTGAGTAGTGACCTTGGCAGGTGGCCAGATGGATGAGGCGGCACTTTGACTCCTAGGGGTTTTTGAAAGTCCCTTATGCCTCAATGAATGGATGTGTTGGTGCTTAGGAGATCAGAAAACTGGCAGAGGCCTGAGGATGCACAAGGAGGCTGCAGTGTGAGAAGGCAAACAGAGGCAAATGGTCAGGACCAGAGTCTGTGTCAGTAAAATGATCCAAAGACCCACGTGGACTCAGTGACACACCGTCTTGGAGGGAACCAGATCATTTACAGAGAATCCGGAGGGCTCTGGAATGCCTTGCCCTTTCTGCTGTGTGATCACATCAGCCCCAGCCTCCCCATCTTTGGAAAGAGCAGGGGAAGAGAGAGGAAGCTGGAAAGATTCAGCATTTATCCAAAGAAAAATGCATCATGGACGAGTCAATTTTAAAAAGGAGTGACTTTAATATCTAATATTGGCAAGTTTAAAAGCCTATCTTCCACTCCCTGGTACTGAGTGAAATGGATGTTTATGAGGAAGAGTAGATCTATGATAGAAAATGAAGAAGCTACATTTTCTTCATATAACCAGGCAGTATTTGAAGTTTCTGTCTCTGCTACCTGTGGGACATATTCAAGCCCACCCAGGTGTGAGGGGTGTGACCTCAATTTCAATCGGGATCCCTAGGGTGGGGTGATTTCCAGTACTCCCCAGCCTCCTATTCTCAGATGTGAGCAAAGCCTGGCTGCCCTACATGCGCTCTCTCACCATTCCCCTGTGACCCATGATGTGCACTTGCTGATTGGAGTGAGGGAGGTGGCCCTGCGTTAGAGAGATGTTCTCTGATCTGTATACAAATTGAACTCAAGACCTTGGCCTTATTGATTCTGGACTAGCTCATTCCTCATTTTCTAGATACGATTGCATTAACCAGACAATATTTTTCTCAAACATCACCAGGAGAGGAAACATCACAATTTATCACCACCAGCCTATTGTGGTGTTTAATTGAATGTTTAAACTAAATCAATAAGGTAATTAATAAATGTATGTAGGTGAGCACTTTTGAGAAAATGGTTGGGGATTTGATTCTTATAAAAAATGAGGGCTTCTCTGGTGGCGCAGTGGTTGAGAGTCCACCTGCCGATGCAGGGCACACCGGTTCGTGCCCCAGTCCGGGAAGATCCCACATGCTGCGGAGTGGCTGGACCTGTGAGCCATGGCCCCTGAGCCTGTGCATCCGGAGCCTGTGCTCCGCAACAGGAGAGGCCACAACAGTGAGAGGCGCGCGTACCGCAAAAAAAAAAAAAAAAAAAATGATAGTTTTCCCCTCTTAACTTCTTCCTATCATCATTTGTACAGTATCTTCTTTGTTTTCTGAATGAATTCATTTCTGGAAGGTAGCTATCTAGAGATTTCAAACCGTAAAATTAGAGAATCTCGGAAGCGCGTGAGCTTTGTTTGCCCTGTTTCTTAATTTCTTTTGCCCTCTAGTGGTAAAATCAGGGGACCTGCTGTATTTTCATTTGAACTTTCCAAAGCAAAACATTTTGTTCAAATAGAATACAGAAAGCATTCATCATAATTAGCTACTTATTGTAAATAAATATATTTTAAGGAACTAAGGTGCTTCAGCATAGTTTTTTTTTTTTAAGATAGTGTTAAATTTTTTAAAAAATATTTATTTATTTATTTATGGCTATGTTGGGTCTTCGTTTCTGTGCGAGGACTTTCTCTAGTTGCGGCAAGCGGGGGCCACTCCTCATCGCGGTGCACGGGTCTCTCACTGTCACGACCTCTCTTGTTGTGGAGCACAAGCTCCAGACGCGCAGGCTCAGTAGTGTGGCGCACGGGCCTCGTTTCTCCGCAGCATGTGGGATCTTCCCAGACCAGGGCTCGAACCCGTGTTCCCTGCATTGGCAGGCAGATTCTCAAACACTGCGCCACCAGGGAAGCCCAGCATAGTTTTTTTGATAGTAAGAATGTGAAGTAAATGTAGAGTAGTGAAGAATCTTGTAGTTGGCAAAATTGGCCTAACCTTTTCTAGAGCCTTTATCCTTTATTCTCCATTTCTCACACCTTCCTTTTTAAAATGAAAAGAAAACTTTATAACTGCACATGAGTACTTACTACATATGAGCCAAGTCTTCACTGCTACTAAATTACATGTAATAGCTTGGGCAGAAATGGAACTCCCTGAAATCTGTTGCCTAGAACAATATACACCATAAAAGTAGACTGTAAGACACTCAATATCCACTGGGGTCAAATTATCACTAGGAGTTAATTTACAGAAAAATTACATCATTACCTGGATCATACCTCTGAAAATATGAGCAATAGTTGGAAAATTAAAATAATGAGTCAGAGAGAGGGAACATACTGATCTGTGGGAGAATTTATATAAAGAATATATCTTTCCATGTACATATTTTAGCTTTTCATAAAGTAAAAAGTATATTTCACAGTTTTGTTTTGAGAAGAAAATATTCTTTTATTTGGAGAGGGTGTTAAGTTGTCCCTTTTAAAACTAACTTTTGTAACCGTATATGGCAGGGTTTTTAAATACCATTTCTTTCTTTTTAATAGTTTTAATTTTTTTAACTTTTTACTTTGAAATAATTTCAGGCTAGTAAAAAATTGAAAAAAAGTACAAAATATATATAGTATAAAATTCCCATATGCTCTTTACCCAATTTCCAAATGTTAACAACTTAACTACAGTACAATTTTCAAAATTAGGAAATTAACACTGATACTATACTATTAATTAATCTACAGACATTACTCAACTTTTACTAGTTATCTCTAATGCTCAATTTATGATCCAGGATCCAGATTATGTTTATATTTGTAATGATTATATTCATATTATACATATATGATAAGAATACCACAGAAGTGATATTGTGGGCTTCTCAGTACATCATATAGGGAGTCCATGATGTTGAGAGATCCTATTATTGGTGATGTTAACTTTAATCACTTGGTTTAGGTAGTGTCTGCTGGATTTTTCCATTTTTCCCTTCGTACTTAATTAGTACCTTATAGAGAGATACTTTAATACTATGTAAGCATCCTGTTTCTTATCCTGTATTGTCCCACTAATCGCCAATTGGTGATTTTTAAATTTCCATCTTTTTTTTGGACATTTATTAATTAGAATTCTGTAAAGATGAGAGCTTTCCCTTCTTTCCCATTTACTGGTTATTCAGTTATTTATGTATATCGGTATGGAGCATGGATATTTATTTTACTGTATATGTTATAATCCATTACTATCATTATTTACTTTGTTTTTCAAATTGGCCCAGATTTGACCATTGGGAGCCTCTTCCAGTTGACTTCTGTGTCCTTTCAACATGTGTCTGTTGTTGTTGTTATTATTTTTATTATTATTTTGAGCACTTCTTTTCTTTCTTGTATCTCAGGGTGTTCCAAGCTAATTTTATGCTTTTCCTGCCCTAGCCCTGGGATCAGTCATTTCTCCAAGAATCCTGTTTTCATTTTTTTAAATTAGAGAATGGTGTCTAGAAATCAAAATCTCTGTGTTTGCTGTATTCTTTGCTATTGGTATCATTAATTCTAGACCCTTTCAGCAAACAAAGCCAAAAAAATCTATGTATATGTAAATATGCACCCACATACACATCGTCTAAATCTATCTATCTATCTATCTGTCTGTCTGTCATCTGTCTATCATCTCTCTGTCATCTGTCATCACCATGAGTTCATGCATTTAATTCCAGTCTAACACCCCAGGGCTTATTCTAGCCGTCCTCTTTCCCTCATTTGTAACTCCTTTCTCTGACAGTAAGAAGTCTGCCTGTCATTATTCAAAGTTTATTTACTTATTTGCACAATCCTAAAACGTACATGAATTAGTTTCAGAATTACCAACCCATGCCATTCTAGGGAAGTGGACGAACTTACTAACCTAGTATCTGATGTTTGTGTACATTTCTTTTCGTCTTTAGTCTTGGTCTCAAAACACTGTTTTTCGAACTTATTTAGATTTGTTCTTTTCTTTCCCACACCCTTCAGTGTAGTTTGTAATAGAGTTAGGCTCATTTGTTATTGTTTGTATTGTAGTTTGGCTTCTCCTGTCATCCTGCTTGACTTGAATCATGTATTTCTATTTTGGGTCTGTGAAACATTATCATGGTTTCTGAAAGAACAGTACAGAGTGCTACACCCAGAGAACTGCTCCTTCCTCTGTCCCCGTCATGCTTCTACCTAATGCCTCTCTCCCTTATCCCTTATGTTATTAGTTCCTGGGTTATCCTTTCTGTGTTTCTTTTGGCACAAATAAGCAGATAAATATATATATTTTATTTCTCTCTTTTCTTTCATGAAAGGTGGCACACAGTAGATACTCTTTTGCACTTTTGTGGGGGAGGGGTGTCTTTTTTAACTTAATGTATCCTGGAAAACAATCCATGTTAGTTCATAGAAACCTTTTTCTATTTTCTTCTCTTACAGCTGTGCACATGTACATAACTTATTTAACCACTCTCCTGTATTTAGATAATTACATTGTTTCCAGTAATTTGCAACAGCAGTGTTGCAATTAGTAACCCTGTGCAAATGTATTTTTGTACTATTGGAGTTGTATCTGGGTAACTTCCTACAAGTGGTCTTGCTGAGTTGGAAGGCAAGAGTTTATGTAATTTTCTTAGGTATTGCTAAATTTCCCTCCAAAAACACCATACCAGTTTGCGTTCCTACCAGCAATGTATGAGAGTGCCTGTTTCCCTACAGAATGTGTTGTCATACTTTTTTATTGTTGCCAATCTGATAGCAATATCTCAGTATAGTTTTAATTTGTATTTCTGTAATTATGAGTGAGGCTAAAAATCTTTTCTTAGCATTAAACGTCATTTTTATAACTCTTTTTGTGAATTGTCTGCTCGTCTTTTTCCCATTTTAATGGATTTTTAAAAATTCTTTTCGTCTCAGTTTTTAAGTTCTTTATATATAGATATTAGCAATATTAGTACTTTATCTATAGTTTGATCTATGTTGCAAACATTTTTCCAAGTTTGTTAGTTGTCTTTTTTTTTTTTTTTTTTTTTTTGTGGTACACGGGCCTCTCACTGTTGTGGCCTCTCCCGTTGCGGAGCACAGGCTCCGGACGCGCAGGCTCAGCGGCCATGGCTCACGGGCCCAGCCGCTCCGCGGCATGTGGGATCTTCCCGGACCGGGGCATGAACCTGTGTCCCCTGCATTGACAGGCAGACTCTCAACCACTGCACCACCAGGGAAACCCTGTTAGTTGTCTTTGACTTTATATTTTATCATGCAGAAAAACATTTATTTTGTATAGCCATTTATCAATTTGTTTTAGTTGCCTCTGAATATTGGGTCATAGGAAATCTTTTTCTATACTGAGGTTAAAGAGGAATTCACCCATGTTTTCTTCTAGCACTTAAAAAAATGTTTTTTTAAAATTTTGGTCCCTATTGCATTTGGAGTTTATGCTTATGCATGGTGTGCAGTATAGATCTAAACTTATTTTATTCCAAATGGTTATCCTGCTGTCCCAGAACCATCTATTAAAATTACCATATTTTCCTAGTAATTTGTGATGCCACCTTATCATATACTAAATTTCCATATGTGCTTGGGTTTATTTCTGGGCTTTCTGATCTACTCTCTTTGCTTGTTTATTCATGCGTCAGTGTCACACTGTTTTAATTAGAGGACTTTATAGTATGTTTTATATCTGAACTAGTCCTTCCTCCTTGTCTTTCCTTTTTAATGAATTCTTGCATGTTTGTTTTTCCACATGATTTTTTATATCAACTTGTCTACCTTCATAAAAAAGCTTATTCATGTTTTTGTTGGGGTTGTGTTAAATTTTACATGAACTCAGAGAGCGAATTGACAATTTATGATATTGAGTCATTCTGTTAAAAAAACTGGGGTATCTTTCATTTTTTCAAGTCTCCTTTCATAGCTTTCAGGAAGGTTTTCCTCATAGAGTTTCTATACCTTTCATTTAAAGTTTATTCCAAAGTATTTAATCTTCTCTGTTATTATTGTAAATGAAGATTTTTGTATTATGTCTTATAACTAGTTATTATTCATATATATGTAAAATAATTTCAGCATGTGATGCTTTTATCCTGATACCTTTAACTTATTTTATCATTTTAGTTAATGCCTTTTCTTGACTTGAACCGGATATAATTTTTTATCATGTTAAGTCTGAGATTTGGTTCATTTATTTATTTATTTGTTAACCAGTTCTAATACAAGACAGACATAATTCTATTCCCATATTAAAATAAAGAAACTGAGACCAGAGATAAAGACAGATTTGCTGACGGTCACAGAGAGAGCAATGGGCAAAGCTGGCCTTTTAATCAAGATTCTGTGCTTTTAACCACTGCATAATATTCTCTCCTCAAGGGTGGACTCCCTGAGGGTCTCCATGTAGTTTCACTCAACTCTATGGACACAGAAGACTAAACAAGATTTTGTAACTATAAAATTCATAAAAGGTCAGCCCTGGTCTACCTTCCAGTATGTTCCCAGCATGCAACCAGTGTGATCTTTCAAAAATGAAAATAGTTTATGCCATTTCCCTTCCTTAAATCTTTCATTGGGTTGATGTTGGTCTCAGAATAGAGGCAGAACTCTTTCACATGACCTTTGCTTTACTCTCCACACTCAGCTTCACCCCATGCTTTCTACATTGGCACTATAGCCACAGTGAAGTACCTGAAGTACTTCATCCTCCTGCATCTCATTCAGACAGCATCTTCTCTCTGATGCCCTTCTTGATCCCTGTCCTTATATACCCCTTCCATGCCTTCTGTAGTGCCTTGTATTAACCTTTGCCACATTTTATTTTATTTTATTTTGCATGTTTTCTTATTTTTTTAAATCTTGCTAGTATTCTTTAGGGAACAAACGCACAGATGAGTAGCTACAGTGAAGAAATCTTTTTATTAGAAAGTTAAGAAGACATTAAAAGATACTTCCAGGTATTATCTTCAGTGATGCCTCTTTTTGCCAGGACTCCAGGTAATATTCAGCCCCTACAGCTACCACAAGTGCAGCAAATCCCCATTTGAATCCTTTTAATAATACACCAACAAAGGAAACATTATTTGCAAAGCCACCTGTGTATCTCCAAGCTTCACTGCGGCCCCATGGATCCCTTAGCCCTTGTGCAGCCAGCTTCTCCTGGACAGTTTCTAATGGTGTCCCTTCTATCTTCTGTTGTTTATAATCTGGAAGTTCCATTTTACTATGACCATGTTCATGCCCATGTCCATGGGCCGGCCATGTTGTTGTTACTTGCTTTCTTCAGTTGATTCTTTTAAAATGCAGTATTATTGTGGTTAATACATATGGATCACATGAACTTTTTCTGACAGCAGTCTGACCTCTCAGGACACTCAAGATTCAGCCCTCCAGCCAGAGCTGCCACATTGCATTTTAATCACTTATTTACTGACTGTCTTAAAAACTCTTGAGGGCACAGACTATGTCATTTAATAGATTCCAGACTGTACCATCCCTCAGATGGTGAGCACTTAATATATGTGTGTTGAGTGAGTGAAAAAATATTGTTTTCTTACTTTAAAAAAATTTAGAATATTTATGTATACTTTAGAATATTTTCTACTTTCCTGAATAGGCAATGATTTGCATATATCCTCAGAACTGTCAGCATCATGAGCTGTAGGCTGTCATGAACTCTTCAGGCTTTAAAGAGAAACCTCAAATCAGTTATCTAAGGGTTTTTTAAAAAAGAAAATAATAACTGACATTTTTTTCTTACCACTTTCTTCTCTGTATGGGAATGATTTGCAGTTGTCATTAGGATGAATAATTCCCAGCCTTTTATAAAATGCAAACCTGAAAATGTTCTTTGAAAATCTGACTGCGATTTCTAAAAGGCATCATTTTCTGTCAAAAACTTCGTCCCACTCTAGCAATCGATATTTTACAAGTATCAGATGTATTCTGTTAGACACTCTCCTAAGCATATTACATACAGATTGTTTATGAAGCAGATTCAATTTCACCATTTTACGAATGAAGAAACTGCGGCATACAGAAGTTATGTAACTTGCCCAAGGTACCTTAGACACAGCTAGTAATAAAAGGAACTTAGACTGACTTTCAGGGGAGCAGAATACGGAGTCCTTATTCTAAAATTGCCATAGACCATTTCCTTTATATTTCATCCTACTGCACCTCCTGGAATATGTAGCGTTGTTTGTGTGCTATATGTATGTCTGTTTTATCTCCTAAATAAGATCCTAAGATCTTTCTTCTGAGGGAGTGTCTTATCTCTTTAGCCTCCACAGTATCTAGCATAGTGCTATACACATTGTGTGATCACTTCATAAATATGTGCTGAAGTGCTTTGAAAATTTATTTAAATTCTCCCCCTGGTCTTAGGAAATTGTATATAGGGGTTTTAACAAGTTAGGATAAAGCATATATATATTTTTAAAACTCAACATTTGTTGATCTAAGAAATGAATTTATGATTGAAGCGATCCCAATGATATCACCCATCTACTGTCCTTTTTTCCTCCTACCAGGCTTCCAGGTGGATATAACAATGCTTTGATGGATACTGATGAACTGGGTGCCTTGTAGCCTATTTGCTCGGTACCAATACGGGTTAATACAGCATTCATTTAACTCATTCCCTTTCACAGCTTCCTCTCCTGAGGGCTGTGCTTCTCTGAGGGTAGGGTAGGAAGCTTGTTGTCACTGTATGAAGGTGTAACTGAGCTCTTCTTTAGCCTCAAGGACACTCTCAGCTCAGCTGTGGACTCCAGCGCTCCTGTAATGATGACTACCTTCCCCAGCTGAAATGTCTCCCAGTGCTTGGGAGGTTAAAAATATTCCCCCATGCCACAGTGGGTTTTGGGAGGCCACGGTGGTACCAAGCATCAGCGCCAAGAAAATAATAACTTGATTACCAAGACCCTCTGTCCTTCATGCAAATAGACCCCAGCAGGCTACCAAACTTGCCTATACATGTCTGAATTTGCTGAATGTATGTTACAAAATATATCTGGAAAGTTACAATTCCACTGTTATTCTCTCAAACCAATGTTCAACTCAAGAAAGCAAAAAGGAAAATAATTGTGTTTATTAAATTTCTTCATCAAAGCTTTTATTATAAGATCAAGTCTTCCTAGGGGAATTCCCTGGTGGTCCAGGGGTTAGGACTTCACGCTTTCACTGCTGAGGCAGAGGTTCAATCCCTGGTTGGGGAACCAAGATTCCTCAAGATGTGCTGCAAGGCACCCCACCCCCCAAAAAAAATCAAGTCTTCATAGAATTTTGTCATATTATCTTTTTTACTAATAAATGCTTTTTGTTCTAATCATTTTGGATTACAGAAATAATACATGTTCATGTTCATGATAGAACTATTGAAAAGAACTATATTTTAAGTGTTTAATAATTCACAATATCTTCACTCAAAATACTTAATATTTTGGTATATTTTCTTTGTCTAGGTAATTACTTGGATAAAGAGATTTCAAAATGGAGACATAACTGCTATTGATATACACATATAGATCTATAGTTTATTTCCACTGACTGAACCTTATCTCATGAACATTTTTCAGATCACTTAAGATTCTTCAATGACCTTTTAAAAAGGCTCTATAATGTCACATAGCTACATAATGTTCCATTTAATGGTCTAACAAGGATATTTTGATGCTTTCACTGAGATGAACACCAGATTGCTCTTCCAAATCCTATCTGAATAAGAGAGGAAAGTACATTATGAACTGCATAAAGACAGGGAGATTTTCTAAAGAAATAAAGCAACCTTCATCTGCCCAATAAAATCCTGGAATTAAAAAATAAAGAAAAATAAATTCTTTTTTGTAAAATACCCCAGAACCTAGTTGCTTATTTGAGCTTTATCAAAGTGATTCAAGTCCAATGGAGTCCTATTTGTGTCTGAAACCCCTCACCACTGTACAAGGGAAGGAAAGTGACAAGAAGATACCTTTGTCAGATTTTCAGCTACTTCATTTTCTTAAGCCAAGCTGCAGATAACACAAATACAAACGTACATGCAGTATTTTAGCTGTGTGTGGTGCTTATCAATTGGTGGGAGGACAAAAGGGAAAGAAAATTAGAAAACCAAGAGATGTTTTCTGAACCTTAAAATTGGCACAGCGAGATTACCTCTACTTATGCAAATAATTTACCTTTTCTCTGTTACTGTGAGAAGCAAACATCTGCTTTGAGATATATTTACTCAGAGAAAAATGGTGACTAATTTTTCATCCAAAATATCATGAACTAAAAGGAATTAGATTAGTCCTAAAAGAAATGAGATGGGGGGGGATATAGCAAGAGAAATAAAAGAAAAACTTCCCTTTCGTATTCTGCAAAATGGAGCATAACAACACTTTTACAGCATGGAAATGCAAATAAAAATATTATATACAATTGTATACCTATCAAATCGAAAAGGCTTAAAATACTGAGTATAGCCAAGGATGTGGATAAATGGAAACTCTCTCAAACTGCTGAGTAAACACAGACCAGTTATGTAAGTTATTTTTTGTTTGTTTTATTTTTTAACTTAATGAGATACATGTGATGATGAAACTTCAAGGTCGGAAGTCTTGCATCCTTTCTAAGACTCAGGAGAAAGATTCTGGAACACTGGTGTACAAGGGCAGGGCAATGGGAGCATTTATCTTCTGCACAGGTAGTAAGCGGGTGCATTGTCAGTAGAGAATGTAAAAACAGAAATATAACCAACTAGAAGTCAGTCCGCTTTCTTATTATCACCATGTGCCTACGTTTCTAAACAATAGTCCACCTTGAAAAAAAGTCTTTTGTTTGTCTAAGCTCTTTACAATTGCTGTGATTATTGCACATTTTTAAACTACTTTACTTAGCCTTTGATTATCATGTTTTCTACATGGAAGTTAATTCAGGGAATTTTCAGTTGTGCAGTCAATCCGCGGCAGTCATGGACTCAGCTGTATTATATATCAGGGGATAATGGGATTGAAGGAGGTTTTCTAGAACAGGGTAGATTTCACCAAATTGGTAGATGAAACGAAGGTGCCAGTGGAAGGTGCCAGGGATGAAAGGAGAAGGTGTGTTATATAGTTAATGCATCAAAGTCTGTAGGCTTCTGTAGTTGTGGCTCCCTTTTGTTCTCGCCCTTGGGTGACTCTGGACCTTTTCATGACTTTTCTTGACTAATGGGACAATAACCCTTGTGATGCAGAGACTTGTAAAGTGCTTGCACACAGGGGCTTGCTCTCTTTTGTGGCCCTTAGGGGGATCCTGCAATTGCTAACACATGAATAGGCCCAAACTAGACTTCTGGATGATGAGTGACACAGGGCCTAGTCACTTTTATCACCTCACCTGACATCAGTCCAATTTACAGACCTGTGAGTAAGGCCATTCTAGACCATTCAGTCCCAGACAAGCCTCCAGCTGGTCACTGAGGTGTAAGTGAGTACACCTGAAATTAGCCCAACCTGGCTCATATGAGCAGAAACATCCAGCTTACCTTTAGACTTGTGAGCAATGATGTGTGATTATTGTTTTAAGACACCAAGTTTTGAGGTAGTTTGTTACACAGCAAAAACCAACTGATAGAAGATCCTTTAGTGGGTGAGTGAGGATGGGATAGAAGTCAGAGGTAGAAGGTAGACTAATCTATCCCTTAGATTAGTCCTGGATATAAGATAATATATACATAACTTGTTCAAATCCCCTGGCTTCCACACATGCACACACACACGCGTGCGGGCACACAAAGACACACACACACACACACACTCTCCTTCCCCCACTTCCCTTCAGGGTCAGGGAAAAAATGCAGGCTCTGAACTGAGACTACCTAAATTTAAATCCTTGTTTTGTTCTTTACTGGCTGAATGATCTTGGGCACAGGTCTTATTCATATGTAAAATAGAGGTGATAGTATTTACCTCATAAAGTTGTTGAAAAGATTAAGTGATCTCATATATGTAAGGACCTAGCTCATAATAAACACCTCTTAAATGCTAGCTACATAGGTACCTTGGTGAAGATACAGCATAATTTGAGCTGAAGTGATCGGGAAAGTTAAGGGAGTATTTATCAGCTAACATCAAAATCCTCAAGAAATGCAGGATGCAAGATGCCATCAGAGAGTAAAAGAAAGAGCAACAAGAATTTGAGGACAAAGAGAATTACTGGTGGTGAGATTTTAAGAAGATGATTATAGAGGAATTTTAAAAAATGTTTGAGTAGCAATGATAGTCCAATTAAGGTTAAAAAGAACAAGTTTATGGGGGACACGCTCAGTACAGTTTTAATTTTCTACCACAATGCTCAGTAGTTCAGGAGTAGAATTGGGGAGAACAAATAAAAGATTTGTTGGATGGCAGATAAATAGATGATGGCACCAGGGAAGTTAATATTAGAAATAGTTGGCCATGGGGCCTGAGTTGGCCTGAAGGCAAGAGAGAACATAAAGGAACTGATCGGCTGAGAGAACAGAATGGGGTCAAAGCACAAGAAACAGGAGTCATGCAGACCTACTTGAAAGTAGGAAACTACAACTTTCTTAGTTGATGGATAGTATCATTTTATCCTTAGTGACTTGCTTTGTTGCCTAGAGCCAACCATCTTATTATCATATGATTTTTGTAGAGCTTTCTTTCAGAAAGGCTTATTTTCTGAACTTCTGTAAGAGACACCAAATTTTAAGAGAGCTTGTGGTTCAAAATCCAGCCCATTGTGGTGGCTCTCCTCTGAGGATGCTGTGCCTATTGGATCATCTGTCTCAGCTACTAAAACTTTTCTACAAGTAACCATTATTTTTTTTTAACATCTTTATTGGAGTATAATTGCTTTACAATGTTGTGTTAGTTTCTGCTTTATAACAAAGTGAATCAGCTATACATATATATATATATACCCATATCTCCTCCCTCTTGTGTCTCTCTCCCACCCTCCCTATCCCACCCTTCTAGGTGGTCACAAAGCCCTGAGCTGATCTCCCTGTGCTATGCAGCTGCTTCCCACTACCTATCTATTTTACATTTGGTAGTGTATATATATCCATGCCACTCTCTTACTTCGTCCCAGCTTACCCTTCCCCCTCCCCGGGTCCTCAAATCCATTCTCTACATCTGCATCTTTATTCTTCTCCTGCCCCTAGGTTCTTCATAACTATTTTTTTTTTTAGATTCCATATATATGTGTTAGCATATGGTATTTGTTTTTCTCTTGCTGACTTACTTCACTCTGTATGACAGACTCTAGGTCCATCCACCTCACTACAAATAACTCAATTTCATTTCTTTTTATGGCTGAGTAATATCCCATTGTATATATGTGCCACATCTTCTTTATCCATTCATCTGTCGATGGACACTTAGGTTACTTCCATGTCCTGGCTATTGTAAATAGAGCTGCAATGAACATTGTGGTACATGACTCTTTTTGAATTATGGTTTTCTCAGGGTATATGCCCAGTAGTGGGATTGCTGGGTCATATGGTAGTTCTATTTTTAGTTTTTTAAGGAACCTCCATACTGTTCTCCATAGTGGCTGTATCAATTGACATTCCCACCAACAGTGCAAGAGGGTTCCCTTTTCTCCACACCCTCCCCAGCATTTACTGTTTGTAGATTTTTTGGTGATTCCCTTTCTGACTGGTGAGGTGATACCTCATTGTAGTTTTGATTTGCATTTCTCTAATGATTAGTCATGTTGAGCATTGTTTAATGTGTTTGTTGGGAATCTGTGTATCTTCTTTGGAGAAATGTCTATTTAGGTCTTCTGCCCATTTTTGGATTGGGTTGTTTGTTTTTTGGTTATTGAGCTGCATGAGCTGCTTGTAAATTTTGGAGATTAATCCTTTGTCATTTCCTTCATTTGCAAATATTTTCTCCCATTCTGAGGGTTGTCTTTTCGTCTTGTTTATGGTTTCCTTTGCTGTGCAAAAGCTTTGAAGTTTCATTAGGATTTGTTTATTTTTGTTTTTATTTCCATTTCTCTAGGAGGTGGATCAAAAAGGATCTTGCTGTGATTTATGTCATAGAGTGTTCTGCCTGTGTTTTCCTCTAAGAGTTTTATGATGTCTGGCCTTACATTTAGGTCTTTAATCCATTTTGAGTTTATTTTTGTGTATGGTGTGAGGGAGTGTTCTAATTTCATTCTTTTACTTGTAGCTGTCCCATTTTTCCAGCACCACTTATTGAAGAGGCTGTCTTTTCTCCATTGTCTATTCTTGCCCCCTTTATCAAAGATAAGGTGACCATATGTGCGTGGGTTTATCTCTGGGCTTTCTATCCTGTTCCATTGATCTATATTTCTGTTTTTGTGCCAGTACCATACTGTCTTGATTACTGTAGCTTTGTAGTATAGTCTGAAGTCTGGGAGCCTGATTCCTCCAGCTCCGTTTTTCTTTCTCAAGATTGCATTGGCTATTTGGGGTCTCTTGTGTTTCTATACAAATTGTGAATTTTTTTGTTCTATTCTGTGAAAAATGCCATTGGTAGTTTGATAGGGATTGCATTGAATCTGTAGATTGCTTTGGGTAGTATAGTCATTTTCACAATGTTGATTCTTCCGATCCAAGAACATCGTATATCTCTCCATTGTTTGTATCATCTTTAATTTCTTTCATCAGTGTCTTAATAGTTTTCTGCATACAGGTCTTTTGTCTCCCTATGTAGGTTTATTCCTAGGTATTGTATTCTTTTTGTTGCAGTGGTAAATGGGAGTGTTTCCTTAATTTCTCTTTTAGCTTTTTCATCATTAGTGTATAGGGATGCCAGAGATTTCTGTGCATTAATTTTGTATCCTGCCACTTTACCAAATTCATTGATTAGCTCTAGTAGTTTTCTGGTGGCATCTTTAGGATTCTCTATGTATAGTATCATGTCATCTGCAAACAGTGACAGCTTTACGTCTTCTTTTCTGATTTGGATTCCTTTTATTTCTTTTTCTTCTCTGATTGCTGTGGCTGAAACTTCCAAAACTATGTTGAATAAGAGTGGTGAGAGTGGACAACCTTGTCTTGTTCCTGATCTTAGAGGAAATCGTTTCAGTTTTTCATCACTGAGAATGATGTTGGCTGTGGGTTTGTCATATATGGCCTTTATTATGTCAAGTGACCATTATTATCCTTGCATGTCAGAGCAGCAAGAAAGAGGATTTTCTCTAGCACTCAGAGGTGCATCTGTGCGTCTGTGTGAATCTAACCACATTTGAGCGTCCCCTGCTCTCCTGAGTGAGCCTGTGAGCTCCTGCTCCTCCTCTCTGCCTTCTTAGGTACCGTCCATTTTCCAGACCCAGCCCACGCTCTCAGCCCCACAGAGTTCTTCCCAGTTATTCCAGCCCAACACAGTGTCTTCCTCCTCAGAACCATTATAGCAACTCATCTGACACTTAGCACGTGCCGTCTTTTATTCCAGTTTTTTTTTTTAAACTAAGAAGCAATACATTTTAAAGCTAGAAGAGGTTTCACAGAATACCTAATTCAGCTCCTTCATTTTGCTAATGAGAAAATTGAAACTCAGAGATGTTTAATAAGCGACAGAACCAAGACTAGAATCCAGCCCACCTTTGTCATTATTTGGTGCCTTTTCTACTGTTACATCTATGTCCTGAGAGAACATTAGGTTCCTCAGGACAAGAACTTTCTTGAATCTATAGGGTTTACATGGTGGGATGCTCAGTAGATGTTCACCCACAGTGACATGGTGCTGTACCAAGCTACATGAGACGGCTGAAAGAGAAAGAAATTCTTGTGTAGAACAGATTTTACAGTTAAAAATCACTGATGTTTTTCAAACCCTTAGACGTATAAAGTTTTCCAAATAAAATGTATTAGAAAGTTTTTGCTGTATATAGTTTTGTTCCCTTAACTCACTGCTAAGGGTAGTCTTCTTTAAGATGTACATGGACCAGTTTTGGCCAATATAGGTTACATATAGTGGTTTGAATCCCAGCAGAAGAAAATTCTCCCATCTAACCCTTTAGCCAGTTAACTAGAAGAAGCTTATCTTTGTGGTTATTGATTTTAATTTCATTTCAGAAAAAAAATCAGAGTCAATTTAATAAACAAAAGCATTTATACGTTTTAACTTAATTTGGCAATATGGATTGAAAAAAAAGTGGAACCAAACAAAAGCAACTATAAGAACACATTTTAGGAGCTGAATGAGTGCTGCTACAAGAAATTACCAATTTCCCCCATTTTGAATTTTAATTATATTAAAAAAATCAGTCTATTACCCAAGATTAGCCAGCACCTGTATGTGGCCTGGCACTCATCACCTTGAATTTCTTCACTGAAACCATTTGAAAACTGAGTACAGAGCCTGTGTTTTCATTCCAGCTTGTTCACCTGTGACCATGTTAAGAAGACATTCCCCAGAATGGCTCAGTCAAAACTTACTGTGAACACTGTCACAATCTAATCAACTCTACATGCACATTTCAAGGTAGTGGCTCTGAAATCCCAGGAAAGGTTTGTGAGCTTCCTGAAACAGAAAAATACTTCTATCGATTCTTCCCCTGAGCTCAGTTGAGGCATTCTGGCCATGTGGGCCTCCTTCCTTCTCTCCACCTCAGCTTTTCTTCTTCTTCTACCTCCCTCCCATCGGAGTCCCCACTTGCAGTTAGTTTTCCTAATTCCACCCACAGGAGCCAAAAACCTAAAGAAAACACATTTATTGTTTAAAATGTAACTTGCAGAGAGCATTTGGACGGAAAAATGTTCTCAGCCTCTTGGCGCTAATCCACTGTGTTATTTTTCTTCCAGACTTGTTCTTCCCCAAATGACTACAGCTTTTGCTGCCCTTTCTCTGAAAGTATCTTCAAGACCTCTTTTAGATTCTGAAAAGCTACCTGAATTTGCAGGCAGCTTCCTGTTAGGCTCACATTTTGCAGAATGCATGCTTGGTGTGTAGAAGGTGGGGAAGGTGTTTGAAAAAAACAGGAAGCACCTGTGAATGTGCGACTTCATTCCTGGAAGCGGAAGGCTCCCTCTGAGATGGCTGTAGATGCTTCCTTCTGTTTCACCTATGTGCACTTTTACAAAGCTTTTAGATACTCTAAAGACTATGAATGGGCTTCCGAATGGCATGATGATTTGCAAAGTCTGGTGTATCCATAAGCATGGATAGTTCTGTTTTGCCCTGTATAGATTTCTCTTTCTGCTAGGGATATTGATATGCATGGAATGCCTACAAGGTAGGCTTTCAAAAATTACTATTATTGTGGTAAAAAAAAACAACAACACACAACACGAGCTTTACAATGTTAACAAATTTTTAAGTGTTCTGTGTGGTATTGTTAACGATAGACATGATGGTGTGCAGCAGATCTCTAGAACTTTTTCATCTTGCTTGACTGAAACTTTGTACCCGTTTAACAGCAACTCCTCATTTCCTCCTCCCCCAGCCCCTGGCAACCACCATTCTACTTTCTGCTTCAATAAGTTTGATTACTTTAGGTATCTCATACAAGTGGAATCATGCAGTGTTTGTCCTTCTGTGACTGACTTCTTTCACTTAGCGTAATGTCTTCAAGGTTTATCTGTGTTGTAGCATATGACAGGATTTTCTCCTTTTTATGGCTAACAGTCCGTTGTATGTATATACTAACATTTTATTTATCCATTTATCTGTCAGTGAGCATTTGGGTTGTTTCCACCTCTTGGCTATTGTGAATAATGCTGCAATGAACATGAGAGTGCAAATATCTCTTCAAGATACTGAGTTCAGTTTTTTTGGATATGTACTCAGAAGTGGGATGGCTGGATCATATGGTAGTTTTATTTGTTTATTTATTTTTTGGCCACACCACATGGCATTCAGGATCTTAGTTCCCCGACCAGGGATTGAACCCCTGCCACCTGCAGTGGAAGCTTGGAATCCTAACCACTGGACCACCAGTGAATTCCCAGTTCTATTTTTAATTTTATAAAAATTTCCATATTGTTTTCCATAGTAGCTACACCATTTTACATTGCCACCAAGAATGAATAAGGGTTCCGATTTCTCCATATCCTTGTCAGCACTTGTCATTTTTTGTTTTTTGTATACTGGCTGCCTTCATCAGTTAAAGCTGCTATAACAAAAATACCATAGACTGGGTGGCTTAAGTAACAAACATTTATTTCTCACAATTCTGGAGGTTTAGCCAAGATCAGGGTGCTGCAGATTTGGTGTCTGGTGAGGGCCCATTTCCTGTTCATAGAAGGCTGCCTGGTCCCTGTGTCTTCACATGGCAGAGAGAGAAATCTCTGTATTCTTCATTCCCTTGCAGTGGCACCAATCCCATAATAGGGGCTCTACCCCCATGACCTCATCCAAACCTAATTACTTCTCAAGTGTCCTGCCTTCAAAAATACTATCACAACAAGCATTAGGCTTCACCATATGAATTTGGGGGTACACAAACATTTAGTCCATAGCAGTGGTCATTCTAACATGATGATACAGTACTTCATCGTGGTTTTGATTTGCATTTCCCTTATGACTGGTGATGTTGAGCATCTTTTCATATAACTCTTGGATATTTATATGTCTTTTTTTTTTTGTCCAAGGCTTTTACCCATTTTTAATCAGGTTATTATTAGGTTTTGTTTGTTTGCTTTTTGCTATTGAATTATAGGAGTTCCTTATATATATTAGAGATTAAGCCCTTGTCGGATATATAGTTGGCAAATATTTTCTCCCATTCGGTAGGTTGCCTTTTCACTCTATTGATTGTTTCCTTTGCTGTGAAGAAACTTTTTAGTTTGATGTATTTGTTTTTGCTTTTGTTGCCTATGCTTTCATTTGTCATATGGAAGAAGTCATTGCCAAGGCCAATATCATAAGGATTTTCCCCTATGTTTTTTTCCTAAGAGCTCTACAGTTTCAGGTCTTATGTTTAAGTCTTTAACCCATTTTGAGTTGATGTTTTTGTATGGTGTCAGATAGTGGTCTAGTTTCATTCTTTTGCATGTGGCTGTCCAATTTTCTCAACACCATTTGTTAAAAAGACTATTCTTTCTCCATTGTGAATTCTTGGCACCTTTGTTGAAGAGCGGTTGACCATATATGCATGGGTTTATTTCTGTTCCGTTGGTCTGTTTGTCTTTATGCCAGTATCATACTGTTTTGACTGCCATAACTTTGTAATATATTTTGAAACTAGAAACTGTGGTGCCATCTTTGTTCCTTTTCAGGATTGTTTTGGCTATTTGAGGTCCTTTGTGCTTTTATATGAATTTCAGGATTGTTTTTTCTATATCTATAACAAAATGCCATTGGGATTTTATTAGGGATTGATTGCACTGAATCTGTAGATTGCTTTGGGTAGGGTGGCCATTTTAACAATGTCTTCTAATCCATGACTGTAGGATGTTTTACCATTTATTTGTGTCTTCTTTAATTTTTTTCAGCAATGTATTATAGTTTTCAGTGTATACATTTTTCATCTCCTTTAAGTTTATTCTTATTTTATTTTTGATGCTATTATAAATGGAATTGCTTTCTTAATTTCTGTTTTGGATTGTTCATTGTTAGTGTATAAAAATACAGCTGAATTTTTTTTTTTTTTTTTTTTGTGGTACGCGGGCCTCTCACCGCTGCGCCGCCCCCCCCCCCCCCGCCCCGCTGCGGAGCACAGGCTCCGGACGCGCAGGCCCAGTGGCCATGGCCCACGGGCCCAGCCACTCCATGACACGCGGGATCCTCCCAGACTGGGGCACAAACCCGCGTCCCCCGCATCGGCAGGCGGACTCCCAACCACTGAGCCACCAGGGAAGCCCCAGCTGAATTTTTATGTTGATTTTTTTTATCCTACAACTTTGCTGAATTCGTTATTAGTTCTAACAGGTTTTTTGTGCAATCTTTAGAGTTTCTATATGTAAAATCATGTCATCTATGAACAGAGATAATTTTATTTCTTTTCTTTTCATTTGGAGGACTCTCGTTTCTTTTTCTTGCCTAATTGTCTTGGCTAGGCCTTTCAGTACTGTGTTGAATAGAAGTGGCAGGAGTGGGCATCCTTGTCTTGTTACTGATCTTAAGAAAAAACTTTCAGTTTTTCATCTGTGAGTATGATGGCTATGGGCTATTTATATATGGCACTTTTTATGTTGAGGTAATTTCCTGCTATCCACAGTTTTTTTAGTGTTTTTATCATGAAGTGGTGTTGAATTAATCAAATGCATTTTTTTTAAAACATCTATTGAGGTATCTTGTGATTTTTAAGCTTTGTTTTGTTAATGTGGTGTATCATATTGATTGGTTTTTGTATGTTGAACCATCTTTTGTATGTTGAACCATATCAAGGATAAATCTCACTTGTTCATGGTATATGATCCCCACTGATAGTGCTGTTGAATTCAATTTGCTAGTATTTTGTTGAGGATTTTCACATCTATATTCATCAGGGATATTGTTTTGTAGTTTTCTTCTCTTGTGGTATCTTCTGGCTTTAGTATCAGAGTAATGCTGGTCTCATAAAATGAGGTTGAAAGTATTCCTCCTCTTCAATTTTTTGGAAGAGTTTAAGGAGGATTGGTGTTCATTATTGGTTAGCAGACATTTGGTCCTGTTCAAAACATGCAGAAGACATTTGGTTCCTGTCAAAAGGTCCATGAGACATTTGGTCCATAAGCCATTTGGTCCATGACAAAATGTCTCCTCTTTTCATTTCTGATTTTATTTATTTGAGTCTTCTTTCTTTTATTTATAGTTAGTTTAGCTAAACTTTTGTCAATTTTGTTGATTTTTTTAAAAAAACTCAGTTTCATCGTTTTTTCTATTTTCCATTTCATTTATTTCTGCTCTAATCTATATTATTTCCTTTCTTCTGCTCACTTTACGTTTATTTGGGTCTTCTTTTTCTAGTTCCTTGAGGTGTAGATTTAGGTTGTTTATTTGAGATCTTTCTACTTTTGCAATGTATTTATTGCTATAAAATTCCCTCTTAGTACTGCTTTTGCTGCATCCCATAAGTTTTGGTATGTTGTGTGTTTTTTTTTTCACTTAAGATATTTTCTAATGTCCTTTTTGATCTTTTGTTTGGATTTCTAGCCATTATTGAAAGCAGGGTATTGAAATCGCCTATCATTTTGTTACTGTCTATCTCCCTCTTCAGTTTGGTCAATAGTTGCTTTATGTATTTAGGTGTCCTGATGTTGAGTGCATATATATTTATAATTATTATATCTACCTGGTAATTTGACCCTTCTATCATTATGAAATGTCTTTTTGTCTTGTGATAGGTTTTGACTTAAAATTTATTTGGTCTGATGTAAGTATGGCCATCTCTGCCCTTTTGGTTCGCATTTGCATGGGATATTTTTTCCATCCTTTCACTTTCAGCCTAATGTGGTTTTTAAATCTAAAGTGAGTCTCTTCATGAATGGATCTAGAGAGTGTCATACAGAGTGAAGTAAGTCATAAAGAGAAAAGCAGATATTGAATAGTAACGCATGTATGTGGAATCTAGAAAAATGGTATAGATGATCTTATTTGCAAAGCAGTAATAGAGACCTAGACATAGAGAACAAACGTATGGATACCAAGGGGGAAAGGGGTGGGGTGGCAGGAACTGGGAGATGGGGATTGACACATATACATATTGATACTATGTATAAAATAGACAACTGATGGGAACATACTGTATAGCACAGGGAACTCTATCTAATGCACTGTGGTAACCTAAATGGGAGGGAAGTCCAAAAGGTAGGGGATATCTGTATGTGTATGGCCGATTCATTTTGTTGTGCAGTGGAGGCTAACACAACATTGTAAAGCAACCATACTCCAATAAAAATTAATAAAAACTAAAAACTAAAGTGAGTCTCTTGTAGACAGTATATAGATTTTTTAAAAAATCCATTCAGCCACTCTATGTCCTTTGGGGAGTTTAATCCATTTACATTTTAAGTAATTATTGATAGGGAAGGACTTGCTATTAATATTTTAAAAATATTTTCTGTCTTTTTATTTATTTATTTTTATTTATTGAGGTATAGTTGTTTTACAGTGTAGTGTTAGTTTCTACTGTACAGCAAAGTGGAGTTCCCTGTGCTATACAGCAGATTCTCATTAGTTATCTATTTTATACATATTAGTCCCAATCTCCCAGTTGATCCCACCCCGCGTTTTCCCGCCTTGGCGTCTATATGTTTGTTTGTTCTCTATGTCTGTGTCTCTTTTTCAAGGGATGTGATAAGTTCCCTTCTACGCTTAGTGACCAGTTCAGTTCTCGGATCCAAACCTTAGAAGAGGCAATTTTGTCAGAGAAGAAAAGAACAACTAGTAAGGAAGGAAGGAAAGATCTAGACATCATGATATTGTAAGGGAGGTTTGAAAATACTGAGGCTGTTTTGCTTGGAGAAGAGAGTATTTGTGGATTATTATAGTTGTCTTCAAATAGTTGAAGTTTGGGGTAGAAAACTGATTTTTCTATGTAGTTGCAAGTATGAATATTCAAGTAAATAAACTAAATGAATAGGCGGATATATTTTGGCTGAATATATGGGAGGAATTTCATCTTCTCTCTGAAAATGGCAAGAACTACTTCTTGAGAGAAATGCTCCAAATATTATCATGAGAGACACTTATAGGAGATTTTATAAGAAGGAATCATACATTCAATAAAGGGTTGAATTAAGTGGCTTCTAAGTTTGCTTTCAGCTACAAAATTATGCTTCTAAGAGCCATCGTTTCAGATTTTTCAGTTTCCTAAATTATGCTGTTCCACACTTCAGTTTGTTTAAATCAAGGCACACTTGTGATGTGAAGCAAGATGTATGCACTTGCTGCAGTTGCAAGTTCTGCAGACACCCAGCAGGATCAATTTGGATTCAGGCTGACACTCTGCTCCTCTTCTGCAATCCAGTTCCAATGCAGACAGCAGTGAGCTGGCAACAGAACAGCACATGGAGTTTCAGTTCCTCTCAGGGAATAGAGGACATGCCACCAAACAGTTGGCTTCAATTAATAGAGCTGCTGCTGCCAGGGGAAAACAGAGGGAAGTAATCAAACCACCAAGGAAGCAATGACAGGTAGATGGGGGTCAGTCTCGGAGTCCCCTGGAACCTCTCCAGAGAACAGTCCCACTAGGCCACCACAGGGAAGATTAATTGAAAAGAAGAACAATAAAGCACTGCATATTCTGTAGGTGTATCTGTCTCTGGCAAAACTGACTTCCCTCTCAAAGCTTTAAAGCACAGTGAACAAAAGGGGAATACAGAGAAGGAGGTTTCTACTTAATAAGATGACAACAGAGATGTGCTTGAGATAATGACTTCCACGTTGTGAACGAGGCTCTAAAACTCCTGAGCAGAGCCCATTGGACTGCACTTTGACTGTCCCCGAGTGCTCTGGGGCCTTGCTGCCTCCATGCCTGCTGGATCACACGCACGTCTGATTCATTGGCTGAAGTTGGCCTTCAGCACCGCCTCCCTCCCTCTCTTTTTAAGAGCAGTGACGAAAGGGAATGTTCTCTTAGCACAAGGCCAAGAACAGGCTGTTTTAAAAGCATTATGAGTTGATTTTAATAGAATGGGAAGAATGGTCGAGGAGGAAGACAGATCAGAACATCTTTGGTCAGCAGCTGCTTTAATTTATTTCGTATTAATGCAGTTCTCTTCAGAGCCCCTGATTGCAGTAACATTTCCAAAAATCGTTTTTTCCCCCCTCGGGGTGATCCTATTCAACCAAAGCACACAAGGGCATTGTCTTAATCCATTTGGGCTGCTACAAGAAAATACCACAGACTGGGTGACTTACAAACAACAGAAATTATTTCTCACAGTTCTGGAGGCTGGAAAGTCCAAGATCAGAGTGCCAGCAAGATTGAGGTCTGATGAAGGCCCTATTTCCGGTTCATAGCTGGTGCCTCTTACTGAGTGGAGAAAGGCTAGGGATCTCCGACACGGTGGAAAAGGGCGAGAATCTCTCTGGAGCTTCTTTCATAAGGCACTAATCTCATTCGTGAGGGTCCCCCCGCAGGACTACAGTATCTCCCAAACCCCATCTCCTCACACCATCACACTGAGGAATAGGATCTCAGCACATGAATTTTGGGGGGACACAAACATACAGATCGTAGCAGGGCTGGTGACTTAGGAGCTATGTCAGGTGGTTCTCCTTATCTCCCTTGAAAAATAAGAATTAAATAATTACCAAGCCATAACTCCACAAACCTGATATGCTAGATAAGTACCTTCTCTATTATTTGTGATTAATATTACAAAGAGTGTGTGAACCTGTGAATAAAATGTATAGTTATCTTCTGAGTCTGATGACTCCTCACTTAGTCTTGGCTGTAACTAAACCTCGTGCTACCGTAGATGAAATATGGGAAGGTTCTGACTCCATTTGGCTAGCATCACCGTGAAGCCACAAAGCACTCCCATGTTCCCAAGGGGTCTCAAGTACAGAACTCCATTCCTGTCACATTGCCCTTTCAGGGAACTCAGGTATTCAGGAATACCCTTTTGTAAAACTTGATTGGCAAACACAAGAATTTCTGATCACTTGTATTGGGATAATTAGAAACAGTAGAAAATAAGGATTGAGAATAGAAAATAAAGGAAAGCAAGCAAGTTTTTGAGGAGAATCAGAAGTTTGGGGGGGAGATTCAGGAATATAAGAAAACATAAACTAGGCTTATGTTGCCTATAATCTAATACCTTTTGTGAGGACAGAAGAGAGTATGAACTTTGACCTGCAAGACATTTTCAAAATTAGAGATGATGCCCCTCTCTAAAATAAAACTGACTTCCTGTATTCTGATCACAGTGAAAGAAAACTTTCAAGACCCCACGAGATGGAGAACTGTTTGATTTTCTGGCTTATTTCCTTGATCATTTTTTATTATGAAAGGCAGGGCTGAGCTAAAGTCAGATGTTATGCCCATTGCTTCCATCCCTCTGCCAATGAAAGAACTCATGCCTGTCATAGTCCAGAGTTCCTGACCTGACATGGCTTCCTTCCCAAAGAGGCAGACACCAAGGAGCTGGTCTACTACCCATAACTTAAGCCCTGAAGACATGGTGGAGCTATTATTTCAAAGGGGGAGATCTTCCAGACAGAACTTGAAGGCTCTTGGTCACATCACAACCTCCTTACCTCATTTGTCATAGGTTCAAAGGTGACGTCTAGCCACCTTTTTTCCCCTTAGAATCCCAGGAGGCAAACAGTTAGAATTAACAAAAGGGCTTTGCACTAGAGATTCTGCCCGAATGTGTTATTTTCTCCTCCCTTAGTATGGTCCATCTTCTCGGAAAGAGGCACTCAGACCTCGGGTAATCTCCTTAAGACTAACAGATGATAGTCACACCCTCCTAATTTTATGAGCTGCTCAGGAGAAGAAAAAAATATGCACAGAATATGAGGAGATCTTTAAGATCATGACATAATGCTGTTTTATTTTTCTGTTATAGAAATGTACTAAGTGTCCATAGTGTAATATTTTGGAAATGTAGAAAAACATAGAAGAAGAAAATAAAATTACCCACACCACCACCATTTAAGAGGAGTCAGTCAGAGTTGAATCCTGCCCTTGGCCTGTTTTTGTACACCCAAAGGGTTGTAAACACCTTCACCTTGTGCATGTGCAAAGAGGAACATGCAGCCGAAACCTTTTGGGGACCACAAAGCCTAAAATATTTACCATCTAGCCCTTTATAGAACATTTTTGCTGACCCTTGATCCAGAAGTAACCACTATTATTTTGGTGCCTTTTCCCCCCAATCTCTATCAAGTACTTTACAGACTTTTAAGAAAAAAAAATCTGTGCTGTTATTCGCTATGGTTTTGTATTGGCTTCCCACCACCTACTTTAATATTACATCATGAGCATTTCCCAATGTCATTAAAGTTTATTTATCTATTTATTTATTTTTAAAGTTTTTTTTGATATGGACCATTTTTAAAGTCTTTATTGAATTTTTTACAATATTGCTTCTGTTTTATGTTTTGGTTTTTTGGCCGAGAGGCATGTGGGATTTTAGCTCCCCAGTCAGGGATCGAACCTGTACCCCCTGCATTGGAAGGTGAAGTCTTAACCACTGGACTGCCAGGGAAGTCCCTAAAGTTTTTTTAAATCAAAGTCTATTGTAAGTGTACAAGGCAAATGTAAACAGCTACCTTTATGGAACAGGACTCAGTGGTTAGTCCTATTTCCCCTAGAGTTCAAAAATTTCAAAGGATGTGCATGTGTTCATATTTTCAAATTTTTTTGTGTTAAAATACACATAAGTTTTACCATCTTAAGAATTTTTAAGTGTGTGATTCAGTGGTATTAAGTAGATTCACATTGTTGTGCAACCATCACTACCACTCTTTTCATCTTGCAAAACTGAAACTCCGTATCCATTAAACAATAGCTCCTTACTCTTTTCTCCCTCTCTAAAAACATGATTTTTAGTAACTATATAATATTTATTTTGGCTTTATGCTTTCTGGATTTTTTCATTTGGTGTACATTTCTCTGTCAACATGAGGAATAAAAGTGTTTCTTTGAGCCTTGCTTTTGAGTTAATGAAGGGAAAGTAACACAAATGTTGCAGAAAAACTGTCAACAGTGCTTATGACAGTAAATTTTAAAATTGTGGTTTATGCTAAAAGATCATTCGTAATTCAACTAAAGGTAAGTTTGCAGTTTAACAGAAAATTTTAGAAATATGGTTAAAATTCTGGCCCTGTGATATATTGACCGAGGATTTTAGAATTATTCACTCTGAGTCTCAATGTTCTTATCTGAAAATGAAGGATAAGAAGACTGATAGGGTTGATGTGATATTTAAATAAGATAAAGTGTGTGAAAATCATTTAAAATTAATGTAATGCAAGTATTAGTTATTATTATGTTATAAAGTCATTTGATATCAAAGTAATCACATATCAGAGAAAAAATTTAATGGATATGTTTTGCGTAGCAAGGTCATTACATTGAAATAATAAGGAACAGAGGACAATTTCAGAAATGACTTTTTAGCAACTCAGCTTTTCCCGTGAAATTTATTATTGTCCTGGGAATACCACATGATTCAAAAGCTGAGCACTTCTTCATGGCATTTAATTAAAATGCAGCCTGAACATGCTATGTGAAGAATTTTAAACAGTCTTGCTCAATATGAAATATACCCAATGTCAGCATATTACATCTTCTTTTACTAGTAGTTTCCCATCGGGATGTATTTGATAGTCAATCTGTGAAACGCATAGATTGGATTTTTGTAACTTTTGAAATGCTTCTTAATATACTATCTCTGTTTTGTGATAAATTTATAATTATTACTTATCCCATTTGCAAAGGTCTAGGAAATTAATATTTTAAAAAATATTGCCAATCTCTATAAATTTGAGTTCTCAAGTTTCCAATGACTTAAAATGGGATAAAATAATCTAAAAAACATGTTTCTTTCACAAGTACTAGTTTTTGAAAACCTCCTCCGTATAGACAAAGTAAAGTGGATAGATATAAAGAAATTTTTTGTTAAATGTTAAATGTTTTCTAGATTATCAATTATCCACATCAATTCCCACTGTTAATAAAGTGCACCAGATAATTGTATAGCTCAGCTGCTCTCTATGACTTCTTGTTTCTACACAACAATGTAGCAATTAGAATTCAGGAATCAGTGACAAAGGCCATTCAGAGTTGCTAGGATTTCCCAGTAGGAAAGATGAAACCAAGTTCGTGGGTCCTTAAGTTTATGTCATTTCTTTTGGAAAAACAAAAATCACAAAAATATAATGACTACAAACATATAGGAGAATGAATATTTATTTACCAGAGGTCCCAGCAAGTGAGGAACCCCTGAAACTTCAACCTCACAGTAAATTCATCTCTATCCAGGTACTGAACGGGATGGGGCTTCCTTTCCTGGATGGGGTGCTCTACTCTCCCTCTGTCTATATTCCACCTGCCTCTTGCCTTAGTGTAAAGAATCCAGATGGGCGATGCTGGAGAGACAAACAAATGTCGTATTCCTAAAGAGCTAGCAGTCCTGCTAGAGCAAACGTTTCTAAGATTTCAGGCTATGGTTGGGGAACAGAAAGTCAGCTGAAAATTCATGCCAATTACACAAATAGAACTTGGATCCAAGAGATGTGGTTTCTTTCAATGCAGACAGGGGAATCTGGCAGCCCATAGATTAACCAATTCTTGAGCTAATTCCTTATATCATGTGCAGATATGACGGTGCTGGAAAAATATCAGGGTCACCGTTGGTAGCTTGATGCGTACATGCTTGTGGTCTCTGTTAGGAGAGAATCAAGCAGACCTTTTTAGGAAAATGATGTCTGGCTTGTTGGGTGGATTAATTTCCACCCTAGCTGTGAGGCAAGGGAGTTTCGGAGAGCTATTTGGGTGACAAATTGCACAGATAAGATGGCATTTCTTTTCTGTCTGAGTGACAATGTGCGGACTGGCGATCTGATTGTGTAGTAATGGCTGGGCAGCTCTAACTAGCAGGCTGTTCTGCTTTGAAGCACATATAGCTAGTTTAGATGTAAAATGACAGGAGTTATATGAGCAAAGGAGAGAACTTGCTAATAACTTTAAAATGAATAAATGTATAAATTTTGCTGAAAGTTGTGTTTTTTAAACGTTTGCTTATGTACTATCAATTTTTCGTGATGGATTTCAGAAGTACAGATGTGAATCCATTCAGCATAAAAGATTGCATTGGGGGGAAAAAGAATTTAACATATTTTTGTTTTGATTTAACTCTTCAGTTCTTCTCAACTAAATTCCAGCCTTCACCTGTAAGTGTCATGTCATTATTCCTTCAAAATCACCCACCCAAACATGACTTGGGACTGTGCTGGGCATTGTGTAAAGGGGATATCAGCCAGAAAAATAAGATAAATTAAGCAAAGTTTGTCTTTCTGTATCATCTGTTTTCCCCATGAGCCTCATTATTTATTTCTCTTTCCTGGTCTTCATACTCCTCCATTCCCTTACCTGTCATCACTCTCCCTACCCCACTGTCTTCTGCTACAGTGTCAGCTGATAAGGTATTTGTTCATTAACAGCTAAGCTTAATTCTCCAATGTACTTAGTAAAATTGTCAAAGCCTTTGCAATGTGAAAAAATAAAACTATAGTGGTGGAATGACAGGTAGTGGGAGTTAAACTTGAAGAAATTCCTTTAGTTTCCTCTAAATAGAACCATGGAATAGCTTTCTACTTTACTCTCCAGTCAGTCTATTTCTATAAGAGAACCTTTTTAGGAGGGAATAATCTAATATAAACAATAAAATAGACTCAATATAGACAGAGGCAGCCAGGCTCCAAGTCAACTGAAGAATTAGACTTTCAGAGTTTGAAGGGTCCTTAGAGTTGGACTTGTCAAACCTGGATTTTCTTCATCATAAAACTGAGCCTTAGAGAAGGTAAGTGAATTGCACATGATCATTCAGATAACTCATTGGTAAATTTGGTACTAGAATTCAGGTATCATAAAATTTCTAGTCCAGTGCTGTTTTTATCAGTCATATCATGTGACTTCCCCAAAGTATGTCAGTCCATAAGTGAAGAGGAGCATATCATCATGTTTTTATTTTTAACATGGAGTAGAAATTATGAGACAGGAGAATCAAGTTTTATGAATATATTGGGGAAAGGTAAAGAGATAGAAGACAAAGGAGTAAACTTTAAAAACAGAGAAGGATGATCCTTCCTGAAACCAGATGGAAGTGGTATGGAAGGAACATGATAATGGATACAGTTAGAGAATGAATATTGTTCTTCACCTGTCACTCAAATCCCAATCCTTGGGCTTCCCTGGTGGCGCAGTGGTTGAGGGTCTGCCTGCCGATGCAGGGGACACGGGTTCGTGCCCCGGTCCGGGAAGATCCCACATGCCGCGGAGCGGCTGGGCCCGTGAACCATGGCCTCTGAGCCTGCGCGTCCGGAGCCTGTGCTCCGCAATGGGAGAGGCCACAACAGTGAGAGGTCCGCGTACCGCAAAAAAAAAAAAAAAATCCCAATCCTCTTCCCTGCCTTGGCCAAGGTAAATCAAGGTCATAACCAAAAGTCATGTTGAATACATGCCTTTTCCATTTTCCTATCAGCCTTAAGTGCAGGAGGATAATAATAAATTACTTTCAGTTGAGGCACATTAATGGGGATTTATCAGAGAAGAAAGAGTTTGACTCGACCTAGATTTGGTGTCAGCAGGAAGGCACATTTGTCTGTTAGGTGCTTCTAAAATGTCCCTTATTAGAGACCAAAGCAGTGAATGTAACGATTAACTCAGTACTTATACTTGCCTGTAACAGCAGCTCATTACTTGAAGCAGATGCCCCAACCATATCTCTTAGTCCTTCAGAGCATGCTAGCTAGACTTCCAACTGCCAGTACCTGCATTTCTTTTCCTGAGGGCCTTTTCTGATTGCTAAAGCCCAATTTGCCTCCTACATGGTAGACAGATTTGCCAGGGAATGAATGCTCCCTGGGAGGAGCCATCAACTAATGAATGATGAGTTGGTACGTAAATAACCCAGCTTCCTTACAGCTCCTTGAGGCATGTGTTTTCCATTGGTCTGTAGAGTTTCCCCACAGAGGTAGCTATTTTGATGATGCACTATTGGTGGCCTTCCCTTCTGTGTCTCACTTTACTGGTGTTTTCTTCACCTCTCAAGTGAACCACTTGCTGCTTGGACTGCTAATCCTGGTCTCAGGGTCTACTTTGGAGGGAACCTGAATGGAGACATCAATATTGCTCATTATGTTAGCAATGGACTCTTACAACAAACCTCAGGAGAATCCACCTGTATCAGACATCCAGTTGCAAGAAAGAGCAAACCTAGTTTCAGAAACTTGAAAGAATAAGGGGTAGTTTTCTTCTATTACAAAAATTCCGGTGGCAGACCGTTCATAGAGTGGATTCAGCTGCTCAGTGATCCTATCAAGGAACTCTGTCCTGTCTTCCTGCTTCATCATCTTTAGCTTTCATCCTTAGGCTTTTTGCTCATATAACAAAATACTTGTTGCATCTCAAGGACCAGAGCCGTATTCCAGACAGAAAAAAGAGAAAGTCTAAGCTTTCCTTTTAACAGAACTTTGTCTTTTTAGTCAGGCAAAGGAGCCCTCTCTAGGCTTCTCCACATCTCATTAGCTGAACTAGATCACATGCCCATCATAAACCAGTCACATCCCAGAAGAATGAGATTAGAATGCCTTATTTAGATTAATCATGATTCATCCCTGGTGGAGGTCCCTACTGAACAAATCAGGAGACCATTAGCTGAGGAAAAAAGCAGAAGTGGCTTGGGTGGGTAGTGGACAGCATTTCCCACATCACCTGCCCCCCAATATCATGTTGTTTGTCAGCACCATGGTAACTATTTCAGCTTCCTATTTCCATGTGAACCATTCCATCCCAATTGCGTATCAGCAGACACATACTTGGCATTGAAATATAGACGCTCTGCGGGGAGTGGTTTTAATGTGCCTTTCTTAAAAGTCTGTTTTCTGTTCTCTTTTATTGAGTTCTACATAACTTTAGAAACTATATTTCTGATTCAATCCAGACAAATAAAATTTTTATAGCCTAAAAGCTGCAAGATGCGCTAATCAACAATTGTCTGTAAAAGAGACTCTGCTCACATAAGAGTCCTGTTTTTTCAGGTATGAGAAGGGGAAAGAATTCTAAACACTAAAGCTACTTGGAAATAACGTGTTAAATGAAATCGAAGGCTGAAAACATTCAAAAGAACAAAAGCTCTATTTAGTTACCGTGAAAGTGTCCTTGCAAAGATGTCTGTAAGGAATCTCTTTGGGAAAAGGACAGTCTCTTCAACAAATGGTGTGAAGAAAACTGGATATTCTCAGGTAAAATAAAATTGGACCCTTATCTTAGCCATATACAAAAATTAACTCCAATAGATTAAAGACTTAAATATTAGAACTGAAACTATAAAACACCTAGAAGAAAACATAGGGGAAAAGATTCGTGACATTGGTCTTGGCAATGATTTCATGAGCATGACACCAAAAGTACAGGCAACAAAAACAAAAGTAGACAAGTGGGACTACATTAAACTAAGAAGCTTCTGCACAGCAAAGGAAACAATCAACAGAATGAAAAGGCATCCGTCATAATGGAAGAAAATATTTTCAAACCACATATCTGAGAAAAGGTTAATTTCAAAAATATATAAGGAGTTCCTACAACTCTACAACTAATAATCCAATTAAAAAGTGGTCTAGGGACTTGGATAGACACTTCTCCAAAGAATACACACAAATGACCAACAGGTATATGAAAAATGCTCAACATCGCTAATGCTAATCATCAGAGAAATACAAATCAAAACCACAGTGAGGTATTACCTCATACCTATTAGGATAGCTATTCTCAAAAAAACAAGACAGCAAGTGTTGGTGAGGATGTGGAGAAATTGAAACCCTTTCACACTATTGGGGGGGGATATGAAATGTACAGCTGCTATGGAAAAAAAGTATGAAAGTTCCTCAAAAAATTAAAAATAAAACTACAATATGGTCCAGCAATCCCACTTCTGAGCATTTATCCAAAATAATTGAAATTGTGATCTCAAAGAGGTATCATTCCCATGTTCATTGCAGCACTATTCACAATAACTAAGATGTGGAAACAGCCTAAATGCCTATCAGCTGATGAATAGATGAAAGAAGCATGGTATATACGTATGATGGAATACTATTTAGCCTTTAAAAAGAATGAAATTCTGTAAGATATGACAACATGTATGGATCTTGAGGACATTTTGTTAAATGAAATAAGCCAGACTACTGCAAGACGAGTACTGCATGATTCTACTTATTTCAGTATCTAAAATAGTCAAATTCACAAAATCAAAGACTAAAGTGGGTGTTACCAGAGGCTGGGGGAGAAAAGGTTGGGGGAATTATTAATCAGCAGGCATAAAGTTTCAGTTAAGTAAGATAAATAAGCTCTAGAGATCTGCTCTAAAACATCATACCTATAGTTAACAGTAATGAACATTTAAAATGGGTTAAGAACGTAGATCTCATGTAAATGTTCTTGCCCCAATAAAGTAAAAAAATTAAGAAAAATAAGTCCCCCTGGAAACAGCTGGACTTCTAGTGTTGAATATTGTTTCCTGGGGAATATAAACATTAATCTTAAAACACTGAATGCTAACTGGTTGTCATAGGAGAGTGTATTCTAGTGGGCACCTGGAAGTTCTAAGGAAATATAAAAATGTATTCTTTTGGGGGGACAAGAGCCTCAAACTTCATCTCTGTCCTTTACATTAGCCAAAGGAGAAATGAATAAATCAGTGACTCAGATAACCAGTCTTAAACTGCACAAGGTATTTTCTTCCTACAAGAACAAGACATCCTGTTTGAAGCAGAATCTAGTCCATCAAGGGCCAGAACTTGGGACTTTTGCCGATCATATGAATGGGGTCATTCCTGCTTTCTAGGGAGTCATATAGAACAGTTTAAGGAATTAAATGGAAATGAAAATTCGTGAAACTCACTCACCCTAAACTAGAATCTGTTCTGCTCCATGAAACTATGAGGCAGATGCAGATGATTTTGATAATTACATGTCTTATGATTTTGAAATCCTTTTGATTCCTCTTGGGAAACAGTTAATCCAGAAAAATCCTGTGCTCTGTTGTTAAAGGCCAGGCATTGTCTCAGGTGCCTTAGCTGAATTAACTGTTACTCTTCTCGACAATCCAAAAAGGGGAGTGCTCTTATTACCATTCCCATTTTACAGATGGGGAAAAGGAGGCACAGAAAGGTTAAGCTACATACCCAAGATTGCACAGCAAGTACATGGCAGAAGCAGGGTTCACTCTGAGACCCAGGCCTACTAATCCTGGAGCCAACATTTTTAACCACTTTCACTTACGTGGAAGATTATTAGAGAAGTGTCCTGACTGTGTAAGCTGAGTTGTATGTCACTAACCCACAAATACATCAAGAATGGGGAGGGGTAGTCCTTCAAAAAATTAACTTCACATAAAGTTACCTGTTTCTTAAGAAACTTTGTGTCATTTACTGAGTCTAACAGTAATTATGTTACTACAGAAGTAATAACTCTGCATGGTTTATTAACAATCAGTCTCTACCAGAATGGTTTAAAAAGCCATCAAAGTATGACTCTCCTAGAATCCCTATAAATCTTATTGCTTCAACCTCAGCAGTTCCTGAGACATTAGTGAAAATAACCCTGATAAGCTGAACCCTGCAGATGATCACATTCTGAAGGGCAGCGTGTCGATTAACTGCTTTTACAGAACTTCGGCATTAACTGCTGTGGCGTCATCAGAGAAATTTTATTAATATTAAAAAGAGAACAATGGTTTTATTTAAATTTCTGGAATAATGCATTATTTTGGTATATTTTGGTATAGAGTATGGCACATAGTAAAAGTTTTTACTAGAAGTTAAATTATATAAAATAGGGCAACTTTATTTTTAGCTTATTATTTACTTTTTTTATATGTATATGTAGATTAAAATATTCTGATTAAAAATTTTAAAGATGTAGAAAAGGGTGAGAAAACATCATGAGATGTTTGAATAATAGATGATGAAAATTTGATGATTTTTGAAGGAAAAATATGATGTGAATTTAGTTATTACTATTTGTTCTCACGTAAGTTGTTTCAAATATAAGGGCAAATTCTGGAAACATGATGACCAGCCTAAATGCCTATCACTTCCCCTCCATTTCCAGTCCTGTCTAACTGTAGGATCTGAGTGGGAGGTCTTGGGTTCTAGGGGATGATGTCCCTCAGGAAGCTGGTTTGGGGCTTCCTCCCTGAGTGTCAAGCCAGAGCCTCTAAACTCCTATTGGGGAGCCCTAGGACAGGAGTTAAAACCAGGGAGCCTTGAGGAATGTGTGTACCTCCAGGGGTAAAACTGGCATTGGCTCCATATGAATATGTCTGTTCTCACTGGTCCCTAAGAAGAGGAAAGAAAACTGAGTAGCTGGGCTAAACCTGCACTGTGTGAGGAGACAGGAGAGTGGGGAGTGCTCCCCTAGCTCTCCCCTCTTCCCCTGTGGTCCCCAGAGTTAGACAGTCCTTTCCTTCCTCTTAGTGGACCATCACCACTTACGATATGTCATACCTGAGCCTAAGCGTGCCAACAACAAGAGTACAGCTATGTGGTGCCACCATTCAGAGAAAGACCAAACCAAAGAGGTAGGTGCCTGGAGAGACAGCCTTCTGAAGACCCCTGAGGAGAGTCCAGAGATCTTTCTGGAACGGAAATACCCAAGTAAACAAGACTTTCAAACAAATAATAGGTGAATTGAAGAAAAGAATGGACTCTGTTGATATTTACATTAGTGACAAGAAATGTCAAGTAAAAGAAATCACCCAAAGAACAGAACAAAAACAGATGTAAAAAATGAAAGACAGACATGAATGAGTCCAGAGATTTAGCACTTGAATAATAGGTTTTCCACAAAGAGACAGATGGAAAAGATGGGTGAGAGACAGTCACTTTACAGAAATAGATGAAAAATTTTCTAGAACAAATGCAAACCTGAGTTTGTAGTTTGAAAGAAGATCTGAATTCCAAGAGGTTTGGTAAGAGAAAAACAAAGCAAAACAGAAAACATACCTGGGCATATTGTAGTAAAATTCTTGAACTACAAGCATGAAAAGAAAAATTTTCATGCTTCCAGACAGAAAAAATAAGACACCTCCCAAAAGAAAAAGAAACAGTTTTTAGTAAGGACAGTGTGTCATAGAGGCTAAGAACGATGACTTGAGATACACAGTCTAGTTTTGATTTTTAGTTCCTCCATTTATGTGACCTTGATTAAATTAACTGTATTTGTTTGCTCATATAGAATAGTGATAGTGATGGTACTTAATCCATAAAATTTTGTGAGCATTAAATTAACCAGCAGTTAATTGATATACAGTACCTAGAACTGCACCTGGCACACAGTAGCAATAATACTAATACTGCAGTTATTATTAGATTATCTCAAAGCTGCAAGTCAGAAGACAGAAGAAAATGAACAGCAGCAAAAAGCTAAATTCAGAGATTCTGTACCCAGCCAGTTGTCCTTTGTCCTGGTGCTGTCACCAGACATCTGTGGCTATACAAGAATTCAGGGAGTGTATCCACATACCCCATCTGAAGAATTTTGAAAAATGCATGTTCTTTATCTTAAGGGAATATGAAGAAGGGAGGAAATAGAGACCTCCTTCATCTTAGACCCAAATGAGAGGGACCTCACCTAGGCCCCAAGCTTTACAGGAGCCCTTAGATAAGGGGTCCCCAACCCCTGGGCCAGAGACCGGTACCAGTCTGCGGCCTGTTAGGAACCGGGCCTCACAGCAGGAGGTGAGCGGCAGGCGAGCGACTGAAGCTTCATCTGTTGCTCCCTGTCACTCACATTGCTGCCTGAACCACCCCTCTACCCCCGGTCCATGGAAAAATTGACTTCCTCTAAACCAGTTCCTGGTACCAAAAAGGTTGGGGACCGCTGCCTTAGATCACAGACAGACTAAAATAAATTTACTGAAGAACATTTGGATAGCCCTAGATCTAGATACCCCTAGGTGTCTAGAGCTAGTGCTCATAGCTGGCAAACCAGCTGTAAATATCCACTCTTGAGATGAGCATTGTTCAGGGACATGCTTCTCTAGAGCTCTTCCAGGGCATAGAGGATATGAGTAACACAGTACTTAGGTCGGGAAAAAATATTGTAATTAATTTATCAAACTTTCCTCTGAGATAACATGAATGCAGTATTTCTTCCATGTTGAAGTATCATTTTTCACTAGTACTGAGGGTTATTTTTTCTTGCTTCTCTTCTGTTCCAATTCCTGGCTCTGTGGGTACTAAAAAATTAGCATGCTATTTGCAACAGTTGCATATTGAGGCTGAGGAATATTTTACAGTATTAACAATGCAAAATACTTCTAAATTTGCATATATGTAGATTAGATATAACATGAATAAAGCATATATACTGAAATCATTGATACTAGATGAAAACTGAATACTAAAATAGAGAATAGTTTTATTTTTGTAAAAGAGTAAGATTTCTTAAATGTTTAAAATTATATCAAAATTCAGCCTTTTAAAAATAAGCTTGAGTGGGAAGCAGCCGCATAGCACAGGGAGATCAGCTCTGTGCTTTGTGACCACCTAGAGGGGTGGGACAGGGAGGGTGGGAGAGAGACGCAAGAGGGAGGAAATATGGGGATATGTATAGCTGATTCACTTTGCTATAAAGCAGAAACTAACACACCATTGTAAAGCAATTATACTACAATAAAGATGTTAAAAATAAAAAAAATTTTTTAATAAAAATAAAATAAGCTTGATTCAAATTTTTTATTAATTACAAATTACATTTTATTTTTAATTTTAATAGATTAAATATATTCGAAGGATTTTTTTGAAAACACAATATAAAAATTTTAATTTTTTTTTTTTTTTGCGGTACGCAGGACTCTCACTGTTGTGGCCTCTCCCGTTGCGGAGCACAGGCTCCAGACAGGCAGGCTCAGAGGCCATGGCTCACGGGCCCAGCTGCTCCGCGGCATGTGGGATCTTCCCAGACCGGGGCACGAACCTGTGTCCCCTGCATCGGCAGGCGGACTCTCAACCACTGCGCCACCAGGGAAGCCCTGTGTGTTTTTATTTTATAAGCATCACTAGTTCATCAACAGAACCCTCAGACATATGCAATACTTGGATTCAGTTGCTTTTTATGGTTTGTTAACCCTTGGCTTTTATTTATTTATTTATTTATTTATTTATTGGCCACACATGCAGCTTGTGGGATCTTAGTTCCCTGACCAGGGATTGAACCCAGGCCTTCAGCAGTGAGAGCGCAGAGTCCTAACCACTGAACTGCTAGGAAATTCCTTACTTTTGGTTTTTAAAAACCATAGCTCTGCCTATACTTTCTGATTTTGTCATTTTACAGGTATATATTTCCAACATTGGATCACACAGCACATTTTATTTAATAGTTTGTTAACTTGATTTATACATGAACTTTCAAATATTTATACTGAGGCGTGTGGACATTCATTTGTCCTCTTGTCTTGGTCCCACAAATATTGAGGGTAGGCCCAGTAGTGAACAATGAAACTCAATTAAACCACATAGATAATGACAGACTATCTGGGAGTGTAATGTTAGTGCTAAGTAAGAACTCTTAAGTTTTGAGGGAAAAGCTTCAAGGAAAATTCCGATACTAGCATAGAACTATAACAATTAAGCAACTTAAGCAAACCCAGGAGTTGGTCATTGGGAAAGAAGGGGAAAATTAAGTTATTCTTAAAAAGTCTCATAGGAGCATTGAGGGAGAAGCAGAGAGTGATATTTGATGTCTTATTTTCAAACATGTAGGGAAATTTGCATCTGATTATGAGAGATAGGAATGGAAATATTTACATAATTCAAGACAGTTTACACACACACACAGATACACATGCAGAAAGATTTAAAAAGCACTCCTGTGAATAAGATGCACTAGTCATCAAATTATATGCCACAAAACAATCTAACAAGATAAATATATACTGCAAAAAGTTACAAATGCAAGGAGTGCATGACAAAAATGCAATTATAACAGCAGACTTCAGTGTTTCTCATTCAACATTAGCTCTAACACCTCCAAATAAGTAACAACATAGACTATATTGACAACAAGAAACTCAAATATGTGACAGTGCATTTGTTACTATGTTGACAAAGCTTTGATAAAAGCTGGACATTTACTTGACCATAAAGAAAATTTTGGTGAAAGTTTCAGCATATATATTACAGGCCACAGTTCTGATCGTATTCAATAAAGTTAGAAATAAATATTTTTAAAGTGACTAAGAAAATCTCTAATAGTTGGAAATAAATATATTCCTGGGTAACCTTCATATCAAAGAAGAAATAAAAAATAAAGGTAAAATCTATATCAATTAGTAAAAAAATGAGATTCTTCATTAGCATAAGATTCTAAAAGGGAGTTAAAGTTGTTCCAAATTGGTAGCATCTTCTGGCTTCTGGCAGAAATAGACACATACACTCTACAGTAGAAAATATATCCATGTCAGGCCTCCAGGGTTCCTACTTATTAAGACAAATAGGTTGCAATACAGGATCGCCAAGCTCACATGGAATCAAGGCACCTTAGGGAATATTCAATGGAAACCACATATAACATACTTAGACCTCTAAGAACTTCAGATTTTGAAGCTTATGGAATAGTTAAAAGATAAAATCATGAATATGAACAAGCAACAGAAAAAATTTTTATAGAAAAGTAGAATGCTATAAATGAATATTTGTTAAAATAAAAAATAACGCAGGGGAAAAGTTAACCTGCAAATTACACACAATGGTGAAACTAGTGAACTAAAAAAAATCAGAAGAAATTATCCAGAATATGGCACAATGAGACAAAGATACAAAATATATTTTAAAAAAGGTAAGATCTATGGAATATAGAATAATAATGTCCAACATATCTAATCTCAGAGAAAGAAGATGAAATAAAGAAGAGGAACATTTGAAGGGATTATGGCTGTGAATCTCAAGAGAATTACTCAGGATAAATAAGAAGAAGTGCACATCCAGACACATCATAATGAAATGGATTATTATCAAAAGTGAAGAACAGCCAGAGAGAAAAGAGCGATCATCACAAGGGAGCAACAATTAGACCAACAGCAAACTTTATAGCAGCAGTGGGAGCCAGGAGCCAGTTGAATAATGTCTTCAAAATGTTGAGAGAAAATGACTGTCAGCCTAGAATAGTATACCCATCAAAACTCTCTTGTAAGAGTGAAGGTGAAAGAAATATATTTTCAGAAAACAAAAGCTGAGTTTTATCATCATCAGACCTATATGAGAACACCTGATGAAATATGTACTCTGGGAAGAAGGAAAGTAACGTCTGGGTTGGAAGGAAAAAGGTTGAACAAAGAACATGAATATAGATAAATCTAAAATAAACTTTCCATGTTAATTTGACAGGTTAAAATGCAAACCTAAGTACTGGACAGGAACAGTATGTAAACTGGGAGTGGAGTGGGAGTGAGAAGATTTAAAGTGTTTCAAGATTCTTGCATTACTTGGGAAACAGGATATAGTAGTGTTTAATTTTAGACCTTAAATTAAACATGGATTTGGTGAACCACTGGAAACATAAAGTGAAACAAATGGAGATAGAAGGTACAATTTCCTAACCGTAGGCAGATAAAAGGGAAACATCAAATCCATCAAAAGCACAATGCGTAGAAATCAACATGGAAAAGGTTAGAAACGTGTCTAACTGTATTAATTATCATAAGGAATATAATAAAACCATGATAGCCAGTTAAAAGAATGCTATGTTGGGTTTAAAAATTCAGATATAAATTGTTTTACAAGGGACACAGCATGTTCTTACACTGTCAAAGTTTCCTAAGAAGCCAATACAAGGAAGGGGTCAGATTTGCAAGAGATTTATTGGGGGAAATGCCTGTGGAAGATTTAGAGAAAGGGAGTAGGAGTATGAGGAGAGAACCTTCGAACAGTGAGGCAGGTCTGACACCTGTAAAAGGGAAGAGGGGGAAAAGAAGAATTGGATAGTAAGAGCCCCAGACAGCAGCACAGTTCTGAGAAAGCCAGACCAATGGAGTCCATAGCAAAGAAGGACCATTAGAGTGATCCCGTATTGGGCTTCAATGGCCAATCTCTACTACCCCCACTGTTCTCAGTCCTTGGCTGAGAGCATCCCAGGTGAAGCATGTCCTTGGTGGGAAAATTGCGGTGGATTTGAAAGTGTGGCAACTGGAGGTCATCAGTCAACGACCTCTGTTGAAAGAAGATTTGAGCAGTGCACTATTGTGGTTGGCACAGACAGAAATGGTGAAACTTAAAGATGGGGAAAGATATACAAAGCTAATACTAACAAAAATAAGGTGAGTTGTCTATATTAAAAGTAGAAAAAATCGATTTTAAGACAAAAGGCTCTCTTTATGAAAATCAATCTCATTAGTTTCTGGTTTACCCTTCTTATATTTCTCTTTGCAGGAACATGTATATTTTTATTTGCCTTACACTAAAGTTAACATACTATATTCTATTGTTAGGTTAACATACTATAGTTTATTATCTTATTAAGAACTATTATTCTTTTGCACTTTGCATTTTTCACTTCATAATATGCCATAGAAATCATTCCATATCAGTTCATAAAGATATTCCTCATTATTTTATACACTCACATGGTACTTAACTGTAGGATACATCATAGTTTATTCAACATGAATCCGTAAAAAGAAACATGTGAGGGACAAACTAGAATAGTGAAATTGCTTACCTATATGAGTGATGGGAAGCAAGTGGAGGAGGTGACGAGAGAGATGGAGTTACATTTCTGAGTGTGCCTTTTTATGTGATTTTGACTTTCAGGACATACTTAAAAATATTGTCTAATCACATCAATAAGAATGTGAAAAAACCTCTTCAAAATGGAATATAAACAAAAACAAATTTCAAATTAGTAACAAAATCACACTGAGTGGAGAAAATGAATAACCAAGTGACCTTCTAATACATACATTGAATTTTTATGTTTTATCAGACTGAAGATAAAAAGAATTATAAACAGATATGAATTCCAATTAGTTTTTTTTTTTTTTACAGTAGTATGGGTTAGCCATTTGAAACTGTAAAATTGAGATTGAACAAATGAGTAAATATACTGAGGAAATGAGAACCAGTTTTTTTCACTTTGAATAAGAGCTACAGTATGGATAGAGAGAAGATTGAAGCATCCGGAGTTGGACTGCAATTGGAGGTATTAGCATAAACTCATGGATTTTAAGATAAATGTAAATAGATAAAAATAAAGAAATATATGTTTGTGTATCTCTCACCCCCTCAGTACCCCAGGTTGTCTGCAGAAAGAGCCCAGAAATAAAGACATCTCAATAGCAGTGAGCACACCTATTTTGGTTACTAAATGCCATTGCCCACAAAGAGGAAGTTGAGCTCCTTGGAATAATGTCTGATTCTAGAGCTGTGACAGGAAAAGTACAAGATGAACCAGAAAAAGCAGAACATCATTAAAAAAAATAATGGGGATGTGTCAAAAGGATTTAGGAGCCAGCTTGAAGGGGCGGGGAGTTTCTAGATTAGAACCTTACTCTGTCTCTGGGAGAAATGCTCCTTTGTTCTCTGTGGAGCCTGGTTTCATTTTCTGAAAAATTCTTTTTTTCCCCCCTGATATTCTCCACAGCCCATCTGAAGTGGGATTTAGGAATTATCCAAAAGGTTTCTAGAGTTTTCACTGCTTATTATTTTGCCCATGGAATTTTGAGGTTCCAAGGGTTTTAAGACTTGGATAATGACTGGACTATTGTAGCGGTTTCTTTGGCAGCAAAGCTCCCTCAGAAACATAGTAGAACTTTGATCTATTTGTTTCCATTCAGTCCCATGTATCAAGACTCACATCCCAAATTCATTCCTAAAGGTCATATGACTTAAACATATGACTGTTTCCTCTCCCCATGTCCCTATTTTCCAACTTAATGGTGTCTGCTTTGGACGCATTTGAAAGAATAGGCTTGGGTGGGACTTTAATAGCCTTATGCTGATATTTGCCACAGGACTGAATCACTTTATTTAACTTCGGATTCTTAATAGTCCTCTGTTTCTCAAAGATTTTATTATTCAGTTTTTTACTTCTTAGATGCTAGAGGATTTAGCTTTTTCATCCTTGTGATTTCCAACTGTGATTTCAAATCAGCCAATTTTTGCATAAGATTGTTTTCTGTTTGTTCTGATGTACCTTGCTAAAAGCAGCAAGAAACGGTGCCGTGCATTAATACTCTTTCCAACCACTTCTCCTGAAGACACAGGCTCAGTAAGCATATAGTCTGTCTGAGTTATGACAGGTGGCAATTTAGCAAATATTTTGCGTCTGTATAGTATTGACTTCCACTTTTTCCAGCCTGTGTTATCTTTCCTCACTGCCTACACTTGACCTCCAAGCCAATGTAATTTGATTTTTGTTGTAAGAGCACTCTATGTTAAGGGGAAGCTCTCTGTATTAACTAGGATAGCATCACCTACTGCAACACGTAAACCCTAACCTGTCAGTTATACCTACCTAACATAATGGTCCACTGAGTGCCCTGGTTGCTGGGCAGTTTTCCTTTACACAGTAATTCAATCCAGGGCCTCAGATTCCTTCCATCTTATGCCCCTAGAGTCTTGCTGTCCTCACCTCCAACCAATGGTTGGGAAATGAGATCATGCAACCTAAAAGTGACACACAGCACTTCAGCTCACATTCCACTGGTAAGAAGTAGTAACATAATCCATGGTTGAGTGACAACTCCACATTCTAGAAGAGGAAGCACAAATTGTATGTAGAGAGCTGCCTTTCTCTACCACTGTTTGCAATCAGTACTACATAACCCTTTGGTTAAACTTAAACAGTCAGCTGCACAAAACCTGACTTGCTTGTCTGCTTTCTCTCCCAACATTGGTCAAAGTAACCTTTTTTGTCTATAGTAAAGTCAAATCCCTAATGTAAAAATAAACATTTTATTGAGTGTAAGGCTTTGCTTCTGTTAAACTTCATCATGGCAGTAGCATCTCTGTTAAGATGGTCATAGTTTAAAGAACATATTTTATTGAGTAAAACTTTGTAACAGAAAGTAGAAATAATGCAGCTGGTGTTTCAGTGTGATTTTTAGGATTTGCTCTCTACTTTGTTGTGCTATTCTGTCCAGAATAATTTGTGCTCTCAAGGCTTCCACCACTCTCACATTTCTCAGAGAGGCAGTGTAATGGTATGCAGGCATGTTATGGATTGAACAGGGTTCACCAAAAACGTACATTGAAGTCCTAACCCCCATTACCTCAAAATGCGACCTTATTAGGAAATAGGGTCATTTCAGATGTAATTAGTTAAGATGAGGTCATTAGGGCAATCCCTAATCCAATATGACTAGTGTCCTTGTAAAAGGAGGTAAGCTGATGTGGAGGCAGACACACAGGAAGACAGCTATGTGATGAAGAAGGCAGAGATTGGAGTGGTGCAGCTATAAGCCTCCACTAGAAGCTGGGAAGAGGGAAGGAAGGACTCTACCCAGAGCCTTAGAGGGGACATGGTCCTGCTAACACCTTGAGTTGGGACTTCTAGCATTCTGAATGTGAGGAAATAAATTTCTGCTTTTATAAGTCCCTGGTTGTGCTATTCTGTTTTTTCAGCTCTAAAACACTATACATGGTTGTGTATTAAGCAGATCCGAGGTTGAATACCACTTTTCTCATTTACCCTCCGTATGGTCCTGGGCAAGATGCTCTACTTTTCAGAACCTATTCCCTCAACCATAAAATGGGGCAGACCTTTCGGGACTGTTAGGAGAAATCTTTAGCATAAGTCCTGTCACACTGTAAGTGCTGGGTTAGGGGAAGTTATTGTGGCCTGTTGCTTGTTGGCATATTGAGAGCATAGTGTTTGGATATTGTTCAGATATCACTGCTGGAGCTTGGAACCTAAGAAAGCATTTCTTCTGCACAGTATGGATTTGTAAACCGAGGTATCTCTGTATTCTGCCACTCAGACAACAATCACTCCACACACAGGAGCTCCAGTGGCGCAATCGGTTAGCGCGCGGTACTTATATAACTCCACACACAGACAGAATGAGCTATTTAGCTTTGGCCTCAGAGCAGGCAAACTCTTCTGTGAGAAAGGATCAAGAAGGATACAGTAATGCAGTCGATTCAGTAGTTAAAGAAATACTTCCTGAGCACTTAACATAGTCCCTGGCACTACTCCAAGCCCAAGTGATGCAACGAGGAGAAAGGCAACATCCTCTTACAGGTAATTTATAGACAGGGTCAGGTGATGAGTCTTTTGAGGGCAGTGCCATGAGAGAGCTCAGGGAAGGGCATCTATAGTGGCCCCGGAGGCCAGGAAAGGCTTCCTGGAGAAACTGCTCACTCAGCTGAGCCCCCAGGTGGGAGTACTCATATTCAGATGAATAGGGATGTTTGGGGCACAAATACTCCAAGCAGAGGGAGTAAACCAGGAGCAAAGGCCCTATAATGGGTTAGCTTACTGGGAATTTCTCCACAGCCCCTAAGAGTAGTTCTGTAGTCATATTTGTATGTTCTTGTGTATTTGAAGATATAATTGCCCTAGGTTTGGAAAGTGTAACTCATTTAAGGCAACTGAGTCTTGTCTTCCTTTACAATCTTGCCGTCTATTATGGTCCTCAGTTTTCTCCCCAAAATGCTTTTACTGCACTTTTTCAGTTGAAAAACAATTCTTCTGGGTAAAATAATATAAAATAAAATAAGCAGTACAGCCTTTTGGCCTTTATTCTGTTATTTGTTAACAGGGTGCTATCTCCCCTAAACAGTAGTTGTAGTCCTCCCTTACTTCTTTTATCTTCCAAATGTAGCTTTAAAAAATCATTTCACTTTTTTTCTTTAGCACTTTTTAAACCTTGGTTCATGATGTGCCTCAATTTTCTGAAAGCTGCTTTTACAGATTTGTTTCTCCCATTTGCATTTGTGCTTGCTCAAATTGTGAAGCCCCTATTGTGAAGTATGTATATGTGAAGATGTTCTTTTCAAACATGAGTTCATCAGAGAGGCACCCCACTCCATGACCATATGGCTCTCTTTAAATGCCACTCCCCACCATCTTCATTTTATTCTTCATTTAAACTTGAGCTTCAATTGTTCAAATAATTTTTTTTTTAATTTTAGAGCTTTACACGTCTCTTGAGCCATGTCTCCCTTTCAGATCTCTTGCCGTGAGATTATACCTATGCTTTTGAAACTTGCCTTCCTAAAATCTAAGGAACAGTCCTAATAATTCCCAGAGTTCTCTTCATTGACCATGGTAGCCACCAAGATGTCCTAGAAATGTAGACGCTGGGAGAAATTCCTTAACATGTGTAACAGGATATTGAATACAAGTTTTCCCATTGTCTTGGAGCTTCACAGATACCCCAAAGGCTGCAAACACCTGGTGACATGTTCTCCCACATTCCAAAGGAAGGGCCAGCCACCTCTGCTGAACATGCAAAGAACATGGTCCAAAGTGAGTTATGCCACAAAAGTTCTTCCCCTACCTTGTATAAAACTGTATTAGACAAGATGAAAAACATCATTGAGATACTGAAGTAGCTGGTAGGGAGGTCCTCTTTGGTGAGAGAAGTCAGTGTGCTGAGAGTTTCCACCTAACTTTCCCATAAAAAGAGAAGGGAGAGGTGAGCTTTCCCTTCCTTAAGTCAGTTGAGGTTGACTTCAAAAAACCAAAGCAAAACATAAAAGCAGGAAGAGCTTGGCATGTGATCTGTAGCCAGCTGCTCTTCAGAGCCAAGGACAGGGCAGTGTTGAGAATGGTCCAGATGCTGGTGAGCCTGACATGGATCACATGGAAGGGGAATGGGTGGTTTGTCTTGAGTTGAGAGGACTTTTGCTCAAGACACTGCTGGTTTGTGCAAGGTGACCTCGACAGAGTGGGAACTACCAGCAACCAGGGGCTTGGAGGGAGTTATAAGACCCACCAGAGGAGTTGCAGCCCACATCAAGGAAACTGTAGGCAAGAGCTCACCAGCAACGCAAGCTCTAAAGAACCCACAGCGTTACCCTATGGAGAAAAAAAATCAATGTTTGGCGGTTGCCACATCCAAAGAGCACTAATGACAGGTTTCAACTGAACCAATCAAGTAAGGAATTTTTTCCCCATATCTCATCTCTTTCCTCCAAGTCCAACCCTGAAGGAACTAAGTACAGATAAGTCAATGGGGGATGAAAAGTAGAAGATGAATGAATGGAGAAGCAGCAGTCAGGTGTGGGAGAGACAGCTGGCAGTCCACCATGGATTGTGCTCTTTTTCCATAAGTATATCATACAAGAAAGTGACTGCACACCATGAGGTTACCTTTTCCAAAGACAATGTCCTTTGCATCTATATGAGGGCACGTGACTCATTTCTGCCCAGTGGAATGTGGATGAAAGTGTTGTGTGTTACTTGCTACCCTGGCCTCCCATAAATCTTCCATGTTTTCACTTCCCCTGCTTTTGTCAGCTGGATGTTGATATCCAGGTTGTGGCACACACTATAAATGCCTTACCCATGTGCCACTAACCCTCAATATTTAAGTGCACACTAATCTATATTTCAACTGCCTGCACTTTTGAGTCTCTTTACCTGAAGGCTTTCTCTAGCTACTGGAGGCTTCTTTGCTCATTTATATGGCAGTGGAAATGCCAGAGAATCAGCACCTCTCCCAGTATGTGAACAGTCTTAAGCCAATGACTGTTTGGAGTTGGTGGATAAATACCCCAGCCTTCTTCTCCTTGGGTGAGATAGCATTGAGGTACATATTCTATACTGTTTCCCAACAGGATCAAGTTCTAGTTGCCCTCCGTTATAACTTGTGTAATCATTATTGTCTTATTTCTGTATCTCACTTCTCTACTCTTTAGAGATTGCTTGTGATTGCCTCCCCAATAAAAACTACTTTTGGTCAAATCCTTATTTAGCGTCTGCTTCTCGGGAAACCCAGACTAAGTAAGACCAGCGAAATTTTTGGAAACTACATTACTGAAGGTAGCTGAGCCTCAGACATCTTATTAGATCCTTGAATGACTAGGTGGAGCAGAGCCCCCTCCTTTTGCCAGCACCACATTGCTCCAAACTCACCACAGCTGATTCCACATTTTATGAGCAAAAACTAAATTTCCATTATGCTAAACCACTGTTACTTCAGGATTTATCTGTTGTAGAACTTCAACTAACATACTGTATGTGCCCCACTTTCCCTCTGACAGGTTTCCAAACATAAAGCAGATCCAGGCCATGGAAAGGGAAAAGTTTTTAAATTAGATGAGAGCTTGAAATTTTCATATTACTTTGGCTGGAGTGTGTGTGTGTGTGTGTGTATGTGTGTGTGTTGAAAATGAAACTCATGATTTACTATCTGAGAATGACCAAGATTTCATCCAGGGGTGACGAAGAACAGGTTGAAAGAATATTTTCTAAAATAAAGTTGCTTTCTGCTTTTATCCCACTGAGTTCAGCCCTTCCAATAAACTGGTTATATGTTAGGCATGTTTCTTTGATTCAGTAGAAGTAGCTACACTGATAGTTCAGTGTGAGCTAACAAAACAATATAAAAAAAGTTTTTCTTGGCAAATTAAGCATTGCCATGTTTAATTTTATTAGTTTTCCATTTGACCATGCATGCAGTGAAAAAATGTAGCTATAGAATAAATGAATATTACTCCACCTCTGATATTAGCCTACCACCTTATTTTACTTACATAAAGAGAAAGAAATTTTAGTTATGAACTTTGAGTTTGGAAGTTTTCATGAAAAATTCTAAGCCTCCCACTCTCTCCTCCCTATAACCTAGATGCTGTGTTTCTTTCTAGCTCCTTTGGGCTGAAAGCTTTGGTGGAAATGGGTGCTTTGCTGTCAACTTCCCTTTACTTTCTGGGCACAGTCACCTGTTTAACACATGGCCCATGCTCTGTTATTCCTTCCCCAACCTTTCATCTGATGAAGAAGGCAGGGACAGCAGGGTCATGCCCAGATGTAGCCCTCTGGGGTCCCACTCTCCTGTAATGGGAATTAAGACAATAGTGACATCAAGAGAACAAACTGGAAGAGATTCTGAGTGCTCATGCAAACAAACAAACCACAAACAAAATTTTCAAAGGAGAAAAAATAGCTCTAGTTCATGAATGCAAAATAATAGAATGGCTAAGGTCAAAATGGAAGCCAACAGTTTATGAGTCTTAGTTTTACCCTAATATTTTTGTACCATAAAAGGACACCTTCAAATTAAGTGAGATGTCATTTTATCAACAAGGTGAGATTAAAAATCTAAATTTCTTTGGAGTAATAATAATATATTACATTTATTGAGTATCCGCTGTGTGCCAAGTATTGTTCAAGGCACTATGTATATTCTAACTCATTTTATCTTTATGATACACTCTGCTAGGCAAGGACTCTCCTTATATCTATTTTATAGACAAGAAACTGAGGAATTGAGAGGGCAAGAAAATTGTTCCAAGTCACAGTGCTCAGAGGTATGGAGTTTTGATTTGACTTAAGGGAGGCTGGATTTCAAGCCGTGGGATGAACCACTGCTGCTTGGTGAGGCCCCACACAGTGCCAGCCCTGGAGCCAGGCTCTTCACCTTGATTTAACTCTCAAAACAATCTTCAAGATAGCATTCTCTAGGTACAAATGAAGATGCAAAGGCTCAAAGGTTAAGAAACTTGCCAAGTCTATATAATCTGATCTTCAAAACACTCTTACTTAACCTTGGGGTGACCTTGTAATTTGTTGCCTAAAGTCAGGGCACTTTTAAGAGTGAAAAGGGACATTGTTAACAATTACACTGGCACAGTAGGCATAAACCAGAGCTCTCGCGGGCACACGCCGCAATGTGTGATCACCCTGTACTCTTCTGAGCCTGGCCAGCTGATGATATTCCACCTCACATCTCTAAAGAGTTCTTCCTAAGGACAGAAGAGAAAAGTGTTTCCTCAGGGTTTGTGAACCGGCACGACCCTTCTCCTCCCCTCTCCCTATGTGTTGATTTCCCCTTTGGAAGCCCTGTTTGACCAACTTCCTCTTCTCTACTTCAACTCTTTAAAAAAAAAAAAAAAAAAAGACCACGATTAGATCTTTTAAATGTATTTTCTTCAAGTGTGAAGTGACAGTTTATTGGAGCCCTGGAGAAAATAACATCCTTTCAACTAACAGAACTGAATGAAATGGGAGGAAAGAACAGCGAGGACTAATAATTTAAAGAGAAATTTATAGGTCTGCTGCTCTCATGACTAAGAAATAATTTGCTGGGTGCAGCTTTGGGGGTAAGGAAATAGTGCTCAAAACCAGCTGTGCATGGGAATCTCCTCTGGCATTAAAAACAATACAGATGCCCGAGTCTCATCCCAGGCGTACTGAATCCAAGCTTTAGAGGAGTGAACTCTTCAGAGTCCCACCAGTGAATCTGATTCACAGCCAGGGGAGGGGGAAATCATTAAATCCCCCTGACCCTAGTAGAAACGTGGAACATGCATATTCATATTCATCTTGCACTGTTATAGTCACCAAACAATTCATCCTGGGTTTTCTTCAGCATATTTTAGACAGAACTGTTTTTGGTTGCTTTTTTAATCTAAAATAGACCTCACCTTTCAGATCTGTTTAAAGTTTTTACAGTTTTTCATGGTTCCTTTCTCTTATTCTTTAACATGTCTTCATTCTCTGCATCTTCTAATACATATGTACACACATACAAACATATATATGCGTGTATATGCATATATATTATAGATAATTCAGGTAAATACATTCACATGTATATAATTCAGATAAACACATACATATCTTTTTTTTTCATTGAAAGTCATGCTGTGTTGACTTCATTTATTGTCAGTATTAGGGAAGGCCTCTTGATATTGTTTTTGATTTTTACTTAAACTATAGAAAATAAATATCTGGTAAAACAATTTTAAGAAATCCCATGCATTAATTTTTTTAAATCATAGAACTATTTTGTTTTGCTTCCCACTGATTCTTTTTCCCAACATGCCATTATGAAAATTTTAAAACATACAGCATAATTGAAAGACTTTTATAGTAAACATCGATGTACCCACCACCTTGATTCTACCATGAACATTGTACTCTACTTCCACTATCACATATCTGTTAATCTATTATACCTCCAATGGATCTACTAATCCATCTTATTTTTGTAGCATTTTATAATATATTTATACATTGATTTTAATAAATGTTATTCCTGTTACTAATGTTGATGGTGACAAAATACTTAAACTTTGTATTGTCATTCAGTTAAGTGTTTATGCAAAATAGTTCCATGGGAAGAGATAGCACAGGTCAGACTCTGTTCTGAGGAAAATAAAACAATATTATCTTTTGCTGGTAAGGAGACATAAGGGTTGGTGTTAAATCTCCATATATTATAATGTGTTTTTTATTTTAACATTTAATTACTTTTATAATACAACTTGAAAATATCAACCCTTTCACCAAAAATATTAGTAAATGATTACTACTTGCCCAGCATCACTTAGGATAAAGCACCAGTTGAAAGGAGGGCTGTTAAGTATTAACATGCATCTGATTTTTGTCATTGTTCCCTTAAATGTTAAAAATATAAGTAAGAGAAGGTTTTCATAAAATAAGGATTTTGGTATCGGTTTTACTTAAGGATGCCAAACAGTGTTTCTCTTCTCTCTCAAATATCTGCCACACCTGCCCGAAATCCCACTGTCATGTTTCATGGCTTTTGGGGAGATCCTCTAAAAATGCCAAGAATCTTCATGGTCATCCCCTACTTTCCTCAGTCCTCTAAACCATCCGACCAGGACAGGGAGACCAATAGATGCCACACACCCCCAACAGGCAGAGATTAGAATCAGTCTTGCTGCCTGGTATTTTGGTGTCTTGGAAACACTTGGATTCACCCAGGTGCCCATTAAATGAGCCCTTTGCCAGCCTCCATGTACTTGGTGTCTACATGGACTGGGCTCTCATACCAGTTTTCTGCCTCGTGCTCCAGTTCCTTGAATCCCAGGTTGGCTTGATGATGTATGGGGGAGTACAGTACTGATTCCTGCCTATCCCTTACCTGTTCCTCTATATCAGCTGGCCAAAACCTGTCTCATAGTCCCACTTCACTTTGGAGGTGTCTCTTCATAAAGATATGCCCCCTTGAAACCGTGACCCAAGAACTAGTATGAACTTGAGGACAGCGTATGTTTGGACTGCCTTCTATCCTGCGCCCCCAGCCACTGGATTAGATTTCCCTGCATGTAAATGCTGATGCTGGTTTGAATGGAGCCTGGGCTTGCAACAGTAGAGATTAGGTCTCTGGTTGCTGGCCCTTTGGGAGCCAATCCCCATATCATAACCTAAATGGCCTTGCTTCCTCCTTTCTCCTCTGATCCATGTGAGGGTCTAGACCAAGTCAATTTGTTCAGCACACCCAGAGTATTAAGAACATGGATGCTATAGTCAAATAGCACTGGGTTCAAATTTCAGCTCTGCCACTTATCAACTGTGACATTTTTGCCTGTCCCTTATCCTCCTTAAATTTTCAGTTTTTTCATCTGGAAAATGAGGTTACCATAGTACCTACCTTCTTCATTGCATGGTTATGGCTTTTTACTAAGATAAATGCCTGAAAAGTGCCTAATACATTACAGTATACAGTAAGTTTAAGAAATAGAAGCTTAAAACAAAAGTAAAAAGTAACAATAGTGTTCCTTTAAGTAGGAACTTTAAGTAATAGTGTTCCTTTAAGTAGACACTTAAATAGTGTTCCTTTAAGTAGTAGTGTTAGTGTAATAGTGTAATAGTGTAATAATAGTAATAGTGTTCCTTTAAGTAGACACTTAAAGCCATCTCTAAAATGAAGTGAGTTCAAAATAAATAAATGACTTAAAATGCATTTTTATTCATTAATAGTTTTGACTTTTGGCTGTGCAGACAATATTCAGACACCTGACAAAACCCTGTGAGGATGGTACCTGAGAGGATTGGGGACTATAAAAATGGAATAAATTTCTTTCATTCCTTCCTTATCCTCTTCCCCCTGCAATTCGCTAACCATTCACTCAATCTTTTAGTCATTTATCTGTTCATCCAAAAATATTTCATATTGGGCACTGTACCAGCGTCAGCATGAAGGCTGAGGTGAAGCACAATGGGACTGACATCCCAGTTTATGTTGAGGAGCTGGATTTTTCCTGCAGGTGACAGGGAGCCATTAAAGAAACTTGATCATGGAGACACCTTCTTTGTATTTTTGCATGTTAAGAGGACCACTCAGGTGACAATATGGAGGATGAATTTAGGGGCAGGGACCAGCAACAGGGAGGCCGCTGGGCCTCAGGTATGATAGCACACGCAGTGCTGGTTCATCCCTTTGTGCCTTTGTACTGCCTGGAATGCCTTTCCCATGGTTCTTCCCCACCCTCTCTTCCTCCAGGAAGCCTTCCCAGACTCTTTCATAAACCGAGATGTCCTGCTCTGTGCTCCTCAGAACTCGATGCTTATCCCAATCTTAGCATTTACTAGAACATACTAAAATGATCTATTTTGTTATTTGTCTTTCCTACCAGATTTAAGCACTTTGAGGGGAGGACCTGCATCTCATTCATCATTGTATCCTAAGGCCCATCTCAGCACATAGTACATACTAGATGCTTGATAAATATTTAATCAATAACTAAATAGGATGGACTGGCAGGTGAAGGCTACATTGCATAGCTCTACCCATGGAGGTTATGGTTTAACAGAAAAGACAAGACACAATAATAAATTATTACAATAAATGGGGTATTGTATGGCTAAGAATAAATATCTGGGTGGGAGAGAAATTAGGGAAGGATCCCCAAATGAGGTGATAGTCTCTTGGCATATGGAAGGTGAATAGCAGTGTATTAAGTGGACCCTTCAGACAGAAGGAAGAGCACTTAAAAGAACAGATGAGTGCAGATTGCCTGTCCAGGGTGCTGTCTGGAGCGTGGGAGCAAAGGAACCCACAGAGCATTTGGGCATCAGAATCAAGGCTGCTCAACACAACACCATCTCTGGATTCCACCTCCAAGGGGCAAATAGCTCCTTAAGTTTCAGATAAAGTTTCTATGGGCCCAGAGCCTTAAAGGGCTCAACTTGTAGGTGATGAACCCCATTGTTGGAAAGGGAGATGGACCATGGAAAGCAGGGGCAGACCCCCTGCTTAATTGCTGCTCTAAAATCGTGTCGAGGGCTCCCTGGTTTGCATTCTCAGTAATCTATTCTAGTTTTTAAATTGAGTCCAGTCCTGTAGCATTCCTGTTCTCTGAGTTTGCTCAGAGATTTGTGGCAGCAGTTTCTCACATGAGTTCGAGTGAACTCATCCAGAACGCTTGGATGAGATTTGTCTTGTATTCACACCTTTAACTCACGGAAAGCTGTCGCATGCACCCACACTTCTAGTGGTTTTGTTATACTTTTGTTTTTAAATTAATTTTATTTATGACTGTACTTGTTCTGCTTTTTTATTACTTTGGTAGATTGATTGGTTTTCTTTTTTTAAATTATTTTATTAATTTTTTTCTACAGCAGATCCTTATTAGTCATCAGTTTTATACACATCAGTGTATACGTGTCAATACCAATCGCCCAATTCATCATACAACCACCACCAACACCCACTGCTTTCCCCCTTGGTGTCCATACATTTGTTCTCTACATCTGTGTCTCAATTTCTGCCCTGCAAACTGGTTCATCTGTACCATTTTTCTAGGTTACACATATATGCATTAATATATGATATTTGTTTTTCTCTTTCTGACTTACTTCACTCTGTATGACAGTCTCTAGATCCATCCATGTCTCTACAAATGACCCAATGTCATTCCTTTTTATGGCTGAGTAATATTCCATTGTATATATGTACCACATCTTCTTTATCCATTAGTCTGTCGATGGGCACTTTGGTTGCTTCCACGACCTGGCTATTGTAAATAGTGCTGCAATGAACATCGGGGTGCATGTGTCTCTTTGAATTATGGTTTTCTCTGGGTATGTGCCCAGTAGTGGGATTGCTGTATCATATGGTAATTCTATTTTTAGTTTTTTAAGGAACCGCCATACTGTTCTCCATAGTGGCTGTATCAATTTACATCCCCACCAACAGTGCAAGAGGGTTCCCTTTTCTCCACACCCTCTCCAGCATTTGTTGTTTGTAGATTTTCTGATGAAGCCCATTCTAACTGGTGTGAGGTGATACCTCATTGTAGTTTTGATTTGCATTTCTCTAATAATTAGTGGTGTTGAGCAGCTTTACATGTGCTTCTTGGCCATCTGTATGTCCTCTTTGGAGAAATGTCTATTTAGGTCTTCTGCCCATTTTTGGATTGGGTTGTTTGTTTTTTTAATATTGAGCTACATGAGCTATTTATATATTTTGGAGATTAATCCTATGTCCGTTGATTCGTTTGCAAATATTTTCTCCCATTCTGAGGGTTTGTCTTTTCATCTTGTTTATGGTTTCCTTTGCTGTGCAAAAGCTTTGAAGTTTCATTAGGTCCCATTTGTTTATTTTTGTTTTTATTTCGATTACTCTAAGAGGTGGATCAAAAAAGATCTTGCTGTGATTTATGTCAAAGTGTGTTCTTCCTATCTTTTCCTCTAAGCGTTTTATAGCGTCCGGTCTTACATTTAGGTTTCTAATCCATTTTGAGTTTATTTTTGTGCATGGTGTTAGGGAGTGTTCTAATTTCATTCTTTTACATGTAGCTGTTCAGTTTTCCCGGCACCACTTATTGAAGAGACTGTCTTTTTTCCATTGTATATCCTTGCCTCTTTTGTCATACATTAGTTGACCACAGGTGCGTGATCTCTGGGCTTTCTATCTTGTTCCATTGATCTATGTTTCTCTTTTTGTGCCAGTACCATATTGTCTTGATTACTGTAGCTTTATAGTATAGTCTGAAGTCAGGGAGTCCGATTCCTCCAGCTCCGTTCTTTTCCCTCAAGACTGCTTTGGCTATTCGGGGTCTTTGGCGTCTCCATACAAATTTTAAGATTTTTTGTTCTAGTTCCGTAAAAATTGCCATTGGTAATTTGATAGCAATAGCATTGAATCTGTAGATTGCTTTGGGTAGTATAGTCATTTTCCCAATATTGATTCTTCCAATCCAAGATCATGGTATATCTCTCCATCTGTTGGTATCATCTTTAATTTCTTTCATCAGTGTCTTATAGTTTTCTGCATACAGGTCTTTTGTCTCCCTAGGTAGGTTTATTCCTAGGTATTTTATTCTTTTTGTTGCAGTGGTAAATGGGAGTGTTTCCTTAATTTCTCTTTCAGATTTTTCATCATTAGTGTATAGGAATGCAAGAGGTTTCTGTGCATTAATTTTGTGTCCTGCTACTTTACCAAATTCATTGATTAGCTCTAGTAGTTTTCTGGTGGCATCTTTAGGATTCTCTATGTATAGTATCATGTCATTTGCAAACAGTGACAGTTTTACTTCTTCTTTTCCAATTTGTATTCCTTTTATTTCTTTTTCTTCTCTGAAGAAAGTGGCTAGGACTTCGAAAACTATGTTGAATAATAGTGGTGAGAGTGGGCATCCTTGTCTTGTTCCTGATCTTAGAGGAAATGGTTTCAATTTTTCACCATTGAGAATGATGTTTGCTGTGGGTTTGTCGTATATGGCCTTTATTATGTTGAGGTAGGTTCTCTCTATGCCCACTTTCTGGAGAGTTTTTATCATAAATGGGTGTTGAATTTTGTCAAAAGCTTTTATTGCATCTATTGAGATGATCATATGGTTTTTATTCTTCAATTTGTTAATATGGTTTATCACATTGATTGATTTATGTATATTGAAGAATCCTTGCATCCCTGGGATAAATCCCACCTGATTATGCTGTATGATCCTTTTATTGTGTTGTTGGATTCTGTTTGCTAGTATTTTGTTGAGGAATTTTGAATCTATATTCATCAGTGATATTGGTCCGTAATTTTCTTTTTTTGTAGTACCTTTGTCTGTTTTTGGTATCAGGGTGATGGTGGCCTCATAGAATGAGTTTGGGAGTATCCCTTCCTCCACAGTTTTTTGGAAGAGTTTGAGAAGGATGGGTGTTATCTCTTCTCTAAATGTTTGATAGAATTCACCTTTGAAGCCATCTGGTCCTGGACTTCTATTTGTTGGAAGATCTTTAATCACAGTTTCAATTTCATTACTTGTGATTGGTCTGTTCATATTTTCTATTTCTTCCTGTTTCAGTCTTGGAAGTTTATACCTTTCTAAGAATTTGTCCATTTCTTCCAGGTTGTCCATTTTATTGGCATAGAGTTGCTTGTAGTAGTCTCTTAGGATGCTTTGTATTTCTGCGGTTTCTGTGGTAATTTCTTTTTTCATTTCTAATTTTATTGATTTGAGTTCTCTCCCTCTTTTTCTTGATGAGTTTGGCCAGTGGTTTATCAATTTTGTTTATCTTCTCAAAGAGCCAGCTTTTAGTTTTATTGATCTTTGCTATTGTGTTCTTTGTTTCTATTTCATTTATTTCTGCTCTGATCTTTATGATTTCTTTCTTCTGCTAACTTTGGGTTTTGCTTGTTCTTCTTTCTCTAGTTTCTTTAGGTGTAACGTTAGATTGTTTATTTGAGATTTTTCTTGTTTCTTGAAGTAGGCTTGTATAGGTATAAACTTCCCTCTTAGAACTGCTTTTGCTGCATCCCATAGGTTTTGGATCATCGTGTTTTCATTGTCATTTGTCTCTAGGTATTTTTTGATTTCCTCAGTGATCTCTTGGTTATTTAGTAATGAAATGTTTAGCCTCCATGTGTTTGTGTTTTTTATGTTTTTTTCCCTGTAATTCATTTCTAATCTCATAATATTGTGGTCAGAAAAGATGTTTTATATGATTTCAATTTTCTTAAATTTACTGAGCCTTGATTTGTGACCCATGATGTGATCTATCCTGGAGAATGTTCCATGAGCCCTTGAGAAGAAAGTGTAATCTGCTGTTTTTGGATGGAATGTCCTATAAATATCAGTTAAATCTATCTGGTCTGTTGTGTCGTTTATGGCTTCTGTTTCCTTATTTATTTTCATTTTGGATGATCTGTCCATTGGTGTAAGTGAGGTGTTAAAGTCCCCCACTATTACTGTGTTACTATCGATTTCCTCTTTTATAGCTGTTAGCAGTTGCCTTATGTATTGAGGTGCTCCTATGTTGGGTGCATATATATTTATAATTGTTATATCTTCTTCTTGGATTGATCCCTTGATCATTATGTAGTGTCCTTCCTTGTCTCTTGTAACATTCTTTATTTTAAAGTCTGTTTTATCTGATATGAGTACTGCTACTCCAGCTTTCTTTTGATTTCCATTTGCATGGAATATCTTTTTCCATCTCCTCACTTTCAGTCTGTATGTGTCCCTAGGTCTGAAATGGGTCTCTTGTAGACAGCATATAGATGGGTCTTGTTTTTTATCCATTCAGCAAGACTGTGTCTTTTTTTTTTTCGTGGTACACGGGCCTCTCACTGTTGTGGCCTCTCCCGTTGCAGAGCACAGGCTCCGGACACACAGGCTCAGTGGCCATGGCTCACATGCCCAGCCGCTTCACGGCATGTGGGATCTTCCAGGACCAGGGCACGAACCTGTGTCCCCTGCATCAGCAGGCAGACTCTGAACTACTGCACCACCAGGGAAGCCCAAGACTGTGTCTTTTGGTTGGAGCATTTAATCCATTCACGTTTAAGGTAATTACCCATATGTATTTTCCTATGACCATTTTCTGAATTGTTTGGGTTTGTTTTTGTAGGTCCTTTTCTTCTCTTGTGTTTCCCACTTAGGGAAGCTCCTTTAGCATTTGTTGTACAGCTGGTTTGGTGGTTCTGAATTCTCTTAGCTTTTGCTTGTCTGTAAAGCTTTTGATTTCTCCATTGAATCTGAATGAGATTCTTGCCGGGTAGAGTAATCTTGGTTGTAGGTTCTTCCCTTTCATCACTTTAAGTCTATCATGCCACTCGCTTCCGGCTTGTAGAGTTTCTGATGAGAAATCAGCTGTTAACCTTATGGGAGTTCCCTTGTGTGTTATTTGTCTTTTTCCCTTGCTGCTTTCAATAATGTTTCTTTGTCTTTAATTTTTGCCCATTTGATTGCTATGTGTCTCGGCGTGTTTCTCCTTGGGTTTATCCTGTATGGGACTCACTGCGCTTCCTTGACTTGGGTGGCTATTTCCTTTCCCATGTTAGGGAAGTTTTCGACTATAATCTCTTCAAATATTTTCTCGAGTCCTTTCTATAATGGGACCCCTATAATGCGAATGTTGTTGCGTTTAATGTTGTCCAAGAGGTCTCTTAGGCTGTCTTCATTTCTTTTCATTCTTTTTTCTTTATTCTGTTGGGCAGCAGTGAATTCCACCATTCTGTCTTCCAGGTCACTTATCTGTTCTTCTGCCTCAGTTATTCTGCTATTGATTCCTTCTAGTGTAGTTTTCATTTAAGTTATTGTATTGTTCATCTCCGTTTGTTTGTTCTTTAATTCTTCTAGGTCTTTGTTAAACATTTCTTGCATCTTCTCGATCTTTGCCTCCATTCCTTTTCCGAGTTCCTGGATCATCTTCACTATCATTATTCTGAGTGCTTTTTCTGGAAGGTTGCCTATCTCCACTTCATTTAGTTGTTTTTCTGGGGTTTTATCTTGTTCCTTTATCTGGTCCATAGCCCTCTGCCTTTTCATCTTGTCTTTCTGTGAATGTGGTTTTTGTTCCACGGGCTGCAGGATTGTAGTTCTTTTTGCTTCTGCTGTCTGCCCTCTGGTGGATGAGGCTATCTACGAGGCTTGTGCAAGTTTACTGATGGGAGGGACTGGTGGTGGGTAGAGCTGACTGTTGCTCTGGTGGACAGAGCTCAGTAAAACTTTAATCCACTTCTCTGCTGATGGGTGGGGCTGGGTTCCCTCCCTGTTGGTTGTTTGGCCTGAGGCAACCCAGCACTGGAGCCTACCTGGGCTCTTTTGTGGGGCTAATGGTGGACTCTGAGAGGGCTCACACCAAGGAGTACTTCCCAGAACTTCTGCTGCCAGTGTCCATGTCCTCACGGTGAGACACAGCCACCCCCCGCCTCTGCAGGAGACCCTCCAACACTAGCAGGTAGGTCTGGTTCAGTCTTCCCAGGGGTCACTGCTCCTTCCCCTGTGTCCCGTTGCACACACTACTTTGTGTGTACCCTCCAAGAGTGGAGTCTCTGTTTCCCCCAGTCCTGTCGAAGTCCTGCAATCAAATCCCGCTAGGCTTCAAAGTCTGATTCTCTAGGAATTCCTCCTCCCATTGCCGGACCCCCAGGTTGGGAACCTGACATGGGGCTAGAACCTTCACTCCAGTGGGTGGACCTCTGTGGTATGTGTTCTCCAGTTTGTGAGTCACCCACCCAGCAGTTACGGGGTTTGATTTTATTGTGATTGCGCCCCTCCTACCATCTCATTGTGGCTTCTCCTTTGTCTTTGGATGTGGGGTATCTGTTTTGGTGAGTTCCAGTGTCTTCCTGTCGATGATTGTCCAGCAGCTAGTTGTGATTCTGGTGTTCTCGCAAGAAGGAATGAGAGTACGTCCTTCTACTCTGCCATCTTGGTTCCTAATCTCCGGTTGATTGGTTTCTGACAGGATATGCCAGTATAGCAAATCACCACTTTATTTTTAGAGCAACACTGAATGTTGCTGTAAATGAGATTGATGTTCACATCTCAAGACATCCATTTCCTACTTGTGGGAGAAACAAGTGGACATGATAAGGTAAATAAAGAAGGGACAGGGCTTCCCTGGTGGCGCAGTGGTTGAGAGTCCGCCTGCCGATGCAGGGGACACGGGTTCGTGCCCCGGTCTGGGAAGATCCCACATGCCACGCAGCGGCTGTGCCCGTGAGCCATGGCCGCTGAGCCTGCACGTCAGGAGCCTGTGCTCTGCAACGGGAGAGGCCACAACAGTGAGAGGCCCGCGTACCGCAAAAAAAAAAAAAAAAAGAAGGAACAGGGAACAGAGATTGAGAAGTGGGAAAGGCATTTTATAATTTATGAAAATAAGGACCGTATCTTTTTGTTTAAAAAAAAGTCTACATTGGATGTATCTTGGACTTCAAAATCATCATAGACATGTTTATTCTATATTCTCAAATCTGAGTGGAAAAGACAGGAACAAAATATTGAGTCTTTCTCCTTCAGACTGCCACAGGTTCTCATTACATCTTCTGCATCAACAGGTGGACTTACCTTTCTATTTCTTAATGTGAATGTGGCCAAATAATAAATACCCTCACGACTGACCTTGGCTCCTCTGCAACTCTAACACAGCCCTTCAGCTTCAACCAGAGGTCTCTTCCCCTCTCTCTCTCCCTCTTGCCCTTCTCTTTCTCTTTCTCTCGCTATCTAATCAGTTGTATTTCAGGTCAAACTGCTTGCATGGATTTGCTTTAGTATCTAGTATTAGGGTTCTCTGGAGAAACAGAACCAGTAAGATATATGCATATAGCTATCGGTCTGAAAAGATTTATTATGGAGAATTGGCTCATGCAATTGTGGAAGCTGAGAAGTCCCACAATCTTCTGTCTGCAAGCTGGAGGCCCGGAAAGGCCAATGGAATAATTCCAGCCTGAGCCTGAATGACTGAGAACCAGAGGAGCCGATGGTGTAATCCCAGTCCAAGGGTAGGAGAAGATCAATGTCCCAGCTCTAGCAGACAGGCAGGAAGCAAAGGGGAGATTTCCTCCTTCCTCTGCCTTTTTTTCTATTCACATCCTCAAGGAATGATGCTCACTCACTTTGGAGAGGGCAATCTACTTTACTGAGTCCACCAATTCAAATGTTAATCTCATCAGAAACACCCTTACACACAGCCAGTAATAATTTTTAACCTTGGCACGTATTGGCCCAGTCAAGTTGACACATAAAATTAACCGTCGCATATCATTAGAATGGGTTGAAAAGAAAACTTGGAATATGAGGGCTTTCGTGGACCAAAGCATAAAGATAAAGATGCACAAACTTCACTGTTAAAGTAGCCTTTGGTCCCAATCTCTGCCACTAGGTGTCGGTAAGTAATCTAATTAAATACCCAATTTATGATTCCAAAAAATGAGACGACATTGAGCTGAATGAGGCAGAAATAAAAATTAAGGTGATGTGGTCTAAATAAAATCCTATAGATTATTCATAACAGCTGTTTAAAAACAGCACAATGTGTCTCTGGACTATGAATTGGAAAAGTCATGAATTAACAAAAGCACGTGAAGGGGCTTAGTTGTTATTGGGGAAAATGAATAAATCCTTTGTAGTTTATGTGTCTTTTTGCTCTCCTATTAAGTTGGTCATCCTGCTGCCTTCATTTTCATGAGCATAACTGGATTTTATGTGCTCTAAATGTATTGGCTGGGCTGTCAGCATCTGCTGAGGCGACTCTACTCCCCCTGATCCTTCATCGGCTCAAATATTTTATTGTTAAACTTTTTTAAAGACTCTTTTTGATGGTGCTGACCTGAACTACCTAAAAAGCAAGCTCAGTAAACATAGTACCTGACCTTAGGAATATCTCTGGGTGAACTCCTATTCATCCTTCAAGACCCAGGTCAGATGTTTTCCAGTCTGTCAGACCTCATCCCCAGGCAGCTCTTCCTTTTTCTTCTTTCCCATAGTACAGCTCTATATCTTCCACAAGGCATTTTTCACCTTATCTGGTAATTAATTGTTCAGGTATCTGTCTTCTTCATAGACTATGAGCTCCCTGAGGACAGGGACCAGTTGATGGAAGACACCTCTCCACAAAACTCTAACACTGTTGCCACTGCTGCCACTCTGCTTCTGGCTCATCTACTGATGTACGGGCATAGGAAGTCAGTGGGCAATTACCGATTCCCCTCAGCACTTCACTAGAATCTTCTCTCATGTCATTTCAGGAGGAGGTAAACTGATTGTGTGTGTTCTGTGTTTTATAATACTGTATACTTAGGAAGAATAATTGAGGGTTCACTAAATTGATGTGTAAAGAGGTTTTTGTTTTGTTTCGTTTCAATGGTGTCTTTAAGTATTTGTAAAAGAAGTTGCTTATTATTCATCCATTGCCAATCCATTTAAAAACAGTTACACAGCAGAGAAGAGGGGATTATATTAATAAGGGAGTTGTTAAATCAATATTTAAGGGGAGGGCTTCCCTGGTAGCGCAGTGGTTGAGAGTCCGCCTGCCGATGCAGGGGACACGGGTTCATCCCCCGGTCCGGGAAGATCCCACGTGCCGTGGAGCGGCTGGGCCCGTGAGCCATGGCCGCTGAGCCTGCGCGTCTGGAGCCTGTGCTCTGCAACGGGAGAGGCCACAACCGTGAGAGGCCCATGTACCAAAAAAAAAAATTTAAGGGGAAGTTTGTAAGCAATTTGCTTCACTTTTCCTTCCTAGGAGAAATAACTTGAGATTAGGAAACATCTTTTCTTAAAGAGGTTAATGGACTCTCAAATTCAAACAAATATTTCAAAATGTTGCTAGTAGTTATGTCTAAATTTTCTACATATTCTTAATTTTATAAAATAAGTGTAAATTAGTTTAAGAAATTTATGGTGAAATTCAGCACACATTTACTTAATGCTTCCTCTGTGTCTGGTACTATGTTGAAGGGGGGAGAAGATAGCATGGCTAGTGTTTCCCCCTCCAGAAGCTCGTAGTTGGTGCGGCCATGTAGACCGTGGATCTAATTATGATTTGCTAAAAGCCAGGAACCAAGAGATTTGATTAATCCCACAGGAGAGGATGAGATTGTCAGGGAGATTTCACCGAGAGGGCTGACATTTGAACTAGAATTTTACTGTCTGTGAAATCAGGAAGCTTTACAGTTTCTACTTTGTGGCTTAGCTAAAGAGAAGCAATTGAAGCACTAAGAGATTTAGGCAGTACTTATTACATAGAGTTTTAAAAAGCCTAGATTTGTAATTTTATTAACTGATTGGATGTATCTTTTAATCTACTTTAATGGTAAAGTTATTAAACTAAATCAAAATGACTATTTTCTGTTATTATATTGACATTGCCCTAACGTGTTGGGTTTCCAGCTTGGACATACTCCCAAATCTTCAGCATGGTTGTTAAAATACAGATTCCTCCTCAAACTTGCTGAATCCCAACCTCCTGGTATGGCGAGGCAGTGAGCTTTTAACAAGGCTTCCATGCGATTCTGGTTTAAGTATCATTACATAAGCAGTTTGATAAGTCAGAGGTTAAAACTTGGCCTTTCAGGACATGCTCTGCTCACTAATGTTATCTTCTGATCTGTTAACAAATGTTCCTCGTGAGGGTGGAGATAAGGAAACTTAACATTTATGAGGCACTCTGCTCTTTGTTTTAGGGCTGTAAATAGAACTTTTTTTTTTTTTTTTCCAAAAATTGCAATCCCACCAAGATTCTCATTTTACAGGTGAGAAAACTTAAGGTTTAGAGAGGTTAAGAAATCTGGTCAGGGTCACACATCTACTAAGTGGTGAAACGGGTAATAAACTTGCTGAACCCTGCTTCTTACCCACCTTGGGTCTCTCCAGTTTATCTCAGCCTCAGAGAGATCAATTTTTAAAACACATTTTCTATAAGATAACTATTTAAGTCCTTTCCATTAACAAGAAAAGAATAGGGTGATTTTCTCGCCCATGTGTTCTAACCTGGCTGCTGACAACTCAGTTTCCAGAGAAGAGGGCCGACTTCTGTAACTGATGATCTCTTTCACCTCCATCCAGCCAGCAGGGCTTTTTTTTTTCCTTGGCATTCCTGAATCAGAGAGAAAATGTGGATGAATCTAAATCAGTTTTCGACAGATCTAAACCTTAGCACTCAGCATGCCTTGTAGTTGGTGTTACTGAATTCCCTTGAGCAAGCATTTTAGCGATGGACATCCTTGCAAGTAACCATCCTTGCAAGTAATCAGTAATTTGCTGATATAATGCATCAGTTACATTTGCACAGACCACTCCTTTTGCAGATGGACAATTGGGATTTAGCCAAATGCAAAGAGGAATTCTTCTGTTACACTTGATCCTTTACTTTAGCTAGTTAACTTATGCCTGAGACTATCTTGGGTGAGACCAAGATGAAGCTTGGGAGCACTAATTCTTGCTCTCCTCTAAAGAGTTAGGAGAACACCAGGGCCGGAGATGGGTCAGCCTAGTTGAACCCTGAGATGACCCCAGGAACTAAAGTCACAGAATTTCTGATCCTTAAGTGACAGGGACACTGAAGGTGTATCAGAGATGAGTGGCACTTTAAGTTTTGTTTTATTTTGTTTATTTTTATTTATATTGGCCATTGTAGTCTCCGAGGACCCTGAAGTACATGAAAGCAGGGTTTTCCACTGTTATTCCTTGAATAATGAGAACCCTGAGTTGAAAAGCTGCTTCTCTTAAAAACACCCACGTTAACAATTATGAAAAACCAACAGGAGTAATACATACAATTTTAAAACTTAGCAACTGAGTTTTCTGAAGATGAAATCATTGTTAGGCAGATATAAGTGTTTGTGTCTTTTTGAAAAAAATAGATAAACGTCATTCATTGTGGAACTATAGTCAAACTTTTTTTGCCCTTGCATTTGCCCATTTGAAAATGGGTCCGTTTTTACACAGTATAAGTGTGTTTGTACACCTCACTCCCAGTAACAACAATTTTAATGTGTCTATATTAATAGAGTTACAAAGCAACGTTCCGTCAATTCTGGGACAAAGGTCATGAGGGGGGTCCCATTGCCTCCTCCAAAGGGTACCATGACAGCTTTTCTGCTATATTTCTTCCCAGAAATCTTTGTTATTCCTGTCTATAGTAGATCGATCATTTTCCTGAAAAGGAAAACCAATAGCCGAAGCTTTAACGTTTGTTTTTCAGCTTTATGTTTGTGACAGGTACTGTATCAGTAGCCAGAGAGGCTGATTGAGCTGGCAACTAAACAGCCTCCTCTCAGCATGCCATTTGGGCAAGATAAACCAGCTGATTGAGTAACGGCAGAAATCCCCCTACAGGGCAGTTCAGGAGCTGACAGAGGTGGCGGGAATTTTTCTGGGCAGTGTTCTCGATGGCCTGTCCTGTCTGGTCTGCCTCTATCCCACTGTTCCCTAAAGCTTGGTCTCCATGCTCATGCCTCTTTCCGGGATGGGCTACTTCCCCCAGCATGTACTAATTTTGAGAATTAGCTTAGTGATAGGACCCAGAGGAAGTGCGGATCCCCATCTGTTCTTTAGGAATATGCTTGTTCAGGAATAAACTTGGGTTATTAACTTTTATAATGGGACTCAGTAGGGTTGGACTGCATTGACACTCACACACACACACAATATTTGACTAGAAGATACAGCTGCAAAGGGGAGCATTTTCCCCCGTAACCATGTTCCTTTTTTGCATTTGCCCATGAAAAATGGATCCATTTTTGCATGTGTGTGTGTATGTGTGTGTACTAGGGTGATGGTCCTATTTTATTCAGAGAAATCCCTCAAATTTCTACTTACCTTTAGATCCTGGGGGAAGAAAATTTGCCAATTCTTTTGCTTTCTGATCAATACACGGGGCAGTGAGTCTTAATTCCCCTTTCCATCTTCTACTCTGTCCTCCCCATAGGGTAAGATGTGGCTAGTCTGCTCCATTCCTGGAACTAATCAGTCATTCCCCACTTGTTCCTTCCTAACACACCGTGGTCAGTATGAATTTATTCTGTCAGCACTATGTTGAGATGATAGACTACACATCTCAACTTCCCTTGTGGCTAGAGGTAGCCAATGAGATGGAAGCAGACATCGTTTGTGGGGTTCCCAGGGAACCTCTGATACAGCTGGGAGGCATGTGCTTTGCTGTGGCCCCTTCTTCTTTCCTGTTGTCTGGAACATGGATGAAATGTCTAGAGCTGCAGTAGCTATCTTGCAACCTCATGGTGACCTTGAAAATAGAAGCTATAGGCTAAGGATGTAGACTTGAAAATAAATCCTCAGTCCCTGATAACTGTGGGGCACATTACCAGTCCTGGCTTACCTATCTTCAAACAATATTTGGAGGGAAGAAGAGTAAACATGTGTCTTTTTAATCCACTGTTATTGGAATTCTTGTTCAATGCATCTGAACCTAATCTGTTGCAAAAGATATGGGAGTCATATTCCATTGTATATATGTACGACATCATCTTTATCCATTCACCTGTCGTTGGATTTAGGTTGTTTTCATGTCCTGGCTATTGTAAATAGTGCTGCAGTGAACATTGGGGTACATGTGTCCTTTTGAGTTATGGTTTGCTCAGGGTATATGCCCAGTGGTGGGATTGCTGGGTCATATGGAATCTAAAATATGGCACAAATGAATCTGTCTACAAAACAGAAACAGACTCACAGACATCGAGAACAGACTTCTGGTTGCCAAGGGGGAGAAGGGAGGGAGAGGGATGGACTGGGAATTTGGGGTTAGTAGATGCAAAGAGTTATATTTAGAATGGATAAATAACAAGGTCCTACTGTATAGCACAGGGAACTATAATCCAATCTCCTGGGATAAACCATAATGGAAAAGAATATTTAAAAAGAATGTATAGGGCTTCCCTGGTGACGCAGTGGTTGAGAGTCCGCCTGCCGATTCAGGGGACATGGGTTCGTGCCCCGGTCCGGGAAGATCCCACATGCCGCGGAGCAGCCAGGCCCGTGAGCCATGGCCGCTGAGCCTGCGCATCCAGAGCCTGTGCTCCGCAACGGGAGAGGCCACAACAGGAGAGGCCCGCATACCGCAAAAAAAAAAAAAAAGAATGTATATATGTGTATCACTGAGTCACTTTCCTGTACAACAGAAACTAGCACAACATTGTAAATCAACTATACTTCAATTAAAAAAAAAAGATATGGGAGTCACATAATCAAGAATAGCTCTACCCTGCCTCTTCTCTCCCCCTTCTCCCTCCCACACCTCACAGCTCCTAGCCTTTGAATTTTGCCCTTTTTTTAGCTTCTTATCTCCAACTGGTAAAACCCAGTGCTTGATCTACTTATCACATGAGAATAGAAGCACAGAGGATGTTTGCCACCATTGAACACAGGTATCCAGCGTTTGTAAAACCTGAGCCCCCATCTACTTTCAGGTATCCGAGATGACAGCAGGATCTTCTCCCTTGACTTGAGGCAAATAAACCAATCATATTATTAATCACTTCCATTTCCATAAGGAAGAGTAAGGAAAGAGCGATTGAGAAGAACAGATGTTTCCTTTATGGCATTTCTGAGACAGTAGAGTTGGTAGAAATTCCTTCTTCTATGGGATGAGAGGGGAATGTGGGAAGTAGAAGAGGAATTTTCCCTAAAGCCACAAATATCCAGTTTCATTGTGTATGTTTAGATTTCCAGATCAGTCTTAGCTTGTCTGTCATTTCCACTTTTCTTGCTGTTTTAAAGGGAGGGAAAGACTGGAGTGAAGAGATGGGCTGCAAGATCCATGGCCTTTCTGCCCAACATGTAATTCAGCGTTCTCTCTCCTTTAGCTGGTGGCCTGAGGGTAAATTAGGGGATGCAGGAAACAGGCATGTGTTTACCTGATGAAGGCACATGGTACACATGCTGTCTCCCATGTGCACCTGCATAGCAGTGAGGGGCGGTGGTGGCCCAAAGAAGCCATGTGGGGAGAGTGAACTGTGCTTCTGTCTCCCTGCTTTGGGTTTTACACAGTAGGAATTCTAGAGCCATTTGTGTAAATCATGAATAAGGAGCAGGAAGATTCTTTTTTTAGAATGTGATTTTACAGTGAATTAAGTAATTACAGTAATTTTACAGTGAATTTAGGATAGGCAGCCAGGATTTGCAATGCCTCTTTGGAACTCAGGATTCAAGGCACAGCCCTTCCTAGACTGCTTCTCTCTTCTGTAGATGGTCAAACTAACAGCGTTTACTACCTAGAAAATGGGGTAAGGTACCCTTTCCTCATTTCAGTATCTTCTTCTTCCTGTCCACTGTCTTGAAAGGAATGTGAAGGAAGTGGATGGAGATCCTTTTGATTGCACCAAAAGTGATTGGAACGGCACCGCATGAGCACCATTTTTCTTCCCAGCCAGATGAAGAATGTTCTGCATTATTTTCTAAAAGAGTCGTCAGGGTTGACGATTCTGTCAAGATTATCTATTTTGAAAACAGAATTTAATATTTAGGACACCATGATGATTGGAGTGATAACCTAGAGCTTGAATCTCAAAGCTGTGTGTGTGTGTGTGTGTGTGTGTGTGTGTGTGTCACAGGCTTTGCCCCTGTGGCTGATCCACTTGGAGCCACAGGGCATCACATGGGCCACTCCCTCGCTGTGGGAAGTGAATACCTGCCCATATGTTTAAGATTCAGCTGCCACAGTGGGACTCTATTTAAAGTTACCTAGTGTTCAGTGTTTCCTGTATTTGTTGCCTTACATTTGTATGTCACCTTTTACTGGAAAACACAGGCTTTTCAAAAAAAATACTCAGATCTTATCACAAATGTAGGTGGCAGGTGTTGTTTCTTTCTTCTTCCAGATGAGGAACATGAAGGAGCAGAAAGGAATTACGTGACTCATGTAGACTCACTAAAGCCTTTGTAAAACTTAAGACTCCATTTGCCTTCAGTTTAGCTTAGTATAATGTGTTAAATCAGCAACTGATTTTTCTCTCATACAATTTTTAAATTGAGATCTAATTCATATACCATAAATTCACCCTCTTAAATTATAAAATTTAGTGGTTTTTAATACATTCATAAAGTTGTACAATCACAACCGCCATCTAATTCCAGGACATTTTTTATCACCTCAGAAGAAGAAACTCTGTACACACTAGCAGCCATCCCCATCCCCCTCATCCCCCGGTCCCCTGGCAACACTAATTTACATTATGCCTCTATGGATCTGCCGATTCTGGACACTTAATATAAATTGAGTCATACAATATGTGGCCTTCTGTGTCTGGTTTCTTTCACTCAGCATAATGTTTCCAAAATGAATACTTCATTTCTTTTTATGGCTGAATAATATTCCATTCAATGGATTTACCATATTCTGTTTATCCAGTCACTAGTTGACGGGCATTTGGGTTGCTTCCACTTTTTGGCTGTTATGAATACTGCTTCTCTGCGCCCTCATAGAAGTTTTTTGTGTACATACTTTTCAATTACCTTGTGTATATACCTAGGAGTGGAATTGTTAAGTATAATGGTCACCCCGTGTTTAACTTTCTGAGGGATTACCAAACTGTTTCACAAAGCCGTTGCACTGTTTTACATCCGCATAGCAGTGTATGGGGTTCCAGTTTCTCCACATCCTTGTCAACATTTGTTATTGTCTGTCATTGTGATTTCAACCATCCTAGTTAGTGTGGAAGCTATTGATTTTTAAACAATAACAAAAAGATGAAGCTAGAGACCTTGGGTCACTTTCTAAGCTGGGAGTGTGGCTTATATGGCCCATGACCCGGAAACCCTTTTCCTCACAGACTTCCCTCATTTTAATTACGCTATTCCTTACCTGTGACAGGCTTTCTGGAGTCTGCACTTAATAGGAGAGAAAGAGTTGCTTGAGGCATCACCCCTTCTCTCCATTCCCAGAGTCCATTCTCAGTGTACATGGAGGCTTTTCCAATTTTAACTTACGACTCTACGCAGAAACTCTTCTATTTTTAACACCCAGCTCAATGAATTTAGTATCATCATCTTTAGCTTTTCTGGAATACTCTTTACTTCCCCATTTGATGCATTACTCATATTAGTGATTATACTGGATAAACAACAAGGTCCTACTGTATAGCACAGGGAACTATATTCAATATCCTGTAATAAACCATAATGGAAAAGAATATGAAAATGAATGTATATATATAAATATGTATAACTGAATCACTTTGCTATACAGCAGTAATTAACACAACATTGTAATTCAACTATACTTCAATAAAAAATTGAAAAAGTAAAAAAAAATTTTAAATGATGATACTAAATAATATAATACTAAATATAATACTAAATATAGTAAGTAAACACTTACTATATATGGTATCTTTTGACCCTTATAACAACTCTGTTATGCATGTTGTTATTGGCCCAGAAATTTTGGAGATGAGGAAATTGAAGATGAAGAGTTTAAGGTCAATTTCCTTGGCCACACAGCCATTGATGGTAAAGTAGGACTGACTAGGGAGGGATGTAATATCCGCTTTGTTTGCCCTGGTATTTATTTCTTCCTGGCCTTTTCCCAGCTCCGAAAGTCTGGAGGACTCCCTCACAGTGGAAAATCCTGAAAAGTGATTTCTTCACCCTCCCTCTCTCAAATGCCACAATAATCCTAGGGGGAATTATAGAGCTAAATAGGCTCGGGATGACTTAGTTTTATTTAATTATGATTTTAATTATTCCATTAGGTCACTTATGTCTCTAGAGTCAATTCTCCTTCTCAGGTATTTTCTCATAATTAGAAAATAAATTTATATCTATTTTCCTCATGATTTCAAGTAGGGTCCTATCAACTGGGTCAGTTTAAGTTTAGGGTAATTTCTTGGCTAGGCAGATAGGAATAATCAAGGCTAACTCCAGACACACAGCCTGACAATCATAATTTTTCTTGCCAATGAAACAGAATCCAGCATTGTCACTTCATAGCAGGTGAAGGATGGCTCTCACTGAAACAAAATATTCTCCCACCACACATTCTATACTTTTGCTGGTTTCTAAAACACATTATCAGATTAGATGGCAACAATGCTAGAGCATACTCTACATTTTTAATGCCAGGCAGCAATTAAGTGGGAAAAGAGAATGCAAATCTCAACATTCCATGAGGAATGGAAATAAAGGGGCCCTATTTAAGTTGAAATAATATCTTTCTCTTGATATTGAACTTTGAGTCATGTATTTTCTTATAGCTTAAAACACCAGAATGAATAACTCAGGGCCCCTAATACTTTTTTAAAAACTATTTCAATCCCCCAACCCTCTTTTTTTTTTAGAACTATGAGCTTTCTTTTTTTTTTAAATTTATTTGGTTGCATCGGGTCTTAGTTGCGGCAGGTGGGCTCCTTAGTTGCAGCTCGTGGGCTCCTTAGTTGTGGCTTGCAGACTTCTTAGCTGCGGCTCGCCATCTCCTTAGTTGTGGCATGTGAACTCTTAGTTGTGGCATGCATGTGGGATCTAGTTCCTGGACCAGGGATCGAACCCGGGCCCTCTGCATTGGGAGCATGGAGTCGTAACCACTGCGCCACCAGGGAAGTCCTCCCCAACCCTCTTAAGAGCAGAAAAGAGGGATTGAATACCTGGAAAAAGTAGGCGTTATCTTTTTGCATTGGCCTTGACCATATGCTTTACAGTGCAGGACAAGTAAGGCCTGCTTTTCCTTCTCATCTTTTGATCCTTCCTATCTGGAAACTAGAAGTCAGGCCTCTTCTCAGTGATAGGATATGATGAAGGTGAAATATTTTTTACATTTCTTCCCTAGAAGGGGAGTGTGTGTGTGTGTTTGTGTGTGCGCGCGCACGCGCACATGTGTGCATGTCTGTTTGAAAATCTTTAGGGAAAGACTAAAGAATAACTATAGAGAATAATGGCAAATTAGTTTTAATTAACGTACTGTAATAAAGCCAACCCCTGAGAACTGTTCTTCTGGATATTGTCATAAACAGCCCTCTCTTCATTACATAGGCAAACATGAGCTCAAAATAAGTGAATCCGGGCTTCCCTGGTGGCTCAGTGGTTGAGAGTCCGCCTGCTGATGCAGGGGACACGGGTTCGTGCCCCGGTCCGGGAAGATCCCACGTGCTGCAGAGCGGCTGGGCCTGTCAGCCATGGCCACTGCGCCTGCGCGTCCAGAGCCTGTGCTCCGCAATGGGAGAGGCCACAACAGTGAGACGCCCGCGTAACCGCAAAAAAAAAAAAAAAAGTGAATCCACTGAAATTTTTTAAAAAGTCATATAACTCAGGGTTTTACTCAGGTTTATTCTATTTCTTTTTGAAAATGCTCCCTTTTAACTCTAGTTCATAGTAACATTCGGGGGGAAATGTGTTTCTGAGTTTCAAGGACCTCTTACTGGAGATTTTTTTTTCTGATGCTCATTCTCTGACATGAATTGTATGTGACTGATACTTGAATGATTTTTATAACTGGCACAGTTTTTAATTGAAGTGGACATAAATTGTTCTCCATTTAAAAACTCTTAAATTAGCATACATATCAATGATTGAGACTTTTGGGAAGATATTCAACCTTGAATACAACCTTGTTTATTTGTTATGAAAATACACAGAAACCAGCCGTGGCCCACATTCTTCTTCATGCCTCTTCACTTGAACCTTTAGTTCACACTTGAACTCTCTGTTTCCAGCTCTTCTAGTTTCCATCTTCTCAATGCTACAGTAATCTCTGAGGGAGATAAATTCAATGGAAATAAAGTTGTAAAACCTGAATTGACGCTGAGCTCTATCATTTGTTCACTTTGTGACTCTGGGCAAATTATTTGCCTTCTTTGAGGTAATTTCTTCATCTATAAAATAGGGGAAATGCTTGATATATATTATTCCTATTAGACCTTTAACCTAACATTCTAAGTAAATCTCTCCTATCATAATTCATTTAGAATCAATGGTGGTTTGAAAAATTAGATATACCAGTAATTTCCCTCTGGTCATTTTCCTCATGCCCCATTTCCACATTCACCATTGGTATCAATATTTGTCAGTGTTTGAACAAATTATAATCATGATCCCTCCCAAGAGATTTTCCCTATTTTTATTGTTCAATATTGACATTTTTCTGCTTTGTATTATTTTTGGAAGTGGGTGAGTAATGAAGGAAATGAGTATCGATACATCCTTACCAAACAAATTGACCACTTTGTTTCAGAAAGCAGAGCTGACACTCCATGGAGTTTCTCAAAGGATCCCTAGGAAAGACTCAAGGAACCGTATGAGAGAGTTCAGTGAAAATGAGCCATAAACGAGGGGCTAATTTTCATGGGAAGAGCACAGTGTCCTTGAATCTGTGGGATCCACAGAAGTGATCAGGAAGGTCTCTGAGCCTACTTGACTAGAGCTGAGAGTGCCCATTAAGAAGGATGGCCACCCTAGGAGCCAGGAGAGGACTTGGGAGGAGAAGGCGCTGAAGCTGCCTGCTGGCACAGGGCACCTTAGCCAGCAAGACCAGGGGAGGGCAGTGGTGTGTGGCTCAACCCAAGATGGCAGTGGAATTCCTGTAGTGAGGACTGGAGGCTCATTGCCCCAACAAAATATACTGTAAAAAAAAGCTTTATTCAAAATAGTTATTGGACATGCTCTATATTTCAAGAAATATGTCAGGTGCTAGGGATATAAAAGTAAAAGCCATGGGCTCTGCCTTCAAGGAATTGACATTCTAGTGTGGAGAGCCAGAGGTAGAAACAATTACAATAAAAAGAGAATTGCCATGATGGAGGCATGGTGGCATTCTACGGGAGACTTGTTGAAGAGGTGCCTTTATTGTCATTGAACTAGCAATACGTCAGTAGAAAATTCTCAGGGTCTCTCAGGTTTCTGCATGCCCTGTCAACAGAGACTGATCACCTTTTTTGACTTGTCTTGAACTATCTTTCAAGGGTGTTTATATTGCTAGCAAACATGTTGGAGGTTATAGTTTCTTCCTCCATGGTAGAGAGATTTGATTCTTTACTAGGATACTAAAGAAAATGCTTCCCTCCAAAGCAAAGGTTCGGCAGGTTTCTTGCAGTCTCTTTAAAATATTGGAGTTTCCTCAACTGTGATGCAAAGCCACTATATGGCACTATCTCCCTGGATCACTCCCTAATGCCCCATGGAATTCAGAGGGCAAGAAGAGCCAAGGGAACATGAAGCTTGTGCTTCCTGCTGTGCCATGAGTAACAAAGTTCTTTGTCTCTGACTCAGGAATCTCATCTCTTCTGCAAGAATCCATGCAACTGTGCAGGCTGCCTTGTTAGCTTGGAAATAAGTAAAATGAACAGTTCTTGACATGGTGGCAATATGCAAATTATGAATGCTTTCTAACTGTCTCTTGTTTCATACAACACTATGCTTTCTGAGCCTTAATTTTCTCATTTGGAAACTTGGGATAAAAATCTTCACCTCAAAAAATCGTGGTAAGGTAAGGATCAAATGGGATGTCACATGAGTGGCAGAGACCATTAGCTGTTCCCCAGTATCCATTCTTTCTTTCTCTTACAGCATAGAAACACTGTAGTGTACCAATGGCCACCAGACTAAGAAAAAATACATCTTCCAGTCTTCTTCACAGGTAGGTGTGATCAAGCAATGAAGTTCACAGTGGGATGTGAGCAGAAGCTATAAATGCAACTTTCAGATGTTGCTTCTGAAAGGAAGGAAAATTCCTCCCCCTACTCCTTCCCTCTTTCCAGTTGCCTGGAATATAGACATAGAGGTGAGACATCTTGGACCATGTGGGTGGGAAGACACCCTACATACAGCAGAGGAATAAGATAGAGCCTGGGTCTCTGTCTTTTTGGCAAAACCATTCAAATATTGGACTGCTAACACACAGACTGTTACGTGAGAGAAAAATAAATTTCTGGGTTTTTTTGAGACACTGCTATTTGGTATCTATGTTGCAGCAACACACCTATATCCTAATTAGTGGAAGAGTGAGAAGATCCAAATGATACATTAGAAAGATCTTCCTGGTGATGGCAGAGAGGAGAGAATAGAGGCAGGGAACTTAGAAGGAGGGAGACCACCTAGCTACCCAGCCATGTGTTTTTTTTTTCAGAGATTTTGGATGTTGTTAAGTCTTGCCTGGCCTATGGATTTTTACAAGAATTTTGAACTTCAAAGTCAAATAAATTAGAGGCACACTAAGTTTCAGTTAAACATGATTCTTTATGATAGGTATGACAGGTGTTTTCAGCATTATAGAATTTTATGCCTCTTACAAGAGAGGGCTGAAAATAAAGTGGTCTTCAAACTTTGAAAATGGGCCCTTTCATCAGAAAGCCTCTAGTATTCATGGCTACTAATATTCTAGGGAATGCAGTTCAGGAAACATGATCCAATGCCTATTAGATTTAAAGGCACCTCTCCAGCCCTATTGAAAATTTTAATCTGAGATAACATCCAATATAAATAGTCTGCAAAGCATTTCACAAAGAAGGATGTAGGATGTTTGTCGGATACAAGGACTCGGTAAACATGTGCACATGTATACACACCCTCTTCCACAAACTAGAACAAAAAGTTGCAGATACACCAAATACCATTTAGTATCAGTATTCCTCCAGTCGGAGTTAAGCTTTCAGTTTTGTTGCAAGGTGTGAATGAATAGGACAAGGATGGAAAAGGCTACAAGGTACTACCTTGCATTACTTGGGAAGATCTTCATGAGGAAAATCCTTGCAGGAACATATTATAAATGGCGTGACTAATCTCATAGCAAGAGATGAGGCTGCATGGTGGACAGCCTCCTTGCTCAGGGAGATCATGACAATCTAAGAGGCAAAATGAAAGGAGGCAGAACAGTCTGTAGAATCAGAATCCTGTGACTTTGGCCTTGAGAGTGTTTGATCTGGCAGGAGCTCTTTTCCATGAGTAACCGAGTCCCGTCCAGCACTTATGGGATCAAATGGCAGTGTAAATTGGATCAACAGTTAACGTCTCAATTCTCTTCCATGACCAATGTAAGGAAAAGCAACTCTGTTTAAATCCTTCATAGCAAAACACTTTGTGCAGAATCCTCAGGGGAAAAAAATCTTAAATCCCAAGTCCATTCCAATTATCCCTATGGTTTTCTCAACAGTATAGCTAATCCTCTGTGCCAGCAAAAGCCAGTTTTCTTTCATTGTTTCAGTCCATGTTGGCAAAGGAGTTCTTAGATGCAAAGGAAACACACACAGAGGTGTCATCCTACACTTGACACTGTGACTGTGGTGACAGGTTTTCTCCAGCTGTCAGTTTCTGAAGCATTTCATTTCATTTGATGCTACCCAACTCCATGCTGAGAAGTGACAGCCAACCCCTTTTATCCTTTGTAATGTCTTCATTAGTAACAGCAGTAATGAATTACCTTGGAGAAAAGGGGTACAGAATAAATGGTAAACATTATAAGTTAGGGTCTCTATGTGGATATCCTCTATTATTTCCTCCAATTAGACTTGAATTCTTGAGCAGTAGGAGTTTTGAATGCTGAAAAAGTAGGGAGAAGCTTCAATTTCTTCTCTACCTTTTGGTCACATAAAACATCCTCATATTCATGCACAGTTTCCTCATTCTCTTCTATGGGTTGGGTCATTACCCACCTAACAACCCCAAAAGCAGGTACGAATTGTGTCTCCACACTGATGAAAGAAATCAAAGATGACACAAACAGATGGAGAGATATACCACATCCCTGGATTGTAAGAATCAATATTGTGAAAGTGACTATACTACCCAAAGCAATCTACAGATTCAATGCAATCCCTACCAAATTACCAGTGACATTTTTTACAGAACTAGAACAAAAAAATCTTAAAATTTGTATGGAGACACAAAAGACCCCGAATAGCCAAAGCAGTCTTGAGGGGAAAAAACGGAGCTGGAGGAATCAGACTCCCAGACTTCAGACTATATTTCAAAGTTACGGTAATCAAGACAATTACTGTATGGTAATGTCTGTTATGGTACTGGCACAAAAACAGAAATATGGATCAATGGAACAGGATAGAAAGCCCAGAGATAAACCCACGCACCTATGGTCAACTAATCTATGACAAAGGAGGCAAGGATATACGATGGAGAAAAGACAGTCTCTTCAATAAGTGGTGCTGGGAAAACTGGACAGCTACATGTAAAAGAATGAAATTAGAATGCTCCCTAACACCATACACAAAAATAAACTCAAAATGGATTAGAGACCTAAATGTAAGACCAGACACTATAAAACTCTCAGTGGAAAACATAGGAAGAACACTCTTTGACATAAATCACAGCAAGATTTTTTTTGATCCACCTCCTAGAATAATGGAAATAAAAATAACAATAAACAAATGGGACCTAATGAAACTTAAAAGCTTTTGTACAGCAAATGAATACATAAGCACGACGAAAAGACAACCCTCAGAATGGGAGAAAATATTCGCAAATGAATGGACAAAGGATTAATCTCCAAAATATATAAACAGTTCATGCAGCTCAATATTAAAAAAACAAACAACCCAATCCAAAAATGGGCAGAAGACCTAAATAGACATTTCTCCAAAGAAGACATACAGATGGGCAAGAAGCACATGAAAAGCTGCTCAACATCACTAATTATTAGAGAAATGCAAATCAAAACTACAATGAGGTATCACCTCACACCAGTCAGAATGGGCATCATCAGAAAATCTACAAACCACAAATGCTGGAGAGGGTTTGGAGAAAAGGGAACCCTCTTGCACTGTTGGTGGGAATGTAAATTGGTACAGCTTCTATGGAGAACAGTATGGAGGTTCCTCAAAAAACTAAAAATAGAACTACCATACGACCCAGCAATCCCACTACTGGGCATATACCCAGAGAAAACCATAAATCAGAAAGAGACATGTACCACAATGTTCATTGCAGCACTATTTACAATAGCCAGGACATGGAAGCAACCTAACTGCCCATCGACAGACGAGTGGATAAAGACGATGTGGCACATATATACAATGGAATATTACTCAGCCATAAAATGGAACGAAATTGGGTCATTTGTTGAGACGTGGATGGACCTAGAGACTGTCATACAGAGTGAAGTAAGTCAGAAAGAAAAATATCATGTATTAACGCATATATGTGGAACCTAGAAAAATGGTACAGATGAACCAGTTTGCAGGGCAGAAATAGAGACACAGATGTATAGAACAAACGTATGGACACCAGGGGCAGAAAGTGGTGGGGTGGTGGTGGTGGTGGTGTGATGAATTGGGCGATTGGGATTGACATGTATACACTGATGTATATAAAATTGATGACTAATAAGAACCTGCTGTATAAAAAATGAAATAAAATTCAAAAAAAAAAGAAGTGTCCAGGTCTATACAAGAAGGTGACTTCTTTTTAAGGGCTGTGGAGAAACTCTCAAGATAAAAGAGAGTCTCTGTCAGAAACTCTGATAATATGCATCATGAAAAACTTAAGGGTTTCTTGATCAAATCTTAGTTTGGAGAACACCAGTTTATATACAGTTAACGAGGTTTCTTTCTTTGTAGGGGTTCGGAAGCCTTTAATAGGACAATGCATACTGTGAAACTTCAAGGGGAAAAGAAGATATAGAGAGTTTTCTGAATTTATTTCATCCCAGAAACCTTTGTTCTGGGCCTAAATAGTTCCATGAAACATTGATTTTTTTGAAAAGCCTAAAAGAATCAGTTAATCATCAGCTTTTATGTCTAAGGAGCACATACGTAGCAAAAACTAAAAGTTTTTAGGACATGTCCAAGAGCCTGGCAATCTGACCAGAGTCACACTTTTGGTGAGGAGGTTAAGCCTGACAATGTTTTGGCAGAGAAATAATCTCAGCCTTGGGACTGTTACGAATAGTATAGCAGTAAAGTTTGCTCAGTCTCAGAGATAGGGTGCAGGATTTGTGCAGGTCCCACCTCTCTGGTTGGAATTCTCCCCTCTCTCCTATTTAAGAGAGGGAATGCAAGTGTACAAGAGTGACACTATTATAGGGATGCAACTCACGATCATCTGATCACCTCTAAAATGCGAAATGGTGATTCAAAAAGGTTATACTTGGGCTTCTCTGGTGGCGCAGTGGTTGAGAGTCTGCCTGCCGAAGCAGCGGACGTGGGTTCGTGCCCCGCTCCGGGAAGATCCCACGTGCCGCGGAGCGGCTGGGCCCGTGAGCCATGGCCTCTGAGACTGCACGTCCGGAGCCTGTGCTCCGCAACGGGAGAGGCCACAACAGTGAGAGGCCCACGTACCGCAAAAACAAAAAACAAAAAGGTTATACTTTACTGTTTGAATGACAACCTTAAATTGCGCATCAGATTTCAAAATGGCCCTGTTAATGATAATTCATGGCCCAAAGGATCCTGGAATGGATTTGCAGGATTCCCGTGGGTTTTTGCTGTCAATGAGTTTGTGAGTGTGTGTGTGTGCACGGATGTGCACAAGAAAATGCTCAGGTTCACACACATGTACAAAAGTGCTGGATTGGAGGGCTGGGAGGATAATCCAGAGAAGGGGAACTAAACCTGACTCCTCTAAAATCTTTAAAACTAGTGAGAATCCCAGAGACTACCATTCTTTTGAAGCTTCTATATCACACCTTATGGGATTTTGGTTATCAAATTATCATAGGTCATGGACACCAGGATTTGGCCTTGTGAACTTTTGCCCTATGCTATAGAGAAGTCTTCGCTTCGCATCTTACTTAGATTTACTGCATCTGGGGAAATGTGACAAGCAATGAAATATCCTTTAAGTTTTAAGGTCGACTAGGAGTAATATTTTGAAAAATATAAAATGAATGTGATAGGCACCTTGGCATAGTGATTAGGAATATGGATTCTAGAGCCATCCTCTCCGAGTTTGAACCTAAGCTCTGTGCCCATGGGCCAAGTTATTTACCTGCTCTGTGCCTCTGCTTCCTTGTCAGTAAAATGGGAAGGATAATAGTACCCACTCAGGGTACTCAGGTTGTCATAGGATGACATGAGTTCATATTTGGAAAGCTCTCAGAATAGTGCCTGATACTTAATAAGTATTTCTTACATATAAAAGTATTTTTAAATGTGTTTCTCATTTGCTCTCTTGCACATCATGATATTCAGAAGTCATTCCACTGTATACACCGGGAACACTGGCAAGCCAGTGCCCCTGGGGAAGCAGCAGAATCGGTGCAGGGAACCGTTAGCCCCCCGGAGAGAAGCAGCCGGCCCCAGTGGACCACAGCAGGAACAGGGAAAGCAGGCCCAGAGTCACGTATTACAGCTGCCCCAGTAGCAAGTTTCTGAAAGGGGACTCAGAGTGGCAGCTGAAAGGCTAAGCAGAGTGGAATCTTCGGCATTTCCAGCTAGGGCTATGGGAGGAAGCAGCCTCCCAGATGTCCCTCCTCCCCACTCACCAGCACTGATGGGCCCCTCAGAGAAGACTTGGCAGCTGGGGCATGATGAGGCGAGGGAGGCCTGCACCTAGCTCTCTGTCTGCTCCCCTTGGGTGCCCTGAAGTTCCGAGACCCTGTGGAGGCACGTGCAGGAGTCAGCTGACAGCACTGGGGGGTGAGTTCACTCCAGATGCTGCTGTGATGAGAATAAACACACCTTATAAGCCAAGGGCTGGCAGTCAGGCTGCCCAAGCCAGGATTCAGCAGGTCACAGGCGCTGACACAGATGCCTCCTGCAGGGAGCAGAGGAAAGGGATGTCTGAAGACAGAATATCCCCCTAAAGACGCTAGACTCGGATACCTAAAGAGACTTCCAGTTATTTTATGTAACTGAGTTTACAACCAGATCGTTTTTTCAGAGGGGTAAATGTTTATGAGGAAGATCAAATAAGCTATAGAAAAATAAAGGAACTATATTTTTGCACGTCTTAGTGCAGTGTGATTTAAATACACATCTCTACAATAGAAAAATTCATATGAATAAATAAAGATGCGTCTTGATAGCCAATAGCCTGTAAGGTGTTGTGCTACATGCTCAGAGGGCTAGAAAGTTGAGTCAGACAAGGGTCTTGTCATAGTATTCAGCAAAGAAAAGGACGGTCCAGGACTGAAGAGATGGCGGAGCTCAGGTGTGGTGTGTTGAATTGAAGGGGTGCTTGAACCTTATGTGACCATGTCCAACAACGAGCTGGAAATGTAAGGCTGGAGCTCAGGCGAGAGGAGAAAGATGAAGACACTGGGAGCCCATCTACCTAGAGGTGATGACTAAAGCCTCAGGATTTCCAGGAAAGTTGGAGAGAGAAAAGGGCCGAGGTTACATTCATTCATTTATTCAACAAACACGCACCAATCCCTACTTGGTTCAGGTGTAGCAACCAGTGGAAGGAAGGGTGGTGAGTCTGGAAGTGGTCATGGTATTGCCCAAGGAAAAGCCTAGAATCTCACTTCGTTGTTCCCCCATGTGGCAGAGACTACTTGGGCTGGCCGGTTGCCAAGTTCTTCTCTTCTTAAGCATCTGTCTGGACCACATTTCCCAGTCTCCCTTATACTAGACTGGATATATGAGCGAATTCTGGCCAGTGGCACTGGAGTGTTTGCAATGTGGCCTCTCCCAGACTAGACCCGTGTATATGTCCACTGGCCCCCTTTTATCTTTTGCATAAAAACACAATTGCTTTCTTTCCACAACTGCCAGCTTAATAAAGACACACCGAGAAGCTAGGACTGAGTTACTGTGTGGGGCAGAGTCCTCACCCACCCTCAACTGCAGTGGATGTGAGGCCATGAGTGAGAAATACACTTTTATTGTTAAACCACTAATGTTTAGAGTGTTTCTCTTTCAGCAGCTAGTGTTATTATTTACCTTATAAATACGAACCAGGATGGATCCGACTCCCTAGCTCACACTAACCAAAACCCATGAAAGGCTGGGGTAGTTAGGAGAAGGCCCATTTATTCATTCAAATTAACAAGTGTATCTGTCAAACAGACCAGGAATTCTCATGCTTGCACCATCCAAGCTTTCTCTCCCTGTCATCTCCCTGTCAGACTGCTTGGGAGCCAAACATAATCCAAAGTTTTTAATCTGCTGGCCAGGAGTGATCACTGCTGGAGGACCGGGAACGCATGGAGTTCATACAGTATATGCTCTTGGTCTGTATGAAGATCCAGGGAGGAATGAGGACATTGCTTGGTAAGCATGGAAGCCAAACAAGTGCACTTAGATGAAACCAGGGTTTAATGGCAAAGAGCTAAGAGACTCGGAAGCATCCATCTCATGAGAACGCTTTCCCAGTGTGATTCAAAAGATTTTGAAGCCTGACAATGAAGATTCCCTATCAGATAATTCTCGGACAGGTCCTGCCACTCCTCTTTTCTCCCTTTTTTATGATTTCCTAGATGCTTCTTTTCCACTTCCACCCCCATTGGAAGGACATATTCTCTCACTAGCTGTGTCCATATGTTTAATCAGGGCGCCATTCTGTCTCCTCTCACTGTTTGCTCATCTTACAGCCCCCTGGATTGTGGTTGAGGGGAGGCAGCTGGAGAAGCTCTTTGAAGGCTTCCAAGGAGGACCAACCCTGGGCACCATGTTAAATAGGGAGGAATAAGGTGGGCAGTTGCTCTCCCAGGGATGACAGCCCAGTAGGGGAGACAGACAGGTAAGTACATAAACACCCAGGTTGCACTGTGGTGCTGTAAGGGCAACCGTAGAAACAAGTACAAGGAACAGTTACAGCTCAGAGGAAGGTGTGACTAACTCTTCTTGGTCAATGGGCATAAGAGAAAATGAGGGAAGACTTCCTGTAGGAGGTGATAATTGAGCTGGAACAGTGATGGAGGTGTTCCAGAAAGGAGAAATAACACAACAAGGGAAAAACACATAAAATGCTCGTGGTGTCCAGGAGACCATACCAAGTTAATTATCTGGTGGGTGAGGGAGAAGTTGCTGTAACAAAGTACCACAAAGTAGGTGGCTTAAACAGCAGAAATGTATTGTCTCACAGCTCTGCAGGCTAGACGTCCAAGATCAAGGTGTTGGCAGTGTTGGTTCCTTCTGAGAGCCTTGAGGGAAGGACCTGTTCCACGCCTCTCTCCTCTCTTCTGGTGGTTTGCTGGTAGTCTTTGGGGTTCCTTGGCTTCTAGAAGCGTCACCGTCATCTCTGTCTTCATATTCACATCACATTCTCCCTGTGTGCATCTGTGTCTAAATTTCCCCTTTACGGGAGGACCCCAGTCATACTGAATTAATGCCCACACTAATAACCTTATTTTAACTTCATTATTTCTATAAAGACCCTGTCTCCAAGTAAGGTCACATTCTGAGGTACTGGGGGTTAGGAGTTTGACACGTGAATTTTGGAGGGGGCACAATTCAACCTATAACAACCTACATTTAAAGGACAGGCTAGAGAAAAAGAACAAAAGGGTCAACCAGGGAAAGAGCAGGAGAATGCAATGTAAGAAAAAAGCAGAGACATAGCCGCTTGTTCCTTAAGGGCGGCTCAGTGGAGGTACCAGATCCCAGCTCTGATTTATACCCTTCACTTCTCTGAGCCTCATTTTCTCATTTGCAAGATAGGGGTAATACTGCTTCCCCAGAGGGTTGCTGTGAGGATTAAATGTGATTATGTACATAAACTCTTAGCATATTACTATATATAAATATTACTATATTTTAACATATTAATATATGGTATGTATTTTATATATAGTAATATGTAAGTATCAATTTACTATATTTTTAAATAAAACAGCATTCAATAAATAGTAAATAGTAGCATAAAAACTGGATTTAGTCACACAGTAGTGACGTCATTAATATGCACGTGCTACGTTATGCCAAAGGAGCCTGGACTGCCATCAGTTTACTCCCCAGATACACAACATCATTTAAAAGACGACACCATGGAGGCTGCTCCTGTCTCCCACTCTGTGTAGAGCTTGTCAAATTCCATATTTGCCTCACGTGAACAAAAACCTATGGGAATATACAAGTGCAAAGAATGTGAATTGTGGCTGCAAAACAGGATTTCAAAACATTCCCCTTTGTACTTTCTGTGGAAATTAAACATCTGATTTGACACCTCGTGAATCTTTTTCTCCAGGTTGTTTGGTTGGGATTTAACGCAGTAACTGATCTGCTCAGGAAAGCAAAACAAAAACCTGCCTTGCTCTGCGCATCTAGTGGACGCGATATCCAAGAAGTAAGTTCCTTTTCCTTCAAACATTCCTATCACCAAAGAGATCCCAAAATCCTTCATTTAGCACAGCAACTGGCTTTTTTCTCGGATGCAGTGTGAGAACTTGTTTAGATGCCACAGAAGCTCTCTTGGAAATGTATTTTCTGATGATCATGGCACTCTCAAATGATGCTTAAAGTGGCCATCTACATTGCGGCTTGTCATGTTAGACCTGGAGAACTGAGTTGGTTTAATCTGACCTTTGAGACTCTCCCAGCCTCCAGGCCCTGGCACTATCGATACTTTACAGGTCTGATAAAGAAGCCCATGGAAAGAAGCCTTGTTCCCTCTGGTAAAATCCATTTAAGCGGCGTTTCTGAAAGCCACAAACGTTGTGAAACATGACCACTGTCTAAACATTTGTGAGATATGGCACCCCACATACTTCTTTTTTTTTGCTTTCAAAACAACTTTATTTTCTATCAGCCCTAAGTCTTTTTGCTGTAAGAGTAGAACCACTCTTTTGCCTTACTCATCCTCAACTGCTCTAAGCATATATACAAGCAGCCTGTTTGGAACAAAGGGAAAATTCCTAGGTGCTGCCAGTCATAGTGAGTTGCCCACCCCCTGCTGCTGCTTTTAATGGGTGGAGAGGACCAAGATGCGTGGAGAGCTTCTCCACGTTGGCCTTTTTAGCTATATGTCAATGCACGTTCATTTGTTTCTTCCACCACTTGCTCTCATGCTCTAGCACCCCTCCTCCAGAGGTGGGCCCTCACCCCTCTTGCCTGGATTCCTGCAGCAGTCTCGGGATGGTCTCTCCTCCACGTCAGTACCTTTGTTAACTTGAACTCTTAAGGCCCAGCCTTTACCTGGGGCTTCTGGACACTCACTAGTCTCTGTGGCCCTCAGAATAAAGTCCAAATCTCCTCACCTATTTTTCAAGGTCCTTCAAATCTGTTCCCAAACTATATCCCCATATGCTCTTGTTCCTTGAGAACCTTGGCGTGTGCTTCGCTTATTCTCTTCCCTCTGAGGGGAACCAGGCCCCCGTCTCCCTCAGGGCTCAGCCTACCTCCTGCATGAAACCTTCCTGACAGCTCTACATAGGAGTGGCTCCCCTCCCTGCGGATCCCAGTAGCCCCATCTCTCTGCTTCTCCTAGGGCTCCTATTACTTTCTACTTGATACTGTTACTGAACACACAGCAAGCCAAAACGCTGCTGAGACGCCGAGGTTTGCAGCAAAGAGAGGGCTTATTTGCAAGGCAGCCAAGCAAGGAGATGGGAGAAAAAGTCTCAGGTTCCCCTCCCCCTAAAGGCAAAGGGCTCAGGGTATTTATGGGATAAAGAATATAGCAGCAGCACAGTCTGAGGCATGGGGAGAATGGGGAAAGGTGATTGAAAAAAGGTGCAGTAATTGTGATTCTGGGCAAGTGTAACTAAGCTCCAGGCCTCTGCATTCAAACATAGAGTCCCTTAGCATGATCTGAGGGTGAAGTTTTCGGACCGCTGATGTCAACAGGTCACCAAGTGGACACTCACACATGTCCAGGTAGAGGGTCAGTGGTCCTATCCAGTCCTAATCAGCTCAGTTCCAACTACACACAGCCGACTCCAAGTTCCTGCAAAACAGCTGACAGACATATTCTTGTTTAGGCTACCTGCTGCTTGGAGGACCTGCAAGTCTTTTGTAGCAACAGTTAAAAGAACCCCTGGCACTGCAACAAAGAGTAGTCCCCACTCCCCTTAATTAGAGAAAGCCCTGGTGCAGCAACGAAGACCCAAAGCAGCAAAAGATAAATAAATAAATAAATTTATATTAAAAAAAGGGACCTTGATTAGTGAAGGCAGGTGAAATGGACTTGACTGGTGATTACCTGAGGTTTCACTACCATATTTACTTGTGTATCTGCTCAGCTCGCTCCTGGATTGTGAGCTTCTTGAAAACAGAGACACATCTGATTCATGCCCCCAAAGTATCTGGCACAGCTTCTTATACACACGGCAAACACCAGATCAATGTCCAGGAGTGACTGAATGCCAGGCAGTGGGACAGACATGAGGGCAAGGAAGCCTTACGAGAGATTTTTTTGGCATCTCAGCAAGTTTTTATGTATTGTGGATGCTGAGTTTTCTCAGCTGAAATTAATCTAGAAACAGGCATTTACAGAGCAAATCATTTTCATATGAATTCATACTTGCAGCTAATGGATGAAGTAAAAACATCAAAAATCTTCATTGGAAGGAGTACTTCCCAGAACCTGTGCTGCCAGTATCCTTGTCCCAATGGTGAGCCACAGCCACCTCCCACCTCTTCAGGAAACCCTCCAACCCTAGCAGCCATGTGGCTGACAGGGCCTTGGTGCTCTGGCTGCATGTCAGGCCTGTGCCTCTGAGGTAGGAGAGCCGAGTTCAGGATATTGGTCCACCAGAGACCTCCCAGCTCCACGTAATATCAAATGGAGAAAGGTCTCCCAGAGATCTCCATCTCAATGCTAAGACCCAGTTCCACTCAACGACCAGGAAGCTACAGTGCTGGACATGCTATGCCAAACAACTAGCAAGACAAGAACACAACCCCACCCATTAGCAGAGAGGCTGCCTAAAATCATAATAAGTTCACAGACACCACAAAACACAGCACTGGATGCAGCCCTGCCCGCCAGAAAGACAAGATCCAGCCTCATCCACCAGAACACAGGCACCAGTCCCCTCCACCAGGAAGCCTACACAACCCACTGAACCAACCTTAGCCACTGGGGAAAGACACCAAAAACAATGGGAACTATGAACCTGCAGCCTGCGAAAAGGAGACCCCAAACACAGTAAGATAAGCAAAATGAGAACACAGATAAACACACAGCAGATGAAGGAGCAAGGCAAAAACCCACCAGACCTAACAAATGAAGACGAAATAGGCAGTCTACCTGAAAAAGAATTCAGAGTAATGATAGTAAAGATGATCCAAACTCTTGGAAATAGAATGGAGAAAATACAAGAAACGTTTAACAAGGACCTAGAAGAACTAAAGAGCAAACAAACAATGATGAACAACACAATAAATGAAATTAAAAATTCTCTAGAAGAAATCAATAGCAGAGTAACTGAGGCAGAAGAATGGATAAGTGACATGGAAGATAAAATAGTGGCAATAACTACTGCAGAGCAGAATAAAGAAAAAAGAATGAAAAGAATTGAGGACAGTCTCAGAGACCTCTGGGACAACATTAAACACACCAACATTCGAATTATAGGGGTCCCAGAAGAAGAAGGGAAAAAGAAAGGGACTGAGAAAATATTTGAAGAGATTACAGTTGAAAATTTCCCTATTACGGGAAAGGAAATAGTCAATCAAGTCCAGGAGGCACAGAGAGTCCCATACAGGATAAATCCAGGGGAAACACTCCAAGAAACATATTAATCGAACTATCAAAAATTAAATACAAAGAAAAAATATTAAAAGCAGCAAGGGAAAAACAACAAATAACATACAAGGGAATCCCCATAAGGTTAACAGCTGATCTATCAGCAGAAACTAGGCAAGCCAGAAGGTAGTGGCAGGACATATTTAAAGTGATGAAAGGGAAAAACCTACAACCAAGATTACTCTACCTAGCAAGGATCTCATTCAGAGTTGACAGAGAAATTAAAACCTTTACAGACAAGCAAAAGCTAAGAGAATTCAGCACCACCAAACCAGCTATACAACAAATGCTAAAGGGACTTCTCTAGGCGGGAAACACAAGAGAAGGAAAACACCTACAATAACAAACCCAAAACAATTAAGAAAATTGTAATAGGAACATACATATCGATAACTACCTTAAATGTAAATGGATTAAATGCTCCAACCAAAAGACATAGACTGGCTGAATGGATACAGAAAACAAGACCCATCTATATGCTGTCTACAAGAGACCCACTTCAGACCTAGGGACACATACAGACTGAAAGTGAGGGGATGGAAAAGATATTCTATGCAAATGGAAATCAAAAGAAAGCTGGAGTAGAAATTCTCATATGAGACCAAATAGACTTTAAATTAAGAGTATTACAAGAGACAAAGAAAGACACTACATAATGATCAAGGGATCAATCCAAGAAGAAGATATAACAATTGTAAATATTTATGCACCCAATATAGGAGCATCTCAATACATAAGGCAAATACTAACAGCCATAAAAGGGGAAATCGACAGTAACACAATCATAGTAGGGGACTTTAACACCCCACTTTCACCAATGGACATATCATCCAAAATGAAAATAAATAAGGAAACACAAGCATTAAATGATACATTAAACAAGATGGACTTAATTGATATTTATAGGACATCCCATCCAAAGACAACAGAATACACTTTCTTCTCAAGTGCTCATGGAACATTCTCCAGGATACATCATATCTTGGGTCACAAATCAAGCCTTGGTAAATTTAAGAAGATTGAAATCATATCAAGTATCTTTTCTGACCACAATGCTATGAGACTAGATATCAATTACAGGAAAAAACCTGTAAAAAATACAAACACATGGAGGTTAAACAATACACTACTTAATAACCAAGAGATCGCTGAAGAAATCAAAGAGGTAATCAAAAAATACCTAGAAACAAATGATAATGAAAACACGATGACCCAAAACCCATGGGATGCAGCAAAAGCAGTTCTAAGAGGGGAGTTTATAGCAATACAATCCTACCTCAAGAAACAAGAAACATCTCAAATAAACAACCTAACTTTACACCTAAAGCAATTAGAGAAAGAAGAACAAAAAAGCCCCAAGTTAGCAGAAGGAAAGAAATCATAAAGATCATATCAGAAATAAATGAAAAAGAAATGAAGGAATCAGTGGCAAAGATGAATAAAACTAAAAGATGCTTCTTTGAGAAGATAACCAAAACTGATAAACCATTAGCCAGACTCATCAAGAAAAAAAGAGAGAAGACTCAAATCAACAGAATTAGAAATGAAAAAGGAGAAGTAACAACTGACACTGCAGAAATACAAAGGATCATGAGAGATTACTACAAGCAACTATATGCCAATAAAATGGACAACCTGGAAGAAATGGACAATTTCTTAGAAAGGCACAACCTGCCAGGACTGAACCAGGAAGAAATAGAAAATATAAACAGACCAATCACAAGCACTGAAATTGACACTGCGATTAAAAATCTTCCAACAAACAAAAGCCCAGGACCAGATGGCTTTACAGGCAAATTCTATGAAACATTTAGAGAAGAGCTAGCACCTATCCTTCTCAAACTCTTCCAAAATATAGCAGAGGGAGGAAGACTCCCAAACTCATTCCACGAGGCCACCATCACCCTGATACCAAAAACAGACAAAGATGTCACAAAGAAAGAAAGCTAGAGACCAATATCACTGATGAACATAGATGCAAAAATCCTCAACAAAATGCTAGCAAACAGAATCCAACAGCCCATTAAAAGGATCATACACCATGATCAAGTGGGTTTTATCCCAAGAATGCAAGGATTCTTCAATATGTGCAAATCAATCAATGTGATAAACCATATTAATAAATTGAAGAATAAAAACCATATGATCATCTCAGTAGATGCAGAAAAAGCTTTTGACAAAATTTAACACCCATTTATGATAAAAACTCTCCAGAAAGTGGGCATAGAGGGAACTTACCTCAACATAATAAAGGCCATATATGACAAACCAACAGCCAGCATCATTCTCAATGGTGAAAAACTGAAACCATTTCCACTAAGATCAGGAACAAGACAAGGTTGTCAACTTTCACTACTATTATTCAACATAGTTTTGGAAGTTTTAGCCACAGAAATCAGAGAAGAAAAAGAAATAAAAGGAATCCAAATTGGAAAAGAAATAAAAATATCACTGTTTGCAGATGACACATTACTATACATAGAGAATCCTAAAGATGCTACCAGAAAACTACTAGAGCTAATCAATAAATTTGGTAAAGTAGCAGAATACAAAATTAATGCACAGAAATATCTTGCATCCCTATGCAAGAGTGATGAAAAATCTGAAAGACAAATTAAGGAAACACTCCCATTTACCATTGCAACAAAAAGAATAAAGTACCTAGGAATAAACTTACCTAAGGAGAAAAAAGACCTGTATGCAGAAAACTATAAAGACACTGATGAAAGAAATTAAAGATGATACAAACAGATGGAGAAATATACCATGTTCTTGGATCGGAAGAATCAACATTGTGAAAATGACTATACTACCCAAAGCAATCTATAGATTCAATGCAATCCCTTTCAAACTACCAATGGCATTTTCACAGAACTAGAACTAAAAAGTTCACAATTTGTATGGAAACACAAAAGACCCCAAACAGCCAAAGCAATCTGGAGAAAGAAAAATGGAGCTGGAGGAATCAGGCTCCCAGACTTCAGACTATAATACAAAGCTACAGTAATCAAGACAGTATGGTACTGGCACAAAAACAGAAAAATAGATCAGTGGAACAGGATACAAAGCCCAGAGATAAACCCATGCACCTATGGTCACCTTATTTTTGATAAAGGGGGCGAGAATGTACAATGGAGAAAAGACAGCCTCTTCAGTAAGTGGTGCTGGGGAAAATGGACAGCTACATGTAAAAGAATGAAATTAGAACACTCCCTAACACCATAAACTCAAAACGGGTTAAAGACCTAAATGTAAGGCCAGACACTATAAAACTCTTAGAGGAAAACATAGGCAGAACACTCTATGACATAAATCACAGCAAGATCCTTTTTGACCCACCTCCTAGAGAAATGGAAATAAAAACAAAAATAAACAAATGGGACCTAATGAAACTTAAAAGCTTTTGCACAGCAAAGGAATACATAAGCACGATGAAAAGACAACCCTCAGAATGGGAGAAAATATTTGCAAATGAAGCAACTGATAAAGGATTAATCTCCAAGCAGCTCATGCAGCTCAGTATCACAAAAACAAACAACCCAATCCAAAAATGGGCAGAAGACCTAAATAGACATTTCTCCAAAGAAGATATACAGACTGCCAACAAACACATGAAAGGATGCTCAACATCAGTAATCATTAGAGAAATGCAAATCAAAACTACAATGAGGTATCATCTCACACCAGTCAGAATGGCCATCATCAAAAAATCTACAAACAGTAAATGCTGGAGAGGATGTGGAGAAAAGGGAACCCTCTTGTACTGTTGGTGGGAATGTAAATTGATACAGCTACTATGGAGAACAGTATGGCTGTTCCTTAAAATACTAAAAATAGAATTACCATATGACCCAGAAATCCCATTATTGGGCACATACCCACAGAAAACCATAATTCAAAATAGTCATGTGCCACAATCTTCATTTCAGCTCTATTTACAACAGCCAGGACATGGAACAACCTAAATGCCCATCAACAGATGAATGGATAAAGAAGATTTTGCACGTATATACAATGGCATATTATTCTGCCATAAAAAGAAACGAATTGAGCTGTTTCTAGTGAGGAGGATAGCCCTAGAGTGAAGTAAGTCAGAAAGAGAAAAACAAATACCATATGCTAACACATATATATGGAATCTAAAAAAAAGTAAAAATGGTTCTGAAGAACCTAGGGGCAGGACAGGAATAAAGACGCAGACGTAGAAGATGGACTTGAGGACATGGAAGGGTAAGCTGGGACGAAGTGAGAGAGTGGCATGGACATATATACACTACCAAATGTAAAATAGATAGCTAGTGGGAAGCAGCTGCAAAGCACAGGGAGTTCAGCTCGGTGCTTTGTGACCACCTAGAGGGCTGGGATAGGGAGGGTAGGAGGGAGATGCAAGAGGGAGGGGATATGGGGATATATGTGGAGATGCAAGAAGGAGGGGATATGAGGATATATGTATATGTATAGCTGATTCACTTTGTTAGAAAGCAGAAACTAACACAGCATTGTAAAGGAATTATACTCCAATAAAGATGTTTAAAAAAAAAATCTTCATTGGGCACTGTCTACCCAGGTACAAGGTTCAACCACAATTTTATAAACAATACCGCCTGCCATGCAGATCTGCCAGATAATTTCCGCCACTGTGACAGCCCTCTTTTGCTTTCTCTCATATATTCTTAGCAGTCCCCATGGTAATAGAACCTTACTCTGAAAACAAGATGGTTCTGTAGGGGAGGAAAGGAGGTGAGTGGTGTTTTTCTCTCTGACTTGTCCTGCTGTTGCTTCAAGTTCATTATTTGCATTTTGTCTTGGTTTTGATAAACTAAATTGCTTTTCAAATATCTTGTTTTCTGGAAGTTCTGCTGAAATGCATTTGAAGACAGCTCAGAGCTCTTGGTGTTTGATGCCCCAGAAATCTACCCTTATTTGGGGCCCTGTAATTTTTCCCATGGAAGGCAGAAAGGCCCCATTTAGTTTGTATTCCCTACTGTGAACAACCATGTTTCCAGGAATAGAGTTGGCCAAGAAGAGCAGCAAAGTGAAGTAAGCACCCTGTGTTATGCCTCTGTGCTTGTGTGTGTGTGTGTGTGTGTGTGTGTCTGTGCGTGTGCGTGAGTGTGTGGATGTGGGTGGATGGAGAGAGTACTAAGCAAGGATGTGACACTGGGTGGTAACTTAACAGCTATGGGTGGAGAAGGGAAGAGGCATAGATACTGAAAAACGATCTGGAGTCTAGATAGCTCTCACCAACCCACAAGCATTACTATGAAGTCAAAGTGAGTAAAGCATGACCTGCAGCCACAACATGCCCAGACTGAGGATTTCACTTGGTGACTTTCTCTCTCTTTTGATGTTTATTTTGGCCTTTGATGTTCCTTATTACTTCCTCTCACTTGAATCAATAGTCCTGAAGAAACAAATACAAATTTATTTGTGTACCCTTCCCTCTCCTATCCTTACTCTTTTTCTACTCATCTCCTAATGTTTGGGACTGTTCTGCTAGGAGAATTTCAGAATTTTCTCTTTGGTTTAGGTTCTTTGTTTCCTCTTTGCCTCTCTGAGAATCTCTTTTAAAATACTGAGATAATGAATCATTGATTATCTACTCACAATTAATATAGTGTTCCAAAGTTTCTTTCATAGAGAGAACACAAGGTGAGTAAAATCTAGGTTACCTGGAATCCCCTGACGCTTCCGATCTTCCCTTTACAATGAGGCTGCTTAAACTACTGATTTATCTGTTGGTGGTTGTAAAATGCTTGGAATTGAACACTCTTTCTCTGCCTTTCTCCCACCTCAAGATGCCCAATGTCCTGAGATTGCCTCAGGCCCCATGGCATGGCATGGCCATGTAGCATCCCCCGAGACGCTATCCTGAGGAGTACCTCATACTTCACACCTGTTTTTCTTTTCTATTTTCTCCCAATCTCAAAGTTCTTGAATGTAGTTTCATCTTCTTCAAGTTGACTGGACAGGTATTCTGGTAAACTCATTCAAAATCTAGTTCTGATGACTAATAATGAGTTAAGGACTTCCCTTTTACCTTAAATATGTATATAAATAAGGGATCTTCATTTAGAATATATCACATGGAGTTTACTATCTGGACAAATTGTGTGTATATGTATGAGAAGGAGAGAGACAGACAGAAAGACAGACAAACAGAGAGAGAGGGAAAGAAAAGAAGAAAACAAGGGTCTTTCGGGCATCCTTTAAATTGGGCCGTATTCACCATGATGCTGCCTAACTTTATAATCTGTCATGGGAAGGCACTAGGTGGTAAGTATAGAGCCCTGAGTAGTGAACACGGTGAGGGAATAAGAAAATGGTTAAAGACCCTTGCAATGGGTTGACAGTCTGCCCACACCCACTCCCACCCCAGGTGCCTCCAGGTACACACCTGCTGATGCCATGGCCCCTGGAGCTGGAGCAGTAGTAGAGAGGGCATTTGTGAATCTGCTAAACACTCCTTTGCTAGTTGGTAGCATGTATGTCCTGTACATCGAATGAAAGAATTGACTTGTTCTTCAAAATTTAGTAGAGTTGCAAAGGATTTTGTCATGTAGGCTCATTAAATTTTGAATATATCACTGCATTCCATGAGGAAGCATCAACTCTTTAGTTACGTTCCCTGAAAAGCTTATAAAAACCCATTTCATTTCAAATGGTGTGAAGCAAAATCTTTGTTTGCTAGTTTTGCATGAAGTCTTATAACTGAAGTCCTGAGAAACGTCTCTGAGATTAATTAGTGGCTGTGATGGAGGTGTGAGTGTGGCATTCTGTCTAGGTTACAAAAACAGAATTTTGCACATTTTTAAAACATGATAGCTAAAACTAAGCTAATGGTGTTAGCTTAAAATTAGAAGGCTGGAACTAAAGATGCCTGTGGAAAAGACAGAGCTTGTCACTCACACATCTTCAATCTCAAGCACCTAGATCTCAACATTTTAAAATATAAGAGTAGAGCAATGCTAAGTGATTCTTTTCTTTCGGTGTCATTTTTCACCAAAATTTTCTAATGAAAGTAACAACCATGTTTTTAAAAGTCCCTTGAAAGGTAATTTTTTCCAAAAAATAATACCATATTTTATACAATTAGTATAGCATTTCAAAATTATTGCACATCATATATCTTATTTTGTCTTCACAGAATTGCCTAAGACAGATTTTCTCATCCCCGTTTGATATCAAGGAAATCGTCACCAGGTAGTAAGAACATTAACGCTAGAATCTGGATTTCTTTTGATTCCCCATTTTACATTGCTTTTATTAGCTCATAAAAGAAGGGGAAAGGAAACAGTACTAGCTGAAAAGTCCTAGCAGAGGTCCATGTTTCCTAAGTGTGGATATGATGGTACTGGTACTAATGTTTAACTTAGGGGTTCAAATTAAAATTCTCTACTTTTAGGTAATTTTCTGGTCATAGTTTTGGTAGTCTAACACAGTGATCACTAATTGTTTTAAATTTAAAATTCCTTTAGTAAAGCAGCATAAGAAATTATTTTAACAAATAAACTTTTACTTAAATAAATACCTACGTACACTTTGGGGATTACTGGATAGTACTAATTTATTATCAAGCAAAACTTAGCCCTCAACTTTTCTCCAGATTTTTATTAGAATTCCCCTTTCTGGTCTATTTTTAATTCTAAATGAGGGGCACAGTCCTTTTTAGGTTATCCCAGGGCTCTAATACTTGAAATTACCTTAGGTTTAAAATTCTTGATATATCAATGTATTAGAGTGGCAGAACAGTAAACTCTGAAGTGGTAAGTTTATGAGTCTTTTTGTTTACTTGGATTTTTCATTTTTACAGTGGGAATGTATTGTACTTTTATAACAGGAAAATATTTTCATACCATTTTAGATAAGCAAAGTTATAAAAAGGAGGAAGGGAGGGAGGGAGGAAGGAAGGAAGGAAGGAAGGAAAAAAAAAGAAGAAGATGGGAAAAAGAAGGCAAGACTCTAGTCCAGGCCTTGAGAAGAGCATTGTTAGACTGCAGTGATTATCTTGCTTTGATTATCCTGCTGAGGCCACAGGGCCAGACCACACCCTTGAAGGTGATGTTTCCATAAAGGAACGGGTGTTCCCAGTGTTGGTAGTCCTGGGAAGAGAGGCTTAGTCTGGATTTGCAAAGCTCCATTTGGGGGTTAAGTTGGAAGGTGTAGAAATGCCGGAGAGCTCTAATTAGTGAGAGCTGAGTTAGCCCCAACCACAGGCAGGAAGAAGGCTGACTGTGACTTGTGTTGTATGGACTCAGTCGCCACATCTATTAGCCACTGACGGAGGGAACCTGCAGAAGGCCCTTGGCTAGGCTAGAGTGAGGACATAGTCACTGCCGACGGGTGGCCCTGGAGAGCAGTGATGTCATGAGGATGGTGGGCATCAGGCACAGCGAGGTGGCAAGGTGGGATGCCTCAGTGTTGAAACTGGAGGGACGAGGGGCAGGGGGAGCATGATCCTGAGACAGCAGGAGACTTGCCAGGAAAACCTGCCAGGAGACCCCTCGAGGCAGCTAGTTTCTGGGGGTTAAGCTGGTAGGGGTTGCGTGAGGGCAAGAGTGGCCCATATCATTGTCAAGTTAGATATAAAAAGCAAGCGTGACATTTTCTCATGCCTCAGACTTGTGAGACCTGGGACATTAAGTGGTGGGGAGTAGGCATGGATGAAAGGAAATGCATCAAAATGGGAATGGATGGCGTGAACATATATACACTACCAAATGTAAAGTAGATAGTTAGTGGGAAGCTGCCGCATAGCACAGGGAGATCAGCTCAGTGCTCTGTGACCACCTAGAGGGGTGGGATAGGGAGGGTGGGAGGGAGACGCAAGAGGGAGGGGATATGGAGATATATGTATACTTATAGCTGATTCACTTTGTTATACAGCAGAACCTAACACACCATTGTAAAGCAATTATACTCCAATAAAGATGTTAAAAATAAATGTGAATGGAAATATGTGTAAGTTGTTGAATTAGAGGCATTTTTTTTCGTCGTTTTCTTTTTTCCTGTAATTTTCAAATCATGTATAGTTTCTGCCACAATTAAAAATAGCAGCATGTTATCAAAGTTATTTGTTGTGTTTGGTTTCAGCCCTCAGGCACTGTTCAGTCAGGGTATCCTTGCTGCCTCTCCTAGTATTGCAGTTATAAAATTATTCTTACTATGTCAGTGTATGGAATTAGTCCTTTGCCAGCTCTCAGGGACCTGCTTCTAAGCTGACACTCTGTAGGCTTCAGCTCCTTCAGAGCCCTCCTTTCCCCCTTCTACACAGAAGAACAAAGGAGGCTAAATTGTATCATATCTAAATACTCAGAAGAGGCAAAGCTGATTGTTATTTTGCAGAACAGTCAGGAAGTAACTGTTGACTGTACCCCTCAAGGGATCTCGAAACCTCTTAAGTTGCACAGCATATTTTAAGATTCAATAACTATTTGTTGAATGAACAATATAATCAATTAATACAGTAATTAATTCTCTAAGTAATTGCATGCTAGATATTACTTAGAATTTAAATATTGACTCCTTTGTAATAGCTCTGTACTCCTAATATTTTTCAGTACTATAGACTAAGGTTCACCAAAAAAGCTTCCTGAGAGACGTCATACATTGTAGAGTTATACTGTTCAATATAGCAGCCACTAGATTAAAATTTTGCATGTAGAATGCATTAAGATGTGTTGCAAATGTAAAATATGCACTGGGTATTGAATTATTTTTATTCATGTTTTTAAATTTTGGTTATATATTGAAATGATAGTCTTGGATATATTAGGTTAAGTTGAATATATTATTAAAATTAATTTCACTGTTTTTCTTTTTTAAAATATGGTTACTAGAAATTTTTAAATTGAATGTGTAGGTCATAGGATTTCTATTGGAGAGCGCTATTGTAACAAACATTTTTAAAGGGCGGGGGGATTTACCACATAATTTTAATGTGATTTTATTGTAGTACTGAAAATCTCCTTTCTCATCCTTCTGCTATAGGTTCTATTGTAAATCCTCATTTCTTCTCTTGGTAATGTAATGATTATTTGACAGGAAGAACATCATAAGATCAAGCAGCAGTATAAAAACAATGCTATACATATTAACTGCAAAACATGGGGTGGGTTAGAAGTTCAGGGACTAAAAGTACAAGAATTTTGTTTAGAGGAACTGAATGGACGGTAATAAACCCATGGGAGCAGAGAACACCAAGCATATGAACTGTTGTGAATTTCTGAATATATATCCAAATGAGAGGGACTGTTATTAAGAAAGATTATTGTGAGATGGTGTAGTGAAGTATTGTATTTTCAGGTGTGATTTCATCATTTTATGTCCTAAAATCTTACAGATCTATTTTCAAACAAGGTGGACCATCTGTACTTGAGGTACTTTTCAGAAATCCCAATCTTAACTCACTATCAAAACCTTGATAAAAATGAACGATATTTGCAAACTGCCAAAGAGAATACTAACCATCCATCTGATAACATTCTAGTCAACAACTGTAATACATTTGGATTATATAAACCCAGTGACTTATCCAAATGTCCTCACTTAACCACGGTTATATACCATGATCTGAACTACTTTTAATCAAGAGTTGATATAAGAAATGGCCATGGGAAATATATGTGAAATGTGTTTGCAAAACTGATATTGTCCATTGGATTTCTTGAAGTCTCTGTGATTAGGATCCATATGAATAATTTGTCCTTGATTTTAGAATCTGTAAAAAAACAAAGTTCTCTCCTTGAAAACTCATCTTTCCTTTTGCTCAACAAAGAGGTCCCATGACACTGCTCTTTTGCCTTGGGTAATCATAAGCTCAGAATTAATTTAGTACTTAATTGTGGTAATAGTTTAATTTCTGGTTCTTGATAAAATTATCTTTCTCTACCTCCTTCCCACTCTCTTATTTTGATTTGAAATACCCTCAGTACCTAACTATAGAGATGGCTCTTAGTAGGCTGGTGCTCATGCTCAGCTACCCTCTACACTCAATCCAGCCACACGTGATCCCAGGGAAAGCTTTCACTCTGACCTTAGTTGGGGTTCAACCAAGTATTGATATTTCTGATAGAATATGCAGGGAGTGACAGAAGGCAGACTGAGTAGAGATATAATATGTTAAGATATGCCTGAATATATTCTAACCTTAATTCAAGGTAAGGGAAAAATAGCTTTTTTTTTCCTTTTTTTTTTGCTTCTACAAGAATGAAAGCCCTAAAGGAAAGAAAAAAATCTCTCTCTGAACTAGTGATAGAAATAAGGAAGAATTAAAGAATTACAAAGTGAGAACGGTGAAAATGATTAAAACCTTGAATTAAAAGTCCAGTTGTGTAATGAAGTTGTGCCCGATACTTTATGCAAAATTCTTACTAGTCTACAAGGCCCTATGTGATCGATTTCCAACCTGCCTCTCCAGCATTATCCTGCCACTCTTCTGCTACAGGCATACTGACCTTTATGTTCCTCAACTGGGCCAACCTCCTTCTTGCCTTAGGACTTTTGTACTAGCTGTAACTTCTACCTGAAATACTCTCTCTAAATGTTTATATGTCTGGCTCTTTGTTATACAAAACTTTGTTGTGGTATTCGGAGGGAGCTGGGGACGATGGAGACCAAAACCAAAGGGCTGATAGAGTTTAGAAAGGTGAAGGTTATGGGTGGGGCAGGGCAAGCATTTCATTTGGCAAATGTTTGGAAATGAGAGAATATAAGGTATGTTCAGGAGGAAATCCATAGACAGTCTAGCCGAAGATAAGAACTAAGGCTAAAAGACAGCCTGGTCTGTGGGCCACAGGCACTTCCTAATGTGTCAAGAAACGATGCTCTCATTCTCCCACCAGAACTTACAACTTGATGCCTGAAAAGATTTCTACATAGCACTAAACGTTTGTTTCTAACAGGAGAGGAGTCATCCGTTCACTGCCATGCTGCTATCACAAAGAGACTTGCTGCTTTTGTTTTGTTTGCCAAGAACGAGAGGCTGGCTTCACCATCCCACTCGTAACTTGGCTACCATGCACTCTTTTCTCTTACTATGAATACTCATGTGAAAACTTTGTAGCTATTTTAGGTACCTTGCACAGAATGGCCTTCTGGATGATGCTGGGCTCCTTGTACTCTTATAGTGAGCTGGTAGTGGCAACTTTCAGGTTGAAGTGCTTGTTAGTAATTAAATTCTGATGAACAGTTAGGAAGGGAAGTATTCCAGGAGAGCAGAGCTCCTCACAGGTTAAGTGTGCCCTGGCATTGCAAGTATGACCAGTCGCACATTCATTTGGCAGGCATTCAGTCTCCACGACCGCCATGGAGCACAAAGGCATTGGCACTGAGGGACGCTATCAGTGATATTGAGTGTTTTCAATAAGTAGTGGTCTCCCATCAGCGGGGAAATCCTGAGGCAATCCAAAATCATTTATCAACACACGCATCAAAGCCAAAGCAAGAAAGTCATTTCCAAAGTGAGAAATGCCTATTCTGTGTCGTGGTTCCCAGACAAAGCCCTTTCTTGTATGATACCAGATGACAAAGGATGCAGCTGCTCTACTATTGGATGCGTGTACAAAACAGGCAAAGAGGAATAGTTGCTACACATGCCATACATAATCCCTATCCCAATTGGCTCAGAGAACTGCATTCTTTTCTTTGTGTCATAAATCAGATGACATGGGAAAGTCATGTTAAAAATAGTCCCTTCATGGTAATGAATAAGTTCAGTTGTCTCAGGAGGCCAAGTGTTGGTTTCAATTAAAAAAAAAAAAAAAAAACTAACACTACTTTATATGTGGTGTTAGGATAAGGTGTGGCATTTGAATGTGATTGCTGAGATTTGGAATTCCAGAAATATCAGGCATTTTGAGAAACAGATGAATATGAGGTAAAGAACCTACTGGTCCTTACTTAATACTTTTTAATAATAAAACAAAAGTTGGAAATTCACACTTTCTGTTTCCCATTTTCTGGATGACTCCAATCATTCAGATAAGATCCATAGACTGGGAAACCAAGGACCAGACAAGTTGTCTCCACTCTCCCTACATGGGCCCTTGATATGCCCAAGGGTTCCAGTGAGTGTTCTTGTGGCTTTCTCACTATGAATGAACAGTTCTTGGTTGCCATGATTTCTGGCTCTTCTAGGTCAGGGACACATTCATAATAAACCTCTACCCTATAACTCCTTGTAACAGGTTTGTATTAAATCAGCCCCATTATGTTGTAATTCCAACAACTGGTTTCCTATCTAGTGCCTCTGTGCTTGGGTCCCTGTGTTGGTTTGCTGACTGTTAGTGTGTTGGTTTGCTGACTGTTAGTAAGTTCTTTTGGGACTGGGATTGGTTTGCTGTGTTGGTTTGCTGACTGTTAGTGAGTTCTTTTGGGACTGGGATTCAGTTTCACCCTCCTACTCATTTTAGAGATAGGGGAACTTCCCCCAAACTCAGATTGCCTGACTGAAGCCCTACAACCTCCTGCTGGGTCTCTTAAGGACTTCTAACTGTGTTCTAATCCTTCAGTCTCCTCTGACTCTCTTTTCCAACCCTGCAGGGCTTTGGTTCAGGCTTTGTCTGACCCAATCCCCCTATCCACCAAGCTAGTTTCAATAGCCAAGATTGTAGGACACAAATACTTCCCTTTGTTTTAATTGTTATTCCTAAACATTCTTTAAACTGTAGCTGTCACCTTGCTACTTCCAGTGTTTATCTGTTCATTCAAAAACATTTAAGATTTCTATATTTTGCCAGGCACTGAAGCTGGTACCAAAAATAATAATAATAAGGCATGAGTCTTTCCTTGAATTCACAGGCTAAGGTAACGTTCTATAGATCTTACATTTGTATAACACTTCAATGTTCACAAAGAACTTTCACATATTATTTCTTGACCATTATTCTTTAAGCAATAGATTAATTGACTTTCCATATTCAAGACCACAGCTATCCCAAAGGAGTCATGAAACTAACTTTCCCATGATGTAATTCAGATTCATACTGGAGAGAAACCTTATAAAAGTAATGAATGTGGGAAAGCCTTCAGCCAGAATCGTCACCTTTTTCAATACATAAGAATTTGTACAGGAGAAAAATGCTGTAAATGTTTCATTGCCTGAGCAAACTGGTTTCTTGACCTATATTAGCTGGTGAATTTTTTATTTAAAGAGGTCTCCATTCAGGGCCATTTGGGGTTTTAATATCAGGTTCGTCTCTTAAACTGAGAGAATGTGCCATTTGTGCTTTTGAAATATGATTTATATAAGTAGCTTAGCACAATCAAAGTTGCCGGCCTGCAGAAAGTCCAATGGGCTCACATAATAATATTATTTTTTGCACGTTTTGGTGAAAGCTGACACATGTGAATATTCGCTATGGTCAGATAAGGCATAGCTGTGCCATTGGAAAGTATGGAAACACCTAAAAATGTTCTTTGTCTATTTGGTCAACTGAAAAACATACTTCTGAGAATTGCAAGAAAAAGTTGGCAATGACATCCATTGCCAAGTTCATAAAGGTGTGATGGCAGTGTAACTCTATGGAGCTACATTTTTTTAACTCAAATACTCCAGGCTTTTATTTGCTTTTAGGTAATTTGCTATAACTATAGTGTGAGTTGCCCACCAGCTGCGGGTTAGCGCCAGATGTATATAAAATCTATCCCCTTAACCTCAGCAGGTGGATGGCAAGAAGGAAAACAGAAACCAAGACCAAAACATCTACTGCATCCTGGCAACCTGGGGATGCTCAGACCCCTCAAGACAACTTTGAAGTTGATTCTTCAAAAGCTAAAAAAATATAATTGGCACCTGAATGGATACATTTATAAGAGCACTTTGGATTGTCAGTCATAATCATAAATTGCCTTATTATTCTGATATGTATGTTAAAGTTAAAATTTTGTGATCATCCAGTAAGTTATTGCAGAATTATCTACCCCTTTACAACTCTGTGTTTAAAGATGGAGTTAGAAAATACTCATGAAATAGCTCTTATCTTAAATACCGTAAAAGAAGAGACATGTGCAAAAGCATAAACTTTGGTAAAAGAATCAAGAATTCAGGGCTTCCCTGGTGGCGCAGTGGTGGAGAGTCTGCCTGCTGATGCACGGGACACGGGTTTGTGCCCTGGTCTGGGAAGATCCCACATGCCACGGAGCAGCTAGGCCCGTGAGCCATGGCCGCTGAGCCTGCGCGTCCGGAGCCTGTGCTCCACGACGGGAGAGGCCACAACAGTGAGAGGCCCGTGTACCGCAAAAAAAAAAAAAAAAAAAAAAAGAATTCAGATATTTCATGCTGCCATTGTATCACTGGAGTTTCAATGTAAACATGTACTCCCTCCCCACCATCCAAAAAATGTAAAGCTATTTCAGATGAATGTGTAGAGATGTGTTAACAGCACCAGAATGCTGTGCCTTACCACATGTGGCAATTCTGTGCCAGAATACGCACCAAACTGTGCAGAGCATTCTCCTAGGCACTATTCTCTGTCCCCTTCTATCTTATCATTACGATCATAAGGGAAAGGGTTGAGTTGAGGAAACCAACCCCTTAATGACTTCCAACTATGTCCCAGCTATTGAAATTCATGGTAAAATATGTTGACTCCTTTAATCCTTGAGAGAATTGTGTCATGTAGGTGTGATTTTTCCCATTTTACCTACAGGAGAGCTGAACTGATCGAGTTTAAGTAGATTGCTCAAGACCACACAGGTTGTTATCAAAGCCCACTCTGTCCCTCTGCACTTCTGCCTCCTGGGAGTATGTGGCATTTGTGATGCACAGACATGGGAAGGTCAAGATGGTGGAGTAACTAAACACATGCTGCCCTCCTGGAGCTTACATTCTTTTGGAGAAGACAGAAAAATAGAGAAAGGAGGGAGGGAAGAAAGAAGGAAGGGAGGAAGGAAGGGAAGAAAAAAGCAAGGGAGGAAACAGTTTAAAGAGTGATGTGTGATCTGAGGAAAACAAAACAGGAATATGTAAGCACGGGATAGGAATGGGAGAAATATTAAACAGTAAAGACAATGAGTGACAACAGAGAAGATGACCTCTAACTAAGAACAGAGAGAAGGAACCAGGCACTCAAGGAACAGGGAGAAGAAAGTTTAAGCTGAGGGACCAACAGGCCAAGGCACTGAGGCAGAAAACAACTTCATTTGTTTCAGAAACATAAATGCAAGTGCAGAAATCCTACAACATACTCAGTAAATTGAATCCAGCAAGACATTAACAAATCAACGTCAAGTGACACAAAAGGTATTTCAACATTTGCACATCGATGAAGGTAATTCACTAAATTAAACAAGGAAAACTAGGTGATTATATCAGGAAAACTGAATTAAAAGTTCAATCAATATAAAACCCATTCATGAGAAGGAGGGAAAGAATCCTTATAGGAACTAGAAATATAAGGAAATTTCCTTAGTATAGGCTATCTACAGCGAACAGCTTTAGCAAACATTGTACTTAAGAGGGAAATATTAGCATCAATTTGGTTTAAATAGCGGTGTCATCTCTCAGGATATTATCCAACATTGTTCTGATGGCTGTGGCCAACAAAATAAGGCAAAAGGAATTAGGTGTAAATATTGGAAAGGAGAAGATGGAATCTGGCAGATGGTACGATGGTCTACCTTTGAAATCTAAGACAATCAACTTAGATTCTATTACAACTTAAAATAGTTCATCAAAGAGCCAGAGATTGCAATCAACGTACAAAAAAGTAATAGCTTTTTAAATTGTTTTACTGTAAAAATACTTAACATGAGATCTACCCTCAACAAATTTTTAAGTGTGCAACATATTATTGTTGACTGTAAGTACAGTGCTGTACAGCAGATCTCTAGAGCTTGTTCATCTTGCTTGACTGAAACTTTATGCCTGTTGATTGTAACTCCCCATTTCCCCTTCCCCCAGCCTCTGGTCACCACCATGCCATTCTTTGCTTCTCTGAATTTGACTACTTACTTTCAGTACCTCATATAAATGGAATCATTGAAGCGTTTTTCTTTCTGTGACAAGCTTGTTTCACTTAGTGTAAAATCTTCAAGGTTCATCCATACTGTTGCATATTGCAGAACTTCCTTCTTTTAAAAGGCTGAAGAGTATTCCATTGTATGTATATACCACATTTTCTTTATGCATTCATCTGTAGATGGACATTTAGGTTGTTTCTACATGTGGGCTATTGTGAATAGTGCTAAAGTGAATATAGGGGTGCTAGCTTTTCTATCCACCAGCAAGAACCATTAGAAAATGTAATTTTTAAAAAACAATTCCAATTCACAATAGCCACGCAACTAAAATGTACTCGAGAATAAATACATATACAGGAACTTTGTAGAGAAGACTATAAATGTATACTGAAAGCAGTAAAAGAAAGTTTGGATAAATGGAGAACGACTTATGAATTTAAGGATTCAATATTATAAAGATGAAAGTTCTTCCCAGATTTATCTTCAAATACAATGCATTCCCAATCAAGATTTCCACAGCATTTTTCATAGAAGAGTATATGTGCAAAACTGCCAAGATGATTTTCAAAATATGTTATTATAAAGTATAATAATGAAAACAATGTGATTCTGGCATAAAATTAGATAAATAGAACCATGGAACAGACTAGAGGGTCCAGATGGATGCACAGATGTATAGCTACATGTATATAATTTTAGTATAAGAACAATAGAGCTTTGACTCAGTGGAGAAGGGGTGAACAGCTCAGTAATGATGTTGGGATAACTGATTATTCATTCACAAAAGTAAACTCTTGATAAAGAACTATGTGTGTGTATGTGCATGTGTCTGTGCACACATGAACTACATACATTTACCCTGAGAAACATTATACATGTGCACAGGGAGGCTTGTACAGGAGATTCATTTCATTATCATTTTAATAATGAAATAACAGAAACAACGATAATTACTGCTAGAATAATGAAACAAATTATGGCAACAAATTTAATTTAATTTACTTATGGCAAATTACCCCAAACATAGGATGCCATGCAGTAGATAAAAGAATAAAGTGCATCCATATGTAATCACATCGAAAGATCTCAGAGTCATGTTTTTGAAAGTAAAACAAATTATAGAAAATATCCAATATTATACCATTTATATATAAATCAAGTTTAAGAAATTATTCTGCAGACTCCGGGAGGATCATGCCAAGGAGTACTTCCCAGAACTTCTGCTGCCAGTGTCCTTGTCCCCAGGGTGAGCCACAGCCAGCCAATGCCTCTGCAGGAGACCCTCCAACACTAGCAGGTCTCAGCTGAAATGAAACCTCTGCAGAGAAATTTGGTCCTGACAAACAATAATTAAAAAAAAAAAATTTCTAAGAAGAACTACAATCCTGCAGCCTGTGGAACAAAAACCACATCCACAGAAAGACAGACAAGATTAAAAGGCAGAGGGCTATGGACCAGATGAAGGAACAAGATAAAACCCCAGAAAAACAACTAAATGAAGTGGAGATAGGCAACCTTCCAGAAAAGGCACTCAGAATAATGATAGTGAAGATGATCCAGGAACTCGGAAAAGGAATGGAGGCAAAGATCGAGAAGATGCAAGAAATGTTTAACAAAGACCTAGAAGAATTAAAGAACAAACAAACGGAGATGAACAATACAATAACTGAAATGAAAACTACACTAGAAGGAATCAATAGCAGAATAACTGAGGCAGAAGAACGGATAAGTGACCTGGAAGACAGAATGGTAGAAATCACTGCTGCGGAACAGAATCAAGAAAAAAGAATGAAAAGAAATGAAGACAGCCTAAGAGACCTCTTGGACAACATTAAATGCAACAACATTTGCATTATACGGGTCCCAGAAGGAGAAGAGACAGAGAAAGGACCCGAGAAAATATTTGAAGAGATTATAGTCGAAAACTTCCCTAACATGGGAAAGGAAATAGCCACCCAAGTCCAGGAAGGGCAGAGAGTCCCATACAGGATAAACCCAAGGAGAACACGCCAAGACACATAGTAATCAAATGGGCAAAAGTTAGACAAAGAAAAATTATTAAAAGCAGCAAGGGAAAAATGACAAATAACATACAAGGGAACTCCCATAAGGTTAACAGCTGATTTCTCAACAGAAACTCTAGAAGCCGGAAGGGAGTGGCATGATATACTTAAACTGATGAAAGGGAAGAAGCTGCAACTAAGATTACTCTGCCCAGCAAGGATCTCATTCAGATTCAATGGAGAAATCAAAAGCTTTACAGACAAGCAAAAGCTAAGAGAAATCAGCACCACCAAACCAGCTCTACAACAAATGCTAAAGGAACTTCTCTAAGTGGAAAACACAAGAGAAGAAAAGGACCTACAAAAACAAACCACAAACAATTAAGAAAATGGTAATAGGAACATGCATATCGATAATTACCCTAAATGTGAATGGGTAAAATGTTCCAACCAAAAGACACAGGCTTGGGCTTCCCAGGTGGCACAGTGGTTGAGAATCTGCCTGCCAATGCAGGGGACACGGGTTCGAGCCCTGGTCTGGGTAGATCCCACATGCCGCAGAGCAACTAGGCTTGTGAGCAACAACTACTGAGCCTGCGCGTCTGGAGCTTGTGCTCCACAACAAGAGAGGCCGTGGCAGTGAGAGGCCCACGCATCGCGATGAAGAGTGGCCCCCGCTCACCACAACTAGACAAAGCCCACACACAAAAACAAAGACCCAACACAGCCATAAATAAATAAATAAATAAATAAATAAAAGACACAGGCTTGCTGAATGGATACAAAAACAAGACCCATCTATATGCTGTCTACAAGAGACCCACTTCAGACCTAGGGACACATTCACTGAAAGTGAGGGGATGGAAAAAGATATTCCATTTAAATGGAACTAAAAGAAAGCTGGAGTAGCAATACTCATATCAGATAAAATAGACTTTAAAATAAAGAATGTCACAAAAGACAAGGATGGACACTACATAATGATCAAGGGATCAATCCAAGAAGAAGATATAACAATTATAATATATATGCACCAACATAGGAGCACCTCAATACATAAGGCAACTGCTAACAGCTATACAAGAGGAAATCGACATTAACACAATAATAGTGGGGGACTTTAACACCTCACTTACACTAATGGACAAATCATCCAAAATGAAATGAAAAAGGAAACAGAAGCTTTAAATGACACAATAGACCAGTAGATTTAATTGATATTTATAGGATGTTCCATCCAAAAACAGCAGATTACAATTTCTTCTCAAGTGCTCATGGAATATTCTCCAGGATAGATCGCCTCTTGGGTCACAAATCAAGCCTCAGTAAATTTAAGAAAATTGAAATCATATCAAGCATCTTTTCTGACCACAATGCTATGAGATTAGAAATCAATTACAGGGGAAAAAACATAAAAAACACAAACACATGGAGGCTAAACATTTCGTTACTAAATAACCAAGTGATCACTGAAGAAATCAAAGAGGAAATCAAAAAATACCTAGAGATACATGACAATGAAAACATGATGATCCAAAACCTATGGGATGCAGCAAAAGCAGTTCTAAGAGGGAAGTTTATAGCTATACAAGCCTATCTAAAGAAACAAAAAAAAACTCATATAAACAATCTAACCTTACAGTTAAAGGAACTAGAGAAAGAAGAACAAACAAAACCCAAAGTTAGCAGAAGGAAATAAATCATAAAGATCAGAGCAGAAATAAATGAAATAGAAACAAAGAACACAATAGCAAAGATCAATAAAACTAAAAGCTGGTTCTTTGAGAAATACACAAAATTGATAAACCATTAGCCAGACTCATCAAGAAAGAGAGGGAGAGAACTCAAATCAATAAAATTAGAAACGAAAAAGAAGTTACCACTGACACAGCAGAAATACAAAGCATCCTAAGAGACTACTACAAGCAACTGTATGCCAATAAAATGGACAACCTGGAAGAAATGGACAAATTCTTAGAAAGTATAACCTTCCAAGACTGAACCAGAAAGAAATAGAAAATATGAACAGACCAATCACAAGTAATGAAATTGAAACTGTGATTAAAAATCTTCCAACACACAAAAGTCCAAGACCAGATGGCTTCATAGGTGAATTCTATCAAACAGTTAGAGAAGAGCTAACACCTATCCTTCTCAAACACTTCCAAAAAATTGCAGAGAATGGAACACACCCAAACACATTCTATGAGGCCACCATCACCCTGATACCAAAAACAGACAAAGATACTACAAAAAAAGAAAATTACAGACCAATATCATTGATGAATATAGATGCAAAAATCCTCAGCAAAATACTAGCAAACAGAATCCAACCACACATTAGAAGGATCATACACCATGATCAAGTGGGGTTTATCCCAGGAGTGCAAGGATTCTTCAATATATGCAAATCAATCAATGTGATAAACCATATTAACAAATTGAAGGAGAAAAAACATATGATCATCTCAAAAGATACAATAAAAGCTTTTGACAAAATTCAACACCCATTTATGATAAAACCTCTCCAGAAAGCATGCATAGAGGGAACCTACCTCAACATAATAAAGACCATATATGACAAACCCACAGCAAACATCATTCTCAATGGTGAAAAACTGAAAGCATTTCCTCTAAGATCAGGAACAAGACAAGGATGTCCACTCTCACCACAGTTATTCAACATAGTTTTGGAAGTGCTAGCCATGGCAATCAGAGAAGAAAAAGAAATAAAAGGAATACAAATTGGAAAAGAAGAAGTAAAACTGTCACTGTTTGCAGATGACATGATACTATACATAGAGAATCCTAAAGATGCCACCAGAAAACTACTAGAGCTAATCAATGAAGTTGGTAAAGTTGCAGGACACAAAATTAATGCACAGGTATCTCTTGCATTCCTATACACTAATGATGAAAAATCTGAAAGATAAATTAAGGAAACACTCCCATTTACCACTGCAAGAAAAAGAATAAAATACCTAGGAATAAACCTACCTAGGGAGACAAAAGACCTGTATGCAGAAAACTATAAGACACTGATGAAAGAAATTAAAGATGATACCAACAGATGGAGAGATATACCATGTTCTTGGACTGGAAGAATCAATATTGGGAAAATGACTATACTACCCAAAGCAATCTACAGATTCAATGCTATTCCCTATCAAATTACCAATGGCGGGGCTTCCCTGGTGGCGCAATGGCTGAGAGTCCGCCTGCCGATGCAGGGGACATGGGTTCGTGCCCTGGTCCAGGAGGATCCCACATGCCGCGGAGCGGTTAGGCCCGTGAGGCATGGCCGCTGGGCCTGCGGGTCCGGAGACTGTGCTCTGCAACAGGAGGGGCCACAACAGTGAGAGGCCTGCATACCATGAAGCAAAAAAAAGTTACCAATGGCATTTTTTATGGAACTAGAACAAAAAATCTTAAAATTTGTATGGAGACACAAAGGACCCCGAATAGCCAAAGCAGTCTTGAGGGAAAAAAACGGAGCTGGAGGAATCAGACTCCCTGACTTCAGACTATACTATAAAGCTACAGTAATCAAGACAATATAGTACTGGCACAGAAACAGAAACATAGATCAACGGAACAAGATAGAAAGCCCAGGGATAAGCCCACGCACCTATGGGCAACTAATGTATGACAAAGGAGGCAAGGATATACGATGGAGAAAAGACAGCCTCTTCAATAAGTGGTGCTGGGAAAACTGGACAGCTACATGTAAAAGAACGAAATTAGAACACTCCCTAACACCATACACAAAATTAAACTCAAAATGGATTAGAGACCTAAATGTAAGACCAGACACTATAAAACTCTCAGAGGAAAACATAGGAAGAACACTCTTTGACATAAATCACAGCAAGATCTTTTTTGATTCACCTCCTAGAGTAATGGAAATAAAAACAAAAATAAACAAATGGGACCTAATGAAACTTCAAAGCTTTTGCATAGCAAAGGAAACCATAAACCAGAGGAAAAGACAACCCTCAGAATGGGAGAAAATAATTGCAAACAAATCAACAGACAAAGGATTAATCTGCAAAATATATAAGCAGCTCATGCAGCTCAATATTAAAAAAACAAACAATCCAATCCAAAAATGGGCAGAAGACCTAAATAGACATTTCTCCAAAGAAGACATACAGATGGCGAAGAAGCACATGAAAAGCTGTTCAACATTACTGATTATTAGAGAAATGCAAATCAAAACTACAATGAGGTTATCACCTCACACCAGTTAGAATGGGCTTCATCAGAAAATCTACAAACAACAAATGCTGGAGAGGGTGTGGAGAAAAGGGTACCCTGTTTCACTGTTGGTGGGAATGTAAATTGATACAGCCACTATGGAGAACAGTATGGAGATTCCTTAAAAAACTAAAAATAGAATTACCGTATGATCCAGCAATTCCACTACTGGGCATATACCCAAAGAAAACCATAATTTTTTTTTTTTTGCAGTACGCGGGCCTCTCACTGTTGTGGCCTCTCCCGTTGCAGAGCAGCACAGGCTTCAGATGCACGGGCTCAGCAGCCATGGCTCACGGGCCTAGCCGCCCCGCGGCATGTGGGATCTTCCCTGACTGGGGCACGAACCCGTGTCCCCTGCATTGGCAGGCAGACTCTCCACCACTCGCCACCAGGAAAGCCCCAAAAACCATAATTTAAAAAGACACATGCACCCCAGTGTTCATTGCAGCACTATTTACAATAGTCAGGTGCTGGGAGCAACCTAAATGCCCGTTGACAGATGAATGGATAAAGAAGATGTGGTACGTATATATAGAATGGAATATTACTCCTCCATAAAAAAGAATGAAATTCGTCTTTTGTTGAGTCGTGGATGGATCTAGAGACTGTCATACAGAGTGAAGTAAGTCAGAAAGAGAAAAACAATATCGTACATTAACGCATATATGTGGAACCTGGAAAAATGGTACAGATGAACTGGTTTGCAGTGCAGAAATTGAGACACAGATGTAGAGAACAAATGTATGGACACCAAGGGGGGAAAGCGGCGGGTGTGTGTGTGTGATGAATTGGGTGTTGGGATTGACATGTATACACTGATGTGTATAAAATTGATGACTAATAAGAACCTGCTGTATAAAAAAAAAAAAAGGAAATTTCTAAGTAGGTCCTTGGTTATTCTATCATAGCACTCTACTCATTTTCTTCCTAGTAGTTGGAATGGTGTAGAATTATTTTACTTTGTTTACTTGTTAAATGTGTCTCCGCAATAGACTGTAAACTCTTTGATACATTAAGACTGGCTCTTTGCTGCAAACCTGTGACCTAACACTGGGCTTGGTACCTAGAAGGTATTTGATCAATATTGACTTAGTCAATAAATAAATAATTTGGGGTAGAAAAACAAAAGAAATTATTCCACACAAAACTCCTGATTTATTATGTCTATATATGTATATACCATATATATATGTATACATATATATATCTACATATTTATATATATAAAGCAAGGGAAAATATTTTAATATATATTGTTACATATTATACAAATACTTTTATATATTTAATATATATGTACACATATATATATAATTGACTACAATGTTTTCTTTCCTTTGGGGAAGGGTCTGATCAGGGTTTTCAAGGCTGCATGGCAGGAAATTACTTTGTGCTTCAGATTTTATATAAATATGTCATATTGTGTGTTATTACATTTCCTAAGTAATGTGAAGTGGATCTTCTCAGAAGAATCTCTATAAATAAAAGATTAAAATATTGAGGGCTAGTGAATGAAATGAGCTATGGAGGCTAAAATCCAATAATTTTCCATTACTTTCTGGTTAAATATTTTGGAAATATAGATGAAGGGTAAGAAGGAAAAAAGAAAGGCTAATTATTTAATCATATTCTTGTAAAAGCCATAGAGTGCTTTAGCATAATTACTCACAATCTACTTTTTTATTGTATTAGGACATATGTTAGTCTAAGGTTTAGATAGAATGCTGATTTCCATTTAAAGATGGCATCACACAGGTATATAGAAGTATACTGTTTATACGGATCAAGAAGTATACAGAGTCGTTATACAAATTCTTTTTTTTTTTTAATTTATTTTATTTTTGGTTGCGTTGGGTCTTGGTTGCTGTGTGCGGGCTTTCTTTAGTTGTGTCAAGTGGGGGCTCCTCCTCGTTGCGGTGCACAGGTTTCTCATTGCGGTGGCTTCTCTTGTTGCGGAGCACGGGCTCTAGAGCGCAGGCTCAGTAGTTGTGGCTCACGGACTTAGTTGCTCTGCGGCATGTGGGATCTTCCTGGACCGGGGCTTGAACCCGTGTCCCCAGCATTGGCAGGCGATTCTTAACCACTGCGCCACCAGGGAAGTCCCTATACAAATTCTTTTGTTCTCAAAAGAAGTGTCAATTAATTTTTTCCAATGCATATAGTCAGAACATATTTGTTGATTGATTGGAATGACATATTTAGGCTACTTTACAGAGTTAGGGTTCCCCAGCTACACAACTATTAAAGGAAAGAAGCTTGAACCTCCCCCACGACCCCCAGGAGATGCATCAGAGAAATTCTGTATGCATTCTAAATGCATCCTATAGAGTTCCCTTACTTGTTTGTATACTGCGGACTGCTTCATATAGTGATAAATGTACTTAAGCACTTATGATGTCTTACTGAATATTTACATATTGTACAGACCTCACGATTAAATTCATCCACCCAGTGGAGGCATTTGTGAGATCTCCTGGTTAAGGTTCATGGCGCTGATTTCTGAAAGGATAGGAGTAATAAAAATTGTAGTTCTGACATTCCAGATAAATAAACTCCCAGCAGTTGAAACCCACTTAAGTTCTACTCTGAAATACAGACCTGTCTTGAAGACTTAACTACTGAATTGAGAAATGAACAAATACAGAAATACACTTAATCCTTATCAAAAGACACCCAGTTTTATGAACCAACTTTGGATTTTGTAGCAAGAAGGCTTTAAAAAAATTCAAGAAGCATTTCTTGGTGTTAAATGAAAAATAATCCTGTAGTCTGCCTGCTGGGAACCGTCTAGTTTGTTTTCTTGCAATAAAACAGCGAGAGGGTATTTGTTTTCAAACAGATCTCTCTCTGTTCTGGCCTGCAAGATATCTGATGCTTGGTTTATTTCCTTATCAACTTATTAGGTCATCAGAACTCTTTCTAACACACCCCTCCCAAATCCTCACATTAAATAGATAGGACAGACCAATTAAATTTTTTTATACAATTTTTAAAGGTTACTTTCCATTTATAGTTATTACAAAATATTGGCTATATTCCTTGTGTTGTACAATACATCCTTGAGCCTATCTTACACCCAGCAGTTTGTACCTCCCACTCACCTCTGCACTGCCCCTCCCCCATGCTCTCCACCGATAACTACTAATTTATTCTCTATATCTGCTTCTTTGTTGTTATATTCACTAGTTTGTTGTATTATTTAGATTCAACATATAAGTGGTATCTACTGTATTTGTTTTTCTCCATCTGACTTATTTCACTTAGCATAATGCCCTCCAAGTCCATCCATGTTGCTGCAAATGGCAAAATTTGTTCTTTATGGCTGAGTAGTATTCCATTGTATATATATACATATATGTGTGTGTGTGTGTGTGTGTGTGTGTGTGTGTGTATACACCACATCTTTTTTATCCATTAGTCTGTTGATGGATACTAGGTTGCTTCCATATCTTGGAAATTATAAATAATGCTTCTATGAACATTGGAGTGCATCTATCATTTGCAGATAGCGTTTTTATTTCTTTTAGGTGTATATCCAGGAGTGGAATTGCTGGATCATATGGTAGCTCTGTTTTTAGTTTTTGGAGAAACCTCTAGAACTGTTTTCCACAGTGGCTGCACCAATTTACACTGCCACCAACAGTGTAGGAGGGTTCCCTCTTCTCCATATACTCGCCAGCATTTGTTATTTGTGTCCTTTTTGATGATAGCCATTCTGACAGATGTGAGGTGGTATCTTGTGGTTTTGATTTGAATTTCCCTGATGATTAGCAACGGTGAGCATATTTTCATGTGCCTGTTGGCCATCTGCATTTCCTCTTTGGAAAAATGTCTATTCAGTCTTTCTTCCCATTTTTTAATAGGGTTGTTTGTTTTATTGATGTTGAGTTGTATGAGCTGTTTATATACCCCTTATCGGTCATATCATTTGCAAATATCTTCTCCCATTCAGTAGGTTGTCTTTTTGTTTTGTCGATGGTTTCCTTGGCTGTGCAAAAGCTTTTAAGTCTAATTAGGTCCCATTTGTTTATTTTTGCTTTTATTTCCTTTACTTTAAGAGACATCCAAAAAACTATTGCTGCGATTTATGTCAAAGAGAGTTCTGCCTATGTTTTCCTCCAGGAGTTTTATAGTATCCGGTCTTACATTTAGGTAGGACAAACTGATTTTTACCACATATATTTTCTGCCTTATTCATTGTCTAGTTCATTTTCCAGCAAATATATTGGAGGTTTTGCAGCTCTTTTGTTACACAGAATCCCATAGGACACACTTGAGGTGCAGCTCTTAGCTCTGATGATCCAGGCTTTAGGAACTTTTTTGGCTGTCCTTTAAATCCTCCACTACAAAGCCTTTATTTTCCAACATAGTACATACAACGAACTACGCTTGTAATTTCCACCTGAACTTTTAAAAAACATCAAAAATAAAAATGTCAAAAACAGAGCTCTTGCTTCACACCCTCCCCACCCCCATCAAGCCAGCTCCTCTGGCATCCCCCATCTTAGCAAAGCCTCCACCAAGAGTGGGGTCATGGGTAACTCAGGTCAATATCCTCCGAGTCATCCAGATCCTTCTCTTCATTTCAAACCCCATATGCAGTTATCAGGAAATCTTGTCATCAAAATATACTTGTGATATCGTCCCTTCTCACCAATTCCATGCTGGTCTGAGCCTCTGCTGTCTCACCTGGGCCACTGAGCTCCTCACTGGTCTCCCTGTTCTTTACCTCTTGGAGTGTGTTCTTCAAACAACTATTTGAAAGCCTCTTTTAAAATGTAAACCTGATTGTGTCATTTCCCTGCTCAAATCCTTTCAATGGCTTCCCATCTCACCTAGAACAAAATTCATAAGCCTTACTTCGGAAACCAAGACTTTGTATGACATGGCTCCTGGCTTCTCTCCATCTTGAGTATTTTCTCTCTTGTTTCCCCTGCCCATTCATCCTGCTTCAGTGACACTGATGGCCTAGATTTTCCTCAGAGGGAGCATAAGCATGCTTCTGCCCCAGGGCCTTTGCACTTGCTACTTCCTGCCTAGAATACTCTTCCCCCAGATATTTGTATAGTTCACTACTTTACTTTATTCAAATATTACCTCCTTAGAGAGAATGTTCCTGGACACCCTATCTAAAATGGGGCAGCCTGTCACTATTGTCTTACCCTACTCTATTCCTTCCTAGCCCTTAGGTTATATACTTTGTCTGTTATCTCTCTTTCCTGCTAGACTGGAAGCTCTTTAGAAGCAGAGACCTCATTCATATTATTCACCATAGTATTCCCCAGTGCCTAGGACAGGGCGTGGGCTTGGCAGCATACGGTAATATTAGTTAAAATGAATGAATTACCCATTAAAACGGGTAACTTTTACAATATATAAATTATACCTCAATAAAGCTGTTAAAAAAAAACAGATCCCTCATTTAAAAGTTGAGGGAAAAAATGAATTGATTGAATGAATGAATGAAACCAGTAGTTAACTTTAATCGACTATGCTTCCCAAAATAAAATGAAAAGTATCAATCTGTAGAAAGCAGTGTGTCTAGTTGTCATGTCTGATTTCATTCAGTGAAAGTCTGTTTCTTTTTCAATGATCTGCTTGGAAGTCTGAGATATCATAATATGATATTTAATAAGAATTACAAATTTGAGTGTTTTCTGAGTGCCCAGAGACTGAGCTAGTTTGTGTATAAATTATCTCACATACTCCTCCGGGGCAGGTACTGTTATGGTCTCATAATGAGGAAGGTGTGGCTTTGAGTTTGTTTCTAGCCCCAGATCACAGCTATTACATGATAGTGATTGGATTTGAACCCAGGCATTTCCAGAACTAATCCTTTTTAGGGACTGAGGTAAAAGGACAGAAAAAAGTCAAAGAGATGGATGTCAAACTGCCATTTTTTGAAGGTGCTAGGGGATCCCAGCATGTTTTTTAACTCATATTGTCCCACTCACATCCTTCTTCATTCCTTCTGCTCTGAGGGGCTGGGCCGTGATGCCAAGCCCAACCCAAGATCACGCTTTTCCAACCAAACTGTCTTCGTAGCCACGTGCTACATTGTCTGATTCTGACAGGACTGCAGCACCTCTTTATCAAACAATTCTTCCCTGGTCTCTACTAGAGTGTATGCTTTTATTCCAGACTCACTTGAAATATAAAGAAGTTTATAGTCTCACCCCAAACAATCCAATGTGGTCGACTCCTTTTTATCCTGAGCCATCCACATTACTGTTGAACATATTCTACAGCGTAAGTTCTCCTGGCCTATCTGCCCACTGCTCAAATCCCCCCAGACACCTTTCTCTAAGTCAGTCATATAAGTGGGGTGAAAAGTGTCCAAATTCAACTGAATGATCTTCCTGTCTACTGCTGCTCAGAACTGACATCTATCCATGCTCCTGTCATCATGAATAACTCTCAACCCTGAAAAGTTTCCGCGAAATAAGGTCCACCACCCCCTCTTCACCGCTGCTCTAACACCACACGTCCTGACTTTCCCATCCCCCCAATCCCCATCCCCTCCCTTCTACTCTGCCTTCTTTGGCATTGCCTTTTTAGTTTCTCCTCCTTATTTTCAACCTCTCATGTCTGGTCTTACCAACCTTTCCTCATGTTTAGCTACATGTTCTCAGACATCATTTTGTTTTGTACTGAAACAAGATCATCTTTCAACAGTGAATTGCCCCTTACAATACCTTGCATTTATATAGCATTTTATGGTTCTCAAAGGTGCTTTGCATACCTAATGTAACTAAATCTACTGAACAGTACTGGGAAGTACATATTACCATTGCAGTTTGAGAGAAGAGGAAACTGAGTCACAGACCTTGTCCCTTGCCCCATTCTACCCAGAAATGTAGAAATGGGAGTAGAATAAAGGCCTTTTTTTCATTTCACCTCAGCACACCATTTGTTAGTTTATTGCAGTAGAATATGGTAGAATTTGTACTATACGTTATGGTAGCTACTAGTCACATGTGGTTATTTAAATTTAAATTAATTAAAATGAAATGAAGTTATAAATTCAGTTTCTTAGTCACATTAGCTGCAACTTAAGTGATCAGTGAACACTTTCTGAAAGTAATTACTGTACTCACAGCGCAGATAATGAACATTTCCATCCTTACAGAATGTTCTATTGGACAGTGCTAGCTAGGTCCTTGTTATACTATTGATGCTGAGAGAAAAGAGGAATTTCCACTGCTTTCCATCTGCAGTTGCACTGGGAAAGAATGTACACTGTATTCCCAGGAGATATGGGACCATCTAATCCTAATGGACAGCTAGTTTATCGTTCACCAATCTGGGCAGATCATCAGAATTACAGATTCCTGACCCATTAATTCTTAACTGAATCCATAGTGCTTGGGGATGGATTATTAACTCCTAATCTGCTGTTATTGATCAATCAAAGACTCAGAAAAGATGAACTGACCCCAGGACCCAGTAGACATTGTCAATTGCAATCCTGTTATTTTGTCATTGCAGAAACTGAAGTCCACAGAGGTAACTCTTCCAAAGTTTCCCAGTTAGTGTCAGAACCAAGAACAAAATACAAATTTCAGATTCCCTCTCCAGTGTTCTCTTCTCTAAACCACGCTATTTTACTGAGCATTTGTAATCTACCAGACCTTACCCTAGACGATAATTAGGAAAGGAAGTTGGAGGGCAGCTGCTTCGTTACTCGTGCCTCTCCTCCTGCAATCATTAAAAATGGAGGGGCTGTTTTTCTAAGGCTGTGTCAAACAGGGGCAGCCATATGAGGCTTCCAAGACAGCTGGCCAACAGGATTACACAGCCTCGCCTTGGATAATGAGGCTATGTCTCAGACCATACCTCACAGGACTTGTTCCAGAATATGTGTCTGCCGAGAACACCTGCCACACCGCCCTCCTCCATCAGCCTCCACATGCAGCCCTGGCCACAGGAGTTTTAAATAAGTCCGTGCTGTGGAGCTCAAGAAACCTCCACGACTTCTTGCCTACCAAGTCATGATGCAACGGCTGGGTGTGAAAATAGAACCCCTGTCACTTTTCCAAACAGCATGAGACCTGGTCTGCAGGGGTCCGAGGAAGTTCTTGGGCACGTTGTAATTCACAGCTGCCGCCTGGAGAAACAGTCTCCCTTCTCGAGGTTTCCAGTGGCAGAGGGTTGGGATCTTTTTAAAGTGCTGCTTCTCTTCCTTCTGACCCTTCTGTCCAGGGACCACTGGGCATTTGCCTCCTCTAGTCTTTTTTTTTTTTTTGCGATACGCGGGCCTCTCACTGTTGTGGCCTCTCCCGTTGCAGAGCACAGGCTCGGGACGCGCAGGCTCAGCGGCCACGGCTCACGGGCCCAGCCGCCCCGCGGCACATGGGATCCTCCCGGACCGGGGCACGAGCCCGTGTGCCCTGCATCGGCAGGCGGACTCTCAACCACGGCGCCACCAGGGAAGCCCCCTCCTCTAGTCTTAATGTTTGTATGTGATTGGGTGTGACTGTCAGTAACTTTGGGAGCATAACATCCTGAAGCTACTTTTTCGTGACTGCTATAAGGAAAGCTGAGATTTCTTAAGCAGAAGGCAGAGCAAGAACCGAGCTCCTCAGTTGACATTCTTTTGTGCTCAAAAACACCAGCTTGCTAAATTTGGCTGCCGTTTCTTTTTTTAGCTAAGTAAAAACAAAAGTCTGAATTTCCCCTGCAGAGAAATAGTATTAACCAAAAGTGATGCCTGTTTGAATTTCTTTCCCTAGCGTCCACTTCCGATTTGATTTCTCACCTATAATGAATAATTATGGGGTAAAATGGATTATTTCCTTAACACAAAGCAGAACTGAATAGTTAGCAGCAGAAATCCAACAGCTGCCCATGTTCATTTTTATCCTAGGGATCTGATGGACAGAAACAGGAATGAGTATGTTTTAAGTAAACAGCCCCTGTTCAGAAGGGACCTTGATGCAGGGAATGAAATAGAGCCTTGGTCCAACTGAGCTCTATAATCAGCAAACCCGCCACCATCTGTTAGGGCTGGTCTCCCCCTCAGTCTCTGGCTCCTGGGGCCCAGCTGACAGACGGGCATCATTAGTGGCGCATGTGCTGGGTCACCCCACTGAGACAGGTCACCTTGTGTCTTTGGGGTGTTTTATTCCCCCCTGTTCCCCATTCTGATCCTGAGAAAGGAAAATTGAATTTTAGTCTTAAGATTAAACGATGACAGTATGCAGGCTGTCAGCTCCTTGCTGGTAGCCAAGCAGGTTTGCTAAATTAAAAAAAAAGGGAAAAGATAAGCCCGCCGCCTCCTCTTCCCTCAGTCCTCTGGGATCAGAAGCGGGGGAACCCTGCCTGCCTACAGCCCATTTAAATGCAAACACTTCCAAGATGCTTCTTGCCTTTACAGAGCTGTGTGGAGTAATGAGTAGACGTGGAGATTTTGTGTATTCCGGCTAAAATGCAGTGGAAATGAGAGAAACTGGCATGACTGGGGAATCAAAGAAAGAGGCTTAACAAGCTGGTTAAGTAGTGGCAGGGTCCACGCACGGAACAACTTAGAGGCACAGAGAGAAAAGGAATGGAAGCGACAAGCACACACTCTGCCCCCCAACCTCCTAATTTTTTTCGCATCAGTCATCTGTTTGAATACCTCATTCAGTTGCACAGACTTCCTTTCACAATTTTTTCATACATTTTTTCCCCTTAACCTACCCAATATTGTGAGCCCTGCATGTTCTCCACTTTCTCTAGAGGCAGCTGTCAATCGCTAATCTCTCCCACTGAAGGATGCCTCCTCGGCCCTGGCTTCTTGACCCTTGAGCTGAACTCACATTTTTCTTTTTCTTGGTTTCTCAGGGCTTTCTCGTGAGTGACAGTGACCTAGTTCTGGAGCTCACTTTAGATACGTTCTGGCAAGAATTTTTTATTACTCAAATCTCAATGTAATCAATATTCTCTTCTGAGATAACTCAATTCTCTTAATAAATGAATACACGTTTTGGACAGGGATATAATTATAAATTCAGCTGCATTTTAATTTGGAAGAAGGAGAATGATTATTAGAAGCCAAAGACACATAATAGAGACTCTTCTAGATTTCACTTATGTACAGAATGGTGCAAATGTTGCCCTTGCATCAGGGAACTGCTCCAAACTGTCTACAGAGTGAATCACCCACAAAATGGGTGGATTTTAGTTTCTGGATCATTAAGTTTTTTAGATCATATATATTTTTTAGAAATACCACAAACCACAGTGAGGACTTGGCCTTCTCTGCTGATTTCTCAGGTGCTCAACAACCCTGGAGGAAGTCATGCAGCAGTGCTGGCTGAGGCCTGTACAAACTTGGTCTTTGAATCTCAGCTGTTTTTTTTTTTAAAGTGTATGGGTTTAATTTTGGGCTCTATATTCCTTTTTGTTTTTTTTGGCTGCACTGGGTCTGTTGCTGCGTGCAGGCCTTCTCTAGTTGCGGCGAGTGGGGGCTACTCTTCTTTGTGGTGCGCAGGCTCCTCATTGCCGTGGCTTCTCTTGTTGCAGAGCACAGGCTCTAGGAGCACGGGCTTCAGTAGTTGTGGCTCCCGGGCTCTAGAGCACAGGCTCAGTAGTTGTGGCACACGGGCTTAATTGCTTTGCAGCATGTGGGATCTTCCCGGACCAGGGCTCGAACCAGTGTCCCCTGCATTAGCAGGCGGATTCTTAACCACTGCGTCACTGGGCAAGTCCCTGAATCTCAAGCTTTTATATCCTTGTACAAGCTTTTATATCCTTGTACAAGTTCTGGTTAAACTTCCTTTCCCTCCCAATGGTTATTTCAGACCTTTAAGTAATGCACTCAATTTGGACCCTTTTGAAACCGTGGGTAATCATCAGTCAAGTTCATTTCACCTGCCTTCACTAATCAAGTCCTTTCAATTGTTGCTACAAAAGACTTGCATGTCCTCCAAGCAGCAAGTAGCCAACAAGATGTTTGCCCCAGCTGTTTTCCAAGAACGTGGAGTCAGCTGTGTCTAGCTGGAGATGAGCTGGTTAAGACTGGATAGGACCATCTATCCCCCAACTGCACATGCACGAGTGTCTGCTCAGTGACATTTTGACGTCAGAGGGCTGAAACTCCACCCTCGGATGGTGCTAAGCGCCTACATGATGCAGAGGCCTGGAGCTTAGTTGCGCCTGCGCAGAACCACGATTACTGCACCTTTTTCCAATCACCTTCCCCACGCCCCCCACGCCTTGGAGCGCCCTGTGGCGTCATTCCTCATCCCATAAATACCCCAAGCCCCGCACTTCTGGCGAGGTTGCTGTGAGAGTTTCTCCGTTTTCCTCGCTTGGCTGCCTCGTGAATAAGCTCTTTGCCACAGACCTCGGCGTCTCAGCATCTGCCTTGATCTGTGTCAGGTAAAACGAGCCTCCAGCTTTACTGAGAAATTAGAGAATTTTTAGACATTTATCTCCTAAGCGCTGCTCCAGCATACAAGGGCCTGTGCTCCTGTCCTCACCTCCTTCCAGCCCTCCGTGGAAGAGGTGGCTCTCCTCTCCTCCTGTCGCATCCCAGCCTGCTTCCTTCAGACTGGGGCCTTCACTTATCTTTTCTCTCTGTTATTCCTACTTTCTGCTCAGCCTATAAATGCGTTTTCCTCTTGTCTGTCTTAAACTTCTACCTCTCATGATGAAGGCCTAAGCTTCCTGTGTAGACTTCCTCAACTCTCATGCACTTCTATGACTCTCCACTGTGAATTCGACCTTCCTGAGACCCTCGGGCAAAGGCTATGACTGCCGCTGGAATTTCGGAGTGGAAAGCGTTGGGGGGTGGAGGGTCTTCATGTTCTTGTGCAGCTTGTGAAGCTGCAGCCCACTGAGATCCGTGTGGGTACAGCTCTCTCTCTCTGAATCTGTGTACTAAATGGGAAGAGGCAGTTCTGGGTTCAAGTACCACCTTGGGCTTCTCTGGCTACATATCTTTGGGCAAGTTACTTATTTTAGCTGCAAGTTGCCACAGCTATGTGTCATTAGAGTTAAATAGCCGCCATGGATTGAGGATTTACAATTAGTTGGGCGGAGCTAGTTCTTTGTATGCAGTATCCTTAGTTCTTATACAGCAGCTCAGCTATTTTGATGATTATTGCCATGTTATAAATGAGAAAATGGAGGCAGAGGTTAAGTTACTTGCCCCTTTAGTCGCTCAGCTAGTGAATGGTAGAGCTTAAGAATGCTAGTTCTATCTTCTACTTTGTCTCCAAGCTCCTGTTAACTCATATAAAATATAAGCTCTTGTGCCAGAAAGATCTTTTCTCATGAATTTCTCAAGCCGTAAGCATTACTTTTCCCTACTCTTCCAAGATTCCCTATCTTAGTTAATGGACCAAATCCCCCTCTCTAGAAACCTAAGAGTCCACCTAGATTCCTTCCTCCCCCTGATCCCTGTACCTCCTGACATCCACCTCCCCTACAGTCTACCCCCTTCTTGTTCCCCATGGCAGACTCCTCATCCCAGCTCTCCTGGCCCTCCGTTACAGCCCAGGTCCTCATCATCCCTCCTTACAATTGCACTGGTTTCCCCCATCTTGCTTTGCTCTAACTGATCCCTTAAACTGCTTCCAGAGGAGTCTTGTAAAACAAATAGGATCATGCCCTTATTAATTCTCTGTGAACAAGACACACAGAGGTTAAGTCACCTGCCCAGGCTCTAAAGTGCAAGAGTCAGAGCTTGACTTCAAATCTGGGGAGTCAATCAAAAACCTGTGCCCTTAACCACTTGTTAGCCTTGGCTCTGTGAGAAGGAAAGGGTAATTCCACCAAGGCTCGCCCCACTGCCTGTTCTCTCCAAAGATTTCCTCAAAGCTTCCACAGCGATGCTTTGCCTCTACCCGATTTTGGCTCACCGTCAATTAGAATCAGATGGCCACAAAACAGCACACTAAATCCACCAATTTTTATTGAGCTCGCTCTTGTTTTTAAGTCTCTATTCACACACGGGGTTACTCATGCCAGAGTCAGTGCAAAAGATTTCCTAGGAACAGTAGCTTGTCAAATCAATGCTATGTTTGAAGGGGGAGAAATGGTGAAAATATAAGCTTGCTAGTGAGATCAATATCTGACTTAATTTTTCTCTATTGAAGGCATCCCAAATCATTTACTGATCATTTTTCAAAGTAAAAATACATGTGTCAATTCACTAACTAGTTTTAAGGTTGAATTGAAGTTGCCATTCAAAGAAGGTTTGAAACACTTGCAGTTAATGGTACCTTTTATGGGTTTGTGAGTTTTCATTTGCTTTTTCAATAATACTGTGTAAGGTAATTATTTTCATCACTGTTTTATGAGTCTATTACCAAGGTTCAAAACATTCCACCAGGGCTTCCCTGGTAGCGCGGTGGTTGGGAGTCCACCTGCTGATGCAGGGAACGCGGGTTCGTGCCCTGGTCCGGGAGGATCCCGCATGCCGCGGAGCGGCTGGGCCTGTGAGCCATGGCCGTTGAGCCTGCGCGTCCGGAGCCTGTGCTCCGCAGCAGGAGAGGCCACAACAGTGAGAGGCCTGCGTACCGCAAAAACAAACAAACAAAAACATTCCACCAACTTATCTCAAGCCATCTTACTGGATGGTGGTGGAAGCAAGATTCAAATCTAACCTTCTGATAAGACCCCAAGCTATTCTCACTGCTCAGCCTCTCAGATCTGAAAATATTTTTAAAATAAACTTTATTTTAGAATAATTTTCCTGTATACCCTTCACCCATTTTCCCCCAATGCCAACATCTTACATTACGATAAAACAGTTATCAAAATAAAGAGGTTCACATTTGTAGATTACTACTAATGAAACTCCAACCCGTATTCAAATTGCACCTTTTTTTAAATAACCTTTCTCTATTCCAGGATCCAGTCCAGGGCACTATATTGACATTTAGTCATCATGCTTTCCTTGCCTCCTCCGATGTGTGACTTTCTGAGTCTTTTCCTTGGTTTTCATTATCTGGACAGTTTCAAAGATCAGTGGTCAGGCATTTTGTAGATACTGAAAATAGCTTTTGATACTCAAATGTCACTTTTGTGCTTCTAGCACTTAATACCCATTCAATTTGTGAGACCTATTTCAGAAGGCAGATTTCCTGTGCTTTTGCCTAGAAATGGCTGCACATTTCTTCTTGACCCTATTAGGGACCCAGAACTTTTTCAGTACTGTTTTTTACCTTGCAAATAGTTGTAATGCCTATCCTCATATTCCCAGATAATTGGATCCATGAGGTCTAAAATAGTAACTGAGCTGAAATCATTGCAGAAAAGATGATGAATATACATGCAAAATGAAGTTAAGACACCATTTCACAGAGGTAGAATAGCAGCTAAATTAAATGGATGTAAAAGGTTAAGAAACCCAAGTGTGTTACTATAGCAGAATCAGGTTAAATGAATGCTAGATGTGATAGGCCACGTTGACTTTTCCTAGAATTGATCATTCTTTATTGCCAATTACTTTGGACTTGAGGAATATTTAAGGCTAGAATCTGGTGTCCCACTTCATGTAGTAACAGCTTATAAAGCTGTCTGCCCCCACCCAGTACCTGGCACACAGTAGGTACCTGGTAAATGTGAATTTCTTTCCAGAGAATGCTTACCCAGCGCTCACTATGTGCCAGGCATTCTTCTCATGCTTTACACACATGAACTCGTTAAATCCTTGCCACTACCCATTTTACAGCCAAGGAACAGATTCAGGGAGGTTGAGTTGCCCAAAGTCACACAAATAGTAGGTGGCATGCCTAGGATATGAACCCAGGCAGTCTGGCAACTGTATCCACTGTTAACTATGATACTCCACTGCTTCTCTGGTATCTGTGCAGACTAATCTGAGAATTTTGCATTGCATGAAAGTGAATTTTCAAGATGATGGAATTTAACATAATTTATCCTTTTCTGTTGGAACTACTTGTCCAATCCGTTGTCTACCTCACAAAGATATCGTATTTCCTGGAATCAGAGGGTTATTAATGTGAACACCAAATCTTGTGTTTTGCTGAACTGTTCTTATTTTGCCCTAAACAGAACGTCCCCACGCTGAAAGTGTTGATGAGTTATTTTTCCTGCCAGCCATTTTGATCGGTTTCCTCTATCATTGTCAGGTTCTCTATCACTCCTTGCTTTCAGTTGTGTGACCCTGAAAACATCCTTTTTCTCTTTGCAATCATCTGCTTCCAGTTTGCTAATAGAATTCTGTCTAAAACAAAAGTAAATATATCCTGAGGGGTGCCCTGAGACCCTCTCCCATGAGTTCAGAGCATAGGAGAGCATGCAGCTTGCGACATATATTTCAGTTGCTCAGGCATCACTTGGATGGCTTCTTGCTTATTTGCTTGGCTCTCCTCCACACCATCGAGATCGGTTCTGGAGAAGTAAGCTAATATATCACATATTGAACATATTATCTTAATAACATGGATAATAAATTACCGCTGGTTACTTTATATTCTCAACCAGATTCCTAAATGCCATGCCATTTGTGGCAAAAATTAGCAGTTCATCTTCTAAATATTAATGCAAATGTATCAATTCTATCATTTAAAGCCTCATTGCCATCATCTGAGAATTGGGGCACAGTGGTTTTCCTTTAGCTTAACTGAGAAATTCTCCCCTGTGGCAGATGTTCTAACCACATGTGCCATTTGAGGGCTTGGGGTGGGTGTGCTTTGTGTCTTAGCAAGTATTTGGTGCTTGAGGGACACGTAGAGGTGGTGGATACCATTTCCCATCCTTAAACCTAGATCTTATCAGCGAAACCATGAGTTTTTTTCTTTTTGTCTTCCCTAACGCTGGAATTATTCCAAGCATTCTCAGATGGATGGAGTTTTTGTTCCTGGCTCATTCTAGTGGAAACAGAGGAGTCCTCCGTCTGGACAGGGTTGGGGCCAAATTGAAGAGGAGGCTCTTTCAGCTGCTATTTTCAGACTCAGCTGTGTCTGGGAGAGGGTGGCTGGATTCAAAACAAGGTGTTCGTTTCTAACTAGCAAATCTTCCATAGGCTTTGGTACTGGTTGCTTCTGTGACATCCCAAAGTATTTACATAGGGGAGGAGGCCCACCTGGGTGCCACTAGGGAAATTCCACAAGGAGAAATTGTTTCCATAGCTTAGAATTTTTTCCACACAGGCACTCAATAACCTGAAACAGGTTGTTTCTAATTCAGTGGGAGAATGTTCAGGGATGGAGAGTTATTTGTTTCTCAGGTTGTAAATATAATGCTCAAAACTCGCCTTTTATTGATCTCAAGCCTGCTGATTATTTTATCCTTCTATAAATGGAACTGAATAAGTCGTTTTAGTGCATCAATAATAAACACTCCTATTAATTACATAGTGAGTGAACTTTCAGTCTGAGATTTCATCAGTTTATCAATTAACAAATACTATGTAGAATTAGGAAAGGAATGCCCATTTCAGTTCCTTAAAACTACACACTTCCTATCCTTTAACAATACCTAAAATCTTGCCAGATTTGATAAACACATCAGATTCATTTTCTAACCAAATTTAACTAGTTTATTTCCAACCCCACTGCCATTATTTTGTGGGCCATATGCTCAAAGAGGTGTTCAGTTTTGACACAGTTACAGTCGAGGAAGTTTCCTGATGGATTAATTATTAACATTCAAGATGAATGGAATTACTAGGAAACTTTCCAGTGCGACTTTTTTTTTTTTTTTTTTTTTTTTTGCGGTACGCAGGCCTCTCACTGTTGTGGCCTCTCCCGTTGCGGAGCACAGGCTCCCGACACGCAGGCTCAGCGGCCATGGCTCACGGGCCCAGCCGCTCCGCGGCATGTGGGATCTTCCCGGACCGGGGCACAAACCCGTGTCCCCTGCATCGGCAGGCGGACTCTCAACCACTGCGCCACCAGGGAAGCCCAACAAAGTCATTTTTAATAAGCATTTTTGGGCCAAAAAACCCACTGACGGTTAATCAGAATTGATCCAGCCACAATTTTTAAGCTTGTGTATGAGACGACTGCTGATGGTAATAATCACAATAAAAGTAAAAACAGCTGTCATTCATTGAGTACAAACTATGATCCAGAAACTCATAGCATTTCTAACAACACTAGGAGTTTACAGATGAGATAAACCAAGTCTCAGAGGAGTTAAGGAAATGCCCAAAGTCGAACAGCAGGAAGGTAGCTGAGAAGTAACTAGAAGCCTGGTCTGTGTGCACCCAACCCTCTGTCACAGCTGCTCCTTCCCTGTGCCTGCCAGGCTGGAAGGAGCCTTGCAAATTTGCCTTGAGCGTCCATACCCGGGAGCAATCGAATTCCCATCCGTGATCAAACTGAATAATTGAAAATCCTTGTTTCATTCTTACACTAGGTTTGACGGCAAACCATCCTGCCCTCATTTTGCAGTATTAATAAGCTTTCAGTGGCTGCCCAGTATCTGAAATTAGATACCCAAATGCTTCTGTTGGAAATGTGAAGGCCTCCACGATCCGATCACAGCCCACTTTCCTGTCTTATCCCTGACCACCTTTTCACTAAACCTCTGGCCCAGTGGAACAGTTTCACTTTCTTGACAAAACACCGCATGCTTGCCCACTGCCCACTTCTCCCTGCCATAAAAGCTGCCCCTTACCTTCCTACTGAACCCGCTCAAATTTGACTTTCTAAATCATCTGGAAAATTCAGACAGAAGGACTTACTTTCACCTTCTACTTTAATAGTAATTATTGTCCATATAGGTCATTTGCCCATTAATATGTATGACTTTAGGGGCACATCTACTTCAGGGCCTGGATACACTATTTAAAACTGAGAATGCTATTTATCTTCTTTAATTGATCACAGTTAAGAATCTCATCCTAGACCCCTTCATAGCACCCATGCAGCACAAAATCTAGTGCTTGGCAGACAGCAGACAGAAGAGGAGCTTGGGCGTGGTCTCTTTAACGACACGCACCATAGCACAAGCCACTCAGGTGTGCTTCTGTGATAATGTCAACGATAGTAGCAGAGATAATCCCCTGCTGACCATTTGACCAGGATGAAAGTCAGTTATGTCATTGATTTGGTGCTAACTTTCACTTAATCTAAAAGGATGGGAATGAAAAGAAAGATGAAAAGGGACAGTATATTAACCCTGAAGAATGAAAACGAAATTTGACTTGGAAATGAGTCAGCTTCTTTGTGTTTTTATTTACATCACCGTTTTCACATCAGCCTCTGTATTTGTATATGCAACTCAAAAAGGATCGGAGAAAAATCAAATTTTGGATTAAAAGAATTCCTTTAAACCTTGGTAATTCTGATGAACTGCTTCCCTGAAAAAATATTTTACCTTTAGGAGCAGACAGGGGGCAACCAGCCACCACAGGGAGGCTGTAACCATAAACAAATTGGGTTTGACACTTCCTCTGTTTGTTTGCTTGTTCACCTGCTTGTGAGTCAGCAGTGGGGGGAAAATGTCTGCTGCAGTGCTGGAGGGTGGTCACTTTATTTGCCTGTGACTCTATGACCCGAAAGTTCCTTTCACCTTGGATAAATTATTGAGGTAAAGGGAACAGTAAATACATCCCAAAAGAGTGGAAAAATGTATGTCCCTCCCAAAGATTATTTGTACATATCACATTCCTTTCAGCATGCTCCTCTAGAAGATGAGAGGATAAGAGCCTTCATGGATGAGAATGCTAATTATAATCATTACCTAAAGTAACAAATCTTTCCTGACAAGGGCCAAAGCTGTCAGATGTTAAGACTAAAAGTCTGTGTTTTGGTTTAGTACAAGTCACTTTCCTGTTCCCTTTGACAAATGCCTCAATTTTCATCTCAAAGTTGCTCTTAGAATGAACATGTAATTATCTGGTCTTGTTTACAGCAACAAAGTTCGGGTTCTTTAGCAGATATTAATAAGCACTGTGCTAAGAGCATTTTCCAGCCCACTCCACACGCTGAGCTTTGCCCTTATCTCAACCTTGTGAAATTTTCATGTTGCCCACTTTGCACCCTACCAACTTCTTATGCCTGCACATCCATGATGACAACCACTTCAGCCAAATCTCCTCATTCAACCCAATCATTATGCATTAGAAGGATGTCAACTTGTCCTACTGGGGGTTAACAGAGTCTGTCAGAGTAATATAGAAAAATTTATCTAATTTTTTTGGACCTCTCAAGGCTTGAGAGCCTGAAAGAGCATGACAAAGAAGTTATAGATGACTCAAGAAGATCATAGTGGCAGTGTCATTCCTGAAGTCAGGGTCAAGGTAGCAAAGTAGAAAACTGACATAGTTCCAAACAGAAAGCACAGTATAGTACCAAAATTTTGCCTCAACTATTTGGCTATTTTAGATCTAAAATGGAGCCAGTTCAATTTTATACCTACTTCTGTATTTATAAGCCTGTAATAATTAACATGTCATTCTAGACCCTATTCAAAGTATTAATTATTTAACATTCATAACAATCCTATGATGTAGCTACTACTATTGTTCCCATTCTACAGATGGAGAAACTGGGACACAGAGAGTTAAGTAACTTCCCTAGGCCATGCAGCTAATAAATGGTGGAAATGGGATTTGAACCCAGGCAGTCTGGATCTAAGATGCTAAGGGCTTAATCACCACATGCTTCTGCCTTTCCAAGCTTTCCAGGATTGCCAGGGTCCAAGCCAGAGGACTCTAGCAAGGAAAAAATTTTGGCCAAGTTTTATTTTCTTTTGGGTCCAGCATCCCTACAAAAGAGCAGAGTTTGTGATTGGTTCAATATTAGGTACAAGGATCAATGGTGGTCTATTCTGGTCCCACCTTTAAGGGGAAAGTTAATTCTCTAAGGAAAGGGAAACAAAAGCTGTTACTTATCTATCACCTCACAATAACTCTGTAAGGTAGAATTTCTTATACCTATTCCTCTTTTGCAGATAAACAGCTCAGAAAAGTTAGCTAAGGCCATATAGTTAAGAAACAAAAGAGGGTAAAACTCACTCCACTTTATCACTCTTTGTCCCTAAGCAGCAGTACTGAAAATGATAAGTATTATGTGAAACAATGACCAAAAAAAAGGGAAGGAAGAAGGAGGTGGGCAAGGAAGGAAGGGAAGTTTCTGTGTTCAAAAAAGTTTGGGAAACCCATGATTAGTCAAAATTATGTAGATTTCTTAACTACAGGACTTCTCAGAGCCTTTAATATATTAATGTGCATTGTAAAGGATATAACATGAAGAACTTATTTCAAAATTTTTTTGCAAGAAATCTTATAGTAACAATGTTCTATGAAGTACATTTTGAGAAATCCTACTCTAGATATTTGAAGACAGTCTAGGCAAAGTAGGTGGTGCAGGAAATGTTTTTCATTGTCATCTTTAGGACAAAGACCAGGGCGTACAAAATGGGAGATCCAACCTAGTGGAGCTTGAATTTTCACTATCAGGACTAGGTCAGAACCGTAAAAAGGGTTTGGGGCAAGGGTAGACTGAAGCAAAGACAACTTTAAGACAGAAATGTATTAAACTCTGTTTTTAGAATGTATCTAACACTGTGCACTTAACATTTCTTCCTTACTGTTGCTAACTATTTGTGCCTGTTCGCGTGTGATTCTGTGATTGTTTAAAATACCCAGTGAAGTTTTAAACCACTTCACGTCATGGATTATGTCCTATGATTTTTGTCAGTTTACTATATTGCTTCTCTGCCAAGAGTAAGCATGCATATGTTTAATTGATTAATTTGAGCCAGACGTCTTTTAGTTTTTTTAAATAAATGATTTAGCAGAATTGCAAAGTTGAACCAATTGACAACCTATTGGGGTTTTATGATCAAATAACATAATTCATGAATATGCTTATTTTTATTCCCATAAAAATGCTACACCTTACTTCAAACTTGTGGGAATTTCTGCCGTTGACTGTAAATCAGAAAATGGATTTAAAAATTGCCCAATTCCTTGACAACTCTTTGCTGTTCAAGCCCTGTTGGGACTCTCAGCAACAGCATGTGACAGGTCTGAGATTAGAAAGTGGCTTCTCCACACCAGTTTGAAAATGAGTCAGTCTGTTGCCGTATTTAGCTAATTGCTAGCCTTGTTGGTCTGCCTCCTCCCTTCATTCACTCTTGTTCTCCTTATATGTGTAGTTGGTCTTCCCACCTGGATTTCAGATGGCTTAAGACATTCATTTCTTTACACTACATGGTCTCTATGAGTCAGGAATTTGGGGAGCACTTGGTGTGGCAGCTCTGGTTTAGGGTCTACCATGCAGCTACAGACAGATGGCAGCTGGAGCTGGGACAGTGGGAGTAGGGACTGGAGCAGCTGGGGGCTGGCTGGCATCTATCACACTTCATGCAGTCTCGGGGCTTCTCCTTGTCGTCTGTCCGGATGAGCTAGTTTGGGCTTCCTCCTAGCATGGCAGCTCAGGGCAGTAAAACTGCTTACAGGGCAGTTGAAAGCTTTGAGAGAAAATTCCATTGAGCTGGGTGGAAGCTGTCTCTCCTGTTACGACCTAGCCTCAGAAGTTTGTGTCACTTCCACCATTCTCTGATCACAAGAGTCACACAAGCCCATCCAATTGCAAGGAAGAAGGACTATAGACCACTCTTCCCAATAGGAGTGTTAAAGTTGCATCTTAAGGGCAGTGGGATGGGAGTTAATTTTGTGGTTGACTTAAACACAATCTCTCACACCCTCAGAATTTTTGACATGGTGCTTTGCAAAAGGTGGGTGCTCAGTAAATCTTTGTCAAATTAGTAAAATAAAAGCAATCTTCCTAAAAGTGTGGTTTAAGTGAAAGACCAACCCAACAAACTTAGTTTAAAAGGCTTGACTGCATACCCTGCCACTCTAGGAAACAGATACTCTTGCAATTTCAAAAGCTTTAAGAGAAAGATGTCACTAACTGCTTTGCTTTGTTAACAACTCTGTGTAGGCTGACTCTGGGTGGTATTATTTGTGGAGGAGTCTGTGTCCTTTCTGCTTGAAAGTGTTTTCAGTGGACATTGAGAGTCAGCTGATCTCTACCCTTAAGTCTGCCCCATGTCCCCAAACCTTTTCTAAAGTCCTACAGACTATGTTAATAGAGTCCACATGTAGCTTTCATCAGCTCTGGAAATAAGGAGAGTCAAATACTTGTGCAGAGAGGAAGAGGTGATTTACTACCCCAGTGCATATCCACTTTGGGATAGAGAGAACAGTGGTGTCTGTCCAACCAATTGGAAGTAGCATCCAAAGAGATACCATTAACTAGACAAAACTTCTCTACCCAGAAAAGAATAAAGTCATAGGATTTTTGCAACACAAGGAGTCTTGGAGATGCTTAGTTAGTGAAGAGGAAATGAAGTTATTTTTTTAACATCTTTATTGGAGTATAATTGTTTTACAATGGTGTGTTAGTTTCTGCTTTATGACAAAGTGAATCAGCTATACATATACATATATCCCCGTATCCCCTCCCTCTTGCGTCTCCCTCCCTCCCACCCTCTCTATCCCATCCCTCCAGGTGGTCAAAAATCACCGAGCTGATCTCCCTGTGCTATGCGGCTGCTTCCCACCAGCTATCTGTTGAAGTTATTTAATGTGACTGAATTTGCAAAGCAGGTTAGTTCTGTTCTAATATTGTCTTTAATGAGTTTTCCTAATAGTGAGCAAAACAACTTAAGGCTGGAAAAAATTCAAGGAAGAATATTTGAATTGTGAAAACTGGTATTCTAGATTTCAGGGATATTCTAAGTGGTCTATGGCAGTGATCATTGTACAAGAAAAGGGCTCTATGAGCTATGCCGAGCTAAAATATAAACAGGTGTTTTTACTATGAGACTTCTTAGTGCCTTTAATAAGCTAACATTTAATATGAATTTAAAGAAGGTTAGTCAAGGAGGTATTTCTCAACTGTACCCTTTTGTTCAAAAGTATTTCTTAGGTCGGCTGTATTTTAAAAAAAAAAAAATGAGAAACACTGAAATCCCTTCCCTAGAAAGCTGTTAACATAGCAAGATTTCAGTTTTGAGGGGTGCACAGCCAAAATACAGGCTAAAAGCTATGTGAAGACTCCCAAGGTTCAAAAGGACGCTCAAGCAGCCCTTGGTCAGCAGCCCTTGGTCAGCATCCCTTTCAAATGATATTTTGCCCACTTTTTTCCTTATGAATGTAATGAATGGGCTCGTCAACTGAATCTCTAAAGGGATGTCACGTGTCCTGAATTAGATGAGTTATTTGGTAAAATACGTGTATTCTGGAGCTTAATGTTGTAGCCATTGGAAAATCATAAACCATTTAGAGAAATTCTGATCATGGAGTTAAAATTCCTCCTGTTTTCTGAGTTGTAGGACATAGTACCTCTACTTAAGTAAAATCCAGACTCTCAGTGTTAGAAGATTTAACGTTCAAAAGTGACCACAAAGATCAACTGCATGTAGAAATGTATCACTTTGCAGTAACACAGATTTGAACCTCATGTGCTGTGAGCCTGTGAGTATGAGCAGATCACTTAATTAGATGGTGAGTCTTTCAACCACCAGACCAGGCACCTGCAACTCAACATAGACTTTTTATTATTTTACATACAGTTGATTTTGTGTTTTATAGGGGTAGATAAACCAGCTATGATTGCATTCAGCTGTGAGTAGCATAACTAATCCATGATTTTAAAGGTTTAGTAAAATGATGGTTCTTGCTCTCATAACAAGGAGTCTGGAGGTAGTGAAACTGGGGGTAATCATTAGTCAAGTTCATTTGACCGGCCTTCCATCAAGGTCCCTTTAATTGTTCCTACAAAAGACTTGCATGTCCTCCAAGCAGCACACAGCCTAAACAAGATGTTTGCCCCAGCTGTTCTCCCAGAACATGGAGTCAACTGTGTCTAGTTCAAGCTCAGCTGGTTGAGACTGGCTAGGACCACCAACTCCGCAACTGGGCATGCACGAGTGGCTGCTCGGTGACCTTTTGACCTCAGAGGGCCTACCATGCTAAGTGCTTCCATTTGAACCTGCAGAGGCTTAGTTGGCGCCTGCACAGAACCATGATTACCACACCTTTTTCCAATCACCTTTCCCCATGCTTCCCACGCCTCGGACCACCCTGCTGCTTTATTTCTCATCCCATAAAAACCCCGAGCCCCTCGCCTTTGGGGAGGCGGTTCTGAGACCTTCCCTTGTCTCCTTGCTTGGCTGCCTTGTGAATAAACCCCCTCCTTGCTGCAGACCTCGGTGTCTCGGTGTTTTGGCTTGCTGTGTATCAGGCAAAAGGAACCTGGTTCAGTAACTAGTAGCAGCCCAGTGCCAGTAGTGGCTTACCGATTCCATCAGGGACTCTGTTTTCTCCTCCTGTCCATCTCCACCACCCTTAGCAAGTTAATTTTTCCTGTGGTCACAAGATGGCTGCTGCATCTGCAGCCATTGTAACTGTGTTCCAGATAAGCAAAAAGGGAAAGAGCTGAGGATGAAGCACAAGGGCATATGTCATTTAAGTTTATTCCTTTTTTTAAATCAGGAAATCCATATTTTTCTTAAAACCTCTACCACATATTTCATCCTTCATCTCGCTGCTTAGTACTTTGTTATATAGCCACTGCTGTCTAGAAGTTTACCTAAAAAAAAAAAATCAAGTTTGGTTTTTTTGATTTTTGGCTGTTAAAGCTGAGGACATTGCTGCAACCATCAAAAATATATATATGTGGTAGAGAGTCCCATTCTGGTCTGATGGGAGGTGATCAGGCCTTTCTTCGGTAGTCATAATAACTCACAGTAACTCAGGTGTTCATTCTAACCGTGAGCACCTGAGTTTGCTAAGTGCCTCCACCAGCATCCTCTCACTTGGTCCTAATGAGAGATTCTCACTCCGTCAAACTGCATTTTTTTTTGTTGTATCCTTGATTTAGGCCTTTCTCACAATGTGTGTTCCTGTAAAGCTGAGGGTCAGAACTTACAGATGCAACTTTTATTTTATTTTCCTGGTAATTCTAAAAGTAGATCCCAGTGGAGTCCTTTTGCATGCTTCTATGAGGCCAAATAATGAGCTCAGAATCATTTACGAGGTGCCTAGCTAGTTGGTACTGTGCTAAGAACTTACTGAGGCATAAAAAGAAATAAGACTTCTGCCCCACCATCCTTCTGTTCTCACTCATGGATGCCTCCTGGGCCCTCCATTTCTGGTTCTGCAGCTGTTTCTGTGGGGATGCCAACCTGAGTAAAAATGTCAAAGGTGCAAGATGGGAAAGAATAAAGGGTAGCAGTGGGGAAAATATATAGTGCTTCCTTCTTTGATCATCACTGAAACTCTCTAAAGATACTGCAGACTTTTCTCTCTCTTGGAGTCCTAGCAAGAAAACATTAATGTTTAGTAGGACTGATGCTTTCTCTTAGATGTGCTTGAAAAAGGGAAAGGGGGTAAGAGAGCACTTACTCTCAAGTGTCTTTCCTAATACTTTCACTGCTTTCCTTCTTTTCCATTCCCTTCTCATGGGGAGATAACTGCATGGAAAAATATGGAAGTAATGTGAATTCTAGATACTGCTGACTACTACCTTACTGTAGGTATGAACCTGGGAAAATTATGCATCAACTCTCTAGGTCTCTGTGTTGGTTGTCTACTGCTGATTAACAAAATTAACCCCAAACTTCGTGGCTTAAAACAACAAACATTTATCATCTCAGTCGATGGCTCAAGAATAAGGGTGAGGTCTTGCTGGATGCCTCTGGTTCACGATCTCTAGGGAGGTTACAGTCAGGTTATTGGCCAGAGCTGTGGTCTCAGCTGAAGGCTTGACTAAGGGATGATCTGCTTCTAAACTCATTCATGGGGTTGATGACAGGATCCAGTTCCTTGTGGCCTGTCGGACCACAAGTCTCGGTTTTTCCCTGGCTTTGCCCCCTCAGCTCACAACTTGACTGCTCACTTCCCCTCAGAGCAAAGGTTCTGAGAGAGACAGAGAGGACAAGATAGAAGTCTATCTTTCTATAACCTAATCTTGGAAGTGGCATCCCATCGTTTCTGTTGTGTTCTACTGTGAGAAGTCAGTCACTAGGTCTAGCTCACACTCAAGAGTAGAGAATTTTGCAAAAGCAGGGGGCAGAGATTATGGGGCGGGGGGTCACCTTAGAATTTGCTTCCCTCTGTCTCAGTCCCCTTTGTGTAAGGATCTTACCGGCTCTGGAAGCGTGGTTCTAAGTATATGCTTAGAGCCAGCCCCTGGACTGAGAGCATTGTGAAGTCAAGGAGGTTTCTTTTATCTGTACATCCTTAGCACCACCACAGGGTCTGGCCTATCACTGATATTCATGTATTTTATTCAACAGATTTATTGATCATTTACTATGTGCCATGCCTTGTAGTAGGTGCTAGGGGTGTGGCCATGACCAAGATAAATGAAGATTTTTCCGTATCATGGAATTTATTCTAGTGGGGAAAGACAGACAATATTAACAAGCAAACCAATAAATGAACAAGACACTATCACACACAACAATTAGTAATGTGTCAAACTGGGGAAAAACGTTTGCAATCTATGCCATAAACATCATTTTAGTGACCTTACTCTATAAGGAGCTGTATGCAAATCAGTAAGAAAAAGCCCGCAAAAAACCTGTTTTCAATAAAAATTGGGGAGAGAAAAATGGTATCACTAGTTGTCTAAGATCTGGAGACTGAAACAGTTAAAACGAAACAGTTAAAACAGCGTATTAATTACTCTCTTCAAGGTGTTGTTACAGTTTTTAATAATAGTAGCCAGTGTCATCAGCGGTTTGGGAAACGGGGCCTTCTCACAGACTCTTGGAGAATGTGAATGTTGGTTTTACTTTTCTGGAGGTCCCTGTGGCAAAACTTACCCCAATCCTAAAATGAATGCATAGCTTTTGAGTCAAATGAAGACCAGAGGCTAAGAGTGTGGGCTGTGGAATCGGCCCACCTGGGCTGAGGGAGGTGCAGCCTAGGTGGCCAGGGCTCCCTGGTGGGATGAGTTCTGAGCTGAGTAGGTGTGAATCTGGCCCTGTGGGGTCTGGGTTGGGAAGCATTGCAGGCAAAAGCGAAAAAGGAATCGCTTCCAGGACAAAGAAGCAGTGCGCGCATCGGAGACTATGAGGGATCTCAGGAACCAGAGAGAGGAGTCTGGAGGATTCCCAGGCTTCTCTCCGGCAGCTGAGGGATGACAAAGTCATCGCCATGACAGTAAAACAGGAAGGATTCTCATTGTGTAGGATAATCTGGTGAAGTGAAATACTGGGAGGCCCACCCTCCCCACCCATTAGCCCCTGGCTTCTTCCATTTTTTCCAAAGTATATTAAAAAATGACTTGCTGGGGCTTCCCTGGTGGCGCAGTGGTTGAGAATCTGCCTGCCAATGCAGGGGACACGGGTTCGAGCCCTGGTCTGGGAGGATCCCACATGCCGCAGAGCAGCTGGGCCCGTGGGCCACAACTACTGAGCCTGTGCGTCTGGAGCTTGTGCTCTGCAACGAGAGGCCACGACAGTGAGAGGCCCGCGAACCGCGATGAAGAGGGGCCCCCACTCGCCGCAACTAGACAAAGCCCACGCACAGAAACGAACACAGCCAAAAATAAATAAATAAAAGACACAGGCTTGCTGAATGGATACAAAAACAAGACCCATATATATGCTGTCTACAAGAGAACCACTTCAGACCTAGGGACACATTCAGACTGAAAGTGAGGGGATGGAAAAAGATATTCCATGCAAATGGAACTAAAAGAAAGCTGGAGTAGCAATACTCATAACAGATAAAATAGACTTGCCGCAACTAGAGAAAGCCCTCGCACAGAAACGAAGACCCCAAAATAAATAAATAAATAGAAATGACTTGCTAATGCCGAAATGGGGCCATGGAAATGTTAGTACTTCTTATATGTTAACATTTTGCAAATTACCGCTTCCAGCACACAAACACCCATGTGTACACATTCGTTACAATGCCTGTGGGTAACCTCCTTTGGACAGAACATCCAAAGTCTACAGCTGAAGTCATTCACAACTGGGAGACCCCAGCAAATGGCCCTCCTGCCTGCCTCCTTGGGGTCCTCACCCACACCATGTACAAGCCAGGCTCTGCCCTCAAAGACAAGGGTTCTTTCACTTCCATCTCACAAGTGTTCCCCTATAGAAGCAAGTCCAAATCAGCAATTTTCCTCTTGGTTCGCCACTCCCACAGCACATACTCTGAGAGGCTCGGCTGTCATCAGGTAGATAAAGAAATGTATCTGATGGCATCTTTTAAAGGAGTAAACTTGGAGTAGGCACTGTTGGCATATCTTGGCCCTTTGACAGTTTTGTAAGCTACGAGAACGCCATTCACATTCCTTGAAGATTTCTAGTAGGTCGTCTGGACGGTAGTATTTCTGTACGTTGGTTGGTTTCTTCGTTTGATTTTAATTGGTAACGTTAACTAGGCCTGGAGTTATCTTTGAGGGAAGTTCTAGAATTACTGGTTTATTTTAATAGGAATATTTGGGTTTCCTAATATTCTTGTGTCAGTTTGGGTAAATTGGATATTTCTTTAATAGCACATTTCATCCAAATTTTCAACTTTCTGGCATATTTATAATATCTTCATTACCTTTCAAATGCAGGTTTCATTTGGTGTTTCATCCTTGGTATTAATTAACTGTACTTTTGCTCTTTCTTTGATCAGACTTGCCAAAGAACCAACTTTTTGCCTTACTGTCATTTCTAGTATATGTTTATTTTCTATTTGTTTAATTTACCCTTGTCCTACTTTCTTTGGATTTACTTTGCTGTTCTTTTTTCTAACTACTTGCAGTGGGTGGTTAGCTCATTTCTTGTTGGAATTTTCTGTTTTTCCTAATAAATACATTTTAGGCTATGTAGTTTTCATGAATTACTGCTTTAACTGCATCTCACAAGTTTTAGTGTGTAATCGTTTATCATTTCGTTCAAAGCATTTTCTGATTGTATAACTTATACTTTGGCTCATAAGCTATTTATAAATGTTGGTCTTAACCTCCAAATATGTGAGGATTTTATGTTTATTTTTTGTTAGTTTTTTTTTCCCCAGCATAATTGCATTGTATTCAGGGCACTAACTCTTTCAGTCTTCCGATGCCAAGTATATAATCAGTTTTGTCAGTGCGCTATGTGTTCTTAGTGTTCACAGTTGAGATCAGTGGTCTACGTAAGTCCAACTGGTTGTTTACTAATTGCATTTTAGCATTTTCTGTATTTCACTAATTTTGTCTGCTTGTTACACATAGAGAATATGTGTTAGACAAATTCCCAATCATAGTGAGAATTTTTTTTCCTGATACTTGTGTTCATTTCAGACATGTTACTAAATGTGCACAGGTAGAAACTACCATATTTTCCTGGTGAATTGAACCTGAGTTTTACAGTGACCACCTTCTCTTTAGTAACCTTTTATTAATATGGCTATACCAGCTTTCTTAATTCCTAGATGGCAGATCTTTTTTTCTTACTTTCAGCTCTTTAATATCCTCATATTTGTTTCTTGTATGCTGCCTATATTTGAATATTGTTATTCTGAGAGTCCTTTTCTTTTGACTGGAGCACTTAGTCTGTTTAAGTTAAATGCAGTTATCGGATTTTAAATTATGCAGTTTTGTCAGCTGTTTTGTGTTTTTTCCTCCCCTTTCCTGTCATTTTTTGGATGGATTAGTTTTATGATTCAATTTTTTCCATCTGTGATTCCCTCGAAATACACTTTTACTGTTGTATACTCTTTTACTGTTTTCAGTCGTTTTCGTACAAGTCACAGCACGCTTTCTTGAACTGCCAAAGTCTAATGTCAAAGTTTCATGTCCATTTACCCTCCTGTCAACAATGCCAGGATCTTAGAGCTCTTTAACTTAATTCACTCCCTCCCCATTTATACGCAAATATACTCTTCTTTCTCTGCATGGTATAATCTCTACAAGACACTGCTTTTGTTTTATATGGTCAATCTCATTTAGGATTACCCACATACTACTTTTCTTACCCTCCATGCATCTCTGACCTTCTGGGATTATTTTCCTCCTGCCTCACAGAATTCCCTTAAAATGTCCTTTAGTTTACATGGGTTTGTGGCATGCTCTCTGAATTTCCATTTGTCTGAAAATGTTTATTCCACCTTCTTTCTGTGGGATAGTTTCAAAAAATAAAAGTTCTGAGGGGAGTCCCTGGCGATCCAGTGGTTAGGACTCCGTGTTTGCACTGCCGAGGGCTTGGGTTCAATCCCTGCTCGGGAAACTGAGATCCCACAAGCTGAGTGGCGTAGCCAAAAGAAAAAAAGTTCTGAGCCAGACATTCTTTTCTTCCAGCTTACTAAGGTTACTCTGCTTTCTTCCAGCTTCCATGTTTGCTGTGGAGACATCAGCTGTTAGTCTAGTTGCTGCTCCTTTGAAGGGAATCTGTCTGTCTCTGGCTGCTTTTTAGCTTGCTCTTTCTGTGACTGCACGCTCTAGATTTGGGTTTCTTTTTATTTATTCTACGTGAGATTCATTACATTTCTTATTGTGAATTAATGCCTTGCATCAGTTCTAGACAATTCTAAGTCATAATCTCTTAATCTCCTCTGCCATGTTTCTCTCTCTTCCAGTTAAAAATGTTACCTTCTTGGGCTTCCCTGGTGGCGCAGTGGTTGAGAGTCCGCCTGCTGATGCAGGGGACACGGGTTCGTGCCCCGGTCCGGGAAGATCCCACATGCCGCGGAGCGGCTGGGCCCGTGAGCCGTGGCCGCTGAGCCTGCACATCCGGAGCCTGTGCTCCGCAATGGGAGAGGCCACAGCAGTGAGAGGCTCGCATACCGCAAAAAAAAAAAAGTTACCTTCTCACATATCCTATGTCTCTTACTTTCTGTTCTTTTTTTGGTCACCTCATGCTTCTTTTTGGGTAATTTCTTCTAACCTATCATCTTCTTGTCAGCTGTGTCATTTCTAAACCTGTCCACTAAGTTTTAAATTTTTACTATGGTATTTTTTCAATTCTAGAATTTCTATTTTTGTCTCACAGAAATGTGTAGCTTCTGTTCCCCCCCCCCCAATTTTATGCCTGTCCTTTATCTCCTTGAATGTGCCAAGCATTGTTTTATAATCTACCTCTGATACTTCCAATATCTGAGGTCCCCCGGCGTTCGTTTCTGTTATTTTTGATTGGTAGGAAAGATACTATGAGCAAGAGCCAGTCTTCCATGTATTTGAAAAATTATTTGTAGAAACAATTTGAGGCACAAAGTGAAGTTTTTTTTTCTTCTAGAGAAGATTTATTTGCTTTGGCCAGGCATCTGGGAATGCTAGCAGTCCATACAACTTTCATCCAGTTTCAAAGCCTGCGATTTCCTTGGACGCTCAGTGATGTAATGCTGTGATGCAGTCACTGTGAGGACTGACTTCCAACTTGACTCCTAGGGCTTTGCTCTGTAGGTCCCACTCCAAAGCCAAAGAGTGAAGTACATGGTTCCCACCTTTGCACCCTAGAGTTCTTTTTTTGTCCTTAGCACTGGGAGGCCACCAGGATAATTTAGCTTCTCAGCTGCCTCTAGTGGCTCAACATATGTCATCAGGGCAAAAATAGCCCTGAGTGCTGTGCTCATCTCTCTGAGTTCCCTTTTCTTTCAATAATTCCTCACTATCTTGTTTGTCTTTTGATACTTTAAAAGAATTTTTTTTCATATATATATCATTAGCCAGTTGTCATGAGAAGAGTATTTTGATTTTCCTAATTCAACATTTACCAAAATTTTAAATATAGAAATTCCTGTCTGGGGTATTCTCCCCTTCCACTCTGGAAGATGCTTATACTTGTGAATGAAGAAGTGTCAAGCAGTATATTCTCCCACCCTTTACCTTCTCCTGGAGCAGGGATACCAGCTTGGGATTGCTTTGTATGTAGTTTCTTACCCCTTTGGGGAAGAGAGTATAACATGTCACTGTAATTGTTCTTCTGTACTCATAACTCGCTGTTCAGTCAATGTTTATTAAGCATTTACTGCATAACTGGATAATTTTCTAGGCATTCAGGATACAGGGTGAACAGGGCAGACACACTTCCCATCCTCATGGCGTTTGTGAATTAAGGTAAAACAACAGTCCTTTCAAAATACATTTCCAGATGAATTTCAGGTATGTAGCTTAAAAAGTGACATAATAATGGCCTCCCTAATTAGAGTTCTTAGAGCTAAGCAATGGGAAAGCTGCAGAGCCAGACTGAGAATGGACAGGAACAAGGGAGGCCAGGCTGGTGATCCCACCAGGGACATAACTCGAGAATCTCCACAGCACTGCTTACCCTCTCTACCCGCATCGACTGCAGGAGCTGTTACAGCTGCCACTCTCTACCATCAAGGCACATTCCTCCATCCCGCCCCTCTGTGACTCTTAACTCCTGACTCAGAGTCTGTGTATGCGTCTGACTGAGCCTGGGTCACGTGGCCACCCTAGCCACAAGGGAGGATGGGAAAGCAAGGGTCTCTCATTTTCTGGCAGGTTCTATACTCAGGCACTAGCTCTGTATCCCAATTAGACCTGTAAAATAAGGAATGTCCCAAATATAGCATAGTGGAGTTAATGGACAGCCCCAAATAATGGCAAATGCCTACTTCACTGCCGTTTATTGAAAGTGGACTCTCGACCAGGCACTCTGCTGAGATAGTACTGTGGATGCATCCTTTCGCCTAGTCTTCATAACAAACACACTCTGTTTTTACAGATGAGGAAACCAAGGCTTAGAGGTTAAATAATGTTTCCATGGGCCCATAGGGAATATGTTCCAGAGCAGAGCTGTTCATCTGGATGAGTCTGACCCTAACCATTCTGCTGCACAGCCTCCTCCCTGGCACCTACCTCCTTTGCTAGGTTTAGGCTTGGGTGCCTTTCTTCCCGAGTAGTAAGATACTAGGGCCATCATTAAAATAAACCTCATTGTATATGATATTTAAAATTATCATTAAGATTCAGGAAGTCTCCTTCCAAGTCATTCATCAACATAATCCACTAGTGTGCTGACTGTTGATTAGTGCAGACCGATTGTTATATTACTGGCAACATAAATACTGTGTGTATTACTCTAACAGTCTTTTAAGCTCCCATCTTTTTGGCGTGTTTAATGTCAGTCAGAAATGAATTGCCAGAAATGGCATTTTAATCCATGATATCATTCCTTCACTCCCAGCCAGGAGGATGTAACAGGAAAAGAAAGTATAACCTAGGATAAAATATATGTATACAAAGGCACAGATGTGATACATTAAGGAATATCCCAGTTCTTTTTCCAGCTAATCCTTTTGCAAGACAGCCATTTAAACACTTGCAGAGCGTAAGAATCAAGGAAGGACTGTCTACCATCTAGGTTGTAACTATGAATAAACTACACCTAATCCTAAGGATTCTGAAAGTGAAGTTGTCTTTGCCAGGCTGGGAACTTTTACAACCAAAATGGAAAAATAAAGGCAGCTTTGAAAGCTATGGCAAAAAAGTATGACGATGCAGAAACAAAGGCAGCAGGAGGAAGAGAGATGTCTGAAAGAAGGGAATGGGCTGAAGTTATAACCTGGGTATCCTGACGCAGAAGGCATTTTCAGTGGCTTTTCAGGTCTGTGGTTCTGGGAGACAGAGAACCACGTGTCAGGTGACTCAGGTGGACCCAGGGAAGATATGGAGAGGAAAATGAAATGAAGTTAAGGGTGTGAAATGGCAAAGGAAACTGACAGATTGGTGCAAAGAGAAGCCAGACAAGGTTCTCATCCACATATTCACATCTCAAAGCACTTGAGCACCATTATGCGTGGCTTTATTGCATGGCTATTTTAATACACTTTATTATATAATTTTAATAAGACCGTATAAATAGAAATAAGTTTACATTGCCACAAGAAATTTGGTTTAGAGATTTCTCACTTTTGAGGGTAAGGGTGCTCTCTAATCAATGCCCTAAGGCTATTAGTCCATCTGATTTCCCTAAGAAGGTGAATGGACTTTTCTATCACTTGAGGTTTTGCTCCAGAGGAACAACTGCCAAGTGGAGTCACCACCACGTGACCTTGGAAGATAAAGGATGCCTTTGAGAACAGGATTCACATGTAACTATTTTTGCCCAAAAGAAACCCTCTTAAATGTATATCGTGCAAGAACTTTTCTGGGCTCTGCTTCAAACTAAATTGGCCTGGATTTTCACGGGGTGCACTGACAAGTGTTCAAGGCTGGACAATGAATAAGAACCTGGTATCACTGGGACGCTATTCAGCACAAGGAAGACAGTCCTTCAGGTCACCTATTGAAACTGGAGGTCAAGGACGTGAAAACTGGCCCATCCTCTTTGGCGTTTTCTGCATTCCAACCTGTACGACATTATGAAACGTAACCGTACCGTGTACAACCAGGTGTAAAGTTTTTTGTCTGGATTATACCTTTGTTCTTTGCTTCCACAGCACAGAAGACCTTTAGATTTAGTCTTGTGACATTGTACCTTCTGTAACCCAAATGTCCTCAGACTCCACCAAAAAGTAGATACAAATGAAGTCATTCCAATATTTATGAAACACATTTCCTGCTCTTGCAGCCGCTGGTACATGCAAATCAATCCCCCCTCCACTCTCCTCCCTCCCACCCACCACCAGGGATTCTTTGGGTTCCCAAGTATCTCATAGGTACTCTGAACAAGCTGGCACCTCTGGTCCCTAAGTGACATGGCTTTCCTTTCTCTTCCCAGATCCCTCTCGTCCTCTTCCTGTAAAGCCCCTTAAGAACTCCTTTGCTGGCAAGGTTAATGTTGCCCAGCACCACCAACCATGCCCAGGCCAAAGGCATGAGTTCCTGTAGCTCCCAAAGCCAGCAGTTCCAGTGTTCCAGGCTTTTCTTTATCAGGTGTTTACCGAGTGCCCACTTTTCCAGACATCGTGTAGGCACCCTCTGCATCCCTGTGCCCTACTTGGCCACTTGGGCCCCTAAGTGACGCTACTTGAGTATTTTGGAAAGGTCCTGATGAAACCAGCTTCTGTTTTTAACATCTTTATTGGGATATAATTGCTTTACAATGGTGTGTTAGTTTCTGCTTTATAGCAAAGTGAATCAGTTATACATATGTTCCCATATCTCTCCCCTCTTGAGTCTCCCTCCCTCCCACCCTCCCAATCCCACCCCTCCAGGCAGTCACAAAGCACCGAGCTGATCTCCCTGTGCTATGCGGCTGCTTCCCACTAGCTATCTACCTTACATTGGGTAGTGTATATACGTCCATGCCTCTCTCTCGCTTTATCACAGCTCACCCTTCCCCCTCCCCATATCCTCAAGTCCATTCTCTAGTTAGGTCTGTGGCTTTATTCCTGTCTTACCCCTAGGTTCTTCATGACAATTTTTTTTCCCTAAATTCCATATATATGTGTTAGCATATGGTATTTGTCTTTCTCTTTCTGACTTACTTCACTCTGTATGACAGACTCTAGGTCTATCCACCTCATTACAAATAGCTCAATTTCGTTTCTTTTTATTGCTGAGTAATATTCCATTGTATACATGTGCCACATCTTCTTTATCCATTCATCCGAAGATGGGCACTTAGGTTGTTTCCATCTCTGGGCTATTGTAAATAGAGATGCAGTGAACATTTTGGTACATGACTCTTTTTGAATTATGGTTTTCTCAGGGTAGATGCCCAGTAGTGGGATTGCTGGGTCATATGATAGTTCTATTTGTAGTTTTTTAAGGAACCTCCATACTGTTCTCCATAGTGGCTGTACCAATTCACATTCCCACCAGCAGTGCAAGAGTGTTCCCTTTTCTCCACACCCTCTCCAGCATTTATTGTTTCTAGATTTTTTGATGATGGCCATCAAAATATCTCATTGTACTTTTGATTTGCATTTCTCTAATGATTAATGATGTTGAGCATTCTTTCATGTGTTTGTTGTATATCTTCTTTGGAGAAATGTCTATTTAGGTCTTCTGCCCATTTTTGGTTTGAGTTGTTTGTTTTTTTGTTATTGAGCTGCATGAGCTGCTTGTAAATTTTGGAAATTAATCCTTTGTCAGTTGCTTCATTTGCAAATACTTTCTCCCATTCTGAGGGTTGTCTTTTGGTCTTCTTTATGGTTTCCTTGGCTGTGCAAAAGCTTTCAAGTTTCATTAGGTCCCATGTGTTTATTTTTGTTTTTATTTCCATTTCTCTAGGAGGTGGGTCAAAAAGGATCTTGCTGTGATTTATGTCATAGAGTGTCTGCCTATATTTTCCTATAAGAGTTTGAGAGTTTCTGGCCTTAAATTTAGGTCTTTAATCCATTTTGAGCTTATTCTTGTGTATGGTGTTAGGGAGTGATCTAATCTCATACTTTTACATGTACCTGTCCAGTTTTCCCACCACCACTTATTGAAGAGGCTGTCCTTTCTCCACTGTACATTCCTGCCTCCTTTATCAAAGATAAGGTGACCGTATGTGCGTGGGTTTATCTCTGGGCTTTCTATCCTGTTCCATTGATCTATCTTTCTGTTTTTGTGCCAGTAACATACTGTCTTGATTACTGTACCTTTGTAGTATCATCTGAAGGAGCCTGATTCCTCCAGTTCCGTTTTTCATTCTCAAGATTGCTTTGGCTGTTCGGGGTCTTTTGTGATTCCATACAAATTGTGAAATTTTTTGTTCTAGTTCTGTGAAAAATGCCAGTGGTAGTTTGATAGGGATTGCATTGAATCTGTAGATTGCTTTGGGTAGTAGAGTCATTTTCACAATGTTGATTCTTCCAATCTAAGAACATGGTATATCTCTCCATCTATTTATATCATCTTTAATTTCTTTCATCAGTGTCTTATAATTTTCTGCATACAGGTCTTTTGTCTCCTTAGGTAGGTTTATTCCTAGGTATTTTATTCTTTTTGTTGCAGTAGTAAATGGGAGTGTTTTCTTGATTTCACTTTCAGATTTTTCATCATTAGTGTATAGAAATGCCAGATATTTCTGTGCATTAATTTTGTATCCTTCTACTTTACCAAATTCATTGATTAGCTCTATTAGTTTTCTGGTAGCATCTTTAGGATTCTCTATGTATAGTATCATGTTATCTGCAAACAGTGCCAGCTTTACTTCTTCTTTTCCGATTTGGATTCCTTTATTTCCTTTTCTTCTCTGATTGCTGTGGCTAAAACTTCCAAAAATATGTTGAATAAGAGCGGTGAGAGTGGGAAACCTTGTCTTGTTCCTGATCTTAGTGGAAATGCTTCCAGTTTTCACCATTGAGGATGATGTTGGCTGTGGGTTTGTCATATATGGCCTTTATTATGTTGAGGAAAGTTCCCTCTATGCCTACTTTCTGCAGGGTTTTATCATAAATCGGTGTTGAATTTTGTCAAAAGCTTTCTCTGCATCTATTGAGATGATCATATGGTTTTCTTCAATTTATTAATATGGTTTATCACATTGATTGATTTGCGTATATTGAAGAATCCTTGCATTCCTGGAATATACCCCACTTGATCATGGTGTGTGATCCTTTTAATGTGCTGTTGGATTGTGTTTGCTAGTATTTTGTTGAGGATTTTTGCATCTATGTTCATCAGTGATATTGGCCTGTAGTTTTCTTTCTTTGTGACATCCTTGTCTGGTTTTGGTGTCAAGGTGATGGTGGCCTTGTAGAAGGAATTTGGGAGTGTTCCTCCCTCTGCTATATTTTGGAAGAGTTTGAGAAGGATAGGTGTTAGTTCTTCTCTAACTGTTTGATAGAATTCGCCTGTGAAGCCATCTGGTCCTGGGCTTTTGTTTGTTGGAAGATTTTAAATCACAGTTTCAATTTCAGTGCTTGTGATTGGTCTGTTCATATTTTCTATTTCTTCCTGATTCAGTCTTGGCAGGTTGTGCATTTCTGAGAATTTGTCCATTTCTTCCAGATTGTCCATTTTATTGGCATAGAGTTGCTTGTAGTAATCTCTCATGATCTTTTTTATTTCTGCAGTGTCAGCTGTTCTCCTTTTTCATTTCTAATTCTATTGATTTGAGTCTTCTCCCTTTTTTTCTTGATGAGTCTGGCTAATGGTTTATCTATTTTGTTTATCTTCTCAAAGGACCAGCTTTTAGTTTTATTGATCTTTGCTATCTTTTCCTTTATTTCTTTTTCATTTATTTCTGATCTGATTTTTATGATTTCTTTCCTTCTGCTAACTTTGGGGTTTTTTTGTTCTTCTTTCTTTAATTGCTTTAGGTGCAAGGTTAGGTTGCTTATTTGAGATGTTTCCTGTTTCTTATGGTGGGCTTGTATTGCTATAAACTTCCCTCTTAGAACTGCTTTTGCTGCATCCCATAGGTTTTGGGTCGTTGTGTCTCCATTGTCATTTGTTTTGATTTTTTATTAGGTATTTTTTGATTCTAGGTATTTTTTGATTCCCTCTTTGATTTCTTCGGTGATCACTTCGTTATTAAGTAGTGTATTGTTTAGCCTCCATGTGTTTGTATTTTTTACAGATCTTTTCCTGTAATTGATATCTAGTCTCATAGCGTTGTGGTCGGAAAAGATACTTGATACAATTTCAGTTTTCTTAAATTTACCAAGACTTGATTTGTGACCCAAGATATGATCTATCCTGGAGAATGTTCCATGAGCACTTGAGAAAAATGTGTATTCTGTTGTTTTTGGATGGAATGTCCTAGAAATATCAACTAAGTCCATCTTGTTTAATGTATCATTTAAAGCTTGTGTTTCCTTATTTATTTTCATTTTGGATGATCTCTCCATTGGTGAAAGTGGGGTGTTAAAAGTCCCCTACTATGAATGTGTTACTGTCAATTTCCCCTTTTATGGCTGTTAGTATTTGCTTATGTATTGAGGTGCTCCTATGTTGGGTGCATAAATATTTACAATTGTTATATCTTCTTCTTGGATCGATCCCTTGATCATTATATAGTGTCCTTCTTTGTTTCTTCTAATAGCCTTTATTTTAAAGTCTATTTTGTCTGATATGAGAATTTCTACTCCAGCTTTCTTTTGGTTTCCATTTGCATGGAATATCTTTTTCCATCCCCTTACTTTCAGTCTGTATGTGTCTCTAGGTCTGAAGTGCGTTCTCTTGTGGACATCAAATATATGGGTCTTGTTTTTGTATCCATTCAGCCAATCTGTGTCTTTTGGTGGGAGCATTTAGTTCATTTACATTTAAGGTAATTATTGATATGTATGTTCCTATTCCCATTTTCTTAATTGTTTTGGGTTTGTTATTGTAGGTCTTTTCCTTCTTTTGTGTTTCTTGCCTAGAGAAGTTCCTTTAGCATTTGTTGTAAAGCTGGTTTGGTGGTGCTGAACTCTCTCAGCTTTTGCTTGTTTGTAAAGGTTTTAATTTCTCCATCAAATCTGAATGAGATCCTTGCTGGGTAGAGTAACCTTTGTTGCAGGTTTTGCTCCTTCATCACTATAAACATGTCCTGCCAGTCCCTTCTGCCTTGCAGTTTCTGCTGAAAGATCAGCTGTTAACCTTATGGGGATTCCCTTTTGTGTTATTTGTTGTTTTTCCTTTGCTGCTTTTAATATGTTTTCTTTTTATTTAATTTTTGACAGTTTGATTAATATGTGTCTTGGCGTATTTCTCCTCGGATTTATCCTGTATGGGACTCTCTGTGCTTCCTGGACTTGATTAACTATTTCCTTTCCCATATTAGGGAAGTTTTCAACTATAATCTCTTCAAATATTTTCTCAGTCCCTTTCTTTTTCTCTTCTTCTTCTGGAACCCCTATAATTTGAATGTTGGCGCATTTAATGTTGTCCCAGAGGTCTCTGAGACTGTCCTCAGTTCTTTTCATTCTTTTTACTTTATTCTGCTCTGCAGTAGTTATTTCCACTATTTTATTTTCCAGGTCACTTATCCGTTCTTCTGTCTCAGTTATTCTGCTATTGATCCCATCTAGAGTATTTCTCATTTCAGTTGTGTTGTGCATCGTTTGTTTCATCTTTAGTTCTTCTAGGTCCTTGTTAAACGTTTCTTGCATTTTGTCTATTCTATTTCCAAGATTTTGGATCATCTTTACTATCATTATTCTGAATTCTTTTTCAGGTAGACTGCCTATTTCCTCTTCATTTGTTAGGTCTGGTGGGTTTTTATCTTGCTCCTTCATCTGCTGTGTGTTTTTCTGTCTTCTCATTTTGCTTATCTTACTGTGTTTGGGGTCTCCTTTTTGCAGGCTGCGGGTTCGTAGTTCCTGTTGTTTTTGGTATCTGTCCCCAGTGGCTAAGGTTGGTTCAGTGGGTTGTGTAGGCTTCCTGGTGGAGGGGACTAGTGCTTGTGTTCTGGTGGATGAGGCTGGATCTTGTCTCTCTGGTGGGCAGGTCCACGTCTGGTGGTGTGTTTTGGGGTGTCTGTGGACTTATTATGATTTTAGACAGCCTCTCTGCTAATGGGTGGGGTTGTGTTCCTGTTTTGCTAGTTGTTTGGCATAGGGTGTCCAGCACTGTAGCTTGCTGGACGTTGAGTGAAGCTGGGTGCTGGCATTGAGATGGAGATCTCTGGGAGATTTTTGCCATTTGATATTATGTGGAGCTGGGAGGTCTCTTGTGGACCAGTGTCCTGAAGTTGGTTCTCCCACCTCAGAGGCACAGTACTGACTCCTGGCTGCAGCACCAAGAGCCTTTCCTCCACACGGCTCCTCAATTTGGTATGATTGGTTGTCTATTCAGGTATTCCACAGATGCAGGGTACATCAAGTTGATTGTGGAGCTTTAATCCGCTGCTTCTGAGGCTGCTAGGAGAGATTTCCCTTTCTCTTCTTTAATTTTTACTAGTAATTCACTGAGCAGGGATTCAAAACCTGTCCAGTAGCCAAGGTAGAGGAGAAAATTATTCTGCCCCTTCCACTGACCTCCGCCCTTTCCTCTCCATCAGGAGCCCTTCCAAGCCGACTAACAAGAAAACAAACATTTCTTCATTCTTTTCCTAGAAAGTGCAAGTCAGTGCACGTTCATTCATGCAAACTGTCAGAGAGGTCATAAACCCTCCAGTTTCAGGCACAGCTGAGTTCTCCCTTCTAGTCTTAATTTAGCTATGACATTCTGCTACGTTATTCTGTTAACCTATTTCTTAGCTTTCCTACTAGCTTACCAATAAGTTAAGAACCTGTCAACTTTATTCTCTTCCCTCCCCACACAGTACCTAAAATGGTGTCTCCCATATCATTATTTAATTGAATTGATAATGACCTTTCATGTGAAATCCTAGTAAATCCCAAGGGATATGACTCCATCTGTTCACAGAGTCACATTCAAAGGAAACACAAGTCGGCCTGCATAACTTGAGGAAAAAATTTATTATCTTCACTACTGGTAAAGTATTAGCATTTGGTATCATGTGTTCACTGTCAAGCATTTCCCAGAAGGCCGATGTTGGTTATCATTCCTTCTCATCACTGCACTCACTCCTCTCACACCACAGCAATTACAGAAACCAAACAAGCAAACAGAAGCCAAAACCTCTTCTACTTTTACTTATTTCTTCTCCATCTAGCCCTAGCCCTTCTCCACCTTCCCCACTTGTGATACCTCATTCTCTGCTTCTCCTCCTCCAGCCTCTCACTGTGAAAAGCTGCCTGGGAAGCATAGTTTCATTTCTCATCTTGGTCACTTTTCATTTATTTTTTCTTTCTTTTTCCTTGCGGTACGCAGGCCTCTCACTGCTGCGGCCTCCCCCGCTGCGGAGCACAGGCTCTGGGCACGCAGGCTCAGCGGCCATGGCTCACGGGCCCAGCTGCTCTGCGGTATGTGGGATCTTCCCAGACCGGGGCACGAACCTGTGTCCCCCACATCGGCAGGCAGACTCTCACCCACTGCGCCACCAGGGAAGCCCTGGTCACTTTTTAAATGAGAATCATCAACCTGCAGGGTAAAAAAGGATCTTTCAGGAGATGACTTGGAAATAGACCTGTGAGAATCATACGGTAATAATTTTTCCTTGTTAAACAAAAACAAAGATGCTGTCTGCTGATCTGTGTATTAATTTTAAAACTGAAAAACAAAGTTTGAACTGAATCTATCTTTAGATCTTTCTGGCAATTTTCTCTAAAGACGAAAAGTTCTGACACAAAATATGAGTGGCTCTAGAAGGTATTTTTTCTGCAGTATTTTGACAAACTAGTTCTGTGATATTTTTGCCCTTATAAGCTCTTATGAATTCAGCCAGCATAGAATTGTCAGAGGGAACCTGAGAACAAATTTGAAACACTACCCTCAACTCGTGTTTAGGCAAACAATACAGAATGAAGAGCATGCCATCTGGATACTTTTCTGTGCACCTCTCTACAGTAGCTATCTATTACTGTGATTATCTATTACTGCATTTAAAAAAAAAAAACCACTGCAAAATGTATTGGCTTTAAATAACCATTTTATTATCTCATGATTTTGTGGGTTGACAAGGCTCAGCTGGGCAGTTCTGACCCATGGGATTTGGGTCAGGGCTACAATCATCTGAGGACTTGACTGGTTTGCGGTGTCCAGATTGGTTCACTGGCACATCTGGTGCCTTGACAGGCATGGTTCAAAGGCTAATGCCTTCCATTTATCTTTTATCTATCTGAGCTGGGAGGCTGGGTATCTCTCTCTCTCTTCTCTCTCTCTCTCACCCCCTCTCTCTCCCTCCCCCTCCCCCTCCCCCTCCTTGTCTCTCTCTCTCTCTCCCTCGCCCTCTCTTGCTGTCTCCCTCTCTCTCTCTCCCCCACTCGCTCTCTCCCTCCCTCTCTCTCTCTCCCTCTCCCCCCTCTATCCCCCTCTCTCCCTCTCCCCCTTTCCCCCTTTTGTCTCTCTCTCCCTTTCCCTCTCACTCCCTCTCTCCCTCCGTCTCCCCCTCTCCCCCTCATTGCTTCTCTCCCTCTTCCTCTCTCCCCCCCTCCCCCTCGCTCTCTCCCTCCCTGTCTCTCTCCCTCTTCCTCTCCCCCTCTCCCTCTCGCTATTTCCCCCTCTACCCCCTTCCTCTCCGTCTCCCTCTCTCTCTTTCTCCCCCTCTCCCTGTCTCTCTCCCTCACTCTCCCTCCCCCTCTACCCCCTTCCTCTCACCCTCTCCGTCTCTCTCCTGCCCTCTCCCTCTTTTGTCTCTCTCCACCTCTCTCTCACTCCGTCTCCCCCCTCCTCCTCTCTCCCCCTCTATCGTCCCTCTCTCCCATTTCCCCCTCCCTCTCTTCTTCTCTCCCTCCCTCTCTCTCCCTTTTTCTCCCCCTCTCCCTCCATCTCTCTCTCTCTCCTGCTCTCCATCTCTCTCCCTCCCTTGCTCTCTCCCCCTCGCCCTCCCTCTCTCTCGCCCTCTATCTCTCTCCCCCCCATCTCTCTCCCTATCTCCTGCTCTTCCACTTGCCCTCTCTCTCCCTCTCCCTCCCCCCTCTGCCTCTTACCCTCTCTCCCCCCTCCCCCTTGCTCTCCCTCTCTGTCCCTCTCGCACTCTCCCCCTCTCCCCATCCTCTGTCTCTCCCCCTCTCCATCTCCCTCACTCCCTCTCCCTTCTCTCCACCCCTCTCTCTCCCCCCTCCCTGTCCCTCTTGCACTCTTCTCTCCCCCCTCCCTCCCCCTCTCTCTTCCTCTCCCCCTCCATCTCCTCCTCTCCCCTTCTCCTCTCTCCACCTCTCTGTCTCCCTCTCTCCATCTCTCTCTCGCTCTCCCTTTCTCTACCTCTCACTCCCTCTTTCCCTCTCCCTATCTCTCCCCCTCTCTCTCTATCTTCCCTCTCTCTCCCCCTTTTGTCTCTCTCTCCCTCTCACTCCCTCCCCTCTCCCTCCCCCTCCCTCTCTCCATTTCTCTCTCTCTCCCCCCTCTCCATCTTCCCTCTCTCTCTACCTATCTCTCCCTTTCTCTCCCCTCCCCCTCGCACTCTCTCCTCTCCCCCTCCCCCTCTATCTCCACCCCTCTCTCTGCCTCCCTCTTTCTCCCTCTCTCCCCCTCCCCATTTCCCCCTCTCCACCCTTCCTCTCTCCCTCCCTCCTCTCTCTCCACCTCTGTCTCCCTCTCTCCCTGTTTCTCCCTCTACCCCCTTCCTCTCTCCCTTGCCCTCTCTCTCCATGTCTCTCCCTCTATCTTCCCCCTCTCTCCTGCCCTCTCCGTCTCACTCTCCCTCCCACTCCCTTTCTCCCTCTCTCCCCCCGTCTCCCCCTCTCTCCTTCTCTCCCCCTCTCATTGCCTCTCTCCCCCTCCCCCTCTTCCCCCCTCTCCACCTCTCTCCCCCCTCGTTCTCTCCCCATCCCTCCCCCTCTCCTGTCTCTCTCCCTCTCTTCTTCTTTCTCCCTCTCTCCCCCTTTCTCCATCTCTCCCTCTATCTTCCCTGTCTCTCCCTCTCTCTATTTCCCCCTCTACCCCCTTCCTCTCCCTCACCCTCTCCCTCCCTCTCTCTCTCCGTCTCCCTGTCTCTCTCCCACTCTCCATTTCTCTCACCCTCTCCGTCTCTCCATCTCCCTCCCTCTATCTCTCCCTGTCTCTCTCTCTCCCTTTCTCTCCCCTCCCTCTTGCACTCTCTCCTCTCTCTCCCCCTCCCTCCCCCTCTATCTCCACCCCTCTCTGCCTCTCTCTCCCTCGCTCTCCGTCTCCCTCTCTCCCTCCCCCCTCTCTCCTGCTCTCCATCTCTCCATTGTCCTCTCTCCCTCCTGCTCTTCCTATCTCCCCCTCCTCCTCTCTCCCCCCCTCCCTCTCCCCCTCCTTCTCCCTTGCTCTCTATCTCTCTCTCTGTCTCGCTCTCCCTCTCTCTCCCTCCCTCTCCCCATCTCCCCCTCTCCATCCTTCCTCTCTCTCCCTCTCCCCCCCCCTCGCCCTCTCTGTCTCTCTCCCTATTTCCCCCTCTACCCCCTTCCTCTATCTCCGTGTCTCTCCCCCTCTCCCCGTATCTCCCTCTCCCTCTCCTCTCACCCGCTCTCTCTCCTGCCCTCTCTGTCTCACTCTCCCTCCCTCTTCCTCTCCCCCTCTCTCTTGCCACCTCTCTCCCTCTCTGTCTCTCCATCTTCCCTCTCTCTCGTTCTCTCCCTCACCCTCTCCCCCCTCTACCCCTCCCTCTCCCTCTTTCTCCCCCTCTCCCTCACTCTCTCACTCACCCTCTCCCTCTCTCACCCTATTCCCCCTCCCTCTCCCTTTCCCTCTTTCTCCCCGTCTCCCTCACTCTCCCTCCCCTTCTCTCCCCCCTCTCTCTCTCCATCTCTCCATCTTCCCTCTCTCCCTTTCCCTCTCCCACTCTCCATTCTCTCCTTCTCTACCTCTCTCCCTCCCTCCCTCACTCTCTCTCCCTTTCCCTCTCTCACCCTCTCTCTCTCTCTGTCTCCCTCTCCCCTTAGTCTGAGGGTCTCTCCTACTCACCATATCACTTCTCCAGCAGAATTTCCATGGAGCCTCAGGACTCCCAAAAGCACAGAAGCTGCCCGGCCTTCTTCAGACTTAGGTGTAGAACTTCCACATTCTGTTGGTTAAAACAATAGACAGGGCCTGTCCACTTAACGTGGAAGGGAGTGAATACTAGAAGATGTGGTTCACTGGGAACCATCTCTGGAGGTTGGCTGTATCTACCACATACAATTCACTGGAACAACTCAATGTCCCCTTTAATAGGAAGTATTTTCTTCTATCGAGAACACTGTTTTAACCTGATGTTCTTTTTTTCAGTTATTTCCCCAAAATGTCCACCAGTATAGCTTTGAAGTCATTACATACATGTTTTGTTCTGAAATAAAACTCTGTGCTTTACTACAGAAACAGCAATATTCACTATTTTAGATGATTTAGACATCTAGAGGCCTGAAATGAAAGCTTCACTAAAGAATACTAAGTGTGAAGACTCTGATAAAAAGAACTATACACTTAAACCTAAAGACATAAAGCAGAGTCTCTCAAAAAGTGTTCCACAGCATTGGTGCTACAGATTATAAACACTATTGTATGGATAAGCAGGTTGGAGGAAATGCTAGGTGAAACAGTTGATCTTTTTTAAAAAAGGAGAAATTTGTTACATCTTTAATATGCAAAGTAGGATACAGTGTTTTGTTTCCTTAACTTCCTTGAACATGAAACTTTTTGTCTTATCCCCAAGAAGTGAAGTTCCACTAAATACTCTGGGAAAATGATCTCTAAAGCATTATGTGCTGTGAAGATCACATTACAACCCAGTGCCGGGCTTCCCTGGTGGCACAGTGGTTGGGAGTCCGCCTGCCGATGCAGGGGACACGGGTTCGTGCCCCGGTCCGGGAAGATCCCACATGCCGCGGAGCGGCTGGGCCCGTGAGCCATGGCCGCTGAGCCTGCGCGTCCGGAGCCTGTGCTCCGCAACGGGAGAGGCCACAACAGTGAGAGGCTCACGCACCGCAAAAAAAAAAAAAAAAAAAAAAAATGACCCAGTGCCTTTATGTGCTATACTTCATTGGTATAAAATACATCCTTTGGTATAAAATACATCCTTAAAGCATGGGAGTTACATTAATCATAATAGCTGATGAGATTATTGACCACTTATGTGCCACATAATGTGCTAAGTACTTTATAGCCAGTTAATAGTGCACCAAGTACATCACACGCATTATCCCCTTTAATCCTAATAGATGCACTTAATAGATATTATGATTTCCATTTTATAGATGAGGAAACTGAGTCATAAAAATACATGCAATTAAGAGGTGGAGTGATGACTTGAACCTCTGTTGGTATGACTCCATAGTCTGTGAGCTTCACTACAGCTCTATACTACCTTCAGTTCTGCACATCAAATCAAGTTTTCTGCTTCTAACATTAATGCTTCAGCTTACTTTGAGATTCCACAACTTCAGAGGAAACTAATATTCATCAAGCACCTACATCGTGCCAGTCCTTATGCTTTTATACGTATCTATTAGGTGGTTTAGTCCTTACAATAACCATGGAAGAAAAGTATTGAACATTTTGTGAGGGGAAAAAAAAATTCCCTTGCTTTGATATTCAATGTTTTGCCAACATAGGATAAACATCTCATAAGTCCCTTCAGATGATTTCTCAGGAACTCACTCAGTTTTGAAGTACAAACTATCATCCCTCAAATTCATCTAAAGAATTGCTTCACTGAAGTACCCAGAACAGATTCAAGCTTCAATAAATCCTTCCTCCAGCCCTTGAAATATCTACTTGGAGTCCTAGTGAAAATTAGACAAAATAATCTGTTTGGAACCTATACTTATTAAATTCTATATCCATGCAATAGTTTCTCTCTTAATTATATGCAAATTAAATGAATGGAAATTAATAGTACAGCTTGAATCTATACCTCTTTGCACAATGCCATTTCAATATAGCAAAATGGCCAAAATACCCATGGAAACATACTTACTTATGAAGTCATTTCAAGATGGATTCCTGAGCACAAATTTACAAGGCCTCTGAGGGTTCACTGAAGTAGAAACACTAAAAAGAAACAGTAACAGCACAGTATGTTAGATGGGGGTGTGAAGAATGGTGGTCATTAGTGAATGAGATATTTCAACACATTTCTGGGTGACAGGAAGCAGGTGGGAGCCCCTAAGCCAATAACTGGCACAGGATTCCCTACAAGAGGCGCTGCAGTGAGGTGAGAGCTTTTCTACCAGTAGCAGTTGGAACAACCCCAAGCTCAGTTTTTAGGGAAGAGGGAAACATACAGCTGATAAAATGTTTTTAAGTCTATGTGGAAACTAAGGTCTATGTATGAAAAACTGTTTTAATTACTCAATTCTCACCTCTACTCAGGGGGCAGTCAGCCCAGAGATAGAACCTAGAGATGAGAAGAATGGACTGTGGAGCACTGGTTCAAAGCCTGCTTCTGTCACTTACTAGCTGTGTGACCTTGGGCAGGTTATCTAACCTCTCTGTGCCTCCATTTCCTTGTGTGTGATAATGGTAGCTAATCCAAAGGATTGTCGGGAGGAGCAAATGAATTTACATATGTGATGTTCTTAGTGCTGGCACATGACCAACCGTTATATCAGTATTAGCTATTGTCTTTATCAGCAGCAGCATCATAACCTCCAGAACAAATCTCTTGAATAAACCAAGGAGATTATCTGTGGTTTATGGTATGTGAATTGGAGTCTCCAAGTAAAGCCCTGCTCAACAGGGAACTTGGGGGACTAGTACCTAGCTGCTGGCTCCTTGCCCCACTTACCCTAAAGCGATCCTGTCAGTGAATTCCTCCTCCCAAGCAGCAGAGGGCTTTTAGTTAGACTCCCCACCAAAAGAGAGGCAAAGTGTATCAGGAAATAGAGCCACTAATGTAGGAATGAACTGAACCCACCCCAACTACTTGGTCATTTGTTTGAACTATAAATAGAAAACCAAAGACCACGAAGCACAATTTACCAGCATCTTTGTTTTTCAAATAGTCAAAGTAAGTTTTTATCTTATTTTGATTTTGTTTCCAGCTTTTTTGAGATGTAATTGGCACGTAACATTGTATAAGTTTAAGGTGTAAAATGTGATCATTTGATATCTGTATATGTTATGAAATGATCACCACTATAATGCTGGTTAACACATTATCATCTCACATACTTACCAACAGCAAAAACTGATCCCAGAGAAATTGGAGATAATTTAGGGAGAAGAGAAGTTAAAAAACATCAACAAACTCCAACTAGAAATCTCAGATTTGAGATGATTTCGTACCTCCCCCCCACCAAAAAAAAAAAAAAATATATATATATATATATATAGCCATTAAAAGAAGAAATCAAGGACAACAACAACAAAAAAAAGCTCTTTGGTATTGAGAACATGATTTCTGAAAATTCATAAAAATTTAAAAGAAAGCTAGACGTTAAAATCAAGGCGATTCCCCAGGATATAAAGCATGATGACAACAAGATGGAAACTAGAGAAAAAAAAAAAATGAAAGCCTTAGGAGGGCTAATTTATAGGAATTTCACATAAAACTAATGGGTTTTAGGGGAAAAAAGTCAAAATGGATTGGCCAGGTGTACCAAGGATTAGGTTGGAAACACCTGTGGCTGAGGAAGGGTTTAATGATTCAGATTGAGATGCTCTGTGAAGGTGGAACAGGGGAATGACGTCTACACTGCTCACAGCATTAGGGAACTTCAGGACACGAAGGCCCAAGAGAAGATCCTGAAATGAAAACCCAGTGAGAACAATTACATTATTAACAAGTAATAAGAACCAGATTAGAACGAGCAACACTAGATGCTTTAAGCCGACGCAGTGATGCTTGCCAAGGATCATCCGTTCACCTTCTTAATAGTGGGAAGGGTGCTGATTGCATGGCCTTTGTGAGCCGCACCAGCCTAGACACGAAAATAAGATCAAGAGGGTAACGACAAAATAATTTTTCTTGTTTGGCCTGCCTTAGCAAAACTCCAGCTAGCCCTCAGAGTCCTAAATAGTTTAGGATTTCCCCAGCATGACCTGCATATCACTCATCTTGACTCCAAAAGGTAGCAACACACCCCAAGTTGCAAGCAACTCTCTTGCAAATGTCCATTTGGCAAGGTTATTACAGTCAATGCCAATGTAGCCAGAGGGTCTGCCTTTGATAACTGTCCCGAACGAGGCCGGCTGTCACGGCACTTCACTGCACAGGCCATATCAACAATCTGCCTGGACGTGAATCCCAGACCCATCCCATTGCTAAAGTGTAACCTTGGCCTCTCCAGGCCTCACATTTAACATCTGTAAATTGGGGATAATAATATTTATTCCACAGTGGTTTTGAGAAGATGAAATGAGATAATTATATTTAAGAATGTAGCACAGTGCCTAACACAGTTAGTGCTTGATAAAGTTTCTGTATAAATCTTACACGTCATGCCATTGAGACCCGCCAGCGTACACACCCAAAATGCTGCTGCCCGAGCATTGCACCATCTCCCATGGGTATCAAAGCTGCTGTTGCCTTGGGTAACGTTTCACTCAGGTGAGCCGTCAACATAATTCTCTTAATTTATGAATCTATTTACCTTCTAATTTAAGCACCCATTCTGAGTGGAGATAGAAATTTAGTGAATTTAGAGCCCTGCTCCCACTTCCCAGGTGGCATGTAGATTTCCAGGGATTACACACCACCTTTGTGTTGCCTGGGGCTGGGCGGTGAGTGGCACCTAGTCCTTGGGTTCCCCTCACTGTGCTATACTTTCATCATCAACAAAGCTAGCTGCTCCTTCTCCCCTGACGCCCAGTTGGAAGGCCTTTAGGACCTAGGTCTCTGACAGTACCTGTGTTTCACTCTAGAGCTTCAGAGAATTTTCTGGGGCTGGCTCCGGTCCTTCACCATCACTGGCTCCACAGTGAGTGCGGTGGAAATTGTTCTGTGGATGACCTGGCCACCCAGGCAGGTCCACGACTCTTGCTCATTTCTCAAGCTCTGATAATGGGCACAGATGCACTGTCCTCAGCTCCAGATTCCCTGGTCTTGTCTGGATTGTTCTGTTCACTTCCTTCTCCTTTGAGGACTCTGGCTGAGAGTTAAGACAAAGAAAGACGCAGTCCCGTTTGAGTGACCAGCATCTGCCACCACAGCTTCTTTCCAGTCCTCCTCCTCCTACCCCGGGATGACCCTCGTCTCATGGTGGAGGAGGAGAAGAGAAAAGCCATGATTCTACAGTATGTGCTCTCTGCCTGGAGGCCTTCGAAGACCTATTGCTTTTGGCTCCCGAGCTATGACAGCCCTGAGTTGGGGCGCAAAAGACAAAGCAGAGAAGGACAAGGAAATGCAAAGTTACACAAAGATATTTAGGAACGTGTAGTTGTTGTCTGCCCCAATTTTGATAACTCATAGACTAGTCCCAGGTATCATGTATTGAGTGAGAACTTACTAGATGCCAGGCGTTTCTCTAAGCGCTTTGTGTATATTAATTCATTTAATCATCCTAGCAACCTACGAGGCAGGTAGGATTTTATTCCCTCTTTTCCAGATGAAAAATGGAGGCTTGGACAAGTTAAAGAAACTTGCCCAAGGTCACTGAGGGTGTCCAGGGGAAAGGTGGCATTCTAGCCTAGGCAGTGTGGTTCCAGGGCTGGGACCTCCACCCACCTATCCCAGATTGTGAACCAAGCAGCCCCTGTGTTTTTCCCTCATTCTCTGATTGCAGCGCAGGGCATGAGTCTATGGCTCAGGCAGAGGACAGCTGGAGCAACAGGCATGTCAGGGTCACCCCCTTGCCCTCCCTGTCCTTGAAGCCAGTGTGCTTCCTGCACCTCCCCCTTGCCTTGGATGGAGTTACTGTACTTACTATGTGAATCCGTCTTAGATGGCAACTCGCTATGCCTCTGTGGGCCCACCCCAGCCCTCTAGACTTCATCAGGATAGGCTGTGATACCTACTTAGAAAAGCAAAACATGGTCTAATGGAAAATACAAGCCCACCTTCAACCACCACCCCACCATTATAGCTATGAGACATCAATCAAGTTTTTAATTATCTCTGAGCCTTAACGATTTCATCCCTAAAATGGGGATAATACTTCCATCATAGGGTCATTAAATGTGTGAAGGACTTAGCACAGTGCCTGGAGCATGGAAAGCAAAGCACAAAGTAGATATTTGACTCCTTCTTTCATGTAACTTTGTGATGAGCATATAGGTGCCTTCTAACCTGTGGTGGCATAAACCTATTCCAGTTGCTCTGTGTGAAGCCCTCTGCTTGAGGCACTTTTTCCTAGAGGGTCAGTCCCATTTCTGGTTATATGCATGTCAGAAGCAATATGCTGAAAGATTCACTGTTAGCAAAGGTTTTTTCCTTAGAGAACCACTGCTCCATGTCTACTGGGTTATAACCAGGGTTAAGTCAATCAATTTTTCCCAAAAGGAAGTGGACACATTATCTTAATGTGCTTAATAATAATGTTAATAACTACTATCTAAAATGAGTCTATATAAATATTTATGTACCCAACTTAGGAGCACCTCAATACATTAGGCAAATGCCAACAGCCATAAAAGGAGAAATCAACAGTAGCACAATAATAGTGGGGGACTTTTAACACCCCACTTATACCAATAGACAGATTATCCAGACAGAAAATAAATAAGGAAACACAAGCTTTAAATGACACAATAGATCAGATAGACTTAATTGATATTTATAGGACATTCATCTGAAAGCAGAAGAATACACTTTTTTCTTAAGTGCACACAGAACATTCTCCAGAATAGATCACATTTTGGGTCACAAATCAAACCTTGGAAAATTTAAGAAAATTGAAATTGTATCAAGCATCTTTTCTGACCACAACGCTATAAGATTAGAAGTCAATTACAGGGAAAAAAAAACAGTAAAAAACACAAATACACGGAGGCTAAACAGTGTGCTGCTAAATAACCAAGAGATCACTGAAGAAATCAAAGAGGAAATTAAAAAATACCTAGAAACAAATGACAACGAAAACACAATGATCCAAAACCTATGAGATGCAGCAAAAGCAGTTCTAAGAGGGAAGTTCATAGGAATTCAAGCTCACCTCAAGAAAGAAAAATCTCAGACAATCTAACCTTACACCTAAAGCAACTAGAAAAAGAAGAACAACGAAAACCCAAAATTAGTAGAAACCCAAAATTGGTAGAAGGAAAGAAATCATGAAGATCAGAGCAGAAATAAATAAAATAGAAACAAAGAAAACAATAGCAAAGATCAATAAAACTAAAAGCTGGTTCTTTGAGAAGATAAACAAAATTGATAAACCGTTAGCCAGACTCAGCAAGAAAAAAAGGTAGAGGACGCAAATCAATAATATTAGAAATGAAAAAGAGTTTACAACTGACACTGCAGAAATATAAAAGATCATAAGAGACTACTATAAGCAACTATATGCCAATAAAATGAACAACCTGAAAGAAATGGACAAATTCTTGGAAAAGCACAACCTTCCAAGATTGAACCAGGAAGAATTAGAAAATGTGAACAGCATAGGCAGAACACTCTATGACATAAATCACAGCAAGATCCTTTTTGACCCACCTCCTAGAGAAATGGAAATAAAAACAAAAATAAACAAATGGGACCTAATGAAACTTCAAGGCTTTTGCACAGCAAAGGAAGCCATAAACAAGACCAAAAGACAACCCTCAGAATGGGAGAAAATATTTGCAAATGAAGCAACTGACAAAGGATTAATTTCCAAAATTTACAAGCAGCTCATGCAGTTCAATAACAAAAAAACAAACAACCCAATCCAAAAATGGGCAGAAGACCTAAATAGACATTTCTCCAAAGAAGAAACAACAAACACATGAAAGAATGCTCAACATCACTAATCATTAGAGAAATGCAAATCAAAACTACAATGAGATATCATCTCACACCAGTCAGAATGGCCATCATCAAAAAATCTAGAAACAATAAATGCTGGAGAGGGTGTGGAGAAAAGGGAACCCTCTTGCACTGCTGGTGGGAATGTGAATTGGTTCAGCCACTATGGAGAACAGTATGGAGGTTCCTTAAAAAACTACAAATAGAACTACCGTATGACCCAGCAATCCCACTACTGGGCATATACCCTGAGAAAAGCAAAATTCAAAAAGAGTCATGTACCAAAATGTTCATTGAAGCTGTATTTACAATAGCCCAGAGATGGAAACAACCTAAATGCCCATCATCGGATGAATGGATAAAGAAGATGTGGCACATATATACAATGGAATATTACTCAGCCATAAAAAGAAACAAAATTGAGCTATTTGTAATGAGGTGGATAGACCTAGAGTCTGTCACACAGAGTGAAGTAAGTCAGAAAGAGAGAGACAAATACCGTATGCTAACACATATATATGGAATTTAAGGGGAAAAAAATGTCATGAAGAACCTGGGGTAAGACAGGAATAAAGACACAAACCTACTGGAGAATGGACTTGAGGATATGGGGAGGGGGAAGGGTGAGCTGTGACAAAGCAAGAGAGAGGCATGGACATATATACACTAACAAACGTAAGGTAGATAGCTAGTGGGAAGCCGCTGCATGGCACAGGGATATCAGCTCGGTGCTTTGTGATGGCCTGGAGGGGTGGGATAGGGAAGGTGGGAGGGAGGGAGACGCAACAGAGAAGAGATATGGGAACATATGTGTAAGTATAACTGATTCACTTTGTTATGGAGCAGAAACTAACACACCATTGTAAAGCAATTATACAGCAGTAAAGATGTTAAAAAAAATTATATATATATATATATATATATATATATATATATATATATATATATATGTATGTATGTATATATGAACAGACCAGTCACAGGTAATGAAATTGAAACTGTAATTAAAAATCTTCCAACAAACCAAAGTCCAGGAGCAGGTGGCTTCACTGGAGAATTCTATCAAATGTTTAGAGAAGAGCTAACATCCATCCTTCTCAAACTCTTCCAAAAAATTGCAGAGGGAGGAACACACCCAAACTCATTCTACAAGGCCACCATCACCCTGATACCAAAACTAGACAAAGATATCCCTCCAAAATAAAATTATAGAATAGTATCACTGATGAACATAGACGCAAAAATCCTCAACAAAATACTAGCAAACAGAATCCAACAACACATTAAAAGGATCATACACCATGATCAAGTGGGATTTTTCCCAGGGATGTAAGGATTCTTCAATATACATGAAACAATCAATGTGATACACCATATTAACAAATTGAAGAATAAAAACAATATGATCATCTCAATAGATGCAGAAAAAGCTTTTGACAAAATTCAACACACATTTATGATTAAAAAAAAAACTCTTCAGAAAGTGGGCATAGAGGGAACCTACCTCAACATAATAAAAGCCATATATGACAAACCCACAGCAAACATCATTCTCAATGGTTAAAAACTGAAAGCATTTCCTCTAAGATCAGGAACAAAACAAGGATGTCCACTCTTACCATTATTATTCAACATAGTACTGGATGTCCTAGCCACGGCAATCAGAGAAGAAAAAAGTAAAAGGAATACAAATTGGAAAAGGAGAAGTAAAATTGTCACTGTTTGCTGATGACATGATACTCTACATAGAAAATCCTAAAGATGCCACCAGAAAAATACTAGAACTAATCAATGAATTTGGTAAGGTTGCAGGATACAAAATTAATGCACAGAAATCTCTTGCATTCCTATACACTAACAATGAAAGATCAGAAAGATAAATTAAGGAAACAACCCCATTTACCATCACAACAAAAACAATAAAATGCCTATGAATAAACCTAGAATAAACCTACCTAAGGAGGCAAAAGACCTGTACTCAGAAAACTATAAAACATTGATGAAAGAAATCAAAGATGGAGTGACATACCATGCTCCTGGATTGGAAAAATCAATATTGTGAAAATGACTATACCACCCAAGGCAATCTACAGATTCAATGCAATCCCTATCAAACTACCAATGGCATTTTTCACAGAACTAGAACAAGAAATTTTACAATCTATATGGAAACACAAAAGGCCCTGAATAGCCAAAGCAATCTTGAGAAAGAAAAACGGGGCTGGAGGAATCAGGCTCCCTGACTTAAGACTATACTACAAAGCTACAGTAATCAAGACAGTACCGTACTGGCACAAAAACAGAAGTATAGATCAATGGAACAGGATAGAAAGCCCACAGATAAACCCATGCACATATGGTCACCTTATCTTTGGTAAAGGAGGCAAGAGTGTACAATGAAGAAAAGACAGCCTCTTCAATAAGTGGTGCTGGGAAAACTGGACCGCTACATGTAAAAGAATGAAATTAGAATACACCCTAACACCATACATAAAAATAAGCTCAAAATGGATTAAAGACCTAAATATAAGGCCAGACACTATAAAACTCTTAGAGGAAAACATAGGCGGAACACCCTATGACATAAATCACAGCAAGATCCTTTTTGACTCACCTCCTCGAGTAAGGGAAATAAAAACAAAAATAAACAAATGGGACCTAATGAAACTTAAAAGCTTTTGCACAGCAAGGGAAACCATAAACAAGATGAAAAGACAATCCTCAGAATGGGAGAAAATAGTTGCAAACGAAGCAACTGACAGTGGATTAATCTCCAAAATATACAAGCAGCTCATGCAGCTCAATATCACAAAAACAAACAAGCCAGTCCAAAAATGGGTGGAAGACCTAAATAGATATATCTCCAAAGAAGACATACAGATGGCCAACAAATGAATGAAAAGATGCTCAAATTCACTGATCATTAGAGAAATGCACATCAAAACTACAGTGAGGTATCACCTGACACCGGTCAGAATGGCCATCATCAAAAAATCTACAAACAATAAATGCTGAAGAGGGTGTGGAGAAAAGGGAACCTTCCTGCACTGTTGGTGGGAATATAAATTGATACAGCCACTATGGAGAACAGTATGGAGGGGTTCCTTAAAAAACTAAAAATAGAACTACTATACAACACAGCAATCCCACTACTGGGCATATACCCTGAGAAAACCATAAGTCAAAAAGAGACATTTACCCCAATGTTCATTGCAGCACTATTTACAGTAGCCAGGACATGGAAGCAACCTAAGTGTCCATCGACAGCTGAATGGATAAAGAAGATGTGGTGCATATATACAATGGAATATTACTGAGCCACAGAAAGAAACGAAATTGAGTTATTTGTAGTGAGGTGGGTGGACCTAGAGTCTGTCATACAGAGTGAAGTAAGAAAGAGAAAAACAAATACCGTATGCTAACGCATATATATGGAATTTAAAAAAGGAGTACTGATGAACCTAGTGGCATGGCAGGAATAAAGACGCAGACGTAGAGAACAGACTTGAGGGCACGGGGAGGGGGAAGGGGAAGCTGGAATGAAGTGAGCGAGTAGCACTGACGTATATACACTACCAAATGTAAAATGGATGGCTGTGGGAAGCAGCTGCATAGCACAGGGAGATCAGCTTGGTGCTTTGTGACAGCCTAGAGGGATGGCATAGGGAGGCTCAAGAGGGAGGGGATACGAGGATATGTGTATACATATAGCTGATTCACTTTGTTGTACAGCAGAAACTAACACAACATTGTAAAGCATTTATACTCTAATAAAGATGTGGAAAAAATAAAATAAAAAATAAAATGAATCTATATACAAAACAGATTCACAGACACAGAAAATAAAGTTATGATTACCAAAGGGGAGAGGGAGGAAGGGACACACTTAGGAGTATGGGATTAACAGATACAAACTACTATAGATAAAAGAGATAAGCAACAAGGATTTACTGTATAGCACAGGGATTACACCCAATATCTTGTGATAACCATAATGCGAAATAATCTGAAAATATATATAAAACTGAGTCACTTTGCTATACACAGAACAATGTTGTAAATCAACTATACTTCAATAAAAAGTAACAGCTACGATTTGTATAATACTCACTATGAACCAAGTACTGTGCTAAGGTTGATTTGATTTTTACAGTGTTGTGAGAAAGGAGGTCTTGTACCCATTTTACAGAACAGATCACTGAGATTTAGAGGTTAAATAACTTGTGTATAGTCATAAAGCTAGCACATGGCAGAGCTGGACTCTGAACAGTGGGGTATCCATCAGAATCCAAACCCATGCTCTCCACCACTGCTTTAAAATAATAGTAATAACAATAGAGCATAATGAGAAACTTAGTTTCTATACTCTTTTTGTTTTCCAAAAAATTGCATATTAATCCAAGTCACATGTTCCATTAAGGCTTGTTATATAAGGGCAATGACAATAAAGTAGAACTTGTCTTAGTAGAACTGTTTACAAGACTAAGGAAAAGAAAGTCTAAGGGAAATTTCAATTATCTGAACATGTACTGTACAGAATCTTTGGGAAGAGGATACTTAAAGCAATTATTGAAATTTTGTTTCCTGGTTTTATTTAAATTTTCAATGAATGTATTCACTGGGCCTCTCTAGCATACTGATAAGAGATAGTCCCCAGTTGACATCTAAATTAAAAAGTCAAATTTTCTAATAAATTCGATGCTGATTTATTTCACAATTGGTGTTCACAATGATACCCGGTAATGTGAATTCATTTGGCCTACTCACTTAGGGCTTCAGTAAGCAAACTTCCTGGGGCGGGGGGGTAGTGGGAGTTTGGAAATTAAAAAATAATGGATTAGATTCAACAGATAAGTGACACATCACTGTTTAGAAACTATTATGGCTTTAACAGAAAACAGAGTTCAATACCCACACCCTTTTACAGACCTGATTAACAAGAAATTTTCTCCAAGCAGATGGAGCATGAAAATTGTTGCCCCTTGGAATCAGTTGTCTAAAACTGAGTTTAATATTTGCATTTCCTTTTCCACTGTTACTATTATTATTGCCATTTTAACTTATGCATTACAGCCATAGCATATGCCTCTGGGTACAAGACGCAGGAAAAACTCAATTTTAGTGTTTGTCTTATTTGCACTTCACTTGAAGAAATTTGGTTTGCCACATGGAGTGAATAAAGCTGTCATGTTATTTTTTTCAAAAAAGAACACAATAATTATAATAGATTATGCATTCATTACTGAGTAGATTAATTTTTTTCTTCCATTGAATGGCATGAAAAGGGGGATAATTTCAAACTGAATTGTGCCTGGTGAATCACGATGCACATTTCCAACCTAGGCATATAATAGGTCCTGGCTTTTCTACCAGTGTTTTCCAAACACGTTATCTTTTTGAAGAATATTACGAGCACCCCTCAGAGATACTGTGGGTTTGGTTCCAGACCACCGCAATAAAGCAAATATAGCGATAAAGCAGGTCACACAATTTTTAGTGTCCCAGTGCATGTAAAAGTTATGTTTACACTATATTGTAGTCTATTAAGTGAGCAATAGTATTATGTCTAAAAAAAACCCAATTCACATAACTTAATTTGAAAATACTTAAAAAAGTGCTAACCATCACCTGAGCCTTTGGCAAGGTGTAATGTTTTTGCCGGTGGAGGGTCTTGCCTCAGTGGTGATGGCTGCTGAAGGGTGGGGTGGCTGTGGACATTTCTTAACATAAGACAGCCATGACGTTTGCCACATGGATCAACTCTTCCCTTCATGAACGATTTCTCCATAGCATCTGTGCTGTTCTATAGCATTTTACCAACAGAACTTTCAAAATTGGAGTCAAAGCAGCAGCAGGGTTTGAGAAGATTATCAACTAAATTTATGTAATATTTCAACAATCTTTATAGCATCTTTACCAGGAATAGATTCCATCTCCAGAAACGACTTTCTTTGCTCATCTGTAACAAGCAACTCCTCATCCCTTCAAGGTTTATCATGAGACTGCAGCAATTCAGTCGCATCTTCGGGCTCCACTTCTAATTCTAGTTCTCTTGCTATTCTCACCAAATCTTCAGTTTCTTCCTCCACTGAAGTCTTGAACCCCTCAGAGTCACCCATAAGGGTGGAAATCAACTTCTTCCAAACTCCTGTTAGTGTTGATATTTTGACCTCTTCCTATGAATCACAAATGTTCTTAATGTTATCTAGAACGGTGAACCCTTTGCAGAAGGTTTTCAATTGACTTTGCCCAGATTCATCAGAGGAATCACTAAAGCCTTAGGAAATGTATTTCTTAAATAATAAGACTTCAAAGTCAAAATTACTCCTTGATCCACGGGCTACAGAATGGATGTTATGTTAGGAGGCATGAAAACAACATGAATCTTGCACATCTCCATCAGAGCTCTTGGGTGACCAGGTGCATTGTCAATAAACTGATTTTTTTTTTTAAAGAAATCTTTTTTCTGAGCAGTAGTTCTCAACAGTGGACTTAAAATATTCAGTAACCACGTTGTCAACAGATGTGCTGAAATCCAGGCTTTGTTGTTCCATTTATAGAGCACAGGCAGAGTAGACTGAGCATAACTCTTAAGGGCCCTAAGATTTTCTCAATGATAAATGAGCATTGGCTTCAGCTTAAAGTCACCAGTGCATTAGCCCCGAGAGTCAGCCTGTCCTTTGAAGCTTTGAAGCCAAGCATTGACTTCTCCTCTCTAGCTAGTCCTAGATTGCATCTTCTTCCAGCATAAGACTGTTTAGTCTACATTGAAAATCTGTAACCACCTTAATTATCTTAACTAGAACGTCTAGATAACTTGCTGCAGTTTCTACATCAGCATTTGCTGCTTCTGTTTTCACTGTGATGTCATGGAGACAGCTTCTTCCCTCAGACCTCATGAGCCAATCTCTGGCAGCTTTCAACGTTTCTTCTGCAGCTTCCTCATGTCTCTCAGCCTTCACAGGAGAGAGTGAGGGCTTTGCTTTAAGTTTTGTTTCAAGGAAATGTTGTTGCTCGTCTGATCTTCTATCCAGACCACTAAAACTTTCCCCAGATCATCAATAAAGCTCTTTCACTTTTGTATCGTTTGGGTTCACTGGAGTAGCACTTTGAATTTCCTTCAAGAACTTTTCCTTTTCATTCACAACTTGGCTAACTGTTAGGCCAAAAGCTAGGCCTCTTGAACCAATCTTGGCTTTCAACATGCCTTCCTTACTAAGCTTAATCATATCTAGCTTTTGATTTAAAGTGAGAGACATGCGACTCTTCATTTGAACACTTAGAGGCCATGGTAGGGTTATCAATTGGCCTAATTTCAATATTATTGTGCCTCAGGGAATAGGGAGGCCCGAGGAGAGGAAGAGAGATGGGGGAATGGCAGGTCAGTAGAGCAGTCAGAACACATACATATATTCATTAAGTTTGCTGTCGTATATGGTCATGGTTCATGGCACCCCAAAACAATTGCAATAGTAACATCAAAGATCACCAGTCACAGATCACCCTAACAAATATAATAATAATTTAAAAGCTTGAAATATTGTGAGAATTACCAAAATGTGACACTGAGACACAAAGTAAGCAAATACTGTTGGAAAAATGGTGCCAATAGACTTGCTTGACACAGGGTTGCCACAAACCTTCAGTTTAAGAAAATGCAGTATCTGCAAAACACAAAGCAAGGTCTGGCTGTACTCAGGATGAAACAAAAAGATGTTGTCTGGCTTATATGTACTAATTTTCTGCAGGAAAATGTAAATTAAAATATAACCTTTGACTCCCAGAAAGTACTCTATGTTAAATATTCGGCTTTCTTCATTTCTTAGGGACTTGAATTCTCTCTTCCTTTCTTCTCTTTTTACATTGTCTCCTTTACATTCTCAGCTACCATCTAGCCATTGCCAAATCCTTCTTTATACGTTAGAGATCTTAGCTATGTTCATACCAGGATTCAGACATGCCTGGCCCTGCCAGGACGTTCACTGTGGTCGGCCCCTCAGAGCCCTGTTTGCATGAAGTATTGAGATCTCCCTAGGAAATAGCTCATTATAAGAGCGGAGAGAGTGGAGGGGAAGACGTTTGTTTCAAGATAATGGGACAGGGTTGGAGGAAAGGGTCATTCGGGCAAAACATGATCATTCAGATCATTCATTCCCCATTCAGTGGAGTGGAGACTATAAGTAAAAACCTTTTAAGAGCTGTTTTACCAAAAGTATCTTTAGACAGTGGGAGCACAAAGAAACATTTTTGGTGACGTAGGTAACACATGGTCATATAATAATTAATGTGTATTGTACACTTCCTAATCACAAAACACCATATATAATCTTAGTCAAACACATTTTCATAATCATCACAGTGACCCTATGATATGGTCATGTTTTTCCATTTTATAGATAAACTATAGAGGATATATAAATATATCTTGCCTACGGACATGCAGCTAAAAAGTGGCAGATCCAAGATTCTAACTCAAATCTCTGATTTTAAAATGTACCCTCTCAGCTACATTGCAGTACTGTCTTCCACCAAGACAGACTGGGGCACATTGGAACGCGGAACAGAAACTGTAGGCTGTAGAAGTCATTCGTGTGCGCCTATGTCTGCGGTGTAAGATGGGAGAGTAACAGACCACTCAGTGTGGGAACAGACACCTTCTGGCCCTAGTCACAAGCCTCTCGTGGGCCTCTGGGCAACCTCTTAGCTGCTGAGTAAGACAGGAGGGAAGTGGTTCCTGGCAGATGGTAGCCTAGGTGACAGCTTTGAGAATACAAGTGAAGTAACTCCTAGGTTTCCAGAATAATTAGAGGGAAATTCAAAAGTATTTGAAGTTCTGGTAGAATAAACTGGGGACACAATAAAATGAATTCTGTTTTGTTACCACTTTATGACTCTATTTTTAACCTCTGACTGGTTAGGCCTAGAGAAATAGGTTATGCTAAGAACCCCCCAAGTCAGGATTTATCTGATATTGAAAGAAGGAAAACGGCCCCTCGTTTTTACATTTTGAGGCTTCTTAATGTCAGTTTGCAACTTCTGGGGGCGAGAGAGAACAACTCTGGTTTGCTCTGTTTTCTTCCCTTTGAGCTTACTGCGGAACAGGACAATTTCTGCCTCTTCCCCCTAACCTCTGTTATTATTCAAAAACAATTGTCAGCTACAGGTCCTTTACCAAATGAAAAAGTGCCCAGTCAATAGCACATTTGGAACACTGACTCTGAACAAGAGGCACAGAGCAAGGTCCTGGGGCCTTCAAAGATGACTAAGCTGTGGTTCACTCCTCTTAAGCAATTTCATTCTTGTGGGAGACGGACAGGTATGTAACTCATCACACACAGGACAGAATAAAACAGCTAAGTGGAGGCCAAGTAACAACGTCAGGGGGCTTGAGGCACTGAGTGCCGTTCGTGCACAGGGACTTTGCCCCTGTTCTCCATCAATACTGGCTATGTTTGGAGTAAGCACTATTTCACATGATTCTTCCTGGCTTTCCCACTCCGTTCCTTCAGTTATTTCATCCATCATGGTCTCTTTCTATAGACACTTCCTTTCTCCCCTTCCAAATCGTTTCTCAGACACCCATTGAAATTACTGAGCTCCTCAGAACCGCCTTAAAATCAAGCTACTAATGACACATTCTTGCCAACCCTTACTCTTTAGGTCCATCTGTCTTCTTGTCTGCTCAGAAGAGTCCAAAAGTATTTCTCAGTCTTTCAGTCTTTACACCACATGGGGGAAATGCATTGAAGCTAGTTAACAAGACCACAGACTAAGGGCAAAGCACTAAGATCGACTTTTATGTGCCCAGTTACCACCTAAGATGTCAACTATGCACCAGGGGGTTCATAATGAGTGTGTGAGAGACAGCATCTCTGAAACGGTTTGGCCTTTTCTCTTTCCTTTATAACCCGGTGTCTATCCTACTCTACTGAAGAAGCAACTACAAAATGCAGAAGAGAACAGCAGTAAGGAAGAACCTTCACGATAGCCAGGGTTTGTCTGTTCACTGCTTTATCTCTACTACCTAACATAGGACTAAATGAGTATTTGCTGAAAGAGAGAGAGGGAGATTGAGTTAAACATTGCACTTGGCTTGTACTAGATGAACTCCAAGGTCCCTTCTTACTGAGATTTATGACCGAGTTGAGAGAGAGAACTTAAATTTGAAAAACTACATTAAACTCATCAGGTTGCATTGTTTCCTAGACCGTCCTCTCTGTATACACAGATTGCTAAGCAATGTGATGGCCAACATTGAGATCAAGTCAGGGAGAATAGAATCAAGGCAACGGAAAGAATTTCAAAGGGCCATTTATTTTATCCCCAATTGGCAACTAAGTCATTCCGTAAAAGGATGTAGGATGATATAATGGAAAAAGCACAGGCTTTGGAGCCAAACAGAGCTGGGTTTGAATTCCTATTCTGCTGCTCACAAGCTGCATGTCTTCAGGCAGTTTAAAAGCTTTGAGCCTCTGTTTCCTCTTCTATAAAATACAAACCATAAGAAAATATCTTAAGAGGGTTTTGTGGCTTGCACAGAATGACACATAGAAGGACCTCAAATTATGTTAGTTCCATTTCTCCCCAAAAATCTATGCACATAATTATTTAAAAGGTATGCCTCACTTTCCCTTAGGATAGCAGCATCTTACAAATTCCTAGTCTCTTAATTCTACAAATTTTGTAATTCTGGCCTTTACCTTTTTTGTTTTACTTACTTTTGGTTGGAATTTCAGTTGAAAAGTATCACTACTGCCAAATCTCCATTTGTACAATAAGCTTTCATAAATTCAAAGACCAGTGTCAAGTCCCTTGTGTGTCTGTTGTAAAACCCAGCCCTCACTCCTCATTTGTCAGAGGTTTCTGAAGAAAAGAATTCTTTTTAAACACTTAGGGTATCACAAGGTCTTAACCTGCTCTGAGACAGGAACTAGTTTTCACTCCACCAGGCAGAACCTCAAACATTAATAGGAATTCTAAGTGTGGAAGAAATCTATCAGTGCTGGAATAAAAGAAAACATGTATTATCTCCTTCTACTAAATGAAGGTTAAACTCTCTCCAAAGACTCAAGTTTAAAATAGTTATGATGCAGCCAGTCAACCTGCAAGGTGACGGGAGAAAGAAGAATCTTTGCTTCTAATGGAAGTGTTTAAAAATGGAGTAAAATCTTCCAGACCAGGGACTGAGTCTTAATCCTTGGTGATTCTCCGGGAACAGGGTCATGCCTGGCACCCAATAGTAACCAGAAATCTCCATTATGCCAAATTAAAATAACTCTGTCACCTCCATAAAAACCATAGGACTCTACAGTAGTACCTTTAAATACAAAACCAGAGAATATAGAAGTGAAAACCTAATAATATTAATGTAATTATTATTTTTAACATGGTCTTGCTATTTCCTTAAGGAGAATGTTCCCCTTTTAAGCCAAGAATATCACTTTATTTTTTTTTAAAGCTATTGAAAAAATATTTCAAAGGCTGTTAGTTCTGGGTCATAAGCCACTAACTCTTTTCTGGCTCTGATTAAAAATACTCAGTAAGATTTACCAAAAACTGGATTTGTCTCTGTGGAATAGATTCATTACTCTGTGCTTCTGCTTGCAGTAGACGGAGCCATCCTACCGTGTTTGCTCCAGAGCTGCCATTTCCATTGGCTGACATTCCTTCACGTGTACATAGCAATAAACAGTTTTCATAAATACATGAGGGAAACTTAGTTAAAGCATAAAATACTCCAAATACGTCAAAGTCCTCTGTCGTGCAACTCAGTAAGAATGCTGCTAACTACCTTACGGGGCTGCAGTACAGTGTAAGTGCGATAATGAATAGAAGTCACTCAACATATGTCTGGGACGTAGAAAGTAGTTGGTACCAAATTAATGTTATTAGTAATCATAGGAGCAGAGCAGTAAAGACAAGATGTTCATCTATCAAGCAGGCCTGAGTTCAAATCCCAGCTCAACCACTTTACAGCTATGTGACTGGGGGCAAGTTTTTTAATCTCTTTAAGCCTTAGTTTTTCCATTTACAAAACCTGGACACTTAGGGCACGTACCTAAAAGCATTTTTGAGAGAGTTACATTAAAAGGATTTAGCACAATGTGGTGTGTCGCTTGGTATGTATTCAGTAAATGCCTTTTATTGCTGTAAGCATTGTTAATAATAATAATAAATTTTGTCTGTATTTTTCTCCAGGGGAAAATGGTTAATAAACTATATGTCAAGAAAAATACTCAGTAAAACGCTCTGTAACATTCTATCTCTGAATACTTCAGGTTGTATGGTAGTATAAATAATACTCTTTGATTTTTATTTATTTATTTAATTGAAGTACAGTTGACTTACAATATATTAGTTTCATGTATACAACATAGTGATTCAATATTTTTCCATCACTATATTGTACTCCATCTAAAATTATTGTAAAATATTGGCTATATTACCTGTGCTGTATATTACATCCTTGTATCTTATTTTATACATAACAGTTTGTACCTCTTAATTCTTTTCACCAATCTTGTCCCTCCCTCCACCCCTCTCCCCACTGATAACCACTAGTTTGTTCTCTGTATCTGCGAGTCTGTTTCTGTTGTTATATTTGTTCATTCGTTTTATTTTTCAGATTCCATGTGTAAGTGAAAACATGGTGTTTGTCTTTGCCTGGCTTATTTCACTAAGCATAGTACTCTCCAGGTCCATCCACGATGTTGCAAATGGCAAAATATCACTTTTTTTATAGCTGAGTAATATTCCTGTGTGTGTGTATACATATGTATACACATACATACATATGTGTTTATATATCTATCTTCTTTATCCATTCATCTTCTTTATTCATTCTTCTGCTGATGGACAGTTAGGTTGTTTCCATAGCTTGGCTATTGTAAATGAAGCCGCTATGAATACTGGGGGGCAGATATCTTTTCAAATTAGTGTATTCATTTTCTTCATATACATACCCAGGAATGCAGTTGCTGGATCATATAGTAGTTCTATTTTTAGCTTTTTAGGGAACCAGTAATGCTCTATTTCTTGACCTGGGTGATGACATAGTTAAGGTATTATCCTTGACACTCAGGGACACGTTTAAAATCCCATGAAATTCAATAGTAAACAATACAACAAAATCCTATCATATTCTACTTTGTTGAAGTTCATCTTTGGCATATAAAACATCATAACGATGTACTGATTCAGTCTAATGTGGGGGAAATACACATAATTGTTGAGTGAACTGGTATATCCTGTAGCCCCATACAACCTGCACTGAAACATCTCCTTTTCTTCCCTCAACTATAACTCATTTGTATGACCCATGATGAGTTTGGCTCCACAGCCCTCAGAAAGTCTTGAGGTTTTCCCATCATATATTTCATCTTTGGAGCTCTAAGACATTTTACAAACTAATTCACATTACCCCTCAGAGACTGAGAACTGATTAATATAGGACATTAGTGACATTTTAAGGTCCCAGGCCCCACTTTATTCTAAGGTGTTGAAAGGCTACTGTTTAATGACAACTGTTCCATTCTCAGAGGTTTCCCCTTTGTGATAGAGAGGCAGCTGCAATAACCTCAGAACATGCTCCTCATGTTTAAATACAACCCCCAAAACCATGCATCTCATTTCCAAAAGTTGTAAGAAATATTTCAATGGCATCTCGATGGCATTGGCTTGGCCACACGTCTATTTCTAAACCCATCCTGTGGACAGGCGAATTGTGTGGCCAAGCTTGGCTGGGATACCATCCTTAGGCCAGTGTTGAAGGCAGCTCCACCAGGACCATATAGAGTGAGAGTGGCAAGTGATAGATTCCCAGTTAACTGGGGATGCACTGGATTATGCTTGGCCCAAAACTAACAAATGTCTACTACTCTAGGGAAGGTTGATGAGCCATTGGGAGATAGAATAACAAGACTAGGACTCTTTAGTTAGGAAAGATGGAAGCTAAGAAACCACCTAATGGAAATCTTTAAAACCATAAACGTTTTATATGGATGAATATCAAACAATTATTATAATAAAAATGCCAGTTTTGAAATTTTGAAGGTTATTTCAGGAGTGAGAAGGGAGAAACACCCAAAACTCCCATGACTCCCTTTGAAATACGAGCCACATGACCCTCTAATGCAATCGGCGTGTGTCTCCTGAGCCTGGGTTGTCCACCAGCCTCAATCTCATTCAACTGAACTAGCATGGGACTGCTTTACATGCCGTTTTAAATCCTTAGAAAAGTTTAGGGATTAAGTAAAGCGGAAAGACACAACTGGACTGTAAAGAAAAAATGTTTTCCATTATTTCATTTCCACATCCAACAGAGAGAAGAAAATGCGGCTGTAATCCACAGACATGAATCAAGAGAGTGAGAAAAACACGATGCAAAATTTGAGGACACGGTGCTTGAGACCAAAAACAAACCAAACAAATGTTGGTGTATTAGAGCTAAACATTTACATTCACATTTTTTGTTTTTAATTTTTCAAGTTATAACACATATAAAATAATTATATATTAAATAAAATATTATGTGTTGTTATTATACATAGCCTCCTAGTTGACAGCTGACTATCTGATAAGCCCTTTTGCTTCCTTTCCATCTTACTCTGTTGAAGTAAGTCTGATAAAGTTTGATTTATTCACTGTAGGTTATTTTCTCAAAAAAAGCTAGAAGTCCTTAAAAATGTAGATGTGTCCTTTGGGCAGGCTTCATTTTCTTTTTTCCTGGGGTATTATTGTGCTTTCCCAGTGACTTAGCCACCAAGGAACGATAAAAAGAATGATCTATTTCAAACACTTGTGGCTCATTATGGGGACTGAGGGACAAAGTTGAAATAAAAGGTCACAATGAGGTGTGATTGTTCTTTGTGTTCTCTCACAGACAGGGATAAAGGTACACCTTGGAGAAGAAACTGTATAGGAAACTGTAAAAGAAACTTTCCTTTGTAAGTTATGCAAAAAGCACAGATAATGTGCATTTACAGAAAATAAATGCCTTCCGAGAATCAAACATGGTTCCAAACTGTGCCAAGAAAATTTGAAACAAAAGCTTTTTAAAAATATGTGGACGCTACATTTCTCGAAGTTTAGGATCTATGAACCCAGGATACACTTCTTTTTCACGGATTTGGGGTCAGTGTGGGGCAGACACTCACTGTCTTGTTCACCTGTGCCCACTGACCTGCTCAAAGGCGTGCCAAGAGGAAAACCACATACAGATTTGCTCACTTCACCAAACAGCTATCGATGGGAATCATCCTCTGCGTCAGAAATACAACACTGCCCAAGAGAAAGCCTTTGCCTAGTGGTAAGTCTAGTAGGAGGACAGAAATTCAATAAAAAATATTGAACTGTGATTGCGGTAAGAGTCACAGGGCTTCCCTGGTGGCGCAGTTAAGAATCCGCCTGCCAATGCAGGGGACACGGGTTCGATCCCTGGTCCGGGAAGATCCCACGTGCCTCGGAGCAACTAAGCCCGTGCGCCACAACTACTGAGCCTGCGCTCTAGAGCCCGCGAGCCACAACTACTGAAGCCCGTACGCCTAGAGCCCGTGCTCCACAACAAGAGGAGCCACTGCAATGAGAGGTCCGCGCACCGCAACGAAGAGTAGCCCCCGCTCGCCACAACTAGAGAAAGCCCACGCACAGCAACGAAGACCCAACACAGCCAAAAATAAATAAATAAGTAAATTGACAAAAAAACCCCAAGAGACATGAAGTATAAGCAAGGGTGTGACCGAAGTGTCCAACTAGGATATTAGAGTGGTTTGGGATAGAAGGAGGGACACCCAGGTTGCATCTTGAAAGAGTTAGATGGGGCATGAAAATGGCAAGAAGAGAAAGCAGTAATATCTCAAGCAGAAGGAACTACATCTTCGAAGGTTCTCAGATGGAAAGGAACACGATGTGTTCCATGAGCTAAAAGAAGACCCACAGGAAGAAGGCAGGGTGAGGGTGAGGATTGAAACTGGAAAGGTAAGTAGAGGCAGAACACATGGCGTCTTGACAGAGTGAGGATCTGAAGCTTTAGAAACTAACAACAATGGAAATCCATGGGAGAGGTGGTGGGTTTTTTTTTCCCCAAGTGCATGTCACTGTCAAATTTTTTATTTTGAATGATCCCCTTTTTCACAATTTGGGGAATCAACTGGAAAGGTATACGTACAGGTATAGGGAGACCATTTGTGTTTATCATTGTGGTCCAGAAGCAGATGATGGTGACTTTGCCCACCAGTGGTGGCAAAGTTGATAGAAACAGAAAGGTTTGAAAGATATTTAGGAGGCGGAGTCTACAATTTAGTGGGTGAAAGGAGGTAGGTGCCTGGCACTGGGACCTCCAAAGGCAGAGGATGTTTTAGAGGAGATTGAGTTCATTTCTCAAAATGTTGTCTGTGTCATATCCAGGTGGAGAAAGGAGTTGACAGTTGGACCTGGGATACAGTGGAAAAGTCTAAACTAGTTATATTTGCAAATTTATTTAGTAAACACTTTCAAATGCTTACTAATTACCAGTCACTATCTAAGCACTTTACAAATATTGTTTAATCTTCCTAACAGCCCTCTGAGGGAAGTACAACTGTTAAATCCATTTTCCCTACGAGAGAACCGAGGCCCAGAATTATCAGAGTCGCCCAGCTAGGTCATGAGCCAGAATTCAAACCTGGGGCCATCTGGTTCCAGAGTCCACACTCTTCATCACTAGGCTGCTGGATGGAGCCCAGGAATAGAGTAGGTGTGGGTGAGCTGTAGACTAATAAGAGGAGAGAACAGAGCCCTGAGGAGCTCAAACTATTAAAGGTCGGGAGAGGAGAGTGAACTGGCAGAGGAGACCGATCACTTGCACAGATCCGTGAGGCCCTTTTATCCCGGCAGGTGTGTCCAGCAAGGATCACACTCTGAAGTCAGCAGATCCCACAGGGGAGTCAGACAGTCCTCGTCTCCATTAGCCCGGACACGCTCCCCACCAGCTCCCAAGTCTGAGGTTTCTCCTGCTTGAGAAACCAGGACAGAGCTACCACGCCACTTTCTAAACTCTGCGCAATTGGTGCTCCTCCAAGGCTGACTCTTTTGCCAATAACTTGACTTGTATTATTTTTAGTAAAGTACCATGTAGCAAGCTGTTTCTTAAAATATTTCCAGTCTGGAGTGCTGTCATGACAAAACTCCAAAAAGAAGAAAACTGGGAGTGGAGGGTGACAGCTGAAAGAGAAAAAGAATCATGAAAGAGGCTGGAGAAGCCACCCCCCAAAACTGTTGAGGAAAGAACATAATCTAAGTGAGAAGGCTGGAAAGCCAGCAACACATTCCAGTCAGTCTTAATCTCAAGGGACTGCCAGCCACTCATGCCCATATCATTCCTAAGTAAGCAATTACCTGGTTCCTTTTCAGTGATGATGTTAGTTAGTTAGTTCCTACTCCCAACAGAATTTCATGGTACCTCAGCATCCGAAAGCTGTGTAGCATCATATTTAAGAGTACAAGCTTTGGAACCAGCATGGTGTGTGGGAATTCTGGCTCTGTGCTAAATGTATGACTTCAGGAAGTTACTTATCTATGGCCTCAGTTTCCTCATCTGTAAAATGGGGATGATAACAACACCTACTTCATAGGATTCTCGTGAAATATTTGATCTAGTATCTGATGCACAGTGTAAATACTCAAGATGCATGAATTAATCTTCTTATTTTTATTATTGTTAGAAGGGCTGGTGCTCTCCAAATGCTTCTAGCAACATAAAACCATGGTATTTTCAATAGTACCAAGATACTATATTAATAGTCACTCATGGTCACAAGCCATTAAAGCAGGGTTTTTAAACTTAATTTGAGCAGTACAAGTTGAAAGACTCTCAACTATTGTTTGTATCAGGGAGCATTCAATCAGAGAAACAGAAAGATTGTGTGCGTGTTCACACATGCATGTGTGTGGAGAGAGAGACAGACAGACAAACATATTTGTCATAGAGATTTGACTTTATGCAACCGTGTGATCTGGTTCATCAGTCTCTGTAAGTCAGGTGCTTCCTGTCTGAGACTGGAGCTTGAAGCCACAGGTCAGGCCGGCAGGAAGGGAAGATGGATGTAGAGTCAGGAAGAGCAAGGACAGCCAGGAACCCACAAATATGAGCTGGAGCCCCTGAGGACAGACTGAGACTTAGTTCTCGTCACCTCTGGCCGTGATTACATGGCTGCCCTGCAGCAGTGGGGACCCTCAGTCAAGGGACGGAACACACACAAATGGTCCAGGAGTCAGATACGCTAAGGAAGGCTCAGGAAGAAGGTAGGCAGTTGTAGGCCCATGTGCTGCCTCATGTCAATGAGGTGAGGAAGCAAATAGATAACAGTGTGTGTAAACTACAAAATGATGGTCGCCTCGCTTTGCCCTCTAAATATCCCATTAAAATCTCTTCCCGTATGCTAGCACATATGTATGGAATCTAAAAAAAAAAAAGGTTATGAAGAGCCTAAGGGCAGGACAGGAATAAAGACGCAGATGTAGAGAATGGACTTGAGGACCCGGGGAGGGGGAAGGGTAAGCTGTGACGAAGTGAGAGAGTGGCATGGACATATATACACTACCAAACGTAAGGTAGATAGCTAGTGGGAAGCAGCCGCATAGCACAGGGAGATCAGCTCGGTGCTTTGTGACCACCTGGAGGGGTGGGATAGGGAGGGTGGGAGGGAGGGAGACGCAAGAGGGAAGAGATATGGGAACATATGTATATGTATAACTGATTCACTTTGTTATAAAGCAGAAGCTAACACACAGTTGTAAAGCAATTATACTCCAATAAAGATGTTAAAATTTTTTTTCAAATTAAATAAAATCTCTTCCCACCCCAAATGGAAAGGGAATTCTGGGAAATGTCATTCAGCTGAGCCAATTGTCGATACATTACAAAACCACTGAAGGGCCCTTGCCATAGATATTTGCTAAATTGCCATGTGCCCAGTGCTGTGCCAACTGTTTTACCTTCCTTATCTCATCCATTTTCACCACAACCCCACAAGTCTGTCTGTCTATCACAAGTGAGGAAACTGAGGACAAGAATTCCTCTTGGGTAACCTGGCCAAGGTCAGATGAGAGTTATATAAATAAGTGATGAAATGCACAGCTGAGTTTTGGAGTTAGTGTCTGTATTAACCAGATTTTCTATAGTATGAGACTTCCTCTCCAAAACAGCTTAGTTAACAACTGCAACAGATAATCATCATGACGTTCCTATCCCTGCTCTTGTTAAAAATAATAGGGCAAGATTGGCCCAAGGCGCTGATGCACCTAACGATATTATTACACTCTTGGAATCTTATGAAAGTAAAGTAGTTTTCAGGTACTGTTTATATATAAATATTATTCTCTTAAAAATGAAGTAGATATCAACACCAAATGGAATTATTCCTTAGGCTCAATCTATTTCATTTCAAAAGCTATGAATTAATTTTAGTTAATTCTAAATGTAAGTCATAGCTAGTGTACCATTATCTTATATGTGGGCATGTAATTTGCATCAATTTGCACTGAATTTAATAAGAATTTAAATGGAAATCCTCACTTCCTCTTAGTTAAGAGTAATCAATATCTTTGAAGCTGAGATCCCTGCAGGCAACCATGGGATGCCACCCACAGAGGCAAAAATCCCAATTTACTAGTTAAAAGCTATCTATAAAGAAAATGTAAGGTAATTGCTGAGTAAGATACAGATCCTGCTGCAGATAATAGCTATAAAATCTGGATATAAGGTAAAAAATTGGTAACTCAAGAAAATTGGTCACTAGAGAGTGAAGTAATACAACCCTATTCTTATGGGGAGTTCATGCTCGTAAGAAAGGAGTTGTATAAAGTGAGTTTCCATTATTGTCCTTTTAGCCTGGGACCAGTAGTGTTTTGGTGACAGCAGGGGCACTGGTGAAAAACTGCAGTCTTTTTGTCCTGGGAATTCAAAAGACCAAATCTGTGGAAACCAGTCACTGAAGAGAGATGGGGAGCTCTGTAAGAAAAATGGTCAGAGAGGGGTTCTCCAATTTCTATCTGGCTCTTACTCTTAATCACTCTTGAACCATTCATGTGCAGAACAGATGCAAAACAGTTTTGCTAAGACAAAAAATAGGAGCTGAGTTTGGACCTGCTACACAGAAATTGAGTTTCTAGTTCAAGTATGAACCAAGAAAATTGTTTGCTAAAACAAAGTAACAGTCATCAGAGAAAAGTATTAGAATCCACTCTCCACAACTTAACATTCATATTGTCCTGGATACAATCACCATCACTTGACAGGTGAAGAAGAAAAATGGAACATACTCTTTTTTTTTCTTCCGAAGAGCAAGACTTTTTCTTATTTTTTCAAACATAGGGTGTTAGTGGTACAACAGTAATATTTTTTTCACCCATACTTTTTTTTTTTTTTACTTTTGAGAGTGTTTTGGTTTTATTTTGATTTGATTTTAAGCCATATACACATAGTTTGTAAACTTTAAAACTGTAATATGTTGCAAATTAGTTGTATCATATGGACTTTTGCATTTACTGGTATTTAGTGATCATATGATCTATATTCCAGAAAGCATTTTTTTTATGTGGGGGTTTTGTGATGCCTTTTGTTTATTTATTTATTTTTTAACATCTTTATTGGAGTATAATTGCTTTACAATGGTGTGTTAGTTTCTGCTTGATGACAAAGTGAATCAGTTATACATACACATATGTTCCCATATCTCTTCCCTCTTGTGTCTCCCTCCCTCCCACCCTCCCTATCCCACCCCTCTAGGTGGTCACAACACCCATACTCTTAAGAGATCATATTCTTAAGAGAAAAGTTAAATTAATCCTAAATTCATCAAAATGTTAGACTTAGCTGCTTTGAAATCCTTATCTGTTATCATGATCCTATGTGCTTAAGTTCTAAAAAAATGCTCATAATGGCAGGATAGGAAATTTCAGCAAAGATATTAAATCATAAAGAGAACCAAATGGAAATTCTAAACCTGAGAAATAAAACATCCGAAATAAAAAATTATCAGATGGACTTCAGAGCTGAGTAGCAATGACAGAGAAAAAAGTAAATGAACCTGAAAGTAGATCAACAGAAATTATCCAAAGTTAATATCAGAGAGAAAAAAAAGATTTTTAAATGAACGAAACTTCAAGGACCCAGTAGATTATATCAAATGGTTGAATATACTTGTAATTAGAACCTCATAAAGAAAGAAGTTAAAGAACTACGCACGAAAAAAATTGAAAAATAATGGCCAAATTTCCCTAAATTTGATGAAACATATAAATTTACAACTCAATATGTTCAAGAAACATCAAGCATGACAAACATAAGAAGGCTTTGCTTTGGAACATCCTAATCAAACTGTTGAAGCCTGAATATAAAGAGCAAAACTTGAAAACAGCAAGAGAAAAATGACATTACATACAAGGGAATAATCATCTGATTAACTAGTTGCGTCTTGTCAGAAACTATGGAGACCAGAACACCTTATCTTTGATAAAGGAGGCAGGAATGTACAGTGGAGAAAGGACAGCCTCTTCAATAAGTGGTGCTGGGAAAACTGGACAGGTACATGTAAAAGTATGAGATTAGATCACTCCCTAATACCATACACAAAAATAAGCTCAAAATGGATTAAAGACCTAAATGTAAGGCCAGAAACTATCAAACTCTTAGAGGAAAACATAGGCAGGACACTCTATGACATAAATCACAGCAAGATCCTTTTTGACCCACCTCCTAGAGAAATGGAAATAAAAACAAAAATAAACAAACGGGACCTAATGAAACTTCAAAGCTTTTGCACAGCAAAGGAAACCACAAACAAGACGAAAAGACAACCCTCAGAATCGGAGAAAATATTTGCAAATGAAGCAACTGACAAAGGATTAATCTCCAAAATTTATAAGCAGCTTATGCAGCTCAATATCTAAAAAACAAACAACCCAATCCAAAAATGGGCAGAAGACCTAAATAGACATTTCTCTAAAGAAGATATACAGACTGCCAACAAACACATGAAACAATGCTCAACATCATTAATCATTAGAGAAATGCAACTCAAAACTACAATGAGATATCATCTCACACCAGTCAGAATGGCCATCATCAAAGAATCTAGAAACAATAAATGCTGGAGAGGGTGTGGAGAAAAGGGAACCCTCTTGCACTGTTGGTGGGAATGTAAATTGGTACAGCCACTGTGGAGAACAGTATGGAGGTTCCTTAAAAAACTACAAATAGAACTACCATACGACCCAGCAATCCCATTACTGGGCATCTACCCTGAGAAAACCATAATTCAAAAAGAGTCATGTACCAAAATGTTCATTGCAGCTCTATTTGCAATAGCCCAGAGATGGAAACAACCTAAGTGTCCATCATCGGATGAATGGATAAAGAAGATGTGGCACATATATACAATGGAATATTACTCAGCCATAAAAAGAAACGAAATTGAACTATTTGTAATGAGGTGGATAGACCTAGAGTCTGTCATACAGAGTGAAGTAAGTCAGAAAGAGAGAGACAAATACCATATGCTAACACATATATATGGAATTTAAGAAAAAAAAATGTCATGAAGAACCTAGGGGTAAGACAGGAATAAAGACACAGACCTACTGGAGAACGGACTTGAGGATATGGGGAGGGGGAAGGGTAAGCTGTGACAAAGCGAGAGAGAGGCATGGACATATATACACTACCAAACGTAAGGTAGATAGCTAGTGGGAAGCAGCCGCATAGCACAGGGAGATCAGCTCGGTGCTTTGTGATCGCCTGGAGGGGTGGGATAGGGAGGGTGGGAGGGAGGGAGACGCAAGAGGGAAGAGATATGGGAACATATGTATATATATAACTGATGCATTTTGTTGTAAAGCAGAAACTAACATACCATTGTAAAGCAATTATACTCCAATAAAGATGTTAAAAAATAAATAAATAAAAAGAAACTATGGAGACCAGAAAAGAGTCCAAAAACATCTTTAAAGTACTGAAAGTACTGAACCACTGTCAACGTAGAGTTATATATCTGGTTAGGGCAGGGGGTGGGGGGAACCTTCAAGAATGAAGATGAAGTTGAAATAAAGATATCACATAAAGGAAAACTGAAAGAATACATCACCAATAGGCCTGTAGTACAAAAAAGCAAAATATACTGAAGGAAAATAATTCTGAATGGAAGTCTAAATCTAAAAAAAGTGTCACAAATGAAAATATCTGCATAAATACAAAGACTGTATTTTTTGCTTTTTCTTCTCTTAATTCCTTTACAAAGCATATGCGTGTTTAAGGATTTAAAGGGAGTGCACAAGACCACCTTCATTCTGATACCAACTGGAACTTCAGGGTCCCCAAGACCACCCTCAGATTCCATAATTCATTAGAAGGACTCAGAGAGCTCACTGAAAGCTATTATGCTCATTGCTATGGTTTATTTCAGTGAAAGGACACAGATTAAAATCCATCAAGAAAAGAAACACATGCGGAGTCCAGGAGAGTTCCATGAGCTTCCAGCTCTCCTTTCCCAATGGAGTCATGGAAGGTGCTAACTCATCCCAGAAGTGCTGTGTGACAGCACGCATGGAATGCTGCCAACTAGGGAAGCTCATCCGAGCCCTGATGCTCCCTTGCATAGACATGGTAGGTCACCTGCATGGTTGACCTTAGTTTCCAGCCCTTCCAGAGGCTGAGCTAATACCACGTGACCCAAAGTTCCCACCATCAATCACATTGTTAGTATCTGGTGTGGCTCAAAGCCCCCAGACGCTGGGTATCAGGCAGGACATTCCAAGAACTTGGGAATCACCTCACAGGAGCCAAGGGCAAAGGCCAGACCTCTCTTTTGAGCAAGACTAATTTTTTACTGCAAAGTGTTTAAAGTCAAAATTATAATATTGTCTTGTGGTGTTGATAATGAATGTAGATGCAGCATAGGGGACAAAGAGGAGATATGTATCTGTGGTTTGAAAGGGTTCTGTATTTTATATGAAGTAGTATGAGGTTAGTTGTAACTCGGTCTGCAGAAAGCTTAAGATCTACTGTATATTGTAATCCATAGGACAGTCAAAAAATGCAAACAAGTATAGTTGAAAAGCTGGTATGAACATTAAAATGAATTTCTAAAAAAATAAACACAGGCAAAGAGGAATATAAAACCTTATTTTCAAGAGCATTAGAAAATTAAAATATTTAGGAATAAATTCAACAAAAGATTGTAAGACCTATACACTAACTTCCTTCAAAATGTTCTGTGATTTTTAAAGAAGATCTAAATGAATGAAAGCCTATTCCATAGTCAAGGATGAGAAGATTTAATATTATCAAGATTAAATTCTCACCCAAATTATCTATAGATTCAATACAATTCCATTGAAAATCCTATCAGACTTATTTCGAAGACATTGACAAACTGATTTTAAATTTTATATGGAAAAGCAATGGACCTAGAATACCTAAAACAATTTTGAGGACTTAAAATGGTTGGAGGAATGACACCATCTGATTTCAAGTCTTACTGTAAAAGCTGCTGTCATCTATACAGTGTGATGTTGACATAAGTGTAAACACATAACATCAGTGGAACAGAAGAGAGCTCAGAAATAGATCTGTACTTCTAAGGTCAATTGATTTTTTTTTTTTTTCCTTAGCCAAGATGTCAAGGTAATTTAATGGAAAAAATGATAGTCATTTCAACTAATAATGCTGAACCCAATGGATGTCTGTATGCACAAAACAACCCCTACCTCAAAACAAATACAAAAATTAACCCCATGAATTGGACGTAATGTAAGTGCTAAAGTTATAAAACTTCTAAAAAGAACCACATTTTTTTTTTGGTGAAATTGGATTAGGCAAAGATTTCTTAGGCAGCAACAGAAAAGCATGAAAATAGAAGAAAATTAGATGAAATGGACTTAAATTTTTTTTTAATGTAAACTTGAAAAATACATTTAAAGTAAGTAGAAAGGAAGTCACAGACCAGGAGAAAAGATTTGCAAATCCTAGTGCTTGTATCCAGTATACAAAGAACTCTTCCAACTCAATAAGAAGGCAAAGAATAGGTGCTGGGAAGATGGCGGAAGAGTAAGACGCGGAGATCACCTTCCTCCCCACAGATACACCAGAAATACATCTACACGTCGAACAACTCCTACAGAACACCTACTGAATGCTGGCAGAAGACCTCAGACCTCCCAAAAGGCAAGAAACCCCCCACGTACCTGGGTAGGGCAAAAGAAAAAACAGAGAAAAAAAAATAGGGACAGCACCTGCACCAGTGAAAGGGAGCTGTGAATGAGGAAAGGTTTCCACGCACTAGGAAGCCCCTTCGCAGGTGGAGACTGTGGGAGGCGGAGGGGGGAGCTTCGGAGCCGTGGAGAAGAGCACAGCAACAGGGCCGCGGAGGGCAAAGCGGGGAGATTCCCGCACAGAGGATCGGTGCTGACTGGCACCCAGCAGCCCGAGGGGCTTGTCTGCTTACCCGCCGGGGAGGGCGGGGCTGCGAGCTGAGGCTCGGGCTTCGGTACGAGCGCAGGGAGAGGACTGGGGTTGGTGGCTTGAACACAGCCTGAAGGGGTTAGTGCACCACGGCTGGCCGGGAGGGAGTCCAGGGAAAAGTCTGGGCCTACCGAAGAGGCAAGAGACTTTTTCTTCCCTCTTTGTTTCCTGGTGCACGAGGAGAGGGGTTTAACAGCGCTACTTAAAGGAACTCCAGAGACGGGCGCGAGCCACGGCTAAAAGCGCAAACCCCAGGGACGGGCGGGAGACGCTAAGGCTGCTGCTGCCGCCACCAAGAAGCCTGTGTGCGAGCACAGCTCACTATCCACACCCCTCTTCCGGGAAGTCTGTGCAGCCCGCCAGCGCCAGGGTCCTGGGATCCAGGGACAACTTCCCCGGGAGAAGGCACGGCGCGCCTCAGGCTGGTACAATGTCATGCCGGCCTCTGCCGCGGCAGGCCCGCCCCGCACTCCGTGCCCCTCCCTCCCCCGGCCTGAGTGCGCCAGAGCCCCCGAATCAACAGCTGCTTTAACACCGTCCTGTCTGAACAAAAAACAGACGCCCTCCGGCGACCTACATGCAGAGGCAGGGCCAAATCCAAAACTGAGCCCCTGGGAGCTGTGAGAACAAAGAAGAGAAAGGGAAATCTCTCCCAGCAGCCTCAGAAGCAGTGGATTAAAGCTCCACAATCAACTTGATGTACCCTGCATCTGTGGAATACATGAATAGACGAGTCATCCCAAAGTGAGGAGGTGGACTTTGAGAGCAAGATTTATGATTTTTCCCCCTTTTCCTCTTTTTGTGAGTGTGTATGTGTATGCTTCTGTGTGAGATCCTGTCTGTATAGCTTTGCTTCCACCATTTGTCCTAAGCTTCTATCCGTCCTTTTTTTCTCTAAATAATTATTTTTTAATTCAATAACTTTATTATACTTTATTTTATTTTACTGTATCCTCTGTCTTTCTTCCTTCCTTCCCTTCTTCCTTCCTTCCTTCCTTCCTCCCTCCCTTTCTTTCCTTCTTCCTTCCTTCCTTCCTTCCTCCCTCCCTGCCTCCCTCCCTCTACTAATTCTCTCTACCTTTTCTCCCTTTTATTCTGAGCCGTGTGGATGAACGGCTCTTGGTGCTCCAGCCAGGAGTCAGGGCTCTGCCTGTGAGGTGGGAGAGCCAACTTCAGGACACTGGTCCACAAGAGACCTCCCAGCTCAACATAATATCAAATGGCGAAAATCTCGCAGAGACCTCCATCTTAACACCAGTACCCAGCTTCACTCAACGACCAGCAAGCTACAGTGCTGGACAACCTATGCCAAACAACTAGCAAAACAGGAACACAACCCCACCCATTAGCAGAGAGGCTGCCCAAAATCATAATAAGTCCACAGACACCCCAAAACACACCACCAGACGTGGACCTGCCCACCAGAGAGACAAGATCCAGCCTCATCCACAACACAGGCACTAGTCCCCTCCACCAGGAAGCCTACACAACCCACTGAACCAACCTTAGCCACTGGGGACAGACACCAAAAAAAACGGGAACTACGAACCTGCAGCCTGCAAAAAGGAGACCCCCAAACACAGTAAGATAAGCAAAATGAGAAGACAGAAAAACACACCGCAGATGAAGGAGCAAGATAAAAACCCACCAGACCTAACAAATGAAGAGGAAATAGGCAGTCTACCTGAAAAAGAATTCAGAATAATGATAGTAAAGATGATCCAAACTCTTGGAAATAGAATGGACAAAATGCAAGAAACATTTAACAAGGACCTAGAAGAACTAAAGATGAAACAAGCAATGATGAACAACACAATAAATGAAATGAAAAATACTCTAGATGGGATCAATAGCAGAATAAATGAGGCAGAAGAACAGATAAATGACCTGGAAGATAAAATAGTGGCAATAACTACTGCAGAGCAGAATAAAGGAAAAAGAATGAAAAGAACTGAGGACAGTCTCAGAGACCTCTGGGACAACATTAAATGCACCAACATTCGAATTATAGGGGTTCCAGAAGAAGAGAAAAAGAAAGGGACGGAGAAAATATTTGAAGAGATTATAGTTGAAAACTTCCCTAATATGGGAAAGGAAATAGTCAGTCAAGTCCAGGAAGCACAGAGAGTCCCATACAGGATAAATCCAAGGAGAAATATGCCAAGACACATATTAATCAAACTGTGAAAAATTAAATACAAAAAAAGCATTATTAAAAGCAGCAAGGGAAAAACAACAAATAACACACAAGGGAATCCCCATAAGGTTAACAGCTGATCTTTCAGCAGAAACTCTGCAAGCCACAAGGGAGTGGCAGGACATACTGAAAGTGATGAAGGAGAAAAACCTGCAAGCAACATTACTCTACACAGCAAGGATCTCATTCAGATTTGATGGAGAAATTAAAACCTTTAGAGAAAAGCAAAAGCTGAGAGAATTCAGCACCACCAAACCAGCTTTACAACAAATGCTAAAGGAACTTCTCTAGACAAAAAACACAAGAGAAGGAAAAGACCTATAATAACGAACCCAAAACAATTTAGAAAGTGGGAATAGGAACATACATATCGATAATTACCTTAAATGTAAATGGATTAAATGCTCCCACCAAAAGACACAGATTGGCTGAATGGATACAAATACAAGACCCATATATATGCTGTCTACAAGAGACCCACTTCAGACCTAGAGACACATACAGACTGAAAGTAAGGGGACGGAAAAAGATATTCCATGCAAATGGAAACCAAAAGAAAGCTGGAATAGCAATTCTCATAGCAGACGAAATAGACTTTAAAATAAAGCCTACTAGAAGAGACAAAGAAGGACACTATATAATGATCAAGGGATCGATTCAAGAAAAAGATACAACAGTTGTAAATATTTATGCACCCAACATAGGAGCACCTCAATACATAAGGCAAAAACTAACAGCCATAAAAGGGGAAATCGACAGTAACACATTCATAGTAGGAGACTTTAACACCCCACTTTCACCAATGGACAGATCATCCAAAATGAAAATAAATAAGGAAACACAAGCTTTAAATGATACATTAAACAAGATGGACTAAATTGATATTTATAGGACACTCCATCCAAAAACAACAGAATACACATTTTTCTCAAGTGCTCATGGAACATTCTCCAGGATAGATCATATCTTGGGTCACAAATCAAGCCTTGGTAAATTTAAGAGAATTGAAATTGTATCAAGTATCTTTTCCGACCACAACGCCATGAGACTAGATATCAATTACAGAAAAAGATCTGTAAAAAATACAAACACATGGAGGCTAAACAATACACTACTTAATAACGAAGTGATCACTGAAGAAATCAAAGAGGAAATCAAAAAATGCCCAGAAACAAATGACAATGGAGACACAATGACCCAAAACCTATGGGATGCAGCAAAAGCAGTTCTAAGAGGGAAGTTTATAGCAATACAAGCCCACCGTAAGAAGCAGGAAACATCTCGAATAAACAACCTAACCTTGCACCTAAAGCAATTAGAGAAAGAATAACAAAAAAACCCCAAAGTTAGCAGAAGGAAAGAAATCATAAAAATCAGATCAGTAATAAATGAAAAAAAAATGAAGGAAACGATAGCAAAGATCAATAAAACTAAAAGCTGGTTCTTTGAGAAGATAAACAAAATAGATAAACCATTAGCCAGACTCATCAAAAAAAAAAAAGGGAGAAGACTCAAATCAACAGAATTAGAAATGAAAAAGGAGAAGTAACAGCTGACACTGCAGAAATAAAAAAGATCATGAGAGATTACTACAAGCAACTCTATGCCAATAAAATGGACAACCTGGAAGAAATGGACAAATTCTTAGAAATGCACAACCTGCCAAGAGTGAATCAGGAACAAGTAGAAAATATGAGCAGACCAATCACAAACACTGAAATTGAAACTGTGATTAAAAATCTTCCAACAAACAAAAGCCCAGGACCAGATGGCTTCACAGGCGAATTCTATCAAACAGTTAGAGAAGAGCTAACACCTATCCTTCTCAAACTCCTCCAAAATATAGCAGAGGGAGGAACACTCCCAAATTCCTTCTACAAGGCCACCATCACCTTGATACCAAAACCAGACAAGGATGTCACAAAGAAAGAAAACTACAGGCCAATATCACTGATGAACATAGATGCAAAAATCCTCAACAAAATACTAGCAAACACAATCCAACAGCACATTAAAAGGATCATACACCATGATCAAGTGGGGTTTATTCCAGGAATGCAAGGATTCTTCAATATATGCAAATCTATCAATGTGATAAACCATATTAACAAATTGAAGGAGAAAAACCATATGATCATCTCAATAGATGCAGAGAAAGCTTTTGACAAAATTCAACACCCATTTATGATAAAAACCCTGCAGAAAGTAGGCATAGAGGGAACTTTCCTCAACATAATAAAGGCCATATATGACAAGCCCACAGCCAACATCATCCTCAATGTTGAAAAACTGAAAGCATTTCCACTAAGGTCAGGAACAAGACAAGGTTGCCCACTCTCACCACTGTTATTCAACATAGTTTTGGACGTTTTAGCCACAGCAATCAGAGAAGAAAAGGAAATAAAAGGAATCCAAATCGGAAAAGAAGAAGTAAAGCTGTCACTGTTTACAGATGACATGATACTATACATGGAGACTCTTAAAGATGCTACCAGAAAACTACTAGAGCTAATCAATGAATTTGGTAAAGTAGCAGGATACAAAATTAATGCACAGAAATCTCTGGCATTCCTATATACTAATGATGAAAAATCTGAAAGTGAAATCAAGAAAACACTCCCATCTACCACTGCAACAAAAAGAATAAAATATCTAGGAATAAACCTATCTAAGGAGACAAAAGACCTGTATGCAGAAAATTATAAGACACTGATGAAAGAAATTAAAGATGATACAAATAGATGGAGAGATATACCATGTTCTTGGATTGGAAGAATCAACATTGTGAAAATGACTCTACTACCCAAAGTAATCTACAGATTCAGTGCAATCCCTATCAAACTACCACTGGCATTTTTCACAGAACTAGAACAAAAAGTTTCACAATTTGTATGGAAACACAAAAGACCCCGAATAGCCAAAGCAATCTTGAGAACGAAAAACAGAGCTGGAGGAATCAGGCTCTCTGACTTCAGACTATACCACAAAGCCACAGTAATCAAGACAGTATGGTACTGGCACAAAAACAGAAAGATAGATCAATGGAACAGGATAGAAAGCCCAGAAATAAACCCACAGACATATGGACACCTTATCTTTGATAAAGGTGGCAGGAATGTACATGGAGAAAGGACAACCTCTTCAATAAATGGTGCTGGGAAAACTGGACAGGTACATGTAAAAGTATGAGATTAGATCACTCCCTAACACCATACACAAAAATAAGCTCAAAATGGATTAAGGAGCTAAATGTAAGGCCAGAAACTCTCAAACTCTTAGAGGAAAACATAGGCAGAACACTCTATGACATAAATCACAGCAAGATCCTTTTTGACCCACCTCCTAGAGAAATGGAAATAAAAACAAAAAGAAATGGGACCTAATGAAACTTAAAAGTTTTTGTACAGCAAAGGAAACCATAAACAAGACCAAAAGACAACCCTCAGAATGGGAGAAAATATTTGCAAATGAAGCAACTGACAAAGGATTAATTTCCAAAATTTACAAGCAGCTCATGCAGCTCAATAACAAAAAAACAAACAACCCAATCCAAAAATGGGCAGAAGACCTAAATAGACATTTCTCCAAAGAAGATATACAGACTGCCAACAAACACATGAAAGAATGCTCAACATCATTAATCATTAGAGAAATGTAAATCAAAACTACAATGAGATATCATCTCACACCAGTCAGAATGGCCATCATCAAAAAATCTAGAAACAATAAATGCTGGAGAGGGTGTGGAGAAAAGGAAACACTCTTGCACTGCTGGTGGGAATGTGAATTGGTTCAGCCAATATGGAGAACAGTATGGAGGTTCCTTAAAAAACTACAAATAGAACTACCATATGACCCAGCAATCCCACTACTGGGCATATACCCTGAGAAAACCAAAATTCAAAAAGAGTCATGTACCAAAATGTTCATTGCAGCTCTATTTACAATAGCCCAGAGATGGAAACAACCTAAGTGCCCATCATCGGATGAATGGATAAAGAAGATGTGGCACATATATACAATGGACTATTACTCAGCCATAAAAAGAAACGAAATTGAGCTACTTGTAATGAGGTGGATAGACCTAGAGTCTGTCATACAGAGTGAAGTCAGAAAGAGAAAAATAAATACCGTATGCTAACACATATATATGGAATTTAAGGAAAAAAATGTCATGAAGAACCTAGGGGTAAGACAGGAATAACGACACAGACCTACTGGAGAACGGACTTGAGGATATGGGGAGGATGAAGGGTGAGCTGTGACAGGGCGCGAGAGAGGCATGGACATATATACACTAAGAAACTTAAGGTAGATAGCTAGTGGGAAGCCGCTGCATGGCAGAGGGATATCGGCTTGGTGCTTTGTGACCGCCTGGAGGGGTGGGATAGGGAGGGTGGGAGGGAGGGAGACGCGAGAGGGAAGAGATATGGGAACATATGTATATGTATAACTGATTCACTTTGTTATAAAGCAGAAACTAACACACCATTGTAAAGCAATTATACCCCAATAAAGATGTTAAAAAAAAAAAGGCAAAGAGTAAAATTTTAAATGGGCAAAATATTTGAATGGGCACTCTATAAGAGAAGATATACATTTGGCCAAAAAGATGTATTGAAAAGGTGTTCAATATCACGAGTCATCAGGGTAATTACAAATTAAAACCACTTTGAGAAACTACTAGACAACCTAGCACAATGGGTTAAATTTAGAAGAATACCAAGTTTTGACAATGATGTGAACCAGCCAGAACTGTCATACATTGCTGGTGGGAATGCAAAATGGTACAGCCAATTTGGAAAACTTTAGCCATTTCTCACAAAGTTAAACATATATATATAACTGAACAGTCCTATTCCTAAGTACTTACCTAAGATGAATGAAAATGTATGACCACACAATAACTTGTGCATGTATGTTTATAGTAGCAGTGCTCATAATAACCAAACAGTCCCAATTTTCATCAACTGATCAATGAGTAAACAAATTATGGTGTATACACACTATGAAATACTACCCAGCTGTGAAAAGAATGAAATATTGACATGCAGCAAAACGAGTGAACCTCTAGAGCCTTATGCTATACGAAAGAAGGCAAATAAAACAGACTACATACTGTATGATTCCATTTGTATAACTTCTAAAAAAGGCAAAACTATAGTGACAGAAAGCAGATCACTGGTTGCCTGGATGGCAAAGTTCAGGGAAGGGAATCAACTGCAAAGAGAAATGCGGTTACTTTCTGGGGGGATAGAAATGTTCTATGTTTTGACTGTGAAGGTGGTTATATGACTGTCTACACTTGCCAAGCGCATCAAACTGTATACTCTAAAGGGTGAATTTTCTTAAAAGTAAATATGCCTCAAAGCAGGGGAATAAAAATTAAAAAATAAAAATAGAAAATATAGGATCAATTCCAGGACCTACTCATGAAATATGTCTGTAGGGTCTGCTGGTGATGCTTGTGAAGTAAGATATCATGCAAAAGAAAACAGGACTTAGGTCATTGGAACTAGGGGTTTGGGATTCTTATCCAATTCTGTCTCTGGAAATGTCTTCAACAAGAGACAACTTCTCTGGATCTCAGTTTCGACATCAAAAAAACGAGGAGCATATTTAGATGGTCTCTAACGTCCCTTACAGACAAATGACTCGTGTGCTTCTTCTACTCTAGTTCTTGCTCATGTCAAACATCACTAATTAATCATGGCCAAACTCTCATGCAGCCCAGAATTCCAGACTCCTTGTCAACACAGCACTCCAGGCAACTAGTACCAACTGCAAAATTGTGACTTGTGAGAAATTTTGTGTGCTACAGCTACTCTAGAAAATAAGTGACTCTCTATAACCAGTATGAATAAGGGTCTTAGGAACATACCTCAATCGTTGCTTACTGTAGTGCTAAATAGTTCTATTAAGCTAACTCAAGATGGAGAATGACTAGTGATTTCTATATGACAAGCTAGTGTAGAGCAAACCATGGTGCAAGGAAGATGGAAGGAATACTCTAAGTTTGTATTGACGTCAAGCTTTGGAAATGTGATCTAAATGTGGAATTCAAATAAACCCTACCAACATCTCATGGGCTTGCTGTCATGCCCATCCTCCTGCATGAAGCCATTCTTTTCTGATTACTGTACACAGAATAATTTATCATCCCTGAAATCCTTGCTATTTCTGATCATTCATGCAGTGTGACCCTGATACTCTTTTTAAAAAATTAATTTCCTATAGGTATCACCCCAAGCTGGGTCTGGCTCAGCAGAAAATTGTGCCATGATCGATTAGTGATGTCTGCATGGGTAAGGAGACATATCATGTGCCACCTCACCACTGCTTTTCTGAGCACACTTAAGTGGTTTACAAATATTATCTCGTTGAACCCTCACAGCAAAACTCTGAAGTAGGTAATATTTTCTCCATTTTGCAGATGAGAAAACTGAGTTTCTGAGAGGTTGCCTAAGTTTTCCAAAGCCTCTCCCCATTCCCCCAACCCGGAGCCCCACCATTGTAAATGATGGAGTTGAGCTTCAAAACCTGAGCTTTCTCTACCATTCCGTGCTGTTTCTCTTTATAACACCTCCCACACACTCAGTTCCAGGCAAGAGGCTAGCACAAAACAGGTTCTTAGTAAACGTTTTCATAGCCTTAATAAATGGGAGCTATGCTAACCGTGGCACACAGCAGCCTAAAATAGGGGGTTATTTTTTAGACAGGTGTGAAGCTGAAGGCAAGTCTGAATCACAATGACAGAATTTTTTAAATGGCAGCCACACTGGAAAATAAACAAAGTATTTACATATCTGTAGATCACAGAGGGCCGGGGCCAGATCAACAGGTCTTCAAGTGATTAACAGAAGAGTCATTTTTAGTACACTCAACAGTGTTAAAATCTATATGATAATTAATCATTTTTTTCATGGCAAAAACTGTCATCAAATGAGATTTTAACCATATTACTTGGTGCTTAAAATTCTTCTTTGGGTTTTCATGCGTATCAATGTCCACAGCTCAGTCCTAAACGGTCTTCATGATCAGATCAATATCTTTACCTTTAGCCCTGTCCTTACATTCACTCATCTGACTAGCTTCACCTCAGTCACACCGAGTCACTTAGCCCCTTCACGTATCGTGTGGCTTTACATCTTCCCTCTCTTCACATACGGTATCCTTTCTCCCTGAACTGCCGTTTTACTCTTCGACACTGATTTAAAGCTTCACCTCTTCTCACAACTCTCCTCTGACCACCCTGAGCCTAGTCAGAGGTCCCTCGTTCTTGCTCAGAGTAGAACCCTGGATTCGTCAGATCACCTTTTCTTTGTATTTCCTTTTTTCTGTTTTTTTTTTTAAATTGGAGTATAGTTGCTTTACACTCCTGTGTCAGTTTCTGCTGTACAGCAAAGTGAATCAGCCATACGTGTACATATATCTCCTCTTTTTTTGGATTTCCTTCCCATTTAGGTCACCACAGAGCACCGAGTGGAGTTCCCTGTGCTATACAATCTGTTCTCCTTAGTTATGTTTTATACATAGTAGTGTATATATGTCAATCCCAATCTCCCACCTTTTTCAGTTTAACTGTTGATTGCATTTTCACTCTTGTACCTGATCATAAGCTCTTTGAAAATACAGATCACATCTGATTTCATAACTACATCACCCAGCAGCATAGTGTCTAACACATAATCGGAGCTCAATAATTATTTTTTGAATTAATATCAGTTCTGTTCCTAGATGACACATGGATATAAAGGACAAAAGGAAAAGAACAACTATTTATCATCGGGGGTGGGCACGGGAAGGCCTGTGTGTCTAGAAGATGCAGTAGTTTATCTCCAAGTTTCTATTAGTCAATCTGGTGAAGACTGCAGTATTCACCAAATTACATTTCCCAGTCTCACTTACCATTTGGTTGGTTACGTGAAGAGTTATGGTGAATGGAATATATGCAGGAAGAATGTAAGCCACTTTTCAGCACTGCTGAGAAAAACCTCCCGTGTGTAATCCTCCATTCTCGTGGTCTTCCTCCTATCTCCTGTTGGGTGATGCTAGCGTGACTTCGAAACCTCAGTGCAGTAGAGCCACAACATGGAAAGAGACTGGGTCACTGAGTCACTGCTTGGGTGGAAGCTGGTGCAGAGCCGCCCAATTAGAAATATCCACCCTGAATGTCATATTGCTGAGATTTGGGGGTTATTTATTACAAGAGCTTATGTCATTTATCATGACTAATAAAGTCAAATCTATTTGCACCCATATTTCTCTTCCACAAGATTCTGCAGATATCAGAAAGAGAAGCTTTGAAGGCCTTAAGGGAGAATCATTCAATTAAGTAGCACTTATTAAATCTTCAAACTGTAACGAGCTCACAAAAGAGAAACTGGAAGTTGCAAAGGAAAACATTTCGGAATAGACCAGGTGGGATGCAGACCCAGAGAGGCCCTGAGATGTGTGGTGTGTGTGCCGTCAGAGGTTTGCCTGTAGAGGGGTATCGAGCTGGCCGCCTTACCGTCCCCTTCTGGCCTATGTAGCTGTGCAGTCAGCAGAAATACAGCTTGCTTGGCTCTTTTAGTGACCAGCTATGGAGAGAACCAAGTTAAGATTGTAATTTCAATGCATCCTGAGACTTTTGTGTGTGGGAAAGCCAGGAAAAAGTGTGGGTGGCAGGGGAGGGGGGCTCTCCTTGGAATATTGCCCAAAGGGGGCCTTTTTTTTCCCATCAACAGGCCCCTTGCCTGATCCTTCCTACTCCCAACTCCTGTTTTCCTCCCTGCAAGTGATAGTGTTTCTGCCACTAAAGCCACACTCTGCCTGTCGAAGTAGCAGCCAAAGCCAACTCTAGAGCCGTGGTTCCTGGCAAACGAGAAAGTGGAGAAAACCCGTGAGTGACGGCACTTATGTAAGCAAACAACCTGGGGCCGTTACCTTTAGGTATCATTACCCAAGGGATGACTTTCCTGTGATACTACTGGGGACATCTGGTTCAACTCTATTTCACTTGCATAAGATCTTAAAATAGAATGTGACAAGACAGGATAATGCAAAGCTGAATGGATATTGTAGGAGCTTAGGAACTACCGGGTGTGATCAGACTCATGGCTTCGTACCAAGAGAGCCCAAACAGAGTCATCACTCAATTCTCAAGAGTTCATCCCTAAAGGTATATCTCTTGGGCATATCTCTTGGGCTGACTTCTAAAGTTCTTTGTGATTCTCTCTTATTGAGGAACAGCTCCGCAGCAGCCATGGAAATGCACTACTCAAATCTCCTGCTGTGAGAATGTAACTGATGGATGGCCCCAGTCCATCACAACATTCATGCCCAAGGCCACCCTTCCCACAGTCCGCTCTCAGCCAGTTTCTGAGTATGAAAGGGATACTAAGGCAAGCTAGTTTTTGCAAGGTTGCAAGGATTTTTCTGATTCTTGACTTTGGCTCAAGGACTCCCATTGGCTTGGCCAAAACCTTCTTAATGCTGCAGTCTTAGATTCTGCCAGTCCAACCTTGCTTTCTTCCTTCTCTTCCTCGTGGGGATTAGACCAGCATGAACAGTGTCCTCCGTCCCTCCTCTTTATCCTTCACAGGTGTTTCCCCCTGTAAATCTCTTGCATGTCTAATGCTATCTTGACGTCTGCTTCTTAGAAGGCCCAAACTAAAGCAAGATCACATCTACAGGTGGTGTTCCAAAAATGAGTCTGTGTTCTAGGATCTTGCCATAATTGCCGTAAGACCAAAATGGGACCATGGGATACTCAGTTCCAGGAATTTGGGGTGCAGAGGACAGAGACATGAAAACTGAGGTCCATGGAGCTCAGGCATATTCAAGAGCTCCTTAGAGAAAAAGTCTATGAGTTCGAATGTCAAGATCCTGAAGCTGCCTTCATACCTTTTTCTCCTGTATTTTTGTTTTTAACTATTCCTTTATATTTTTATGATTCTTCAGTTTCCTTCCACTGAATTCCCTCTTCTTCCTTTTTCTCAAGCTAGTCACAGTTGATTTCTGTCACTTGCAACTAGATGAGTCTGAAGGACACACTGAAGCACAGATCAGATTTTTCCTGTCTTTTATGGTGCTGCAAACTTTATCCAGATCCTTTCCTAAACTCATTTATGTATCAGTCCTCTGATGCCATCTCAGGCATCAGAGGTAGTCCTTATTTTTAAGTTGTGAAAAATCTTTATTTTTCCAAGGTATTGAACATAAATCTAAAACTCCCAAAGTGTTTAAGTTAGAAACAAACATGACTCGGAAAGGACAGTTTAATAGTTAGAAGTTATAGGAAAGGATTTGTCAAGCATCATTTGCTAAACCTCACACATAAACAGAAGGTGCTCAGCAACTCTAAAAGGGGGTATCTTGTCCTACCTTGGGCAGCTAGCTAGGAAGGTCAGAAAGTAAGATTACTTAAAGCAAGATATTATTTTCTGTCTGGGTCTTAGAGGGATTTTTTTTTACCTTTCGAATGTTGAATCACTAATAAAATAGAAAAGATCTTAGATAATGGGGGGGAAAAAAAAAGAACCACTGCAAGAAGACACAAAATGAAGCAAAAACAGAAGATTACAGATTATGTTCTCTGATGACACTTTACATCTACCCACAGCTCTTTGTCTGGCAATGTCAGCCTGTTTCTAAATGCCCCTGAGGGACATCTATAAGGATGGAACTCATCAAAGTGCAAATGACAAAATGGCACTAACTCATGGCACTTGTTCACTGTTAACCTAGAAATCACAGTCAGAGCAGAGATTGGCAGCCCAACGTGCTATAAACTGTTGGAGACATCTATGTGCTAAAGCAGGTCACACCACCTCTGAAAGTACAACTGCTGCTACGTTTTCAGTTTTATGAGAAAAGTTTGCATTTCTTCACTTGGTTTTCTGAGTGATTCCAAACAGATGGCAGAACTTTTAAGGGTTGTTTTTAAAGGCTCCAGAAATCTCTTTTGTTTTTCTTTCTTTTTAGTCAAATACCAGTCCATTAACCACACTTAATGGGGGAAAAGTGAAAAAAGTTATAAGCATAATATACATTCAGAGACATGGAATCTTTGTCAAATAAGATGCTGTGTGGTCTAGATTTTCCATCTAAAGAATTAGGTGATACACTGAGAATCTATTTGGCCTCAAGAGTTCCCAAATATGTTTCCAAACACCAGACGAGCTTATCATTCGGGCTGAGTGGCAAAGTCTAGATATATAGTATTATACATCATTACGTACAACACCCCAAAGTTCTCCTGGGTAATTTCAAAAGCTTTTTATTTAGTTTGGAAACAGAAGAAGACAGATGATTAGTCATCTGCTTAATCTCCAATGACAGAAATAAAGAGCACAATTTTATTTCTGGCCTGACTTACTTCTGTCTTCATCTTCTTAGGAGCAGAGGAAAAATGGCAATCGTGCTGTGGAACATTCCTTCCTGTGTACGCTAAGCAGAGATCAAAGCATACCTTTCCCTCAGAGGCCCAGTGACATACTTTCCTCCACAGAGGATCTGGAGCAAGGTGAGGTCGCTGCCTCATCTATGTGTGGCTAGGATGTCAGCCCCGACTCTACTAGGCCTCCTAAAATTACTTCATATTGACGGATAAGGTCTCAATCACAAAGGTTCCATCCCCCGCCTCTTAATCACGGAGAGTCCCAACTTCTACCTGATCCTCTTTCTAGTGAATTGGGGCAATCTCTAGGGAATGCTACTGTGTTCTACAAATTCGGCTTGTTTTGTACTTGGCCATGCAGTAACTCTGCGCTGCTGATTTCTTCTCTCCTTATTAGGTACGCAGCTCATGTAACAGCTCAGCTCTGCCCGGCAGTGGGCTCCACGATCTTTGCTCCCAGCATTCTATTAGCCATTGCCCGGACAAAAAACAAAACTCTTCCCAGGGACAAGCAATAATTTGTAATCCACTTAAAGGGCAGTCTAGATCCAGTTGGAGAAGAGATACAGCTACACACAGTAACAAACGAACCAACGTTTAGAGGGCTTCCTAGGAGCCATGCTTTCTGTGATTTTTCTTTCATTCTTGCTACAACTCTTGAGTCACATACTACTCTTATTAACATAAATTTACAGATGAAAAACTGAGGCACAGAGAAAGTTTTTTTAAAAAAAAAAAATTGTTAAAGTCACAGCATTTAGTAAGGGGTAGAGCTAGGATTTGAGTCCAGGCAGGCTGGTTGCAAATGCTGGGGCTCTTCACGGTGATGCTGTATTTCCTCTCTGCCTCCTAGTTAAGTTAAACGTAATCTGCAAAGATGCACCTTTTGTTTGCCGTTAAAATAACATATTGCATTATCTTCTCACATCTTTTGGCCTCTTGGAGCTCAAACTTTTCCCCTCCGGAGTCTTGACTCCCCATGTGCATATCTAACAGAAACCCGCAGGGATGGTCTGCCCTAAAGATAAAGTCTCCAGCTCTCTGTGAAACGTGAACAATTCTACCCAGAATTCTGAATGTTTTGTTCTTATTGTCTTGCTTGTTTAGTTTAGTTATGTCTGTTTTCGGAGTCTGTCCTCTTCAGCTAAAGAAGGTGACTGGCTCTTCCCTGTACAAAAGGAAGCTAGGGGTCCATAAGGCACCTGCCCCACCCCCATTCCAGTGGACTTGGTTTCGGGTTTTTAAATCCCTCTTGACCACCGTCCTTCGTTGGTGAATGCTCAAAGTCAGTGCCTGCAGCCACTGGTAATATGCATACTTCAACTTGGGTGGCCCCTCTCCGCTGGCTTGTCCCTACCTCTTTGAACTCTTCTTGCTTTTAGCTTCTGTCCCAGGAGCCCATTCTTGGTCTGCCTTTCTTCCCACTCAGACCATGCCCATCCCTTCAGCTGGAACAATATGCGGCTGTTTCCCAAGCCTAAGTCTTGAGTTTCCACCTCTTCCCTGAATTCCTCTTCCATATAAATACTAAACTGCCTTTAGGATGTCTCTACTTGGATGCCCGAAGGTCACCTCAAATACGGCCACCTCAGGGCACTGCATTAGTGCTTTCTCTACCTTGGAGTGATCTTCCGCTGGAAGGAAGGAAGGAAGGGAGGCAGGGAGGGAGGGAGGGAGGAACCATCTCTTTGCTCCCATCTCAGGTCCTCCCTGCCCCAACCACTCTGCTTCCAATGCAAAGATCTAAAATCCAGTCATGTGGGTCATAATTTTAAACAAATCCTTCAAATCCCTCCTCTACGCATAAAAACTTCACATGGTCCTGGTTTTACATGCTACCCTCACCAGCCTCACCAGCTTCATTTCTGACCACTGTCCCATGTGCATTTTGTGCTTTACCCAGCACTTCCCAAATAGATGGGCCATGAACAAATGGTCCTGTGGCCAAAGAAATCTGGATAACTCATCACACTGTAAAAGGCAGACTGAAGCCTATAAAACTTGTTAATAGTTTATCTGGGCGAAAATCAATTCAAATTGGGCAATACTGCATCAGTAGTTAGAGGTACTCCACCAACAGGAGCGAGGGGCAAGGTTTTTCTAGAGAAGACATGGAAGCAAAGCAAGGAAATAATTTGATTGGCTCCAGGTTCAGCAGTTACACTATTTGGGAAAGCCTAGTTGGCTGCCTGTGATTGGTGGTTCTTCTTACCCTTGAGGCGCTTTTGCAGGAATGATTCTGGCTTAGGTACACCACCAAGGCCATACAGCCACCTCAGTGTGCTGGCTTCCTTGTTTGATTTAACGATATTCTACCTCCATTTCAAAGAATCACAAAGCGTGCTGGCATATTAAGAAAATCACGTCATTAATAAGCCCCATCAAGCAAGCATTTAAAAAGGAAAGCTGTTTAAGTTTGTTTAGTCCAGGTTTCTCAAACTTTTTTTGTCCAGGAACCCCTTTTTCTGAGGAACAGGTATGAACGAGATCTCACGGAACACAGTTTGGGAACTACTGCTCTGTAAGACCCCTTACAGTTCCCTGAACACCCTGGCTCACTCATTCTTCCAGGCTTTACTTTTGTAGTTCTTGTGTCTACAAGGCCCATCCCACTTTTGATGCCTAAAAAATTCCTATAATTTCTGTAAGTCCATCCTATAAAGCCGAATGCAAGGTCACTTCCTCTCTGAAAACTCTCCTCAGGGAGAATTAATCACTGCCTTCGGACTCCCCATTGTATCTGGTACCCCCCTCCATCACAGCGCTCACCTTGCTTAATATTGTTCCTGCTATTTTCTGAATCCCCCGCTAGGCTGTGGATTACTAGGGAACTGGGGTCATTCTACACCCTCCATCACCTATTACAATATATAGAACATTGTAAGTGTTTGAAAATGTGGGAAGTAATAGTCTATTAGGGGACATACGATTGAAGCTTTGCTCCATGGTATCAAACATGAGGATGGGGAAAACTATGAGGGATGTATTAAATATTTACACTGATTCAATTAGTGTTTCACCTCCTTTTGTGGGAAGGTATAAAGGAAATGAAAGGCACAGCCCAACAGGAGGTAGTCTGGCTAGCTAGGACCTTCCCCCCACCTCTGACTAAAATGCATTCAACACTCTGAAAGTGACTTAATGAGGAGTCAAGATTCCTAGAATCAATTATTTCCGTTGTCGCCACTGCCCGCCTCTAGAGACGGGAAATAAACAGCCCATCGCCAGCCCACATAAAACACAGATGCCTCCCAAACCACAAGTTTGCCCTGGAAACTGGTCACAGTCATGCCAGCTGCCTGTGTTGTTACTTTCCACAGATGCTATCCACAGATGGGGTGACTTTATTTTTGTAGGAAAAAAACAGCCTAAGGAAGCAAGCAAAAAATAAACACATGACCCTTTCCAACTGAATAATGAAAAATGTGAACATTTCAGATTTCACATAAAACGGGGGGAAGTCAAGGAGTTGGGGTAATTCAACCTCATACCAGCCAGCATCCATTGTAGAGTATGGAACATAGCAAGTGCTCAAAAATGTGTGATGAATGGATTTCCATAAAATGTATCAGATTAAAAGATTTCAAGAGGTGCATAAAACAAGGCTATAAACCTGTTACCTTGCAAGGCTGTCTTAAAATGAGAACTAGCCTTGGCTTCTGGTCAACAAAGAAAAGACCGAGTGGGTTAAGGCTTCGGAATTTGTTGCTCTACTACTGGACCACGGAATTGGGGGGAAGGCCACAGGGCGGAGGGTGGAGATCGCTAAACAAAGTCTCTTGCCATTCAACTGGTTAACAAGACACCTTACTGTGCAACCAGCCTGAAAGCTATGTATTACCATGCAAAATGATTATCCCTGCCCCCTGCTTCTTTTAGCAATGCCCATTCTCTAGGGTTCTGTCTAAGGTAAACATGAAAAGGCCAATCATTTCTAGGTCCTCCAAAGCAACTTAGTAAGTCTGTTGTCTAAAGAACTAGGTGTAGGACAGTGATCTCTCACCAAATAGTCTTGAAAAAATTTTTTATATCAATTTCAAATGACTTAGAGTAACTCTTACTATCCTAGTGTTGCCCAGGAGACAGTTCTGTCCTATAATTGTACCCAGATCAATATTCTGCTCTTCTCTTTCCTGTTCTGTGTTCTGGAAGGCTCTCCCCGTCAGTGCATAACCTGGGCTCCCCTGCCCTCTGGCTTCCAGTTTTGTGTAGCCTGTGAGAGGCACAAGCAGGAAATCAAAAGGTGGGAAAGGAAAGAAGTCAGGGCATCTCTTCTTGGCCCTTCCAGCTGTACGTGATGCTGGCGGTGGCCACAGGCTGCTAGACTACACATCCTTCTCACAGCTCCAGCTCCTTCCCTCTTTTGGCCTCGAGGTGGAATTCCACAGTCATTGTCATTGGCTGCCCCACCATTGCTTGTTGATTCCCTTAAAGCTTCTCCCACCAGTGCAATAATTTCTTCAAGAAATTTTCAGCTAAACACTTTGAGTGTGCCTTCTGACTGATCCACCATGTTAAGGAGTTTCATTTTTATCCTAAGTATCTCGGAAAATCATTGAAATATTTTAAGCACTGTGGGAGGAATGTGGGAGAAAAGTCGTAATTAAATTCGAATTTCAAAAATGTAACTCTGGCTATGGTTTGGGAAATAGATTGGAAAAAGGCGAGAGTACATATGGGTAGATCAGTTAGGAGATGACTGTAGTGGTCCACAGGAGAAGTGATGGTGGCTTTGACTATGGTGTTGGTAAAGGTGAAGATGGAGGATTCAAGAGATGTTTGAATGTAAAATCAACAGAACCTAGTGATGGATTCAGCATGGAGAGAGGGAGGTAGGTGAGAGATTGAGATGTCAAAAGTCACTCCTTGGTTTCTGGGGTTTGATCATGCTATATGATAAGACATGTAACATTTGAAGATTTCTGGGATAATGCTTATGATTTTGATGTAGGGCATATTCATTTTGAGTTGTCTTTAAGATATCTAAGCAGACAAATGCACAAGTCATGATTCAGAATAAAGGTCTAGACTTGAGATTTGCACTTGAAAGTTGCCTCTCTGTTGGTGTTAATTAACCCTGTGAATTATGACCCCTGGGAATGAGAAGTGCTTTCAATGTCCCAGATAGCGCTTTTCTGAAAACTCATGAGGGATCCTGAAAATGAAGACGATTGAACAAATATGTGAAGTGAACCTGCCAGTTGTTTTTTTTTTTTTTTTGCCCAGATCAGATGCAAACATCTTAATACAAGCATTAAATTTTTAAAATAATAAAAAGAGCTATCTTTCATTAAGTACATATTATATCATTTTTCATTACCCAAGTCTGATGCAAAGTGTTTTAATGCCTTATGAGAGGATGCACGCTAAGTGAACAAAGAGATATACTTATGTTCTCAAAAAGCACATGTTTTTTTTACCCTGAAGAGCTAGGACTTTATATTGCACACATTTAAGTGAAGTTGTCATGGTGACTAACTGCAGAGGATTGCTATCATTATCTGTACCGTTCCTTGTCCCAGAATACGGCCTAGGTTCCTATTCGTCTCACCCATATCCAATTTGAAAAACAATTTTTTCTCCATCCAGAGTCCTTCCTTCACCAATTGTCAGAGAAATTTTACTAGATTCTTATTTCTGTAGCTTCTAAGCATATTTATTGGATCTGATCATGCTATTGGATCCCATTTTTCTCCTTCTTATAATTAAAATGGCTAAATCTGAACATGGAGAACAAAAATACCCATTTTTGTAAATGCAACCCGACAAGGCCATCTTTTGACAGAGCAAAAGACATTGCTTTAGTTATAAACGTACATACGTGTACATACAGATACAAACGTGTACTGAAACATCTCATAAAACAACTTACTTTGCCATTTGCAATCTACTCTGAAATTTTCTGTTCTCTCCTACTTAGGTTTTTAGAATGCTGATTGAGGTCCACCAGCTTGTCTTCATAATCCACTCTTGGGTTACCACCTCTGGGTTGGAAACATTCTCTAAATCCTTGTTCCTCTGCCAGCGTCACAGTTGTGTTACACCATCAGTGCATCCTTGGACTCTCACAATGACCTGGTGGTTGTCACTGACTTTTGCTAGTTTTTGACCCAGAGTTACTAGGTGAAAAAAGGAGGAAGGAGGGCTGGTGACATGAGCCGAACACAGCTTTGTGTGCGTGTGTATGTACATATGTGTATATATATACACACGTGTCTCTCTTACAGTTCCAGGGAACTCACCATTTTGTCTAAGAAGTTGATGATTTTGTTTGTTATATCAGACAGGCACCTTTAGGAGAAATTCTTGCCTGGATTTAATTATAAAAGAAGTTGTGTTTCTGTGTTGGGAGCCAAGAAGTTTTCGCCATTAGAAGATGGCCGACACCCTGCTTCTCTTCCTGATTTATGAGATAGAAGTTCGCGCCTAAAATGAAAGCCCGCGCACGCAGCACCAATGATGATTAGCCAAGTACTTCCCTCATTCTGAATCCCGCCCCCCTTTCTCTGCAGTGTATAAATACAGCTACCGCAGCAATAAAAGTTTGAGGCTTGATCAGGATTCTGTCTTGCCTCCATTCTTTCGCGTCTCCTGCCCTTCCCCCTTTTTTCAACCCCCACAGGTTCCTCCTCGGACTCACAAGGATTTGTCCTGCTGGTCGGGACTCCCGGGGACGCCCGGGGCCGTACACAATTGGCGCCCAACGTGGGGCTCGAGGAACGGATCCTGACGGAGGTAGCACGCTTACGAACGCCTGGCCAGGCACCCACTGAGCCGCCGCGAGACTTACTCGAAAGTGCAGCTTGATTAGGTCCCCGGAGGACTGGCCGCCCTTCGGCAGTCGTGACCTGAGGATAAGGTAAGCGGAGCTATAAATATGGGACAGGAATTGAGTTCCCATGAACTCTTTCTTCAGGGGATCGAGGATTCCCTCAAGATGCGGAAGATTAAGGCTAGAAAAAAAAGATTTGCGTGAATTTTTTATGTTCTTGTCTGATGTTTGCCCATGGTTCCCACAGGAAGGGACAATAGATAAAAAATGCTGGAATCGTGTAGGAAATTGTTTAAATGATTATTATCAAACCTTTGGGCCTTCTAAAGTGCCTGTGACTGCATTTTCGTATTGGAATTTAATTAGGGAGATTCTCATGGGTCATTTTTTTGACCCCGATGTCCAAAAGGTTGTAGAGACCGGGGAAACAATTCTTAAAGCAGCCTCTCGTCTCCATTCAGCTTGTCCATCCGTTACCATTGATATGGGTTCAAATGAAGAGTTCCCAAAAATTCCAGAAACCGGTCATCATTATCCCACAGATGATAAAGTTATCCCAAAGATTTATCCTTCCCTTACTGCTATTAAGGGTGATCCCAATGATGACCAGCTTTCCCCCCAAGATCAGGAAACTCTCGATGAGCAGGCTGCTCGTTATCATCGCAATGATGATCCCTGGGGATTCCCCCTTTTGAAGCCTCCACCATCTTATAATACTCCTCATCAGATGCCTGCCTTTAGCGCCCCTGCTCCCATTGCCCCCCTGATTGATCCCCTTCGACAGGCTAAGATGGCCTTAACCCAGGAAATTTCCTCTTTGAGAGATGTTTTACAACAAAAACGGGAACGCTTGGATCTCCTAAAGGAGCTTAAGGCCCTTGAGGTGGAGCTTACTTCTTTTAATGTCTCGAACGGTCCCAATAAACCCCCGCTTCGACAAAAACCAGGATCCATTAAGTTAGCCTTCCCTGTTACTCGCAGTCAAAATTTACCCACTCAAGGTGAAATTCAAGCTGAAGATAGTGAGGAAGGGGAAGAGGAAGAGGGAGAAGAATCTCCTGAACCTGATGAGGGACCAGATATTCATAATTCTTCTGGGGGCGGCCCTTTTGAACATAAATATCGCCGCCTCAATTTAAAACATATAAAAGATTTAAAATCTGCTGTCAATAATTATGGGCCCACAGCCCCTTATACATTGGCAATCTTGGAGGGATTAAGCGATCGCTGGCTGACCCCAAATGATTGGCTTACCCTGCCTCGGGCCACCCTTTCTGGGGGAGATTTTGTTTTATGGCGCACTGAATTTGCAGAAAATTGTAGAGAAACTGCCCAAAGAAATGCTGAAAACAGAACTTCCCGATCATGGACCCGAGATAAATTACTTGGCCGTCCCCCCTATGAATCCAATGAGTCTCAGGCTGCTTTTCCCCCTGGTTTGTTGGCTCAAATACAACATGCTGGCCTTAAGGCCTGGCGCCGTCTTCCGCCTAAGGGTTCGCCCACAACTTCCTTGGCAAAAATTCGCCAGGGACCAGAAGAGCCTTATTGTGAGTTTATTAGCCGCCTCACGGACGCCGCCGAGCGTGTAGTGGGTGATAGTGAAACTGATAATGCCTTTGTTAAACATTTAGCTTATGAAAATGCCAATCCGGCCTGCCAAGCTGCCCTTCGGGCTCATCGTGGTGGTAGCCTGGCTGATTACATTAAGTTGTGCTCCGGAATTGGTCCCTCCCATTCTGTTGGTCTTGCGATTGGAGCTGCTCTAAAAGATTTTATTAAAGATACATCCGTCCTAGATAAACAACAAAAAACTTGCTATAATTGCAAACAACCTGGACATTTTGCCCGGGATTGTTCATTACATAGACAAGGACAGTCATTAAAGGCTAACCCACAACAACCCCAATATCAATCCCGGGCTCCTCCCACCACCGTTTGCCCTCGTTGTAAAAGAGGCAAACATTGGTCTTCAGAATGTTTTTCAAAAACGGATATAAATGGCCAATTGCTCCCCAAAAAACAGGGAAACTTTTCACGGGGCCAGCCCCTGGCCCCTTCCTTGGAACCAAACCAAGGGGCAATTCGGTTTGTTCCTCAAAAATCTGGACAAGTTCCCTGCACCCAGATGTTGGCTCCCTCTGTCGAGCCACACCCGGAAGCGCAGGATCGGACCTCTGTGCCTCCACCGACTCAATATTAGTCCCAGAACAAGGAGTACAACCAATTCCCACAGAAGTTTATGGCCCCCTGCCCCCAAATACTTTTGGTTTAATTTTAGGAAGAGGTAGTTGCGCTTTGGCTGGCCTCCAAATTATACCTGGTGTTACTGATAATGATTATTCAGGTCAAATTACCCTTTTGGCATCTGCTTTACAAGGCCCTATATCAATCCCTAAAGGTCAAAGGATAGCACAGTTAGTATTGTTGCCCCTAAATTCTTTAAATAAGAGCCATACTAATTGTCCTAGAGCAGATGCTGCTTTTGGCTCCTCAGATGTTTATTGGGTCCAACAAATTACTCCTGAAAGGCCACTCCTAACCCTGTGGTTAGATGGAAAGAAATTTGAGGGTTTAGTCGATACAGGAGCCGATGCAACAGTTATTTCGGAAAAATATTGGCCCTCCTCTTGGCCTTGTACAGTGTCTATAACTCATTTACAAGGCATAGGACATTCTACCAATCCTAAACGGAGTTCTAAAGTTCTTACATGGATAGATACTGAAGGTAATACTGGACAGGTACAACCTTATATTTTGCCACATATCCCGTTGAATCTTTGGGGACGTGACATCCTGTCACAATTAAAGTTAATCATGGCCAGCCCCAATGAGGTGGTGACCCAACAAATGCTAAACCAAGGGTTTCTACCAGGCTTAGGCTTAGGAAAAAATAATCAGGGTATTACACGACCTATTTCCCTGGCATCTAACATAAATCGCCAGGGCCTAGGCAGTTCGCCTTTTTCTTAGCGGCCATTGACCTTCCTGTGCCCCATGCGGGCAAAATACGATGGAAAACTAATGATCCCGTTTGGGTGGACCAATGGCCTCTAACAGAAGAAAAACTTACAGCTGCCACAAAGTTAGTGCAGGAACAATTGGCCGCTGGACATTTAGAAGCCACTACTTCGCCATGGAATACCCCTATATTTGTGATAAAAAAGAGATCTGGCTCATGGCGACTTCTCCAAAATCTTAGGGAAATTAATAAAACAATGTTTACTATGGGAGCTTTACAGCCTGGCTTGCCTTCTCCTATTGCCATTCCAGCTGGCTATTTTAAAATCATTATTGATCTTAAAGATTGCTTTTTTACTATCCCTCTCCATCCTCAGGATAGAGAGCGTTTTGCATTTAGTCTCCCAGTAATTAATTTTAAAGGCCCAATGCCACGTTTTCAATGGAAGGTCCTCCCGCAGGGTATGGCCAATAGCCCCACCTTATGTCAAAAATTTGTTGCACAAGCTGTAGACCCTCTTAGGGCTCGTTGGCCTGGTATCTATATCATTCATTATATGGATGATATTCTTTTGGCTGGAAAATCAACTGATGAACTCCTTAAGTGTTATCAAGATTTAAAAGATAATCTTGCTTCCTCTGGCCTTCAAATTGCTTCAAATAAGGTACAATTAAAAGATCCATACTATTATCTTGGTTTCGAATTAAACAAAAAAATAATTACCACTCAAAAGATACACATACAAGTATCACATTTGCAAACCCTCAATGATTTTCAAAAATTTTTGGGAGATATTAATTGGCTACGACCGTATCTTAAACTTACTACGGGAGAGTTAAAACCCTTATTCGAAATTTTACAAGGGCCATCAGATCCCTTGTCACCCCGTAGGCTGACTAAGGAGGCTAAAAATTCTCTTCAATTAGTAGAAAAGGCCATTAGATGTCAACAGATTACCTTTTTAGATTATGGTCGTCCCTTTAGTTTGATTATTTGTGCCACTGCACATACACCCACTGGAGTCCTATGGCAAGATCATCCCCTCTTGTGGATACATTTGTCCGTATCTCCTAATAAAGTGCTTAAGACCTACCCTTCCTTAGTAGCACAGGTTCTTACTTTGGGCAGAGAAAAAAGCCGTCAATTTTTTGGCAGAGATCCTGATCATTTGATTCTCCCCTATACCAAAGAAGAGCTTGGTTGGTTATTACAAACTGATGATAAATGGCTTGTTTCCTTATCTTCCTTTCAGGGTAATATTGATAATCATTATCCACCTGATAAGCTCCTTCAGTTTGCTAGAAAACATCTGTTTATATTTCCCAAAATCACTTCTGCTGTTCCTCTGGGAGATGCTGCCCTAGTATTCACTGATGGATCATCATCCGGTGTTGCTGTATTTGTTATAAATAATCAGCCCTATAGGGTACAGTCCCCCTTTTTATCAGCGCAACTTGTTGAGCTTTTTGCCATTCTTCAGGTTTTTGAGATGTTACAGAATATCCCCTTTAATTTATATACGGACAGCTCATATATAGCTTTGTCCGTCCCCCTTTTAGAAACTGTTCCATATATTAAACCCTCTTCCAATGCTGTTCCCCTTTTTCAACAACTTCAAAGTCTTATACTTCGAAGACAGGCGCCTTTTTTTATTGATCATCTTAGGGCTCATACAGATCTTCCTGGACCCCTCTCTCAGGGCAATGATTTAGCTGATAAAAATGCCCGCCTGATGTGCACCGTAACCTCTGATTCTGTTTCTCAAGCTACTCAATTTCATCAGCTACATCATGTTAATGCACATACTCTTCGCTTAATGTTTAAGCTTACTCGAGAACAATCAAGACAAATTGTAAAAAATTGTCCAGGGTGCGTTACATTTTTACCTCTTCCACATCTTGGGGTAAACCCAAGAGGTCTATTACCTAATGAAATCTGGCAGATGGATGTTACCCATCTTGCTAAATTTGGAAAATTAAAATTTATTCATGTGTCCATTGATACCTTTAGCGGCTTTATATATGCCTCCCTTCAGGGAGGAGAAGCCACAAAAAACATTATTTCACATGTGCTCCAATGTTTTACAGTTTTAGGCAAGCCTCAAATAATTAAAACAGATAATGGGCCTGGGTATACCTCCCAGGCTTTCCAAGATTTTTGCACCCGGCTTCAAATAAAACATCTTACGGGAATTCCATATAACCCCCAGGGTCAAGGCATAGTAGAAAGAGCCCATCAAACCCTTAAAAATACCATTTCCAAGCTTAAAAATAATGATTTAACTGCTACAAAAAATTCCCCAAAAAATATTCTTAGTCATGCCCTGTTTGTAATTAATTTTTTACAATTAGATAATAATGGTAGATCTGCCGCCGATCGCCTTTGGCATCAAGAAACTAAAAATCAATATGCACAAGTTATGTGGAAAGACCCTTTGACCTTTAAATGGCATGGACCCGATCCACTCCTCATCTGGGGGAGGGGATCCGCATGTGTATATAATACCAAAGAAGGTGGAGCACGCTGGTTGCCTGAGCGCCTTATTAGACCTATAAGTTCTATAAAGTAATAAATTTTATCCAGGGCCCTTTTCCCTGAGATTGTATTTCTTTTTCTTTTTCAGAAAAAGATGGAGACCCTCCTAATATTGAAAGAGCGGCAGAGACGACATGAGCTATCCGTTGTGACCCTGATCCTGTCATCTTTGCTGGTTGTTGGACAGGCTGAAAGCACTCCCCACTTGCCTCAAAATTTAACCTGATACATTACCATCGCCTCGCCATTACAGAAGCAGAACCAAAGGATGATTCTGGCTGCCCCTCCACTGGAGCGGCATGAAACAGAGACATGCCTACCCCCCTCTTTGATGGAGAGTATGGGTACCGAGTTGAGTGTGGCAGCAAAGCATGCACAAGGGAAAACGTGTATATATGTATATACAAGGTAATCTCTGTTATTCCCTGTGAGTATACCTGAATTATGATAGAGGTTGGTATCTAAACATTGTTTTTGGCTTTTAGTAGCTAAGATTATCTTTGGCTCTGCCTCTCCTCCCCAAAAGATACCAAGAGCCGATAAGTGTGGACACACATACCTTGTCCACGGGAGGATTCAGGTCACTATTCCCTCACTCGGTTAATGCCCACCTCCTTAAAAGAAATAAAAAGGGAGGAAATGTTGGGAGCCAAGAAGTTTTCGCCATTAGAAGATGGCCGACACCCTGCTTCTCTTCCTGATTTATGAGATAGAAGTTCGCGCCTAAAATGAAAGCCCGCGCACGCAGCACCAATGATGATTAGCCAAGTACTTCCCTCATTCTGAATCCCGCCCCCCTTTCTCTGCAGTGTATAAATACAGCTACCGCAGCAATAAAAGTTTGAGGCTTGATCAGGATTCTGTCTTGCCTCCATTCTTTCGCGTCTCCTGCCCTTCCCCCTTTTTTCAACCCCCACAGGTTCCTCCTCGGACTCACAAGGATTTGTCCTGCTGGTCGGGACTCCCGGGGACGCCCGGGGCCGTACACATTTCTGCTGAGCAATTGGTACGTGTTTAACTTAAGGACACAGTATACTCTGAGAATGACCAGCTTACCATCTTCTTGTTGGCTGCCAGAAACCTTCAAGCTAAACACAAGTGTACATTCTCTTCATTTCTATTTAATTTTTTTTTTTTTTTTTTGGCCACACGGCATGGCATGCGGGATCTCAGTTCCCCAACCAGGGATTGAACCCGTGCCCACTGCATTAGGAGCATGGAGTCTCAACCACTGGACCACCAGGTAAGTCCCTCATTTCTAGATCCAAGTTCCATTCTTATTCTTATCTTGCCTTCATCCCTATCTATATGCTATTTTGTATTTTATATATCTTTGAAAACCCTCTCTGATTTTTATTCCTCTCAGGAATACAAGTATACACAGGAACAAGGGATATAAAGAAAAATGGGAGGCACTGCAATGAGGTGGTTAAGAACAACAGGTCTGGACTCAGGTAGCTTGAGTTTTGTGGGCACATTACTTGACCTCTCTACATGTTGGTTTCCTCATCAATTAGATAAAGGAAATGAGAACGTATTCCTTTATTCCTTTGTCCTAATCCTCACAGGTTTACTGTGAGGATTAGGACATAATGGGAAGTACTTTGCAGAGTTTGTCACATATAGTAAATGCTCAATTAATATTAGCTATTGTTGTAGAAACAAGTATATTTGAGTTTGTATGTGACTGTTTCTGGACGCACAAACACACATGAACACATGTGCACACATGCCACTGGTATGCTGGCACGTGGCATGAAGAAACATTAACAGCTCTTTATTGATCTGAAGCTGGTAGGATGTGTGAAGGAAAGTCTTTTTCATGACATCCTAGTGCCCTCAGAATGTCCACATGAAATTTTTGCTAAGTAGTTGTTATTCGTCAACTCTGGCTGCCATAACAGAATACTACAGACTGGGAGGCTTAAGCAACAGAAATGTGTTTTCTCACAGTTCTGAAGCCTAGAAGTCCAAGATCAAGGTGCCAGCAAGTTCCCTTTCTCATGAGACCTCTCTTGCTGACTGGTGGACAGCCACCTTCTCACCACGTCCCCAATGGCCTCTTCTCAATGTGAACGCAGAGAGAAAGAGATCTCTGGAGTCCCCCTCTCTCCTTATAAGGACACCGGTTCTATGGAATCAGAACCTTCTGACCTCGTGTAACATTCATTACCAGTTAGGGCTTCAACATACGAATTGTGGGTGTGGACACAGTGCAGCCCATAACAGTAGACATTGGCAGAAGGAAGTACAGGAATTGTCAAGGAGAGAGGAAAAGAAAACGACAACAAAACCTAGAGAATGAGATTTTTCCAGCATGGAAAGGGGAGGAGAGGGAGAGGAAAAGAGGTCATGTGAGGGACGCCCTCCTCCACCAGAACAAACAGTTCAGAGGAGGGCAGGGCTGCTTGTTGACACTATCCCAGAGGCTCTGCTGCAAAAGCCCTGGCTCTCCTCTGCTTGAGAAGCACAGATGCAGATGATGTGAGCTAAGCTGAGGTGTTTCACGAGATGAGGCATCTTCCCATGCCTTATAGAACTGGGGCTGGTTGGACCAGACCTGCTATGGAAACTGTGTCTTAGTGTCTTAGCTTGCCTCAGGACCATCAAGTGTTCAGTATCTTCAAACAGACCCCACTACCTTGTCATTTTCTCTTGACCAGTCATCATTAACAAGGGTATTTTTTCAGATTTCATTTGCAAAAATCTCTAGGTAATGTCCTTTAGATGGAATTACAACAGGGAGCAGGTAATGACCCTGAGTTAACAATCTACCAACTCTTACAAAGCTAGGGAAGCGAGTGTGTGTGTATACAAGTAACAGGCAAGTTTTATCATAGGAGAATCCTCAAACCAGTCACCTTGCCTAAAATGAGTCGATAGGAAAGCTGATATGAAAACTCCTGAGTTCAAAATAGCCTTCGATTCAAACTCCAGCTAAAACTAAAGTGAACTGGGATCTAGTTGGGACAATGATCAAATCTGAGCAAATCTTCCATAAATATCACACAATTTAGCTCATTGTTTCTACCTTTACCAACAATTAAAAATATATCAAAAATGAAGATGGAGAAGGCAGAGGAGGAATAGGGAGAGGGCGAGGGGTGAAGAAGAGGAGTTGAAGGAGGAGGGAAAGAGGAAGGATAGAGAGTTCTAGGTCCAACTGTCGCCCTTGAACTTCCAGTCTTTGAACTTAAGTGTGAATATGTTATACTTTTTGGGCCTCCATTTCTTTCTCTGCATACTCACGGGCTATTTCATAGCAGCGGTTTTGAAAGCTTTGTTGTTTATTTCTGTAGTTGTTCTTTTGTTTCCTTTTTTTTTTTGCAATGAAATTCCTTTTACTAAACAAAAGGTTATAGATACTCATATGGAATTCAGACAAAGGCAGAGCCCTCGGGAATGTTAGAAGCGGGTGCAGAGCTCACTGCATTAGGCAGCTACTGCTCTGAGGGACCCCAGAGGGCATCTGCGGAAATCTGGATGCTGGTGTCTAAGCCCTCTCCAGCCCGACTCTTGCTATTGTCCTTAACCAATCCTCTATCAGGAAGTCTCACTCTGACGCCATCCACAACCCACGCGGTAAGCCTGCTTTACGGTAACTGTGCTTCCTACGTGAAGTTCTGTGAGTGCCACGGGATCGAAATTTTTTTCACTCTATACTGAATTTTACTCTCTAAGAAACAGCAAGATTACAGTCCAACTACAGATGTTTTCAAAAATTTTAACGAATTAATATCTCTATCCTGGACATAAGATGCCCACACCATGGGAGACACTGTATCATCAGATGTACTGGCAAGACTCCAATCACAGCTCAGGTTCAGGCTGCTCCACACCGGCTCTCTGCCACAGCACAGCCTGACTCACCGCCATGTAGGGGACCCACACTGAAAAGTCTGGCTTGAAGTTATTGCTGGAACACTGCTGGGAACCCTTCCACCACCACCACCATCGTGCATACGCAGAGCCGCTGCAAAGCCTAATCTGAATTCACAACGCTGCAAGGAAGAGCCCGCCTGAGAGTTCTGTAACCCAAACCTCTGTCCGTGAGCCAACCATTTAACCTGCTGGCATCAGACAGCTCAGAAAATGAACTAAATTTATAACATCCAAGTAAGCACTGAAGTTCTTTCCTTACTGTTTGGGTCCAGAGAGCTATTCTGGACATCACTCCATTAAACAAAGCAATGTAACTGACAAGCAGCAATGGCCAAAGTGAATTTCCTTTTGGAAATGAGGGAGGCTCTTGGCTTCTCCGTAGATTAGCCCCGCAGCTGTCACTCACTGGCAAGCAACAGAGCCAGGCTATATATATCAAACAACACGCATTTTGGGGATGACTTCAGGACTCCCCACATTTGACTACTTTGGGTCACAGACCTTCAGAAATAGTCTACTCGGGCCATTTTTTTAAAAAACTACATCAGATTAAAACCTTTTTCTCCAGCAATTTGTTCCCAGAATGAGGTATTTCCAAGTAAAGAGCAATTATGTGGAATCTACCATCAGGCCACAGAAAAGGGAGTAAACGCTTGACATATTTAAACAATCATGCCTGTATTTCTCTTCTGTTAGCGTAAAGCAACTCACTGACTCCAAGTATTTGTCCCTTTCAGTCCCAACCAACACTAGGCAGCTGCAAAAACAGCATTTGCAAATTCTAAGATTTCAGAAAAGCTCACGGAAAGAATACGGTTCCCCAAGATAAGACTGCAGAGGCCAACTAGCGTATCAAGGGTCTTTGCTTTAGGCTGGAATTATATGATCTTAATGTAGTAAATATTCTTTTTAAATCTCATGCTGATTCAGTGTTTTGATTAGCAGTTTATCTAAGTCTGAGTAATTATTTTAAAAAAAGACAAATTTTTTCATACCAAATGTAGTTTGGTAGATTGTATCTTTTCAAACATGGGACCCAGGAGGGGACAATAATAAAAAGAGTCCTTGAGGGTGAAAATATGGGAAACTACTGAGAAATCATTCTAAGGAAGTAATTGTGGAAATGTAGCCACATGCACAAATTATCCCAGTCCTGCCTGTGATAAGTTTAAAGCAACATGAAAGACTAGTAACAGAAGATTAGTTAATAAATTATAGTTCTATATAGTGCAAATACTAAGCCATCATTAAAAAATGCTGCAAATGTGAATTTATTAAAGGGAAAAAATATTCATAATATATTGCTAAGTGAAAAAGAACAGATTATAAAGCAGTTTAATGATGAGGGTAAACCCTAAAGAGGGGGTGTCTCTAGATGGTAGGATTATGTGTATTTTATAATTTTCATTTGATTATCTATAATTTCTAATTTTTCTCTGTGCTCTTGTAATAAGGAAAAAAATGAAGTGGAATATTAAAAAAAATCAAAATGCCCTGGCCAGCAGAGAAGGGAAGTTACGATGCTGAACAACAAATAGCTTCAGGGTCATCAAAAATGCAAATGAAATAGAATAAAATGTTGTTGAAATAAATAGATAGCGAATTAGAGAAAATCCAAAGTGTTGAATCTGGGTGACCCGTGTCTGCGTGCCTGTGGTCTAGGGTTTTCTCCCACTGCTCACTCTTCTCTCATATGCATAAAGCTTTCTCTTACTTCTCCAGCCCTTCCTTGTGAACTAATATTCAGAATCATATTAAAATTTTATTATACATTTTTTTAAAGTAGCTCATTTAGTTTCGTAATAATGTTAGCCTTTTTTTCTAGTTCTTCCCTTATTCTCCAACTACTTTGAAAACCCTTTGTACACAGGAAATATCCTTATAGTTTTGTTTTTTACTGTGGGCCTTATCTCCCCTTGGGTCTCACCATAATATGGAACATAACCAGTCCAGAGCCTTGCAAGTAGCATACATTCAATAAACCCTGCCACAGTTGTCTACATGACCTTTTCTCTTTTTTTAACCAGCCTGTAAATTTCTTGTGGGCTGGGTTATGTCCTTCTTATCTGTGTACCTCCTTTAGTGCCTTATGATAACTTAAGCACACAATAAGAGCTCAGTAAATACTGGTGAACAAAATGTGTGACCAAGTTATGAGGACTGACTCTGGCTCCTTTTATGTTTACTAGACAATTCTAAGCCATTTCTGTTTCTCTTTAGCTCAGAAGTTCTCAATGGTGAGCCAATTCTGCCCCCTGGGGACATCTGACTATGTCTGGAGACCTTTTTATTGTCATGACTAGAGGGAGGGGAGATGTTACTGTCATTTAGTGGATAGAGGCCAGGGATGGTGCCACACATCCTCCAATGCAGGGGACAGACTCCTACAACCAAGAATTATCTAGCCCAAGATGTCAGTAGTGCTGAGTTTGAGAAATCCTGCTTTCACTGTATATGCACTTCTTAAAGTCATGACACTTTTTTTTTCTCCTTTACCTCCCCTCCACACACACATAGTTTTTAGAGAAAGTCTCCAAGATTAAAACGGAAATTGCAAGCCTATCTGGGCCCAGTTTTGTCATCTGTTTACTGATGGGTAGGACGTGCCCCACCTATCTTTCAGGGTTATTGTGAGGGCAAAATAAAAGAATCAATCTTCAAATGCCTTTAGAGGCAGATGGAATATATTAATAATCTCTGCCAAGATACACACTGAGGGGGAAATGGGAGATTTAGTTGAACATGAATCTCACTCCCTCACCAATAAACACATTTATGTTCTATTCTGAGTCATCCAATAAGCATTTATTAAGCATTCTCCATAGAGAATTTTAAAAATGCTACCAGGTTTTTGATAGAAAGAAATCATGCAACTTTAAAATATGAAAGTAAAATTATAATCATTTCTGGGCTCTAGGCAACTAGAAATATTTTTGTTAAGCTGGAAAATGCTTTCCTTATTTCTCTATATGGGCATAAAGCAGGACTGCAGAAAATGTGGCTGACTTAAACCCAGGACTATTACCACGCCTGCTTAATCAGACAGTGATCATTTCTGCTCAAGATTTCGCCAAAGTCTTAATTTATATGAACTCTGCATCCTTTGGTTTGGCTGCCAACATCTAAAGGTTGACACTCCTAATCCATAGATCACGTTTGTTGGGAGCTCAACTCCAAGGAGATGCCCAGAGAACACAGCACAGTCTTTTGAATGGAAGGTGTGAGTCCTCAGAACTTAAAAATTTAGATCGTAAACAGAACATAACAATGTCGAAAGGCATGCGCAATTGTTTTAAAATAAACCAAGTACACTGACTATGGTCAGGCTCCAAAGCGTTGATGTGATCTGTCACAGTGGTCTAAAATCGTGCATGAGTATGTCTCGAGGAGCCCCATGCCTGCTGCTCCTGGAACTACAGAACTGTGATTTTACACACATGCTTAAGAGACATGTTGCGTTTTCCAATTTTTTCCTAAATTCATGACCTTGGTTTTGCAAATAGGGTCCCTTTGAGAATATGAGCCAGTTGGGGAGCTCTGCAGGAGGAATAGCTGTTTTTAAATGTCTACAAGAAAGCAAAATGTCAAACACACTTATGACAATTTTGAGTCAAAAATGTAGCTGTGTGAATTGATAACTTTGTCATCTGTTCAATGAATATTTATAGAGACTTTTATGTAACTATAGCAAGAGTAAGGTATTGTGTTCGAGGCAAAGAAGAAGAGCTTGCAATCTTCCTGAAAATATACATGCATGAAAATATGTCATCCAAGATATGTCATCAGACACTGAATGAGACATGCCAAGTGAGCAGCAAAGCCAACGATTTCTATAGGTGAGAAGAAAGGTACTATGAGATATAGAGTGACAGAAAGGATTCATGGGGGATAAAAGACTTCGACTTGGCCTTGAGTGACAGGTAGATTGTCAGGTGAAAAGGAAGGAAAGGGAAAAACATTTTTGAGAGGAGCAGTAATGAGAGAAATGACAGAGGTGGAAATTCATGGATCCATTCAAAAGAACCATCACTAAAGCCATTTTTATTATATGTCCGAGATGCTGTGCTAACTTCCATGAGTATAAAACTGAATGCACTGTATAGCCTTATAGAGTACACAGTCTAGTTTAAGCACATAATTACAAACACCCGAATTATAATGCAGTGATCTCCGAAGAGAGGTGCAAACTCTCCAGGGAATGTGCAAGATGATCTGTTGGGGTACAGGAGAAAATAACAGATTTTCTAATTATATTTATTTTAATGGAATCATTTCAATTTGCATAAAATTGAATTTATGCAAAATTCAACAGTATATAAATGTATATAAATATATATACATGTATATAAATGTACTGCTACAGTAGTTTACTTCATTTATAAATAACTAAACATGTATTAGAGATGAGTGCTCAAAATTATTTGCTGGGAGTAGGGCAAGATCAAAAACTAGTAGAAGCCTGCTGTAATGTTGTACCTGTCCCACTGGAAGAGTAAACATATCCTCCGGGAAACCAAATCCCTGACGCTGGACAATGTCCAAATGTTACCGGATGAGGAGTGAGGACGAAGAGAAGGAGAGTGGTGGGAGAACAGGGTAAGAAGGGCAGATTGGCGACTACATTTGGGCAGTCTTGAGGAACCCAATCTCACAAGAGCAGAGGGATGTTATCGATGAGCCAAGGGGGCTACTATAGGCTGTGCAGAGGCCAGTTCCCATCTGCAGAAAAATAATGTCTCATTCCAAAACGCTACAGAAATTCTAGCTAGAGAAGAACTAGGCGACAAAAAGACCAAGGTGGTTTGCTTTGTTCGACTTTGCTGATTCGCAACTAGGTCTAAAAGTCTCACCCTTTCCAGTAAGTTAAACACTCATGGCTCATACCGTTTGGGAGCTTACACCCACAGACTATTTTCTATTCAAGAAAGTAGGCTTCCTTTAAGAAACCACATAAGGCTGAATTCCTCTAGCCTGTAACTTCCCAACTAGCCACGCTCTGAGCAGATGTCACTGCCAAGGTGAAATCATCCCTGCTGTCCACCAGGGTCCCTTGGACTTCCCAGAGCAAAGACCATAGGCACATTAATCCTCATTCCTTATGCTCGATTTAGGGATTCAAGTGGAATTTCAAGTCCCCCATATCCCTGATTTAGCCTTAATGTGTATGTGGATGAAAATCAGCTTACAAAATATTGCATTCAAGCCCAGAGGAAACACCTCTCAGTACCTTTATTTTGTTACCACGGACTATGAGAAATGCTCGAACGGTCCCTGGAGACAGAGAGCATAGTTGGAGTATGGTAATTATGTTGTACTAATATACTATTGGGTATTAGGACACAAAGAAATCAGTGTCACTTGTGGCTGCTGGTCTGCACGGCTGCTAATATATTAAATGCATTATATTCGTTGTACTTTAATTCCAACCGGAGCCCATAAACCTCATAGGCACAATTAGAATACAGACTAACACCAAGTGGTTTAACCTACTATACTTTGAAATTATTGTGGCCGCTGGTAAGGAAAAGATATTCCTCTTCTGCGAGTTTTAGGTTACTAATTATCTGTGCCCTCGGGAAGTAAAACATTAACAGAGAGGAAACTCCAAATTATTCTAGAATAAATCCTTGAATTTTCGTGGCCTATCATAAAAAGGAAGTATTTCTTAAGAAAAATGAAATGTTAATAAATCCTTGATCATCATCGTAACATAGGTAACATTTTTTTTTTTTTTACAGAGAAGAACAAGAGTCCTACTAAGATTCTTCTCCATCACACCTCACAGTGACGAGCATTCTGAAGGTCATCTGAGGTTCTGGTGAAAAAAGAAGTGGTTCTGGTGGACCGAGTCCATTTCTCAATGTTGAACTGGAATGATCTAATAAGACCACACGGGGGAAAGCAGAAAATGGCACAAACTAACTAGAAAAAAAATTACAGCATGGAGAATTATTTAACTCAAAATTACACAAAATGATCCATCGGCTTTCAAGTTTAGCATTCTCTGGACAAGAAAGGTATATACCTAATTTTTTTAAAATAAGAAAAAATATCTAAACCCAAATGCTTTTGCTATATGATCTCCCAGTGAGAAGATTTGGAAAGAGCCATCTATGCTTTCTCTCCATTCAAATATTACTCTTGCTTCATTCACCACCTGTCTGAGATTTCTTGAATGCCTTTCTCAAAGTGATAACATAGTAATCCATTTGAGTATCTCAAAGACAGCTGGACCACCCTAATAATCTAGGGCACTCAAAAGTTATATTTAATCGCATGTAACCTCCTGTGGAAAAGTTCTAGGGTTTGCATTAGAGCACATAAGAAATAACAGGCCAGAATCTGGCACCTCCCTTAGTGGGGCTTTGATACTGTTATTTCCTTTTTCCTTCTAGCCTCAAAGCATTTTCTTAGACTTCGGTTTGCTGTAGTTATCTAGGCTCGTTGTATAATTACTACCTATTTGAGAAGGTTACAATATTCTGTTCAATATATAACAGTGTCATAATTTACATTTACCAAGATGGATGGATAGATGAACTGATGGATGAGTGTAGGGAGAGATGAGTAAATCCTATGAGAAGCAGGAGAGTCTGTACACTTACCAACAAATACAACATACCTATGGTAGCATTCGTTAATAACATGTATCCAACAACAGATAAATACTCAGCCTTCGCTTTCTCTTACTCAGTTAAAATTTAATCCTCACTTGAAATGAAACATATCTGAAACACAGAGTGGTTTAAATTTTCCAGAAATATATCTTCCGAACACTATAGTATAGAGGACTGTATTATAACTAGTCCATATTTTTTAAAGTCTACCTTTAGTGAATGAAATGAAATGGCCTTCAGCCATGGGATGAGAAAAAAAAATCCACCACAGGCTATTAATAGTAAATGTGTACTGTCCGTGGAATCTGAGCTGGAAATATCTTCAGAGATAATCCGGTCTAAAGTCCCAGCCAGTGCAAAAATTCCCAGTAAAACATCCTGGACAGATGGTTATCCTGTCTGTCTAAACCTACCAGCAACCAGGAAATAGCTCCGAAGGCAGTTCATTCACTGTGGAAGTCTCAATTTTCTCAAAATTCTTTCTTTCTCATGGGATGTGCATTCTTGTAACTTCTTAGTCGCCTTCCAGGCTACTAGATCTGTGAAACTATTTTTTTTTTTTTTTTTTTTTTTTTTTTTGCGTTACATGGGCCTCTCGCTGCTGTGGCCTCTCCCGTTGCGGAGCACAGGCTCTGGACGCGCAGGCTCAGCGGCCATGGCTCACGGGCCCAGCCGCTCCGCGGCATGTGGGATCCTCCCGGACCGGGGCACGAACCCGGACGGGGCATCGGCAGGCGGACTCTCAACCACTGCGCCATCAGGGAAGCCCGTGAAACTATTCTTTAAGGGACCCAGGCTCGGATCCAGTGACTGCCACTTTCTCTCAAGTGTCCTCCACTCATTAGATAAGAGGATAAGAACAAGATGGGAGAGTCAAAATCCTGGATATCAAAGTTATCACCCCCAAAACATTAGAGTCTTATAAGGCATGTTGCTTCCAACACTGTGACATTTAACAGGAATAAATGCAAGGCTGTAACACAATTCAATAAACCGATTGCTTCATAAATGATGGAAGAGACTTAGCAGAAACGTGTTTAAAAAAAACAAACTACTGCTGCTTCTCTTTCCATTGAGACTTCAAATACTGAAGCTGTACCTAATTAAAAATAATTAATGAGAAACTACACATGAGTCAGTACTGTGACTGGTAAAAAATAGTCTGAACAATCTTAGCTTGATATTAATAGAAACATAATTTTCTTGAAGGAGGGAAGTGAGATTATCACTTTTTAAAATCATGGTCAAAACACATCCTTGAACTCTGCCTTGGAGGTTTTGGACAAACTGAACGTGTCCAGAAGAGAGCGATCAGGATGGCAAAGGATCTGGAAGCCAGATCAGATGTGAAAAGGGAACCGCAGTGGTTTAACCTGGAGAAGGCAGACTCAAGATTGTGCTGTAGAAGAAGGGTTGGCCTCAGGAACCGAGAACCAGGGACACATGAAAACTACAGGGAGTCAGATTCCGGCTCACTGTGGAAAAGAGGATTTTCTAATGCAGAAGCTGCTCAGAGACTAGTGGGCTGTTTCCTCAAGCATGAGGAGTCTCCCAGCGTCAGCGGTGCTCAAGCACCATCAGAGGTACTCATGGTGGAAATACGGTCAAAGGAAAGCAAGGATTGTGAACAGAATCAAATGTTTATTGAATGCCTATTACTTGCCAGCTTCTGGGCATCCAGCCTCCACTAAACAAGACAAATACAAGTGCTGTACTCAGAGTTTATCATCTAATTGGAAGGGGGCTGGATTAAATAGTTGAAATTTCCTTTTAGTTCTGAGATTCTAGGATACACACTATTAGCCTAATATGCTCTATTATACATAGTATTACACAGAACTGGGAAAATGTTTCAAAAAGTGACTTCACGAATACCTTGGAGGAGAAAGCTTTGTATGACATTTGTTCCCTGATTCAACATTTACTGAGTGTCAATTATGTCTTGAGTACTGCAGTGCCCCATAAAGAATAACCTATCCTAAAGGAGGTCACAATCTATCATTTTAACCACCCTTTAAAGACTGTTTCCTGTAGTACTCTGGCCAGTTCAGAGTCACAACAGCAACATGTAAGATGACCACTGATCTATCTTCCATAGCAAGACAGTTTTGAAAGTGAAAAGGGTGCTATTAATAATTGCATCAAGACAACAGGTGTAAAACAAAGGACTGCCCAGACAAAACTAGGACATCTGGTCACCCTATTAATAAGTCTCTAGAGCAAATGGAAGCCCAGGCCCTCTGAGAATAATAAATCCTCTTTGAAGGTGAAGTAGACTGGGCATCAATTGCTTTGTCAACCCAGCTCCTCCCCCAACTCCTGGAAAGTCCTCCTCTCCCACTTTGTCCATTCCAGAAATGTGATTGTTAGTCACCCTTGATTCATCCACAGGTGGGCACCAGACCCAATCAGAGTCTGTTCCTGGGGACATTTTGATAACTGGTCCTCTCCAGTAGGGAGACCCACGAGATATCAAACTTGAGCGCTGCTGGTGAGAGAGTGCTCTATGTCTGGAGAATGAAGTCAACTCAGAAGGCGATCGAGAAGGATGCCGGTAGAGTTTGACTCCCCAGTTGCAGTTCTCTTGATGCTCTCTCTACTGCACACCAGTGTTTCCTATGATTTGGTTGTTCATCCTTTCACTTATGAGAGAGATACCAATATTCTTTTAATATTTTTTCCATTTTTACTGCACAGACTAATTCAGATACAAAGAAGTACTTTAAGTAAAAAAGATGGCTCCCCAAAAGCTTTCCATTTGCCTTTCTCCTATAGGTTTGGGCCTGTTCTAGTTCCCGGAAAAAAAAAGACGTTTAAGCCATTCTGAGGCGTGGCATCAATTCACCTTTGCTCTTCACTCACCCCCAACCTTGAGCATATGTTTGAAAAATAAGCTCACACCTGGCCTCTGAGACCCTCTTTATCTTTGCCACCAACTTGTTTCGTTGGGCATCTTTGTTGGTCCCTGTTCCTGAGTCTCTGTCCTGGTAATTTGCACTCATCACAGGTCTGTCTGAAGTCAGGGTCCCTGCCATGACTTTAACCATTTCCTCCCCTAGGGACTAACTCCTTCAGCTGTAGATGTGGCCCTGACACCTGCAAAGGATGCTTATTAGACTTTATTGTACTTGGCCTCTCTGTAGCATTGAGGCTTCTGGCCCTGTTTTCTTTCTTGAATTTGTCCTTTCTTTTGACTTCAGTCATTATATCAGCCTCTTTGCATTCTGGTCCCACTGTTCTAAACACTTCTCAATGTTTTCTAAAACCATCTTTTTCTTTGTCCATTGAAAAAATGTAGGAGATGTTGGAGGTTCCACCTATTCCCTCTTCTATTCTTCCTAGACAATTTGACTGAATCTCATGGTATCAACCACCACCAATAGGCTGACGGGTCTCTATTTTTCTAGGCCAGGTCTTTCTTGAGCTCCTGGTTCACAAATCTGTCTATTGGATGTCTTCTACTGAGAGACCCATTAAGTGCTTCCAACTCAAAGCATCCAAAACTGAACTCATCTTTTCTGCAAAACTATTCCATCTCTGAGATTCTCATTTTCTTCAAATAGCATTACTATCCAGCCAGCACCTAAAACAGAAGCCTGGGAGGCCATCCTAGCTCCTTCCTCTCCCTGGCGCCACATTTTAGAAGTCACTATGTCCTATTAATTCGACCTCCTAGTAATTCTTGAAGCAGTCCCTAGCTGTCAACTCTCACTGTCAGTGCCTTAGTTAAGGTCTTCCTCCTTTCTTTAACTATTGCAATGGTAGCTTAAATGGCCTTTCTTTATCCAGTCCCACTTCCTTCAAATAACCTTCCTTTATGCTGCCATCATAGCCGTTCTAAAATACTCTCAAATTCAAAATTTTCCAGTGATAATTCTCTAATTATCTACAAAGCAATGTACAACTCCCAGTGAGACTTGTGAAGTCGCTCTTGATCTGGCCTTGCCACACTTCCTGGACTCTTGTTCCAACACTTCACCAGCCATAAATGGAAGGCCAGCCACACTGAACAGTTTGTCAGCTTCTTAACGGGCCACTCCCTGTTATCTGTTCGTGCAGGTCATAAAAACCATTTGACTCTGCCTGGTTTTTTTTGGAATGTCCACTCTCATTTTGTTCCCTCTTGAAATTCACATTGTGAGAAGCTCAAGTCTCATGGAAAGGCTCCATGTAGGTGCTTCAGGGTCAGCTGAGCCCAGCCCAGGTGCCAAACATATTAATGAAGAAGCCTCCAGATGATTCTGGCCCCAGCTGTCTTGAGTCATTCCAGCCCTCCCAGCTGGGGCCCCAGGCATCAGGAGGCAGAGACAAACCATCCCTGCTGTGTCCTCTCTGAATTCCTGACTCACAGAATCAATGAGCATAGTAACACCGTATTGTTTTCCGTCATTAACTTTGGGGTAGTTTGTTATTCACCAACAGATGAGTGAGACACCCTCTTATAATACTGTGTTATCTGGATTATTCAATTCTAGGATACTTCTCTCTGTCTTCAAGAGTTTGTCCCACAGTTACAGTACATTCCGCAGTGCTGTGACTGTTGCCTTCATGAAGAGTATGTTTTATTCTTTTCCTGCCCAGTGCCTAGTACACAGAATATTTGCAATGAATCTTGTTGATGGGATCCCTGAGCCTTCTTTCTATCTAGTTACTTAGTACTGTGTCTTAGGCATCCAGTGGGACCTGCCCCTGCTCTGACTTTTATTCTTAAGTACTGATAGGATCCCCTTTGTCTCTCAAAATAAGTCCTTCGGCAACCACAATTCTAGCAGTTCACCCAGACCCTTGCCTACTGAAAAACTCAGTCCGTTTCAGCTCAGCAGCCCCCCACCCCACCCTCTTTGAGCTCAAAGTAATTATGGAAGGCTTGGCAGGGGTCCTAAGAAATGTCACGGATCCATGTCTGCTGGTATCTATAAGGAAAAGTGGGGGGAGAAAGACATTCATGTTCTGAATACCCAGCGTGTGTCAGGATCTCTGCAAGAAGGTCTCCATGTATTATCTGACCTAATCCTCTCAGCAACCCTGTGCAATAGACATTTCAATTTCCATTTTACAAGGAAAGAATGCTGAGGTTCAGTGAGGCTGTGATCTACGTAGGGCCACTTAGCTGGCAGAATGAAGGATCAACCCAAGCCTGCTTGCTCCAAAGCCAATGTACTGTAGTTCCTACAAGCCATGCGTTCAGGGAAACTCTTGTGAGAGGGTTGATGGATAAAACTTCACAAGTTGAATTTTGTTTCGATTGACTTTAACCACAAAGAGGAATTATTCTCTGATCAACTACTAAATATCTAAAAACAACATAGTAACTAGAATCAATAATACTTCAGGATGCCTATGTTTATTCAAGGGCAGGTCTGACTGAGGAGGATCAGGCAAGGGAGAGGAAGGAAGCAAGAACACACAGAAAGCCTGAGGGAGAGGAAAGAGTTGTCTCAAGGTGAGGTCAGAGGGAAACTGCAGAAGGGAAGGCCTGCAATCTAAGACAAAAGGCCTTTCCCTGGAGACTTGGGTGGGGTCGTGTCCTGGGGAAGATCAGAGGATTTAGGACATCCTTTTGTATAATACAGACAGGAAACTGAAAACTTCTTTTACCTCTAAGCAGAGGAGCTTGAAAACTTTGTTAAACCGAAGGCTACAAAGAAACATCCTCAATGAAACGTGGACCATGGGATTATACTTTTCAATTTTCATTAATGTTAATTTCTTATCATGCTTTTTACTTACACATAAATTGATTTTTTTTTTAATTTTCATGGTTGTCAAAAGATTCATGCACAGAAAAGTTTGGATAAGGATCAATTTCTATTTCTTTTTCATTAGATCAATATATTTTAATGAAGGACAATTGATTAATATTTTAGAAAAAATATAAGACTCCTTTCCCCAGGCATTATCGATCTATGTCTGAGCCAAAGAATTACCAAAGGCTAGTCTCTCTTTTTCTTGTTGCGTAAGTCCTGGGATCTTGGGTCACACTGCCACTTTGAGGCCAACAGAAAATCAAATCAGTGCATTTTGGCAATCTATAGTGTACCCAGCATCCCGTACCTGAATTACACATAAGCAACTTTTATGTATGTGCACGAGGAACTAGGAAACAAGATCGTATGTCTGAAATCTGGTTTCCTAAGCAAGAAGCTTAGAGGTTGCTTGAAAGATCTGGTTATACAAAATTAGTGGGTTTCCCTCTAAATGAGGACTCGCTTCTCGCTCTATCCCTCTGAGTTGAAGTTACATTTATGCCAGTGCCCCTGCTGGGGCTTGTTCTACAGTTGAGTGAAGATGTGTTATCTATTTTAACACACACACACACACACACAACTCAAATTTCCACAGAAGTGCATTAAATACTATATAAAGTATAGCAGAGAACAAATACTCCAATGCTAAGTCATCCAGGCGGAGCCATACCAGCTTCTAGGACTCAGTTCTGTTCTTTGCTACATTCCACAGTGAAACAGTTATGGAAATCCTATGATGATTGCTCCAAGAAGAGAGAACTCCATCTCATGTTCTTCGTTCTGTATCATTCTCTTCACCCACCAAAGACATATGAAGCTTCTTTTATATCGTAGGGGCTTTACCAGACTCTGGAGATGGGGAGGTAAGTAAGATAGACTGGCGCCCTATTCTTAGGAAGCTTACATTCTAGTGAGGGACCCAAGACAATAAGAGAAGCAAGTAAATGAACTGACAACCCAGTTACAGATTATGATCATTGCCATGAAGAACATAGGCAGAATAACTGGAGAGAGAGTGATTGTGGAGGGGAGGGTGTCTATTTTAGATACAAGTGATTGCGGAAGTCATCTCTGGGAAGATGACAATTGGACTGACCCTGATGGAGAAGGAAAAGCCAGCCACGAAAAAGAAGAGCCCGAGTGGAGCATTGTGATCTGAGACTGGCAGGTGCAAAGGCCCTAAGGCAGGACACACCATGGCATGCTTTAGAAACTGTTAAGAAAAAAGATAAAGTGAAGAATTCAAAATACATGAAGCAAAAAATTGACAACTTAAAGGAGAAACGGGCAAATCCACAAATCACAGTTGGAGATTTTAACACATAACGAATTACCATAAAACTTAGCAACCTAAAACAGCAAGTATACATACTATATGTATTCTCTGTATATTCTGTAAGGCAGGTATTCTGAAAACATCAGCCCATGAGGCTGTGTGGTTCTAGCTCAGGGGCTCTCATGAGGTTGCCATCCACACATCACCTAGGATTGCAGTCTTCTGAGGCCTGACTGGGACAGAAGGACCCACTTTTACCCTCATGGCTTCAATTCCTCACCGACTGTAAGCAAGAGGCCTCAGTTCCTCACCACATGGACCTTTCCATAGGGCTTCTTGAGTGTTTGTAGGGTATTCAGCTGGTCTCCCAGAGTGAAGACTCTAAAAGAGAGAGAAGCTACATGCCTTTTTCATCTGGTCTCAGAAGCCACACACACCATCACTTCTACCATATTCTATTCATTAGAAGCAAGTCACTAAGTCCAGCTCACACTCAGTGAGAGAAAGAAGGACTATCAGAAATGTGTGGTTATTTTTCAAAACCACTGCAGGCATACTAATTTAAATACGTCCTGTGAGGTACCCAAGTGGTTAAGACCAAGTAAGTGGTCTTCCTCATGGGAAATGCTAGTCTCAAGTGAGAGGAAAGAGGCCTGGGCTGGAGATACAAATTTGAAAGTCATCAGCATAAATGGGAGAGATGCAAATTTGAAAGTAGGCAACATCAGATTGGGGGACTGGATAACATCATCTAGGGACAAAGTGCAGCGGAGGAAAGAAGGCCTAGCCCTGAGCTCTGGGGCCCACTCTAACGTTCAGCAGTCGGGTGAAGGAGGAAAAGCCAGTGACGGAGAGAGCCGAGTAGCCAGTGATGTAAGAGGAAGACAGAAATGTGTGGTATCATGGAGGCAGAGGAAGAGTGTTTCCATAGTAATGATTAGTACAAGAGTAATGACAGCATTTATTGAGTACTGTCTATTGTCATAGGCATTGTTCTAAGTACTATCTGTGTATATGAACATTTAGTCTTTTTTGTGTGTGTGGTACACGGGCCTCTCACTGTTGTGGCCTCTCCTGTTGCGGAGCACAGGCTCCGGACGCGCAGGCTCAGTGGCCATGGCTCACAGGCCTAGCCGCTCCACGGCATGTGGGATCTTCCCGGACCTGAGCACGAACCCGTGTCCCCTGCATCGGCAGGTGGACTCTCAACCACTGTGCCACCAGGGAAGCCCTAGTCTTTTTTTTAAAAGGATTCTTTTTGTTTTAATTTGTTTATTTTATTTATTTATTTTTGGCTGTGTTGGGTCTTCATTGCTGCGCGGTCTTTCTCTAGTTGCAGCGAGTGGGGATTACTCTTCGTTGCAGTGCACGGGCTTCTCACTGCAGTGGCTTCTCTTGTTGTGGAGCATGGGCTCTAGGCGCACGGGCCTCAGCAGTTGTGGCATCCGGGCTCAGTAGTTGTGGCTCACGGGCTCTAGAGTGCAGGCTCAGTAGTTGTGGCACATGGATTTAGTTGCTCCGTGGCACATGGGATCTTCCCAGACCAGGGCTCGAACCCGTGTCCGGTGCATTGGCAGGCATATTCTTAACCACTGCACCACCAGGGAAGTCCCAACATTTAGTCTTAATGACAGAAGGTAGACACTTTATGATTCCCTAATTGTAGTTAGAAAATTTCTAATCGAGACATGAAATTTTTTTCCAAAGTTTTGCAGGTAATTCAGTGGGAAGCTGGGAGAAGGAAGCGGTTGCTAGGTGAAACCAAACCCTGATTAAACCCAACTCTCTGCCTATTTAGTGCCTGCGCCCAGGTGACTAAGATTTTAGATCTTTTCTGTCCTTATCTCACTCAACCTGTTAACAGCTGAGCAAATATCTATTTGGTGCCAGGCACTCTTCTAGGTACTGAAGATACAGTGGCGAGTCAAATATTTTAAAGAGCCCTGCCCTTTGGAGTCTCCCTTTCAGTGGGAGAGACAGATCATAAGATAAATAAATAAAATATACAGCATGTAAAATAGCATAAGTGCAAAGGTGAAAGATAAAGCTGGGAAAGGAGCACGGAAGTGGTGGGGGGGCCATGCGGGCAGTTTTAGATGGGCTGTTCAGGGAAGGCCTCCACAGCAAGGACATTTCTGTAAGGCCCTTAGGTGAGGGATGAGCCATGCAGATATCTGGGGAGAAGCTTTCCAGGCAGAGGGAAAATTAATTAAAAAGGCCCTGAGGCAAGAGTGTGCCTGGCGTGTGAAGGAAGAGCAAGGAGGCCAGAGTGGTCAAAGCAGAGGAAGCAAGAAGGGTACGAGGAGAGAGCAGAGAAGGAATGGGGTCAGACAGGTAGGGTCTTGTAGACAGAGCCTGCGCTTTGACTTTTATTCTGAGTGAGGTGAAAAGGCGTCGGAAGGTTTTGAGTAGATGATTTACATGACCTGATTTGAGTTTGAAACGGGTCACTCTGGCTGCTTTGTTAACAATAAACTATATGGAAGCAAGAGCAGAAGCAGAGGCCAAAAACAAAGAGTAGAGACCAGTTAGGAAGCTATTGCAATAATCTAGGCAGTAAGTGATAATGGCTAAATCAGATTATTAACAGTGGAGATGGTAAGAAGTGGTTGGACTCTGGAAATACTTTGAAGGTTGAACCGACAGGTTTTGCTGATGCACTGGATGAGGGATGTGTGAGAGAAAAGGAAGACAAGTATGACTTCAAGGTTTTTGGTCTGAGAAACTTAAAGAATGGAGGTGTCATTTATTGAGATGAGGAAGACTGCAGAAGAAGCAGGTTTTTGGGGGGAGAAAACGAATTCAGTTTTGGACTTATTAACCTTGAAGTGCTTATTAAATATACCCATGGAGAAGCTGAATAAGCATTTGGACACATAAATTTATCTGGAGCTCAGGGAAGAGAACCAGAGTAAGATATGAAATAGGAAGTAATCAGAGCACATACCTGGAATTTAAAAAACCATGCAACTGGATGAAACCACCAAGAGAGCAAGTGTAGCAAGAAAAGAGACTCAGTTTACAGACTGATCCCTGGCCTTCTCCAATGGCTAAGGCTATGAAGAAGAACCAGAAAGGAGTCTGACAGGAGTATACAGAGAGGTGGGTGGAACACTGGGCAAGTGTGATGTCCTGGTTACCAGGTGAAGTAAGTGTTCCAAGGAGAAGGGCAATCAAATGCGGCTGATACATCAAACAAGAGCATGGACCTTTGGACTTAACAACGTAGAGGCCATTGGTTGATCTCATTAAGAGGCGTTTTCTTGGAGTGGAACAAGAGATTGGTGGGGTAAAACCCTGCCTGCAGTGGATTCGGGAGAGAATGGGAGGAGCGAAACCAGAGACATCGAGTGTAGCCTGCTCTTTGGAAGAAATTAGCTGTAAAAGTGAAGCCATGCGTAATTTATCAGTCCAATCCATTTCACCTGTAATCTGCCATTGCTAATCAAGGTTGTTTTAATTGTTGCTACAGAAGACTTGCATGTCCTCCAAACAGCACGGAGCCTGAACAGTATTTTTGCCCAAGTTCTTTTTCTAAGAAGTTGCGGTCAGCTGTGTCTAGTTCAGCTGAACCACGAATCAGCTGTGTCTAGCTGGAGCTGAACTGGTTAAGACTGGATAGGACCACGGACTATCCAACCGGGCACACTTGAGTATCCCCTCACTTACCTTTTTTTTTTTGCAGTACGCGGACCTCTCACTGTTGTGGCCTCTCCCGTTGCGCAGCACAGGCTCCAGACGCGCAGGCTCAGCGGCCATGGCTCACGGGCCCAGCCACTCCGCGGCGTGTGGGATCTTCCCGGACAGGAGCACAAACCCGTGTCCCCTGCATCGGCAGGCGGACTCTCAACCACTGTGCCACCAGGGAAGCCCCCCTCAGTTACCTTTTGATGTCAGAGGGCCGAAAATCCACCTTTCGATGCTGCTAAGCTCCTCCACGTTTGAAAATACAGAGGCCTGGAGCTTAGTGGCGCCTACGCAGAACCACGATTCCCGCACCTTTTAACAATCACCTTCCCCACGCCCCCCACGCTCCCCACGCCCCCCACGCTCCCCACGCCCCCCACGCTCCCCCACGCCCCCCACGCTCCCCCACGCCCCCCACGCTCCCCACTCCCCCCACGCCTTGGACCGCCCTGTGGCTTCATTCCTCGTCCCATGAATACCCCAAGCCCCGCCCCTCTGGCGAGGCTGTTCTGAGACTTTCTCCCTTCTCCTCGCTTGGCTGCCTCCTGAATAAGCTCTCTGCCACAGACCTCGGCGTCTCAGCATCTGCCTTGCTCTGCGTCGGGCAAAACGAACCTACATACCTTTGCGAAGGTTACTTATTTTAGCTACAAGTTGTCACAGCTATGTGTCATTAGAGTTAAATAGCGGCCATGGATTGAGGATTTACAGTTAGTCGGGCGGGGCTAGGTCTTTGTATGCAGTGTCTCCTTAGGTCTTGTAGCAACTCTGCGAGCTATTTTGATTATTATTCCCATGTTATAAATGAGAAGTGGAGGCAGAGCTTAAGCAACTTGCCCCTTTAGTCGCTCAGCCAGTAAGTGGTAGAACTAGTATTATTAAGCTCTACTTTCTGTCTCTAAGCCCCTGTTTACTCAGTTGTATATGAGATAAAATACAAGCTGCTTTACCAGAAAGACATTTTTCTCACGAATGTCCCAAATCATAAGCATTACTTTCCTCAACTCTTCCGACATCCCCTATCTTAATGTGCCAAATTCCCCTCTCCAGAAACCTGAGTCCACCTAGATTCCTTCCTCTCCCTGATTCCCTGCACCTCTTCTAACATCCACCTCCCCTACAGTCTACCTCCTTCACGTTCCCTGTGTCAGCTGGTCATCCCAGCTCTGGTGACCCTCTGTACAGCTCAGATCCACACCACCCTTCCCTACTGCTGCACTCCTCATCTCCGGAGAGCCGGATCTGAGACTTCTCCCCTCTCCTTATTTGACCTCCGCATCTCACCCTTTTCGGCTTGCTGTGCTTCAGGCAAAATAACCTAGTTCACCTGGTTCGGTAACAAGTAGAAGAAAAAGAAATGGGAGTAAAAACTGGAGGAGAAATGGGGCCAAGAGAAGATTTTGTTCTTGCCACGTTGTTGCTCTTTTTTCACAAAAGAAGCAACACATACTTGTAGGGTGCTGGGGATAATCTAGAGTAGAGAGAAATGTTTGATGCACAAGGACGGGGCAGAATTACTAGGACAGTCAACGAGTAGGTGAGAGAAGGTGGGACCTAGCACACAAATGGAGAGGTTGACCTTCGCAAGGACCATGACACCTTAGTTAACACACCAGAAGGTTGGATTCAGCCGTGTGCACTGTGGAAGTACTCTTCAAACTGTTTTCTGTAAAACTGGAGCATAGGAAACAAGGTTATCTACTAGACTGAGAATGGGAACGTATTGGAGCTCCAAGAAGACAGAACATAAAATACTCAGGAACTAGGAGTGTAGATAAACCAGAGAAATGTAGTGTAGCCTCTGGGCAGTGTGAAGAACCTGTCAGTAGTGATCACAAATTTAAATTCATGTCAGTCAGCACGGGTGTGTGGTTTGCTCCAAATCATCTTAGCTGTACTGGTGCAGAATAGACACCAAGAGCAGTTTCAGGGGAGTAATGTGGGAAGAAGCCAAATTGGGAAGACTTGAAGAGGAAATAGGAGGTGAGGAAGCAGAGATTCCAGACTTAGACCACTTGTCCCAGAAGGAATAAAATATACAAAGTGTATGCAGGTAGGGGATGTGGAATTGGGAAACGTAAGATTTAAAAGTGGGAGATACTAAAGTATGTTTGTATACTGTGGACTGAGCAAGAGAAGAAATTGATGATGGAGAAAAGGGCGGGGGGAATCAAGGAAGTGGGTAAAGTCCTTAAGCAGGTTAGGGGATAGAGAACACGGATCACAAGTGCAGAAGCTGACCGCTGATGGGCACAGGTTTGAGCAGGTTTGTAGAGAAGACCGGCAGGAAGGTCAGGTTTCCACTCTGAGGGCTTGTATTTTCTTAATGATAAGACGAGGTCATTCGTTGAAGAAGGCAGGTGTGGGAAGTTGGAGAGAAGGTGTGAAACAACCATCTGGAAGACATAAGTGCACTTCTATGGAGGCACAGTAAGATTCCTGGCCGTTGACAAGCACCCATTTGAGGTTTTTATCCAAAACTTAGAGTCAGTCTGGTTCTGTGATGTTTTTTTTGTTTGTTTGTTTGTTTGTTTTTCTTCAAGTAGCTACTGAAGTGGAGAGTTGGGTTCACCAGGGAAACCTACAAGACGACAGAGCTTTCTCCATGAAAAATATCCTACCTCCAGAACCCAGGGAGGGTGGCACAGAGGGGAACCAGAGGGTGACACTGTATGTTATTCTGACTGCTGATCCCTTTAAATGAGTTTCTATTTTAAGAGCCTGGGGATCAATAGTGCTTAATTTAATCAGCTTCTTGCAGGTTAAAAGGAAATTGAAAATCTTTATGAGTCCTGGAATAAGTTTTCATCAGAAGCTCAAGCTAATGTGCCGAGAGTGTCGTAGGGCAAGGGAAGGTGGCGTCTCTGTTTATTCCAGAAGACAATTATGACCCTGCAGGGCATTCTTTGGCTTGGATCCTGTTTATCTGCATCTTACCAGGCCATGCTGGTCGCTTAATTCAGGATTTCTCCTTAACTCCAAGCTATGATTTTTAGCGTAGCCTACAGAATCATCCCTGTCATCAGTCCTGACCTTAGCACAGAGATTTTTAGGAGCTCTAGTTCAAAACTCAATGGACCTTAACCTCCTCGCTCTGGGATGTACGGACTTTTATTACATGGCTTCAGCCTACCTTCTCAGTTCATATCCTACTGCTCCACCTATACCAGGCTGCTTGTAGATCCCTGATGATCCAAGCAATTCCCCCTCTTCACCTAGAACATCCTTCACTGCCTGTCAACCTGGGCAGCTGCTGTTGTTCCCTCAAGAATCCTTAAATATTACCCTTCAAGCTTTCTCTGGTTCCTTTTTTTTTTTTAACATCTTTATTGGAGTATAATTGCTTTACAATGGTGTGTTAGTTTCTGATTTATAACAAAGTAAATCAGTTATACATATACATATGTCCCCATATCTCTTCCCTCTTGCATCTCCCTCCTACCCTCCCTATCCCACCCCTCTAGGTGGTCACAAAGCACTGAGCTCATCTCCCTGTGCTATGTGGCTGCTTCCCACTAGCTATCTGTTTTACGTTTGGTAGTGTATATATGTCCATGCCACTCTCTCACTTTGTCCCAGCTTACCCTTCCCCCTCCCCGTGTCCTCAAGTCCATTCTCTAGTAGGTCTGCGTCTTTATTCCCGTCTTGCCCCTAGGCTCTTCATGACCCCCTCCTTTTTTTTAGATTCCATACATATGTGCTAGCATACGGTATTTGTTTTTCTCTTTCTGACTTACTTCACTCTGTATGACAGACTCTAGGTCCATCCACCTCACTACAAAGAACTCAATTTCGTTTCTTTTTATGGCTAATATTCCATTGTATATATGTGCCACATCTTCTTTATCCATTAATCTGTTGATGGACACTTAGGTTGCTTCCATGTCCTGGCTATTGTAAATAGAGCTGCAATGAACATTTTGGTACATGTTTGTAAATGAAGCAACTGACAAAGGATTAATCTCCAAAATTTACAAGCAGCTCATGCAGCTCAATATCACAAAAACAAACAACCCAATCCAAAAATAGGCAGAAGACCTAAACAGACATTTCTCCAAAGAAGATATACAGATTACCAACAAACACATGAAAGGGCGCTCAACATCACTAATCATTAGAGAAATGCAAATCAAAACTACAATGAGATATCATCTCACACCGGTCAGAATGGCCATCATCAAAAAATCTACAAACAATAACTGCTGGAGAGGGTGTGGAGAAAAGGGAACCCTTTTGCACTGTTGGTGGGAGTGTAAATTGATACAGCCACTATGGAGAACAGTATGGAGGTTCTCTGGTTCCTTTTGTCATTAACCTCGCCCTTAGTACTTATCTGGCTCTGTAAGCACTTAGCACATCGTGCTGTGATTTATGTGTTCGTCAGTATTCCTTGAGGGACTTTGTCAAATTTATCTCTGTAGGCCCAGCACTTAGACCAAACTCTCACATATGATACGCACTCGAAGCATCAGATCCAACTTATGGAGCGAAAAATAATGATTCAAGAAACAGCTTCCACCTTTTTTTTTTTTAACTAAGCCCTAAACTTGTTTCAAGATCTCTAGCATTTGGGGGGTCACTATGGTGAAGTAGGTAAGTCTTGGGGTTCTAATCAGAGACTGGCATTTGAATCTCTGCTCCACTATTTATTAACCAAGCACCTGTTTGTGCCTCAGTTTCCCCATATATTTAATGATGAATATGAGTATCAACTTCATAGAATTACTATAAAAATTATACAAGACAGGGAATTCCCTGGCGGTCCAGTGGTTAGGACTCTGTACTTTCATTGCTGAGAGCCCTGGTCAGGGAACTAAGATCCCACAAGCTGTGTGGCAGGGCAAAAAAAAAAAAAAAAAATTACACAAGACAGTGCATACAATGTGCTTAGCTCAGTGTTTTCCATGCTTTGCACATAATAGGTAATAAACATAGTTATCCTAATCATTATTATGAACTGTAATTATTTGGAAGCTAGATTCTTGCTGATTTGTCTCTGCCTGAGCCCTTGTCTTGAAACCTTAAGTGTTTTATTTCCTCTTTGAATTCATCTCTGCCTTGCATCCCTCGCCTGCTCTCCCCCATCTCTTCCAAACTACCATCCCACCCCAGATTCCTGGTCTCCTAGAGGCAGGACCCTGGCACCTGATTATCTGACCTCTAAACGCTGCCTCCCTGAGGTTCCTATCACCACGTGCCCCCCACTGCTGACCCCGCCTGCCTTTGCAGGCACCGTCATCTCTAGTGGGGTCTCATCCTGAATCCAGCTTCTGCCTGGGCTGTCAGAACACAGGTCTCTGCCTTCCTTCCCTCCTGCACTGACTCTGCCTCCATCCCCAGTATCTGCCCCACCTCAGCTTTTCTGGGGCCCTCTGGGTCTGTATGCAAGGGCCATGGTTAACTTCTTCCCTCCATATCTGGCCACAGTGCACATTTTATATTTGCTGTGTGTACTTTTGCTGAACAATAATGACCAGCCCTGGGACTACACACAAAAGAGTGTACTCCTGACCCAGTTAAATTCTTTTCCTACAAGGATCCCCATTGTCCTTGTGCAGTATCCAAAAGGTCTTCAATTTATCAAATTGTTGGCGGTTCTAACCAAGTCACGCATATTAGATTACACTACAGTTTGTTAGTTTCAACCAGAGTCATCTAAAAGACCCAATCATTTCATCCTAGCTGGAGTTCTGAAGCAGAAGCATTCCAGCGGTAGACAATGGTGGTTACACATGCCATGGCTTTCGCTTTTTCTTCAAGTGAATTTCCCAACCAGAAACTTCAGACCTGTGCAATATTTTGACTAGAACTCCACCCAACTACCAACAGTCTAAGGAAATTAGTGGGTTTTGTAGCAGACGTAAATACGTGGAAATAAGGAGAATCCCATATTCTAAGTATTTCCCAAGCCTCACAGTTAGAAACGATGTTGGCCAAATCTGTTTGTCTAAAGTCTCTAAAGTCAATTGAAATGGAAAATTTAACAGAGATAAGGAGCAAGAGAGTGACAGAGACAGAGAGCAAAGCTGCCCCTGGAACTCATCGCTCCTGGATAAACTACCCTTAAAACAGAGCTACTGTTATGGTAAGTCAGTTCAACGAGGCACTTACTTCCATATCATCAAATGAGTTAACAACTTTATCTACGAGACTATCTTTTGTTAATTTTTACTCTCATAGAATGTTACTATATTGTGTAAATTTGTATGGGCTTATAAGAAATAAATTCATATGTAATGATTATTTTCTACTTATACAATTATATTTTACAAAGGAAGACATTAGACCCAGGGCCTTCTGCAATGTGAAATAAAATTCTTTTAGTACCAAAGATACATTTCCTGCAAAACCAAATGCAGGCAATTTCTCTTACTTATGATTTCTCTATACTTAGGAAACAAGGCAATAAAATTATTCCATGCATCATATCAGTGGTTAGTTAACCTGATAGGGGAGAAGAGGTGAGGGCTGGAGGGAGGGAAATCGCGGTTTACGACATTTTGAGTGATGGTTCATTCAACAATCAGGATTCCTTTCCTCCATGTTAAAAGAAGCCGCAGAGGTGAAAGGGACTGACTTGTTCCCCAACCTAGAAAAGATGCCATGGACGGAGGAGATGGACAGAGAAAGAGCCCAGCTCTCTCCTAGGGCTTCAGCTTCAAGCCTCCTTGGGGACTGGAGTAGAGATTCACACACAACTGCCTTCCAGCAGCCCCTCCCACATGCAGCTGCTATTCTGCAGGGCCTGTTACTAAATATAGCACCTGCATTTCAGACTGACAGAAGAGCTCCTGCTGTGTACACTGGGGAGCTGAATCTTCACACTCTCCTAATATGGTAAGCCCTGCAGCCCATCAGCCAGGGAAGCAGGGAGGGAGCCCAGCGGGTGCTAACATGCGCCTTAAGATTAACTCTTTCATGGAAGGCAGAATGGAAGCTAGCTTGACCACTGGTCACTGCAGAGTCTCCATTTACTAAGAATCTGGAAACCAGGATCCAGTCCCCCTTGCAAATAGTGGTATTTGCAGACAAACACTAGATCAAGGAAGCTGGGCAAAATAAACTGCCTCAACCCAAGGGTCACTGAAATAAAACAGGAAAAGAAAAATCAAGAAAAAATATTCTCAGGAGGGTGGGAAAGGCAGTAGAAAAGAGGACAGCAGAGGGACTGACAAGTACAGTACATGCCGCCTCTGCCCCACAGACTGTCAGTCTGTCACAGCAGCTGTGCCCACGGCAAAATGGCGAGCAGGTGTCCGTGTTGGCTTTTGATTACAGACCCAACAGTGATTGGAGACTGCAGAGCATGGGTCCCCCGGCCACTGGCTGTTCTTCCCAGCCTGCTGGAGACCCCGCCATCCCAAGGACTGGGCCATTCAACATTTCAGGGTGTCTCCCCAGAGCCAAAGGACTATGCCCCTTGCAGGAATAATAAGAGGAAGCCCATGGTTAGACAATCGATGTCCCTAATAACTCACTAAAGTGTCAGGGTGAAATACTAAAAGCCTCCTCCTCTCTTTCCACGGGGGAAAAAAGGAAAACCACTGTGGCAGCTGCCCACTCGGAGTGCTGGGAGGACTGGCGAGTTCTCTTTTGAGCGGGGGTGATGGATAAGAGAACGAATGAAGTTTCAAGACGTCCTAATCTCGCTGCTCTATCCTTCCGCTTCTCAGTGCCCTGCTGGCTTCCATAGTTGGGTAGCAGGGTTGCGAGTCTACAAAGGTTAGGGAGGGTAAGGCCTTGTCTAGGCAGTATAAAGTATTTACTCCCTCAAGGGTCAAATGTGGGAACCTTTTTTTTTTAACATCGTTATTGGAGTATAATTGCTTTACAATGGTGTTTGAGTTTCTGCTGTATTACAAAGTGAATCAGCTATACGTATACATATATCCCCATATCCCCTCCCTCTTGCGTCTCCCTCCCACCCTCTCTATCCCACACCTCTGGGTGGACACAAAGCACTGAGCTGATCTCCCTGTGCTATGCGGCTGCTTCCCACTAGCTATCTATTTTACATTTGGTAGTGTATATATGTCCATGCCGCTCTCTCACTTCGTCCCAGCTTACCCTTCCGCCTCCCTGTGTCCTCAAGTCCACTCTCTATGTCTGTGTCTTTATTCCTGTCCTGTCTCTACTTTCATCAGAACCTTTTTTCTTTTTTTTAGATTCCATATATATGTGTCAGCATAAGGTGGTTTTTTTTCTGACTTACTTCACTCTGTATGACTGACTCTAGGTCCATCCACCTCGCTACAAATAACTCAATTTCGTTTCTTTTTATGGCTGAGTAATATTCCATTGTATATATGTGCAACATCTTCTTTATCCATTCATCTGTTGATGGACACTTAGGTTGCTTCCATGTCCTGGCTATTGTAAATAGAGCTGCAATGAACATTGTGCTATGTGTCTCCTTTTGAATTATGGCTTTCTCAGGGTATATGCCCAGTAGTGGGATTGCTGGGTCATATGGTAGTTGTATTTTTACTTTTTTAAGGAACCTCCATACTCTTCTCCATAGTGGCTGTATCAATTTACACTCCCACCAACAGTGCAAAAGGGTTCCCTTTTCTCCACACCCTCTTCAGCAGTTATTGTTTGTAGATTTTTTGATGATGGCCATTCTGACTGGTGTGAGGTATCCTCATTGTAGTTTTGATTCGCATTTCTCTAATGATTAGTGATGTTGAGCATCTTTTCATGTGTTTGTTGGCAGTCTGTATATCTTCTTTGGAGAAATGTCTGTTTAGGTCTTCTGCCCATTTTTGGATTGGGTTGTTTGTTTTTGTGATATTGAGCTGCTTATATATTTTGGAGATTAATCCTTTGTCAGTTGCTTCATTTGCAAATATTTTCTCCCATTCTGAGGGTTTTCTTTTTGTCTTGTTTATGGTTTCCCTTGCTGTGCAAAAGCTTTTAAGTTTCATTAGGCCCTGTTTGTTTATTTTTATTTCCATATCTCTAGGAGGTGGGTCAAAAAGGATCTTGCTGTGATTTATGTCATAGAGTGTTCTGCCTATGTTTTCCTCTAAGAGTTTGATAGTGTCTGGCCTTACATTAAGGTCTTTATTCCATTTTGAGTTTATTTTTGTGTATGGTGTTAGGGAGTGATCTAATCTCATACTTTTACATGTACCTGTCCAGTTTTCCCAGCACCACTTATTGAAGAGGCTGTCCTTTCTCCACTGTACATTCCTGCCTCCTTCATCAAAGATAAGGTGACCATATGTGCGTGGGTTTATCTCTGGGCTTTCTATCCTGTTCCATTGATCTATCTTTCTGTTTTTGTGCCAGTACCATACTGTCTTGCTTACTGTAGCTTTGTAGTATAGTCTGAAGTCAGGGAGGCTGATTCCTCCAGCTCCGTTTTTCTTTCTCAAGATTGGTTTGGCTATTCGGGGTCTTTTGTGTTTCCATACAAATTGTGAAATTTTTTGTTCTAGTTCTGTGAAAAATGCCATTGGGAGTTTGATAGGGATGGTAGTATAGTCATTTTCGCAATGTTGATTCTTCCAATCCAAGAAAATGGTGTATCTCTCCATCTGTTGGTATCTTCTTTAATTTCTTTCATCTGTGTCTTATAGTTTTCTGCATACAGTTCTTTTGTCTCCTTAGGTAGGTTTATTCCTAGGTATTTTATTTTTGTTGCAATGGTAAATGGGAGTGTTGCTTTAATTTCTCTTTCAGATTTTTCATCATTAGTGTACAGGAATGCAAGAGATTTCTGTGCATTAATTTCGTATCCTGCTACTCTACCAAATTCATTGATTAGCTCTAGTAGTTTTCTGGTAGCATCTTTAGGATACTCTATGTGTAGTATCATGTCATCTGCAGTGACAGTTTTACTTCTTCTTTTCCAATTTGGATCCCTTTTATTTCTTTTTCTTCTCTGATTGCTGTGGCTAAAACTTCCAAAACCATGTTGAATAATAGTGGTGAGAGTGGACAACCTTGTCTTGTTCCTGATCTTAGAGGAAATGGTTTCAGTTTTTCACTATTGAGGATGATGTTGGCCTGGGATTGTCATATATGGCCTTTATTATGTGGAGGTAGGTTCCCTCTATGCCTATTTTCTGGAGAGTTTTTATCATAAATGGATGTTCAATTTTGTCAAAAGCTTTTTCTGCATCTATTGAGGTGATCATATGGTTTTTCTCATTCAGTTTGTCAATACGGCGTATCACATTGATTGATTTGCGTATATTGAAGAATCCTTGCATTCCTGGGATAAAACCCACTTGATCATGGTGTATGATCCTTTTAATGGGCTGTTGGATTCTGTTTGCTAGTATTTTGCTGAGGGTTTTTGCATCTATGTTCATCAGTGATATTGGCCTGTAGTTTTCTTTCTTTGTGACATCTTTGTCTGGTTTTGGTATCAGGGTGATGGTGGCCTCATAGAATGAGTTTGGGAGTGTTCCTCCCTCTGCTATATTTTGGAAGAGTTTGAGAAGGATAGGTGTTAGCTCTTCTCTAAATGTTTGATAGAATTCGCCTGTGAAACCATCTGGTCCTGGGCTTTTGTTTGTTGGAAGATTTTTAATCATAGTTTCAATTTCAGTGCTTGTGATTGTTCTGTTTATATTTTCTATTTCCTGGTTCAGTCTCAGAAGGTTGTACTTTTCTAAGAATTTGTCCATTTCTTCCAGGTTGTTCATTGTATTGGCATATAGTTGCTTGTAGTAATCTCTCATGATCCTTTGTAATTCTACAGTGTCGGTTGTTACTTCCCCTTTTTCATCTCTAATTCTGTTGATTTGAGTCTTCTCTCTTTTTTTCTTGGTGAGTCTTGCTAATGGTTTATCAATTTTGTTTATCTTCTCAAAGAACAAGCTTTTAGTTTTATTGATCTTTGCTATCGTTTCCTTCATTTCTTCTTCATTTATTTCTGATCTGTTCTTTATGATTTCTTCCCTTCTTCTAACTTTGGGGTTTTTTTGTTCTTCTTCCTTTAATTGCTTTAGGTGTAAGGTTAGGTTGTTTATTTGAGATTTTTCTTGTTTCTTGAGGTAGGATTGTATTGCTATAAATGTCCAAATGTGGGAACTCTTGAATGTGGGCTGGCCTCACTCCTCACTGTTGGGCAGTGATGACATCAGTAACTGGCCAGTGATGTGGGTGTCTTTACCTTCTGGAACCCTGCATTATCAAAACTGCTTTCCACATTTTATTTTGTCAAGGCCAGAGTCCCCAAGGACATTATAGGAGGTCTCTAAATTAGAAGTGAGACAGTGGTTGGGCTTTTTGTGACATAAGGCATGGGCCCAGACTCTGCTAGCTACCATCTCCTGCCTTGTGAAATGCAGTGTGTACATGGAGGGAATCCCCACTCCCAGCCCCACCCAGTGTGTGACTGTTCCACCTGTCACTGCCTCTCTGAGGGCTCCAAGGACCTCAGTTGGGAGGTCCCAACTGAGGCTTTCAGTTGGGAGGTTAGATGCGGGCTCTGCTAAGTTTCAGGGTGTAGGTGGGTGGCCTTCTGCTGAAGGCTGAGCTCCAGGAAGCTTGTGGAGGAAAGTCCCCCTACGCACATTGGAGCCCCACCTCACTGGCCCTTTCCCTGTATAATCAATAAGGAGATGGCCATCTGTAGCTTTGCTGGGCTTCCACACAGCTCTTTGGCCACTGGCTATCCTCTGGCACCTCTGCACTCTCTCCTCCCTCCCCTGGACCCCCAAGTCTGGCCCTTTCAGGTCGAGTCCCCCCTAAATCTCTGTGCCCCAAGAAGGGGTGGGGTGGGCAAAATCTGCTGTCCCCTTTGTCCTTAGCACCCCTGCTCTGTTTTTCTTTTCAAGCTCTGTTCTTGCATAAACTCTTAAGTGAAATGTTTGGTCCCTCAGAACCCTTGCTTTTGATTCAAATGAAACCCCATTAGTAACTGGTTCCTGATACAAGAACCAGTTTAGGATGTTTGAAGAGCAGAAATAAACAAACCTGCAATTAACTATGTTTTTCCTGTTCTGGTGTTTGGATGCAGTAATCTAATTCTCCTTGTATCAATGTAGACCCTCTAGTGACTATATAGAAAGTGTCAGGAAATGTGGAAAAGAAAGAAAGGCATAAAAATTAATATATAAGATCTGCTATTGTACCAGTTGATATGTCTACAGACTATTACAAAAGAAATGATATCCAATTGGCAGGAAAGGAATGCTGAAAGTTTAAAAAGCATTATTTCATTTTGAATAAAACATAGATTAAAAATTCTTCATCAGAACTATTATCACTACCCATCTTTGCACCCAAATGGGGGAAAAAGGAGGAAGGTGGACACTTTTCCAGAGTTCTTCTTTCAGTGGTCAGTTAACTTCACTAATTCATAAACTAAAGCTACAACTTAACTCCAGCCCACCTGCCCCATTCCACCCAGGGTTGGGGGAGATGCCTTACAGCAAAGCCTGAGACTGCTGTGATTCTTTGCATCAGAAGCCTTAGGCCCTAAGAAAATGTGGACCGTGAACTGAACCTGCTTGTATTCACAAATGATTTATACTGGAAATTAATATTAACCAATATTATCCATTTACTTTGTTCAACAATTATATTTTTGAGTTATTCTACGTGTTATTCTCTGTTCTTGCCAAAGGAGATACTGCAGACAGAGGTCCTACCCTTTGGAGCTTTTAGTGGAGGAAACACACCCACGCACAACCCAGGAAAACAAATAACGTGATTGTCATCATTACTATGAAGAACATAAATAGGGTGATATGGTGAGTAAAAGAGTATGTACAATACAGGCACTATTTTCGAAAGCATGATCTGCGGAGAAAGACCTCTAAGAAGAGGACATTTCGAGTTAAGACAGGCCTGGAAGTGTAGAGGTACCAATGGAAGAATTTGTTTCAGATGCTTGAAGGACAGAGACGAAACCAGTGCATGGCTCGAGCCTAAGGAAACAAGGGGAAAGAGAAGAGATTGAGATTGGTCATTAGGGAGGGATCAGAAAAAGCCATGAAGAAGTTGAGATTTTTTTTTTTTTTTTTGCGGTACGCGGGCCTCTCACCGTTGTGGCCTCTCCTGTTGCGGAGCACAGGCTCCGTACGCGCAGGCTCAGCGGTCATGGCCCACGGGCCATGTGGGATCTTCCCGGACCGGGGCACGAACCCGTGTCCCCTGCATCGGCAGGCGGACTCTCAACCACTGCGCCACCAGGGAAGCCCCCAGGTCTAATTATTAATGGTACCCAGCTTTCAGATGAGCTGACATGCCCTTTGTAGGGCTTTGGGTTGTTAAAGCCTGTGGATCAATATCAGTTTAAAGGTGGTTTCTCTCTGTTCACCCGTGGAACACAACAGAGGAAAGGGTTCTTCCTCAGATGCAGCAGAGAGATGTGTCTTCAAAGTGGGCGAAGAGGTAGACAGCAACCATTTGTCACCATAAACATTAGCTGAGCCATTGCATTTTTTAAGCACAGATTTATCGGGTAGGTTTGTGTGAATGTGTGCCTTTGGCAAAGTTCTCAAGGGCTGTCTGTTTCATTGGGGAAAAAACACCTCTCGGCCAAGGCCAAGAAAACGATTTCAGCTAAGAAACGAACTGCTGCGGCTCATAATATCACCCATGAAATAACCGTAGCCAGAGCCAGAAAATGCAGTCATTAGAAAGGCTTCAGCAAGAACCAGGCTGTGACGACACCCCCTTCCCCACCCCAGATAACTGTGCTTTCATCTTTGTGGCTCCCACTCCAGGAAAATGACCTTAGGATGACTTTCAAGTCCTACATTTCTCTGTGAAAGAAAACATTAAGAAGGAATAAGAAAATTATAGACGGGCCCCAAAATTTGAATAGAAGGGGAAATTCTTACGCGTTTACTTAGAAAGGAAATCATTAAATTCTTTCGAAATGATCTTTTCTCTTCAAGTGCAAAAGACGGACTCGGAGAGCGGAGAGACTACAGGCAGGACACACATGGTCAGATCAAGTCTTCACAGACCAACTGCTAAAAATAGATGAAATTTAAAGCTGGGATTGAATTAGGTCACCTTAGCACTTTGATCAGGGAGCCCATTTACCAAATGTGATGCTGCTCAGTATTTGGCCGTTACAGCTGAAGGAAGAAAAGAAGGATCGATTGTTGTAGCAGCCACTGTAGACACGCACATAGACAGAGCATCTCCTAGGCAGGTGGGCAGGAAGGCCGGTGCGTGTGCTCCAGATCCTGCATGTGCCCTCCTCTGGCTCCTTTCTCCGTCCCAGCTCTATACCCCAGGGGCAAGCTCTCCCCGCTCCCCGCTCCCAGACTGCTGACTTCTGGTTGGCTTTGAGGCTCGAGTGTGAGAGGAGAGACAGCCAGCTTGGGTATTTCCTCTCTGCTCTGCCTCTGCTCCTCGCCTGCCTCTGACAGGCAGCCAGCATCCTGCCAGGTCACTGCCTCCGGGGCTCGTGTTCTCAGTGGGCTCTGAGCAGGTTCCCCTTTCTCCAGCCCTGGAGGTGATAAAGGCTCTCTGCTCTCTAATTTCTGGCTGCCTCACCATGCACTCCCTGCTCCCTCACCCCTTCCTCACTACTCACAGTAGCCCCGGGACTACATTCTCTTCACTTAAATCGCTTGCGTGGAACTGTGTTCCCTGCCAGGACACTGAGCCGTACAGCCCTGAATACATGTGCACAGAAGACTCCAACTCTATTCTAAGGCAAATGGTTATGGTATACCATGGGTACCTCATTTAGCTTCGATGCCTTAGTGTGGAAAATAAGGTAACATTAGTACAGAACTTAGACTGGTGGTTCACTGTTTTCTTTAGGCACTTTCAGCAGGATACTCATGTCTTTTACATACACATTATAGGAAGTCTGGGCCCGAGGCCCCAGATAGCCACAGTCAGATTTACATTTTGGGGGTCCCAGCAAGAAGGTACAGGACAGCAGAGATGAGCTGCTGCAAGCTTTCCAATGGGTGTTAAGAGAGCTTAAGGACTCTAGAAATATCCCCCAAGGTATAAAGGGATAGAAATATTTTGCATTCATTTTTATTCCTGGCTGTGAATAGGTGGTCAAGATAAGAGAAAGATGAAAGAAAGATACAGGAGAGGAGAGGAAGGGGGATGAGGTAGAGAGGAAGGGGAGGTGAGGGAGAAGGGAGGGGAAGGGGAGAGGAGGAAAAAAGAGAGAGCTAGTAATTCTTTGTTAAATTTCAGCCAGGGCTAAATAAAATCTCTTTTTTAGAAAACTAAATAATCTTACTTGCAGAATTAATGCCAAGAGCTTTGCTTTGAAAAACGGGCCAGCCAACATAGAGATACTTAATTTACAACCTGCAGCTCAGATGCCTTTCACAAACACCCTGTCTGAAATATCCCTGTCCTCCATAACCCACTGCCCCATCACGTGTTTTATTTTTTCTCATGACACTTAGCACCACCTGACATGACATTACAGGACTTCTGTGAGTGTCTCTTGTCAGCTCCGCCCCTGGCGTGCCAGCTCTTGGAGACCAGTGCGCTGTGCATTCCTTCACCAGCGCCAGGGCGAGAGTGGACATCAAGACCAAGGTGACAGTGGGAATCCAGCGAGTCCGGGAACCTCCAGTGGCCGTTCCTCCTGCAAGGCAGATGGCTGAGCGGCGGTCACCAAACAAACAACTATGACTACACTTTGTCTCAGGAAATCGGAATGGGGGACCCTTACGTATTCAAGAGCGATTCTCTCCCCAAATTTTTGTGAAAACCCGATTCAGGGTTTCATTCATATGCTGTTAGTGGCAGAACATGAAGTGTCCCTTTTTCTCTTCCTTGGTGCTGGATTTTCTTCCTCTGAAAATAAGGAAGAAAAGACTCCAGATGGAGAGCTCACATTGTCGGCAGATTTAGAAAAACTCCCCTGGAATTTGTACAGACTGACAAGCGAGTCATCTTCCATCTTATTGCTTTAATTTCAGGCTTCAGAGATGCCCAGCTCTGTTGTTCAAATAGTTTTATTAAACATTTGTGAGGAGGGAAAAGAAGTCTCCGTGGGCCTGTCTGATTTCATTATCCCTGACACAGCACACAAATGGAGCAGGGCTGCCGAAAGCTAGAGATGGCCGTCTGTGGCACTGGGGGGAAGTGAAAGCCTCTGGAAGCTTCCAGTACTGATCACAGATGTTCTCGTCTGCCAGGCGATCTCACAGAATCACGAGTCTCCATATATAACTTAGTGCATATTTCTCAGTCATTAAACCACCAGTATCCTTGTCAGAAGACAGACACCCACCTATCCCCAACCTTTAACTTGTCCCTTTAGTCTAACTTCTATTGCTCCTCTCATTGGAAAAATTCCATTCTCTAAGAATTTTCTGAGTCCAGATTGAGCAACAGAATGCCAGCCATTCCTCTGTGGCTTTGCTGGATGACCCCAGCATTCCACAAATAGAGGATACTGCCATTCAGATTGTGATCCAGACATTCGAGTCCCCCAAAGTCTAGGTACAGACCTGCCGATATCCTGAAAGGCAGGGATTTGCCTGATAGCACCAACTAAAGCGGAGCCCCTGTGGAAAGGGCAGATGGGCTTGTGTGTTCCCTCGGAAGGAACACTAGGTCACATGAAGGTGGTCAGCCCAGTGAGACAAGCTACCTTCTCCCATACATATTTTTCTGGTTGCCAGGAGAGGTCTCCAGCCTCAAGAGCGGCCCTGTTGAAAGATGCCCAACTGAGTTTTGTGAAGGTTTGGAGCAGCCCTGTTGAAAGATGCCCAGTGGAATTGTCTCAAGGTTTGGAATGAGTAAGGGGATTGGAGGGGGTGTACTAGCAACACAGGTGGACACGTAGAAAGTAAAGAGCTCCCAGCAGGCCATCTGGATTCCAGCTCCAGCTCACTCCCTGACTCCATCACAGCCTTTCTCAACCCAAGATAAATGTTAGGATCAACAGAGCTTTTAAAAAATACTGGTGCCTGGACACGACCCTCAAAACAATTCAAATAGGATCAAATCAGAATTTTTCTCCCCACCTGAAAGTTCTAGGAGAAAGTATAAGGGTATAAAAAGTTTGGGAAAACTTTAAGTGCAGAGTTGCAAAGTTAATGCCAAGGATGAGTTTCTTTGGTTTCTCCAGCCACACTCTCATGCAGAGGGATGGGGGGTGGGGGGCACCGCCAAAACCAAAGGGTTTTCACGGCCAAAGAGGAACGTAGATGGAAGCTGACCCAGGAGAAGGGAGGGCTGCTTCCACGGCTCAGGCCCCAGTGCTCTCAGGCCAGGACCTGATTTCATAGCTGCTTTGGGAACTTTGCAAATTCCTGGGCCAATGCCCAGGGCTAGAGAAACCACCATGTCTACGTAAGGCCCCAAGCATCTACCTTCTATTCTTTAAGATCACACCTACCACTGAAGATCAAAAGATTCCTCACTCCCTCTACCAAGTCCCTTCCAACTTAGCCAAGAATTTTGTCCCTGCTTAACCTCCTTCCCCTGCTCACAGGAGAAATGAGGGTAGTTCTTTCTTCTTCTCTGTTAGGGGCCTGTGTTAAGCCTGGCGATGGTCCCGATTTTGACTCGCAGCATCACTGCCCTATTCAGGGGGTTTGCACAGTGCACGATCTGTATGACTGTAGATGATGACCCTGAGGAGGCCGTGATTAGATAAGCATGCCACAGACACAAATGTGCAAATGGCTGAACACACACTCACTCACTCACACACACACACACACACACACACAGTCAGTAAGCCAGCAGCATGGCAAAGAAAGAAAACTAGCAACAACGAAACCAGAAGACTCATTTTTTAACCTAGACAGTGATCAAACGGTTCCATGTAAACTGTGATTTTAGTTGCTTCTTCCTCAGCCCTAGAAATTATGCTTCCCTCGGAAGAGCTGATGTAGCACTCTAAATGATACATTCACTACTAGAATTCAGTGTTCTGTTTCTCTCTAGGATAGTAATAGAGACTGGATACATGTCCTAGTGTCTAATTCTCAAGTTATATAATTAGTAACTACATCATGCAATTTTTTTTTTAAATCCTGCTACAAGATAGCAGCTCAGGGCTTCCCTGGTGGCGCAGTGGTTGAGAGTCTGCCTGCCGATGCAGCGGACGCGGGTTCGCGCCCTGGTCCGGGAGGATCCCACATGCTGCGGAGCGGCTGGGCCCGTGAGCCATGGCCGCTGCGCCTGCGCGTCCGGAGTCTGTGCTCCGCAACGGGAGAGGCCACAGCAGTGAGAGGCCCGCGTACCACACACACACACACACAAAAAAGAAAAAAAAGATAGCAGCTCATAGGAGGCAAAGCTGAAGTTGTTCAGCAGGTTCAGTTGTTTTAAAGTACTCAGGCTTCTTTCAGCCACAAGTCATTATTATCTGTTTCTTCTTTATCATTACCATTATTATTATTACTATTTGACCACCATTAAGAGAATATTCTCTAGAAATTTAAGAGTTAGAGAGTGAGAGGGAAAAGGAGTATGACATTGAAATCATCTCAACTATAGCTCTTTGCATCTCCTGAGAAGCCTTTCAGAGAGGGGTTTTCTCTAATTTTCATGATCATGATTTCTATCTCATGAGGTGATTAGGTCTTCTCTAATTTTTATGAGACACCAGTGCATGTCATGATTCACTCTTTGGCAAATAACCCTGCGGAGGGCAGGGAAGACTAAAGGAGAGAAGAAATCAAATCATATTAACTAGTAGGCACTAAGTCCGTAATGGGATAAATCAACTCCCTTTTCTTTTCCTTTTAGTTGTTCAGTTATATAATTATTATTATCCACATGCTCAGTCTAACTTTTCCCAGAATATATAATCATACAGTTTACTTCCTAGGGCTGGACCTTCAGTCTCTGGTCTTCTGAAATGTTGGTTTCAGCTCACTGGCCACCTTGGGAGACCCACAGAGGTCATAGTTAGGGACTGACTTGGGCACCAACTGGAGTCAGCATCTTTTTAAAATTGCACTTTCACTCAACAAAGAGAAGTAGCTCCTTTGGTGAAAGGCATTTCAGCAGAGCTCATGGTTGATCTATTGCTTTCTTGGGGGGGAGGGGGCATTTTATCTGGAAGGTACCAAAGAGCTCTCCACCAGTCTGGTAGTGCTCTGTCCGCCCCGGCCTTCCATTCTCTCCTCAGTACAAACACATACACACTTGCTTTCAAGCCTGTCCACTGCTAGGGATGTCCTTCTCTCTAGCATACACAGAAGATGAGAATAGCATCACCACTGACTGACACGTCTCTTAAACGTTGAGAAGCAGTGTTGGCAACTGCAACCACAACAAATAATCCATATCGAGGGCCCACACTTCTGCCTCGAACATGGGAATTCAGGCCAATTCAAATATTTCCAAAACACCTCTCAGAGCCAAACTCTCAGATCCGCACACTTAAGGGGCAAGCACTCCAGCCCTCATCTCGGGGAGCTGTTTTTAAACAGGCCTCTGCATTAGAAAGTCAACACTTCACAGATTTCTAGCTACCTCTAGATCTGGTCTCTGAGATTTGAGGTTGTGCAAATTCAAACTCTAGACCATAGCTATGCCAATGAGTATAGTCCAGTACTAATAGTAATTAGCATTAAAGAGAACCAAACAATATTCAAGTTGCTTTTGTATCCATTGTGTCTGATGTAATGTGAGGAATGGAGAAATGCAAAATTACATAATTTTCAAGAGACCAAAATGGTCTGTCAATGCTGAGGAAAAAAGATGACCAGGACTCTCCCGTGGTGGCACAGAGTGACCTACACTTTCTAGGAGAAATTTCCATATTTATGACAACATTCCTTCCAGATTTTCCAAAACATTTCTAATTTCTATCAATTTTCCCTCTTGTTGCCATAAGTATCCTTGTATTTGTCATACTGTGTACCATGTATTTTTGGTTTATAGCCAGCATAATGAAAGCTCACTGCAACTTTTGGTGCATATCCAGGCCGTTTAAACATAGGTCACTCTCTTTTTTCTTCCATCTCTCTTTTCCTGGGAATTAGTGATCCCTTGGCCCTGCTAGCAAAAGAAGAGAGGGATGTCTCTATGCTGCGGGAGCGCAGTCCACAGCGTGGGCCCCTGGGTATTTGGAAGATATTTATGCAGTCCAGTCAAGTAAGTTCCTTGCCAGATTTTTTTTTAAAAAAAGGAATTTTTACAGAATGGACCAGACCTTCAAGATTTTGTATCTGGTGATCTAGCAGACAAGAGCACCTGGGATGAGTATAAAGGAGGCATAAAACGCCAGAAAGGAGAACGGTTAAGACTACCTCCATGGCTAAAGACAGAGATTCCCATGGGGAAAAAATTACACTAAACTGAAAAATACAATGCAGAATTTAAATCTCCATACAGGGTGTGAGGAAGCTCGGTGTCCCAATATTGGAGAGTGTTGGGGCGGCAGAGAATATGCCACTGCCCCAATCATGTTGATGGGTGACACATGTACAAGAGGTTGTAGGTTTTGTTCTGCTAAGACTGCAAGAAATCCACCTCCACTGCATGCCAAGGAGCCCTACAATACTGCAAAGGCAATTGCAGAGTGGGGTCTGGATTATGTAGTCCTGACGTCTGTGGATCGAGAAGATATGCCTGATGGAGGAGCTGAGCACTTTGCAAAGACGGTGCCTTACTTAAAGGAAAGGAATCCGAAAATCCTTGTGGAATGTCTCGCCCCTGATTTCTGAGATCTTAAAGCAACAGAAGAAGTTGCTCTGTCAGGATCAGATGTGTATGCACATAACGTAGAAACAGTTCCAGAACTACAGAGGAAAGTTCGCGATCCCCGGGCCAGTTTGGACCAGTCTCTACGTGCACTGAAACACGCCAAGGAAGTTCGACCTGATGTTATTCTAAAACACCTATAATGTTGGGTTTAGGTGAGGATGACGAGCAAGTATATGCAACGATGAAAGTACTTCGTGAGGCACATGTGGACTGTCTGACTTTGGGACAATATATGCAGCCAACAAAGCGCCACCTTAAGGTTGAAGAATACATTACTCCTGAAAAGTTCAAACACTGGGAAAAAAGCAGGAAATGAACTTGGATTTCATTAGACTGCAAGTGGCCCTCTGGTGTGTTCTTCACATAAAGCAGGTGAATTTTTCCTGAAAAATCTAGTAGCTAAAAGAAAAAAAAAGCCCTCTAACACTTAACAAGACATTCAAGATCACAGGAATTTTAAAACTTTGACTCCAGTTGGTAACAGAAGTGATGGCAGAATGCCTAGACTTCAGTGGATAATATCCCAGTCTTTTTGTCTTAAGAAAAATGTCAATAAGTTGTGCATATTTAATTATAATAATTCGTTTGTCTTTTAGCATATCTTCTTTGTCCCAGTAAACAATTGCTTGTTATGATGTAATCATAAAACATCTTTGTAAGAATTTACTGTTAAGAGTATAATTTAAAAAATACATTAAAAACTTCTAGAAAATCAAAAAAAAAAGTCACTCTCAAATTTGGAGACTATAACCCTACTATATTTAAAAGGGAGGAGGGAGACTAAATCAAGGTTACAAAAGTTGTATGATTTAAATATTGGCATTTAACAATTTAATACCTTTAACCACCCCCCCATACAATGTAATATATTCGGTTTGCAAGAAATTCATAGAATTCTGTGTGCACACAGACACATGCACACACACCCTATGTCTGGTGTGGGTTTCAGCCTTGTCCTTGGATCCCCTTATCTCTGGCTAGAAGTTTATTTGGAGAGCATGTTAAACATCTAAAGGAAAGGTGCTTCATGACTTTGACCCTGCAGGGTAGGAAAAAATTATTTTTCCTCTACCCTTCTAAGTTCTTGGCCAGGGCCCCTGGAACAAAAGACCGATTACCAAGAGAAAAACACAGAGAAGTTTATTCACATGTATATCTCACATACATGGGACTCACCGAGGGAAATGAGTAACTCAGGGAGGCGGCTTAGAATTCAGGCTGAAATACCACCTTCAGCTACATCAGAGAAAGGACTGTGGTGGGGCAGGTCAGGGGTGGGAAGGGGACCAAGAACAGTGACACGGTGAACAGGGTAAACTTCGTTACGCAGATTGCAGCCTGGGCCTTCTCCATGGATAAGTCTCTTCTGACTTAGAGCCATCCTTCTCTTCCTGGTCCAGAAAGCGAGACCCCCTCACAGATGGATATTTCCTTTACAAGTGTAAACTGTCCTTACAAAAGGGCAGCTTTTATTCTGTTTTCCAGAGCTTCTCTTCTGTCTTCTCTTTCTCAAAACAATGCTTATGTCTAGAGGCCTATTTTGGGGTGGTGTATCCTGGTGTCCTACAATAATACGAAATGCCCTTCTGGCCCCCAGGTGAGAGGCCTTACGGTGAACGCTCGTAAAGCAGCCCTGAATATAAGCACAAGTCCCAGTAAACACAGTCATGAGCCTGATGGGAGAACAGCAGTCTCCAGAATGTGGGCGGGAGCTCTGTCCTCCTAACGCTTGGCTGTGGTGCTCAGGGCCTGGGAAGAGCTGGACAGAAAACCCTGAGGCCTGGAAACAATTTCACAGGCGGATACATTTTTGAAACTGAGGGGTTGTTAGAGCTCAAACTTTTGTGCTCTTTTCTTTTTTTTTTTTCGGTACGCGGGCCTCTCACTGTTGTGGCCTCTCCCGTTGAGGAGCACAGGTTCCGGACGCGCAGGCTCAGCGGCCATGGCTCACGGGCCCAGCCGCTCCGCGGCATGTGGGATCTTCCCGGACCGGGGCACGAACCCGCGTCCCCTGCATCGGCAGGCGGACTCTCAACCACTGCGCCACCAGGGAAGCCCTGTGTTCTTTTCCACAGTAGCTTTCAGTGGAGCAACGTGGAAAGCCCAGACAGAATCAACTTTCCAAAGCTGTCTGTCTTCCCACCTGCTGTTGCTGGGTGTCCTGGGGTAAAGGGAGGGAAGCTGGCCCATGAGAGAGGACCATCTACTTGCCTACCCCACTGGGAGAAAACCTGCTAAAAGCAAAATGAAATCTTCCCCTGGAGCCATTACTCACTAGGCCCAGCTCTGAACATGACGCTGGTGGGGAGTTTTAGGGAAGTTTTAAAACATAGAAGTGGGAATTTACTTGTGTATATGTACCAGCACTGGAAACCTCCATCCTCACAGGCCCTATTCCTGAGGCATCAGCACCAACTAAAGTTGTGGTCAGATGCTTCCTACTAAATTAAGGGAAAGAAATATAACATGGCAACCTGTCCTAAGTAAGACATAGGAATCCCTGTACATTCCTCCTCTTGAATCACTCCCTCCTTGCAAGCAGGGATTGGTGCTGGTTTCATGGAACATCCTTTCTAGATTTTGAATGCAGCTCCTCTCCCATGACTCTGTCCTTCCCAACAGCTGTCCAGGGTCTGGGGCACTTCATTAGGTGAAGCCTTGGGTCAACTGTATGTCAGATCCCTAACCCCACATTTATTTTAGGGATTAAAGAATGGAGGGAGTAGGAAGCAAGGGATACTCAGAATTTAAACATTTTCCCAGATCCTTTGCCCCAGGTAGCATTAAAAATCCTGAAAACCAAACGCTGTACTTGACCATGGGGCCTGTGTCTCTGAGCTTTCAGCCATCGGCCTGCTCAGAGCACACAGGAGTAAATAAAATTGCCAAATGTTTAACAATTATAACAGCTTTTGTTCAGCACCATTTATGTGCCAGACACCATGCTGAAAGCTTCTTATACATGAAATTATTTAATTCCCCTCAGCTCCTGAGAGGTTTATATTATTCCCCCCTTTTTTTGCAAGAGAAGAAACTGAGGTTTAGAAAGGGCAAGAGACTCGTCCAAGGTCACACAGTGAGGGCTGGTGAACGCAGGGTTCAGAACCACACTAACTCCAAACAGCAAAGTGACAGAAAGGAAATATTTGATTCAGAAATTCTCAGAGCATTTACCATTTATCCCAGTCATTTGGGACTTTTCACATAATCTAAAATGTTGCATCAATTTTCATTTCAGGTTTTATAATCACACTAAGACTGCAAATTCCTTGAGGTCAAAGACTGGGTTTACCACTTCTCTGTGTTCTTCCAAGTGCCTAACATAGCAATTTGCACAACACAGGCAATTAAAAAATACGTATTGGGCTTCCCTGGTGGCGCAGTGGTTGAGGGTCCGCCTGCCGATGCAGGGGACACGGGTTCGTTCCCTGGTCCGGGAAGATCCCACGTGCCTTGGAGTGGCTGGGCCCGTGAGCCATGGCCACTGAGTCTTCGCGTCCGGAGCCTGTGCTCCGCGGCGAGAGAGGCCACGACAGTGACAGGCCCGCGTACCGAAAAAAAAAAAAAAAAATATGTATTAACAAATCTAAATGTGGTAGAGGTAAATTAATAATTATTAAGTGAGTTAAAGAAAAAAATGAGGCTTCCAAAATAAAAATGGAAGAGGGTTTGTTTTCGCCATTTCCCAGGATGTGGGTCATTTTTAAAAGGCAAATTTTCAGCCCATCTGGAGTTCCAAAGGAGGGAAATAGCCCAGGTTAATTAACTTCTGAAATAGCTCCACTGCGAATGAAGTGGGCAAGTGGAAGCCTCCGCCAGCATCCTGAATATGTCAGCGGGAAGTGATCCCAGCAAAGCTTCAATGTAAATCAAGCTTGGTTCCCTGTAAGCCCCAGATTCTCACAACTTCAGAGACGCATCCTCTCATCTTTTCACCCTCTCCTGAGGGCTTATAGCTTCTGCAGTGGCTGGAAGGCAGGAGTCACAGAAGCTCAGTCCTGGTGCCCACGTGAGCGGACAGGGGCTGTGTACCATCAGAAGCCAGTGAGATAAGCAGCAAAATCCTTTAAGCAGAGACCCTGGGGGCAGAAATGCCAGAGACCGAGGTACTGGAATGTTTAGAGATTTCAATCTGCAAGGAGAGAGAAGCCTTCTAACACCCCAGCCTGAAAGAAAGCCAAGTAAAGGGGTCCCGCTTCTTTCCTCCCCCCAAGGACTGCATCTTCTACGCTGTCCCCTCTTGAGCAGTGTGCCTGTGCCCCTGCCCTCACATGCACTGTGCCCCTGCCCTCACATGCACCGGAGTGTGCATAAGCACATACAGCTACCCTAACTGTGCTCAGTTTCCTCTTTCTTTTCTTTATCAAAGTGCACGGCTGTGATTCTCCTAGATGCTGCTGGACTCCAGGCCGCCGTCCCCCTTCCTGGGGGCAGCTGCACACCAGACAGTACAAAACGAGGAGGGTAACACCAACGCGTTCGAGTGAAGAAATCCCCCTCTCCCTTTGGTCCTCTATTAATGCAGCAGTATCTGTCACCTAGATTTTGTTTTTCTCCTTCAAATACACAAGTAGGAAGTGTCACCCTTGAAGACATCTTTCTGGGGAGGGAGAGGACTTTTCTCCAACATTTGTCTGGCACCATTTCTGGCCACCATCTGTGGCCTCTTTGTGGGCCATCACCCTCCCAGATGTAGGTCTCAGCCAGCAGTGCACATCTGTGCTCAGGGCCCCGGGGAGGGGAGGGCCACCCTCCCAAATGTTCCCTTAGTAGCGCACACTGCTTCTCTCCCGGTGAGGCCAGAGCCTGCCACCGAGCTCTGGTTTCTCCCACTGTGATGGCATACGCTGCCAGTAGGGTCCTGGTGCTGCCGTTTTGAAAATGAAAATATCTGCAGCTAACTCCAGTTACCATCTGTTTGTAACCTTTACTCCTATCCTCAGGCCAGCATGAAACTGCCACTGTAGCCTCTGGGTCTCCTGGACTTTCGCAACAGACTAGCCACCAGCTTCCTCTTGCAATCTTTTGAACAGCCAAGAGCCATTGTCACGAGCTATGCATCACTACAAGCATAGTCCACATTTTTAAAGGGCTGCACATCGTATGTCACTTCCAGTCTTCCACGGTGAGGAGCAAGAAAGAGGAAGAAAGGATCCGAAATTAAAATACGAAAATTTGCAAACCCACAGAGTTCGTTGCACCTTTCAGAATATAACTGGGTAGATTGAAAAGAATTGTTCATGTTATCAAAGCAAGTGGAAGAAATATGATTTAATATTTCTGGATAACAATGACATACCAGAAGAGGAAGAACCCTATTTAAGGAGTAAAACCTGTGGGAATTTAAAAACATCTGGGGATGTGTGATATCCATCTCTGGAAGAGATGGGACGATAAGAGATGCAGTAATGATATTGGTTGGGATGCTAATAAAGCAAGTCTAGCTTAAAAGCAGGTGTCGCAGTGGCACAGTGGTTGAGAGTCCGCCTGCCAATGCAGGGGACACGGGTTCGTGCCCCGGTCCGGGAAGATCACACATGCCGTGGAGCAGCTGGGCCCGTGAGCCATGGCTGCTGAGCCTGCGCGTCCAGAGCCTGTGCTCCGCAGCGGGAGAGGCCACAGCAGTGAGAGGCCCGCGTACAGCAAAAGAAAAAAACAAAAAAAACCAAAGCAGGTGTCAAACAGAAATATTCAATTCTGGGTAGTCGGCATCTTAGCAATCAGAACCGTAGAAGACATTTTTTATTCGATGCCAGTATAAGACAGAAGACCCTGGTTGCCCAGCCAGTTGACCCAAGGCTTCATCATTTCTTGGTTACCAAGAAAATTATCAAAATATGAGTTTGCTATGCTGCAAAGCAAGCAGGGATTTCAATATCCTACGTCATCAGGGAAGAGGTATAAATCTAGATTGGATGGGTCCGTGATGGGAGAGAGAAGGGACCAATCTAGTCAACCCCTCATGAGTAGCTGAACAGTCAGATGAATAATATAAAGAGGGTATAAAGCATTCACATGCGAGTCAGCCAACCTGGTGCAGAGGGGCCCATGGCAGGAATCCAGCAATCAGACAACAATCGAATCTTACAGGAAGTAGCACTGCATTTCTAGGCATAGACAGTAAAAATAACGTCTAGAATTTGTAGGTGTTCCTGGTACTGTTAATAATAACACACCTGCCAGGCTCTGTGCTAAGAGCCTCACAAATTTTATTTCACCAAATCCTCGAAACCAGCTAATGAGATGGGTACTATTTTTATCTCCTATTTTTAGATGGGGAAATTGAAGTTCAGAAATGGTAGCCCTACTGGTAATCGCCAGAGTAGGGATCTGAACTGAAGCTCTGGGTTTTTCACCCTGTAGAATCTAAGGAAAAAATGTATCCCTTCATTAATACCATGAGGCAGATACTATTCCCTTCATTGTATAGATGGTGAAACAGTGGCTCAGTTGGTTGACTTGTCCATGGCCCACAAGCTAGCAAGGAGCAGACCTAGAATTTCAGCCCACATCTTGTTTGAAACCAAAGCCAGAGCACGTAGGGTTAAGAATGGCCCTTATTGGCCTTCGTCAATCATGGTAATTCACTGACCAGTGATGGTTCAGGAACTTAGACCAGTCAGTGTCTAACATTTCCCTATCAGGCAATTTTTGCATCAATAATTGTTATGACTAAAATTGGTCCAAGCAAATGAATTGGAAGGACTTGGGTTCCACAGCTCAGGTTCAAAGATCTCCCTCTCTCTCCCTTTCTCTCTCCTCACCCTCCTCCAAAAGTGAATGGAAAAGCATATGGCACTGATTGTTACTCGAAGCCGCCACACTACCAAGTAGAGAATTCACCTTTGGGTGAAGTCTTCTTTGTAGATGGCTGTGTGGAGAGATAGAGGTAACCTTAGCTGTTGATGACATAATTAAATGGTAGGATCGACCAACCTTAGGCTGGATTCCTTTTTGTATGAGCCAATAAATGTCCTCACTGTCTGAATAACTTTGAGTTGAGTAACCATTCTCTGCAATGAAAAACAACCTAACAAATATCTACCCCATGAGTCCTCCTCAGAGAAGAAGGGGAAGAGTCATCAGACCCCTTATAGATGATCTAACTCATGTGAGGGAGTCCACACTGTGCTCCTTTCATAGATGAGAACGGTGAAGTCCAACATGGTTATGTAACTTGCCCTAGCTTACATAGCTAGTAAGCGACAAGGCTGGAATTTGTACCGACGAGGGTGTAACACCAAAGCTTGTGTGTTTTCCAATATGCACGATGGAAATCTTGGCCAGTAATCTTCCAGTCTCCTGCAGACGTTAAGTGAGGGCTCACCGAGGACAAAACCTAATAAGAAATCTGGTTTTCACAGCAGATTGCCGGTCTCAGCAAGGAATTTGTGTGTTGGACATGGAGAACCTGTTGTATGACTGGGCCAATGTGACAGGAGACGAGAGAGGCTGGGATTCAGAGGCTAATCCTGGCACACTGGACCTGGGTTGAAGGCCAAAGCATCACATTCAGACTCTACCAGATAACGTGTGTGAGGTTACTGATATCTCTTCCTGCCCCAGTCAGGACCGGCTCAGCCATCAGTGGAGAACACAGCAGCTTAAGTGGAAACTCTTAAAGACAGAAGCTGGTAAAAAATAAAGGAAAAAGGGAAGGGGAGTAAATCCACAGATATTAGAAACATGATTATTATGAAAGTGACAAAGTGACTCCCTGCTAGATTTTTGCTTTATCTCGAAGTATCAGCTCTTTCTGGCCAATCTGCACTATATCCAAGTTTCTAATATGTTTTTAGTGCATTTTCACATATAACATATTGTTTTCCTAAAACTGGTTATTATTCTGTCTTGAGTTCTTGCTCAAAATTTACATTTGCATCTGAAACTCAAAGTACTATGGTACCTGGCTACCTTTCCCAGAGCTGGCATATATGTCTGCTGACATTGAATACTGCACTCTTTCTTGTAGAGAGCGCCATTCATGTGACTTCACTCAAATGGTACAGTGCACAACCTGAACAACCATACCCAATAGTCCTGCCTGATTCTCCAACTCCTTGTCCACTTTTTGTCTAAGACTTCTTTCTTAGTTGTGTTTGTGCCTATTTTCACTATTACATATGAGGTAGATTGGCTAATGGTTGCCACAGTTGCTCAAGTAGTCAGTGTAAGAAAAAATGTTCCGGCTTTGGTTTCATTTCAAACAAAATGTGGTCTGGAATTTTAGGTCTGCTCCTTGCTAGCTTGTGAGCCATGGATAAGTCAACCAACTGAGCCACTGTTTCACCATCTATACAATGAAGGGAATAGTATCTGCCTCATGGTATTAATGAAGGGATACATACTAAATGAGATAAAACATGTCAATGTATATTTTTCTTATAATTATTATCAGAGTCCCTAGCATGATGTCTGCAAATGAGTAGATCTTCAATAAATATTCTCTTCTCAAACTTCTATATCAATCTCAGTCCCTTCTCTGTGCAGGGAATGAACCTTGTCCAGCAGATGCCTGCATCCTAAGTGAAGAGTACCCTGTCCTGAATGTTTGCCAAACAGGCTGGGGAGCACTTTGCAAGTGTGCCTCCGTGAGAAGTTTTGGGCTGAGAGAGGAGGGAGATAAGTTCTCTGGTCAAACATTTGAAAAGTACTGCATTCTCTACCTGCTGTTGGAGATTCTTACTGGCACATGAAAGGCTTTGAAAAATCAAATTTCAAAGACTTTGAGAAATACCTGGTAAAACACTTAAACGAAATAAGGTGGCTATGGATTTTTTTGTCGCTTTGGACAAATTAACTTCTCATGACTGTGCTCCATAGAACATATACTGGGAAGTGTCAGTTTAGGAATAGAAACTAGGAAACTTGGGTACACCAGGGAGAAGGTTGGTGTGATGAAAACGACAACACTAACGGGTGCTGGGGCAAAGTTCTTATGCAAAGTTCTAGAAGGGTCTATAGTTGTGACTTGATGTGTACTATTCCCTCTGAGCAGAAAGGGCGAAGTATGAGGAAAGAGAAGAGCAAAAGAGAGTAAAAAGGAAGAGCAAAAGCATTCACTAGTTCAAGCATTTGTTGAGCAACTACTATGTGAGGGATGCAAATATGAATAAGTGTCACTTCATTAAGGAGATAAAGCAAAACAGAAGAAAAAGAAACCAAAAGAGAAGGGGTGAAGGCAAAGAAAGATAATAGATTAGCAAGAGGGTAGAAGATATATTTGAGAAAGCCTTGTCAAGATGTCTAGGTGACATGGACTCCAGCGTGTTGTACCTCACACCGGCTGTCTGAGCAGCCCATATTTAAGTGCAAGGCAATGCCTCACAAATGAATTGATTTCCGTCTTTTTTTTTTAAGTGAATTCTCCCAAAAGATTAAAATTTTCTTTAGGAAAATAAACAATAAATAAATGTATTAGAAAATTACAGTTATTAAAATGGGCAGCTGAGGGCAATAATGAAACCGCCACAACATTAACTCACATTTGTGGTGCATCTCTGAAGCTAATATGATGGGCCAGACCCAAAAATGGCTTCCGAATAAACCTGAAGCTTGAGAGGAGGCAGTTTTTCAAGTGTGTGCCTTGGGAATATGCACCCCATTCTGTCATCTCATTTGCAGAAAATTGTGAACAAATTGTCTTCAGTGTGGAGGAAGACAAGGAAGAAAAAAAGAAACGAAAAATTAGAAGCTGAATTCAGAGGCAGGCTCAGCATCTGGGAGGCAAGCTTCAGAAACTCTGGAATATTAATGCTCTTCTTGGAATACTGAGTTCATCACTGCCTCCTGCTTGTTCTGCCCTTATGTCCCGTCAGCTCACCTCCAGTCCCCAGCCTCCCTCGGCCCATTAGAAAATGAAGATCCACCTTCTAAATATTCTCCTCTCTTATGCTGATTTTTTTGTTAGTTTAGCCCCTCCTGCCTGCATCCATCCACTTATTCATTCTTTTTTTTTTTGCGGTATGCGGGCCTCTCACTGCTGTGGCCTCTCCCGCCGCGGAGCACAGGCTCTTGACGCGCAGGCTCAGCGGCCATGGCTCATGGGCCCAGCCGCGCCGTGGCATGGGGGATCTTCCCGGACCGGGGCACGAACCCGCATCCCCTGCATCGGCAGGCGGACTCTCAACCACTGTGCCACCAGGGAAGCCCCCTAATCTTTTCTTTTTTATTTAAAAAATTTTTTAAATTTTTATTGGAGTATAGTTGATTTACAGTGTTGTTAGTTTAAGGTGTACAGCAAAGTGAATCACTTATACATACATCCGCTCTTTTAGATTCTTTTCCCATACAGGCCATTACAGAGTAATCCTACCTCTGCTTTTCTCCAACACTTGCCATTTCTATTAATAATACCACCAAGCTCCAAACAGCTGGGTCATATTTGATTCCTCTTTCTTTTTAATCCTAAGCTTTAAGTTTACCTTTAAAATTTTTGGCAGGTCTGTATTCTCCTAACCCTGCCACTCACTGTCTCCTAGACTCTTAATAACCCACTACCCAGGCCAACACTACAGTCCAACTCTCAATATCCTCCAACTCCAATACATCCGACCCATAGTTTATCCCTAGAGGAATGTCCCCATCAGAACCGAAGCACAGAATAAGCCCTCGTTAATCAGAGGTAAGTGACCTTCCAGGAACTGCCCCGATACCCCATCCGACACGATTTCCTACAGGCTAACTACGCCATCCATGCCTCCATTCCCTGGTATCTCCACAACATGGGCTGCCCTTCGTTTCATTCTATTTCTAAATTCTAGGAATTCTGCAAGACTTTCTTGTAAATGCTTTCTTCTCCAGGAAGCCTTCAACCGAAAGAAATCTTTACTTGCTGTAATCGTCCACAGCACTTGTCTGTATTTCGTGTCCATCGTTGACTCTCTTAGTGTTATTTATGTACATGTTTTATCATTAGTACTAGACTAGTGCTTCTCAAACAGAGGCGATTTTGACCCCAGGTGACATTGCCCAGGCAATGGAGAAATACCAGGAGATGTTTTTGCCGGTCACAATTAGAATGGAGGAAGGGAGGAGGGTAGTGCCGGCATCTATAGTGGGTGGAGGCTAGGGATGCTACTAGACATCCTGCAAAGCACAAAACAGCCCCCACTGCAAAGAAACCGCAACGGTGTGAGGGTGAGAAACCCTGGACCAGACTCTAAGCTCTTGAAAAAGGGTTTCATAACCTCTTCCTTTGCATTTCCTACAGTTCCTAACTCAGTCTTGCACATGGTCATTGTTAAATGAATATTTTTTGACTTAATGAAACAATACAAGTTTTGGAAGAAGACGCGCAGTCCTGAGGAATGGCACCTGATACGGTTTTACAGTAGCGTACGCGGCCGTGTGCACAGTAGGTCTGCTTCTGTGTGTGGAAGGAGCCAGGGCTTTCCGATATCTGCAGGTTTTCATCGTCTCACCTGGTCACAGGGTACAGCTGACCGACTCTGAGGGTGTCCTGAGCATCGTCCTTAGTCCGGTGATTGACGGTTTTAAAAACTCTTTCAAACCAAATTCTGATTTTTCTATAGGAGGACAGATTAAACGATGCTTCATTTCCCTTTGCTAGTTTAGCATGCTAGGCATATGTCTTGATTCTGAGTGAGTTGGGTGATTTTAAACATACCAAGGTCATCACACCCTGAAAGTTGGCTTCCTTCCCTCAGAGAGACCTGAAGTGAAGCCATCCCAGAACCACTCAGACTTTGCAGATTGTCAAAGAGTGTGTTTCTGTGGCTGCCGTTAACTCACTGTTTAAACAACCCTCATATTAAAAAAAAAAAAAAAATCCCTGCTGAGTTTTCTCCCAATTTATACCCACTAGAGTTTAGGCCTGCTTATTTTTAATCTGCTCTCAGAAATAGAGAACCACTCAAGGGACTATAATACAAACAGTAACAGTAACAACTAAATCCTTCTGATTTATAAACCACTTTTTACCATAAGCTTTCCCATTTACTAAATTAACAGTGCGACCACCCAGCAGTGGTCAAGGTGGAGTCACCAGTCTCTTTCATTTTTCTTCTCTTTACTGTTCATTGGCACCCTCTCCACAGTGAGGACAGGAAAAACAAAAAAGGGACACTCATCAGACATTTTTGCTAAACCTTCATTTTAAGCAATGGTTCATTTTAGGTTTGTTAGATAATCTAGAGATTATCTACCTTCTTTATCCATTAACATAAAAAACTGCAACTTTTTGGTAATTGGGTTTAAACCGAATTGTTCTGGGTAAATCTGAATTTGTTAAATAATTCCTTAACTTTCAGATCTCACTTCTCTTCTATCAAATCATCTCCCAAGTTATTTCTTATTTCATAAGAAATAAGACTTTTAAAATAGTTATTTCTAGTATAGGATATCGTATCAAGAAGTAAAATGTGTGATAATCCTATGATGCAGATATTTATGAAGAGTTTTTCATGCAAGAAGGATCAACTTCCTTATACGAATGTCTCATCCACCCCTACATAAATACCATGAAGACTGCAGCATTACTGAGGCTTGCCTATGAAAATATAAATAATAAGTAAGGATTTGCTAACAAAACAGCTGATAGTTTATTCCGTATCCTGGTGACCTCAATCCCTAAGTATGAAAACATGCTCCCTTTTCAATGAGACTTTTATTCCCAGGTGTCACTTTGTCTGTGTCTGAAGGTCACAAGATGGGATGTCCTGGCTAAGCAGCATCATGAAGCTGCGTTCCAAGTGAGGAGTAGAGGACTTGGGGAGAGGCCAGTCCATCCTCGCCCCACAGTCTGCAAAATAAACATTTCTCAATTTGATTTTGATTTGCTTCTCTTAAAGATACATTTATTGTTGACACTGAACAAGTTTTTTCACTTTTATTTCACAGAGCTTCTAGCTAAGGTTGTCCATGCTACATGTATAAGGCTGTATCATTAAGGTTACTGGGTACAACATATCACATGCACTGTCTCATTTAATCCTCTCAACAGTAGCATGGGATCAGTTCTGCTATTACTCGCATTTTGCAGATGCAGAAACTGAGGCTCAGAAGGGTTAAGAAGTTTGCCCAAGTTCACATACCTAAGTAGTGCCAGGACCAGCCACGTATTTGAGCTCAGGTATATTTAATTCCAGAGCCCGTCTGTATATATGTGATAGATGTATATATGTGTATATGACATTATTCATATTACAAACCCAGGTACAAGTGTTAACACTGTCATTTGATGTTTGTCCTTAGTAAACTACTTAAAACTTCTAACCAATCTCATTTTCTTCAACTGTAATGGAGATAATTCCATAGTGTTGTTCCTATGACAATTAAATGAGAGAATTTTCCGAAGTGTGATAAAGCAAAAAATAATTGTGATAGCTGGCACCGGATTTATACTAAGAGACAGAACCATCTTGGAAAAGAATATCTCAAGCTTGGTGTGAGTCTGGGGGTAAGGGTCATAATAATGTGAGGAAATAGTGAAAATGATAAACTCTCTGCACAAGAAATAAGCAGGGCTTGGAGGAAACCAGAGAAGGGAGGAGAGAGCTTGGGGAAGAGAGCTGAGCAGGGCTTGGGAGCCTCAGGAGAAAGGTACCGAGAGAAAAAATTCCAAGGGCGATGAGGCCAAAGAATTTTACAAAGGATATCATTGTCTAGTATCCATTGTTAGGTTTTCTGTTTCTCTGTGATGTGAATAGGTTTCACCTCAAATACCTCCCCAATCCCTGCCCAGAGAGGCCTTCCTCAAACCCTCTCTAAAATAATGTCCCCATCACCTTCTTTTTCATACTCCACTGAACTTTTCCTCATTACTTTTATAACTACTTAAACCTTTTATACACACACACACATATCCAGATAGAACAGAATAGACAGATGATAGATCTGTCCTTGCCACCAGAATGCCAGCTCCATGAGGACAAGGAAAAGTGTGTTTGCTACTAGAGCCCTTAGAACAGTGCCTGACACCTAGCAGATGCTGAATATATATCTGATGAATTAATGAATCAAGGATGCTGATGAAACCAGGATTAATGAGGTGGTGTCCCTATCCTCATTCAAGTACAGTCCTGTCTTTATTTTTGTGCCTGAAATCCATAAATTTCCCACTGTTTCTTTGTTTCACCAGTGAACTGTCTTGGCCCCCTATAAATCTGTCTGTGTTCATTGTTAGAGAACTCAGAGATGCATAGTTAAAGGGCAGATTTTTATCTCAGGGACCTGGAGTTGACAGTTTTTTTCTTACTTTATAGTCTTCCATTGCTGTTGCAGTACAGTGGTTTCTGCAGGGATGGGAGATGAGGTGCCTTTAAAATGTACCCCGGGATGCCTGCAAATTCCCTGTTCTGTATCCTGCAGTGGTGGAAGGGGTTCCTTGGCTCCAAAAGAGGAATGAAGTCAAATGATTACTAGGAATCTGAAACATTACCCTCTGAAGAGTAGAAGCAAATTAGACAGTAACCAAATAGGAAACAGGAATATTTATTGTACTACAAAATGTGACTCCCCATACGCTCTGAACCGCACAAGAAAATCAATCAAAGTGCTGCAGAATCTCTTGTTTCATTTCATAATCCCAAAGATTATAACACGAGTTGATCTTGTACTTTTTAACACTGATTTTGGACTCTCTCCTCCAAAGAGACAGTCCAAAAACGTTTTAGGAGAGTCACCGTCACTGAAATAAATAAATAGCTTCCCGATGTAACCAGTCAGTTAAATGCACACATTCATTAAGATAATTTTAAATTCAGGCACACCCGCTAATAAACTTATACATATTTAGTTTATGGTACATTAACTTTTCTAGCATGCATATCAGTTAATTAAAAAAATGGTTCATTACAACTTTTACAAATTATTTATGGGAGAACTATATCTTCTCCAAGAATAAAAAAAAAAATTACTTACTTTAGAAACACAGTGTTGGTCAAACATTTTAAAATATACAAATAGTTATTAAAATTACTATTCTATACTCCATTAATTTCCTTGAGGTTTTTACTTTAAAAAGAGGTCTTTTTAAAAAGGGTACGTGTTCAAAAGACATTCCTGATTAAATGCCATAAGTAATAAAACTATTAAGAAGGAGAAGGTAGTGGGAGGGGAATGGAAGAAGTGGGAGAAGAGGGAGGAAAACAAAAATTTCTGGGTGACAAAAATTTCCAAATTCCAGCCAATATCCCAGTAATTTTAAATAGTACTCACTATAAAAATTTTAGTAAGTCGGACATATTTATCAGGCCCTTAGAGTTTCATTCCCAACATTGGTTGACAGTAAATTAAGATGTGTCCCTTTTGAGCTGTTACTATATTTGTAACTTGAATTTAGTGGCCAATCTACCCAGCCTTGCCAGTTCCTTCAACCTAACACAGATCTTTTTTCCCATGGCCTGGAGAGGCCACTTCAAATAATTTACCAGCTAATTCAGTCAAAGAAGCAGATCAGTAATGTACACAAGCTCATTCATTATAATCTCAGAAAAAGTCACAGGAGTATATTATAAATAATAGCACCCCAGGAGAGCCATGGAGAAAGGCTGGCTCAGAAAGTTCTCTGCATCACAGAATGTGCTCCTTCATTACTTTGTTGAGGCTTGTTCGGTCTTCATTGTATGCAACAAAGATTTCTCATAATGAGCTGGTAAATGCACTGTGGCATATTTCAAGGAAAATAATAATGGAGAGCTTCACGCTGAGGTCAGAAGCACTTTGGTGCAGGCAAAGAACACAGAGGTATCCACTGCTAGACAACAAATCAGGGGCTCAGTTCTAGTGATGACAAAGGAGTCTGATTCTGAATCATTTGAGAGACGTAAATTGCTCTAGAAAACTAGAGCCAGTTATAGACCGCTGGCCTTGAAATGAAACTGCCACTAGGGAAAATGGAAAGAGAAAAGCTTAAATATATTCCCTCAGGGCTTCCCTGGTGGCGCAGTGGTTGAGAGTCTGCCTGCCGATGCAGGGGACACGGGTTCGTGCCCCGGTCCGGGAAGATCCCACATGCCGCGGAGTGGCTGGGCCGGTGAGCCATGGCCGCTGAGTCTGCGCGTCCGGAGCCTGTGCTCCGCAATGGGAGAGGCCACAACAGTGAGAGGCCCGCGTACCGCAAAAAAAAAAAAAAAAAAAAATATATATATATATATATGTATATATATACATATATACATATATATATATATATATTCCCTCAAAGTTCCCTAGAGCTTTTCTTTATGCCCAGGGTATTTCTGGTAGAAACAGCCTTAGGAGACAAGAGTGTTGTTTTGAAAATTACTCTTGTCTTTTCGGAACTCTGAGAAAAATATGCATTTTAGTTCTTCCACCCCTGCCTGCCTTTTGAGCAAAATTAACTTTGGAAATAGTTTGTCTCCCGATTAGCCAAATTATTTAATTTTGCTCATCTAAAAGTTATTTAAACTATTGATTCAATGTTTCAGCAATTTTAAAACTTCAAAGCCAAATTTATTAATCATTTATACCACATATATTTATCTGAGCTCCTACAGGGTACTGGAGAAATGGCCATGAAAACCCGACAAGCTCCTTACTCTTATGAAGCTTATTTTGCAGTTGGGGCAGGGAAGGGAGGGGCTACAAAAATAAAAAAATAAATGAGAAATCTAGCAGATGGTACTCAGTTTACTGAGAATCAAAATTCGCCAGTCTGACAGAGGGACAAGAGGCTATTCTAGATTGACTGGTCAGGGAAGTCTTCTTGAAGAGGCAACAGTTGAGATGACGATTGAATGGTAAGAAGGAGACAGCCATGCAAAGATCAGGAATAAAAAGCGTTTGGGACAAACAGCCAATGCAAAAGCCTTCAAGTAGAATGAGTCTGGTCTGTTCTAGGAACAGGAAGAAGGCCAGGTTAGGTAAGGAGGATGGATTGAATCCCAGTCCAGAAATGAGAAGCTAGGTCTCTCCTCTTGATTGCATTGGGAAACATCAAGGCAGTCAGTTCTGATCTGATTTCTGTCCCCTTCCGATATAATTTGCACTTCACTGTTAATTAACCTAAAACATCATGTTAATTGATTCAACTTCCATGCTCAGAAACCATCTTATACACCATCTGCCTGCAGAAGAAAGTTCAAATTATTTAGTTTGACATTTCCAGACCTCTAAAAACGTACACTAACCAATCTGTACAACTTTATGCCCCTCTGCTCCTCCAATAAACACTCCCCTCTAGCCAAACCTCACTCCAACACTCCTTTCATTTTATCCTCATGATTTTTTCCTCCTGCCTTTCCCTGTTATATAGCATGACCTTTTCCTGTCTCTCAACAAAATTCGTATCAAGTTCTCAGAAGTCTTTTTGAAACTCTCAAAAGAAAATTCAACACAAAGTGACTTAAATAAAAAGAGAAATTTCCTGGCTTCAATAAATTAAATTATCCAAAGTAAAATAAACTTTAGGCGGTTTTCTCCAGAGGTTAATGACGTCACTTACTTTGAGATCACCTTGACTCTGTATGATATGGTTCATTCTCAGGCTGGCTTCCTTCAGGAGGGCAAAACTGGCTGCAAGAGGCCTTGTACAGGCTTGGATAATGTTTCCTTAAAACTCGTGTCCACTGGGAACCTGTGAATATGGCCTTATTTGGAAATAGGGTCCCTTGATTTATCTTAATCAAGTTAAGATGAAGTCGAACTGGGTTTAGAATGGGTCCCAATCCAATGATTGGTATCCTTATAAGACTAAAGAAATTTGGATACAGTTCTCGCCCTGTGTGTCTCTATGTGAAGATGATGGCAGAGACTTGAGTGGTGCAGCACAAGCCAAGGAACGCCAAGGATTGCCTGCAACCACCGGAAGCTAGAAATGTGCAGGGGAGGGATTCTTCTCTAGAGCCTTCAGAAGGAGCACTGCTCTGTCAACACTCTCATTGTGGACGTCTAGCCCCCAGAACTGGAAGAGAATACATTTCTGTTTTAAGCCGCCTAGTTTGTGGTGAGTTGTTACCGTCACCCTAGGAAACTAACACAACCCATCTCTGCTCCCCGACCACACAGGGAGTAGAGAAAGATATATCTGGTAGTTCCCATGGGAAAGGAGCTTCTTTTCAGAAGCCTCAGCAACTTTCTCTTGTCTCCTATGCCCATGTCTGTCTGAATCAATCATGGCATCCAGACGTACTGGGAGCTAATAGACTGTCTCTCCCATTTAAACCACAAGGCAAAATGGTAGAGGTATTCCTGCCCTTCCCCCCTAAAAAAAAAACAACACACATAGCATTTAATTTATTTCCTTTGTTAGGAAAAGAGGTAAATATATGCTAGGAAAGGAATCAACTCTACTATTTGATAGCAGTTTGCATGACTTTGGCTGGGGGTTACAGAAAACCTGACTCTATCTGGCTTAAACATTGAAGAAATGTACTGTCTCATACAATAGGAGATCTAGAGGCAGATCAAGCTCCAGACACAGTACAAATAGGGCTCCAACTCTGAATCTCCCCTATTCTCCAGCCTCAGCCTTCCTCCACGTGCCAGGGGCCCTCATGAGCTCAAAAAGACTGCCAGAGGCAATCAGGGCAACCAACATCCTTTTCCTGCACAGTAGGAGAGAAAAAAAATCTTATTCCCTATTATGGAACAAAGGTTCTTCCTTTCAGACTGATTGGACCTCCTAGACCATTGCTAGGGGAAATGCCAGTCACTGATTGGCATTAAGTTTGGCTCCCTGAACAAATCATGGGGGGAGGGGAAGAAAGAGAGGATAGGATTACCATGATGACTTCACATTAGACTAATCAGGATTCTCCCTCGGAGTTTAAGATGGAGTTTGCTTTCCCTGAGGTATGTGTCCTGCATGGGAGAGGGTTTCTGAAAGATATGCAAAGAAGGGTGAATGGACGGTGGTTAGGCAACAATATTGTCCATCAAGGCATCCTTTCAAGTGCAGATCGGATCCCACCTCCTCCATGAAGCCTCCCCAGATTACTCTAGCCTGAAGCAAACTCTGTGAATTCCTTCAGCATTTATTGCTCACACTGACATTTCACACTTACCTTATACTTTTTAATAATATTTTTATGTACATATTTCTAATCTCCCGATCTAAATCCTTAAATTAGAGTATGTGTTACCCTCCTCTGTGTCTGGGAATATCTCTCACGTATCACCTTGCCCAGAACATTTTATGCTCAATAAAAATCTGTTGCTTAATTGAGTTACTTCTAACATAAGCATAAAGAAACAAGCAGCTTTGAAGCTTAGCAATAGAGATATAGATCCAGCTCACTAATTCAATTCTTCCTTCTTCCTAATAAAAATCTCCTCGTGCTCATTATCTCCCAGGAGTCTTTCATACAGACATATTGGTGATTCTCAGTCTTCGAATCCATCTGTACTTGATAAAACGGTAAGATTTTGAACCTAATTAAATAGTGAGAAGCACTGATAGTACATGACTTGGCTAATATTTTGAGTAAGAATCTGGACAAGATACAAAAACTAAAGTAGTGGCTGTTTTTCCTCTTCTCTGGGTTGTGCTTCCTTCCCTAGTTCGCGAAGATGCAGCTCAAACCGATGGAGATTAACCCGGAGATGCTGAACAAGGCGCTGGCCCGGCTGGGGGTCGCCGGCCAGTGGCGCTTGGAGGACATGTTGAGCCTGGAGGAGAAGTCTCCGGGCTCGGTGGCAGCGCCTGCCTGAGCGCTGCTGCGGCTCTTTCCTCTCATGGCCCAGCATGAGAACTTCAGGAAAAAACAGGTTGAAGAGCTGAAGAGACAAGAAGTAAGCCCTAAGGTGTATTTCATGAAGCAGACCATTGGCAACTCCTGTGGAACCATCGGACTCTCATTCATGCAGTGGCCAATAATCAGGACAAACTGGAGTTCGAGGATGGGTCAGTTCCGAAATAGTTTCTTTCTGAAACAGAGAAGTTGTACCCTGAAGACAGAGCAAAATGCTTTGAAAAGAATGAGGCCCTCCAGGGAACCCATGATGCCGTGGCACAGGACGGCCAATGTCGGGTAGATGACAAAGTAAACGTTCATTTTATTCTGTTTGACAACGTGGATGGCCACCTCTATGAACTTGATGGATGGAGGCCTTTTCCGGTGAACCGTGGCGCCAGTTCAGAGGACTCACTGCTGCAGGACGCCGCCCAGGTCTGCAGAGAAGTCACTGAGCGTGGGCAAGGGGAGGTCTGCTCCTCCGCCGTGGCCCTCTGCAAGGCAGCCGAATGCCTCGGGCGGGGGGGGGGGGCACTTCACTTTCTCTCCCCTTCCCTTCATCGCGAAAGTATATCCCTACCTATGTGGTCTGAAATGCTTCAGTACTTGTAGAGCACCTCTGTTCTCCTTCGGTTCTGCAGATAAGCACTTACCCTCAACCTCGCCTACTCACTAGCAGAGCTCACTGTCCATTGAGCAAGCTTGGTGTCACCCTCTGATGGCAAAGCATTCCCCTCGTTGTATGTCTTATACCTCAATATCTAATGCTTTAATGGCTACGTTGGTTTGTGACTGTAAGCTAAGGCCTTGGATGTGGTTTAATTGTCCTTAAAAGGAATAAAATTTTTCTGCTGCTAAGAGAGAAAAAACAAACAGGGGCTTCCCTGGTGGCGCAGTGGTTGAGAATCCACCTGCCAATGCAGGGGACACGGGTTTGAGCCCTGATCTGGGAAGATCCCACATGCCGAGGAGCAACTAGGCCCGTGAGCTACAACTACTGAGCCTGTGCGTCTGGAGCTTGTGCTCCGCAACAAGAGAGGCCGCGACAGTGAGAGGCCCACACACTGCGATGAAGAGTGGCTCCTGCTCCCAGCAACTAGAGAAAGCCCACGCACAGAAACGAAGACCCGACACAGCCATAAAAAAAAAAAATAATAAATAAATAAATAACAAAACAAACAAACAACAAAACAAACTAAAGTAGTAATACAAGTTTCATTATGGAAGCTGAATAAGATAAAGGAAGGATGACCTCTTCAACTGAGCAGAGATGTTTTCGTCATTTTTTTCCCATTTTAGTAACAAATCACAATTGTGCTTGCCCATTTCAACGATACATTTCTCAACAGATGCTAGGTCTAATCTAGTAGTCATGCATGACAGTTTTGAGTTCCATTACTCAATATATTATTAAATTTCTATTATCTTTGAAAATGATTACACCATGTTTAGTAGCAAAATTTTTTTTTTTTTTTTTTTTTTTTGCAGTACGCGGGCCTCTCACTGCTGTGGCCTCTCCCGTTGCGGAGCACAGGCTCCGGACGCGCAGTCTCAGCGGCCATGGCTCACGGGCCCAGCCGCTCCGCGGCACGTGGGATCTTCCCGGACCGGGACACGAACCCATGCCCCCTGCATCGGCAGGCGGACTCTCAACCACTGCGCCACCAGGGAAGCCCAGTAGCAAAAATTTTAAGGATGATTTCTTATCTAAAATCTCAGTGATCTAGCATGGATTTTGATTATTAATTGAGGCTCGTCAACACTTTGAAGGTGTCTTGAGGATATCTGGAATTTTCTCTACAAATGCATTCTAGTATTTCCAATGGTTATTATTGCTACCATTAATGAATAGTATAATGTCCTGGTCTAGATACATAACCCAAGTGATCTAAGTGGTCAACACTGTGTTTCAAGGAGATTTCATCTTTCAAAGGATGAAAGTAAATAACTTAAATTCTTTATTAAAAAATAGAGTTGAGAGTAAAAATGTCTAAATGAAATCACCTTATTTTCCCTCTAAGAAGGAAATGGGAGCAAGAAAATTGGAGGCACACGTTCCCAGCAACCTTTCTCTGGGTTAATGGAGGTAACAAGGGCCGCCTTTATAAAACAGATAACTAATAAGGACCTACTGTATAGCACAGGGAACTCTTCTCAGTACTCTGTGGTGACCTATATGGGAAAAGAATTTAAGAAAGAGTGGATATATGTATATGTATAACTGATTCACTTTGCTGTGTAGCAGAAACTAACACAACATTTAAAATCAACTATATACTCCAACAGAAATAAAAAAAAGAAGACTGCCTTAATTGTGAAATGGATTACCACTCATTTCCTACCCTGGGTAAGCCTGGTCTCATTTTTAAAAAGAATTTGAACCAAGAAGAAGTTGAACTCCAATAGTGACTCAAATCTCCAGGAACATTTCATGTCTGCTGGCCATATTCAAGTCACTAGACAGAGTAAGGAAGAATACTGCCAGAGGGGTCAACACCCAAATTTCAGTTCTGAGCACTTCCAGGCCCATCCTTTCCCTCTTGCTTTCTAATTACATATGTATTTAACTCTTCTGTAGATCAACTTCAAGAGATTTCAGGGGGTTGGGGGGGAAAGGCAGGTGGAGAGAGAGCATTTCAAGGACAACAGGATAAAAACAGCCTGAACCCGGCTTGACAGAAAGTATTTCCAAGGCATAAGACAAAAAAGGTTCCAAATTTCCCGAAAAGAAACTGGATTGGGATATTGAGGATGAGAGCTCCGGCAGGTTACATACACGAAGGCCCTCCTTACCCAGCAGGCACGGGGAAGCAATGAAATGTAGTGACTGAGGGACCCATCGGCATATCTGAGTCCAAATACCAGCTCCACTCCTTACTATGTGACCTTGAGAAGTTACCTAGCTTTTCCAAGCTTCAATTTTCATATCTGTAAAATGACAGTGATAACAGTTCTTTCCCTGCAGGGTGGTGGTGAAGGTTAAATGATCTAATCCATGTGAGGCAGCTAGCAAAAGGTCTAGAACATATTAAACATTCCATGAATGTGATCTACTACTGCAATTATTAGGGGGAAGCCAGTCTGCTTGGGGTCCACTCTTGATCCTCTGACCCATGGCTCTCAGCCCACCACGCAATTTTCTACAGATGGAAGAGGCTGCTTCCCTATTTCTCACCTCTTTGCTGTCATTTTGCTTATAGAATGGTTTATGTCAAAAGAGATGAAAGTAATAATGTATCTATTTACATCACATTATCCTTATTTTCTATCGTCTCTCAGAAATGCCCTGGTATTATCGAATTAGGCACATTTTGAAGATGACATCCTCCTAGAACTAATCAAACTGAACAATTTTTTATTCCTTGATATTACCCCGGATTCTCATCCATTAATGTAACAGCTGCACTACTTTTAAAGGAGGCTGGGAACACACGTGGCAGACTTTCGGCACTTGATGACTGCAATCGTGATTGTTTACTGAATACTAATATTCTGTATGTGTTATGTGGTTTAGCTTTCTAATGCCAACACTCATTCACTGCACATAATCATAAGTCTGCGGGGAGGAGAGGTATTTCTGCTCAATTCAAAATCTTTTATTCCAATTGTCTGCTGAGCCTTGTAACTCTTTATTAACACTAAACTCTCACATACTAAATTTCTGAATAAATCTAATGAAAGATAACCATTTAAAAACCTTACCTCTTGAGTACCAAACTAGTATTTCAACATTGCATAACCTTCTAACAATGGACTGCTCTTTGAAATTTGTCGCTATGTCTGAAATATACATCTGATGTGTCCTGTATCTTTAGATGTCCTCTGTATTTGAGATGTTACTGACACTGTTATTTCTCTTTCATACAGATGTCTTCTAAAAAGCAGGTATAAAACCAAACGCCTCTTCCCTTTCTCTCTAAGCTATGTCTCAATAATTCCAACAATGTCTGCATGACAAATGAAAACTTCATCATTTACATACTTTTTGTAAATGATAAAAAACAGCTAACCATTTGGTATTATTTCTGACTAAAGTTTCAGATGTTTGACCCACATCACATCTTTAGATCTCACTTTTTATCTGAATACTTTGGTGGATTCCACTTAGAGCATGTATTTATATACACCATACAAATGGTAGAAAAACTAATGAAACACAAGACCACCAAACTGTGCTGCATTTAAAAAACTGTTACTATTCTGTTGAGTTGCTGTATTCTGAGAAAAAATTATTTTCCAGCTTTTTAAACCTATTGCTGATTTACTACTGCTTATGTTTATTATTCTTTTTAAAAATGCTTTCCTGCTTTTCTTCTGAGTATAAATATGATATATGCTCATTATAAGAATTCAAACAGAGCAGAAAAGCACAAATATGGTATTAGAAATCACTTGAAACCCCACTCTCTAAGGACAGCCACCATTTGCATTTTGCTGAATGTGCTTAGAGTTACCTACGGATTTGTATGTGTAGATGTAATTCTACATCATGTCAAAGATCCTGGCTTTTCCAGTCAGCAGTGTTGGGACATTTTTCCATGCCAATAAAGCACAGCTCTGCATCTGTGGCTCTCATTATGTCCTCCATTCCCTTCCAGTTAAGAGCAGGATGTGTAAGTGGAATGATGTGGAAACAGGTCAAAGCGTTGAGCGACACTGATCTCCATCATCAGAGTTCCTAATTCTTTAACTTACCCCTTCAGGATTGATGTTTGTTTCCAATGGTTCACAATTATAAATTTGTTGGGTCCCAGTGCGGAGACAGTAGTTTGAAGGGAGCCTGGGTTAGACACACTTGCTAATCTTGGAGAGCTTCCCAAAGAGGCAGGAGGCAACTGGGACTCCCCCTGGAGACACAGAAGCTGGCAGCAAGCATTTCTGAGAGCTCATTCTACCGCAAGAAACTGGTGCTGACAAGTGCCACTTTGGAGCCCTCCCTCTAACCTACTAGGAGCAGGGGCTTAACTGCCCATCAGTGGGCCAGCACCAGTCCCGGACACCCCAGCCCACCATGCTGGGACCCAGGCCCACGCCAGCAGGTGGGCAGCCATTGCGCAAGCCCTGCCTGCCAGTAGTCAGCCCACCGCAACAGAAGAGCCCACGCAGCCCACAGAGGGGGCTCCCGAGAGTATACAGCTCTGGTGACCAGAGGGCAGTGTGCTGCTGGGCCCCATAGGGCATCTCCTACATAAGGCCACCTCTCCAAGAGCAGGAAATGTAGCCGACCTATCTACTACATAGAAATAATCACAGAAAATTAGGCAAAATGAGGAGACAAAGGAATATGTTCCAAACGCAGGCACCAAACAACACCTCAGAACAAAAACTAAATGAAGTGGAGAAAAGCAAAGCAATCTACTCAAGGAAGAGTTCAAGGTCGTGATCAGAAAGATGCTCAACAAACTCAGGAGAAGAGTGGATGAACAGTGAGAATTTTAACAAAGAAAATGTAGAGAAGAACCATACAGGATTGAAGAATACAATAACTGAAGTGAAAACTACACTAGAAGGAATCAACAATCAATTAGATGATACAGAGGAACAGACAGCACACTGGAAGACAGTAGTGGAAATCACCCAGCATGAACAGAAAATAGAATTAAAAGAAATGAGGATAGTTTAAGAGCCCTCTGGGAAAACGTCAAATGTACTGACATTCTCATTATAGGGGTCCCAGACAGAGAAGAGAGAGAAAGAGGCAGAGAAGTTATTTAAAGAAATAATAGCTGAACACTTTGCTAACCTGGGAAAGCAAACAGACATCTAGGTCCAGGAAGCACAGAGAGTCCCAAACAAGATGAACCCAAAGAGGACCATACCAAAAGGCATATTATAATTCAAGTGGCAAAAATTAAAAATAAAGTAAATCTATTGATCTGTGTAACTCTCAACTACCAGAAGATTAAAAACGAATTCTTATTTTTAATTTTTTTGCGGTACGCGGGCCTCTCACTGTTGTGGCCTCTCCCGTTGCGCAGCACAGGCTCCGGACGCGCAGGCTCAGTGGCCATGGCTCACGGGCCCAGCCGCTCTGCAGCATGTGGGATCTTCCCGGGCCGGGGCACGAACCCGTGTCCCCTGCATCGGCAGGTGGACTCTTAACCACTGTGCCACCAGGGAAGCCCACAAATTCTTTTTTGAAAAGCCAGCCTCCTCTTTTTCTTTTCTCAATATATTGAACATATTGAAAGATTGAACATATTGAAATATATTGAACTTCCCCCACTTTTAATCATATGTACACACAGCCTTCAGTAAGAGGGCTCAGCTGCTGAAGTGGGTGTGACTTCTCCAGGCCGGACAGACTGCCCCAGGGCTGGCATTACAGACCACAGTTAACTTAAAAACTAACTATGCATAACTTAAACATTAACTTCACAGATGTAGCTAATAGAAGAAGCATTGGGCTGGAGGTCCCAGACCTAATTTTAATTCTGGCTCTGACCCTCTTTCCTCATCTGAAGAATGAAAGCATTGGTATAAATGTTCACAAAGATTTTCACTCTTTTCAGATTGTGGGGTCCTAAAGATGAAAAGACTTTCCCTCTACAACATGCTCTGCTGGGAGGAGAAGGGTAAGGATAGGAAAGGACTTTAATGAGAAATGGAGGAAATGATAACCTTCAAAAGTCAGAAGTAGGGCTTCCCTGGTGGCGCAGTGGTTGAGAGTCTGCCTGCCAATGCAGGGGACACGGGTTCGTGCCCCGATCCGGGAAGATCCCACATGCCGCGGAGCGGCTAGGCCCGTGAGCCATGGCCGCTGAGCCTGAGCGTCTGGAGCCTGTGCTCCGCAATGGGAAAGGCCACAACAGTGAAGGCCCGAGTACCGCAAGAAGTAAAAAAAAAAAAAAAAAAAAAAAAAAAGTCAGAAGTAGCTGGAGAAAGAGGAAAATATGGAGAGGCCTTTGGTGGGTAAATACACCGCTGTTGCTTCTCCCTTTCCCTGGGGCTGAGGAATGGAGGGGACAGTTTGACACAATCATTCGCTGATGGTTCTAGTAGTTTTACTATCTGTTTCCGAATGAGATAATCATAGTAACTTACTACTAGGCGAAATGATATTCTGATTATCAGTGGGGACAAGATAAAATCAAGTCTCATATCACAGTTTCTCTTCCATTGATCCTTCAGACCCTCTTTTTGAATAAAAGACCAGTAATCTCTATACTTAGACCTTGAAACATGATTCAGAACCAAGGTAGAGATAAGAATCAGAAACCAAACCCTAGCCACAGCCATGCAAGCGTCTAAGTGAAGGTGCCCGGTTTTTGTTTTTATATACATTAGCTTTCAATATGTTCAATATATTGAGAAAAGAAAAAGAGGAGGCTGGCTTTTCAAAAAAGAATTCGTGGGCTTCCCTGGTGGCCCGGTGGTTGAGAGTCCACCTGCCGATACAAGGGACGCGGGTTCGTGCTCTGGTCCGGGAAGATCCCACATGCCACGGAGCGGCTGGGCCCGTGAGCCATGGCCGCTGAGCCTGTGCGTCCGGAGCCTGTGCTCCGCAGCGGGAGAGGCCACAACAATGAGAGACCCGCGTACCACAAAGTAAAAAAAAAAAAGTGGGAAAGTTCCATCCAGTGGCTGCTTGTCCCAGGCACCCTTTCCCCATCTCACCCAACAAAGTCTAAACCTACCATCTCCATTCCTAATCATCTACACCCTGCATTTCATGACTGGTAACAGGGGAACGTATGTGGCAATGAAAGGCTCTATTGCAGTGCTTTGCAGTGTTTTGACAACAAGCAACTTTGTTCAGTGTATTCTCCTCAGAGGACACTAGAATTCACTTTATTTGAATTCTCATGACATTTTTTGCCTCTCTTAGAGTATTGTATATTTAAGAAAAGCATTATTTTAAAATTAAGGTTTTCATTAAAAACTACTATTTATCTTTTCCCGTTTTTTTTTTTTTTTTTGCAGTAAATTGTGACATTTTTCTATTATTGTAGCAAGACAAATTCACTTTGGGAAGATAAATGTCACATTTTAATGAAAACCAGCTTCCTGTGTGGAGAGGAAGAGTGATCTTTAAAGGGGAACCAATGTGCATACACTTTGACATTTCTCATTCTTCTTAGCCACAACATTAAGATTTACGTTTATTTTTTAATATTGGAGAAGTTACCCTATAAATCCCATCAGGAAGATGAATGGGATACATTTGGAGCTCATTGACCCTCACAAACTAAGTCCAGAAAAAACTTCCTGACACAAGAAAAATTTGCAGTGAAATGGGAGATGAAATAAAGCAAATGAGAATTGGAACAGGGGGATGTTCTGGAAAGGGGCCACATGAGCATGCCACATAACACAGGAGAGCCACTTCTTCCATTTGAGGTTGGGAGAGGAGTGGTGAGCCCAAGGTTAAGCTATGTGGGAATTTTACCTCCGTGCATTGGCTCATGTGAAGGTGAGCTACATGCCTAAATGAGTCTTTTTTATACACATAAACTCACATCATTCATAGTGGACATTTATCTTTTTTTTTTTTTTTAGCTGTCCAGCATGTGAAACTCCTTCTTAGGTCTGGGGAATTTCTTTTTTTTCTTTTCTTTCTTTCTTTCTTTCTCTATTTTTGTCTGTGTTGTGTCTTTGTTGCTGCGCGGGCTTTCTCTAGTTGTGGCGAGCGGGGGCTACTCTTCATTGTGGTGCGCGGGCTTCTCATTGCAGTGGCTTCTCTTGTTGCGGAGCACGGGCTCTAGGTACATGGGCTTCAGTAGTTGTGGCTCCCAGGCTCTAGAGCGCAGGCTCAGTAGTTGTGGCCCACGGGCTTAGCTGCTCCACAGCATGTGGGATCTTCCCGGACCAGGGCTCAAACCCGTGTCCCCTGCATTGGCAGGTGGATTCTTAACCACTGCACCACCAGGGAAGCCCTGGGGAATTTCTTATACTGTGAGTCATGGCTGAAAGCAGGGCCCGACCCCCACTACAGAAGCAGAAAAGAGTAGATACCACCAGCTTTTCCCATTCTCCAAGGAAAAGAGTACAGGTGTGCTCCCCTGGCTTGTTCAACCAAATGGTCTCACTCAGGTCTCAGAGGCAGGAGCAATTACTGCAAATAGGAATTCAGTTCAGCTTCAGGGACTACAGCACCCAGTGTCCAGTAACAACAGGGGAAGCTGAGGGCATGCAGCAGCTAGTGCTGGTGGCAGTGAGGTTACCAGAGGCCCAACCACTAGCGGACAGCAGGAAGCATCCTTCCCAGACTCATCCTGTGGTTGACACTGGGCTAGGAGTTTCCACGCCTCTCATATTTTCTAAGTTTCTGCCCAGTTTCCCAGCTTGATTTTCTAGAAACCCTTGCTACTGAAAGTGTGGTCTGGGAACCTGTTGGGAATGCAGAATCTGGGCCTCACCCCAGAACCACCTAGTCAAAGTATAAAAGTGTAGTATAGGGCCTTGCACATAGTAGGGCCTTCATGAATATTTCTGGATGTATTATAGATATATAAAAATGTGTTTTGGGTTCAGCAAGATCAATCTGAAATATATTTCTTCAAAACGTGTATGTGAACAGCCCTTAACCCAATGGCTGTACTCCGGAAAAAAACGTGAAGTATTGTACATAATGAATTGCATTTTAAATGCATTTTGTTGACATTTAAGAGATTCTCGTGTAAACGCATTATGCCTTTTCAAAGTGGATAATCACCCTTTCATTTATCTGTGTTGTTGACTTGTATTCTTTACAGCAGGGCACACCACAGTAAAGATTACTGCAATGAAATAAGTTGTTACTGGGATGACCACTGAAATTCTCTCCATGGCCCTCATTATTTAGGTCCTTGTCTATCTTTCTATGGGTTCCCTAAAATGCCAGCTGCATGTGATCTTGGTGTGTATCGATACCTAGCTGAGCACCCACGATGGATACATAAAACAGTTCTCTTTACAAAGTCAGCCAAACACTACGATTCTAAAGCACTGCACTGTATTTTGCCACCTGCAGTTATTGGACATTAAGGGCAACCTGCCCTTCCACTTGTCATCATGCCAGCCTCAAGAGCCTTCAACAGCCATCTCAAGACAATGTTGGCAGAATGCCACTAATACAGTGCCTGAGAGAACACCCAGCTCTCCCATTTTCACCTAGAAGAGAACAGCTCCTGGAAAGCAAACTTACTTTTCAAAAGCTTTGTTGAAGAAAGCTGGGGGAAGTGATAGAGGGAGAATTGGAGGAGGAAGAGATGGTACAACGTTGCCATCAGAGAATCAGCCACTTAATTACTTGCTCTGTTCAGCAGAGTTTCTTAACCCTTTGAGCCTTTAGCGTCCTCCTACTTCATCTGGAGCTGGTAAGAATGTTTATCTGACAGGGTACTGTGGGCATTAAGCGTGAGAGTGGATATAAAGCACAGTCAGGCACCTAATTATTGCTCTGTAAATATTCGCTATTACAATTGCTGTATTCCTACTTCAAGGTGTGAGGTCATCAACAATTTATGACGTGATCTAAAACTAGTCATATGTCATAGATTGGATGATTTTCAGTGAGACAGAATTTGATCCCCATTCTCCCACCCCAAACACCACGACTTTTAATACCTGCTCACCATAGATTTTAAGAAATACTGTGATGCAGATAAACAAAGCAGAGGCTTTGGTGTTAGATCAGGATTAGAATTACAAAACCATAAATGTTATCCCCCTTTCCCCTCCCTAGGGGTTCCCAGATTTTTATTTAGGTATCAATCCCTCCTCCCCACAACCCACATGCTGGAGGGGAAGTTAGCTCAGACAGTGGACTTAATGGGCCTATGGGAAATCCCATCCCCCTTGCCAGGGTGACTGGTTCAAGAAATCAGGCCTCAGCCAATCAGGGCATTTAATCCCCTGATACAAAGATTAATTTAATAATGGACCAACGAACTGTGAGGAGAGACACAGCAGCCATGAGAATGCATCTCATCTCCTGTCGCAGGAGCGTGGTTGAGCAAGGGCTCCAGGTGCTGCACTTTGAAATCCATCCCCTGGTTTATGGATCCTAAGGGTACTAAGACAGACTGGTTCCCGGGAGACACTGAACTCCTTTGTCAACTGATTTTGCCTAAAGGATTTCCCTGAGGCTTTGCTCAGAGGGCACCGCAACGTAGGACTCTTTCTCTCACTGCACAGGAGACCTCTGGCAAGGGCTGACAGCTCTTCCAGCCTTCCCGGTTCCTTATTTCGTTTCACACTTGCACTTTCTCTTATAAAAGCTCAGCACATATAATCCTACTTTGATGTCTGCTCTTGGAGGACCCTAACACAGGGAGTTTGCTGGAGGCTTCTAGAAAATAAGCCTCTTTGCTCTTCTTAAGGTGCTGGGAATGATGCTCTTTCTTCCTCTGTATTTCATGAACATCATGTAAAGCCTAGAATTGCTCTGGTCGTTTTCCCAACAAGAGTTCTCTTCTCCAGGTTAAATGTCCCTAGATTCTTCATCATCTCCTTATGTTAAATGGTTTTTAGACCCTTTAACTATCCTGGGCATACCTAGAGAACAAAACTGTCTAGGGAAAACAGAAAATACAGCAAGAGTATATTCTCCCTTGCTTCTCATACTGCAGCATTATATGGCTGGAGCTTTTAGAGAAACTGTATGTATACATTCTTAGGAATTCGGTAGCCACCTTGACCTATTTGAAAGACTGACACATAGAATGCAACTATCAAATGCTTATTAATTCGCTCTTCAGCAGATGGAGCAGCAGAGAACACAGACTCCAGATCCAGACTGAGTTCCAATCCCAGGTTTGCCTCTTACAAGCTATGTGTTCTTGGGAAATTTATTTAACCTCCCTGAACCTCCATAACCTCCTCTATAAAGATAATTACAGCACCTACCTCATAGTGTTCTATTAATTACTTATAAAGTATTTAGAGTAGTCCTGTACATAGAAAGTGCAAAGTAAGTGTTAAATAATTAAATATTTTAAAGCACCTATCATTGCCACCAGAACTAGAATTCACAAAGGTCGATGACTTAAGCAACTCTCAACTGATTTGACTATTGTTCAATACCTTCTTCTTACCCCACATGACTTTACCTCCTGAACTCACATCTATAAATCATGATGGAATGTATTAGGCATATGTTCTTGTTTGGAAGGGAAATATTTGAAATTTCTTGTAGGTAAGCACCATAAGTCCTATGAATAAATATACATTCTTTTCTCCACTTCCTCAACTTCCAAAGTGTTTCTAAAATTCTCCTGGGAGCTCCTGTTTAATCTAAATGTAACATACATTCATTTTTCTTAGTATATATTTTGGAAGTGTTTTGCACTTAGAATCAGCTTTGGGTTTAAAAATGGAAAAAGAACTCTCAGACCTTATCTTTACTCTGAGTGTAAGGTACAGTAAAGCAAGCAAATGTATCCAAGACATTTGGATACCATTCAATTCCTATTTCTCTTGTGACATAAGGTGAAGAGGTGAGAGGATGATTTACATACTCAGATAAGTGAAACTGCTAGCGAGACAAAGATTTTTGTGATTTGATTATCTGATGGTTTGCTTACAATGAGTAAACAAAGTGGTTGATTCCCTACCATTCATTCCTATTCTTTTGTTTAAGCAGTTTATAGTCCCAGAGAGTATAACAGATAAATGATGTGGACTAGAGAACTAAATGCATACTTCTACACTAGGTAAGCGCTGGGCTTTCTCTTGCTATGTTTTCCTCTCAAATGTCTGCAAAATGAGTAGTGTAAGCAATAGTTCTAGATTAGGAGAATTTTGCAGGAAATTATCTTTACCTGGTCTACAAAATCACACACTACAATAGTAATTGCAAATAGTGACTGATTCAGGTACCTCACCTTAATCATCTCTGGAAATATTTCTTTATGCCGTTTATTCTTAATATCTGAACCCACCTTCGGTAATGTAGTATGCAAATTTTTTTTTGATAAAAACGAAACCTACATCATAGCATAAACTATGTTTTTGCTACCTTTAATTTAAGCCAAAATATCTAAAATACACAGAAACATAGTTACAAAGTAGTTTCCAGACTAATGTCCCATCATTCTTCCTCAGGAAGCTGGTAAATTTTTTTTGTAACCATCTTTACAATCTACTGAAAAGAAGAAAAAAAAAACCCAGTTCCATTCCATATACATAGCAAAAGCCAAGCTGTTCAGAATTCCTTCTGGCTGACTGAACACCTCCAACACACACACACTCCCTGACCTTCTTCAGAAGCAAGTTTCAAAGCTTTCAGGCTGAGCTGTCCCTTTTCCTCAAAGTTCTAGCCTCTTGAACTTTTCTAAGGATTGAGTCTCTCCTTCCCCCATGCTTGGTACGCCACCAAGGAAAGTCTTGATATCTCTGGGATAACTTGGCCTTACAATGAAAACTGTAGACAAACTGATAAATAACAGCGCAAGGAGACTTTAATTAATTCACTTTCTCCCATCAGGCACTGACACATGCAGACTGTACTACAGCTAAACTCTAAATAACCATAAAGTATCAGAGGAGAGGTGTAGCCTCCACGTTCCCAAGATGGCATGGTGCCGGAGGAAGCATCTGGCTGGGTTTTAGGAACCCCGTGTTCCATCCTCCCTCTGCCACTAACACACTGGTAACTTGAGGTGGATCCCTGATGATGATGTGCACGGCACATGTTCTTTGCACACCACCTTCAAATCCATCAGTACATTCAGTCAGAAGATTGCTTCCGTTTGCCCATGTCCACACCAACCCTCCCTCACCACACACACCACCATTGCCCCGTTTTACTCTATCTTGCCATCACTCTGAGCAGAAGATAATTGCTTTACACTGTTGTGTTAGTTTTCTGCTGTATAACAAAGTGAATCAGCTCTGCGCATATGTATATCCCCTCCTTTTTGGACCTCCCTCTCCCTCCATGCCACCCATCTAGGTCATCACAGAGCACGGAGCTGAGCTCCCTGTGCTATACAGCAGCTAATAGTACTTTTAAGCACTCTTGGTTCTGAGACTATTCAGAGCACCTGCCTACTCTAAAGCTCCACCATTAATAGGTGTTTACCTAAGCAGATAAGATTTATTTTTAGCCAAAGCTGACTATAGTTGGAATGGTAAAACAGTGCAAAAAAATAATTCACTTTAATGAAAATAACCACAACTTATATAGCCTTTACTATATGCTATCCATAGGAGTATCTAAAGTTACATCCTTTGAAACAATATTCTAGTGAGGTAGGCAACACCATCCAAGTTTCACAGGTGAGACCTGGAGCTTACATTACTTACATTACTCTAAGTCACACATCTTCTTAGACGTGGAGCTGGAATTCCAACCTGGCTCTCCTGACTTCTACACCAGCAAGAGCACCAAATACCTCTTCTGTTTTATTTTCCACACTGTGATTTGATCCTTCCTTTCACCTTCTGTGCCCACAAAATTGTTACCTCTTCCTTAAATATCCACTCATCTCCAGGTGAGAAATTGTCTTTAAAACTTAAGACGATTTAAAGCAAATGCCTCCATTTTGAAATGGGTGTGAAGTAAACCCTCTTCCCACCTCCTCTGCAGGGCACAGCTGGGTCTGGCCCATACTGGGTGTGTCTGGACAAAAGGGAGGCAGGGCGGAGACTGTGGACAGCTGTACCTTTGTGAGATCTCTAGAAAGGTCAAAGTTTGCCTTCTAGGACCGTGGGCAGAAGGAAGGAACGTCCATATGCTGATTACACAGTGTCCTCATTCGTTCAACCCACATGGAGTCACCAGTCCTGCCCGTTTTCCACAGGTTCCAGCTGATCCATCCCTACAGGGATGGTGGATGTCTTGTGAAAATAGCTTTGGTTGCAAACAACCCTGGGTTCGGCACCACGTCTGTAAAAAGGTGACTTCTACACTCACCTCCCCTAGTCATTTGGAGGTTACATCAAACCACATGGAAAGCGCATTGCACATGGTAGATGTGTGATAAACATGCATGGCTTTGGCCTCCCCTCTACTGACAATTCTGCTTCCTTCCATCTTCCTGATGTCAAGGGACAGTGGGACCCTCTGTGCCTTCCCCTGAGGGTGGAATCCAGCCTCCCTCAAGCGTCTGAGGCTTCTGAATCAGCCTCTGCTTAGGGCTCCCTGCCTTTCCTAAGTCCCTTTCATCTCTCCATGTCATCTCTTTATTGAGTTTGCAACAAACCTCTAACCTCAGGAAGCTCTGCATTGTTGCAAACCAGCAGAGAGCCCTAAAGCTTATAGCATGTAGTCTGAATGGCTTGCTGATTCATCACACCATATTGTTTTCTGCTTATCTTTCTCTAAGACATCCTGTACCCTCAACCTGGTGGCACCTACTACATCCTCAGTGCTGTGTTAAGTTGGGCCACTTCGAATGGCCACTCATAGGTGCTTGTTCTTCCAAAGTTACACAATGCGACCCGCTGATTCTGTATCTAATAAAAACACATTAACTGGACTGGAAAATTAGCCTGACTCTGATTTCCCATGACCTCAGACTGCTATGCATGGCTTCTGAGAAACCAGACTTTGGGAACTGCCCCCTTTTTTTTGCAGCAGAATTCAGGTGGAACTCAGCGAAAAAGCTAATGCTCACCCACCATCTCTGTGGTCATCAGGCTCCAAGATACCCCCCAATGATTCCCACGTCCTGATATTCACACCCTTCTATAGTGCCCACCCACGCTATATCAGGGTTGGTCTGTGCTATGGTCTGAATGTTTGTGTCCCTACAAAACTCACACGTTGAAGTCTTAATGCCAAAGTGGCAGCATTAGGAGGTGGGGCCTTTGGGAGGTGCTTAGGTTAGGAGGATGGAGACCTCATGAATGGGATTAGCATTCTTATAAAAGAGACCCCGCAGAGATTCCTTCTCTCTTCCACCATGTGAGGACTGTAAGAAGGTGCTGGCTATGAATCCAGAAGACAGCCTTCACCAAAACCATGTGGTGACCATGCTCACACCTTGATCTTGGACTTCCAGCCTCCAGAAGGGTGAGAAATAAATTTCTGTTGTTTACAATCCACTCCACCTGTGGTATTTTGTTATAGCAGCCAGAATGAGGAGAGGCAGTTTGTGTAACCAACAGAATACAGGAGGAGGGACAGGATATTGCTCTAGAGGCTGGATTATAAATGTCATTGTGGCCTCTGTCTTGCTTTCTCTGAATCACTCGCTTGAGTGGAAGCCAGTGGCCATGTCTTAAGGACACCAAGCAGCCCAGTGGAGAGGCTCACATGGAGAAGAACTGAGGCCTCCAGCCAACTGCCCTGAGAGGGAGCCTTCTAGGAAGAAAATCCTCCAGCCCCAGCCAACATCTTGCCTGCAGCTTCAAGGGAGACCCTGAGCCAGAACAACTTTGTTAAGTTGCTCCCAGTGTCCTGATTTTCAGAAACTGTGGAAAAATAAATGTCTCAGACTGACATGTTTCAGAGCAAAATTTTATGCAGCAAGATATAATACAAACTCTCTTTCCTGTTTGCTACTACCTCCCTCCGCCTGCAGAAGTGTCCACCACCCCATCTGAGGTAAACCACCTTGACTTATAATTGAAAACAAATAATATGTACTTTAAAATTATTTGACTGTCATTTTATTACCAGATGACATAACCCAAAAAAGTCAACCTAACAGATATTTCTTAACAAGAATATCTGGTTTGACTATATTATAATTGGGAACAAAACATAAAATACATTTGCAGTTTTTTCCCTAGAGAGTCAGGGTTTTAATGGGATACTTTAAAAGAACTTGAAGAAAGCTGTAACAACTAGTGTTTTGAAAGTCAAACACCCTTAGTCATTATAAGACACAATAAAGAAAATAAAGTCATAAATCACCCCCTAAGGATGCTTTTGTCATCCAAAGAGAACGTCTCTCAGAACAGACTGATACCACGCACACAAGGTACACACCTTCCACCACCTTCTATTCAGTACCTTAATGTGAGAGGCATCAGGGCAGAAATATACAACATATTTCCTCTGGAAATTCAGAATCTATACACTCTAGAGAGAAACAATCATTGGGTCACAATTTTGTATTCTGCTTTATCTAGAAAACACACACGCACACAAACGATATATCAAATATAGACTATTTACATAAAAACTGTTAGTTTATAACTACTTGCTCCATGGAGATACTCAAAGCAGATGATTAGGAATGAAGTAAAGTCCAAGGAATTTTAAAGTCGGGCATTTATTTATAAGTTAGAAAAACATGACAGGTCGCACACTATCTGTAGGGCTTAGTACAAATAAAAATGCAAGTCCCTTGTTTGAAAATCATTAAAAACTTCAGGATAACCGCAGAGTGTTAAATTAAGCACAGGGCGTTTCTGAGCACCAGGCCCTTGCAGCGACCTTGAAGACAGGATACATTTTGTAGCCTGTTAAAGAGCTTTCTCAGGAGTTACGTACTAGAAGAAAAGAGAGTTAAGACCCAAACGCATCAGTGGACGGCTTACTGAGTGACACAGAGAAGCGTTTATTGGTGTAACAGTAACTAATATTTCTGTCATCTTCGTAGTTCCCAAAGCAATCCCCCCAGATGCAGTATCTCACCGAATTGCAGCAAGAATTCTGTGAGATATTAACGTTATACCTCTTGTATAGAAGGCAAATTGGGGTCATCCAAAGTGGTCAAGTGACTCCTTCAAGGCCACTCAGACCACACAGGACCTAGATACGTCGCCTGACTACAAATCCAATTTTCTTTCCACGAGATCAACACAGTCTTGTGGGTTACAACGAGGCGGAGAACTTCATGTGTGCAACCCAGCCATTCACTAGTGACAGCTGGGTGATAGGTGGCACTGACAGACTGCATGGATCAGGTGTTTCCACACCTGTGGGTCTGACCCAACTTGATAGCCAACACCAGACCAAATTCCCTATTCCTGACCCCTCCTCCCCACCCTCTAACGATAGCATCAGACCTCAGCCCTCCATCAGTTTCTGGACTGGACAAGTAAAGTGCCGGTCAGCCGAGCAAGCTCCCGCTCAGGTTCGCCTTTTATAAGATCTAGGAATCTGAGGCAAATGTCCTATGTTTGACTGTTGCACAGTCTTTTTTAATGTAATGCATGAATATTTACCTTTAATAGCAGCTTAAAGGACTCTCAAATTATAGATATCATTCTAACTGATCTCTCGTGTCTTCCAAAAAGGTAGATGAGAGCCAGAACGAAACCTGCCAGCATAAATCTACACTTGAAGAAAACAAAGTTAATAGTCACTCTTAAGCTCATTTCATTTTCTCCATTCTTGCGCTAAAACCATGACAATTTATGTGGTTTGGGGACAAATTTTAATTATGAGAGATCTAGAAGCAAATTATTAAAACAAAACCCACAATGTTCTTTATTAGTACTACTCTTAAATGACATTACTTATGAAATATTAGCTTTTAATTGGTGATTACATAAATGTGATTAAAATACTTCCACAACCCTAATTTATAATGTTTCCTTCTTGTTTCATGTTTCCCGCTGCAGGAAGTCCAATGTTGAATGTAAGGCATTTCCCTCAGATTCCAGCTTTATTTCTGACTTGCTGGAAGGCACTGGCTCAAGCTCTTAACCTCTCTATATTTCAGTTTTCTTGGCTATAAAATTGCGAGCGCACAGTGCTTGCCTGGTTTGCAGGGACGCTTGGGAAATTCTGGCTCTAGGAGTGCAAAACACTTTAAAAGTACAAAGTATCATTATGTTTACTCTCACAACTTGCTTGAGTGTATTATAGCAAAGGTTTCACGGTGCTATCATACAGGAAATACATATTTCAAAATACTGGTAAAATGGAAATTGTACAGGTTTGGGAATGGGTGTTCTGAGATCCGGCAAGAGTCAGAACGTCTTGAAAAACATTGTGAACCTTCAAGTGCCAAGATAAAAATCAAACCCAGAGACTATTCATATCTTATAATAAAAGAGAGAAGATTTTCAAGAATGGTATAGGCTTAGTCTCAACTGCGAAGCCAATATTAATATACATGAAGATATTATGACACATATTATATAATAAATCCTATGTAATAAGACATAATATATATTATCATCCACCTTTGTTTTATTGCTATTATCCCATTTCTTGTTCCTTACTGCAATTAGGTGAGGAGTATGAAATATCAGAAGTGACCAGATAAGGAAGTTTCATGAAAGAATGGGAAAGCATAGCAACAAATGAAGAGGATGTAAAAGGGCAGGGATGAGAATTTAAAGGATGGAGAAAGAAAAACAGGGACCTTCTCGAGAGGCTTCCCGAGGTATTTTGTCCACTCCTGTTTGGGGTCCTTCTCTGTTCTGAGTGGTTCTTCCTGGTTCCCCCTACCCCCCTGGGGGCCAAAATCCCAAGAGGGATATTCCCTAGCATTAGACAGAGGAAAGGTCAAGGTCCAAGCCCTTGAATAAGATGCTTTTCTAATGAATGATTTAACACTCCTCCCCTGACCCCAGCAATCATGCCATGCTATGTGTTTGACTGGCTTTTTCTAAGCTCTCTGTTTTAAGACTTTATTTCTGCAGGGGGGCAGTGGGAGCAGTTTTAGGTTCACAGCAAAACTGAGAGGAAGGTACAGAGATTTCCCATATCCCCCCGTGCCCACACATGCATAGTCTTCCTATCAACATCCCCCAACACAGTAATGAGCTCTTTTTTTTTTTTTAGCGTTTTTCCCTGGCTTGTCCCCAAGTAGCCACTTCCTCTCAGCTCACCCTGTGTTTTTTCCCTCCCTATTTCCCTTCATTTGTTTTTCTTGTAGCTCTCCTACACTTTATTTTATTTGTCTTCTGAGCCATCATATCCTCTATTAGCTGAGGTTATCTCTGGGGCTGGCTCGCATCTAGACAACATTCATTTTCTTCTGATCCTACTTTAGAAGGGAATTTCAATTAATTATTCATGCATTTTTTTTCTCCCAAAGGGGTGATCGCTCAGATTTGCTAAGGTCCCCGCCTGTCCTACACTGGTACAGAGTTTCATCATCTGGAGGCCAGCTGTCAGGTAGCACGCAAGCCCACACTTCCCTTTATTGAAGGACCATCCCGCTCCCAGCGCTGACTCTCCAGCCTGCCTCCGACATCATCCATACCTTGGCTCTAGTTTTCAAAACTCCTTCCTTGATCACTAGGTATTGTCAGTTGCAAATTCAAGCACGTGAGAGAAAAAAGTACCCTGAACTCTATTCCATCCCGGGACGCTAAATATTATCAAGATAAGCTCAGCCTTAATCCTATGGTAGTATTAACTGAAGGCGTTTAATTTCATTTTCTGCAGATGACTTCTTCTATAAAGCTGTGTTCATTCCCAAGCTGCTGGGGCAGACCCAGGAGCAGCCATAGAAGAAAGTGTGTGCAGGTAAAGAGACATATACCTCAGACATCCTTTCTCTACGGACTGTCTCTCAGCAGCTTTTGATAGTAAGTGGCCTTATGAGAATTTCTTCTGCTTCCCCCCCACCTTTAAAACAAAACAAACAGACAAACAAAACTACTATCTTGATTTTCCAGCATACAGCATACATGCACCATTTCAAACAGGTTAAGGAAATTTCCATGGCACCTGTCCTTAAGAGGCTGCCTTTTGTTCCAAGAGTTTAAAGCATCTAAGAGATAGGATCCTGTACTTAAGGTGAAGGAGAAATGCCAGGATCAGGGAAATTGGAACCTAGAGAGGGGAAATTACTTGTTTCACAAGAGGACTGATGGTGAAGTTAGGATTAGATGTTTAGCTGTTGGTTCTTTCTCCCTAATGCCCTGTCCATGTGCTCAAGGCTCAGGGCCACGAATGATAAATTACAGTGGCTTCTACAGAAAACAGTGGACTTCTTGAACCAGAGCTTCCTAATATTCCCTCTTATAATAGCACACTGTGTGGTTTTTTTCTTTCACAGCTTTATCACAATTACAATAAAAATGTATCTGTTATTGCAAGTGATATCGAGAAACTTGCAGCAGACCAGTACTTCTGTCCAGCAAAACAAGGAAGGTTCAAAAATGCAGAAATCATCTGTCTAAAGGCAGTGGAGAGCAGCTGAGGGGCTGGGACGGGAGTGAGTAGAGTCAGAGAGATGTTCACCCATCTGGGGTCCTGGCAGGAGCTGAGAATCTGGGGACAGAGAAACCAGAAAATTTGTAGTTGAGACATGGGGGGGCCTCCAACACACAGCTGGATTCCCCTTCAGGACATTTCCTGAACTGGGGGTATATGAGGACTGGAGGCTAAAAAGCAGAAGCAGAAAGCCTCTGAAAATCATCTCAGTTTCCAGCAGCCTCGCAAGAGGAAAAGTGGAGTTTGGGACCTGCCAAGAGGAGGGGCCAGGTGAAGACACCAGGCTCTCAGGCCAAGGTTGGACCATTATCCGGCCTCACACCAAACCAAAAATTAAATTGAGGGCTTCCCTGGTGGCGCAGTGATTGAGGGTCCGCCTGCCGATGCAGGGGACACGGGTTCGTGCCCTGGTCTGGGAAGATCCCACATGCCGCGGAGCGGCTGGGCCCGTGAGCCATGGCCGCTGAGCCTGCGCGTCCGGAGCCTGTGCTCTGCAACGGGAGAGGCCACAACAGTGAGAGGCCCGCGTACCGCAAAAAAAAAAAAAAAAAAAAAAAAAAAATTAAATTGAGATGGAGCAAGACCTCAATGCAAAAATGAAAACAATAAAACTTCTGAAAGAAAACAGGAAAAGGTCTTCATGACCGTGGGGTAAAATTTTCTTTTTTTTTCCCAATTAAAAAATATGATGCTCTATTTTGCTTCTCAAAACACTGCAGCATTCTGAAAGAAATCAAACCTTTGTATTAGGAGTAAGGATGGAGGTTACCTGTGGGGGTAAAGGGGCAGCTGTAACTGGGAGGGGGCGCGGCTTCTCATCCTGGGGGCTTGTGTGCACTCTGTGAAAACTCATGAAGCTCCGCACCGGCTGGACATACACTCTTCTGTAGTATGCTTCGCTTCAATAAACACATTTACATGAAACGGAAGTCTCAGCTTTCTAAACATACAAAGTGAAAAGAAAGGGAAAAACACAGAATGCTGCAAATTGTGTGATTAAAGTCAGAAGCACTTTCCTTGAAGCACTGGCTATGCACTGACAATGAAGACATTTTCAGTTTGTTTCCAAACCACCAGATTTAACTAAAAGTAATCAGAACACTTCTCGGGCCAACTGATGTCTCTTTTCCATGGATAAGAATGTCAGCAGAATGTTATGCCACTACAGTATACAGGAAAACAGGACAATCTAAAGCAGGGCCAACAGATTGGGCCTCATCCCTGAACTCGCTATGAAATGTGCCGCCTGAATTCCCTGGTAGTCCAGTGGTTAGGACTCCGGGCTTCCACTGCAGGCGGCCCAGTTCGATCCCTGGTCGGGAACTAAGATCCTGCAAGCCGCCTAGAGTGGCCAAAAAAAAAAAAAAAAGGTGCCACCTCCCACAGCATTACACTACCAAGCTCGGGCCACAGAGGTTGCCCGGTTTGTTTTGTTCTTTTTACAAACTATAGGTATGTACCGTTGATAACTCAGGATTTCTAATGGATAACACTATGTTACAAAGAAATTACAAATAATTTTAATTGCCCTCTCGTATCAATCTCTGAGTTGATGGTGTCTTTTTATTTCAAAATTATTTAGAAATATGAACTTTGATAGCATTTCTAGGTGCTTCTGACACCCATAAACACTTCTTGGAAACCACTTGCAATTCCTAGAGCGCTTCAAAAACCACAAGGTGATCATGTTCCAGTTGTGCAATTAAACTCAGAGCAACTGATACCTTCTCAAATGGAAGGTGGGTTAGTTAATGCATTTGTCCTACATGTAGTCACATGATTAACAGTCAGCTGTCTTAATTATTCTCCTCCTGATCCTCTTTATCCCCATCTCAAACTCCTCATCTTCCTCCTCCATCTTCTTTTTCCAGAAAATGTTAAAGGGACCCTTTATCCTAACACTTTTCTTTTGATCATAGTTGGCGACATCCTTGTCATTCATCTCGTTCAACTCTGTTGCCTTTTTATAAAGTGATTTTTCACTATCACTCAAATTATTCCACGTTTTATTTTTCTATCACTGTGTGACAATTTACTACGATCTTAGCTTAAATCAGCATCCATTTACTAGTTCATAGTCCTGTAGCTCAGAAGTCCAGCATGGTGTGACTGGGTTCTCTGCTCAGCGAATCACAAGGCTGAAATCAAGTTATCAGCCAAGCTGAGTCCTCATCTGCAAACTCTAAGTGGACATCACTTCTGGGCTCATTCAGGTTGTTGGCAGAATTCAGTTCCTTGTGGTTGCAGGACTGAGGACCCTGTTTTCTTGATGGTTGTTGGCCAGGGTTCTCTCTCAGTTCTTTAAGGTGGCCTGAATTCCTTTCACATGGCTTCCTGCATCTTCAAGTCATATCCCCTTCATTCTTCATATCTCTCTGACTTACTCTTCCATCAACTAGAGAAGGCTCTCTGCTTAGAAAGGTTTTGTTGATTAAATCACACCCACCCAGATAACCTATTTTAAGGCCAACTTTGCCACAGAACACAATCACCTGAGTGAGTGATGTCTCATCCCTTTTATAGGTTCCAGGAATTAGGGTGAAATATCTTTCACCTGGGGGCATTTTATTAATTTTGCATACCATACCATGTCACCAGCTTTTTGGCAGTGGAAATGTCTGGGTTTGTAGATTTGCTCTTGGGCAGAGGTCTAAGTAGAAGAGGAAGAAGCCAGATGGGTTATGAGGGTATTGGGATATTATGATCTTTTCTTCTCGCCTCCCTTAACTCGTCTCCAATCCTTCATTTCTTGATCAAAGTGCACTTTCCCGTTTCACCAAATATGTATTTCTCTTTCCCACACATTGTATCGCACCTCAGAGCACTTGGAAAATGCAAAGCTCACCAGATCTCTGAATTTTTCTCCACAAAGATGGCATGAGCAGACATCTCACCTTTTGGTTTCTTGGGTTCTCTGCTATCCTGACTGTGTTGCTTGCTAGTCCAGGCAACACAGTGCATAACAGTTTCCCAGCCTTGCACTAACTGCTGCCACAAGAACTGCCTCAGGCAAAGATTTCTTAAGACACAGAAAGCAATAAACATAAGGGGAAAAATATTGATCAATTGGACTACATTAAAATTAAGAACTTCGGTTCTTCAAAACCAACAAGAGAGTAAAAGGATACTCCACAAATTGGAGGAAGAGAGTTTCAATACTTATGTCTGACAAAGGACTCTTCTCTGGAATACATAAAGCAGTCCTTCATATCAATAAGAAAAAGGAAGAGAACTCAATAGGAAAATGGACGAATGTCAGAAAAGATAATTCACAAGAGAAGATATCCAAACAGAAAATAAACGTATGAAAAGGCATTCGATTTCATTAGTCATTGGGGAAATGCAGATTAAGATCATAATACAGATCCCACAACATACCCTCCAAAATGACTAAAATGAAAAAGACAGACAATTTAGAGAGACCAGAACTTTCATACCCTGCTGACGAGAGGCAAACTGTGACTACTTTGGAAAACTGTTAATAGTATCAATTAAAACTGAATATACCCATAGCTTATACTCAACAATTCCACTCCCAACAGAAATGCATGCGTGTATTCAACAAATGGCACGCACAAGAATGTCAACTGCAGTATTATTGTAGTATTCCCAAACAGGAAAGACCCCAAATGTCACCAACAGTAGAGTGGATACAAAAACCATGGCATATTCATTCATTCAGTAGAATAATATGCAGGAATGAGAATAAGTAAACTATAACTCACACACAAAAAAGGATGAAACTCACACACCTAATATTGAGTAGAAAAAGCCAGTCGCAAAAGAGTACATGTCATGCTTACCTTTTTATAAAGTTTAAAAACAGGCAAGGGCTTCCCTGGTGGCGCAGTGGTTGAGAGTCCGCCTGACAATGCAGGGGACGCGGGTTCGTGCCCCGGTCTGGGAAGATCCCACATGCCGCGGAGCGGCTGGGCCCGTGAGCCATGGCCGCTGAGCCTGCGCGTCCGGAGCCTGTGCTCCGCAACGGGAGAGGCCACAACAGTGACAGGCCCGCGTACCGCAAAAAAAAAAACAGGCAAAAGTAATCTGTGGTTTTAGAAGTCAGAATATTAACCCTGGGGTGGGGGGATTGTGTGTGGAAGGGGGCACATGGAGGTATCTGGAGGTGCTAAGAAGATTCTTGATCTGGGCATGAATTATAAATGTATGTGTTCATTTTGTGGAAAATGAGCTGTACACTTATCATTTGTGCACCTTCTGTATGCGTTTTCTACTTCAACAAAAAGTTTACGTTATGCAAAGCAATTTATGTATCTATTATCTTTCCTACCCATGAGTGTGGAACCACATCTGTTTTGTTCCCTACAATATCAGCAGCCCCTAGGCAGTGCCTAACACTGTTTCTTATTTCTTATTCTTATTTTAACCCCCCCAATCAGTGGAGTAACATTTACCTGTGTTTTACCAAATACCTTTAGATATTGTAAGGCAGGTGTTTCAGATCAACCAGCTTGCAGAGGAGAGAATGGAAAGCAAAATGCAGTAAGGAGCTGGAATTTAAGCTCCCTGAGGGCAAGAGCTTTTGTATTGCTTGTTCACTTGTTCTGATGACTTTATGTGTATAAATCATTTAATCCTTAGAACAACCGGCCGAGGTGCCTCACAAATGACGTAACTGAGGAGAAAACTGAGCCTTACAGAGGCTCAGTAACACCGTAGGGAATGAAACTGCCAAGACTCACACGCTGAATATGAGCTTGATCACAGCACTGTGTTGTTACCTCTGGTCACAGTAGTCACTTGAAAAGCATCTGTGGAAGGCATCCATAAAGGACCTCTCCAACATCCCTATTTTTCTCCTCCCACTTCTCCACACAGCCGTCATTACTTACTAATAGTCGGGTCTCAGGGTGGGCTTGGGGGCTGAGCAGCTGGGGGAGGGAGGGCAGGAGAGCCTTTTGGCCCAGCCTCCCAGTTTAGAAAGTCTCAAATACAGACTTCTGACATCATTCCCAAATAAGCATACACATGGAAGTAACATTCATTCTTTTGACTGGAAGGAATCGTCCATCACACCACCTTAAACTTGGACCCCACTCTCTACAGCCCACCCTACAGAAATGTTACTTATAAACAGTGTAATCTTTGGAAAAGCAAGATCACTATACCATGCTTATTTAAGTGCACGTGTTAAAACTACTAATTTTTTAAACATAAACATTTTTAAACATAAACATTTAAAAATGAACCGCAATGTTTGTAATTCTGTTTTGGGCTTTTACGTTTTAACCTCCCAGGAATATTAAAAAAGAAAAACTGGAAGTGGCTGAGGCACTGTGATTTGCGGGGAGACCTGGCTAATGCACAGGCGAGTTCTGTGTGCACAGTGGCATTGTATCTCCTGCCAACCCCAGGCGGAACCGCTGCTACACAGGAGAGACAAATGGGGAGCCCTCGGGCTAATGTGAATCACTAAAACCCACTGAAAACTGAAAGCCTCATTTAGTTTCAACTTTTTACCCTGCAAGTCTTGTTCCTAGGGTGGCTTTTAAATAGCAACAAAAATGCTAGATTTTCCTTTCACTTCCTTCCCTCCTCATCTCCAGCCTCTGGTGGAGGTTCTCCTGAGGTTCTGCTGACAAAGGCAAACAATAATAACACCTTCCACTGACAAAGGTTTCTCAACAGCTCGCAGAACCTTTCCCTTCAGTTCCCTTCTAGTCTCTCAAGAGCCCCGTCAACAGCAATTACTAGCTTGTTGACGGTCGTGGTGACTGTCACCCTGCCCCCCAAAGTAAAAGTGACTTGTCCCAGGTCACAGAACAACTACATGGCCAAGCGTGGATCTTACCCCGCAGATGGGGAGAAAAAAAATATAATACAGACCATGGACCGAGAACTTTAGTACTGCCTTAAAACTACCCTTTGCTTATCGATGCCTTCACCTTCAATTACAAGGAAAATACAAAAAAAAATTTTAATTTCAGTTTGGCAATTTTACCATTTTCAACTACTGGAAAAATTAATCCACTTCAACTTCTTTTAAGATGCACTCTAAGCCTGTAGAACTGTCTGTGTGAATTAGGCAAAGGAATTAATTTTCACATGTTGCAGAGATCAAAAGGCGGAAGACATATTCGGCAGAGGATGAAGCCATGCTATTTCAAAGGGGGAAAAAATGAATATAGCATAAAAGGGAAAATATTTCAAATTTGTAAGGAAAAATATTTTTCACTAGAAAAATTTCCTCATGCTCTCATTTTTGTTTGGCTTAGCCTCCCCGTGGCATTCCAGGCAATCTGTCTCTTAGCACCACAGCTGTGAAATATATACACTTAAGGAGATTCAGTCGGTTCTAACCCCTCCCCCGATTTTATTAGCCTCCTGGCTTTCACTGGGTTTCATTGTAGGCAGTGTCTTGCCATTGGCTCGCAAACTGTGCTGTCTAAACTGTTTCATAATTCTATTGTACAGAATAACATTTTCATCTAATAAAAGTCAACACAACTTGGGGAAATGGTAACAATCAGATTTACAGTCACAAAACCACATCGCCATCTTCGAACAACAATTTATTTTGTAGACTATTATTCAGGCCATCCTAGAAAAATGGGCTAGTCTAAGAGTAAACTTAACTACAGACTGTATATCAAAAATTTGCATCTGCTAGATTAGGAGTTCACAAACTTTTTTTTCTTTTTTTGTAAAGAGCTAGAAAACAAATACCTTAACCTTGGCAAGCTATACAATCTCTCTCTCTACTACCCAACTCTGCCATTGCAAGGAAAGCAGCCATAGACAGTAGACAATAGGTAAATGAACGGAAGTGTCTGTGTTTTAACAAAATATTATTTACAAAAACATACGGCAGGCTTCCGGGAAGATGGAGGAAGAGTAAGACGCAGAGATCACCTTCCTCCCGACAGATACACCAGAAATACATCTACACGTGGAACAACTCCTACAGAACATCTACTGAACGCTGGCAGAAGACCTCAGACCTCCCAAAACGCAAGAAACCCCCCACATACCTGGGTAGGGCAAAACAACAAAAAAAGGAAACACAAGGACAAAAGAACAGGGACAGGACCTGCACCAGTGGGAGGGAGCTGTGAAGGAGGTTTTCACACACTAGGAAGCCCCTTCGCGGGCGGAGACGGCGGGTGGTGGAGGGGGAAAGCTTCGGAGCCGAGGAGGAGAGCGCAGCCACAGAGGTGCGGAAGGCAAAGCGGAGAGATTCCAGCACAGAGGATCGGTGCCGACCGGCACTCACCAGCCCGAGAGGCTTGTCTGCTCACCCGTAGGGGCGGGTGGGGCTGGAAGTTGAGGCTTCGGCTTCGGTCGGATCCCAGGGAGAGGCCTGGGGTTGGCGGGGTGAACACAGCCTGCAGGGGGTTAGTGCACCACGGCTAGCCAGGAGGGAGTCTGGGGAAAAGTCTGGACCTGCCGAAGAGGCAAGAGACTTTTTCTTACCTCTTTGTTTCCTGGTGCGCGAACAGAGGGGATTGAGAGCGCTGCTTAAAAGAGCTCCAGAGACGGGCGCGAGCCGCGGCTAAAAGCGCGGACCCCAGAGACGGGCATGAGACGCTAAGGCTGCTGCTGCCGCCACCAAGAAGCCTGTGTGCGAGCACAGGTCACTATCCACACCCCCCTTCTGGGGAGCCTGTGCAGCCCGCCACTGCCAGGGTCCCTGGATCCAGGAACAACTTCCCCGGGAGAACGCACGGCGCGCCTCAGGCTGGTGCAACGTCACGCCGGCCTCCGCCGCCGCAAGCCCGCCTCGCACTCCGTGCCCCTCCCTCCCCCACCCCCCACCCCCGGCCTGAGTGAGCCACAGCCAGCGAATCAGCGGCTCCTTTAACCCCGTCCTGTCTGAGCGAGGAACAGACGCCCTCCGGGTGACCTACACGCAGAGGTGGGGCCAAATCCAAAGCTGAGCCCCGGAGAGCTGTGAGAACAAAGAGAAAGGGAAATCTCTCCCAGCAACCTCAGGAGCAGCGGATTAAAGCTCCACAATCAACTTGATGCACCCTGCATCTGTGAACCATCCCAAATTAAGGAGGTGGACTTTGAGAGCAAGATTTATTATTTTTTCCCCTTTTCCTCTTTTTGTGAGTGTGTATGTGTTGCTTCTGTGTGAGATTTTGTCTGTATAGCTTTGCTTCCACCATTTGTCCTAGGGTTCTATCCGTCCATTTTAAAAAAAATTTTTTTTCTTAATACTTATTTTTTATTTTAATAACTTTATTTTACTTTATCTTCTTTCTTCCTTCCTTCCTTCCTTCTTTCCTTCCTTCCTTCCTTCCTTCCTTCCTTCCTTCCCTCCTTTAGACAACGAATCATCCCAAATTGAGGAGGTGGACTTTGAGAGCAAGATTTATGATTTTTTCCCCTTTTCCTCTTTTTGTGAGTGTGTATGTGTATGCTTCTGTGTGAGATTTATGCTGTATAGCTTTGCTTCCACCATTTGTCCTAGGGCTCTATCCCTCCGTTTTTTTCTCTTAATAATTATTTTTTATTTTAATAACTTTATTATATTTTATCTTACTTTATTTTATTTTACTTTATCTTCTTTCTTTCTTTTTTTCCTACCTTCCCTCCTTCCTTCCTTCCTCCCTCCCTCCCTCCTTTTTTTCTTTCTTTCTTTATACTTATACTAATTCTTTCTTTCTACTTTTTCTCCCTTTTATTCTGAGCCGTGTGGATGAAAGGCTCTTGGTGCAGCAGCCAGGAGTCAGTGCTGTGCCTCTGAGGTGGGAGAGCCAACTTCAGGACACTGGTCCACAAGAGACCTCCCAGCTCCACATAATATCAAACGGTGAAAATCTCCCAGATATCTCCATCTCAACACCAGCACCCAGCTTCACTCAACGACCAGCAAGCTACAGTGCTGGACATCCTATGCCAAACAACTAGCAAGACAGGAACACAACCCCACCCATTAGCAGAGAGGCTGCCTAAAATCATAATAAGTCCACAGACACCCCAAAACACACCACCAGACATGGACCTGCTCACCAGAAAGACAAGATCCAGCCTCATCCACCAGAACACAGGCACTAGTCCCTTCGACCAGGAAGCCTACACAACCTACTGAACCAACCTTAGCCACTGGGGACAGACACCAAAAACAACGGGAACTACGAACCCGCAGCCTGCAAAAAGGAGACCCCAAACACAGTAAGATAAGCAAAATGAGAAGACAGAAAAACACACAGCAGATGAAGGAGCAAGATAAAAACCCACCAGACCTAACAAATGAAGATGAAATAGGCAGGCTACCTGAAAAAGAATTCAGAATAATGATAGTAAAGATGATCCAAAATCTTGGAAATAGAATAGAAAAAATGCAAGAAACATTTAACAAAGAACTAGAAGAACTAAAGATGAAACCAACAACCTGGAAGAAATGGACAAATTCTTAGAAATGCATAACCTGCCAAGTTGAATCAGGAAGAAATAGTAAATATGAACAGACCAATCACAAGCACTGAAATTGAAACTGTGATTAAAAATCTTCCAACAAACAAAAGCCCAGGACCAGATGGCTTCACAGGCGAATTCTATCAAACATTTAGAGAAGAGCTAACACCTATCCTTCTCAAACTCTTCCAAAATATAGCAGAGGAAGGAACACTCCCAAACTCATTCCACGAGGCCACCATCACCCTGATACCAAAACCAGACAAGGATGTCACAAAGAAAGAAACCTACAGGCCAATATCACTGATGAACATAGATGCAAAAATCCTCAACAAAATACTAGCAAACAGAATCCAACAGCACATTAAACGGATCATACATCATGATCAAGTGGGGTTTATTCCAGGAATGCAAGGATTCTTCAATATATGCAAATCAATCAATGTGATACACCATATTAACAAATTGAAGGAGAAAAACAATATGATCATCTCAATAGATGCAGAGCAAGCTTTCGACAAAATTCAACACCCATTTATGATAAAAACCCTGCAGAAAGGAGGCATAGAGGGAACTTTCCTCAACATAATAAAGGCCATATATGACAAACCCACAGCCAACATTGTCCTCAATGGTGAAAAACTAAAAGCATTTCCACTAAGATCAGGAACAAGACACGGTTGCCCACTCTCACCACTCTTATTCAACATGGTTTTGGAAGTTTTAGCCACAGCAATCAGAGAAGAAAAGGAAATAAAAGGAATCCAAATCGGAAAAGAAGAAGTAAAGCTGTCACTGTTTGCAGATGACATGATACTATACATAGAGAATCCTAAAGATGCTACCAGAAAACTACTAGAGCTAATCAATGAATTTGGGAGAGTAGCAGGATACAAAATTAATGCACAGAAATCTCTTGCATTCCAATACACTAATGATGAAAAATCTGAAAGTGAAATGAAGAAAACACTCCCATTTACCATTGCAACAAAAAGAATAAAATATCTAGGAATAAACCTCCCTAAGGAGACAAAAGACCTGTATGCAGAAAATTATAAGACACTGATGAAAGAAATTAAAGATGATACAAATAGATGGAGAGATATACCATGTTCTTGGATTGGAAGAATCAACATTGTGAAAATGACTCACCTACCCAAAGCAATCTACAGATTCAATGCAATCCCTATCAAACTACCACTGGCATTTTTCACAGAACTAGGACAAAAAATTTCACAATTTGTATGGAAACACAAAAGACCCCGAATAGCCAAAGCAATCGTGAGAACAAAAACGGAGCTGGAGGAATCAGGCTCCCTGACTTCAGACTATACTACAAAGCTACAGTAATCAAGACAATATGGTACTGGCACAAAAACAGAAAGATAGGTCAATGGAACAGGATAGAAAGCCCAGAGATAAACCCACACACATATGGTCACCTTATCTTTGATGAAGGAGGCAGGCATGTACAGTGGAGAAAGGACAGCCTCTTCAATAAGTGGTGCTGGGAAAATTGGACAGGTACATGTAAAAGTATGAGATTAGATCACTCCCTAACACCATACACAAAGATAAGCTCAAAATGGATTAAGGACCTAAATGTAAGGCCAGAAACTATCAAACTCTTAGAGGAAAACATAGGCAGAACACTCTATGACATAAATCACAGCAAGATCCTTTTTGACCCACCTCCTAGATAAATGGAAATAAAAACAAAAATAAACAAATGGGACCTAATGAAACTTCAAAGCTTTTGCACAGCCAAGGAAACCATAAACAAGACCAAAAGACAACCCTCAGAATGGGAGAAAGTATTTGCAATGAAGCAACTGACAAAGGATTAATCTGCAAAATTTATAAGCAGTTCATGCAGCTCAATAACAAAAAAACAAACAACCCAATCCAAAAATGGGCAGAAGACCTAAATAGACATTTCTCCAAAGAAGATATACAGACTGCCAACAAACACATGAAACAATACTCAACATCATTAATCATTAGAGAAATGCAAATCAAAACTACAATGAGATATCATCTCACACCAGTCAGAATGACGATCATCAAAAAATCTAGAAACAATAAATGCTGAGAGGTTGTGGAGAAAAGGGAACCGTCTTGCACTGCTGGTGGGAATGTAAATTGATACAGCCACTGTGGAGAAGAGTATGGAGGTTCCATAAAAAACTACAAATAGAACTACCATATGACCCAGCAATCCCACTACTGGGCATATACCCTGAGAAAACCATAATTCAAAAAGAGTCATGTACCAAAATGTTCATTGAAGCTGTATTTACAATAGCCCAGAGATGGAAACAACCTAAGAGTCCATCATCGGATGAATGGATAAAGAAGATGTGGCACATATATACAATGGAATATTACTCAGCCATAAAAAGAACGAAATTGAGCTATTTGTAATGAGGTGGATAGACCTAGAGTCTGTCATACAGAGTGAAGTAAGTCAGAAAGAGAAAGACAAATACCGTATGCTAACACATATATATGGAATTTAAGAAAAAAAATGTCATGAAGAACCTAGGGGTAAGACAGGAATAAAGACACAGACCTACTAGAGGATGGATTTGAGGATATGGGGAGGGGGAAGGGTAAACTGTGACAAAGCAAGAGAGTGGCATGGACATATATACACTACCAAACGTAAGGTAGATAGCTAGTGGGAAGCAGCCGCATAGCACAGGGAGATCAGCTCGGTGTTTTGTGACCGCCTGGAGGGCTGGGATAGGGAGGGTGGGAGGGAGGGAGATGCAAGAGGGAGGAGATATGGGAACATATGTATATGTATAACTTTTTCACTTTGTTGTAAAGCAGAAACTAACACACCATTGTAAAGCAATTATACTCCAATAAAGATGTAAAAAAAAAAAAGAAAGAAAGATGTTAAAAAAATTTAAATTAAAAAAAAGATTTTACAGAGAAAAAAAAACAAAAAAAATATACAGCAGTCAAATTCGTGACATGGAGCCATAGTTTGCCAACCCCCGATGTGGGTGATGGATATGTTTGCAATTGCCGTTCAAAGGCTGAGCCTAGAGTCTAAATCTTAAACATTTGTTTTGACAACTTACCCAAAAAGGTGTGTTTCTGTGTGTTTGCGGGTGGGGGTTAAGTTAAAATTAAAATGAATTTTCTCATGAGGAAATATTCAAAAGAGAAGGTACTTTCCAAATATGTTGAAGGATGCATTAGTTATTTTTCTATATCACAATAAAATTCATATTAAATAGGCTACTGGAATGAAAAGAATCTTTTTTAAAAAGCTGGGATCCTGATATCGATACACTGAATAAACTGACAATACCCAGCTGAGCCTTGAGCACCACTGGCCTTGACCTTCAGCTTTGCCCACGAGCAGAGTCTCCCTTCCAGGAATTCTAGCGCACAAAGTCAGCGGCACGTGTTTCGAGGCCTAGCTCCTCCTTCCATCTTGGTGGCACTGTTGGGCGTTATACTGATTGTGCTGTTATCTAGGCAAAGCACATGGCTTGTAGAAAGCTTAGCATGACTTTTCCAAGGCCACTCTTACTTTCTGATTTTTGTCGATGGTGATGGTCCTTTCCTTTACTTGAGCGTTTTCCTGAGATTTTAACAGACACTTCCCAAGGAGGATTTTTATGTAAATTTCAAACAAACCAGTGAGTTGAAAACAGCTCGTGCTGACCATCAGCGGAGAGCAGTGTCATTCCCTTTGCTGCAGAACCTTCCTCTTGCACGGAGCTGCCAGCCTTAGGCGTAAAGCTCTGGCAGGCAGTTTAAACGATTGTTGTTACAAAATCAGTACTTGTGGGGCTTCCCTGGTGGCGCAGTGGTTGAGAGTCCGCCTGCCGATGCAGGGGACACGGGTTCGTGCCCCGGTCCGGGAAGATCCCACATGCCGCGGAGCGGCTGGACCCGTGAGCCATGGCCGCTGAGCCTGCGCGCCCGGAGCCTGTGCTCCGCAACGGGAGAGGCCACAGCAGTGAGAGGCCCGCGTACCGCAAAAAAAAAAAAAAAAAAAAAAAAATCAGTACTTGTGTACTATTATAACTTACTCCAAAATATGCAAGTAAATTGCATATACATCAAAAGGGAGTGTATTGTTTGGCCTTTAACCATTTTGTAAGCTGCCCTGCAGAGTCTCAGGATTACAGGAGCAGGCCTGTGCTCTTCCTTCTCAGGAACCTGGAGGCAGCATCTTGGGGTGGAGCAGAGGAAAGGTCTGTCTCTGAATTCTTTCCCTGGCTGAATCTGGCTTAAAGATGTTTCTTTGTCTCCAACGGAGCTTTTCCAGTGGCATAATGACCACAGCACCTATTTTCTACTACTCTTTTGTACTCTGCCTGATGGCAATATTATTTTCATATTTGTCCCTCCTCCTTGAGGTGTTCTTACAAAGGAAGGGTGCGGGAGGCTCATCCTTTGTCATTGTCTACATCTCCCAAATAAATAAGTGGATGAGATCTTCCTTTATTCATTCTTTGACTCCATGATGCCTTCTGTCTACTAGTCAGTGTTCCAGGGCTGGGGGTAAGCAGTAAACAAAACAGGCAAAATTCTTCCCCTTGTGGAGTATACATTCTAGTGGAGGGAGTTGGAAAATTAAAACTAATATTAATTTAACAAGTGGTAAGTTCCGTGGAGAAGAGTAAAATAGGAAAGGGAGAAAAGGATGCTAGAGGAAGGACAGGGGTATGATTTTTAATATGGTAACCTAGGAAGGCCCCACTAAGAAGGAGGCATTTGACCAAAGACCTGAAAGGAGAACTGAGGGAGAGAGCTGTATGGATTTCTGGGGGAAGAGAGCTCCAGGTGGAAACAACAACAAGGGTCCCAGGCAGACTGGAGAGAACAGCCCCAGGCACTGAGGCTGGACCAAAAGGGAAGAGGATTAGACCATGAAGAGGACATGGGCATTTATTCTAAATGAGACAGACCAATTACACTTGACCCTTGAATAACATGGGTTTGAATTGTGCAGGTCCACTTACACGGGAATTTTGATGATGAATTTTCATCATCATCATCATTCCAGGAGGACAGGAAACTAGAAGCAGCCCTGCATCTTCTGACAGGGAAAGATAAAAGCAGGAAAGACTTCTTAAAGAGAAAAAATCGTCATAAGAATTCATTTTAAAAGCAGCTGATGGTGTGATTATGCACTGGGATCCAATTTATTGCATGAATTGGGATGAGCCTAAAGGGACATCTCTTCAGTAGCAATTTAGGTCCCTAGGAATTTGGCGCAGCTCTGAAACAGTATTTATCCTGGAGGAGAATATACATCTATAGGAAAAAAGATAGAATTCTGGAAAAACACGGTGATGATTCCACATGAAAAACAAATATAGGAGACCTTGGATGACTTGGATAGAAACTGTAATGTATTAGCAGTTCCAGGAAAAGCAGAAGACAGATTTGTAACTGAGCAATGCAAGAATGAGATAGTGCTATGCCAGGGAAGAAGGGATTGAGCTGCCAAGTGCTTTTCCATTTGAGACAGATAAGGTTTATAGCAGGCAGCAGGAACAGCCAAAGACTGGAGATACATGAATCTCATAAAATTATCTGAATGTATTCTGTGCTGTAATGGGCATCTGTCACTTTTTCTGTTTGTCTGGCATCCTTTACTGCAGAGAACGGCCCCTCTCCAATCCCACGTGATTCTCTTGAGTCTGTCAATCAAGGGGCCCTGCTACCTGTGCCACAGGGATGGACTTGTGACCCAAGGTGTTCAATCAGGTTATCTCATTTCCTGGGCCACAGTGATTGGTCCAGAGGAAGACACGTGACCTAAGCATGACCAATCAAGGTTTTCTGGGGGGATTGGTACGGATGCTGAAAGTCTCTCCTTTTGAGATTACTGGCTGTCAGGACCACATAAGCCTGGAGCTTCCTGGAGCCCTGTTGTCACCATCTGGAACAAGACTAACAAACCCAAACCTAGACAAGAAGAATCAAAAGAGAAAGAGGGAAGGAGGGAGGGAGAGAGACACAGAGACTGAGATTCCTGCTGATATTATTCGATTGTTTGCACCCCTTGATTCAGTCATAACTGAAGCTGCCACTTCTTGGGGCTTTTCAGTTATGTTAGCTGATCGTTTACTTTTTTGCTACTTTTGCTGCTTTCAGTTTGAATTAGAATTTTTTCCATTTACAACCAAAGAGTCAACTAAGAAAAGTTTGAAAGAAATGATGAATTTAACCAAAGGATAAAGGCAATTTGTGGCAAACTAAACTGAAGTACATAATTCAGTCTACCCAAAAAAAGATAAGACATGTTTAAAGACGTTATGAAAGATTTGGGTAAAGATGTAATTTGGGGTTAAAATGGCCAGGGGACACCTTCTGCCAAATCAATCCCAAAAAGGACAGGAGCATGGCTCCCATGGACATGGCAGATAGAAAAATCCTCAGCGTCTGTCTGTGTCTTGGGCAGAATCCTTCTAGAAGTTTGTAACCCATGTCCTGGTCTTGAACATCTGATATATAAGTAACTATATCACAGCCCCAAATCTATTAACCCAGTAGCCTCAGCACACCTGAGATAGTAAAACTGCTCCCCTCCAATGGGAAATGATTTTACAATTACAGGAGGCTTAGAATTAAACATAGGATCATGAAATACATTGGGCCTGTAGTATTAATACTATTTATTAATAGGTTTGGGAATAGAAATTATAATTTGTGTGTTTAAAGTGTTAGTAGTGTTTAAGAAAATCTGACATATTAGAGAATCTGAAGAATTTAGCTTCATGATTTCAATTTGAAATTTATACTTAATTTATTCTCATTATCTTAAGTTGCAAAGTTCTGATAATTTGATAAAGTTTGTATAGTCTTTGAATGTTTTGACTCATTGTGTTTCTAAGGGCCAATTTTTAGAATTACAAGTACTTGGACTTTGCTTGTTGAGGTTTAAATCAGCCTTGTCAAGCATCTGAATTGCTTGATATATTAAATTGTAAATATTGTTAAAACCTTAGGGGAATTTAACTGATGGTTTATTAATGTGACTATTTGTATAGAGGATTTTAATCTGCTAAAATTGAATTAAATAGGTGGATGGATAGTTGTAAATTTTATAAAAATTACTTGGTTTATAAGTAAAATCAGAATTGCAAAGTGATCTTAAAGGCCTAAGAACGTTATAGTTTTAAATTTGTAACTTAAGTTAATATTATTTCAATATTCAAATATCTATTTCCTTTCTGTGCACAAAAGCCCTCACTTCCCCCAAATTGGAAAAAATAACGCATAAACACACATGGCAAGGAGTATCATCATAGATGCAAAAGCTGTAGATGAAACAGCACTTCTGTAGAGAATGAGAAACACAGGGCCTGTATGGGGCCTGAGATAAGGCAAATGATATAAAAATATTCATAATAAACAATGATGAGCCAACTGGACCCAGCTACCAGGAAGTAAAAAATAAGATCAAAGAATCAACAACTCAGGTGGTAATAACCCAAACTGATTCATTCATTCATTTGTTTTTATTCAACATATATTTACTGAATATGTACTACATGTCAAGTTCTGTTCTAGCAGTTCCAGGATATAAACGAAGAAAGGAAAATATGGATTACAGTTTGGATGTGAAAAAGACAAAAAGAGAGTAAGTGAAGTAATTGGAAATGGACGAGAGATGCCAGCAGAAGGTTGCTTGGAGAGAGGAAAGAGCAGGTTGTCTTGTCTCAGACTTCTCAGCTTCGCCCGATGTCAGTAAGCATAGGAAATAAGGAGCAAGAGCATCTCAAGACACATCCACAGATGACAAAAAACAATTCAAGAGAAAAGAAAAAGAGGATAACGCACTCAGTAATAATAGACGCCAGACACAAAAGAGAAAAGGCTGGAGGGGAGAGTAATCGAGCCCGAGACAAGGGGAAGAGGCAGCCGGCACAGTCATCAATGAGAAGAATGGGGGAGGTTCAGATCAAGGCTTACAGGACTAATTAAAGTGACACAAATATGGGTTAAGCACAGCAGAAAGTAGGGACAGGCAGTACAAATAACAGGAAGGGAAGAAAAAAAAAAAAAAACCGTGAAGGGCTAAGTCTGTGGGACTCTGAGAAGAAAATCTGGAGATGAGCTGAGGCAAAAGAAACAAGCCTGAAACCAGAACAGCTTGTTCCAAAAGACTTGCGTTGGGCGCCACACATGGACCTGGAGAGGAAGGGAGACACATGGTACAAGGACTGCTCAAGAAGAGAAGCCTATGATCACGCTGTAGAGAAAGGAGGGTGAGCTGACTCCTGGGCCTCATTGCTCACGAAAGAGCAAGCCTTTGGAAGGTCTGCTGATGACCCGTAGTCAGACAGCCAGAAAAATGGAATAAGTAATGTAAATGATGATTTGGGGAAGGGCATAATTTTGTTCTGATTATTTAAAAAATATTCCCCAAACATAAGTTAAATATAATCATTCTAGAAGAATGAGAAAACACAGATAACCAAATCAGGTATGAGAAAAGAAAAATCGCCACCCTAAACAAGACAGTGACATTTCTGAGGGAGAAAGGGCCACTGACTTTTCTAATTAGTTATTTGAAATTTTCTGTAGGAATCGCCAACCCATCCTGACCCCACCCTGAAAGCTGGTAGTGATGATTCATACCCAGGAAAGGTAGTAAACAAGATTGCCAAGTCCCAGTCGAGAAAAAAGGGTTTTAATCAACTAATCTGAAATATTCCCTTCAAGTTCCTGTAAAAATATGGTGACAAGAGCTGTAAATGGTTCCTTTCAAGCATTCATCAGACTACTGGTTAGCACACAATGAGGAAACAGCGCTCCAAGACCAGGGAAAGAACCATCCTAAAGGATTAGAGAGAACAATATCAAGTGCTCACATATGCCTTTTCCCACCAGACAGACTGGAAAATTTCATACTTCATGGGTCCTTGAGTAGAGAGCTCAGAAAGGCCTTGCCTCAGTACTGGGGTAAAGTTAGTCCTAACCTCAATATTGCTATGGTCCTGCCTAACAAATCTTAAAGGTATGACCTGAAAGAATCAAACTGTTTCCAAGTAACTTAGCTGCATCCCCAAACAAAGGTCAAGAATACTTATAGGAATAATAATTTTTTAAAAACCACTTAACAGGGAAAAATACCCAATGTCTGGTATACAATAGAAAAAATTACCAGGAAAGCAAAGAAGCAGAAAAATACAACCATCATGAGGAAAAAACAAAAATCGTAAATTGAAACCAAACCAAAACTGAAGCAGATATTAGAACTGAGAGACAAGGATATTAAAACAGCTGTTATAGCTGTACATTGTATGTTTAAAAAGTTAAGTAGAGACATAGAAGATATTAAAAAGATACAAGTCCAACCTCTAGAACTGAAAAAGTATGTTTGAGGTGAAAAATTACACTGAGTAGGATTAATGGCAGATTAAACATTTCAGAAGAAAAGATTAGTGAACCTGAAAACACAGCAATAGAAACTATCCAAAATGAAATTTATAAAAATATGACATGGAAAGTAGAATACCATCTCTTGAAGGTAGACTGGTGTGTGTGTGTATATGTGTGTGTGTGTGTGTGTGTGTGTGTGTGTGTGTGTATATATATATATATACACACATACTTTTAAGTGAGTTATAGGTAATAAACCAACAAAAGGATATAAAATAGAATCATAAGAGCAATTCAGTCAATCCAAAAAGAGGCAGAAAAAGAGGGAAAAAAATGAACAAATAATAGATGGAATAAACAGAAGGCAGATAGCAAGGTGATAAATTTAAACTTTAGCATATCAATTATCATAGTAAATACTATTTAGGCATCCTAATAGAGATTGTCAGGATTCGGTAACAACAACAACAAAAATCCAACTCTATTCTTTCTGCAAGAAATGCACTTTACATACAAAGAAACAACTAAGTTAAACATAGAAGGATAGAAAAGATACACCATACTATTACAGACTGAACCGTGTCCCCCGCACCCTACAAATTCCTGTGTTAAAGCCCTAACTCTCCATGTGAATATATCTGGAAATAGTGCCTTTAAGGAGGTGATTAATGTTAAATGAGGTCATAAGTGTCGGGCCCTAATCCCATAAGACTTATAAGAAGATGAAGAGACGCTAGAGGTATGATCTCTCTCTCTCTGCGCCACCCCCGGCGCACAGAGAAAAGGCTGTGTGAGGGCACAGCAAAAAGGCAACCATCTGCAAGCCAGAAAGAGTGATTTCACCAGGCTTCAGCCTTGCTGGTATCTTGATCTTGGACTTCCAGTGTCCAGAACATTAAACATTTCTGTTGTTTAAGCCACCAGGCTGTGGCATTTTGTTGTGGCAAACTGAACAGACTAATACGTGTGCTAAGATCAATCAAAACGAGGCTGAAGTGACTATATTAATGTCAGGCAAAGTAAATATTAGAGCAAAGAATAGCACCAGAGACAAAGGTCATTTCATAATGATTAAGAAGTCATCATCAAGAGTACATAACAGGGGCTTCCCTGGTGGCGCAGTGGTTGGGAGTTCGCCTGCCGATACAGGGGACATGGATTCGTGCCCCGGTCCGGGAGGATCCCACATGCCGCAGAGCGGCTGGGCCCGTGAAGCATGGCCGCTCAGCCTGCGCGTCCGGAGCCTGTGCTCCGCAACGGGAGAGGCCACAACAGTGAGAGGCCCGCGTACCGCAAAGAAAAAAAAAAAAAGGACATAACAATAAATGTGTACCTAATAAAAACAATTCAAAATATGTGAAGCAAAAACTCATAAAACGCCCAAGAGAAAGACAAATCTACAACCAAAATGAAAATATCAGTACCCTTCTCTTAATAATCAATAGAACAATGGAGAGAAAAATCAGTGAAGATCTAGAAGACCTGAACAAAACTATCCACCATGACCTAATTGATATTTATAGAATACCTCACCAAACAACAGCTGTACATACGTTCTTCAAGAGTACTTGTAACATTAAACAAGATAGACCGTGTCTCAGTAAATGGAAATGAATTCAAGTCCAACAGAGTATGCTGTCTAACTATGATGGAATTGAATTAGAAATCAATAACAAAAAGATTTCTGGAAAACTCCCAAATTTTTGCAAACCAAGTAACACACTTCTAAATAAGCCATGGATAAAAGAAGAAGGCAAAAGGAAAAGCAGAAAGTATTTGAACTAACTGAAAATGAAAAAAAGAACATAAAAAAATTGTGGGATGCCACTGAAGAAGTATTTGTGTGGGGTTGGGAGGGATTTGTAATACTGAATGACTTTATTAAAAGAGAAGAAGCATTTCAAATAAATGATCTCAACTTCCCCTTAAGAGACCAGAAAAAGAACAAATAAACCCAAAATAAGCAGAAGAAAGGAAATAGTAAAGATCAGAGTGGAATTCAATAAAATAGAACTCAGAAAGACAACAGAGAACATCAGTGAAGCTGAAAGCTGGATATTAAAGATCAATAAAAATTATAAGCCTCTAGCCAGATTGATCAGGATAAAAAGAGGGAAGACACAAATTACCAGTATCAGGAATCAAAAAGGTGACATCACTACAGATCCTAGATATTAATGGGATAATAAGGGTATATAATGAACAACTTCATGCCAAAATTATCGACAATTTAGATGAAATAGAACATTTTTTGAAAGATACAAACTACCAAAGCTAATCCTAAAATTCACATGGAACCACGAAGACCCCGAAAAGTCAAAGGAATCCTGAGAAAGAAGAACATAGCTGGAAGCACCACACTTTCTGATTTTGAAATATATTAAAATATATATTATAATACAATATAATATATTACAAAGCTATTAAAGCAGTATGGCACAGGCATAAAAACAGAACACTGGAACAGAATAGAGAGCCCAGAAATAAACCAATGCATAGCAGTCAAGGGTGCCAAGAATACACAAAGGGGAAAAGATAGTCTCTTCAATGAAACTGGATATTCACATGCAGGAGAAAGAAATTGAACCCTTATCTTACACCATACACAAAAATCAACTCAAAATGGATTAAAGACTTAAACATAAAACCTGAAACTTATAAAACTCCTAAAGGAAAACAAGGGAAAATATTCATGACATTGGTATAGGCAACGATATCTTGGATATGACCCTAAAAACATAAGAAACAAATCACAAAGAGACAAGTGGGACTACATCAAACTAAAAAGCTTCTGCACATCAAAAGAAACGGTCAGGGCTTCCCTGGTGGCGCAGTGGTTGAGAGTCCGCCTGCCGATGCGGGGGACATGGGTTCGTGCCCCGGTCCGGGAAAATCCCACATGCCGCGGAGCGGCTGGGCCCATGAGCCATGGCCGCTGAGCCTGTGCGTCCGGAGCCTGTGCTCCACAACGGGAGAGGCCACAATGGTGAGAAGCCCGCGTACCGCAAAAGAAAACAAAAACAAAAACAAAACAAAAGAAATGGTCAACAGAGTGAAAAGGCAATCTACAGAATGGGAGAAAATACAAACCATGTATTTGATAAAGGGTTAATATCAAAAATATATAAGGAACTCCTACAATCGAATAGCAAAAAAAGAAAAAAGAAAAGAAAGAAAAAAAATTGATTTTAAAATGGGCAAAGGACTTGAGTTAACATTTCTCCAAAGAAGACATACAAATGGCCAACAGGTACGTATAAGAAAGGATGATCAATATCATTAATCAACAGGGAAATGTAAATCAAATCTACAATGAAATATCTCACACCTGTCAGAATGGCTATTATCAAAAAATGAAAGACAACCAGTGTTGGTGAGGATGTGGAGAAATTGGGACTTTTGTACACTGTTGGTGGGAATGTTAAAATGTAAAATGATGCAGCCACTGCATCAATAGTATGGAGGTTTCTCAAAAAATTAAAAATTGAACTACCGTATGATTCAGCAATCCCCCTTCTGGGTATATATTCAAGAGAATTGAAACCAGAATCTCAAAGAGATATTTGCATTTCCAAGCTCATTGCAGTATTACTCACAATAGCCAAGATATGGCAACAATCTATATGTCTATTGATGGATGAATGGATAAAGAAAATGTGGTGTATACATACCATGGAATGCTATTCAGCCTTAAAACAGAAGGAAATCCTGCCATATGCAACAACGTGGATGAACCTAGAGGACGTTGTGCTAAGTGAAATGAGCCTGTCACAGAAGAAGTACTTCATGATTCCACTTATATGGGTTATCTAGAATAGTTAGACTCATAGAAACAGAGAGTAGAAGGTGGTTGTCAGAAGTTTGGGGTCGGCGGGAACAAGGTGTTGCTCTGTTGGACAGTATAGTTTCAGTTATGCAAGATAAATAGGCTCTAGAGATCTACTGTACAGCATTAGGCCTATAGTTAATACTGTACTGTGCACCTAAAAATTTGTTAGGAAGGTAGATATTATGTTAAGTGTTCTTACCAAAATAATTTGAAGAAAGAAAGAAAAGAAGATATAACCTGAATAGCCTTATATCTATTAAAGAAAGCTATCAAATCTATAAAACTCTTCCAAAAAAGTTGAAGAGGAGGGAACACTTTCCAACTCATCCTATGTAGCCAGCACTATCCTGATACCAAAACTAGACAGAGATTAAAAGAAAACTATAATTTCTCTCATGACAGATGCAAAAATTCAAAACAATGTTTTAATAAATCAAATCCAACAATACATAAAAGCTAATTCACAGTGATTAAGAGAGACTTATCCCAAGAATGCAAGATTGGCCTAACATTCAAAAATCAATGTAAGTCATCATATTAACAAATTTTTTTAAAACCCATACGACTATATTAGTAGATTCATACAGGAATGTTTACAGTAGCTCTATTTATAATTGTCAAAAACTGGGGGGAAGAAACAAGTCTCCATCAACAGGTGAGTTTGTTCATTGTGGTTTATCCACACAAGGAATGAACTATTGACACACACTGTTACATGCATGGATCTCAAAATAAGTATGCTGAACGAAAGAAGCCATACAAAAGAGTACATACTGTATGATTTCATGTATCTAAAATTCTAAAAAGTGCAAACCAAACTGTTCTCACAGAAAGCAGAACAGTTGTTGCCTGAGACGGGGGAGTGGTGAGAAGCAAGAAGAAGGGATGGCGAAGGGGCAGGAGGACACTTCTGGGTGTGATGAGTAGGCTCCTTCTCTTGATTATAGGGTTAGTTTCACGGGTGTGCACATATGCCCAAAACTTATCCTCTCTACCCTTCTCTATAAATCTCCATTCCAGAATATTATTGTTTTTACATTTGTTCTGTAACTACAATTTCCTTTGGATGCTCTGTCTATAAATTCATTTTTTAAATTGAAAACTAAAAAATAATATTCATAATAATGCTTATGGAAATACTGTTCACTGCAGAACCAAGGAGTACCATTAAGCCTGTAGAGGAGATGTAACTCTTGTCAATAAATCTTTCTTGTTGGAAATAGAAAATAACTTTAAAATTTGGAGAGGGTTAGGATGGCACAATGTCATAATGACCTAATATGCCTTTGCCTGGTCACAAGATCACCCAACTTCTTAATCATTGTATTTGTTAGAAGAAATCCATGTTCTACCGAAAGGGATTCTTCACAGAGCCTCTGACTTCTGGCTCTAATTTGGACTGAAGGCTTTCTAGCCCTGCCTCAAAGTTCTCATTCTGGAATTCCTTTTCACTACAATCCTAGGTTAGATCCACTGCTCCTTGGAGCCTACGACTTCCTCTTACTTGGATTCTCTTTGTTTTGCTTGAGTAATTCTTTCAAAAATAGTCTGTGGGTGGTAAATGGTCTGTGCTCTTGCATGTTTGAAAATGTCACACTCTTGATTGATATTTTGGCTAGGTACAGAATTTTAGGTTCAAAAACATTTTTCCCTCAACATTTTGCAGACATGCTGCCTGTTTTTTGTTTTGTTTTTTCCTATCACCTAGAGCTGCCGATGACCTGTCCACTGTCAACTGGATTCTCATTTTTTTTTTGAGTGACTTATTCTTTTAGCTTTTAGAATCTTCCCTCCATTTCTAGTGTCTAAAATGTCACAAGAATATGTCATGGGGTGGGTTTGTTCATTCATCTTCTGCATTCTCTAGGCCCTTACAATCTGAGGTCCTATTTCTTCACACTTAGAAATTCTCTCTTGTTCTTCTCTGTTTTGTGTGTTTTCTCATTCTGAACATCTTTTTGGATGTTAGAACTTTTAGACTCTTCTCTAACCTCTTCATTTTTCTCCCATATTTTCCATCCCTTTAACTTTTTGTTGTACATTCAGAGATATTGCTTCCATTCTTTCTTCCACTGAATTTTTTAATTTGACAATTTTTTTTTCATTTTAAGGACACTTTTTGGATTGTTCTTTTCCTTAGCAGCCTACTTTTGCTTTACAAATGCTTTTTTTTTTTTTTTAATTTTCTCCTGTGAGGAAAGGAAGTAGAATTACTTTAAAGATGTCTTCTATTTCCTGAATTATCTATGTCCTCCAGGGTGAGTTTATTTATTTCCACCTGCCTTTCTGTCCTTATTCTTTTTCAAATTTTTATGATCCTTGGGCTGTCAATTCATAGTTATAACTGAGGCAGACCAGCTTATTTAATGCAAGTAGCTCTCCTTGCCTCAGCTGGTCTCGCCTTCTCTCCACGTGGGTGGGCCTTTTGACTGGTAGACTTTGCTTTAGACCTTGAGGGGAAAGAGGGGGACGAGGAGGACACCCTCCCAGCACCTCCCACCTCCCAGCCAGAAAGAGGAGAATTTTATTCAGAGTGAGCATCACCCGTTCTAGGGCTACATTGCATGCAGACGTTCCTCAATTATTTTAAAGATTAATCCTCTGGTTTTAGCCTGAGCATGTGACGCAGGGAAGGAGAATGTGGGCTATGACTCACAGTTATTCCACAGTTGACTTCTGTCCAACTTTCCTCTCATACTCCAAGTTCTGAGCCTCTGTGAGTCTGCTGCCAGGAAAAAATAGCTCCGGCCCCGACTGCAGCCTTCTCCTGTGAATGCGATTGAATCTGTTAATACAATTCCAAGTAGTTTTTACTTTTAAGAAATGTGTCTATATCTCTAGTTCCCAGATGCCCCTTCTCCTGTGCCCAGAACTGTCTTTCATGTATTATTCTCTGTTCCTCTTTACTGATATTTCTATGGGATTTGGGAGCAGAAAAGAGATGTATGCCTGTGCTCTGTCTGCCATCTTGAACGAGAGTTCCTATTGTATCTTTGGACACCTTTGTGATTTCTTCCTTATTTTACTTCCTTATTTTCAGGCAAAAGACTCCTTAAAGCTTCCACTGAGGGCCAGCCACAGGACCACACAAGCAAGGCTGAGTTTCTACTTAACAGCTCTCAAAATATTTGAAACTAGTTTTATATCCTCCTATCCTCTCCAGGTCAAATATTTCTAGTTTTACTAACCATGCCTCTTTGAATTTTTTTTTTTTAACATCTTTATTGGAGTATAACTGCTTTACAGTATTGTGTTAGTTTCTGCTTTATAAAAAAGTGAATCAGCTACATATACATATATCCACATATCCCCTCCCTCTTGCATCTCCCTCCCACCCTCCATATCCCACCCTCCTTATCCCACCCCTCTGGGTGGACACAAAGCACCGAGCTGATCTCCCTGTGCTATGCGGCTGCTTCCCACTAGCTATCTATTTTACATTTGGTAGTGTATATCTGTCCATGCCACTCTCTCACTTCATCCCAGCTTACCCTTCCCCCTCCCCATGTCCTCAAGTCCACTCTCTACGTCTGCATCTTTATTCCTGTCCTGTCACTACGTTCATCAGAACCAATTTTTTAGATTCCATATATATGTGTCAGCATAAGGTATTTGTTTTTCTGACTTACTTGACTCTGTATGACAGACTCTAGGTCCATCCACCTCACTAAAAATAACTCAATTTCATTTCTTTCTATGGCTGAGTAATATTCCATTGTATATATGCACCACATCTTCTTTATCCATTCATCTGTTGATGGACACTTAGGTTGCTTCCATGTCCTGGCTATTGTAAATAGTGCTGCAAGAACATTGAGGTACATGTCTCTTTTTGAATTATGGTTTTCTCAGGGTATATGCCCAGTAGTGGGATTGCTGGGTCATATGATAGTTTTATTTTTACTTTTGTAAGGAACCTCCATACTGTTCTCCATAGTGGCTGTATCAATTTACATTCCCACCAACAGTGCAGGAGGGTTCCCTTTTCTCCACACCCGCTCCAGCAGTTATTGTTTGTAGATTTTTTGATGATGGCCATTCTGACCGGTGTAAGGTGATGCCTCATGGTAGTTTTGATTTGCATTTCTCTAATGATTAGTGATGTTGAGCTCCCTTTCATGTGTTTGTTGGCAATCTGTATACCTTCTTTGGAGAAATGTCTATTTAGGTCTTCTGCCCATTTTTGGATTGTGTTGTTTGTTTTCTTGATATTGAGCTGCATGAGCTGCTTGTATATTTTCGAGATTAATCCTTTGTCTGTTACTTCGTTTGCAACTACTTTCTCCCATTCTGTGGGGAAAAAAATAAGACAGAAAGGCAGGTGGAAATAAATAAACTGACCCTGGCGGAGATAGATAATTCAGGAAATAGAAGACATCTTTAAAGTAATTCTACTTTGTTTCCTCACAGGAGAAACAAATTTTTTTTTTAAAAATTCAATTTTCTTAAATTTACCAAGGCTTGATTTGTGACCCAAGATATGCTCTATCCTGGAGAATGTTCCGTGAGTACTTGAGAAGAAAGTGTATTCTGTAGTTTTTGGATGGAATGTCCTATAAATATCAATTAAGCCCATCTTGTTTAATGTGTCATTTAAAGCTTGTGTTTCCTTATTTATTTTAATTTTGGATGATCTGTCCATTGGTGAAAGTAGGGTGTTAAAGTCCCCTACTATTATTGTGTTACTGTCGATTTCTGCTTTTATGGCTGTTAGCATTTGCCTTATGGATTGCGGTGCTCCTATGTTGGGTGCGTGAATATTTACAATTGTTATATCTTCTTCTTGGATTGATCCCTTGATCATTATGTAGTGTCCTTCTTTGTCTATTGTAATAGTCTTTATTTTAAAGTCTATTTTGTCTGATATGAGAATTGTTACTCCAGCTTTCTTTTGATTTCCATTTGCATGGAATATCTTTTTCCATCTCCTCCCTTTCAGTCCGTATGTGTCCCTAGGTCTGAAGTGGGTCTCTTGTAGCAGCATATGTATGGGTCTTGTTTTTATATCCATTCAGCCAGTCTATGTCTTTTGGTTGGAGCATTTAATCCATTTCCATTTAAGGTAATTATTGATATGTATGTTCCTATTACCATTTTCTTAACTGTTTTGGGTTTGTTTTTGCAGGTCTTTTCCTTCTCTTGTGTTTCCTGCCTAGAGAAGTTCCTTTAGCATTTGTTGTAAAGCTGGTTTGGTGGTGCTGAATTGTCTTAACTTTTGCTTATCTGTAAAGGTTTTAATTTCTCCATCGAATCTGAATGAGATCCTTGCTGGGTAGAGTAATCTTGGTTGTAGGCTTTTCCCTTTCATCACTTTAAATATGTCCTGCCACTCCCTTCTGGCTTGCAGAGTTTCTACTGAAAGATCAGCTGTTAACCTTATGGGGATTCCCTTGTATGTTATTTGTTGCTTTTCCCTTGCTGCTTTTAATATATTTTCTTTGTATTTAATTTTTGATAGTTTGATTAATATGTGTCTTGGCATGTTTTGCTGTGGGTTTATCCTGTATGGTACTCTCTGTGCTTCCTGGACTTGATTGACTATTTCCTTTCTCATATTAAGTAAGTTTTCGACTATTATCTCTTCACATATTTTCTCAGACACTTTCTTTTTCTCTTCTTCTGGGACCCCTATAATTCGAATGTTGGTGTGTTTCATGTTGTCCCAGAGTCTCTGAGATTGTCCTCAATTCTTTTCATTCTTTTTTCTTTATTCTGCTCCTTGGCAGTTATTTCCACCATTTTATCTTCCAGCTCACTTATCCATTCTTCTGCCTCAGTTATTCTGCTATTGATTCCTTCTAGAGTATTTGTAATTTCAGTAATTGTGTTTTTCATCGCTGTTTGTTTGCCCTTTAGTTCTTCTAGATCCTTGTTAAATGTTTCTTGTATTTTCTCCATTCTGTTTCTGAGATTTTGGATCATCTTTACTATCATTACTCTGAATTCTTTTTCAGGTAGGTTGCCTATCTCGTCTACATTTATTTGGTCTTGTAGGTTTTTACCTTGCTCCTTCATCTGTAACATATTTTTTTGTCATTTTTTTTTTTGCTGGGTGGTGATGTGTTCCTGTCTTACTGGTTGTTTGGCCTGAGACATCCAGCACTGGAGTTTCCAGGCAGTTGGACAGAGCTGGGTCTTGGTCCTGAGATGAGGACCACCGGAGGCCTCACTCCGATTGATATTCCCTGGGGTCTGAGGTTCTCTGTTGCTCCAGCAGTTTGGACTCGGAGCTCCCACGACAGGAGCTCGGGCCTGACCCCTGGCCTGGGAACCAAGATCCCACAAGCTGGCAATTTTCAAGCACATTGAAGAAGATAAAACATGTGGCAGGCGAAGTAATTGTCCCCCAAAGACATGGACATCCAAATCCCTGGAACCGCCTGGCTGGTGCATGGCAATGGGGACCCGGAGCCACCGGAGGGGCAGGGTGGTGGCCTGAGGTGCACAGGGCGGCCTGGTGTCCTCGGGGTCAGAGTCGGGCCATCTGCACCACCCGTGCCGCCCGCGTGCCAGGGACTCCCCTGGCATCTGCACCCCGGAGTCACATCCAAGGCGCCGGATTTATGTCATTAACCCTGGTTTTATGTCTGAGGCCCCAAACTTACATCTGAGGCTCTGGTTTTATGTCAGTGACCCAGTTTTATTTCTCCCTCTTTGAATTTTTAAGTCTTCCTATCATTCTGATCATTTCCTTCTGAACTTCCTCCATCTCTCTAAAAGAATTCAGTGCAACGTCTAGGGGAGTAAAGCTGGAAGCTAGTGCAGAGTAATCCAGTCTTTCCTCCCACAGCACACAACCACATTGTCCAGTTATTGTGCTGCCCTAGACACACACCACCAGCACCTGCTGGAAAGACTCTCTATAATGGTAATATATTTAAAAGCCATAAAATTATGCGAAGACACCAAGAGGAATTTCCATCCAAGAATTTCCAGGCTCTCTAGCCCAGCTTCTAATTTGTACACAATTATTTTATCACTTAAACAAAGGTCATTTAAAAATTCTTAATTTTAGTCATTTTGTAAAGAATGGTACTATGCGCTGAGGAAGATATTTGGGATAAATTGTTCCAAAATTGATTGAATCATGCAACTGAACTCACCATATAGTTTTTCAAGTATTTGAAATGCAACTTCAAAATTCCAACACATTTCTCATTAGCAAAAATGAACACTTTTCTGAGAGCTTCAGATTGTTGTAAAATCACTACTAATTAAAATATACATACTGGGCTTCCCTGGTGGTGCAGTGGTTGAGAGTCCGCCTGCTGATGCAGAGAACACGGGTTCGTGCCCCGGTCTGGGAGGATCCCACATGCCGCGGAGCGGCTGGGCCCGTGAGCCATGGCCGCTGAGCCTGCGCGTCCAGAGCCTGTGCTCCGCAACGGGAGAGACCACAACAGTGAGAGGTCCGCATACCGCAAAATATATATATATATACGTATATATACGTATATATATACGTATATATATATATATACGTATATATACGTATATATACAAACTTAAAAATCAATAAAAAGAAGATAAATACAAGCTTTGTACCAGTTTAAAACGTCACAGCAATGGTGACACCCCTTTTTAGCAGACAGAGTTTTAAAATTTAAATAAAACATTGTCTGACAAAATTACATGGTACAGTTCTCAGCTAACACAAATATTTTTCTGATATGTGTACCTTCCTTGGAATATTGCCTGCCCCCAGTTCCTTGAAGAGCACATTTTAAAACTATAAAAGAAAATAAGTTTTCCAAGTTTATTAATATATCTGAAAAATGTATTAATCTGATGAATTGAAAGACCAAAGCATTTTACAGGAATTTTATAGAAGTTTTCAAAATCTATTTGTTGTTTGTTTGTTTAAGAGAGTTATTTAGGAAACTACTATGTGCTAGGTATTAGCAGTTCAATAATATACCAGAAAGATCTGCAGTCTCTATTTTCATGGAGTCTATTTCTTCAAAGTTATTAAATTTATTTTCATATTCAAATTTATCAAATTTATTAAAGTGCCTTTTCTTCTACAACTTTGCTTAAGGAAGATGGAATCAGATGTAAATGAAGTGATGCCACCAGCCTCTAGAAAGCAAGAATCTTTTCCATTCTTTAGTATCTTTTCCATTCTCTGGGCCAAATGGGCTATGTCAGTAACATTTGTGGAATGTTGACTATGAGGAATCAGAGCTGAAAAGTTGGCAGGAAGCTAAGAAGTCATCTCAGGAAAAATTTATTATCCCCCACTTGCTTCCTCTGATCAATCAATATTTACTTTCTTCAGTCAGTGGGAATTTGGGGAAGGTATTCCAGTTTCTACAGGTGTGTGGCAGCACCTGGCATTACCTGGCACTGATGGCCCTGTGGGATCCCCCATATTTACAGCTGGCTCGCCAACAACTTCATAAAACACACGCTGTGCTCTTGGCCTGGACAGCTACTTTTAGTTCCCTGTGTACACCATGCTCTCCCATACTTCCTTTCCTTTGCCCGAAATGCCCTTCCTCTCCTCCTTCACCTGGAGTCCTCCTACTTAGGTTTTGGCGTGCAGGTCAAACACTGCTTCCTCTGGGAAGTCTTCACTGGCCCCCAGGCTGGCTCGTCTGCTTAGTGGTGTTGTAGAACAACTGTGAGAAAAGATAGACCAGGAAATGGATCTGGGTTCTAGCTTTTACCAGGTGTGGAGTTGTGTAAACTTTCTAAACATTCGTTTTCCCCATCGATAAAATACAAAGGCATTCCAGGGCTGTTTTGAGGATAAAATACAATGGTGACAGTAAAGACCCCAAACAGAGATCTTGGCACACAGACAGCACTCAGTAAATACTGCCTTCTATACCCTCCTCTCCTGTCACACCTGGGAATGGCATGAACTCAGAATCTCATGCTAGATCAACCGTAGTCCTTATTTTGAAAATCACTAGGATTATAATAATATAAAGTTGCAAATTAAAAACAGTGTTTTTAATCAAAGCTCATTAAAGAGTTTCCAGTTACTCACAAAGATCCTTTGGGTGAAGAATGACTATAAAATAATTAGCATGATCTTTTACTTGAAGTGCATGCGTGCAATAGTTTCAAAGATCCTGATCAAAAGCCTCAGCACTGTGTGTTCCAGGCCTATAAATTTTACATAGAGGTCATTGCTATATTCTTAGCAATCACATCTGCTCTTGTATCTATTTTACAAACTCAGAGCTAGGCCAAGAATGCAGTACATCGATAGCAAAGATGTCCAAAAGACTATGACATTATACGAACAATAATTATAATTATTATATGCAATAAGAATTTGCTTTTTTTTTTCCAAGTCTTTCACCCATTTCTTTTTTTTTTTTTTTTTTTTGCGGTACGCGGGCCTCTCTCATTGCGGAGCATAGGCTCCGGACGCACAGGCTCAGCGGCCATGGCTCACGGGCCCAGCCGCTCCGCGGCATGTGGGATCTTCCCGGACCGGGGCACGAACCCGTGTCCCATGCATCGGCAGGCGGACTCTCAACCACTGCGCCACCAGGGAAGCCCTTTCACCCATTTCTTAAGCATATTACAAACATTCAGTCTTCCTCATGGCATCTTCTGTGGCAAGTCAGTGGTGCTGGGATGACTGTTGTCCCAATTTCCAGGGCTGTGTGCAGAAGTCCTTCCACATCAGTGTAGCAGAGCAAAGCTGGGTGTGTTTTTTGAATAGGAGGAACAAGATGAGGAATATGAGTCCTCCTAAAGAGGCCAGAAAGGTTCATATTTCCCGTCTAGTTTTCACTCTGTTTTGAGATATTTGGGAATCCTTAATGCCTTACTCAGCCACTCACTCAGCAACTATTGGTTAGAAGCACAGAATCTGGGCTCAGATTCCTGCTATACCACTTACAGCTGTGAGGCCTCAGGTGAGTTACTTCCTGTATGGTTTAGCTTCTCCATCTGTAAAATTGGAATACCGATAGCACCTACATCATAACACTATGGGGAGCAGTGCCCAGCACATAATTAACATTACTCATTATTGGGAACTATTAGCGTTGACTTTTATTCCTATCCTAGACACTGAGATGCAATGGTAAACAAAGGCACTCAATAAATACTCACTGGATGAATAATGCAAAACCATAATAGAATGAAGCTATAAATATCATTTTGGATACCCAGGTGGCTTCCATCAATGGCTGATGTCAGAGAACAAAAATTTAAACATTCATATGGTTAAGTCTCAGCAACATGCTCATTTGCCCAAGAGCAGAAACAGAAAGATATAATGAAACTATCCACCTGACGTCACAAAAGACAGACCAATGAGAGTAAGCCAAGTAGCTCTGTGCACAAGTATTCTATTTTTAACTTGGCTGTAGTATGATTTTTTAAATAAGCTTATAAATCTTGTTTAATTTTTAGCCACATACATTGACTCTCCAATGAGGTCATGTTTGGAAATATATGTATCAACATTTAAACAACTCAAAACCATAAGAAAATCTTAAGTACTTCAGCCAAACTCTGTCTCAATATTGAAATAAGTGAGATGTGAAAATTAGGGGAAAGCGTATTCTCAGTTGGATCATTGCTTTATGCTACCCTTTATATATGAGTACAGAGTAACGGCATTTCAGGATATTATCATTAAAACTGTTTCCAGTTATAAAACAGTTCTAACCATGGCCAAACTTCCAGCACTGCTTAAAATTACTCAATTCTAAATTAATTAAAATTACTCAAAATTACTCAATATTTATATCTGCCTACAAGCACACAATCATCTTCAGTCTCGATTTTAAATACTGATATTTTCTTTTAAAGTTCTTCAAAATGTATGTTCTGTGAGAAGGAGAATTCTAAAAACATTATCTAAAGCTGCAGAAGAGCTAGAGGTCTTAAGGAAGGTGTGGAAAGAGTGACTGCAAGCAATTGATACAAATCAAAAATGGTGCAGTGGGCCGAAGAACAGAGATGGCTGGAAGAAGACAACATACTCCTTCCAATTATTGAGAGCAGGAGAATGTGTATCCCCGTGACCAGGAGTGCTTGCTTTTTTTAAATTTCCCCAGAGATGATGAAATATTAGGAACCAGGCATACTTAGAAAGTTGGCCTTTTGGAGATCAGCATAGTTGTAAGGGTTGTTGTTGTTTTTAAACAACTAATGAAAACAGATTATTACTGACAAGAGGGAATAGAAAGCCAGAGAGAATGGGGAAGCCATCCTTCAAAATCCAGTAATGGGAAGCTGTCTTCAGTAGCTGTGCACCCTGAAGCCACAACTGGTCCCTGAGGAATCACACACACACTCTCAAAAATAACGATCGATAAAGGACAGAATTAACTGTTATTCAAAAGTACCTATTCAAAAGGCAGGTATTATGTTTCCTTAAAATTTGCCCTATTTATGGGAGATTGGGATTGACATATATACACCAATATGTATAAAAAAGATAACTAATGAGAACCTGCTGTATAAAAAAATAAAATAAAATACAAAAAAAATTTTGCCCTATTTAAATAGTGAATTACATTTAAATAGAGAATCCTTTAATATTTTTGCTTATTGTGAGTTTTAGTTTTGGCAAAGCAGGTAAACTGGAAGAGCAGTGTTTATACTTCTTGGTTCCACTTATCGGTTCTGTCTTGAACCCAAACAAGCAGCAGTTTATTTGGGTTCAAGACAGAATACACTTTGTCATTTTATTGTTCTCCACATCAGGTTTTTTTCCAGGAGGAAATGAATCCCAAATATACATGTATATCCAAAATATAATTTTAAAAGTATTAATAGATATTATGTCTTAACATACTTATACTGATCTTCTCTAGGTGTTGCAACAAATTACTGTAAACTTCATGGCTTAAAACAACGCATATTTATGATCTTACAGTTCTGGAGATTAAAAGTTTGACCCGAGTATCACTGAGCTAAAATCAAAGTGTCAGCAGGACTGCATTACTTTCTGGAAACTCTAGGACAGAATGCATGTCTTTGCCTTTTCCAGCTTCTAGAGGCTGCCTGCATTCCTTGGCTCGTGGCTCCCTTCCTCCATCTTTAAAGCTGGAGGAGATTCTTCTTTATATCTCTCTAAACTAATAAACAATAATTATATCTTCCTCTGACTCTCTTCTTCTGCCTCTTTCCATTTTTAAGGACCCTTTTGATTATATTGGGCCTACCTGGATAATCCACAGTAATCTCCCCATCTCAAGATCAACTGATTAACAACCTTAATTCCATCTACAACTTTAATCCTCCTTTGTCATGTGTATAGTCTGCTCTGGCTGCCATAACAGAACACCACAGACAGGGTGGCTTAAACAACAAAAATTTATTTTTTTCACAGTTCTGGAGGTTTAAGGCTAGGAAGTCCAAGATCAAGGTGCCGGCAGAATTAGTGTCTAGTGAGGCCTCTCTCCTTGGTTTGCAGAGAGGTGCCTTCTCCCTGAGTCTTCACATGACCTTTCCTCCATGTGTGCAGAGAGAGAGAGAGAGAAAGCTCTGCTATCTCTTTCTCTTCTTATAAGAACACTATTCCCATGGGACTAGGGTCGTACCCTCATGGCCTCACTTAATCCTCATTACCTTCTCAAAGGCTCGATCTCCAATGATGTCACACTGACAGTTAGGGCTTACCAAAGAAAACTGTTCCTCTACTTCCAGTACTTCTTCTACCAAAAGGATGGGGTTTTTCCCTTATGAACAACCAATTCTTCAACTCTCCAGACACTAACTAGGTGTCTGCAACTGAATTCAATTCTGACACTAGCTCCTGGAGGCAGTGTAGACTCCATAGGTTAAGAGCTCAGTCCCACAAGACAGCTCCCACTTTAGACACCAGTCATAAGTCCCAAGCTGTCACCTGTACTTCGGACCAACCTGCTATAAGTTGGGGGTTCCTACCACATCCTCCCCAGGTTCAATTTGCTATAAAGGCTCACAGAATTCAGGGAAACACTTAAGTTTGCCAGTTCATTATAAAGGATAGTATAAAAGATACAGATGATCAGCCAGATGAAAAGGCAATAGGGTGAGGTCTAGAAGGGTCCCAAGCACAGAAGCTTCTGTTCTTTGGAGGTTAGGGTGCACCAACCTCCCTGCATATGGATGCATTCACCGACCCAGAAGCTCTCCAAAGCCTATAGTTGGGCGATTTTTACAGAGGCTTTGTCACATATAGGCATCATAATTTATTAACTCACTCTCCAGCCACTCTCCCCTCCGCTGAGGTCAGGGGGCAGCCTGAAAGTTCACACCTTGGTCTTGCCAGTGACCAGCCCTTATGCTGACACCATCTAGGGGCCCCTAGTCACCAGTCATCTCATTAGCATAAAAAAGACATTCTTATCACGATGGGGATTCCCAGGGTCTTAGAAGCTCTTGTGTCAGAAACTGGGGACTAAGACCAAGGACATATTTCTTATTTTATCACAATATCACAAGTTCCAACATATGAATTTTAGGGGGAGGGAGACACAGTTCAGCCCATAACATCATGTCATCTAACATATTCACAGGCTCTGGGAATTAGGACGTGGACATATCTGGTAGAGCCATTATTCTGCCTGCCACAGGGCTGTCCTTTGAATCGCAGCCCCCCATAATATGCTCCTGAGGGCAAATAAGGGGGCAATGGTGGGTGATCACAGATAGGACTGGGAAGTGGAATGACGCTGTGTGGGACAGTGGCTCTTTGGCCTTTTTCCCCAAAGTGGTTGTCATTGATGCTTGCGCCGCTTCCAAACAGAGGACCGACTTCCCTTCCTCTCTGGCACTGGTTCAGGGGAAGATCAACGCAAGCACTTAGAGTAAAAGGTGGAGGCGGCAGTGTTGTCGGGCCCTCTAGACCTTGGGGCTGTGATGGTTGCAACACTGAGATGACTCGTGGGCACCCAGGGGTTAATCTGAATACTGTTAAATGGTGTGTGCTGAGCAGATCCTGTGGAAGGGCCTGGGGATCAAGCACTCTGTACTGGGTTTTAAAATCCAAGTTTGGAGAGCGCATGATGCATGAAAAAGACAAGAAATGAGCGCAGTACACTCTTTGTTATAAAGGAGTGTGCGTCTGAAAAGTCCAGGGAGAAGCTGATTCCCAGAGCAGGCAAAACCTCCCATGTGCATATTTCCCTTTTATCGTTCAGGAAGGTCACTGGGTTAATCAGGCTCATTATTCATCATTTGTGTGTCAGGACACACAAGGATGTGGCCATCTTGATAAAAGGCCTCACTGTTCTCGAGAGGAAATAATTAGCTCAGGGAGTAAGAAATTTGCGGAACCCAAGCCTAAGAGCAGACAGCAAGTATCTGAAAAACGAAAATATGCAGCTTCCTCCATGTCAGCTCTACTAGACCACCTCTTACTGCTGGCCAGAGGCTTGGCAGTAAATTTTTACCCAGAATTAGCCACCATTCTCATATCACCCGAAAGATCCAACAATGAGAGTCTAAAAGAAAGGAGATTATGACAACAAGGAAATACTTTCTTGTCCTTCTCCTATCCCACTGAACACACACACACGCATACAAATGTCTTATTAAAGAACAAATTAGTAAGCTGTACTGATATAAAAGCATTTATGCTCTTCCTGTTATGTTGGTTCCTAAAGGAAAAGAGAAAACCAAACACCTATACATTAACTAAGATCTAGTCTTGGCCATGTCCTGAGCACAACATCCATGCATCAAGATAAGAATTGAGGCAATGCCCACTGGAATACAAAAAAGTCTATTCGACTCTGAAACCTTTCCTATGGCCATGGCAGACATTGCTAATCAATCATAGCATTATTTCCTATGAACCCAGAGGAAACGTTACAGTCTTAGGGCAAGATTCTAGGTAGCCACTATCAAGCATTCAGGGTTGGCATCAAAAATGATATCTATTTGCCTTCCTGACCTGTAATATTTCTCATTTCTCCCTCTCTACCATCTTCTTCCTCACTTCCTCAAAACATACATAGACCTTAGTCTCAATAGCAAATATTTATGGAGGACCTATTTTGTGCCAAGCACCATTTAAGGCAATAGGAAATACAGAGAGAGCAAGAACTAGTATGATTTTTAGTCTAATGTAAGTGAGTTGCACTTAATGAGGGAGACAATAAACGATCATTAAACACACAAACAAGATAATTCCAGGTACTGATACATGCTTTATAGAAAATAAAACAGGGTAGTACGATGGAGAGGGACTGGGGGTGGGGGAATGGGCATTGGTAGGGTAGTCAGGGAAGTGCTATCTGAGCAGTAGAGTCAGAGCTAATGAATGGTTAGATGTGTCAAGCATCCCACAAAGAGGGGAGAAGTATTTCAGCAGAGGAAGCAGGAAGTACAATGTCCTGAGGCAGGAATGAGATTGAGACATCCAGGGAGCACAAGAAGACAGGTGGGGCTGCAGCATACTGAGCCGGGGAGAATGGAATCAAATAAGGTTGGAAAGAGACAGATGGTGGAGGGCTTCGAAGTAATGACAAGGAAATTGCCCATTTTACCAGTATGATGAGAGGATATTGGAGAATTTAAGTAGAAGAAGTTGCCATAGTCTGAGTTACTTTTGCCTACTTGGAAAAAGATTCTCATTTGATCCACCTTTGCCAATCGTCTTTCTCTGCGTCTACCCACATTCACCACCGTCCTTTGGGAGTGGATCTGCGCCCACCACACCATTTCCTCTCGCAGGCTTCCTCCTTAGCCACTTGATAGAACACTCCATTTCCTGCACTCTCCTGAAACCCTGTGCACACATCTCTCTTTGACCCTCTCCAAGCACTTTTACTTACTCAAGAATTTGTACTGAGGCCCCATTTTGCCCCAAACTCTATACTTGTCCCTGGGGATACCGTGGTAAGCAAGATAGGCAGTCCCTGCCCTCATGGGACATAAAGGCTAATAGTCAAACCAGTGCTAATGAGGAAGTTGAAGGTCTATGAGAGCAGGGCTTGTGGGTGATGCAGCGGGGGCAGCCCAGCCAGCCTGGGGAGGCCTGAGTGAGGTAGCGAACAGGGTGGGTAGGGGAAGCATGGCCACCTGAGACCGAAAGACAGCAGGAGTTAGCCAGGCCGAGAAAAGGAGGAGAACTACATTCCAGGTGGTGGAAACTGGAGGTGAGAAAGAGCACAGCAAGGGGTATGAGCTGAAATGGTCCTGGGATGGGTCAGTGAGACCAGAAGTGAACTTCCTCCCCATGATTAAAGTGCTCACTGGGTCCATAGCCAACTTCCTCTTCTTCTTCTTTTATTTCTTCTTCCTTTACAATTTTTTTTCTTAATAACATATTGGGTTTAAAAAATAAATAAATAAAATGTGAATGCTCATTGTGAAAATTGATAAAAAATATCTAAAGGAAATTAAAACTAAAATCAGCTCCCTGTTAAAACATTCGTCTACTTCCCTTCGTTTTTCCTATGCCATCTCTCTGCCTCTGCCTCTTTTGGAGGAAAGGGCATTCAGTTTTGTGTCCTATTTTATTTTTGGAGGGGGGAGTTTTTGCCTTAATATGTCAATGTGAACTTTTTGTCCATGAAAACATAAATTTCTCATACTTTATTAAGCAATCCTCTGTTGATGGATGCAAGTTTTTTTCCTTAGTTTGTAGTGCTAGATATAATTATGATTATCCTTGTGCATAAATCTTTGTTTACATCATGGATTATTCTGAGATATACTCCTGGAAGTAGAATTCCAGGAGGTAAAAGCAAGTAGGTAAAAGCAAGTGAGATTTTCTAAAGCTCTTCATGCAGGTCGCCAAGTTGCCCTCCAGAAAGGTTCTGCTAACTACACTCCAGCAGAAACAAACGAATGTTTTGTGCCATCCCACACCCTTGCTAGCATGGAGGATTGTTGTTTTATTAATTATTGAAACTTCATGGGTTCAAGAAAAATAATTCATTGCTTTAATTTACATTAGTTTGAGTCACAATTTTAAATTTTGGGGGGGAGGGTCTACTTATATTTCTCACATAAAATTTTCAAACATGTCATTTGTCCACTTATTTCACTGGTTTATTAGTGTGTTTTCCTTAGTGATTTAAAAAGTCCTTATAGATTAATTAAATTGAATCTGTGCACCTTTAGATTTTATAGTCAAATAGTCCTCTCTCAAAGTTGTCAGCAAAAAACCTTTGACTTGTCTGTAATTTTTATATAGTCATATTTTTAAACACACATTTTTTTTCAGTCTATGCTACTCTCATTATAAAAATAACAACACAAATGGTACCTTCAGAAACCTGCATGGTCTTCTAACCCTCTAGAAGCTAGGGAGTCACTTCACTCCCTAAACAGAACCCACGGGTGTCAGGCCATTATTAATCCTTATCACTCTCTCAGGCAGTTAGGGCTCCACTGTCTCATGAAGTCTCACCATTTCCACTTGGCTCCCCTCCAGTGTTTTTCCACAGGAAATCTGAATGACTGTTTAAAAATCTGCTTTAAATGCTTCAATGGCTTCCTGGGGCAAATCAGAACAAATTCCCAATTCCTCAACGTGGTCTACGCTGCCTTCTCCCAGGCTGGCCTAAGTTTTCTGGCTTAGCTGACCTCCATAATCCCCTCTTCCCATCTTTTTTTTTTTTTTTTTTCTTTTTTACAAACTCTTTTTTAAACATAAAATTCCTGAAAAAAATTTAATTGAATTAATAAATGAAATTTGACTCAAAGGCCTCAAGTTTCAGCAAGAGCAACAGCTACATTTTATGCACCAAGAAACCCCACCATTATTTCTACCTGAATATTTCTGCATCCCAAAAGCCCTCCAATCCATCCTCTTTCTAAATCTGCATTCCTGCCCTTTGGTCTAATCTGCCGTCTCTTGCGAACACTTCACATTGGTCTTCCTTCATCTACTCTGACCCTTCTCAGCACATTCTGCTAAAGACAGCCAGGGAGCATTTTCCTCAATATCCCGTGGTTGCTTGCACATAGGATAAAGACCAAAACCTTTGACCGCACCTACAAGGCTTGGCATGGCCTGGGGCCCGACTAGCTCCCTTCACGTCCCACCAAGTTCTCTCATTCTTGTGGTTCTTGCGAGTGCCAGCTGCAAGGACCTACCTCTAACTGCTCACACACACCTTACTTCCTTAGCCCAGCGTTTCTGTCCATGATCTCCTTCCTCAGCTCAAAAGCTCTTTGTTCACTAGGGAAGCCATTCTTGATCCATACAAGACAATGCAACCTCCCCCCTTCCATTATCCACACGCGCAGCACCACGTGCTTTCCCTTCACAGCTCTTATTACATTTGCAAATATGTAGTTTTTTCATATATACTTGTATAATGCCTTCCCAACCAGTCTAAAAACTGTAAAGATAGTACTATGTCTGTTTTGTTCACTAATATATATCATTAGTGCCTAAATAATACCTGGCATGTAGTAGGCATTTAATAAATATTTGACAAATGAATGGAATCTCCAACAGAGATTAATAAGATGGATGCTACAGGTGTTTTGGTTTTGTTTTTTTAAATTTAAGCCTACTCAAGCCAAAATTTCCAAAGAATTGAATTCTAGGGAAAGGGGAAATTAGGTTGGGTTTCCCTCTTCAGATAAAAGGATAAAAAATCAGCCCAAACTTACCCATACACTTATTTCCTGTACATCTTGTACACTAATCACATTGTACACAAATTGCTTGTACACTAATCACATTTCCCCCCAGACAACTGAAAGCAATTCAATAAGCTCTTACTTTAAATGACCTGAGCCTGCTCATGCGTTTTTGTTTTGCAAATAACACACTTCATTTTTACAAGAAATAGTCTAGATACTTAAAACTCCTCAAACTTAGGAGGGGAAATAATTTGGGATAAAAAGCAAGGAAAGACACAGTATTTCTGTTTGTAAAATTGATTTATTCACAATTTGGTATTTTAAAATTGTATTTGGAATTTTAATTTTTATATATTTCCCTGGCCGGCATTCTATTTTTCTTAAAGAGGGAGGCAAAGGAGAGGAAGCCTGAGTAAGTTTGAATTTAAGAGATTTACCTGCTGCTACAGTCAGTAAAATTTAACTTTTAATCCCTGAGATTTAGTAACAAGTCAGAAATATTTTCATATATTCAAATGTAAAAAGCATATGTTAAGAACAAAAAACTAAAGAATAAAACCACTGCAGTTAATTAATCTCCCCACATATGGCAATATAAGTCCCTCTGTCTTAAATTAACTGAGGGGTGTGTACAAAATGCATTTTAGTTATTAAATAAGCCAAAAGAGACTAAGATGCTCTAGTTCTCAGTTTTTTTGTAGTTTCTCTCCCCTTTTAAAAAATATTCCTGGAAACCGATACAATTTATTCAAATAATAGAAATGCCCACTGCTAGCTCAAATTTTCTCCCCTTTCTAAATTTTTGGCTGTGATGTACAATTAGGGATTTTCTTTTACTGTCCAAGACCAAAGTTCTTTATCTGATTGCAACCTGAGGCCCAAACTGCTTTTGCAAGGTCACTTTGGAGCAAGTCACTTCAGTTTCCTCAAATATCAAATGAGGGTAATTATAGCTCACAGGGATGTAGAAGGCCGGACTGATGTTCATACAACACCATGAGATCTGGGAAGCTTTCTTCATAAGGAGCAATGCCCTGGAACACGTGAGAGTTATTATATATCCTGCTGCTCCGTATTATAGATGGCTGCTTAATACTCCTAAAATGTCAGCTTTCCTCGGAGGAATGAATATTAATTCATTAGTTTGCTCATTAAACTTCCTCGAGATGCAAAGGAATGGCAATTATGTCCCTTCCCCCCCATATACATGAAATGTAGCGCAGATATTAAGGATATGACCACAGTAAAACACGAAGAGAAAGTCAAAACAAATAAACCAAATCCTTTGCAGTAAGATGCAGTTTTCTTATGTATGTGTAACACACTGGCAAGTCATTTTTCATTTTGGAAGGTGTTAAGCATCACTAATGACAAGGGTTTATTTGCCTAATGGCCCAAAGGAAACGCAGTGTAATTCAAGCTTTTTTAAAACAACAATGAAAAGTCACAAATACCCTTTCTTCAAATCTCTCTCTCAACCCTCTCTTTCCAAAACAGAAAATAAACTGATTTCCCTCTTCTCTAAAAGACCAATACCAATGCCAGCTAGGAACATCTGCCAGTGCTCGTTTGAAGGCAACTTTGAGGTTCCAAGAATATTTATTTGTGTAGTTATTTATTCCAAAAGGGAAGAGCACAGAAATTCAAATAGAATGTAACATACATCAATTTAAGAAAGAGCTTTGAGACGATCTGGTGATAGAGAATGAGTGGGGAACTCTCATCTGCTCTGCCAGATCTGGACGATATTTTAAATTTAAATTGCTGCTTTAGCATCAACTTTCAACTTATACATAATGTACATCTCTTAAAAATTTATATCTAAATATATTGGGTTTCTCGGTTGGTTGGTATTTTTTCACCGGGTAAGAACTCTGAGAAGCGAGAGAAGCAATTATGAAAGTCTATGACCTGGGCTATGATAAAACCAAGTCTGGGATTGGGAACCCCTACAGTACACCCTTGTTTTAGCAAATCCCACTTCTGCTGCAGGAAGCCACAATAAGTAATTCCTTGACTGTTGGTGGCAGGAGGGGTGTAAATAAAAACGTGAGGTAGTTCTTTCCACAAGTGGGAAATATTTGTCGACATAATATCCCTGCACATGTCTGACAAATTTCCAGAGCATCTGCTTGTTGTCATCTGTGAGTAAACTCTTAGCTTGGTATTAACTGAACTTGACAAATCATGAGCTAGTTGCAGTTCACAGGCCTTATTTTCTGATCCAGCCATGACTAGAGGAGCCACTAAAACTCCCAAAAATGTGAACCAAAGAGACCACCAAGTAGAACTGCAAAAGCATAAGCATTAAAAAGCCTATGGGGGAGGTGGTGAGAGCACAGAAGAGTAATTTACCAGGAGTTGCATACAGGAAAGAATGAAGACTGGTGGGAAATAATTTAGACTCTGCTCCAACAGCTTAACTATCAACTTGGTTTAAAAAAGTGTTTTTTTGAAGTTCTAGCAAGATACTAGATCTATACGATAGAGAACATAGCAGAGGCTCTAAAAAGGAAAATTAACACAGAAATACTAAAGGTAGAAGAACAGAATATCCTGAGAAAAGAGTTACCTATTAAAACTTTAGTCTTTCTGACTTGGAATTTGTACATTTATATTGAACTAATAAAAGAAAATCAGTGATTGCTGAAAAATGTTTGTATTCTAAACTCTCTCCAGGCTACCAGACCAAGACTAATACCAGAAATAGATCAGGAGTAAAATTATAGTTAGAAAAGGGGAGAAAAGTAAGGTAGGACATTAAAATTTTATTCTGAAATTATCTCTGGCCACGACAATAAAATTTAACAAATATTCACTGAACAGTCTTACTCCTGTCATCAGCTGTACAATACATACAGTATCATAGAACTGGCCACTAGGATTAAAATCCACTAGAACATATTTCATGTTAAGTGGCGAGAGCAGCATCCCACAGAAATTTTTACATACATATATACACAGTCCACATTCAACCATTTTCACATATTTTCAGTACACACAGTTGCAGCATATTACAGTCACGTGTCTAAGTTGTTGCTCGATAGAAACCCAAGCCACTGCCTAGACATAACTGTAGCAGTTGAGCTGAGTATAGTTACAATTCATTTTATCTATGTCCATAGCAGAGAGATGTACAAGCCCCTAAGAAACAGAGTTCACAAATACTATTTTTTTTTTAATGCTACCACAGCATTATGTTGGGCAATATTAAAACCTTTACCAACCTAATCAGTTTTTTGTTTAAAGTCTTCTGCTTACCAGAATATTCTTGATGAAAAACATTACAAAAATGAATGCTCTCTTGAAAATAATTCACACTTTGAAGATTCCAATATGGCCCAATGCTACTGATGCCTAAAGTGTTTCCTAACATTCTGATGGAGTCCTTCCACATGACTCCAAACCACCCAGTAAGTTTAAAAGTGGCTTAAGTGCCTTGCACCCAAATTGTAAAAATCCCTGGCCATCCTTACTAGAGCCAGGCACATATAAAAGGAATGCACTTTGGTTCATACCAAATGCCCTGGGATTAATCACACTATAAAATTAAATGGTTTGAGGTAAATTTTTACAAATACAGTTGATTTTTGTCTAGTGTTAGCATAACAAAAAAAAATATCGTTTAAAAAATCAGTCTGATGTTAAGATACAACAAAGACCATCTTTAACCCCTTAAACATAGGAATTCCCTGTGTAACTAACCAGTGGTTACCTTTCTCGGTGCCTGACGATGACGCGCGCCTTATGGTTTCTATTAAGGCCTGTAAGTAACTGGATGTTTAAGACAGATGTATCTTTGCAGAGGTGGGTTCCATCTAGTATTCAAAGAGTTAAAGAGGCCAAAAAATGCATGCCCTACAACATGGCATTCAGAACAAAAGGCACATTGTTATCACTAAGGGCACAATTTCTCCTCTACTGTTAATCTACACTGTCTTGCATCACTGTTGTTCCACTGTTGTAGCAATACACTTAAGTGGTAATGCACGCTCTGGGGGTGCAAGAAACGGAGCCAGATGAGACCGCAACCGAAGACAAGACCACACTGTGCTCTTCCTAAATCTGAAAACAGCTCAGACATCCCTAGACAATGGTAACCTGTGAGACCAAGGACTGTTTCCAAGCCAACTCCTAGTAGCCTATCGGAGCCCTTCATTTGTGTTTTAAAATCACAAGGATGCAACAGTTTTGTTGGGTTTTTTTGACATTATAGCTAAGCTAGAATTAAAAAGCAGCTCTATCACTAAACACTGAACATGGCGGATCTTGTGAATAAGGGAAATGTCCCTGTATTTAGGGGGTGCGGTGTTGGGGGAGCCCCAATAGTGTTGCACATTATAGTTTGGCTTAAAAGTTTCCGGTTACATTTGTGAATAGAGATAGTCACAAATGCACTGTTGGCATCTTAAGGACCAGTTTTGTGTGGTGAGGGAGAAGACAAGCAGTATTAGCCCATTTATAAATTTTCACACGGATAATCATTTTATAGGGATATTCATATTAATGGCAGGCTCAGGTTCATATATTTAAAACTAAAAGTGAAAATCTCTCAAGAGTGGATACGATGGAAGAGGAACACTGGAAGGGGAAAACAGCCTTAATGTTTTGTTTATTTTAATGACTTAAAGACGCTAACCATCTTAGGAGGCTTGTGGTTTTACAAAGCCGCTTCTTATGCCTTTAAGCCAGAATTTTAATAATAAATACACAATCTTTAAATTCTATAAGCCACTGATTGGGGGGTATCATCACATGAGCATCATTTAAAATGCAACTTACTAACATTATTGCACTTCCACAGATTACACAGAAATGTGTACAACAGGCTAAAGAATTTGACTAGGGGAAAGAAGCTATAATTTCTAGAAACAGAAGTATAAATTAATTTATCAGTGACACCCTTAAATAGTAAAGCAAATATCAACACCACTATCTTATTAATAAGCTAATCTTATTACTGATTTTTTTGGCAAATATCTGTAATAGTTCCTGAGCATTTTTCTCCACCATCAACTGACAAAGCCTCAAGATAAGTGAAGTGTTTTGTTCAAAACTACCTTTTTTTTCTTAAAAGAGAAACTGTAGGATTAATATTAAAAGAACTGAACCGGAAACTTTCTTGGCCTCGCTGGGGACCATGCTTTAAGTACTCGTAAATCAATTTACAGGCAATCAATACAATAATATCTGTGCATATAAAGGAGTATTTATCCTAATTTATACTACCCAAAACCTATTGTCCAAACAGGCAGAAATCTTTCTATATTAAATTGCACATACTAAAAAATTTTTTCCACGTGCCTTGAAATTGATATATACCACTGCTCATACAGTAGTGATAAAATACTGAAATTTTCACTGTGAAAATAATTATTATTCAGAGGAGAAAATATTCTTTTACCTAACTCTCAGTTACTTTTCCAGGTAAAGTGTCATTCCCACAAAAACAATCAGTGCAATCCAAACGGAAGTAAAATAAAACAGAGGAATGTGATGTCTGTGGTTCTTCTAATGATGCATAGAGCAAATCAAACCATTTCACTTCAGGCTGAACTTTTCCTCCTTCGAATCTGTTGTTAAAATTGGCCTTGCTGAACAAGCACAATGACGTCTGTTCACGAAGAGGATTTTCAACTCTCTCTCTTTTTAAAGAGTTGATGCTCTCCCAGGCTAAGAGAACCTTACTGTGGCACGTGAAAAGTGTGAACTCAGTCTAATCTGCTAAACCGTCTTTGGAACTATGGAAATCCCCACCTTAAGTAGCTAGGCTGTTCTTTTTTAAAGTGGAATATGAAAAGATGGTCATAATCACAGCTAAAATGTCTCTCTTCTGTATCAGGAGTCTGGGATATATATCTGAAGGAAGAAAAAGGAATTAAATGCAAGCAACAGATGTGTGGTGAAAGAAGAACAGCAGGGAGAAGAGCAAAGAGAGGGGAGGAACAGTTCATGTAATACATTTCTAAATTTAGGTGCAAAACCAATTTTGTTAAACAAGGCTTCTTTGCAAAACAGCTCGCTGATCACACTGGAGAATCTGGAGGAACACACGTTTCCATTCATCCACCAGGTCTGCTTGGCCGGCCGTTAGAATGTCAGAATGCTAACTGGGCATTTCAACTGTGGGGATTTTATTTTGTCTCTGAGCACTATTTTAGGGAAAAATCTCTAAGGTGCAGTTTTTCTTAGAATATCATTTTCATCCTGACCATTCTCCTCCCACCATCACTACCACCTGGGTAACTTATGGAAAACGGAAGCAGGACAGGCTGCACCTGTGCATGAACCTGAAGCGTGGAGAGAGAAGGGGGGGCCTTCGGAGGCAATCACCTTGGGGAGAATATACTATGAACCATGAACACATAGTGAACGTCTTTGACACCAATCTGTAGATGCGCGGCAGTCATGACGTAATCAATGGCCTGCCACTGATGTTTATTACTCTGCCACACTAAATACAGTAAGGCTCATCGTACTTTTAGAACACAAAAAGTTTCAGAAAGTATAAAAACTTAAAGCATTGTCCCCATGTATTTTATAAAAACAAAACAAACAACCTTCTTACATTAAAATAAGTGCCAAAAAGATACAAATGAGTCGAGTTATTGAGCAAATAAAAACAGGTCTGAGCTACTCCTTTTCAACCCAGTAAGGCTCAGCAATGTCGTATCTTTCAGAATTACCAGCATCGGGGGACTGAGCTCAGCTAACAAGTTTTGGCAACACTGTCCTCTGCTGAATATTCCCATTGGCATCTGTCATCTGTGCCAAATTAGTCCTCAGTTTGGAGGCTGAGCTGGAAGGTGGAGGTAACTTGGAAATGGATGTGATAGCACCAGTGCTCTCGGTGATCCTTTTCACTGACGTCTTCTCCCCTGTCGGAGGCTTTGGCAGCCGCCTCCTCAGCCAGGGATGCCGCAAAGCCTGGCCAGGGGTCATGCGAACCGCAGGATCCCATTCTAAACACTGTTTTAAGAAGTCGAGGAAAAGGGGATCGTCACACCCCTTCAGTGCATTCCCCCACTCTCTGCTCTCCGGTGGGCCCCTCAGTTTCCCTCTCCGGGAACGGCCTCCGTTGAGAACCACGGAGCCGTCTGAGAGAGTCGTGACAGTGCAGTAACGGGGATAACCCTTGGAGCTCACAAAATTTTTGGCTCGCTTGGACGCATCCAGCAGTTTCTGGGAGGGCATGCCCAGCAGTTCAATCATACAGGCCAGCTGGTCCCCTTCATCCTCCCCAGGCAACAGGGGGTAACCAGTCAGGAGCTCCGCGAGGATGCAGCCCAGGCTCCACATGTCGATGGGCATGCCGTACCTGGCGCCGAGGATCACTTCCGGGGCCCGGTAAAAACGGGACTGGATGTACGTGTAGACCCGCTGATGCTCGTAACAACTGGAGCCAAAATCAATCACTTTAATCCCGCTTCTACCCTGCTGCTTCAGTAAAATGTTCTCGGGCTTCAAGTCACAGTGAATTATCCTGTTTTTGTGCAAAGCATCCAGGCACTGCAGGATGGAGTGGGCGAACTTGCGAACCAAAGGCAGGCTGAAGCCCTGGAACTTGTTCTTCTTGATGAGCTCGTAGAGGTTCATGCTGAGCAGCTCGAACGTCATGCAGATGTGGTTGCGGAAGGTGAAGTTCTCCAGCATGTGGATGACGTTCATGGTGTTGTCCTTGTCCTGCTTCCGCAGGTGCTCCAGGATGCGGATCTCCTCGGCCGCCTGCCGGTGGAAACGCTTCTCGTTCCTCACCATCTTCAGGGCCACGTGCTGGTGGACTTTGTGGTCATAGGCCTTGACCACCTGCCCAAAGCTCCCCTTCCCAATGACCTTGAGGACCTCGTACCTGTAAGCCACGTGATCGTGAGGCACCTGCACGTAGGATCCCTGGTCATCGTCGTAGCCACCGTTGTTCGGCCCGCCTGTCACGCCCTGGCGCTTCTTTGCGTTTGGACCCAAGAAGTATATTTCAGGGTAGCTGAAAATCTCATGGTGTTCGAAGCTGCTTAGTTTTTGCATGTATTGCTTCATCGCTTGCTCGGGTGTCATGGGGATGGCTTTCACCTTCCCCACGCCTTCCAGAGACTTCAGAGAGGTGGAGCTCCCCTGCCGCCTGTGGATGCTCTCCAGCTGCCGCTCTGGCACCACCGGCAACCCCGTTTTGCCCACCGTTGTAAGCCCATTTGGTTGTGTTGTGAGCACTGTCCGCTTGTTACTGTTATCCTCAAACAGCTGCTGAACCTGGATCTGTCCATGGCTGTGGCTGCCGACGTGCAGGTGGTCATTCATTGTGTGCTTACTGCCGCCAATCTGTAATTCAGAAAGGGAACATCAAGAGAATGGAAGAGGTCTGGCTGTTCCAAAGGGATATTTTATAAATCGGCGCCCACCCTCACCTTTACAAAATCCAATTTGGTTTGAATTTACAGCCAGAATCAGGTTTCTTAAATGGAAAGAGTTGTGCACGCAGGAGGGACCTCACGAACACCCCGGCAGGGAGAGCGGACGTGACGTGGACAGCCTCAGACAGAAGTAAAGGCAGAAGAGGTTGGGGGGCTGGGGAAGAAAGAAAAAGACCCCCACAGCTGCTACACGTAACAAAGAGTTTGCTGTACGTGTTTTCAGGGTTCTTAGAGTAAGTCCTCAGTGGAGGCAGAGACCATGCTTCTTGCTCGTCATTCTCTGCCTAAGATTCAGCACAGGGCCTGGGATATCACAGAGGTGCAATGCAGCCCATACTTGATATCAAGATGAAAGAGGACACAGAAAAAGCATGAACACGTCGGCACTCTACTGGCTCTCCCGCCCCCAGACCATAACATTTTTCACACTTCACTTAGTAGCTTCTCTATTATCGTGAGGGCAGGGACCAGGCCGGTCTTGTTTACTACTCCTTCTCCAGTGTTTAGCTCTATTCTGAGAACACTACTGTCTTCATTCTCGGCCTTCTCCACTACCTGAAAATCGAACTAATTACACCTAGGAAAGTGCATGATCCAGAAGCAAAGAAAACTGTACTTTTAGGCTGGAAAGATTCCCATGTAGACATGCACTCTGTAGCATCTTGTAAACCCCAAACCTATTTTTAAGTTTCTGGGCTTCACTGGCTGTGATGACCATTTAAGGCCATTCAGCCCCACAAGCCAACCGCCACCCTCTTTTGGGCCTTCCTTTGGTCAATGGCTTGGCTCTCTCAAGACCTGTGTTTCTCCAGGCTGCTGGGATACTCAGCTCTCTGACAAGGAATACAAAGTAGCAATTTCTATTTCGGGCACACATGCCATCCACAAACATTCCTGTCTGAACAAAACTGACGGCATAAGCCAAGGGGCCCCAGCCTTCCTACTGAGAATCTACTGGGGATTTCTTTCAAGCATTGTTATGGCCAAGAGGTGAGGGGTACAAGAGGACTTGCAGCCAGGATCCCCTCCCAGTGAGGAATTCTTGCCAGCCTCAGACAATCACTCACAAGTCTTAAAAGCATCCCACTAGACGATTTTTACATGAAAGCTTAAAGATCAACTTGCCTCTCACAATCCAACTCATTCCTTCAGCCAGTGTCAGCTGAGGTCTAACCACACATGTGGCAGAGTCCCTGCCCTTCAGGAGCTTACAATCAACTGGCTGAAGTCCTCTACTATCAGTACTTTTCCCATCAACTCCTCCGAAATCCTACCTCTCGGGCTTTACGTATCACTAAATGGCGTAGAAGTGCTCTGTGTATGTAATATAATTCAGGAAGTGGTTCGGGACTACCTGGATCATAAAATGAAATTCCAAGTCCTTCTTACTAGGAGACCAAGACCTTCAAATTTTCCTTAACTGACACACAGCAGGCACAGGGACTATCTGAGGCCTGCACTTTCTCTCTGCAATCTTCTAAAACAAAGTAGAATATAGTATAGTACCTGGGCCTTGCTGAAGTATGACTTCATTGAGAGATTTTATTTCTCAGATTTCTGGAAGACTTCTAGTTGAACCCTTTTATTAAACTCACAGATGATACTCCACGCTAAGTGAACTTATATTCTGTCAGGTAGCTGGACAGGTTATTTTATCCTCGTTCTATGCCAGAAGCAAAGCAGTTCATAAAAAGGCATTAGGAAGCCCTGGGTATATACAAAAGTAGTACAGGCTTGTCCATGGATTTTTGTTCCCAAGCCTCAGTCTCTGAACCTCTCCTCCTCTCCACTACGGTCTTTCAAGCACCCGGGAACAAAAGGGCCTGAAATTAGAAATATATGTCTCTTAGAGAACCATTCTCTTCAGGGCAGCTTGGAGAGATTTCAGAAGAAAAACCGACATTACCAGCATACATGCTACAAAAAGCATGAGGCTTCACTGGGGACAAAATTAACGTTGGGGCTTTAGGAACTCCTAAAAAGAGGACAACGTAATACGTTCTCAGCTTCAGAAACCAACTTATTTTTGCAAGAGCAATTTTAATGTTCTGCATAATTCAAAATATCATCAAAAAAAAAGCTGAGTGACTAGAACTAAAGAGAGTTTGCCAATTAACTGGATCACCTCCTGTCTTTCCAACTACCTTCTCTTGGTCTCCTCCACAACAGCAACGAAGAAGGCTTCCAGAGTTTCCCAGGGTTCAAGCCTCAAGTGGCTGGAGGCTTCTCACTCCCATAACTCTCCCTGGTCGACTATGACCACAGCCAGGGCTCCAGCAACCCCCCAGGGGCTGACATCCGCCACATGTACACCTCTAGCTAAAAGGAGCCCGATCTATGTCTCCCGAGCTCAAGACCCCCTGTATCCAACTCCAGATCAGCTACCTTTCCCACAAGCCACTCAAACTCAACTCACGCTTTTTCTACCAAAACCATTTCCTCCTCCCACAACCCTCAATTTCTGGTCAACAAAAGGCTTCACCCCCGAATAATCACTCTGTCTCCACGTCTCCCACACCTTCCCAAGTCACCGCGGAGCCCCGTCATTCCTATCTACCCCACTCCCCTCCATCCACGCTGCCTCACCTCACACCCCTGTTGTCTCTCACTGCGACAACCGAAGCAGCATCTTAACATGTCCCCTTGCTTCTAAGTCTAGAATTCCTCAAGTCTCTTCTCTCCACGGTGCTTCTGGAGTTACCACGGAAAAGTGTCACTCTGACACTGCCCTTGCTTTTGCTTAAGGCCCACACAGGCACCCCATTTCCACAGATAATATGAGACCTCACAGGCAAGAACATGAGGTTCTCAAATGCAGAGCCTATATGACCCGAGTCCTTCCAGTGTCACCCACCACTGTCATATTCTCTCCGAGAATAAGCTGGATTCCCCAAGACCCATGGAGACACCACGCTCTTTTACACTCTGTTTTTGGGGAGGTTATGTTTCATAATGGTTAGGCGTCCAGGGACTTTCAATTAGATGCATGGGAAATGAATCCCAGCTCCACCACTTACTAACTGTGTCACCTTGGTCAATTTACTTAATCTCTCTAAACCTCAGTGTCCTTATCTGTAAAAAGAAGGTAACAAAGCGACCTCATTAGGGCCATTAGGAGGATTAAATAAGGTAAAAGATATAGAGTGCTTAGTATAGTACTGAGTAAAGGAGAGCTAAAGTTATTGCCCTTTCCAAATGCTGCTTGGAATCTCCTTCCTAACCAGGACTACATGGTAAACTCATACTCACCCTTCAATGCGCAGTTCAACTCTCACCTCTTCTGTGAAATGGTCCCTTTCCCTTCCAGGGTGCTCATAGAGCACTGATATATTAAGACACTTATTTCGTTTTACATACCTGTTTTCACACCTGATGTACCCACCTGGCTGTGAACAATTCCAGGGTGGGGTCACCTCTTATCTTTTTAAGTCCTTATTGACATAAACCCAACATACAGGAAGTACTCAGTCAATTTCTGTTGAGTGGAAGAACTAACTCTCACGTCTCTGAGTTATTCTTAAGAACTATCTTTGTACCTTCATAAGAAAACATGAAGTTAACACCCAGGGAATTGGGACTTGTCTCCAGTGACCCAAGTCACAAGATGTTAGGCTTGCATTGCATCGGCAGAGACTTGGAAGCAAATGACAGCCCATTAAAGAGTACTTGCAGCAGAAGAGATCAACTAAACACCTAAAAGTGACATGTGGAATCTTAAAAAACTTTCCAGATGTTAGGCAGATTCATTTTAGAGGCTCTAGTAAAGGAGGATTTTGAGTCTTAAACACTGTGGGACTCTACAATCACAACCCAGGTCGGAAGCACAATTAACTGATCTATAAAAAGGGAGGAAAAAAGCCCTAGAAATGCCAAAACATTTCCACAAGACATATGCCAGGACAACACCATAAACTTAAGAATGTTTAAAACCTCTCACTCACTTTTACCTATTTGCCAATGCCTACCTAGCACAGTGCCTCTTAAATTTAAAAATACTGAATGAATGTAATTGTTAGATACCTACAACGTATGGGTTGAAGCAGAGAGACCCCCAAAAGCCCTCTTTGACCACGACACATTTTAGCATTAAAAATTATGTAAGAACAATAGTCTAGTCAATTTGGTAGTTTTAATCTCTTCCAAAAATAAAAGGGAAAACAGCACATACTTCACTGTGCTAACATTTCTGGGAGTTTTAAAACTTTGCTGAAGTCATCTTAGAAATGCTGTATAGTGTTATGGGAATAGAACTGAGTCCAAAAAGATCGGAATTCTAGCTCCTCCTCAAACACACTGACGGTCTGTGTGGCCCTGAATCAAATGTCTTTTTCTTCTATCAAACATTACTGTTTTTTAAATGGGAATATTCATTCTTCTTTGACTCCTATTATCTTATAAAGGTAAAACCGGTAATTGGAGAGTGCTTTAAATGTTAAACAGTTATGAAAGTGATACAATACTAATATTTCAGAATTTAAAAAATAAGCACATTAATATCTCCCATACAACATTAAAAAGAAAAAAAAAACTAATAGGAATCAAAATAGTTATTGGGTACACTTTTAGGACAGAGATAAAATGACTAAGTATAATATATCCATGGAGATAGGGTACAAAAGGGCAATGCACTAGATAAATTCCGAAGTTTATAATCCCTATAGTCATATGTTTATCTACCTACTGCATCATTTACAAGAGAAAATATGGGCAAACACAACGAGATTATTTTCCTCTCCATAATGCCCTTCCCCCCACCCATTCAAAAATAGCTCTTCCTAGTTGTAACTGCTGTGAAATTAAAAACTAAAAGCTTACAAAAACCTGAAAGACATATGGACACATGGATCTGCTAAGGTTCTTGCATTTATAACAAAACTAATACAATTTCCTAGAATTAGCAGTCAAGCAGTGTGTTAAAGCTGCACTCAGGAGGGCCTGGGCTTTAGCTCCAGCCTTGATAGGAGTTGGCTCAGGAGTCTTGACCAAACCAGTTCACTTGTCTGACTCTTTCCTCATCTGTAAAATGAAGGAGTAGAACCAGATAAACTCTGTGGTCCTTTTACTTGCCTGTTTGAGGAAGTCTGCAATGCTGTGCAAATAAAATCAAAACTAAAGAACAACCAAAACCCAAATTCACACTTTCAAAACCAAGCTTCTAGTGATCAACAGTTTACTGAAGTTTAGGTAAGTTAAACACAGGTAAATCTGGTAGATACCACAGCAAAATATAAGCACCATCATTAGGAGTCCCGAGAAGCACGCACACATCTTCTCATTTCTGCTCCACCACAGGCTATTCCTCTAGTATCATTTTCTGTCATCTCATTACATATTTCAGTTGCAAAGAGGCTCTGATCAAGCAAAGCCCACCCTTATATAACTGGAAGCCGGATGCAAACCAAGTAGTAGTTCTTTTCCAGGTCATACCAATTCATGTGATTCACACATGGAAAAAAACTGGATGTTATATTTTCCAAATTGTCAGATGATTCCAAACCAAACTGAAACACCTAAACCCAATGGCAATTTCTCAACTAAAACATCACTGTGACAAGAACATTCAACTCTAACACACAGAATCAACAGCCTACTGATGCTCTTCCATTAACCACAGCCCAACAGATTGGTTAACTTCTGCGCAGTGAATTCCTAGCCCCTGGGTCTAGATGTGTCAGGAGAGACAGAAAGAGGAGGAGAGAGAAAGAAAATGTAAGAAGAAAACATGTTCCTGGGGAACTGTGCACAGATGTCTATGTCTAAGAGAAAATATTCCATTCTAGCCATCCGCTTATAAATTCTCCCCATAAACAAGTTTCCCCATGACACATGACCCTCAGAGCTGCTCCTCTGAAGGCTAGAAATGGCCTTTTCTGCAAGAACTTAACTTTCACTTGGCAACCAAAGCCATATCCTTAGCAAGCACTCCTCATACAGAACCATCTTAGGCAGTTCCTCTGGAAGATCGAATCGTAAACAAGACATTGGAAGCCATCAACTCCTCCAGGGCACATCTCCCCTAGGCTGTCAGCCACCATCCAAGGGCTCTCTCTGGGAGGCGAGAAAACGTACGTACTGAAATCAAGCCCAGCTTGCTGATCTCTGCAGCCACCAGTCCCGCGCCGAGCTCCCAGTTCCCTCTTGGCCCTCTGAGGGACCACGGCACCTGTCAGGTGCCCATCCCTTCCCACCTCCTTCCGAGGCAAAGCTGGCCCTTTTCTTTTCAATAATATCCAACTGCAGAATCCTACAGGGGTGGCGCGTTGTTTTGACTGCCGCTGCGGCTCTTATTTTTGTTAATGTTAATTACAATTTCTGCTGTGCTCAAACCTGTAGCACTCGTAAAAGATGCTTCCACACGCGGAGGACAACTGTCGGTGCTCCCTGCTGGGTAGAGCCAGGCCCGGGATGCTCTTTGGGGCATCGATTTTCCGGGCAGGACGGCCTGGCTGTCCCCTAACACATATCTGTTTCTATAAATACCCACTACCCAACGTGGTGGTGGAGGGGCAGGGATGTTTATCGGGTCAGGGAAAAGGAGCTCGAGGAAGCAAGGACGGAATAAAAAGGGGGGGGTGGGGAGCGAAGAGAGAAGGAAAGCGACCAGGAGGAAGTTCCGAGGAAGAGGAGCGCAGGGGTGGGCGGGCTCCGGAGGGGAAGTGAGGGGCCCACGCCACGAATCCTCCTTTGTGGCTGCAGCTTTGGGCTCGCTCAAGTTCCAGAGGGCGGCGTCCCGGAGAGGCCACTGGCGTGAAGACACTGGCACTTCGACCTCTCTACCCTCTCCCGGCCGCATTATCCCCCAAGTCCGGGTGCCTGTGCCCCGGACCCCTCCCGCCCCTCTCCCCCCGCCGCCCGCGGCCTGGGTCTTACCGTGTGGGCTGCGGTGGCAGCGTTGCTGGCCCGGAGCGGCGGCAGGGCGATGGGGGAGGGCGGGCCGGTCCCCACTCCGCTCCGGGGAGCCCCCGCACCGAGCCCCGGGGAAGCCTGAAGCTGGCGAACGGCGCTGTCCCCTCCTCGGCCTGGCAGCCACGCGCGGGAGGAGACAAAAGAGGGTCAAGGGGGAGAAAGTCACCCGGACCCGGTGGCCCCGCCCCACCCCTCCAGGCTGCCGAGCCCGCTCTCCCCGGGGCAGAGCCGGGGACCGTGAACGCGGGCGTCCCGGAGCGGCAGGAGGCCAGGGACGCAGACACCCGGCACTCCCGCGGGGCGGGGCTCAGGCGGCTGCAAAGTTAAGTCGGGCCCCTGGCGCGCAAGCGAGTTCGCGACCCGTTGGTGGAGCCGGGCCGGGCGCGGGCCGGCGGCTCACGTTGCGGGAGGCCGCAGGCCTGGAGTTGGGCTGGAATGCCGACCCGGGCGCCGCCGCCTCGCCAAGTCCCGGGCGGGGGAGGCCCGGGACGGCCCCCGGCCGGCTCGGAGGAGCCTCGGAGCTCGCGTGTAACAATGAGCGGAGCCGAGGCGAGGGCGCGCCGTCCGCCCGGGGGACCCCGCGCCGCCCCGCCGCGGCGCAGACTTTGTTCGAGGTCCCGCTGGTAGCGGGAGCCCGCGCCACGAGGGCTGGCCCGGGGGCCGCGGGGCTGCGCGCCCGGGGCGGCGCGGGGCCCGGGCCTCCTTACCGGTCGGGTAGGCGGCGGGAGCGGCGGCCGAAGGTTTCCTGGTTAACATGGCCGCTGGAGAGGAAAATGCATCTCAGGGCTGCCGTCTCCGTCTCCGTCTCCGCCGCCGCCGCCGCCGCCCGTCCTGCTGCTACTTCTCGCGGCCGCCACCGCCGCGCCTCCTGGTCGCCCCTCTCGCGGATCTCCGGCGCCTCCTCGCCGCCTCCCGTCAGCTACAGCCAGACACACACAGTCCGCTGCATCCCCTCGGCCCGGGCCCGCCGCCGCGAGCCCCCCGCTCTCCTCGCCGCCGCCGCCGTCCTCCTCTTCCTCGGGCGGCCGCAGCACCCTCCGGCCCGTGCACATGCCTCGCCCTCCCCGGCGCGCCGCGGGCCTCCCCGATTCCCTCACATAGGGCGCGGGGGAGCTGGCTGCGCCGCCTCGGCCGACTGGTTCGGGAGCCTCCTCCCGGGCCCGCGCACGCGCGCCCCCGCGCACACTCGCCAGGCGCCCGCGCACCGCGCGGCCGGGAAGGGCAGCCCCGCCCCCGCTCCCTCTGCCGCCGGGCAGGCCCCGCCCCCGGACTCCCCACCCCACCCCAGGCCCGGCCACAGACTCCCGCGCACACCCTCCCCGACCCAGCCGCCCACCGGAGTCCCTCCCACCCACTCCTCCCCAGCACGCACCCCAGTCGTCGGCATAGCCACCCCTCCACTCCCCCGAAAACTCTGCAGCCTCCGCTCGCCCTTGGCCTCCCCCTCCGGCCTTCTGCACGGTTGCCCCTGCTAACGGCCTTCTCCCCTCCCCGGCCTCGCCCGCCCCTGCAGCACCCCACCCCTTCCCTGCAGCGCAACCTACCATTGCTTCCCTCCCACCGAAATCGCTGCAGAGACCCCCCCTCCCCTTCCAAGCGCACCCCCAACCATATATGCATTTTCAGCTTTCCGAACCTGATGGCTGCTCACAGACAATACTGCCCCCCCACCGCCTTCCGGGTCCCAGTGGCTTAAGCACCTCCTCTCCCAAATTGATCAGGTAAATAACTTAGTTGTGCCGGGGGTCACCTCGGTAAGGAAAGTCCAGCCCGTTGGAGGGCCGCGCCTTAGCTTGGGGACCCCGAGTGTGGGCCAAGGAGGGGGCTGCCCTCCCACCTCCACCTCCACCTCCACCACACACAGCCCCTCCCTGATTTACTGACACCAAGTGACCGCTCTCCAGTCTCTAGGACAAGGGGATGCAGAGAGGCGCGTGTGGATGGTTGCCGGGGAAGCAGTTGGCTGTGGGTTGCTAGGCAAAAATAAACATCACAGACGCCTCCCATTTCCTTACAACTCCGAGCCTTTCCCCTGCGCGGCCACTGGGAGAGGTACACCTTCCCGAGCGACACCTTTAATTCCTCTCCTCCCCAGACACAAGTCTCTTTCCCCTTCCCATCCAAGACACGGAGAATTTCCCTGTCCTTTGAATTTGCCATATACAGCCTCTCTTTCCCTTGCAGACTGAAGAACTACTGCCCATCTCACACCCGCGTCCTGTCGTCTGTGGCACATGCCTTTGTCCAAAGGTCACAGGTTTTGTGACTCCAACGGGAGTGGGGCGAGGGGAAGCCCGGCAATTCCGGATGACAGAACCGAAAGTTTGCCTTGCACTTTCTTCTCCAGACGTGCCTGGTTTCTGAAGTTCTCCTGCGAACCTGGGTCCGTTATGATCTGTCCTGTGTATCTGCCGCCCCTGGCTGGACCAAGTGTGCAGGCCTGAGCTAGTGCAGACTCAAATCAGAATGGGGACCGTCGCCTCTACTGTTTGCAAATTGTCATAGCAACCTCCCAGCAAGATCACCTTCAGCTAAATACAAATGCCCCAAAATGAGTGTTTCAGAGTTACAGTGTGGCCCTCTCAAGAGTCTCCAGGGCTCCTACAGGGGCATCAAGGACTGAGGGTGTTGGCAGAGGGAACAGGTGGCAAAGAGTAGAACTGTGCATAGTAATATGTCCCTCTAAAAAATCCTTCTCCCAATAAAGTAGAAACACAGTGAAACAATCAATCCAATAATAAACCTTTACAAAGAAGAGTGATGACCTGATCTGGTCCCAGCAAGAGATACTCCCCCTTGCTTGTCATCAGAGACGATCACATTCAAATTCACGTGGGGAAACATATTCAGTGTTCAGAATTAACTAAAAGAAAAGGGATTACTTAGCAGCAGAGTTGAAGCTAGAACTCATTTTCTGACTCAGTTTAATCTCACTCTGCTCTGTGTTACCTTGGCTTTTAAGAAACATCACACCTCTTTTCCTTCCTTCCCTTTCAAACAATTATTTTCATACTGTCTTCCTTTTCTTAATGAGTGTTCCATACAACTGATGTTTAGATGAAAAATGTGAAGCCAAAAATTCAATTTTAATATAACGGGACCCAGCTTTCGCTCAAATTATTCTTACCTTACTTCAACAGAAGCTAAATACTCTCCTGCTTTTTCATGAATAAGAAAAATGCTAACTACTGGAAGTCATAGTTTGTGAAATCCAAATTAGAAATATTAATTTCCACATTAAATATGAGGAAAAGGAACACTGACTTTTTTGTAAACAAAGGGACACAATGAATCATTAACTTTAATCAAAGAAAAACTGCTTGTTTAGAGAACTTTTCCTAATATGTTGTTTTATGACACGATAAGTACAATTTCAATTTTTTATCTTTTGGTTTCTTACCTTGAGGAAAATTTGCATTTAGTCTAATATCTTTAGCTATTTTAATTATAAATGGTACACCTTTCAAAATTATATTCTTGCTGACCTCTAAATTAGTATTTACAATTGCTCGGATTTCTCTCATTTTATTAAATATTGATGGCCTCAACCTGTATTAATGTCAAATAGAAAAATGTACAAATGCACTCCCTGAACTTTCAAGGAGAATAAACTGGGTGAATTCTAGTAGCTATTACCCTCAAACTCTATTATTCTAATGCATCATTATCAATTATACTACATTAATCTCTGTATAAAACCCTTTCACTAATACTATCATGTTTAATCGTCATGACTCATAACCAGATCAGAGTTGTGTTGCTGTTAACAGTAACCTCAGGGGGCTCCATTCAGTTAGTAAGAGTCTGGTCTTTGGTTCTTGCCCATTGTAAAAACTCCATCTGTTCTGAATATTTATAAAATCCAGCTTCAAATGACAAGTAGGCAGGATGTAGCAGGATGAGAAAGAAAGAAACTTTGGGGAATTCAGAATGGAGTCTTGTGGAAGGAAGTCGATTCTTCACTGAGAAAAGTACTGATCACAGAGAAAATTGGAAATGAACAAGAAAATTGCTGGTTTCAAAACATATTCACTCATTTAATCTCTTTATCCCAGGAACATTTACAAAGAATTCAGTGTGTGCTGGGCCTAGGGGAGAGGATGAATCATCAGATGTCGTGGGTGAGGCTTCAGCTGGGTAATCTGTTAGGACCTCATTCTTTTATTCAATGAAGCAATAAACTGTAAGCACCTATCATATTTTTGACACTATTCGTACGGGGGCTGCACATTTAAATAAATAATCCCTGGCTCTGGTAATGGTTATTAAGAATCACAATCCAGTGGGAGAGGCAAGACCCTTAATGATGTGATGGGGCAGAAATCAAGGCATGCAGGAGGCACGATGGTGGCACACAGGAGGGAGTGATGAGCTCTACTTAAGTGGTGACTGGCCTCAAAAGAGCTGTGATGTTAAAGAGACTTGGGAGTTTGCCAGTCAGACAAGCCAGGCTAGGACGTTCTAGGCAGAAGGATAGGATGTGCAGAGGCACCAAGGAGAAGAAAGCCTAGTGTACTCTGGGAGAAGTGTAAGCAATTCAGAATAGAGGAAGCTCGAAGTGGCAGGGGGAGGGTTGGTACTGCAATCTTTATAAGGTTAGGGATACGGATGATATTTGGGATAAGAATTATCTGAAACTTCACCAGCTGTGGAAATGTGAAAACAAAGTACAAAGTCTTTTAAAACAACTAAGGTAAATTATTAAGGAACTGCCTCATTTTGGGTAACAGACTTGTAAGTTGGGCCTAATGCCCCTTAGAAGGATCCCATTTACTGATGATATCTTCCATGTATCCATCACCAAGGTCCAGAACCACCTAGAGAAGAACATCAAGACCATATGGCCTGAAGTCTAGGAATGTAACTCCTCAGATGTAGGGGGCATGGATGCCATGCCCAAATGGCCACTGGTATTTGCCTTTGCCTCTGTGGCCACTGCTGGTATGGAAATCAGGAAGAAATGTCTGTCAGATTACCACTAGAGAGCTGGTGATCAGAAGTGTCAGAGTAGGTTGGTGGTGTTCTGGTCAGGGTACTTACACAGCCAGTTTCCTTAATCCTGGGGGCGGTGGGTAGGGAGGAGATGCATTTGTCCCCTAGGTGAGCTAGGTATCTGGAAAGGCTGGGGATACTGTCCAGCATTTCTTGGGGGTAGTTCATCTGCTTTTTCCAGCTGCATGCTAAGGATAGAAAAGTAGTAAGCAGAGAAAAGAGAAGGCTATATCCTGGATGTGGGGAGTACTGTGTTGAAGAGCCCAGTGGGACCTGTGCCTCTGACACCACCAGGACAAATGCCAGCAGAGCAGTGCCTGGTGTGTCCGGGAGCTTCAAAGGGATAAGGAGGGCCATCACTAGGTAGGGCCCCCAGCAGCAGGCTCCCAGGCCAAGGCCTCCCATACCACTGGCTCAACTCACACAGTCAGCCCCCAGGAGACAGGCCCACCAGGCTGCACTGCGAGCAACCAGCCAGGAGCGAGCTGATTCCAGGGCACCGGCCATCATACTGGACCCTGAACCTGCCGGGGAGTGAATGAGTAAAAATAGCACAGCAACTCTAAGAGCAACTCTATTAGGAAGTTTGCTGTAAGAGAAACAATGTGCGATTTTGCAAACCAGATAACAGCAAGGGACAGGACCTGTGGTTCCAGGTCTTGGGATCTTTGGTGACACTCTAACCAAAAGTAATGCCATCTAGAAGCTAGGAAGGGGCCAGTGGGAAGGAGAGGTCTGTTCTATGAGCATCATGAGAGCTGCACTGGCCATTGCTTCTGGCTTACCTAAGCACAGACTCAATAAAAAACATACGAAATGGAACATTATTTTAGCCAAGGATGGGCTAAGAGCAAACATCCACATTCAAACTTATAAACAATGAAAATGCTTATAAACAGTGAAAAGGGACTCCACTTCTACAAAAGACCTACAAGAGTACCTGTTTTCCTTAACCAAAAGAAATCCGAAGAGGATTTTCATTTTTACAAAAAAGGCGAAAAGCAAAAATAGCATTCAGCCTTTGTTTTGCAGTGACTCCATATAGAGGCATCACACACACACACACACACACACACACACACACACACACACACACACACACACACGCACAAGCAGTGAGAGTGGCGCCACCAAGCCCTTTCCCCTGGAACTGCAGCTCCGCATCAAGCCACCTTAGCTTTGAACTTGTCTGTGAGTGTCTGTGAGTTATCTCCATTTATTCTGTGCATTTGTTAGCAAGATGAGTCCTAAGGTAAATGCTTCTTTACTTGACACCATTCCAGCTTATGAAAGGTTTCAAAGGAATGCTGTACTTTCAAATAGTGGGGGAAAACTATACATGTACGTATATAATCAATTCTCAAGCTCTTACTACATGTCAGGCATTGATCTTGGTATTTGGAACAAAGCAAATAAAGTCCTTGCTCCATGGATCTTGTCTTCTAGCGCAAGGAGAATGACAAGTGATGAACAATACATATATCACAGGTCAGAGGGTGATAAGTAAGTACTATATGGAAAATGACATGATGTAAGAGGATAGGGAGAGATGGGAGATGGTACTATGTTACTTAGGGTCATCAGTGAAGGCCTCTCTGATAAGGTAACATTTTAGCAAACTCGAAAGAAGTAAAAAGCACGCGGAAATCTCCAGGCAAAGGGCCCAGCAGATGAAAAGGCTCTGAAGTGGAAACATTTGGGGCACAGCAAGAGGGCAGGTGGCTGCAGCAGTGACGTGGGCAAGAGCTGGGAAGTCACAGGGATAAGGTCAGAGGGACAGCTAAGACCACGTTAAGGAATTTGAATTTTACTCTGAGTGAGTTGGGAAACCAAGGCTTAGATGCTTCAAAAGGTACCAAACCAAGAGTGGAAGGTTACAACCAACCCTGCACACCCTTTATTTTTTTTACAATCTCAATGTATATGCATTTTTACACCTTTCCTAATTCGCATTGAGCTAAGCACTGTGGAAGGCAAAGCTGACCAAATACAAGCCATGGTCTCTATTCTGTGAGTCTCATTTGGGAGAAAACTCACACTCCAGGAAACCTTTCAAACCCACAGTAAAGAGCATGTGTTGCATGTTTTCCTTTTGCCCCTCAGGTCCACCCTTCCCCACCCTGCTCTGGGCTACACGGGACTTTATAGATGGCATCAATGGGCTCCCAGGCCCACGGGCTTCCAAGTGGATTTAGCTAATGGAAGTTTCCGGTAAGAGACCCAAGGCTCCAGGACAATGAGATCAAGCTCTTGATCTCCCTGGCTTTCCCCATGCCAGCCTGCCACAGACCAGCCAGGTCCCTTGACCTCAGCTCTTATCAGACAGTCCTTTCCTACAGCTACAGCTTGGAGTTCTGGACACCATTCAGTCCCCTTGCCCCTTCAAGCCTACAGGTGGTAAGGGTTTCCTGCAGTTGCAAGCTCCATGGCCCTTCATTTTCCCTTGCTGATTTCTCTTCTCCCCACCCATACTCTTGTACGTAGTCTATTAAACTCTGATTGTGCCATGTTTTTTTTGCCGGATCCTAACCAATACAGAGGATAACATATATATATATATATATATATAAGTCCTATATAGTGTAGGTTATGGGATCTAGATACCATATAACTCTAGAGGGCTAGGAGAATCTGTGTTTGTTGGAAGAGTCAGAATGGGATTCCTAGAGAAGATAGAATTTGATCTGGGCCCCAGAAAATGGGCGGGCTTCTCTTAGGCAGAAGAAAAAGCACTCCCAGGCCAAGGGAACGATTCGAGAGAAGGCAGAGAAGCGGGAATCAGTACTTCAGAAGCAGCAGCCCCAAGAGTAGAGACTGGAACTGAGGAGGACAGAAAACAAGAGGCGGGCGGCAGAGTAGGTGCACCCACCCGGGTCGCAGATTACAGTGGAAGCCGGACAGGAGAGTTTCCACTTGGTGTGGATGGAAACACCGGACCACTGGAGCTCTCCGAGCAGTGAGTGACCTGAGAAAAGTGCTAAGTCAAGGAATGTAGATCAATTTGGCTGCAGAATGTTAGAGAGACTGGAGTGGGGAAGAAATAGAAACTGAAACAACCAGTTTGGAGGTGGTTTCCAAAAGTAGCTGAGGGGGGTGCCACGGAGAGGCAGGGGCAGATACTGTTTATTTGGATGCCCTATCTAGAGCCCAAGAGAGGGGTCTTTGAAATGACGAGAAGCCAGAAGTAATGGAAGGGCCAGATGTTTGCCTTGCTACCTCTGGGTTTCAAAAGCATACACAATTCTTAAAGCTGCTTATCTAAGGATTTTGCAATAAAGCTCATTAAAATGACCTGCTAAAAGTGAGACATAGTTAAGAAATGACAGGTCAGGAAAGCCTGGAATTCCAAAAGATTCCCCCATCACGTCCTTTCTTAGTGGTCTGTAGACAGGATTTATCAATCACTCAAGGAGAAAATAAGGTATAATAAATAAGGAATAAATAGTGTGCTCTGGAGGCCAGCTTTATTAACCGTTGTCTCATCTATGGAGAGGATTGGTACACTGGCTTCTGTCTGATGTTGGGTACAGATTGCTGAAATTCCAACTAAGGAGCACATGTCATTAAAATAAAATGCAAAATTCTGAAGACAACCCTCCCCTTCCCACCCCTTTCGCTTTATTATCTTGCTTTTAAAGAGATATTATAAAGAGATGAAGGCGAGGGACACTCAGGTGCACCAACAAGATATGGAATGATCCATGCCCCAGTTCACTAAGTAGCCCTGGACATTAAGGTCCCATACACCTTGGAGGTATGGGCTGTTCCTGCATCTTTGGACCCTGTAACTCCAGGTCTCCAAAAACCAAGTCCTGAGAAACAACTTTTGGTCCCCTTTGGATATATCAATAGGTCTGAGACAGGGAGAGTTCAGAGGAGTCTGGTTCATTATATAATGTTCATTATAGCCCTGCTATGATCAGGGAAACACAAAGATGCTAGACTAGCTCTGGTTCTGAGGGTTTCCTAGACCTGGGTTAGACCTGGGGTCCAAGGCTGAGGCACCCTCCCAGAGAATAGTGGTAACACCTCAGCTACCTGAGAACCCTCAAAATAATAGCTAATACTTACATATAAGCAGTATGTCGAGGCAGTATTCTAAGAACTTTAACCCTGTGAACTAATGTAATTCTAACAACCATCTTGCATGGTAGATACTGTTATTAGTCCCATTTTAGAAATGAAGAAACTTAAGCATAGAAATGAAACTGTGGGTAATTATTAGTCAAATCCATTTCACCTGCCTTCACTAATCAAGGTTGTTTTTAAGACTTGCATGTCCTCCAAGCAGCAGCAGCCTAAACAATAAGATGTTTGCCTGAATTGTTTTAGGGAACTTGGAGTCAGCTGTGTCTAGCTGGAGCTCAGCTGGTTAGGACCAGGTAGGCCCACAGACCCTCCAACAGCGCATGCGCGAGTGTTTGCTGGGTGACCTTTTGACCTCAGAGGGCCCAAAACTCCACCCTCAGGTGGTGCTAAGCACCTCCGTGTTTGAACCTGTAGAGGCCTGGAACTTAGTTGTGCCTGAGCAGAACCACAATTACCGCCCCTTTTTCTAATCATCTTCCCCTACGTTCCCCACGCCTTAGGACCGACCTGCAACTTCTCTCCTCATCCCATAAATACCCCGAGCCCCTGGCCTGCGAGGCGGCAGTTGGAACTTTCTCCTTGCTTGGCTGCTGACCTCTGTGACTCAGTGTTTTGGCTTGCTGTGCATCAGGTAAAACAAATCTGGTTCAGTAACAGAGAGGTTAATTAACTTGCCCAAGGTCACACAGCGAAGACATGACAAGGTAAGTACTCTGGCTCTAGCGTCTGTGTGGGTGCTGCTTTCAGCACTGGGTAGAGATTTGACCAGATCACCTCCATGATGACCTCAATCTCATTATTACCATCAATAATATTTCATGCACTAAATGAACTTTTTGGGGAAGCCTCATGTTTATATGGTCATCCAGCTCTCTGGTTATCCACAGTAACCAATAACTCAAGGCAAGCTTATGTGATAGATGAGAACAGTGTGATGAAAAGAGCAAAGTGGCGTGCCCAGAGCCACAGGTAAGGGTAGAGGAGGCACTAGTGTTAGAACCCAAGTTTGTCAACTGCTAACACATTTTTTTCCCAAACTATTATAAAATTTCCTCCACTTCAGAGATGAAGGGATAGATACTCCTAAAAGCACACGCCACATAACTGGAAAGTGTTGATACATCGGGACTTTGGGGACAAATTTTTATTGTGGCTTCCCCAAGAATGATTTGAGTCTGGTCTTTATTAAAGACCAGAATTAAAGACTTAACTTTGCCAAATTCACAAAATGTCCAAAGACAAGTAAATTATTTCTTCTTTATCCTATTGTAGCAAATCAGCCCTTCTGCCTCAAGCAAATGGAAAAGAGGAGGAATCTATAGCAATAGAAGTGGGTTCTCTCCACCAATATGGCCCTCCCATGGTGGAATCTAGACCACCCTAGGTTCCTGGGGAATTGCTTTCCATTAAATCATACATTTACGCATATCTACACACATTCAGCTTAAAGTCTGACTTGACAATGCTCTAGCTCATTAAGATAGTATAAACAATCAGTGGATCATCTAAGGCAGAAACCCACTTTTGTCTTCAGTTACCTTGGCAAAAGCAAGAGAAATCATTTTTGGTGATTGGATAATTTGGGTAGTTGTTAAATAGTCCTGGACAATTTTTATCACTTTTATATTCCAAAATATCTTGGTTTGAAGAAAGCCACTTTAAATATCATTACAGACAATACATTGTGCTTGCTAGTTATCTCTCACTACGTAATAATGGACAGGCCCATGGTTCACACAGCAACGTTCTCTAATGAAGGTTTTGAAATACAGAAAACCTAAAGTCCAGTAAGCAAACACTTGCATTTAGCACATGTGCAGGTGAATGGTCCTTGATCAGCATCTCCAGCTGGCATAAATACTAAAAATTAGCCAAGAAATAATGAACGACTGGTGGGCAGATAATAACAGATACAGAGAAGAGATTAAAAGGGAGTTTAAGTGGTCAGTAAAAAGAAGATTGTTTTGTGGAAAAAGAAAATATAGTTTTCTCATGACCTGGAAGGGACAAAAAAGAAGGTAGCTGGCAGGCTAGAGAGAGTAATGTTTTTAAAGAACAGCAAAAGAGCAGTAAATCGTAATGCAAGTACCAGTAAGAATGAAGAGGAAAGAAGTGGGTGTGAGCAAGAGAGAGAGAGGAGAAGGGGGAGAAACCTTACAGAAATTTTTATAAGGAAGAAGGGGGACATGATGAAATGTATGAGGTGAGGCTGAGTATGAGATAAAAGTGAGAAAACAAAACATAACCCTGCAGTAGAACCAGAATGCTCGAATCAAATGATTTTCTTCTAATACACACAGTTGGGCCTGGGGCTTACCTTAGCTAAGGGTTCTTTCTGCTGCTTTGTCTGCCTCTTTCCATTTAGAGCTATCTGTGGTCCCCCTCTCACTGGGGTTGCTCCATTCCAGTTCTCTGATTTCCCTTCTCTCTCCTCTCCCAACAATGCTTTATTATCTTTAAACCTGCCAAATGTTTCATGTAATACATACTTTAGAGAAAAGAATTCCTCGATTGCCTTCTCCTGGAGCTATGTGTCAAGCTCTGTGCTAATGTTTTGCCTGAACCATCTCTTTAAGTCCTGACACAACCCAGTGAAGCAGCTATATTATTATCCTGAGTTAAGAGACCAGGAAAGGGAGGCTTCAGAGATTTGCTAATAATGGACAGTGAACAGATTTCGATTCAGGGAAATCCAAAGCTCACTCTTATCCACCTAGAACGGATTAAGAGGGAGATGGCATACATTTCTCAGACTGCATATTGCTGTGGGGCATGGAGGAGGCCCACACAGCTCCTTCTGACCTGACAGTGTCATCTTCACTTCCCTGCTGAAACTTCTGTACTCCCCTCCACAGTTGGGCAGTGGAAAAGCAGAGAAATCCCCTCTACAGAAGTCCTGCCATCAGCGTGCTCAACCCAAGCAGAATCCAGGGCCTCTTCCTCTTTTGCTGTAGGTCTGTTTCCATGGTGCTGTTTCCCGGCTTGGCCCAGATTTTGCCTTCCCTTGTGTGCCTATCTCAGTTGAACAGAATTGCCTCCTTTAACTACTGAGCGATTAAAACAGCACTTGGGAAATGATGAAGCAAGACCCAGGGGATTTATGCAAAGAAATGCTGTATCAGGTCTTCCCTGGAAGTCTAGTGTTTAAGACTCTTCAACTAAGGTCCCACATGCTGTACTGCGTGGCCAAAAAAACAAAAACAAAAACAAAACGCTGTATCAACTATGTGAACTGGTAGAGAATTACCCGTTTCTGATGTGATCCAGTCAAGTATCATCTTGTTTGTAAATGAAAATGTTAACTAATAATCTAACTTAGTAGAGAAAGATTATCCAACACCAAGAACCTACTATCTTTTTCAGATCTTTGAAACAAAAAAGTGTCTACCACATGGTATTTGAGTTTTTCCTCCTTGAGAAATAAAACGTCAACGTAATCTTTTGCTGTAAGCACACCTTTATCTAAAGCTGTTGTGGATTGAGAACACAGTTAGATCTCATTAGATGACTAGACATCCATAACCCAGTTATTTAGCAAGAATAAAATATACAATGACCCTGTAAAAAGAAATAATCTATAACCTGATAAGGCAAGGGAAAAGAGAAAGACACCTCCCTTTCTCCCCTTTTTTCAATAAAAGGAGATTCACATGAAGCTAACTGGTAGTAAAGGGTATCTAAACGGACCGTTTACAAAGAGTAAATCGGGGGAAGCACTAATATCCTGAAATCCTACAGGGTTTTACAAAGTACCAAAGAAATCACTGAGCAAACACATGGCTAGCAGGCATCTGCGCCACAGCCCACGGCAGAGAACTTCCTTATTTGTGAGAAGGGTTACATTTTCAGCAGCAGCTTCTGACCTCAGGTTTACCCCTTCTTAGCCCTATGTCAGCAAATCTCTCCAAAGTTTGCAGAGTAAGACCTGTTCCATTTACAGGTAAGTGACCAAGACACATTTGTCAGCTTCCCCTTGAGCCAAGCTCTTCCACTTCACTTTTTCCTCCATAGTTTTCCACACATCTTTTCCCTAGTCATGAAACGTTCTCCTGAAGGCATCTGGGATTATCTACAAAATAGGGGTGTGGGTGAAATTAACTAAAATGATCCTTCCTCTCTCTAAATTCTAAGTCATTTTCTATTTTCATCTGGAGCAAGATACTTTTTTTTAAATCCCCACCAAAAACCTGAGAACATTTTGATTTGTCACTGGTGGGACCACATAGAAAGTGATTTGAAGTCTCCATCTGCACCCTCGCTCTCCTGGGAACCGGAGCTAATACTAGGTAGAAATAAGTGACACCTCACACCTCCAGTTCATCTCCTTTCCAGACTTCTAGAGCCTCTGTTCTTTCTTCTTGCTCTTGCTGTCTCAGCTCCCTGCCCCTGTTGGGGGAAAAAAAAAATTTTTTTTTAAAGTCAGTCTCTTGCACCAGGTGTTAGCTGGTAAGTGTTTTAAGACATTACCCCACTCTGGGGATATCTGCTTTCTCAATTATTTTACAAAAAAAAAAAAAAAAAAAAAAATGAAGACACCCCCGCACCCAATCTATCTGTGTGAGTAGAAATGAAGCCACCATAGGGCAAGAGTCTCTAAGGAAAGTTTCCTGGAAGATAAAACTCTTCCCAGATCTTTCTCAAATCACAGCACCTGAACACTGGTCCAGCTGTCTGCTTAGGTTAACACCAGGATCCGAACAGAAGGATTTTAAGCATTCCCCTAAAACTGTTCACTCATCCAGTGTGCTTGCTTTTTAATGGAAATTTCTATATTGAATAATGGAGAAAATGAGTTATAGGAAAGACTATGAAGACTGGCCTTTAATCATAATGAAAATTTCTCTCTCTACTTGTTCGTTCCCATTAGAACCAGTCCTTTCCCATCAGCCTATATAATTTCTGAAGCTGAACATCCTTAGAAAAATATTTCAGGAGAATCTTTCAAAATGTCAACCTATTTTAGAAGCAGCAGGGCATGACTGTCTTATTCTGCATCATACTTAATTTAATGTAGACTTCAGTTTGAGAAGATTTATGCAAGGATAGTAACAAAAGTCAATAACTTTCATTATTAAAAAAACCGAAAAGGAATTATTTTTATTATATTATTACCTTATATTTACTCTTGTATTTGAATATGAGGACTTCATATTGAAACAGAAACTCCAGATCACACACAAAAAAGAATGGTTTATCCTGTGGAGGAGAAATAATTGTCATAACTATGTTGGAATTTAATGGCTTGGTTTAGTCAATAATTAAAACTATTTGTATGTAAATGCCAGTGTTAGAAGTTGTGAAGAGGGGCCTAAAGACCAAAAGCAACTTGCACATACATTTTGTTTGGCTTACATAGTGCTGTTTGAAAAAGTGAATTAAATGCCAACATTTAAAAATCAGAGATTTCAGGGCTTCCCTGGTGGCGCAGTGGTTAAGAATCCGCCTGCCAATGCAGGGACATGGGTTCAAGCCCTGGTCAGGGAAGATCCCACATGCCACGGAGCAACTAAGCTCGTGCACCACAACTACTGAGCCCACGTGCCACAGCTACTGAAGCCCATGTGCCTAGAGCCCATGCTCTGCAACAAGAGAAGCCACCACAATGAGAAGCCTGCGCACCGCAACGAAGTGTAGCCCTCGCTCGCCGCAGCTAGAGAAAGCCTGTGCACAGCAACGAAGACCCAACGCAGCCAAGAATAAAAATAAATAAATAAAAAATTTTAAAAAATCAGGAGGTTTCACGTAAATATCTAGATTTCTGGCAATCAGACAAGATCTTACTGCTCTGTGCTCCCAGTCTTGTATGGCAATGAAGAACACCCCAACTCCCTTTTGGAGGAAACCTGTGCCCAGCTGATGGATCACCACAGTCCCTACCACTTCCTGTTATTGTGCATGTGTGTGCGCACAAGGCTGACTTTACCATTGACACTACCTGCCTTTCTCCAACAGGCATCTGGGTTTTTAACCTCTACTTTACGTTTTGTATTTCCTGAAATTTCCTCACCGCCATTCCCTGTTGTTCCAAATTTATCTCTTCATTTCTTTTTCACTTCTTATGCTCCATTTCTTGGTGCTGTTGCCATCCCTGACACAGGTCAATTGCAATTTGAGTATTCATGCTGAGGCCTTTCAAACTAGTTTTGTGCAAAAATACATATCTGGCACAGGAAACATTGTTTCCCCGTGTGCTTGAAAATCAAACGAATTTATACAGTACCAAAGAGTGTGGAAACCCTCAAGACCACAGCCTCTTTGAAATCAAACTGCAGTTAAATCTGCTCTCTTTTGCCCTTTGGTGCCTGCTGCAGCTGCTGTAGGAGAGTTAGCTCTGTTTGGGACTCTTTCTACTCATCATAAGCATACAAATTATATTCTTCCTGTTAGTGTTCTACTTTCTCTGAAAGCAGCGTTGAGGTTCAGAATTTCTTATAGAAGTTCATAAACATGTTTTATATCAAGCAGCAATTCAAATATGTCTCAGTACTATAGAAGCACTTAGCTGGAAGGACTATATTCAGAATGCAGAGGAATCGGAAAGCCATCTGCTTATTCCACATTGCTGCTTAGATGGCTAATAAATAGGTATCTCGAACTTAACGTGTCTGATATCACATGTCTAATTCCATCTCTCTAAACCTGTTTATCCCAGCAGGTTCCCTATTATCAAATGGCAACTCCAGCCTTTCAGTTGCTCAGGCTGAAAACCTTGGAGTCATTCTTGATTTCTCTCTTGCTCTTACACCTCACGTTCCATCCATTTGCAAATCCTGTTGGTTATACATCCAAAAATGTCCGGAATCCATCCATTTCTCACTACTGTCATTAATATCAGCATAACCAAAGGCACCATTATCTCTCACCTGAATTATAGAAATAGCCTGCTCTCCCTTGTCACCTTTAGTTTATCCTCTACACAATAGCCATACTGCTCTCTTTAAACGGTAAGATTGTGTCACTCTTCTTCTCAGAACTCCCCAATTTTCCCATTATCCAGACTAAAAGCAAAACCCTTAAAGTAGCCCAAATTCCTATATGATTTACATGCTCTCCCCTCATGTCCTTATGTCTCTAAACTCACATCCTGTTACACCCTACCTTGCTCACTTTGCTCCAGCCAGTCTGTCCCTCAAACACGCCACACATGCCCCACCTCAGAGCTTTTGTGTCTCTGGGTCCTTTACCTAGAATGCTCTTCCCCTAGAAAACCCCATCTCCTTGAGGTCTTTGCTAAATGTCCTCATGGTGGGCTTCGCTGGTGGTGCAGTGGTTGAGAGTCCACCTGCCGATGCAGGGGACACGGGTTCGTGCCCCGGTCCGGGAAGATCCCACATGCCGCAGAGCGGCTGGGCCCGTGAGCCATGGCCACTGAGCCTGCACGTCCGGAGCCTGTGCTCCGCAGCGGGAGAGGCCACAGCAGTGAGAGGCCCGCGTACCGCAAAAAAAAAAAAAAAAAAAAAAAAAAAAAGTAATAAATGTCCTCATGGTGAAGTCTTCCCTGATGAGTTTTCTTTTTGTCACAGAGTGTATTGTCCTCACTTGTTTTCTCTTAGTCTCCCTCCACAATGTATACACTCCATTATGTAAACACTGTGCAATATATACACTCCACAATGAATCATTTATGAGAGCAGGGACTTTTCCATTGCTCTTTTCAGTACCCAGGACAGTGCCTGAGACATATAGCTCCTCAATAAATATTTGATGAATGAATTAGGTAGAAATGCCATCAATCTAAAGTTTTCTACTAAAGTCTGCAAAGAAGAATGCATGCTTCCAATCATGAGCATATTTGTGAGATCTTTAAAAGAACAGAAGCCAAACTAAAAAGCTTTATTTCTTACATTTCTGAACATGAGCAGCTATTCCTGGTTTGTCAAAGTTAATCCCTCCTGCTGAATTCCAAACATGTGGAGCTTTAATACCTTAAAGGAAAATTCACCATTTCAAGTTAAGCCATACAAAGGGGTCAAGGATTCCATTTTGATATTACAGTGACTCTGCTTGCTCTTGTCAACTGCACCAAGGAGTCCAACGCTTCTTAAGCAAGACACTTTGGGGAGGCGTGCTTAGGCTGTTAGGACTGTGGGCCATCTTTCTGGGTCTGAGTTCCACTCTGTTAATTCAGTGGCATCATTGCCTTCTGCATTTGTTTTGTTCAATTAGTTAAACAAGGAGGCCATTGCACTGAGGTGGCTCTAATGCCTTAGTAGCACACGTACATTAGGAAACCACAATCTTAGCCTATCCATCCCTCAAGCTTAAGATGTTGAAACCTAAGGACAACGTACCACAAGCAGGAAACCAGGCTTTTCCAAATAAGGCAAATGCATAAGCTATAGCCAATCAAATAATGTCCTCGCTTTGCTTCTGCATCTTCTCTCTAAAAGTCTTCCCCCCAGCTCCTGTTGGTGGAGTGCTCCTAGCCATGCCTAACTGGGCACTGCCTGATTCAAATTGATTTTTGCTCAAATCAGCTCTTAAAATTTTTCATTCCAATTGTCTTTTAATAGTTCTAACATCTTAATGTGCTGTTCAGACGTTACAACTGTTAGGCCTAAATTATTTAAATGCAACATGCTTCTTCTGAATTTGAAAAAAATATCCCTGCAGGAAAAAGACAAAAACAAAACACAGCAGAGAAGTAGAAACAATTAGAAAACAAAACAAAATGGACACAGATTGAACATCTTAAAGTTTCTAACTTGATTTGTCGGAGTTAATTTCAACATGGATGTGAACCTTGTTCATTGCATATGCCATTAAATAAATTAAAACAGGATGTGACCAATTGTCCAATGTGATTATTAATCTGGAGTTGGTATTCACCTATTTCAGGGAATTTTTTAATGCTTACTTTTCTTCAAAGCACTGTGAGACAATGTAAGACTTGCTAGATAATCATAGATAATATTTACAAAGCTCTCACCCGGTATGCACACTGTTCCCAGGGCTTACATATATTAACTAATTGCAATGCTATCAAGTGGAGACTGTCGTACAGGAGGAAAAACTTGTTCTTGAACCTCTTAGAGTCCCTGGCTGGGTCAGAAAATTTAACTGACAAAGACAGATTAATAGGAGTAAAACATATAAGTTTGATTATATTTTTACACTATACGTGGGAGCCTTCACAAAACCTGAAGAAGTGACCAGAGCAGGAAGCTTTAATACAGTTTAGACAAAGAAACAATAAATTTGTGAAGAATTGACAAGACAAAGGGCTTGGGCTAGGAGTTATAAGTGGTGAAGAAGTAATTAGGAAGAATAGGTCGAGTTTAACAAGGTTTGTTTGTACAGATTTCTTGGCCCCCAATTCCGTCTCTGGTGATAAGAATGTCTTCCTTCCTCCTGGTACAGGGAGGGCATCTCACGTGGGAGTTTTACAACTGTTTCAGGGAAGAAGGGCAAGGGCGGGGAGGTCAGAGTGACCTTCCTGCTTCTGCTGTGTTTTAAATTCCTTCCGTTTAACATACTTAACATGTCAAGGTGCCATATTTTGCATAGCATGTCCTGAACACTATCACTGTTATTATATCCATTTTACAGATGAGGGGACTGAGGCAAAAAGAGGTTAAGGAACTTTGCCTACGGTCACAGAGCTAGGTAGTTGTAGCACCTGGTTTGGACCCAGGTAGTCTGGCTCTAGAGCTCATGCTCTTATCCACTGCTACAAAAAAAGAGAATGATACCATAGTATAATAAGAAATATATTTGGTCTTTGTCCCTGGTTTCTGGCAGATCTCCTAAAATCCTTGAAATTTCCTGAGAGATAAGAGTTGTCTTTTGCTATTCATAAGGAGCTCCTTTGGAGCACACCTGAGTTTATGTTAATGAAGTGGCTTAGATCTGGTCTTCTAGATAGTCGCAAAAAAGGGCTGGTCACCAGAAACACCAAGTGATTGGAGGGTTGGAACTTCAGCACCACCCACCGACCTCTGAGAATTGGGGGAGAGAGGGCTGAATATTAAACTCTTACCCTGTGGGATCTGACACTGTCTCCAGGTAGATAGTGTTAGAACTGAGTTAAATTTGTAGGATGCCCGGTAAGTGTCTGCTGAGAACTGGAGAATTACTTGGTGGTATTGGAAAACACACCAGAATCACAAAAACAGAGCTCAAATAATTATTTATAAAGTCTTATTAAAGGTCTTATTTCTTATTCATAAGAAATTTCTATAAATTCTAACCTTATACCTAAAGCAATTAGAAAAGAAGAACAAAAAAAAAAAAAAAAACACCAAAAACCCCAAAGTTAGCAGAAGGAAAGAAATCATAAAGATCAGATCAGAAATAAATAAAAAAGAAATAAAGGAAACAATGGCAAAGATCAATAGAACTAAAAGCTGGTTCTTTGAGAAGATAAACAAAATTGATAAACCATTAGCCAGACTCATCAAGAAAAAAAGGGAGGACTCAAATCAGTTGAATTAGAAATGAAAAAGGAAAAGTAACAACTAACACTTCAGAAAAACAAAGGATCGTGAGAGACCCCTACAAGCAACTATACGCCAGTAAAATAGACAACCTGGAAGAAATGGACAAATTCTTAGAAAAGTACAACCTTCCAAGACTGAACCAGGAGGAAAAATAAAATATGGACAGACAAACCACAAGCACTGAAATTGAAACTGTGATTACAAATCTTCTAACAAACAGAAGCCCAGGACCAGATGGCTTCACAGGCGAATTCTATCAAATATTTAGAGAAGGGCTAACACCTATCCTTCTCAACCTCTTTCAAAATATAAAAGAGGGAGGAACACTCCCAAACTCATTCTACAATACCACCATCACCCTGATACCAAAACCAGACAAAGATGTCACAAAAAAAGAAAACTACAGGCCAATATCACTGATGAACTTAGATGTAAAAATCTCCAACAAAATACTAGCAAACAGAATCAAACAGCCCATTAAAAGGATCATACCCCATGATCAAGTGGGGGTTATCTCAGGAATGCAAGGATTCTTCAATATATGCAAATCAATCAATGTGATACACCATATTAACAACTTGAAGGATAAAAAACATATGATAATCTCAATCGATGCAGAAAAAGCTTTTGACAAAATTCAACACCCATTTATGATAAAAACTCTCCAGAAAGTGGGCATAGAGGGAATCTACCTCAACATAATAAAGGCCATATATGACAAACCCACAGCCAACACCGTTTTCAATGGTGAAAAAATGAAACCATTTCCTCTAAGATCAGGTACAAGACAAGCTTGCCCACTCTCACTGCTATGATTCAACATAGTTTTGGAGGTTTTAGCCACAGCAATCAGAGAAGAAAAAGAAATAAAGGAATCCAAATTGGAAAAGAAGAAGTAAAGCTGTCACTGTTTGCAGATGACATGAAAGTATACTTAGAGACTCCTAAAGACCCTACCAGAAAACTACTAGAGCTAATCAATGAATTTGGTAAAGTAGAAAGATACAAAATTAATGCACAGAAATCGCTTGCATTCCTATACACTGATGATGAAAAATCTGAAAGAGAAATTAAGGAAACACTCCCATTTACCAATGCAACAAAAAGAATAAAATATGTAGGAGTAAACATACCTAAGGAGACAAAAGACCTGTATGCAGAAAATTATAAGACATTGATGAAAGAAATTAAAGATGACATAAACAGATGGAGAGATATATCAAATTCTTGGATTGGAAGAATCAATATTGTGAAAATGACTATACTACCCAAAGCAATCTACAGATTCAATGAAATCCCTATCAAACTACCACTGGCATTTTTCACAGAACTAGAACAAAAAATGTCACAATCTGTATGGAAACACAAATGACCCCAAATAGCCAAAGCAATCTTGAGGAAGAAAAATGGAGCTGGAGGAATCAGGCTCCCTGACTTCAGGCTATACTACAAAGCTTCAGTAATCAAGACAGTGTAATACTGGTACAGAAACAGAAATATAGATCAATGAAACAGGGTAGAAAGCCCAGAGATAAACCCATGCACATATAGTCACCTTATCTTTGATAAAGGAGGCAAGAATATACAATGGAGAAAAGACAGCCTCTTCAATAAGTGGTGCTGGAAAACTGGACAGCTACATGTAAAAGAATGAAATTAGAATACTTCCTAACACCATACACAAAGATAAACTCAAAATGGGTTAAAGACCTAAATGTAAGGCCAGACACTATAAAACCCTTAGAGGAAACCATAGGCAGAACACTCCATGACATAAATCACAGCAAGATCCCTTTTGACCCACATCCTAGAGAAATGGAAATAAAAACAAAAATAAACAAATGGGACCTAATAAAACTTAAAAGCTTTTGCACAGCAAAGGAAACCATAAACAAGATGAAAAGACAACCTGCAGAATGGGAGAAGATAGTTGCAAACAAAGCAACTGACAAAGGATTAATCTCCAAAATATACAAGCAGCTCATGCAGCTCAATATCTAAAAAACAAACAATCCAATCCAAAAATGGGCAGAAGACACAAATAGGCATTTCTTCAAAGAAGATATACAGATTGCTAACAAACACATGAAAGGATGCTCAACATCACTAATTATTAGAGAAATGCAAATCAAAACCACAATGAGGTATCACTTCACACCAGTCAGAACGACCATCATCAAAAAATCTACAAACAATAAATGCTGGAGAGGATGTGGAGAGAAGGGAACCCTATTGCACTGATGATGGGAATGTAAATTGTTACAGCCACTATGGAGAACAGTATGGAGGTTCCTTAAAAACTAAAAATAGAATTACCATATGACCCAGCAATCCCACTACTGAGCATATACCCAGAGAAAACCATAATTCAAAAAGATACATGCACACCAATGTTCACTGCAGCACTATTTGCAATAGCCAGGACACTGAAGCAACCTAAGTGTCCAGCAACAGATGAATGCATAAAGAAGATGTGGCACATATATACAGTGGAATGTTACTCAGCCATAAAAAAAAATGAAATTGAGTTATTTGTAGTGAGGTGGTTGGACCTAGAGTCTGTCATACAGAGTGAAGTTAGAAAAACAAATATCTTACGCTAACGCATACATATGGAATGTAAAAAAAAAAAGGTTCTGATGAAGCTAGGGACAGGACAGGAATAAAGATGCAGACGTACAGAATGGACTTGAGAACATGGGGAGGGGGAAGGGTAAGCTGGGACGAAGTGAGAGAGTGGCATGGACATATATACACTACCAAATGTAAAATAGCTAGTGAGAAGCAGCTGCATAGCACAGGGAGATCAATTTGGTGCTTTGTGACCACCTAGAGGGGTGGGATAGGGAGGGTGGGAGGGAGATGCAAGAGGGAGGGGACATGGGGATATATGTATACATATAGCTGATTCACTTTGTTCTACAGCAGAAACTAACAACATTGTTAAGCAAGTACACTCCAATAAAGATGTTAAAAAATAATAAAAATAAAATGCAGTCAAACAACCACAAAAAAATACAGATTATCATCTACGAATAGATGTAAAAGATTCTCTCAATAAAAAATTGTCTTGATTTCACTGCAAAAAAATGTTCCTATGGAGGTACATGGTAAACTCTCTCTCTTGCAGAATCACTAGCACTGTTATGAATTTGACAAACTTTGAACAGATACATTCAATCAAGAATGTAAAAATCCAACCTCAAGCAACATAAACTCTTCTGGAAATGCTTTTCACCTCCCCACAATCCCCAGCTCTCTGATATGAAATCCTGAAAGTGACTGGAGGCCATTTAACATCAGAAAGGTGGAATAAGGTCATAGAAGGATATTCTGCCCCGGCAATTTTTTCATTGAGGCCTCTACCAGGTGTCTTAGGACACCATTGGTTATAGGGAAACGGTTGCCTGGGGTAGCTCTTTACACCTCAGTTACACACCTGGCAGGATTTGACACCGATAGGATGGTTATCTTTCCCAGCAGAAAAACCCAGGAGCTTGTAAAGAACATAACTTTGCCTCTTTGTAAATTCTAGTCACATGTATCAAATGTGCTTTCAGAGTACCTGTCATCTTGCTTCTGCTGCACATTTCTGAAGTAACAACAGTTTTCTGACATTGCAAGTTGTAAATGTATTCCTTCTCAGTCAGGTTTTTGAACATTTTTTTTCAGTTTTTAATTTTAGGAACTAAATAAAACTGAATTTCTTTAACTTATTTAATAATTTAGAGAAAATAACTAAAAGGAAAATCAATAATTCATTTCACTTCAAAAGATTTTTATATCTTTTCCATATTGTAGTTAACTTTGGAAAAACAAAACTTTCACAATACCTCTTATTCTTATGCTTAAGACATAGTTTACCAATATAGTTTAAAATTTCTTCCCTAGACATACCATTCTAATTTCCCCCATAGCACAAAGAAAGAGCATTTTGATAATTGTAAGCATTTGTTAAAAGGCTTGTTTAACATACCTTGAGAATCAGAGGACAGAGTATTCTTTCTAAGATGAAAATCTGGCCATGTTAAACTCTATTTCAGGGTTTCCATGATTCCCTACTGCTCTGAGTATAAAGTCCAAATTCTGTAGCTGAGGGTAGAACTGAGGGTAAGCAGGAACCACATCATGCCCGACCTTTGAACGTGCTGCCTCCTTCGTTTGAAATGCCTTCTGCACACTCTTCGTACCCTTTCTCCAGCCTCTTCCTGCCTCAGATCTCAGTCTGATGACCTGTTTTTCCTGAACACTCCCTAGTAGGACTAGGTTGAGCGCACCCCCACGTGCTGCTAGTCTACACATTCACTGAAGATAGAGATTATATTTTCTCTCCCTTGGGTCCCTGGGGTCTAGCACAGTGCTGATACATAGTCTATGTCTGATAAATGTTCGTCCAATCAATGAATCAACAACATTGATCTACATTATCAAAAAGTTGACATGAGACTAAGTTAGGTCATATACTTCTTCTAGATACCCAGACAAATGCCATCCATGGCACACTCTCCAATAGTATTTTCCTTTAAAAACATTTGTAATTCATTCCACAAATATTGTTTGAATTTGCCAGGTTCTATTCTATGTTCCTTGGGATACATGTTGGTGAACAAAACAAGGATCCCTGCCCTGCTGGAACTTATATTCTAACAAGGAGAGAGAAAATAGACATAAGCAGTAAGTAATTATATGTGAAGTTAGGTGAGAATTATTATGGGGGAAAAAAGTAGAGCAGGGCAAGTGGATTCAGATATGGTAGGACAGGGTGTGGGTTGCAACTTTAATTAAGGGAGTTAGGTAGACCTCACTGAGAGGGTGACATTTGAGCAAGTATTAGAAAGAGTAAGCAAGTGTTCACCCCATGGATGTCGAGGGGAAGAAAACCCAGGCAGAGAACAGCTGATACAAAGACCAGATCCAAGGTAGGTGTTTGCTCAGCTTATTCCAGGAACAGCCCAGAGGCCAGAAGGGTTGGAGCAGAATGAATGAAAGGAATGGGGGAGAAGGGTGAGGCAGAGAGGAGGTGGCAGAAGTAGGCACTGGATGTGTAGGACCTAAGTTCTACTCCAAGTGAAATGGAGAGCCAGTGCAGGACCCTGGTCAGAGGAGGGGCATACTTTGGCTTACATTTTGAGTATATAAGCCCTATTTCGGAAATGAGCTCTATTTTAGTAAATTAAAAAATGGTCTTTCTTAATTGATGGTTTCCTCTTTCATTTTCTTGTGCAGCCAATTCTGCACCAAAGAAGAGTCTCCTCCTATATGTCTGAGTCTCTCCAGTATTTCTCAGCCAACTTATCTTGGCACACAGGAACGTTATGACCTGTGGCTAGGGTTTTTCCAAAATTCACAGCCAAGTTGATTTTTAGGACGCCATCTTAAAATGAGATATAGAAAAATGTAATTTTAATTCTGATTTTTAAATTTATTTCAAAATAAGTAGTGATGAGAGTTCTTATAAGAAGTGGCACAAGATTAATGATGCGGTATAAGAATTGATAATTATAGCTATATAATTGTCCTGCAGAATGTTACAGCATCATTGAATCAAGTGCTCTGTGTGGACCTCGGGAACACAGGCAACATTAGAGAAATCCTCACTTTCAGATTCTAGTCAGTTTTTACCATAACAAAAGAGAATGCATACATTTATTGGAGCCGGTCCTAGAAATGTTTTGACGTCAGCCCAAAGGAAAAGCCACATAAAGGGTGTTTCCAAAGTGTACTAGAGAAAATATTTTACAGAAGATGATTATAAATGGATAATAAATCTGACAAAAAATGTTTAACTGCAAAAAAGAATGCAAAGCAATCATGAAGAACTTAAAATGAATTTCAAGGAGAAAAAAAGAGAATATTAGAATATTCAGGTGAGAATATAGGAATTTAGTGAAACACACTCTCAAACTGCTTGGGAGTAAGAACAGAGATGTTCTCACACTGTTGGTGAACAGAAAGCAATGTGATACTGTGGATTATAAATCCGAAAAAGTATCACATATATTGGCCTTGTACTTTTACTCCTGGGAACGTTTGTTTAGGAAATAATGCAAAAAAAAGTTAAGTTGCAGTATTATTTTAGAGAGAAATTCTCTATATATATTCCAGTGAAAGTAGGGTTAAATAAAATATTTTAAATCCATATTAAGAAGTGTTTACAACTTTAAATACTTTAAGAAAAATTAATGATATAGGAAAATACTTATGATAAGGTTGATGCAGGATGAAACAAGGTTCAGATACATGGTCTTGGCACGTACAAAAATATGTTAGAAATAAAAACTTAGTGGAAAAACACTAAACTGTTAATAGTGGTTATCCTTAAAAGGTGATATCATGGGGGCTATTTTTTCTTGTATTTTTGTACACAGCATTTATAATAATAACCATGTATAATATTTCTAAAGCTTTTCTATTTTAATATATAAATCTATTTAATATTTTTCACAAGTAAACTTTTAAGATTATTTTAATATAAAAGTAAGATATATTCAGGGTGTAGCTAAGCAATAAAAAAATTAAAATCTCTTTTTTTTTGCGGTACACGGGCCTCTCACTGTTGTGGCCTCTTCCATTGCAGAGCACAGGCTCCGGACGCGCAGGCTCAGCGGCCATGGCTCACGGGCCCAGCCGCCCCGCGGCATGTGGGGTCTTCCCGAACCGGGGCACACACCCGTGTCCCCTGCGTCGGCAGGCGGACTCTCAACCACTGCGCCACCAGGGAAGCCCCCTTGTTGTTGTTTTTTAAATTAAATCTTCACTCTTGAAAGTCTGGAAAATCAGCATTTTTAGAATGCCGTTCCATTGTAAGGCAGTTGTGTTTAATGAGTTCAGACCTTGAGAGGTTTTCCTTCTTCTGGGAGTCCTGTTGGCATAGTTGGTTCAATTGTCCCAAGCCTTCCTCAAAAACAAGTTAAGTGTTTCAGTGTTCAAATCACTTTTCTGACAAAGTGTATTTTCCCTCCAGATTCAAAGTCTGGTGATTATAATGGTGGGAATTCTGAACATTCTCCTGAAATAAAGCCACCCTAACACTTCTGGGACTTAACATTCAGCTCCCCAGAAAGGCAGTTTCCTAGAAGTGCTCACCAAGTTCCTCCACGTGAGCAGTTCTTTCCTCCAAAGCTTGGTTCTCACCGTGCTTCACCCTTTTGGTGCTTTTAAATAATTTGAACTCGCTCTCCTAAGAGTTGGAACCCTTGATACTAACTAGTTATTGTATACCCCAGTTTTCAGTTTAGTTGGGGTGGACATTAGGTTTTCTTAAATATTTAGACTCCTTCATTCGAGCAATGAAGGCCATGGTATGAACCCCACACCAGCTCTAACAAGACACTCGGCATTTCAGAGCACTCCTTAGTCACAAAAAGACGCAGCGCTATCACAATTTAACACTCAAAATAGGGGGAGGATGGGAGGTGGCAGAATCCTTTTTCTGTTAAATTCCTTACTTAGCCTGGCAATCACTTACTTTCCTAGATTTCTTTTGAGCCAGTCCATAATCAACTTAGTGGAATATGAGCCAGCTGCCCTGTGGGTGAGTTTGGAAGCGGATCCTTCAGCCCCAGTTAAGCCTCAGATCTGCAGCCCCCGCTGACATGGAGACTGCAGCTGCTTAGTTACGTGCTGACATTCTAAACTGCCTTTTAGAATTGCCAGGTTTGCATTCAAGGGGGCCACTTCATGTCATTGTGACCACCTTGATCTCCCATGGAGAGCAGCTTGCCATGAGAAACGGTTATGGAAATATTCCAGAAAAATTTACTTCTCCGTTTAGTCACGGGGAAGAGGTGGGGAGAAGATTTGAGCTTTAAACCTTAAACATTTAGGATTGGAAGAGCTAGTCTCAATATTACTTCTAATTTTATCAAATACTGAGTGTTCTGTGCCAGGAAAGTGTCTACCATTCAGAAGATCATCTTGCAGCATGTCTCTTTCGGTGATCTCCTCTGTTTTCGTCCATTTTTTATTTGGTAAGGAATCAACATGCTCAGTGGAATTGAGTTACTCAGCCTACTGAAACGAATGGTTTTGATTTCTCGTCACGGGTGTTCTGCCTGTGTTTACCTGATGTTCCCTCCAGCTAATCCGGAGATAGAGTCATATTAAAATTATTTATATGTAAGTGACACACATACTTTAGAGACTGTCTGTCATACCGAGAATGTAAGCCTTTAAATTTTTTAATCTTGTAATCTGTGGCAGTTTTATAGAAATCTGACAGTTAAAGCTGGATAAAGAACCACTATGGTGTGGGTGAGTAAAGAAGATATATTTAGGGGGAAGAGATGGCCTTGAGCAAGATTGTGAGATAGACCCAGGGTTTCTTCGAAGGATTGACAATCTACCTCCCCTTTCCTGACCTCTTCCTCTGGGTACCTGTGATGAATCATTACCCCAAATAAACTGGACTAGCTATTTCATCTGAAAGCTCTGGGTGTTAGGTTATTAACATTCTCTCTCTTTTTTTTTTTTAATAATAGATAAGGACTGGAGCTTAAAGTAAGATGCCTAGCTTAAAGTTACACAACTCATTAATGACAAACACAGAACTTGAAAACAGGTTTTCTGGTTTAAAATTCCATACTTTTCCATATGCCCGTGATGCCTAAGCTAACACTGGTTTTTATTTTTGTCTGTAAAATGATCTGTAATTAAGGAATAATTGGCTTTGGCATCTTTTAAAAATTGAGGATGTTTATGGCTATTATTAGTAACATCTGCATACAGGGTCTACTAACCTCTCTTTCAGAGTCACTGTGAAGGTAGAATGTGATGAGGTCTGTAAGCCTCCAGGTGTCTGGGCGGTATGAGCTCCTTGCATGCAGGTCTTCTGAGCTTAACTGCATGAGCTGGTACCCAGTGACCCCTCCCTGGCATTCCAGGACAAAATTTCATTACGCTGGTATTTCAATGTAAGGCTAAGCAAAAACTAAATGGTTTTTTCTAGAAGTGTGAAAACCTTTGCCAATGAACATACAATTTCTGTTTTAATATCAGAACTAATTTACTAACCTCTTGTCAGTAACTAATTTCCTAGGTGCCTTGCAATCCCAGTTGTGAACCCACAGAGCATATGCTTCCTTTTCTCGTAATCTGGAATACCCTGGTTCCTTCTGAGAAGGGAAAGGGTATGTAATTAAGTGACTATTAAGACTTCAGTCTTAATCATTAATATGCCATCCCTTTCTTGGGTATATTTTCCTTTTAAAAAGAAGAACCAAGAGAAAGAAATATTTAATACAAAGGATTGAATAGGTACTGGTGGAATTTCCAATGTACCTGAATAGCACTTGTATAGACTGGGGAAAAGGAGGCTATTTTAGTCCTGGAGAGGATGTCCCTCACATTACCCTAAGAAGAGCTGACTTCTTTGTTTTATATACAGATGATCTTTTACATAATAATTTGAATGGCTTCAGAAAATGAGATGAGAACCTCACGTTTCTTTTCTGTTTGAAGTGTTGCCCTAGAGTCTACAGACTGAAACTAAAAAACATCATGATGGGAAGCCAAGGCTTTGGGGGTCAGACAAATCTAGATTCACATTCTTAGCCACATACAAGCCATGTGTCCTTAGGCACATTGACAGCTGACCCTCAGTTTCTTCCTCTAAAAATACAGGTAGCTCCTTGCAGAAGTGGCTGCAGGATTAAATGAACAGATACAGGGAAAGCATCAACCCTAGCTAGCACTTTGCGTGCTGTACATGGTTGCTACTCCATCCCTGTAGTAGGAAAATGTGCTCACAAATTCCTTTCTTTCTCCTCTCCAGATAAAAAGCTGCAGTCTCTTAGATTTATTTCTTAAAACCAGGGAAATTTCTAGGAATTGGCAGCAGTTAGGAACATGGGGAATGATTTAGAAACTCCCCTAAGAAGTCAGAAAAAGCAATTAAGCAATAGAGATACTCTTCTGCATCCTCAAAAGTTTATTTACTATTCCAAGGACTACACAAGTTAAAAAAAGAAAGATTCATTAGATCCAAATCCTCACTCTCTTTTCCAGGTTCTAAATGAAAAGTCCTCACAGATACCTGTGTGCTGCCCGAGCTGCCAACACTTGAAACTTACAACCCTCTTGACTTTGTGTTTCAAGAAATTTGATTTTGAGATAATTTTAGAATAACAAGTAGTTCTCCACGGAGAGTCTCAAATGTTCCTGGTTCCCAAGGGGTTATAATTTCTGAGCTTCTCTATGAAAATCTAAATATACAATCTTTTATTTCTTCTTTTGGGGGGGGCAAATCACTTAATATATCAATTCTGTGGGAATCAACGTTAGAATCTTATGCAGAACCATCATTTAATCTCCAATAAGGCAAAATATAATATAAGTACTCTGTAAGGTCTCAATGATATTTACAAAGGCCAAAATAAATCTATAAAACATATATGCACATAGACATTTTAATTTTAAACTGGTCTAAAACTGGGAATTCCCTGGCCATCCAGTGGTTAGGACTCTGCGCTTCCATTGCAGGAGGCACGGGTTCAATCCCTAGGGAGGAACTAAGATCCTGCAAGCCATGCCTCACAGCCAAATAAATAAACTGGTCTAAAACAAAACTGCCTCCCTATCTGAACTCTTCACAGAGGCCACACTAATAGTCTAAGGCCAGCAACCACCTGAATGATCATTTCATCAATAACTCAGTGCTTGGCACTGCGCTCTGCTCAGAAAACAGCATCCAGCCCCCCTTTGGGCACAGTTCAGCCTGTAAGCATGCTTTTGTATATACAGTTTCATCTCTTCCTTGCACCCAATTCAAGAGTGAGATCTTGCTCCCTGGTTTCAGCATCATCTGTCCTTTACTTTGGAATTTAAAAAACAAACAAAACAAAACAAAAAACAGGTTGAACAGAATGTGACTTCCTGTGCCACAAAGGCAGTCAAAAACCCCTATATTTTTCCTGGTAGAACTCCTGACATTCAGATGTTTAGAAACCTTCAGATTTATTGATAGAACTTTTATTCAGTTTTCTCCAGGTTTCTCATGGAACTTACATTCTGTGCCGGGGATTTAACTTCTCTACTGTGTTGTTTTCTGGTGTGACTCACTCATTTCACAAGTAGTCCTCTTGCCTCTGCAACAAGATTTCAACTTCCTGAAGGAGGAATCCACCATGTCTTAAAGTGTTCTTGAACCTCCCACTATGTCTACCACTAAGTTTGATGATTAAAAGACCATCTATAAAGTTTAGATGAATTAAAATGAATACCTGATAATTGGAGCTGTTGGTTAAGAAATTCAGTTTGAGACTCACAGACATAGAGAACAGACTTGTGGTTACCAAGGAGGAAGAGGGTGGGGAAGGTTGGATTGGGAGTTTGGGGTTAGTAGATGCAAACTATTATATATAGAATGGATAAACAACAAGGTCCTACTGTACAGCACAGGGAACTATATTCAATATCCTGTAAGAAAACTTAATGGAAAGGAATATGAAAAAGAATATATACAGATGTATAATTGAATCACTTTTCTATACAGCAGAAATTAACACAACATTTTAAATCAACTATACTTGAATAAAATAAATTTAAAAAAAGAAATTCAGTTTGAACAAATATGTTTTTTAAAACTTTATCATGATGGAAAGTTTAGAGAGGAGATGTATGATGAACTCCATGCTCCCATCACCAGCTTCAACAATTCTCAACTCATGAACAAACCTGCTTCATGCAAGTAGTTTTCTCTTTTTAACTAATAGACTACTTTTGGAGCAGTTTCAGGTTTACAGACAAAGTTAAGTGGAAAGTATAGAATTCTCATATATTCTTTTCCCTCATCTCCCAGTTTCCCCTATTATTAACTTCTTGCATCAGTGTGGTACATTTGTTACAACTGATAAGCCAATATTGATACGTTATTATGAACTAAAGTCCACAGTTCACCTTAGGGTTCACTGTTTAGGTTGTACATTTTATGGTTTTAACAGATACATAATGACATCTACCTACCATTACTGTATCATACAGAATAGTTTTACCAAATAATTTCTAATATTTAAGAATAGCTATAACTAACTCTTAATCACCACAGAGGGAATTATATTCACACTATTGAAGATGTTTCTATTCAGATTCAATTCACATTGTATGCCTATTATGAATTCATATATATTGTGTGAATATATATGAATATATATATATATGAATACATATATATATAGAATATATATATATTGAATATATATATATATATTCAATTCACATTGTATGCCTATTATGAATTCATATATATTGTGTCATTTAATTCACAGCAGTCTCCTTTGGTAGGCATTTTTATCCCCACCTCCTAGATAAAGATATTGGAGCTCTAAAAGATTAAATCACTTTCCAAAGGTCAAAGAGCTAGTAAGGGGCAGAGCGAGGATTCTAATCTAGAGTAAGTGGGATTAATTCATGCTGCAAAATTTATGATTTGGTAAATGACAGAAGTGCTAAAATTAGTCCTTTCTACCATTTGCGGAGCAGTTAAGCATGCAGTTGAAAGCAGATCCAGATGGCAGGAGGCTTCCGAGGAGTCAGGTTTCCTCTGCTATGGCAGAGGAGTAACGATCTGGAAGTGATGCTGGGGGAGTACTTGGTGCCCCGGCGCACCTCCCCTGGGTTCGTGCATCATGTGTAAGAATGAACAATTGCAAGAGACGTGTTGGGTCCAGGGAGACTGCCAGGTTTCAATCAGGCGATGGGGTGGGCAGTAGCAAGTGTATTTGCCATGGTATAGACGTTCCATACGGTACAGAGGGGCAACTGGTGAGGGCAAAGGGAGCAGTGGGAGGATGTGCAGGGGAACAGAAGCAGTAAGCACGGTGGGGTTGAGCACAGAAGCCAGGGAGGCTTCTATCTCAGCTAGGAATTGAGGGAAGAAGAATGCCAGGCATGATGGGTTTAACTGACCACAAGGTTTTCAGAAGCATCCCCCTTTGAAGCCCTGGGTGTGTTGGAGTTGGCAATCCCCACTCTGAGTCCAGTGCAGTCAAAACCCTGCTTTCCAGTTGCTAAGAACCACGCTGCTCGAGAGGGAGTCTCACGCCCAGCAGCCTGGCCCCTGCACACAGGGTGGTCCTGCCAGGTCCTAGTGGGTGGTGGTCTAGTGCCAAGCATGGCCCAAGTTGACACACAGGTAGGATATCTCATAGAATATTGAGCTGTGGGCTTGGTTTTGATGGAGAGATTACTGGAGATCAAAAGGCAAGTGAGCAGGGCAATGACAGTGAAAATGGCTTGAGAAGTATTCTGCCCTTTCCAAGTGAGAATTTTCCAGTTCTCTGAAAAATTGTTTCACAAGGGAAGTATACTCTCAAGTTTATAAACCGCCCTCTTTCTTCCACTTTGGTGCCTTCGTCTCTATTCTCTCCCATGGTTCCATTATCCATGCTGCCATGGCCTACCTCTAGAGTTTCTCCTGGGCATATTTTCATGCAAACTTGTTGTCTCTCTGTACTCCATAAGAATATACCTGTTTTATGTCTAATCCTATATTAATAGGCCCAACCATTCTTATAATCATGAAATATGCATGTTATAAATCTATTCCAACTACTCGTCCTCTGATTAAATGCCTCCATAATACCTCCACCAAAGGGTCATGTCATCTTGAACACATTCAGGGATAGAAAACTCACTACCTTAAAAAGTAGCCTAGGTTTGGATAGACCCGAGTGATAAAGTTCTTCTTATTGGGTTAAAATCCTCATATGCCTCTCAGAGTATAATTCTTCTTCTACAGGCCATCTCTTCAAATATCTGCCCCTTCAAATATCTGTCTCTTCAAATATCTTCAAATTATTTTATTAGTGCAGCTGTTGAGTCCTAGGTCCCTCAGACATTGAACGCCAGTGTCAAAGGGTGAGAGCACAGTTCAAAGATAAGGAATCTGCCTCTTACCTTTTTTTTAAAGCCACATTACACATTTACTCCATGCCAGACTCTGTGCTAATTGTGAAGATTTTAATTTGATTAATCCAATAATCCCAGAAGGGAAGTATTGTTTTCTTTCTGCAAATGAATAAAAATGGCTTAGAGAAAAACATGATTTACCTAAGGTCATGCTGTTCTTTAGGGACAGAGCCAGAGCTGAAGCTCAGGTCCTCCAAGGTCAAAGCTCATTCTCCTGCCATCACATGACTGACAGTGACCCTCTTCAGACAATGACCAGCCCAGTGTTGGGAAGTCTAGGCAGAATTCCTGAAGCATAATGTATAAGTAGATAACTATCTTTGTTACTCTCAAGGCCAAGGTTAGTGTGATGGGGTGGTGTCTTAGTTATGGTAAGACACAGTAGCTACTGTGACAGCAAACCCTAAATCTTGGTGGCTTAACACAAAAGTGTCTTACACAACGCCTAATGAAGACATCCTTCTTTGGCAGGTGGCCTTCTTTGTGGCCTGTTATGGGTTGAAAAACTTGATATGTTGAAGTCCTAAGCCCCAGTACCTCAGAACATGATGTTATTTGGAAACAGAGCTGTTGCAAACATAATTATTTAAGATGAGTAAGGTGGGCCTCTAATCCAATTGGTCTGGTGTCTTTATAAAATGAGACACAGGTGCCCGTATAGGGAGAATGCCATGGGAACATGAAGACAAACGGCCACTTACAAGCCAAGAGAGAGTCATACATAGGGCAGAGCCTTCCCTCACAGCCCTCAGAAGTTACCCACTCTGCCAACACCTTGAACAGAGGCTTCTAGGCTTTCAAACTGCGAGACAAATGTCTGTTGTTTAACCCACCCAGTTTGTGGTATTTTGTTACGGCAGCTCTAGCACATTAATACGTGGCCCTATACGGCCATCTTTCCATCCTCTAGAGCCTCACTGTTCTTTACTGGAGTCTGTGTTTGGCCAGTGGAAGGAGGAGAGCATGTGGAGGGGTACACAGGAATTCTGTGGGGCGGGTATGGAAGGAGCATAGACGTCTTCTGCCCGCATTTCACTGGTGAGAAATGAGCCACCTGGCCAAACCTAACTGCGAAAGAGGCCAAAAAATGTAGGTTGGCTGTATGGAACCGCTATGGGCTGGAGGAAACAGACGCCAGTAAATACATAGTAGTCCTGGCCCCAGATAATTCTGAGTAGAAAGATACTGGAAGAAAGAGGCCACGTCTAGGAGGCTGAACAGGAATCATCTGTGTCCCGCTCACTCCCTCGCCCATTCACCAAGAATTTTTTCGATTGCCCAGTACTTGCCAGCATTGAACTTGGTAACTAGGGGTACAGGAGGAAACAAAAGAGAAAGACTTTCTGCTTCAAAGAACTTGCACTGTGATAGTCTATGAAAAAGAAAAGGGAAGGTTGCCCTGGGGAGCTTTTTAAATGTAGTCCTAACCTACTATACTTGGTCAGAGAAAGCTTCCTTAGAGGATGAGGTATTTAATAAGAAATAAGAATGAGCTACTGGTCTGCAGTTCCTTCTCTGCAATTCCAAAATCCAATAAGGCTGAAAACCAAGTTTTTTGGGGGAAAATTATTTGGTAATAAAATTTGACTTTATCTTGACACATTTGGTGGAAAAGCCTGATCTGAAGGAAGTTACTTATAATCTTTATCTATAATATTTGGAGTGAATATTTACAGGTCTTGCTGAGGAAATGTTCTATGCTTGATTGCCAAATAGATCAAGGAATAGTATTGCTAGGGTACCAGACAGAATCACTGGGGATTTGAAACACAAAGATGAATTTTAATGAGAACAAAAGATTCCGCAGATCTTCTTCAGAATATATTCCAGTCACCCAGGTTTATGGGCATCATTAATATTCATTCTCCCAGTGGTTCTAATAATTGGATTATTTCCATATCTCTGACATCAAAGAGGAATCATCAATGGTTCATCCAATACCTGGAGCTGTAGAAACAGGTGAGTGATGCTGGGAGCAGCATCAAGAGTGGTACCTTTAGTGACCATCAGGCTGGGCCTGTGAGCCACCTTGACACAGAGTGGACTTGGGATCTAGGGTTTCTATTGACTGGGGACTTGGAGAGAAAGGTCATTTTTGGGGCCATTGCGATATAAGAATGTCTTCTCCTCAATAACTATAGCATGGAGGAAATAATGGCAGCATTAGTGCTTCTGGAGATGTTCCGCTTGCTCACTTTTCCATAACACCAGGAACACATGATAAAGTGAAACATTCGTCCTATGAGACTCTCATACACACAAATGAGCAATGAGGAGGCCAGAGTCACCTTGTTCTTCAGGAAATCTGGGAAGTGACTGATGTAAAGCACATTGTCCAACAGAGCTCTCTCTGTGATAGTGGCAATGTACTAGAATCTGTGCTCTCCAGTATGGTAGCCATGAGCCCCATGTGGCCATTGAACACTTGACATATGGATAATGTGATGGAGGAACTGAATTTTTTATATTATTTAATTTTAAATTTGAAATTAAATGGTCACATATGGCTAGTGGCTACAATATGGGAAAGCTCAAGTGTAAAGAGTTACATTTTTTCATGCGAACATCACAACATGGTTGGAACACAGGGCTGGGAATCCTGTTTCCTAGCTTTCGTTTCCTTGTAAATCAAACACACCAACTGCGGCATATTTCTGGAGGCACGTTGACACTAAGTTTTAGTTATCACTTCTAGGAGAGTGTTCTAACCTGGCGCCTATTAGGGACTGAAGGAAAGACTCTCCTTACTCTAAATTCTCTGCTCTCAACGTCTTACCTCTATACCTTTAGTCTTCCTTCTCCTCTTGGCCAACTAGAAACAAACAAACAAACAAACAAGCAAGTAGAGAGCAACCTGAGTACAGTGGTATGTAACCCTCAGGTTTGGCTAAAATGTTGTCATTCCACTGTTATTGGTGAGATTCACTTACTTCAGGCTTTAACCTTTTCCCTGGTGGCCAATAGAGGTGTTCTCTGAAAGGTCAGGGACACACTTAATTTATCTTTGTGTGCCAGTGTCTGGGACTTGGCAGGCATTTGATGAACGTATGTTGGATCAAATAGCTTATCATAGTCATACAATGCTTAAATTTACTTAGTAAACTTACTATAGTTCTCCAGGTACTTTGAAACTTCTCCTGATGCCACCTAACTTAAGCCAGAGAGTAAGACCAAGTTTATGGAGACACAGCTAAAAATTTTACACTGAATGGAGTAAAGTGAAGCTTATAAATAGAGATGGAAAGTGGTTTCTTCACAGCTATGAAAGGGTGATGTGAGATCTCCCACTTCACAGATATTTAAGGATAGTGTCAATGACAATCTCTCTTAAGTGTTTTACACTTGAACTTAGAAAGAAGGGCGAGACAAAGAAGTCTCAGTCTTTTCCAGCCCCAAGTTCTTAGGTGTGAAAGCTTAATAAATTTTGCCTTATAAATCCCTAAAACCTTTCCCCATCAAAAGGAAAGACCTAAAGGATTTCTCAAACAAATATTCAGTAATTAGACCACTGTAGATTTTTTTTTATTTGAGTATTGCACTGAAAACCTATAGTATCTTTTTTTAGAAAAACTATTAAAATCCCTATCCCTGGAATAAGTACCTAAATCAAAAACAATCCTACAACTATAAACAGCCTTACAGAAATATTCATGCCAAATGGTAGATATAATAGTAATGGCAGACAAACAGAATTCTGATTTCATTTTCTTTATTATGTGAATGCCTAATGTGGTAGATTTCTTTTTCCTCAGTTAGCATAGCTTTAATGGCAATCCTTCACAGAGGTGCAGGATGCTTATTGCGATGCTTCTGCTAATATCCTCTGGATATCCTCTGGGGGTACCCAAAGACCAGATGGATTTATTCAACTGGGGGCAAAAGTCGAGCTGTATTTATCCCCTTTTGTTCTCCACTATCAAATTTGTATTTTCAGAAAGGAGGAGGGAACCTGGAGAGGCTGCCGGCACCCTGGAAAATCTGTCATACAATGCTTGAATTTGCTTGGTTCGTTGCAGTCATTTAATGGGACATTAGGACCTCAAAACTTTTTCTGTAGGCCCTTTTAGCCAAGGCTGATCTCATCTATTCACACTTCCTGGTTACATGCTTAGGTATTTCTCTATACATGAACAAGGTCTTTGCATAGGTTGTGCGAAGAGAGTGTCAGCAAGAGATAAATGGCATCATTTAATGGACACTTTTTGGAATAGTTAACTATTATTAACCCAAAACAGTCATAAATGATAGACATAACGCCAAGGTTTACTATCTCATAAAAGAAGGAGAAAGGAAGGTTTTGTGAAATGTCTTAAGCTACCTTGGCCATTCACAATCTCACTGTTTGTAGCCTCAATCCGAAGAAGGTGGGGAAGTAACCCACATGCTCATCATCAGATGATTGGCTTAAGAAGATGTGGTTTATACATACAATGCAATATTATTCAGCCATAAAAAGAATGAAATATTGCCTTTTGCAGCAACATGGATGGACCTAGAGATTATTATGTTTAGTGAAATAAGTGAGACAGAGAAAGCAAATACTATATGATATCACTTTTATGTGGAATCTAAAAAATAACACAAATGAATGTATATACAAAACAGAAACACAGAAAACAAACTTATGGTCACCAAAATGAATAGTGGGAGGCAGTGAGAGATAAATTAGGAGTTTGGGATTAACATATACACACTACTATATATAAAAAAGGTAAACAACAAAGACCTACTGTACAGCACAGGGAGCTATACCCAATATCTTGTAATAACCTATAATGGAAAAGAATCTGAAAAGGAATATATATATATATATATATATATATATATATATACACACACACACACACACACACACACACACATATATGTAACTGAATCACTCTGTTGTACACTTGAAACTAACACAACATTGTAAATTAACCATACTTCAATTAAAAAAAAAAAAGCATTTTCTCTTAAAAAAAAAAAAGATCCTTCCAGTCTCAACTAACCACGCTTGGAGTATGGATTTCTTTTTCCTTTTTCTTTTTTAAAATAGATCTTTATTGGAGTATAATTGCTTCACAGTACTGTGAAAGTTTCTGTTGCACAACAAAGCGAATCAGCCATATGCATACACGTGAGCCTCCCTCCTACCCTCCCTATCCCACCCCTCTAGGTCATTGCAAAGCACCAAGTCGATCTCCCTGTGCTGTGGTGCTGCTTCCCACCAGCCAACTATTTTACTTTATTTTATTTATTTATTTTTTAAACATCTTTATTGGAGTATAATTAATTTACAATGGTGTGTTAGTTTCTGCTTTATAACAAAGTAAATCAGCTATACGTATACATATATCCCCATATCTCCTCCCTCTTGCGTCTCCCTCCCACCCTCCCTATCCCACCCCTCTAGGTGGTCACAAAGCACTGAGCTGATCTCCCTGTGCTATGCGGCTGCTTCCCACTAGCTATCTATTTTACATTTGGTAGTGTATATAAGTCCATGCCACTCTCTCACTTCGTCCCAGCTTACCCTTACCCCTCCCCATATCCTCAAGTCCATTCTCTATGTCCATGTTTTTATTCCTGTCCTGCCCCTAGGTTCTCCAGAACCATTTTTTTTAAGATTCCTTTTATATGTGTTAGCATACAGTATTTATTTTTCTCTTTCTGACTTACTTGACTCTGTATGACAGTCTCTAGGTCAATCCACCTCACTACAAACAACTCAATTACGTTTCTTTTTATGGCTGAGTAATATTCCATTGTATATATGTGCCACATCTTATCTGTCCATGGACACTTAGGTTGCTTCCATTGTAAACAGAGCTGAAATGAACATTGTGGTACAAGACTCTTTTTGAATTATGGTTTTCTCAGGGTATATGCCCAGTAGTGGGATTGCTGGGTTGTAAGGTAGTTCTATTTTTCGTTTTCTAAGGAACCTCCGTACTGTTCTCCAAAGTGGCTGTATCAATTTACATTCCCACCAAGAGTGCAAGAGGGTTCCCTTTTCTCCATACCCTCTCCAGCATTTATTGTTTGTAGGTTTTTTGATGATGGCCATTCTGACTGGTGTGAGGTGATACCTCATTGCAGTTTTCATTTGCATTTCTCTAATGATTAGTGATGTTGAGCATCCTTTCAGGTGTTTCTATATCGTCTTTGAAGAAATGTCTAGTTAGGTCTTCTGCCCATTTTTGGATTGGGTTGTTTGGTTTTTTGATATTGAGCTGCATGAGCTGCTTGTATATTTTGGAGATGAATCCTTTGTCAGTTGCTTTGTTTTCAACTATCTTCTCCCATTCTGAGGGTTATTTTTTTGTCTTGTTTATGGTTTCCTTTGCTGTGCAAAAGCTTTTAAGTTTCATTATGTCCCATTTGTTTATTTTTGTTTTTATTTCCATTTCTCTAGGAGATGGGTCAAAAAAGATCTTGCTGTGATTTATGTCATAGTGTGTTCTGCCTATGTTTTCCTCTAAGGGTTTTATAGTGTCTGGCCTTATATTTAGGTCTTTAATCCATCTTGAGTTTATTTTTGTGTATGGATTAGGGAGTGTTCTAATTTCATTCTTTTACATGTAGCTGTCCAGTTTCCCCAGAACCACTTATTGAAGAGGCTGTCTTTTCTCCATTGTATATTCTTGCCTCCTTTATCAAAAATAAGGTGACCATAAGTGTGTGGGCTTATCTCTGGGCTGTCTATCCTGGTCCATTGATCTATATTTCTGTTTTTGTGCCAGTACCAAACTGTCTGGATTACTGTAGCTTTGTGGTATAGTTTGAAGTCAGGGAGCTTGATTCCTCCAACTTCGTTTTTCTTTCTCAAGACTGCTTTGGCTATTTGGGGTCTTTTGTGTTTACATACGATATGTAAAATTTTTTGTTCTAATTCTGTGAAGAATGCCATTGGTAGTTTGATAGGGATTTCATTGAATCTGTAGATTGCTTTGGGTAGTATAATTTTCACAATATTGATTCTTCCAATCCAAGAACATGGTATATTTCTCCATCTGTTTATGTCATCTTTGATTTCTTTCATCAGTGTTTTATAGTTTTCTGAGTACAAGTCTTTCACCTCCTTAGGCAGGTTTATTCCTAGATATTTTATTCTTTTTGTTGCAATGGTAAATGGGAGTGTTTCCTTAATTTCTTTTTCAGATTTTTCATCATCAGTGTATAGGAATGCCAGAGATTTCTGTGCATTAATTTTGTATCCTGCTACTTTACCAAATTCATTGATTAGTTCTAGTAGTTTTCTGGTGGCATCTTTAGAATTTTCTATGTATAATATCATGTCATCAGCTAACAGTGACAATTTTTCTTCTTCTTTTCCAATTTGTATTCCTTTTATTTCTTTTTCTTCTCTGATTGCCATGGCTAGGACTTCCAAAACTATGTTGAGTATGAGTGGCAAGAGTGGACATCCTTGTGTTGTTTCTGATCTTAGTGGAAATGCTTGCAGTTTTCACCATTGTGTATGATGCTTGCTGCAGGTCTGTCATATATGACCTTTATGATGTTGAGCTAGATTCCCTCTATGTCCATTTTCTGGAGAGTTTTTATCATAAATTGGTGTTGAATTTTGTCAAAAGCTTTTTTTGCATCTATTGAGATGATCATCTGGTTTTTATTCCTTAATTTGTTAATGTGGTGTATCACATTGATTGATTTGCGTATATTGAAGAATCCTTGCATCCGTGAGATAAATCCCACTTGATCATGTTGTATGAACCTTTTAATGTGCTGTTGGATTCTGTTTGCTAGTATTTTGTTGAGGATTTTTGCATCTATGTTCATCAGTGATATTGGCCTGTAGTTTTCTTTTTTGTGACATCTTCATCTGGTTTCGGTATCAAGGTGGTGGTGGATTTGTAGAGTGAATTTGGGAGTGTTTCTCCCCCTGCAATTTTTTGGAAGAGTTTGAGAAGGATCGGTGTTAGTTCTTCTCTAAATGTTTGATAGAATTCGCCTGTGAAGTCATCTGGTTCCAGACTTTTCTTTGTTGGAAGATTTTTAATTACCGTTTCAATTTCATTACTTGTGATAGGTGTTTACATTTTCTAATTCTTCCTGGTTCAGTCTTGGAAAATTGCACCTTTCCAAGAATTTGTCCATTTCTTTGTGGTTATCCGTTGTATTGGCATATAGTTGTTTGTAATAGTCTCTTATACTTCTTTGTATTTCTGCAGTGTCAGTTGTGCTTTCTCCTTTTTCATTTCGATTTTATTGATTTGCACCCCCTCCCTTTTTTTCTTGATGAGTCTGGCTAAGGGTTTATCAATTTTGTTTATCTTCTCAAAGAACCAGCTTTTAGTTTTATTGATCTTTGCTATTGTTTTCTTTGTTTCTATTTCATTTATTTCTACTCTGTTCTTTATGATTTCTTTCCTTCTACTGACTGGGTTTTCTTTGCTCTTCTTTCTCTTGTTGGTTTAAGTGTAGGGATTTAAGTGTAGGGATTTCTGAATGGTGCACTTCAGATCTTATTTAACAACCTTTAGAAAATACAGACATATTTCTAATAAATTACAGGAAATATAAGAGAGTGGTTGAGGGAGTGAAGAGTGGAGCTGTACAATCAACAACTTTCAAAGCTCTGGCTTACAGATTTGGGAAATTGTATTCTATTATCCACCTAAGTCTGTCTTTTCAGGGCCAAGTTCACCACTCTTCTCTCTCATCTGCCTTCACCCCCATATCATTCCTGTAAAGAAATATTGGCGAGAGTAGGAGCAGGACCTCTGAAGTCAGGCTGCATGGGTTTGAAGCCTGGCTCTGCCATGTCACGGTCGTGGTCTTTTTCCACAACTTCATTTCCTCACTCAAAACATGAGAATGAGAATGATAATATACCTATGCCATTAGCTTATTCTGTGGATGTGAAGTAACTAAACTTGGCACTGTGCTTTACACCTAGCAAGTACCCAGTGGATATTTAAAGAAAAACAAATGCGCGCCTACAATGATGGGATTGTCTTAGGCAGAAGTATATGAGATTAAAAACCACAGTTCCTGATCTCAAGAAGCTCAAAACCCAGTGGGAGAGACAGACAAGGAAATGGTAACAACGTGGTTAATCAGTGATCAGTACTGCGGAAAATGTACGCAAAATGTAGAACCTGGAGTGAACTGCCAGCCTATTTATCAAACATATGTATTGATACATCAAAGTCCACCAGAAATTTCCAGTAACTAAGAGGAAAATAAGATACCTTATCATTCATGGTGCTATACTGAGTATATTTCAGCACAGAAAATATTTTAAAACAACTTATGTATTGGAAAAAAATGTTTCATTTGAAATGTTCCACATTAAAAATTTGTCTCTGTTGGACGCTGAAAACATTTTCCAGGGCCCTTTTCCAGTTAGAAATGAGACTAATGTAAACAGTCCAACAATTAACTACATGCAGTTGGCCTTTCTGAACTAAAACACAGTTATTGAGCCCAAATCTTTAACTACAAAACACTTTGCCAGCCACAAAAACAAGGCTGAATCATATCAGAAAACATATGGAGTTCAGAAAAGACAGAAAGTTTCACCTTTTTTGGATTCCTTTGCTTAATCGTTATTTTAATAGGTCATCTACCTCTTCACAGCTAAGCTCAATGTTGCCGTTTTCCTTGCCAACGACAAATACAAAGTGAGATTTCAATGTGTGAATACGAACCATTTCACAAGAAAAGACAAAATGGCCAATTTAATAAATCCTAGACAAGACGTAGAGTTTGTTTTTAAATAGAAATGGCAGATTGAGGATTATTAACCTGCTGATCTGCAGATGCTATAAATGTCTGTTACGATTCAAGCCCACAATGGTTTTGACACAAGTTTTTATATTTTTTGTCATGGCAAGACAAATTCTATATATCCTTCATATTTGTGGAACAGGATGGATTGCACCAAATATTCAGGGTACAAGTATTAGACAATTTTTCTTACACAACTTTCTTATTCAAAGTGTGGAAAATCAAAAGCCGTAACCGAAAGTTAATCAAGCACTCACCCTTTTTTCCCTAAATATTAATTAGGATTCATTTTGTTTCACATAATACATGGATAGGTTTAAAACTTAAAGAAAGAAGACTAATATTGAAGGCATAAGAAATATGTATTTTGGGATCTTACAAGATTCTTCATAATGTAATAATTCAAATCTGTATACTCTTTTTAAATAGGATCTTTAAGAGCATTACCAGAATACTAATGAGTTCAATTAAAAAATTCTTTTATAAATGGTTGGGAGTGGAGGTGGGATTTATATGTGGAATGAAGGAAAGTGAAGAGATGCCAAGATAAAGAGCTTAATAGAAATTATGATTAAAACCCAATCCCTTTTCATTTGAAAATGTTGTAGAATCTGGAAGTATTACTGTGCTCATGAAGGTGAGGAAAAAAGTTAATTCTAGTTCAAATCATTTAATAACAGAAAACATAATCGATTTTCATTTTTAAAAACTTAATTAGGTACGTTAATATGGTCCATTAATATCCAGATTTTTATACTTGCCTGTTCACCAGAGCATCAACCTGACTCCATTCTCTCTCATCCGTGATTTCATTTTCATAGAGATTCACAAATGGAGAATAAATTATAACTCTCTTCTTTTGCAGAGTTAGATCTTACACGTTTCTCCCATTTATTTTACCTGGGAAAGTAGTTTGAGAGAGGGATTAAGAGAACATTGCCAGAAAGATCAAATATAGAAATGAGGTTGTAATTTTCAGTCCCATTTAGTTTTATATTCAATAGCATGTTCACAATTTGGGAAGGAAATTCTTCATCAATTCCTTTGAAAAGTAACACCCAAACCATGATTCCTTTCTGAATCACCACCCATTTGGTCTCAAGTCTCCCCAAGAGCATCTCCTTACAAGCAATATGCACCCACTACTAGAGGCATGCATGGTTGTCAATCACACTTGTCCACTGCAGGGATACACACATTTATTTTATGTTCTAAATTAAATTTTAAAATAAGCTTGAGCTTATTTCCATGCCAGTTAAGCAAGAAGTTTACTCTCTTACTCTTGAGGCTACCCCTTTCCTTTCAACCTCTAAGAACCCCAAAGGCATACACAGCCTAATGGAGGGATTCAGTCTGATTTCCATATCCAAGCAGAGCTCAGACATTTACTGCCATAATTGTCACCAGCACATGGTGTCACGAAGGAAAAGCTGTTCCATAAAATCTAAAGGCCAAGGGGGAATATTTCTGGCCCAGGTCCCTGTGGGTGGATGGGAATGGGGAGTCATGAGTTTGAGGAGACTTGTTCTACCATGTTGGATCTTTGAATGAGGCTAAGTTTGTTCCTCAGGCCAAGCTTAGGCAAGGAGTCTCCTCACTTGAGTTCCCCAGGTTCACAGTTTAATTTTAAACTAGCCTCCAAGGCACCAGCTGCCATAGTAGTGCTATGTGTCAGAAGAGGCCTAAAAGCCCACCATTTAAGGACACCCAACCAGCATCCCTTTTATCTTCGTAGGGATTTGAATATCAAGTGTGACCCGGGGAAGATTCTCATTTTCAGGCCCTCATCCACAATAGGCTTTTTTTTTTTTAAGTGTTTTAACTTTTTAGTTTATTACAGGCCTTTCTATTTTTAATCATTACATATGTTTTCAACATTTCCCTGTTCTGCTCCATTGTATTCCATTTATTGCCTCTTAGGCTCCCAGGCACCCCTGGCAGTAAAGGTCTCCTTGCCTTTTCCTGACATTGGGCCTCGACTGCTCCCAGAGGGTCCACATTCTCCACCCTCCTTTGGGGGATGAAGCCATGTTCCTGCTGGTGACTTACTTTATCAAGGGTGACCCAGGAGCAAACAACAACAACAAAAACAACAAACAAAAAATACAAGCACAAGTTAAATTTGGGGGATGAGGGGGACATCCCACTTCATTAAGGTTCAATGATATATGATCATTCCTTCTTAGCAATAGTGTATACGTCTGCCATCCCTGTGCTAGACGTATTAGCCTGCAGAGGCTGCAAAATACCATAGACTGGGTGTGTTAAATGACAGAAATTAATTTTCTCACTGTCTGGAGCCTGGAAGTCCAAGATCAAGGTGCCAGCATGGTTTGGGTTCTGGTGAGAGCTCTCCTCCCTGTTTATAGATGGCCACCTTCCAGCTGTGTCCTCATGTGGCAGAAACAGGTAGAAAGAGCTCCGGTATCTCTTGTTATAGGGGCACTAATCCCATCAGGCCAGTCTCCACCCTCATGGCCTCATCTAACCCTAGTTACCTCCCAAAGGCCCCATCTCCAAATACCATCACGTGGGAGTTAGAGCTTCAACATAAAAGTTAGGGCACGACATAAACATTCAGTCTTTAACAGTAGATAAGCCTATTGTCAATTTTTTCTTGGCTAACATTTAAAAGATGCCCCTTGTTTAAGATTTATTTTATTACTGTAATGCATCATTTCAACCATAGTGAAACTATGACCAACATAGTGACCAACAACAAAAGTTTTTTATATGAGATCATTAATATTTTGAAAACTTAAATAGAAATGAATGCATATTTTTATCCAAATTAACTTCAGCTTTCATTTTTTTCCAACTTATTGCTTTTTGTTGTAGTACATGGCTTTTAGAGAAAGATCAGAAAAATCCCAACATGGAAAAAGATATAAATACGTATACATACATATACTGTTTATCTGAATGTGGTTAGATATATAAAATGCAGAAAAATATTTTAAAATTCTGAGCTTTTCAACCATTTCTATAACTAAATACATCTGAACACTTTTATATCTAAGAATTCTGAGGTTTCTTTCATCATGACTAAAGGCACCTAGAGCCTAATTTACATGTAATTTCTATTTTACATGCTTTATCGGGGATAGTAACATGACCCTTTCTAATACAAAAAAGATTCATAACTGATTACAACAGAAAATATTAACATTAAACTAATATTGCTATCAAATCACTACTGTACAAAGGTTGATGGGAGATGACTAGAAGCAACATAATTCAACTTTTATCTTATCTGTATTTATGCAGTTTCTTAACAACTGAAATAATAATGGTATCACATTATGCAATGAAACTTTTAGATCATTTAGAATAAAAAATGTTTCCCTCGGCTCTCTTTCTAAAAACATATGCAGCCATCAGGATTCATTCTTGTGTATACATTGCAAAGAAAAATTAGCATGATACCAAATGTCAAATATCTCAATAACTTTAGAATCCAGAAACAAAGTTTGAAGGAAGAAGATTGCTATTTTTTTTTTTTTTTGAGGTAGGTACCCTTCTAGGAGCTTTTATAAGCCATTATGCCATTTAGTCTTGTAGCCTCTCTTAAGTGAGGAAATGTCTCAATTGTGCCGTTAAAACAGGTATTACCCAGGGTGAAGGGCCAGGAGAACTGAATTGCCAACCTATGTTATGTACCCTTTAGTGTGCCCAGGTGTGCCATTAGTTTTATATTAAAAGAAGAAAAGGTCCATGTAGCTTTTTCTCAGGTGGGCTGGAGATATTTTTCTCTACTGGAGCATTTCATTTGCTCCAAAAGTGTTTAAGTTATCATTTGTTAAACAAATATTATGGCTTAATCCTAATGTAGGAGAAGTGGCCCTAAGTAGTGGAAGGAGCTTACCGTGGGTCACCCCAGATGTGGCAAGCTCTCTGGTCATGGAACCAGGACTTGGAGAAACTTTGTAAGACTTTAAATCCTTTGAAACTTTCTTACGTTCCATGTTCTGTGTGATTTTCTCAGGGACAGCAAGGCAGAGGGAGCTGAGGAGACTATATTTCTACATCCAGACCTGGGGAAAGAAGAACACCAAGGGTAGCTCATGGGGCAACAGCTACTGCAAGAGAGAAAGGAGAGAAGCAATGTCATCGTATGAATTCCTGCTGCATGCCAGGCTCTACGCTGGGCACTTTGTGTACATTATCCCATGTAAAGAGTACAACACATCTATGAGGTCTGTGTACTATTAGTCTCATTACAGATGAAAAAAATTGACACCAAAGGTCACATACCCAGCACAACTGGAGTTTGAACTTGAATCTGTCTGATTGTGAAGCCCGAACTCTTTTCTCTCTACCATATGTACAAATGTACCATATTGCTTCTACTACATCTCAGAGACTTTTTATTAGCATAAAGCCACTAAATTTATATTGCAGATTGTGCTTATAGCATTTTTATATATCCATCAGGTTCTCCTGCTTCACAAGACAGTGTACCAACTTGAATTTAAACTTGACTAAGCCATTTTCATAAATCAAATGCTGCTTGAAGTTTTGAAAATGTCCATACAACTGGCTAGAGAAACCATAGATTCATGATTCCCCACTAGATACTTATACTTTTGTGACTGTCATTGAAAATTATATACAGAATTGATAAGTTGGGGTTTGGTTGTACCTTCCCTAATTCAAAGGGTTTCTCTTCTACCTGATGTCAAGTTTTACATGTTATGACCATAAATTAGATATTGTCACTGGTCTTAATGTCAAGTTTCAGAGGTAACCTTAACACACTGCTATGTTTTGTGGGAAAATATAAATACTGAGTCATGTTTCTCATCCTGGAACCTTGGGTACTTCTCAACATTTCTAGGCTATGGGACTGTTCACTAGTGGTGATGTTACCATGCCTTAAGATGATGCATGGCTCAGTCATGCTTCTTCTGAGATTCTCCACTCAGCATTCTCTGCTAGCCTGGCACTGCCTTCAGCTCTTCCTTCCAGCAGGAAACCATCACACGTCATTTTAATGTACTCAGGCAACAGCCTTTTTCTTGCCTTTGAATGCAAGTCATAACTCTCATCCTGGTGTCTGTGTTTCCTGTTGGGTACTGGTTGGGAGAAAATGGTCATGAATTCTTACTTAATTCTTTCTTATTCTCTGCAAGATTGTCACTCTACAACAAAGCATCATGGCAAAAAAGCTAAGTAACGAGAGAAGAAGTCATCCCATTCTGCCTGTGACTACAGAGGCAACACAGTACCGTGGACAGAACACTGGTCGTCAGCCCTACCCCGTCGCACTCCACAGGGAGCTGGAGGCCACACCTGAGTCTTTTGTTACCAACCAGCTGTGACTGTTATTGGGCAAGTCATTGAATCCTGGTGGCTCAATTTTTCAGCTACTTGAAGCAGTAATAGTACCTCCTCTGTTTTCCTTAATTTTTTATAAGATTAAAATGAGATGGTGTATGAAAGTGCTCTGTGAAATACAAAGCACTCGACAAAACTCCAAGCTGCTGTGATGTTACTGATCCCAACCTTCAACAGCCTGTATTGTCTCTCTTACTCACTTGGCACCTCATCAGATACTGCTATGATTAGGGTGACCAACTATCCCAGTTTGCCAGGAAGTTTCTCCATTTTTCACAAGAGAAAGCCCTGCATCCTGGAGACCCTTCAGTCCCCAACAAATCAGGTTTCTTGTTGCCCTAGCGATAATGAAGTTACTTGATAAGAAGGATGCTGGCCGGTGCTAACATCTCCTTTCACCATCCCCACCTCAGAAAAGATGCCAACAAGGTGTTTCCATAAATCTGGGCTCTATTCACCTGAAAGCAAAGAGGTTTTCTGAGAAAGGGGTAAGCTGGGTGGTCACTGATGGGAAGGGGATAGAAAAGTCATTGTAACTGATACTTAGTAATATATTAATAAGGAAACTGAAATTAATCAGGATACCATCCTTAAAACCAGAACTGACTCACTTTTCTTTGCCCATAGGCAGGTCCTGGTGTTCTATTTTGGTGACAGATTGGGAATCTCTGAGCCAGAACTGACTCCCAGGCAGCTCTGCTCACCCCACCCCCTCCTATCTCTTCCCACTCGCATCCAGGGAGCTGACTAGTGTTTCATGCACTTTCGCAATCATTGGAAAGTTTTTGTCCTGTTGAGATGATGTAGGATGGTCTTTTTTTTTTTTTTAACCAGAGCCAATAAAGCAATTGCCTCAACTTGAACTTTAGGCTCCCAACACGCCTTTGGCTGTTCAACTCAACTCCTCAATTCTGACCCCTACACTCCCATCCGGCTCAGGAGCATGGAAAGAGGTGGTGTGGCCTGACTCCTGCTGCCGCTGTGGTGACCTGTATTGATGCAGATACTGCCCAATGAAAATCCTGTTGTTTTCTTTTGGCTCAGGAGCTCACAGGCTGTGGGTGTCTCTCTAGCAGGATCGTGGACACTTAATACAAAACCAAAAGGACAGATTCAGTCCTATTACTCTGGCTCTAGTACAGCAGCTTGTGGAAAGAGAAGACATAAAATGATACCAACATAGTAGCAGTAGAATAAACACTTCTCTTTGAGTTTCACAGAAGAAATAAAACTTTGGGTGATCAGAGGAGAATTCAGTAGTTCCAAAGCTATTAATGGCTGTCGGAAAAACAATCCAAGAACTGGCCAAACGAGCTGGACTGCTTTCCTATGAATCATCAGAATAACCTCAGGCCTCTGACAGGCTGGCACCCATGTGCCCAGGTCCATCTCACCTGTGGGAAACAGGCTCTTAAAATGGAGAGTTGCCACCATCACCAGCTGCCGGCTTCTTGGTCTTCCCCAGCGCTGGACACAAGAATCACCGGACCTGTCTTTATGCTTATGATTTTTAATGTTTTTATCCCTTTACAACTTTAATGATGTCTTTTAGAGTATATTTTTTGAAATGCTGATAATCTTTTTTTTTTTTTGCAGTACGTGGGCCTCTCACTGTTGTGGCCTCTCCCGTTGCGGAGCACAGGCTCCGGACGCGCAGGCTCAGCGGCCATGGCTCATGAGCCCAGCCACTCTGCGGCATGTGGGATCCTCCCGGACCAGGGCACGAACCCGTGTTCCCTGCGTCGGCAGGCAGACTCTCAACCACTGCGCCACCAGGGAAGCCCGAAATGCTGATAATCTTAATAATGAAATGGATCTTAAGACTTGAGGGAGTTGGAAGGGGGAATAGGAACTAAGTTGTGCATGTTTTTGATGATTTCCAGCTCTTCCACTGAAGAGGGATCAGAGGTGTGCTGACTAATGTCTAACAGGCACTCTGAGGAGAAAAAAAAAATTCTTTTTTAAATCTGATTTGTAGTGTTTGCTAATTTCCATGATGTAAATACTCCCACCATGACCACTTTCTCTGGCTCCAACACACCACTGGAAGGGACTTTAGTTTTCCTTTGCCAAGGTCAGTCTTTCCTGGTGCATGTCCTGAAACTATATTTATTAAGAATTAAAATTCATCCAAGTGATTTAAGTTACCATACTCTATTAAAAATGTCCCTTACCTTTCTTAACTTCCCCTTAGCAACTTGGCATGCTGTTCATACTCTCAATACCCTGCAATGCTCATTTTTTATTTGAAGTCTGCTTCTTGTTCTTATCTAGCTCTTATTCCCTTTCTCTATGCTGAGAACTAACTTGTAGCCAGATTTTTTTCTGTTTTTATTTTTTACCTCTGCTGTTTTTTAGATTATCTAAAACTTATCATGTCACCCAGCAATTCCTTTCCCCCCTCAATACTTAGAACCTCAATTGGTTCCCCATGACTTTTACGATAAAGTTCAAACTCCAGGGTCTTTGTGGTACAGCTTTTACCTCAGCCTCTGTCTCTAGCTTAAGGTCCTTCCAGGGCCCCCTCATGAAACTTGTACTCTGACTGCTCCAAAATCCTGCAGCAACTTGAATACACTGAGCTGGTTCATGTCTCCAGGCCTTCCGACCTGTGGCTTCCTCTGAGAATTCCTCCTACCTAACCCCTTCTTTTTTTTTTTTTTTTCCGGTACGCGGGCCTCTCACTGTTGTGGCCTCTCCCGTTGCGGAGCACAGGCTCCGGACGCGCAGGCTCAGCGGCCATGGCTCACGGGCCCAGTCGCTCCGCGGCATGTGGGATCTTCCCAGACCGGGACACGAACCCGTGTCCCCTGCATCAGCAGGCGCACTCTCAAGCACTGCGCCACCAGGGAAGCCCCTAACCCCTTCATTTTAAGTTTACTCTGGGCATCTAATCTCTACAGATGCAGTATCCTTTGCTTATCTGCATCTCAGCAGTGATAGTAATTATTGACACTGAGCTATCTCCCTCCATTTGGGCTGTGACCCACTTGACGAAGGGACAGTTACCCTACTTTGGTATTCCTGGCACCTAACAAAATGCCTACTTCTATACTAGATGCTCAATAAATGTTTGTTGAATAAATGCATGAATTAATGAATGATAATTGAGGTAGTCATTTTTGATCCCTATTTTTATCCCTCCTTCTATTCCACCATCTTGATTCCTCCTCCCTATTTTGATTCTATTTTGATTCTAAAGTCTCCTAAACGTTCATTAAAAACAATGTCCACCGATACATTTGCAAAGGAGATTGGTTCAGTAAAATATGATACAGGCAGAGTCAAATTAAAATATCAAAGTAGAGTTCCTAAAAGTGAAAGATCCAGATGCAAGAACAAAGTGTGAGCAGCATTACCTATGTTATGTAAATAAATATAAGAGCGGACATGCATACATAAGGAAGTTTCTGGAAACATATAAATAGACTTTTACTTGCTGTTTCGTACTTTTCTGTTTGATTTTTGTTTTACCATGTACACTTATTATTTTTACATAAGAAAACATTTATATGAGAAAAAATGTTAACAGGGATCATATGATGATAGAATATTGAACCACTTTTTCCTTCTATATACTTTTGTTTAATTAGCAAACATAAATGGTATATTGTTTTAAACTGAAACTAAAGGTAGCAAAGTTTCCCACGCTGGCAGATTTTTCAACATTGCCTATGAACCCACCTCCAGGAAGTGGGTTATCTAATTTACAGCTTCAGTGAACCTGTTTCCTGGCAATGGTTGTCAGGGCACGCCTCCTTCTCTCTGGTTCTCCATCACTCTCACTCTGAAGGCCTAAGGGCAGGAAAGATACTCACAGGGAAGCAAGAAGTAGCATTAGCATCATTTTGTGTGTGCCAGATAAAAAGAGCTGTCGACGCACTCCCCTGGGCACAGCACATACCTCTGATTCTGCCAACCTCCCTCAAAGAGGACCATCTCCTATTAAGCCTTCTGGGAAAAGTCTCAGAGCACAGTCAATGAAAAATAACCACTACTTCTTGCTTTGGTGCCAGCCTGCACAACAAAGAGTTCCTTTAACTGCCTTAAAAGGAATATACTCCTTTCCACACCTATCACATTTCATTCTCTTAACATAATGCCACAAACTGAAAAAGGAAACAGGTTGTGAAATAATACAGAAAGTCATTTTTAATTGAAAGGGTCCATTTATCAACACTAAAAGTAAAAAAGAAGGTTCAAATTATAAGGAGCATCAGAGAGATCCTGAAAAAGGCCTGACTCCCAAAGGCATGCTAAATGGCATCCCATGACACTGACATGGACCCTGAGACTCGAGATTAATCGCCTTGCGATACAAGGTGATTGGGGTGAGGGCTGAGGGCTTACTGGCCCATTTTTCCATTTTTCTCAGACAGAGCCCTGTGTCCGAGAACTACCTGGTGCCACCAAGAACCACTGAGGAGAGTTTAAAGTTCGGAACCACAGGAGACATGTAAAAACTTGGAGACGGAATAGTTTCCCACCCTGGGACTGAGACCTGGGGTGGGAGCGACGCATCACTGCATCCCTCATCCTTTCTCCTCCCCCTTCCCAAGCTGTAGTGGCAGCTATGATAAGGCTGGAGATGGGGGAGTTGTGGGAAAAAGAGAGAAGAAAGCATAAACCAAAAGGATTCTGAGCCATTCTAACGCCGGAGGTGGGGCGTGGCTTCGGATCTACAATGTATCTTTAGTTTCTGGGACTTCATGTTCCAAAGACAGATATCACTGAGGAAATCTTTGAGCCCACAGAAATGTGAGGGTCTGTGGGATCCAAACTCTCTCCAGTTTGGGCTTCTTGTTTCTTCTTTGTGGACACCTTGATTCTGATACTCTTGAAGACAAGGGAGAATCTTGAAGAGAGAGAGAGAGAGAGAGAGAGGGAGAGAAAGAAGCTGGCTCCTTAAGCCTGGCCCTTGACTTATGTGAAAGGTAGTTAAATGGAACTTTTTGTTGCCTGGGGCACCCCAGGTGCTTGAGCTTCAGACACAAGGCAGGAGGATAAGGAACTTCTGGATTGAAACTCCAGGATACCAGTGGGCCCCTCGATGTTATCTGAGGTTCCCTAGGTTCCCCTAGAGTTTACTGAGTAAACTCTAGTTTAAAGCTTTCTATTGTTCTAAGTGTCAGCCAGACTATGTTATAAATCAGCTATTTAACCCATGTTGAAAGCCATTTGTGCAATTTCCTTTACAACTAATCTCAGGTTTATAAATCCTGGTTGTGTAACCTTGGGACACTCTCTCTTGGCCGTGTTTCTTCATCTGTAAAAGGAAGACAGACTGGAGAAGGAATAGGTCTCTGTATCAGTTAGGATGCTGTTGGCTGCAAGGAACAGAAAACTCAATTCCAACTGGCTTGAATAATAAGGACAAATATTAGTTCACATAAAAGAAAGTCCAACTCTCAGAACCTTCCTGCTGCCACGTTCAGAACTCGCTGCTCTAACCTCTGGAGCCCGTCCCATCCTTCCAGCCTGTGACCAGCAGCAGAGAAAAACTAGTTACATATCATTTTCTTGCCCCATACACACTTTAAGGTAAGCAAAAAGATTAGAATAAATTTAGAGAATAAATTAATCTTAAATTAAGATTAGAATAAATTTTAACAATGAAGGAAATTGTGCACAAGCAGGCCAGTCAGTGAGGCAATCAGATGAGTGCCAAGTTCTGGGAGATGATCAGTGATGAACATGGCATCGACCCCACCAGCACCTATCATGGGGCTAGCGACCTGCAGCTGGACAGCATCTCAGTGTACTACAATGAAGCCACAGGTGGCAAATATGTTCCTCGTGCTATCTTGGTGGGTCTGGAACCCGGGACCATGGACTCTGCTTGCTCAGGTCCTTTTGGTCAGATCTTCAGACCAAACAACTTTGTTCTGAGGATTCCACGAGCACCTGAGATTTGGAACCACTCCTTGACTGTGTCCCAAAGAAGTAATAGACCCATAAGCTGCGTGGTGTACCTCAAGAGAGCAAGGTCCAGGTTGCCTGGTACAGTTCCTGAGACATGGGACTTTCTGTGCTAAAACCAGGAAAGTCCTGGGCAAATAAGGATGAGTTGGTTACCTCATGGGTAGCTAAGTGGCAGCCATGGTGGAGTAGAGATAAGACCTTCTCCTGCTGTGTGGGCACCATGTATGGCTTTTCCATCTGGGAGTTACCCATGGAGGGAGAGAGGGTCTGCCGGTCATGATCAAGTGCTTTAGGGGACACAGATTCAACTTTAAGTTGTTTTAAAGGAAACAAAGAAAGTAATGTGTTTTTTGCATACCATAGCTTGGGAACTGAGATTCATACCTAATACACAGGGATTTCCATAATCCCTTAGGAAAACTTTGTAGCCAGATATATGATGGGATGCAGAACTTTTTGAATTTTAGAAGGGATCTAGGGACACATTTTACAGTATGTGTTCCTTGTAATACATGCTCCGATATTGTACTCTGTAATCAGACACACTGATATTTCTACGGAAGTGTTAATACTTACATCAAATGAGTTAAAGAACAGTAAATAGGCTTATGTCAGCTCAGGCTGGATAGTGCTGCCAAATGGGGTCAGGTTAGTTTAGGTTTTGCCACCAAGTTAGTTGCAGTTTTCAGAAATTTTAATATCTTGGAATTATAGGTAATGAATGGATTGTTGCTGTATTTATAAATATGCATAAATATAAAGGCATGTCCTCAATCTACTATAATGTTAGCTGAAGTGTAAAATCTATCCCATGTTTTCTAATATTGACTACAGATTCTGGAGAATTTATGAATAGATAATGCTGCTTAATACACTCATAGAGTTTATCAGATCCTAATATTGGAATTGATAATACACAGAAATTACAATATAAGGTGATATGTGCAACACTCAAATGTTCTATTTACACGTCATAGATTTTTATCCAGACAGCCAGGGTGTGATTGTCACAATTTAAAATAGCTTTCCGTAAAGGTCAATGGAAATGCTGAATTTGCTGGACCTGATAATGAACAAGATATTTTTCCTTGAGTGATACTGAACTACAGGTGATAACCTCTAAGTTTTCTCCAGGGTGATAACCGTAGGGTTTGGGGCCAAGAGAGTTTTGTTTAATGTCTCTGTGGAAGCAAAGTCAAGCACACTGGTTTACAACTGACATCACGGCTCTAAGAGAAATAATGATGGTGATGATGATGATATCCATTTGTTTGTAAACCGAGAAGGTGTGGTTATTGTGACACAATTATGTACAAGCACAGTCATTCTCCGATCTGACTCAAAATCATAATTTTCAGGGCCTGAAAAGCTGTACCAAATAAGTTGACAATCTCTAAAACTTTGGTGGTTCCATTGTCATTCTTCACCAGAAAATGAGCCCAGGTATAATTTAGTCAGAGCTTTGAAGATAAGATTCAGCGTCTTGAATCAAGTTTAGTTGTATATCAGGAATAAGTGAAAAAGCACAGGGTCGTTTGTTACAATTCTTAGATTTTCCTTTCTGCAGGGAAAGCCATGGGGGAAACAGACGCTTTCTTAGACATTTTCCCTCTAATGAAACGATGTATAACAGGCACCTAGATTGGATTTTATGTCCACGTTTGCACTTATCTTATTTTGCCGCATAACATGCAATTTCTTTAATCACATGTGATGGTTTGTAAAACTTGATGTTTTGCATAAGCTTTTTTTTTAACATCTTTATTGGAGTATAATTACTTTACAATGGTGTGTTAGTTTCTGCTTTATAACAAAGTGAATCAGTTATACATATACATATGCCCCCATACCTCTTCCCTCTTGCGTCTCCCTCCCTATCCCTCCCCTCTAGGTGGTCACAAAGCACTGAGCTGATCTCCCTGTGCTATGCGGCTGCTTCCCACTAGCTATCTATTTTACGTTTGGTAGTGTATATATGTACATGCCACTCTCTCACTTTGTCACAGCTTACCCTTCCCCCTCCCCATATCCTCAAGTCCATGCTCTAGTAGGTCTGTGTCTTTATTCCCGTCTTACCCCAGGTTCTTCATGACCTTTTTTTTTTTCTTATTATTCTTAGATTCCATATATATGTGTTAGCATATGGTATTTGTTTTTCTCTTTCTGACTTACTTCACTCTGTATGACAGACGCTAGGTCCATCCACCTCAGTACAAATAACTCAATTAGCTTTTTTCTTCTTCATTTCATGTGGTTTTCAAAAGGCTTCAGAATCAGACTTCTTGTCAGAACCAATTATGCTGTCTTTTGAGATCGCCTCGGTGTCAGGATTCAATGCCACCATTCATTCTTATTCCTTCAATCTCAGTATTCATGACAAACCCATTACATGTGCCAAAATCTAAAATATTTATGTATAGACAACACTGTGTCTCTAATTACTGCAAACGAGGCTCCTTGTCTCTTTCATGGTATCTCTTCAGAGAGCGAGTGTGTGAAAAGTGTGGTAATCATCTTTTTTTTTTTCCTTTGATCAGTTCCTTTAAAACCTTCATAAAAACTCTCTTCATACCAACTACCCAATGGCATATGCAGCTAATTGTTCCCTGTTGCCCTTGCCCCTCTGATTTGCCTAGCGAAGGCTGCTTGGCCTGATCCCTGAGCTTAGAGGGCTCCTATGACCTGTGGGGTGCGTCTGGGCCCCGTGGGAGCCCAATTCTGGAGGAATCTTAGCAACTAAATGATAAACAGCCCAGGCTGCCTTTTCTCTATCTATATTGACTAATGTTTCATTCTTTTCTGCTCCTAAGTTCAACGGACTAAGAAGGCCCAGGGAAGTTTTAATTCAATACTATTCCCTTTGCCAGATATCCCCCAGGATTCCAGCTAACACTAACCCCAAACAAAGCAAGGCCCGGAAGGAAGCATATCTCACATGTTTAGGCTCACTGCTAAATGTCATAAACGATTCCTTCAAACCTTGGGCATGTAAGTCTGCGTGTATTTCTTTTCATTGTCATTCTATAATTAAGCACCCTGTAGAATAATAAATCAAAGAGAGAGAGGACCTTCAAGATGGTAGAGGAGTAAGATGTGGAGATCACCTTCCTCCCCACAGATACATCAAAACTACATCTACACGTGGAACAACTCCTACAGAGCACCTACTGAACGCTGGCAGAAGACCTGAGACCTCCCAAAAGGCAAGAAACCCCCCCACGTACCTGGGTAGGGCAAAAGAATAAACAGAGACAAAGAATAGGGACGGGACCTGCACCAGTGGGAGGGACCCATGAAGGAGGAAAGGTTTCCACACACTAGGAAGCCCCTTCACTGGCGGAGACGGGGGTGGGTGGGGGGTGGGGAGCTTCGGAGCCGCGGAGGAGAGCACAGCAACAGGGGTGCTGACGGCAAAGCGGAGAGATTCCCGCACAGAGGATCGGTGCCGACCGGCACTCACCATCCCGAGAGGCTTGTCTGATCACCCGCGGGGGCGGGCGGGGTTGCGAGCTGAGGCTCGGGCTTCTGAGGTCGGATCCCAGTGAGAGGACTGGGGTTGGCTGCGTGAACACAGCCTGAAGGGGGCTAGTGCCACAGCTAGCTGGAAGCGAGTCCGGGAAAAAGTCTGGACCTGCCCAAGAGGCAAGAGACCATAGTTTCGGGGTGCGTGAGGAGAGGGGATTCAGAGCACCGCCTAAACCAGCTCCAGAGACAGGCACGAGCCGCGGCTATCAGCGTGGACCCCAGACACGGGCATGAGACGCTAGGGCTACTGCAGCCACCAAGAAGCCTGTGTGGAATACCCATAAGGTTAACAGCTGCTCTTTCAGCAGACACTCTGCAAGCCAGAAGGGAGTGGCAGGACATATTCAAAGTGATGAAAGGGAAATCCTACAACCAAGATTGCCCTACCCAGCAAGGATCTCATTCAGATTCGACCGAGAAATTAAAACCTTTACAGATGAGCAAAAGTTAAGAGAATTCAGCACCATCAAACCAGCTTTACAACAAATGCTAAAGGAACTTCTCTAGGTAGGAAACATAAGAGAAGGAAAAGACCTACAATAACAAACCCAAAACAACTAAGAAAATGGTAATGGGAACATACATATCTATAATTACCTTAAATGGAAATGGATTAAATGCTCGAACCAAGAGACACAGACTGGCTGTATGGATACAAAAACAAGACCCAAATATATGCTGTCTACAAGAGACCCACATCAGACCTAGGGACACATACAGACTGAAAGGGAGGGGACAGAAAAAGATACTACATGCAAATGGAAATCAAAAGAAAGCTGGAGTAGCAATTCTCATTTCAGACAAAATAGCCTTAAAAATAAAGACTATTTCAAGAGACAAAAAGGCCACTACATAATGATCAAGGGATGGATCCAAGAAGAAGATATAACAATTGTAAATATTGATGCACACAACGTAGGAGCACATCAATACATAAGGCAAATGCTAACAGCCATAAAAGGGGAAATCGACAGTAACAAATTAATAGTGGGGGACGTTAACACCCCACTTTCACCAATGGACAGATCAACCAAAATGAAAATAAATAGGGAAACACAAGCTTTAAATGGTACATTAAACAAGACAGACTTAATTGATATTTATAGGACATTCCATCCAAAAAGAACAGAATACACTTTATTCTCAAGTGCTCATGGAACATTCTCCAGGATAGATCATATCTTGGGTCACAAATCAAACCTTGGTAAATTTAAGAAAACTGAAATCAAGTATCTTTTCCGACCACAGTGCTATGAAACTAGATATCAATTACAGGAAATAAACTGTAAAAAATACAAAAACATGGAGGCTAAACAATACGCTACTAAATAACCAAGAGATCACTGATGAAATCAAAGAGCAAATCAAAATATACCTGGAAAAAAATGACAATGAAAACACAAAGACCCAAAACCTATGGGATGCAGCAAAAGCAGTTCTAAGAGGGAAGTTTATAACAATACAGTCCTACCTCAAGAAAAAAGAAACATATCAAATAAACAACCTAACCTTACACCAAAAGCAATTAGAGAAAGAAAAACAAAATCCCCAAAGTTAGCAGAAGGAAAGAAATCATTAAGATCAGATCAGAAATAATTGAAAAAGAAATGAAGGAAATGATAGCAAAGATCAATAAAACTAAAAGCTGGTTCTTTGAAGATAAACAAAATTGATTAGCCAGACTCATCAAGAAAAAAAGGGAGAAGACTCAAACCAACAGAATTAGAAATGAAAAGGAGAAGTAACAACTGACACTGCAGAAATACAAAGGATCATGAGAGATTACTACAAGCAACTATATGCCAATACAATGAACAACCTGGAAGAAATGGACAAATTCTTAGAAAAGCACAACCTTCCAAGACTGAACCAGGAGAAATAGAAAATATAAACAGACAAATCACAAGCACTGAAACTGAAGCTGTGATTAAAAATCTTCCAACAAACAAAAGCCCAGGACCAGATGGCTTCACAGGTGAATTCTATCAAACATTTAGAGAAGAGCTAACACCTATCCTTCTCAAACTCTTCCAAAATATAGCAGAGGGAGGAACACACCCAAACTCATGTGGCCAATGAGGCCACCATCACCCTGATATCAAAACCAGACAAAGATATCATACACACGAAAAAGAAAACTACAGGCCAATATCACTGATGAATATAGATGCAAAAATTCTCAACAAAATACTGGCAAACGGAATCCAACAGCACATTAAAAGGATCATACACCATGATCAAGCAGGGTTTATCCCAGGAATGCAAGGATCTTCATATATGCACATCAATCAACGTGATAAACCATATTAACAAATTGAAGGAGGAAAACCATATGATCTCAATAGATGCAGAAAAAGCTTTTGACAAAATTCAACAACAAAATTTTTGATAAAAACCCTCCAGAATGTAGGCATAGAGGGAACTTACCTCAACATAATAAAGGCCATATATGACAAACCCATAGCCAACATCGTTCTCAATGGTGAAAAACAGAAACCATTTCCACTAAGATCAGGAACCAGACAAGGTTGCCACTCTCACCACTATTATTCAACATAGTTTTGGAAGTTTTAGCCACAGCAATCAGAGATGAAAAAGAAATGAAAAGAATCCAAATCAGAAAAGAAGTAAAACTGTCACTGTTTGCAGACGACATGATACTATACATAGAGAATCCTAAAGATGGTACCAGAATACTACTAGAGCTAATCAATGAATTTGGTAAAGTAGCAGGATACAAAATTAATGCACAGAAATCTCCTGCATTCCTATACACTAATGATGAAAAATGTGAAAGAGAAATTAAGGAAACACTCCCCTTTACCACTGCAACAAAAAGAATAAAATACCTAGGAATAAACCTACCTAAGGAGACAAAACACCTGTATGCAGAAAACTACAAGACACTGATGAAAGAAATTAAAGATGACATAAATAGATGGAGAGATATACCATGTTCTTGGATTGGAAGAATCAATATTGTGAAAATGACTATACTACCCAAAGCAATCTACAGATGCAGTGCAATCCCTATCAAACTACCAATGGCATTTTTCACAGAATTAGAACAAAAATTTTTACAATTTGTATGGAAACACAAAAGAACCCAAACAGCCAAAGCAATCTTGAGGAAGAAAAACAGAGCTGGAGGAATCAGGCTCCCTGACTTCAGACTATACTACAAAGCTTCAGTAATGAAGCCAGTATAGTACTGGCACAAAAACAGAAATATAGATTAATGCAACAGGCTAGAAAGCCTAGAGATAAACCCACGCACATATGGTCACCTTATATTTGATAAAGGAGACAGAAATATACAATGGAGAAAAGATAGCCTCTTCAATAAATGGTGCTGGGGAAAATGGACAGCTACATGTAAAAGAATGAAATTACAACACTTCCTAACACCACATACAAAAATAAATTCAAAATGGAGTAAAGACCTAAATGTAAGGCCAGACACTATAAAACTCTTAGATGAAAACATAGGCAGAACACTCTATAACATAAATCACAGCAACATCCTTTGTTACCCACCTCCTAGAGAAATGGTAATAAAAACAAAAATAAACAAATGGGACCTAATAAAACTTATAAACTTTTGCACAGCAAAGGAAACCATAAACAAGACGAAAAGACAGCGCTCAGAGTGGGAGAAATATTAGCAAATGAAGCAATGGACAAACGATTAATCTCCAAAATTTTTAAGCAGCTCATGCAGCTCAATATCAAAAAAAAAAAAAAAAAAACCCAATCCAAAAATGGGCAGAAGACCTAAATAGAGATTTCTCCAAAGAAGATATACAGATTGCCAACAAACACATGAAAGGATACTCAACATCACTAATCATTAGAGAAATACAAATCAAAACTACAATGAGGTATCACCTCACACCGGTCAGAATGGCCATCATCAAAAAATCCACAACAATAAATGCTGGAGAGTGTGTGGAGAAAAGGGAACCCTCTTGCACTGTTGGTGGGAATGTCAATTGATACAGCCACTATGGAGAAGAGTATGGAAGTTCCTTAAAAAACTAAAAATAGAACCACCATATGACCCAGCAATCCCACTACTGGGCATATACTCTGAGAAAACTATAATTCAAAAAGAGTCTTGTACCACAATGTTCATTGCAGCTCTATTTACAATAGCCAGGACATGGAAGCAACCTAAGTGTCCATCGACAGATGAATGGATAAAGAAGATGTGGCACATATATACAATGGAATATTACCCAGCCATAAAAAGAAACGAAATTGAGTTATTTGTAGTGAGGTGGATGGACCTAGAGACTGTCATACAGAGTGAAGTACGTCAGAAAGAGAAAAACAAATGCCAAATGCTAACACATGTATATGGAATCTAAAAAAAAAAAAACAATCCTGGTTCTGAAGAACCTAGGGCCAGGACAGGAGTAAAGACACAAACATAGAGAATGGATTTGAGGACACGGGGAGGGAGAAGTGTAAGCTGGGACGAAGTGAGTGAGTGGTATGGACATATATACACTACCAAATGTAAAATAGATAGCTAGTGGGAAGCAGCTGCATAGCACAGGGAGATCAGCTTGGTGCTTTGTGACCACCTAGAGGGGTGGGATAGGGAGGCTGGGAGGGAGGGAAATGCAAGAGGGAGGGGATATGGGGATATATGTATAGCTGATTCACATTGTTATACAGCAGAAATTGACACACTATTGGAAAGCAATTATACTCCAATAAAGATGTTTAAAAAAAAAAATCATGTAGCACAATGTTCATGGCAGCCGTATTTGCAATAGCCAGGACATGGAAGCAACCTAAATGTCCATCAATAGATGAATGGATAAAGAAGATGTGGCACATGTATACAATGGAACATTACTCATCCATAGAAAGAAATGAAATTGAGATATTTGTAGTGAGGTGGATGGACCTAGAGTCTGTTATACAGAGTGAAGACAGAAAGAGAAAAACAAATACCATATGCTAACACATATATATGGAATCTAAAAAAAAATGGTTCTGAAGAACCTAGGGGCAGGACAGGAATAAAGACGCAGACATAGAGAATGGACTGGAGGACACAGGGAGGGGGAAGGGTAAGCTGGGACAAAGTGAGAGAGTGACATTGACATAAAATAGATAGCTAGTGGGAAGCAGCGCATAGCACAGGGAGATCAGCTCGGTGCTTTTTGACCACCTATTGGGGTGGGATAGGGAGGGTAGGAGGGAGACTCAAGAGGGAGGGGATATGGTGATATATGTATACGTATAGCTGATTCACTTTGTTATACAGCAGAAACTAACACAACAAGATGGCGGAAGAGTAAGACGCGGAGATCACCTTCCTCCCCACAGTTACACCATTAATACATCTACACGTGGAACAGCTCCTACAGAACACCTACTGAATGCTGGCAGAAGACCTCAGACCTCCCAAAAGACAAGAAACCCCCCACGTACCTGGGTAGGGCAAAAGAAAAAAGAATAAACAGAGACACTAGAATAGGGACGGGACCTGCACCAGTGGGAGGGAGCTGTGAAGGACGAAAGGTTTCCAGACACTAGGAAGCCCCTTCGCGGGCGGAGACTGCGGGTGGCGGAGGGGGAAAGCTTCGTGGCCGCGGAGGAGAGCACAGCAACAGGGGTGGGGGAGGCAAAGCGCAGAGATTCCCGCACAGAGGATCAGGGCCGACCGGCACTCACCAGCCCGAGAGGCTTGTCTGCTCACCCGCCTGGGCGGGCGGGGCTGGGAGCTGAGACTCGGGCTTCGTAAGAGCGCAGGGAGAGGACTGGGGTTGGCGGCATGAACACAGCATGAGGGGGTTAGTGCACCACAGCTGACCGGGAGGGAGTCCGGCGAAAAGTCTGGACCTGCCGAAGAGGCAAGAGACTTTTTCTTACCTCTTTGTTTCCTGGTGCGCGACAAGAGGGGATTAACAGCGCTACTTAAAGGAGCTCCAGAGACGGGTGCGAGCCGCGGCTATCAGCAAGGACCCCAGAGACGGGCAGGAGACGCTAAGGCTGCTGCCGCCGCCACCAAGAAGCCTGTGTGCGAGCACAGGTCACTATCCACACCCCCCTTCTGGGGAGCCTGTGCAGCCCGCCACTGCCTGGGTCCCAGGATCCAGGGATAACTTCCTCGGGAGAACGCACGGTGCGCCTCAGGCTGGTGCAACGTCACACCAGCCTCTGCCGCTGCAGGCCCGCCGGCATTCCGTGCCCCTCCCCCTGCCACCCGGCCTGAGTGAGCCACAGCCAGCGAATCAGCGGCTTCTTTAACCCCGTCCTGTCTGAGCGAAGAACAGACGCCCTCCGGCGACCTACACGCAGAGGCGGGGCCAAATCCAAAGCTGAGCCCCTGGGAGCTGTGAGAACAAAGAAGAGAAAGGGAAATCTCTCCCAGCAGCCTCAGAAACAGCGGATTAAAACTCCACAATCAATTTGATGTACCCTGCATCTGTGGAATACATGAATATAAAACAAATCATCCCAAATTGAGGAGGTGGACTTTGAGAGCAAGATTTATGATTCTTTCCCCTTTTCCTTTTTTTTTTTTTTTTTTTTTTGCGGTACGCGGAGCACAGGCTCCGAACGCACAGGCTCAGCAGCCATGGCCCACGGGCCCAGCCGCTCCGCGGCATGTGGGATCCTCCCGGACCGGGGCACGAACCCGCGTCCCCTGCATCGGGGGGCAGACTCCCAACCACTACGCCACCAGGGAAGCCCCTCCCCTTTTCCTCTTTTTGTGAGTGTGTATCTGTATGCTTCTGTGTGAGATTTTTGTCTGTATAGCTTTGCTTCTACCATTTGTCCGACAGTTCTATCTGTCCGTTTTTTTTAATTTGTTTGTTAAATTTTTTTCTTAATAATTTTTATTTTAATAACTTTATTTTACTTTATCTTCATTCTTTCTTTCCTTCCTTCCTTCCTTTAGACAACGAGTCATCACAAATTGAGGAGGTGGACTTTGAGAGCAAGATTCATGATATTTTCCCCTTTTCCTCTTTTTGTGAGTATGTATGTGTATGCTTCTGTGTGAGATTTTGTCTGTATAGCTTTGCTTCCACCATTTGTCCTTGGGTTCTATCCATCCGTTTTTTTTCTCTTAATAATTATTTTTTAATTTTAATAACTTTATTATATTTTATCTTATTTTATTTTACTTTATCTTCTTTCTTTCTTTTTTTCCTACCTTCCCTCCTTCCTTCCTTCCTCCCTCCCTCCCTCCCTCCTTTTTTTCTTTCTTTCTTTATACTTATACTAATTCTTTCTTTCTACTTTTTCTCCCTTTTATTCTGAGCCGTGTGGATGAAAGGCTCTTGGTGCTGCAGCCAGCAGTCAGTGCTGTGCCTCTGAGGTGGGAGCGCCAACTTCAAGACACTGGTCCACAAGAGACCTCCCAGCTCCACATAATATCAAATGGCGAAAATCTCCCAGAGATCTCCATCTCAACACCAGCACCCAGCTTCACTCAACGACCAGCAAGCTACAGTGCTGGACATCCTATGCCAAACAACTAGCAAGACAGGAACACAACCCCACCCATTAGCAGAGAGGCTGCCTAAAATCATAATAAGTCCACAGACACCCCAAAACACACCACCAGACGTGGACCTGCCCACCAGAAAGACAAGATCCAGCCTCATCCACCAGAACACAGGCACTAGTGCCCTCCACCAGGAAGCCTACACAACCTACTGAACCAACCTTAGCCACTGGGGACAGACACCAAAAACAACGGGAACTACGAACCTGCAGCCTGTAAAAAGGAGACCCCAAACACAGTAAGATAAGCAAAATGAGAAGACAGAAAAAAACACAGCAGATGAAGGAGCAAGATAAAAACCCACCAGACCTAACAAATGAAGAGGAAATAGGCAGTCTACCTGAAAAAGAATTCAGAATAATGATAGTATAGATGATCCAAATACTTGGAAATAGAATAGACAAAATGCAAGAAACATTTAACAAGGACCTAGAAGAACTAAAGATGAAACAAACAATGATGAACAACACAATAAATGAAATGAAAAATACTCTAGATGGGATCAATAGCAGAATAACTGAGGCAGAAGAACGGATAACTGACCTGGAAGATAAAATAGTGGCAATAACTACTGCAGAGCAGAATAAAGAAAAAAGAATGAAAAGAACTGAGGACAGTCTCAGAGACCTCTGGGACAACATTAAATGCACCAACGTTCGAATTATAGGGGTTCCAGAAAAAGAAGAGAATAAGAAAGGGACTGAGCAAATATTTGAAGAGATTATAGTTGAAAACTTCCCTAATATGGGAAAGGAAATAGTTAATCAAGTCCAGGAAGCACAGAGACTCCCATACAGGATAAATCCAAAGAGAAATATGCCAAGACACATATTAATCAAACTGTCAAAAATTAAATACAAAGAAAACATATTAAAAGCAGCAAGAGAAAAACAACAAATAACACACAAGGGAATCCCCATAAGGTTAACAGCTGATCTTGCAGCAGAAACTCTGCAAGCCAGAAGGGACTGGCAGGACATATTTAAAGTGATGAAGGAGAAAAACATGCAACCAAGATTTCTCTACCCAGCAAGGATCTCGTTCAGATTTGATGGAGAACTTAAACCTTTACAGACAAGCAAAAGCTAAGAGAATTCAGCACCACCAAACCAGCTTTACAACAAATGCTAAAGGAACATCTCTAGGCAGGAAACAGAAGAGAAGGAAAAGACCTACAATAATAAGCCCAAAACATTTAAGAAAATGGTAATAGGAACATACATATTTATAATTACCTTAAATGTAAATGGATTAAATGCTCCAACCAAAAGACATAGATTGGCTGAATGGATACAAAAACAAGACCCGTATATATGCTGTTTATACAAGAGACCCACTTCAGACCTAGAGACACATACAGACTGAAAGTGAGGGGATGGAAAAAGATATTCCACACAAATGGAAATCAAAAGAAAATGGAGTAGCAATTCTCATATCAGACAAAATAGACTTTAAAATAAAGACTATTAGAAGAGACAAAGAAGGACACTACATAATGATCAAGGGATCGATCCAAGAAGAAGATATAAAAATTGTAAATATTCATGCACCCAACGTAGGAGCACCTCAATACATAAGGCAAATGCTAACAGCCATAAAAGGGGAAATCGACAGTAACACATTCATAGTAGGGGACTTTAACACCCCACTTTCACCAATGGACAGATCATCAAAAATGAAAATAAATAAGGAAACACAAGCTTTAAATGATACATTAAACAAGATGGACTTAATTGATATTTATAGGACATTCCATGCAAGAACAACAGAATACACATTTTTCTCTAGTGCTCATGGAACATTCTCCAGGATAGATCATATCTTGGGTCACAAATCAAGCCTTGGTAAATTTAAGAAAATCGAAATTGTATCAAGTATCTTTTCCGACCACAACACTATGAGACTAGATATCAATTACAGGAAAAAATCTGTAAAAAATACAAACACATGGAGGCTAAACAATATACTACTTAATAACGAAGTGATCACTGAAGAAATCAAAGAGGAAATCAAAAAATACCTAGAAACAAATGACAATGGAGACACGACGACCCAAAACCTATGGGATGCAGCAAAAGCAGCTCTAACAGGGAAGTTTATAGCAATACAGTCCTACCTTAAGAAACAGGAAACATCTCAAATAAAAAACCTAACCTTGCACCTAAAGCAATTAGAGAAAGAAGAACCAAAAAAACCCAAAGTTAGCAGAAGGAAAGAAATCATAAAAATCAGATCAGAAATAAATGAAAAACAAATGAAGGAAATGATAGCAAAGATCAATAAAACTAAAAGCTGGTTCTTTGAGAAGCCAAACAAAACTGATAAACCGTGAGCCAGACTCATCAAGAAAAAAAGGGAGAAGACTCAAATCAATAGAATTAGAAATGAAAAAGGAGAAGTAACAACTGACACTGCAGAAATACAAAAGATCATGGGAGATTACTACAAGCAACTCTATGCCAATAAAATGGACAACCTGGAAGAAATGGACAAATTCTTAGAAATGCATAACCTGCCAAGACTGAATCAGGAAGAAATAGAAAATATGAACAGACCAATCACAAGCACTGAAATTGAAACTGTGATTAAAAATCTTCCAACAAACAAAAGCCCAGGACCAGATGGCTTCACAGGCGAATTCTATCAAACATTTAGAGAAGAGCTAACATCTATCCTTCTCAAACTCTTCCAAAATATAGCAGAGGGAGGAACACTCCCAAACTCATTCTACGAGGCCACCATCACCCTGATACCAAAACCAGACAAGGATGTCACAAAGAAAACTACAGGCCAATACCACTGATGAACATAGATGCAAAAATCCTCAACAAAATACTAGCAAACAGAATCCAACAGCACATTAAAAGGATCATACACCATGATCAAGTGGGGTTTATTCCAGGAATGCAAGGATTCCTCAATATACGCAAATCAATCAACGTGATACACCATATTAACAAACTGAAGGAGAAAAACCATATGATCATCTCAATAGATGCAGAGAAAGCTTTCGACAAAATTCAACACTGATTTATGATTTAAAAAACCCTGCAAAAGTAGGCATAGAGGGAACTTTCCTCAGCATAATAAAGGCCATATATGACAAACCCACAGCCAACATCGTCCTCAATGGTGAAAAACTGAAAGCATTTCCACTAAGATCAGGAACCAGACAAGGTTGCCCACTCTTACCACTCTTATTCAACATAGTTTTGGAAGTTGTAGCCCCAGCGATCAGAGAAGAAAAGGAAATAAAAGGAATCCAAATCGGAAAAGAAGTAAAGCTGTCACTGTTGGCAGATGACATGATACTATACATAGAGAATCCTAAAGATGCTACCAGAAAACTGCTAGAGCTAATCAATGAATTTGGTAAAGTAGCAGGATACAAAATTAATGCACAGAAATCTCTGGCATTCCTATACACTAATGATGAAAAATCTGAAAGTGAAATCAAGAAAACACTCCCACTTACCATTGCAACAAAAAGAATAAAATATCTAGGAATAAACCTACCTAAGGAGACAAAAGACTTGTATGTAGAAAATTATAAGACACTGATGAAAGAAATTTAAGATGATGCAAATAGATGGAGAGATATACCATGTTCTTGGATTGGAAGAATCAACATTGTGAAAATGACTCTACTACCCAAAGCAATCTACAGATTCAATGCAATCCCTATCAAGCTTCCATGGGCATTTTTCACAGAACTAGAACAAAAATTTCACAATTTGTATGGAAACACAAAAGACCCCAAATAGCCAAAGCAATCTTGAGAACGAAAAACGAAGCTGGAGGAATCAGGCTCTCTGACTTCAGAATATACTACAAAGCTACAGTAATCAAGACAGTATGGTGCTGGCACAAAAACAGAAAGATAGATCAATGGAACAGGATAGAAAGCCCAGAGATCAACCCACGCACATATGGTCACCTTATCTTTGATAAAGGAGGCAGGAATGTACAGTGGAGAAAGGACAGCCTCTCCAATAAGTGGTGCTGGGAAAACTGGACAGGTACATGTAAAAGTATGAAATTAGATCACTCCCTAATACCATACACAAAAATAAGCTCAAAATGGAGTAAAGACCTAAATGTAAGGCCAGAAACTATCAAACTCTTAGAGGAAAACATAGGCAGAACACTCTATGACATAAATCACAGCAAGATCCTTTTTGACCCACGTCCTAGAGAAATGGAAATAAAAACAAAAATAAACAAATGGGACCTAATGAAACTTCAAAGCTTTTGCACAGCAGAGGAAACCATAAACAAGACCAAAAACCAGCCATCAGAATGGGAGAAAATATTTGCAAATGAAGCAACTGGCAAAGGATTAATCTGCAAAATTTATAAGCAGCTCATGCAGCTCAATAACAAAAAAACAAACAACCCAATCCAAAAATGGGCAGAAGACCTAAATAGACATTTCTCCAAAGAAGATATACAGACTGCCAACAAACACATGAAAGAATGCTCAACATCACTAATCATTAGATAAATGCAAATCAAAACTACAATGAGATATCATCTCACACCAGTCAGAATGGCCATCATCAAAATATCTAGAAACAATAAATGCTGGAGAGGGTGTGGAGAAAAGGGAACCCTCTTGTACTGTTGGTGGGATGTAAATTGATACAGCCACTGTGGAGAACAGTATGGAAGTTCCTTAAAAAACTACAAATAGAACTACCATATGACCCAGCAATCCCACTACTGGGCATATACCCTGAGAAAACCAAAATTCAAAAAGAGTCATGTACCAAAATGTTCATTGAAGCTCTATTTACAATAGCCCGGAGATGGAAACAACCTAAGTGTCCATCATCGGATGAATGGATAAAGAAGATGTGGCACATATATACAATGGAATATTACTCAGCCATAAAAAGAAACGAAATTGAGCTATTTGTCATGAGGTGGGTAGACCTAGAGTCTGTCATACAGAGTGAAGTAAGTCAGAAAGAGAAAGACAAATACCGTATGCTAACACATATACAAGGAATTTAAGGGGAAAAAATGTCATGAAGAACCTAGGGTTAAGACAGGAAGAAAGATACAGACCTACTAGAGGACGGACTTGAGGATATGGGGAGGGTGAAGGGTAAGCTGTGACAAAGCGAGAGAGATGCATGGACACATATACACTACCAAACGTAAGGTAGATAGCTAGTGGGAAGCAGCCGCATAGCACAGGGAGATCAGCTCGGTGCTTTGTGACCGCCTGGAGGGGTGGGATTGGGAGGGTGGAGGGAGGGAGACGCAAGAGGGAAGAGATATGGGAACATATGTATATATATAACTGATTCATTTTGTTGTAAAGCAGAAACTAACACACCATTGTAAAGCAATTATACTCCAATAAAGATGTTAAAAAAAAAGAAACTAACACAACAATGTAAAGCAATTATACTCTAGTAAAGATGTTAAAAAAAATAAAAATAACACAGAGGGAAGACAGTGAACTTGTACACCCCATAGGTCTGTTGGCAACATCTGCAGCAGTTTCTACTTCAAGCAAAAACATATTAAAGTCTTAAACCTTACTGTGAAAAGTAATGAGAATTTTGCATTCTACTCTTTTGTTCGTAATAACATGAAAGGGATATTTTGATACACTTAAAAACGAGTACAGTGGATACTACAGTAAGGTCAGTCATGGTGAGTTTGGGGTTCTAAAACTCCCAGGGATAAGCTAAGAAAACACTCCCTCCAGCAAGTTTGAAAAGCAGATTTGAAAATTCTCATGAGGCAATAGAGAGGCAATGGAGATTATATATATATATATATGGACAGTGATACTACAGAAAAGAGAACAGATTCAAGAAATGCGGGATCCAGCGTCTGGGAACATTGGCAGATGAAGAATGAAACAAAGATGGTTTCAAGGTTTCTATCTTGGGTAACTGGTCTCAATGTTAATGATACTATTGAAAATCGCAAACAAAGAGACGAAAGTTTGTCAATGAATGTGGCGATTATAGCTCGGAAACATACTGAGTGAGTTTCAAGAGGACACCATACAGATAAGCGGAGCTTTCCAGAGGAATGATATAAAATAAGGTCTAGAGTTCTAAAAATGGAGGTTGAGATTAAACATCAAATATTAGCCACCCTGAAACCAAATCTGGTCTATACAAGTGCTGTATTTGACATGCATAGTGTGAAAATATGTTTTTGAACATTTCAACCTTTGGAGACTAATTTCAGCTATTCTCAAAATATTACAAATTCAGGGAACCCTGGACCAAATTACCACATGACAAATCTCCCACTTACGAAGTAAAGCCTGCCCCTTTTGAAGAGGTCTGCACCCTCCTCTAATCAAGGAGGCATATACACTTACCTCCATCTGCCTCACTCATGTATAGTGTTACTTGTGAGACCCTGATGATATTTACAGATACAGTGTCTGGTCTAAGTGAAAGCTAAGCTTTTATAGTTAATGAACTCACTTGCATGAGAGAAGAGGAGGGAAAGAGAAAGGAGAAAGGAAAAGAGAAGAGAGACAACGAAAGGAAAGAGGAGAGGAGAGAAGGAGAATGTTTTCCCTGGGAAACAGTTGAACATTTGGCAAAAGAAGTGCCAGAAAAGGATTGTAAGGATGGTCAAGCCAGTAAGAAAACTGAGACTGTGCTGTCGCGAGAACCCGGGGAGTAGAGATCTCCAATAAAGAAATGAGAAGTCCCACGGGGTCGAAAGGTTCAATTCAAATGAATTTGGATTTGTGGAGATCCTTGTTGTTTCAACATGAGTCAGACTGCAGTACATTTAGGGGAGTGGAAAGTGAGAAGAGAGATACAAGTAGCCCAAAATATCCTTTTAGTAAATGATTTTTTGTGTGTTCTTTGAAAAGTTTAATCCACGTGATAGAGTGCATTCTAAAATGATTTCTGAGTTATTTTATATTTAACGGTTTGCAAAACAGATGAGAAATTAGTGCCCTAAATTATAAAATCTTTCTTAAACTTTAATTTAAATAAATTTTATTTTCAGGAAGAAAATATCACCAGATAAAAAGGGATTATTGATAAAGAGAACAATGACTTATACTGTATCTAGAACATTGCTTGAATATGAGGATAGATGGGACTTGAAATAACCCAACTTCATGGCAAGGCTGTGGTGATTTTTTTTTTTTTACTTGACCTTGATATTGACTCTTCTCTATTTTAGAGGAATGAAAAAATATTAATAAAAGCATGTATAATGACCAAAAAAATCAAAGAGAAATAGAAAGTCGTGGAAATGAACTCACAGTGAAGAGTATATTAAACAGACTTTATTATTTCACAGTATAAGCCCCAGACCATCCACACTGCAGTTCAAGCTAAAACCTCAGTGGGAGGATTCTGTCTTTAAAAGTCTGCTTGTTGTTCATAAGAATGGTACTATAACCAAGAGATATTTAGACTTATTTAAGTGTCTTTCTTTGTTAAAGAGTAACTCTCTGTCCTGTAAAAGTTGATGCTCCATTGACTATATATTCCTTAAATCTGATCATACACTCAATACAGTGGCTTGAACCCAGAAGGAATGGTGTCTACAGACCATAGATAGTGAGCACTTTGATGCAGTGAAGATTTAGAATGGAGACTGGCAGACCCCCGTCTTTGGAAGCATCTCATCTGATTGTCTTCCACAGGATTGATTTCTATGTGTTAGCCTAGAAAGAAAATGCAGGCCCCTCGGCAGGGTAGCATCTACTGTTCCCCTTTCTTTCCCACTGGGAGCCAACAATTTCCTCTAGAACTTTAGAAACTATGAGATCAGCCAGCCTAGAGTCTAAACTAATAGGAAAATGCACTGAAGTCTTGTCAATAGCCATAAAATTTGAATGAACAACAAGAATAAAAATCATCTAGAAGCATGACCAACACTAGGAACAACACTTTTGTGGAATTAATAGTCTTCAGTTTCAAAGTCCTCTTTGCATCTCCTACTTGTGATACATTCGTAAGTGTTATTACTTGAATTAGCTATGCTTTGAGTTTTCCCTGAAAATGCAGAACATTTGTGTTCTTTTTCTTTCTCCCACGTAGAAAATTTGGAAGCATCCACCTGTTACCTTGAAAATAAAATCAGATCATCCATTTTGTCATTAAAAACCTAAACGGAACCAGGATTGGTATTTTAATGCAAAATATTTGTTGCAATAGTTACGTCAATACCGAACAGGTATATTTAACATGAAACTCCTAGAGAAAACACCTGCAAAAAACTCCCTCAAAACATGCTTCAGAAGAGCAATTAGGGTTCAGAAAAAAATGGTCATATGAACTGCCAATAAGTGACTCCTCAGGTACCCCCTTCTTCATAGCCTGGCTCATCCCTACTGAGCTGCCAGGGAGCTCTGAGCACTGGTGTCTACTTACCTGGGAAATGCACCAGAGCCTTGCTCCCAATGCACAAAGTGGGAAATCATGCACTTCACAAAGCTCTATCTTCAGATTCAGATTTATGTGACAGATGGGTTAGGTCAAGAAACTTTGTTCTACTTACTGATGTACCCCAAGCACCTAGGACAGTGCCTGGAACATAGAGGATGTTCAATGAGTGAGTGAACGACCCATGCCATATAGAATAGATAGGCTGCAACCATCAAAGGGAGGACTTTCAAGGTCATAGGAGCCCAGCCCAGTAAAGAGGGATTTCTGGGAGCCCTAACCTACCATTTCTAGCTTCCTTGGGTTGTTTCCGGTCTGTCCCTCTCTCTCCAAAGAAGACAAAATGGAATTTTTCTTGGGTATAGGTCTAGGAGTGGAAATGTTGTTCACAGGGCATGTGTGTAATTACCGTACTGCACTGTAATCATTTACTTGTCTATCTTCTCCAGGGCCAACATATGCATTAGACATAGTAGCCCTCCCCAAAGAACTTTGAGGTTGAAGAAAATGTTTAAATATAGAATACTTTAAAAATTTCATCTGCATACTAACACAGTTATAAAATACCACTTTTAATCTTTTTCAATGGAGGAAGGGGACCAGGAAGGCAAGAGGGCCTAGGGCCCATGAAAGTCACACTGCAGAATCCACCCACATTAGGCTGTAAGCGCACTGTGCAAGAGAATCACGTTTCCCGTCTTTGTAAACTCACAACCTAGCCCAAGACCTAGGAAACATTTGGTGCTTAATATGTGTTTGAGGAATGACTGAAATGAAATGAATGAATATGCATTCCTAATGGAAGTCAGACAGAAAAAATATATTGGCCACCAATATGATTTAAATACAGTAAGAGGAAGCAGAGAGGAAAGGGCTGATAAAAGAAGAGAAAGTCAGTTTTTTAGGAATGGGCTGGCAATAGTAGGTGAGAATGCCTTGGACGAGGCTCGGGAAGTAGGAGGCTGAAGCCAGGCGGGTGTGGAGGGGTAGCCGGCGGAGCTTCTGTAACAGGTAGGTGCTGAGTCCATACCTGGCAGGTGATGATGTGTTCTCTGGCCGACTGATGAGTCATGGAATTTGAGTGCTAGGAGTGCTCTTAAGAGCTGTTCTAGCCCAGCTCCTCATTTTACAGATGAGAAGAGTGAAGCTAATTAAATTATTGGCAAGTTAGAACCTGATTCTCAGGTGCTTTCTACTGCTCTTCCAACTCTTTCAGTGGTCAGAACTGTATTTACAAGGCAGGGTGGTGAAATGAACAGACACATCATTCATGTGTTTATTATGTATGTGAATAATACAGATAGTGTGAGCCATTCCACATGGAGCAGAAGAGAGTCATTTTCAGACATCTTGATAGATCTACAAGATTACTTTCAGGTCACAGAATGGGACACTGTCATTTCTCTCAGCCCTACTGCAGCTCTGATCTGGAATCACTAACATTTGCCTAGCCACCTCCCAAGTAAGAAACCTAACCCTACTGGCAGTACTAAATCTGTCAGATGACTAAAAGTACCCGTAGCCAAATCTGCCTAAGGTGAAACCAGAACCCAGAAACCTTTATTATTGCCTGTCAAGGGCACAAGAGGGAAAGGTGAGATTGTTAAGTAAAGAGACTCTTCCACTATTAACAAGCTGAGGGGCAATTCTCAGGTCACTGAAAATGTTCTCCCTTCGCACTAGGGTCAGTGGGGCTGATTCCACTCTGCTTCCAAAAACTCCTCATTCTATAGGGTCCCTAAGAAGCTTTCGTTTATTCCTAGGTAAGAGCTGGCACACTGCATCCAAACATCTGAACCATTCTTGAGTCAGTTAACAAATATACCGAGGAGCTATTCTGCACAAATCACAGACTAGGATATGGAGATGCAAGGATGAATTACACTTGGACCCTGTCCTCAAGAAGTATACTGTCCAGTTAAGGGGCCACCCTAGGGAAGGAAGAAAAGCAGGCAGGATGGTGTTTCGCTCATGATCACAGTGAACAGGGTCACGTGGCTCCATTCTGCCTCTAGGACATTCTTTTATGAGTGAATGCTTGGGAGGTTCTAGAAATAAATCAACTTCCCACATGTGAGCCAGAACTGAGAAAGCTGAAGTGAAAGGGAATGAAGGCAGGGAGAGGTAGGAGGGAAATGGGAAAGGGGAGCATTGCAATCTGGGACGTTCTCAAAGACGTTCCAGTTCAGTAGAACCCACAAAAGGAACTAAATTTTATTCTTCAAAATCTGATATAAGCTTCATTGTGCCATCTCCCAAATGAGAGAGCTGTCTGATCAGTACACTTAACATCCTCCCAGAATCAACCTACACGTGGGTTATACCACCTGATAGGAGAGGGGGAAGCTTCTACTCTCCATAGATTGTTACCACCATGTATCGACGAGGTAGGAGTAGACCTTTGTCATTATCTCTAGTTTGGAAACTTCGTCACTCTTCAATAAACTAGCACTTACTTCTTGGGAGGCAGACCCATTTCTGTTAATTATTAAGGGCCCCGAACTCCACAAACGCTCTTCCTTATTGAATTCACCTGCCCAATAGGAACATATTAACTTTTTTTCCCCCCTTGGGTCCTCTGTCCCTTTGACTCCCCTCTCCCAGCATTTTTTATTATTATTTTTTTATTGGGGTATAGTTGTTTTACAATGTTGTGTTAGTTTCTACTGTACAGCGAAGTGGAATTCTCTGTGCTATACAGCAGGTTCTCATTAGTTATCTATTTTATACATATTGGTGTATATATGTCAATCCCAGTCTCCCAATTTATCCCACCCCCCCTTACCCCCTTAGTGTCCATATGTTTGTCCTCTACGTCTGTGTCTTATTTCTGCCTTGCAAACAGGTTCATCTGTAAAATGTCAATTTCAATGTCTTTCCCATGGTCTGAAGCTTTCAATGACTATTCAGGGCCAATAGGAAAAGACTAAACACCTTGCCTCGTAGTAGAGAGTCCACCTACCATTTCAACCTCCTTGCCCACTGCTCCACCCTGAGGGCATCCTATCAGCTCCACTCTGGAATCTCACAGCATGCCATGCACCCTCTCATCTCCACACCTTTCCTACACTGTTCTTAACCTGGTGAAAACCCATCGTTTCGCCCTGCCTATTTATTCATTTATTTATTAATTGGATAAATACTTGTACTGAACCTGCTCCATTCCAGAAGTTTTAATAGGCCCTGGGAATCCAGAGATGAACATGACAAACACAGTCTCTACTTCGGGAGTTTGAACTGCAGTTTTGGTAAGTGCTGTGCAGAAGCATAAGGCATTATGATGACATGTAACGGTAGCACGTTCCCTCGTCAGGTGAGTCAGGGAAGGCGTCCCTGAAGGAGTGACTTTTAATCTGAGATGTTAAAAAAATTAAAAGGATTCAGCAGGCAATAGAGCATTCCATGAAGAAAGAACCACATGTGTAAAGCCCTAAGGCATGTCCAAATCCCAACCATCCTGCAAGTTTCAGCTCAGTTTGCAACTTCTCATGAAGTTTCTTCTCCCTCCTGGGGTCCATGTGAAAGAACCGCTTGCTCTTCTGAAGTTACCAACACTCTGACTCTGCACCATCTCCCGTAGCTCTTAGTCATGAGCTGGTCTTATGATGTTGTCATCTTTTATACTTTATCTTCTCACCTATCAGGGCAGGGCCATGCTTTAAATGTCTTACAATTCTTATGAGCATCTAACCCCTAGTAGGAGCTCAATAAACATTAATTAAATGCATGATTGCATACATGAATGCAAGAGTGAATGAATGAATAAATGATCTTAGTTAAGACTGCATGCATGGCCATTCAATGAGCCTCATCAGAGGCTACTGCAGCAGTACAGAAGATACTGTATTATCGAATTTTATAGAGGAAAAAATTCACTGGCTATTCATCTTATTAAATAGAGGCAAAACTCAACATCCCCCAAAGAACCACAGAGATGGATGAGTGGTCGAAAGAGTGGATTCTATTCAAAGTGCCATGAGAAGATCCTTCTTCTCTACCTAATAGGTGTTAGGTTGTATAAGTTGTTCTGAAGAAAATCTCAAAATGGAATGTGCTGAATTCTGTGGATACAATGCAGAAAAGATAAAGAGAAATCACTCTAATTAACCTCCAGGCAGGAAAACCCTTCAGCAGGAACCTGGCAAAAGATGTGTGAACAGTAGATTCCCCTGACAGCTCTTTTCCCACCAACCAAAATTTAGCATTAATACCATACACCAAGTTGCTGCAAATTCCCCTTGCCCTGCTCCTATGCCTGCCAACCCTTCCATCTCAATGGCTCCCTCCATCTTTATTCCTCAGCCTCCTTGCACCTGACCTGCCAACCTTATGCCAGCTTAGATCATTTTTCTCTCAAGAACTTTTCAAAATAGAACGCACTCAGTTCCTGTTGGCTACAACAGAAACCATCACGATGAGTTTCTAGGACCTACTTGTGTTTGAAAGCCGGCTATGATGGGGCAAAAATACAACCATAGGGAGGGAGTGTACCCAGAGAAGGCACAGGAGAACCAAACTATTTACACCTCAGCCTCTAGTCTCTGAGTTTCCCCATACTCTGGATTTGAGATAAAAGTACCAGAGTGGGGAACATTTTGCTTAACATAAGTAGCAATGCGATCTTGGCTGTCGGAGCCAAACCAGAGCATATCCAATGAGGCCTGGCATGAAGAACAGTCCAAGAATAAACAGGAGCTCAGTTCAGCTCCTGTTTTTTTTTTTTTTTTTTTTTTTTGCACCTGCTAAGTTGCATATTCCGCACTGGGCACTAGAAATACAAAGATAAATGGCATATTGTCTTTGCTTTGGAGGAGCTTGCCATGTAGTGTGGGATTCAGACACTTCAACATATGATCCCTGCACCATGTGGTAAGTGCAGTGAGAAGGAAGAAGGGAGAAGCAGGCATCCTTTACCCATTTCAGGGCAGCGTAGGGCGGTAGATGTCTAGAGGGTTAAGAAAGATTCTGAAAGGGACATAGAGTACTAATGTTATAAAGAGAGTCGTGTTGTTACAGAGCAACATAAAAAGTTCCACATAAAAAGAGGTCAGTGTGTTTCTGGAAAACAGTTCCTTAATTTCTGGCCTAATGGATCAAACGAGGATTGCACGGCATAAATGAAGCCAAAGAAATATGGGATTTAATTATTTTAATCGCTAAAAATTGGCAATGCACACTGTTCTTTGCTTAGATCCTGAAATTTGACCAAAACTGTTAGGAATCGTTTAGGGCAGCATTTATCAACCTCAGCACAACTGACATTTTGGACTGGATAATTCTTCATTGCGGAGGCTGTCTTGCATATTGCAGGATGTTTAGCCTCTATCCCCTAATACAGTACCCTCTCTCCCCACCCCCGTTTCCCCTCACCAACTGGGACAAGTCAAAATGTCTCAAATTACCAAATGTCTCTTTGGTAATTGGGACAAAATCACTCTCCATTAAGAACCACTAGTTTAGGATGTTTAGCAAAAATGAACGCAATCATGCCTATTGTTTTCAGGATAATCAGTTCCTATCTAAGGCTCTGTGTGATAATCCAAACCTGGGTATCATTGTAGTTAATAGATGATTTCTACTTGGGGCCCAGTGATAGCTCTGATGGGAACTTCTAATTTTTCCCACTATTCATTCTTCTTTTCTCCCTCATCCTGAAAAAAACCCCTCTGATTTCTATCTGGGTATTCAGAATAAGACATTTCCTGGTCTTGCCAATGGGTTAGAAGCAGAATCAGTGTGCACAATTTCCAGAAATGTCCTTCAAGGGAGGAAATGTGCCTTCCTTCTTTCCACTGCTTCATGGGAATGTAGTTGCTGGAGCTCCAGCAGCCCATTTTTAATTATGAGGTGACCTGGGGAATTGACGCCACACGTGTTGGAGAAACAGAAAAAACTGACACTGACGGGGCCTTACCAGCCTTCTAGACGACTACTTGAACTGTTATGTCCAGACTACTGCATGAGAGATTTTTTTTCCCAGGGTTATTACGAGTCTCTGCTACTTCCAGCTGAACCTGATATTAACCAATGCAATTGCTGAAAGTAGACATTATAATAATAATAATATATATTATTATTATATTATATACTTCTATTATATAAAAGCCTCTGAGCCATTATCTTCCTTATATTAGGAAGCTTGCTCAGCTGTGCTACTAAGACCTTTGCAGAAAACCCTATCATCTCATCTCCTCCTCCCTTACAGTGCACAATACAGGAAGTTTGTTATTTCAGTAATAACCCTCTTACCACCCTTCACTCCACTTCTCTAGTTAGTCAGTTACACTAGGTACACTGGAGCCACCCAGTTACTAAAAGCTGACCTCACCTCACACCTATCAGACAAAAAATGAAATGATAAAGCCTATTACTGGCAAAAGTACAAGAAAAAGTATGCTTTCATAGATTTCTGGTGGAAATGCAATGTTGCTGTCTTTTTAAAAGCAGTTTAATAATAGCTCGTAAATTTAAAAATACATATAACCTTTCACCCAACTATCAAATTCTAAGTAAAATTAATATTAAGCAAGGTTATATGTATAAGGGTATTTACTGCATTTTTTTCCCACAGTGGCAAAAAAAGAAAAGGAAAAGGGCTTCCCTGGTGGCACAGTGGTTGAGAGTCTGCCTGCCGACGCAGGGGACACGAGTTCGTGCCCCAGTCCAGGAAGATCCCACATGCCGCGCAGTGGCTGGGCCCGTGAGCCATGGCCGCTGAGCCTGCATGTCTGGAGCCTGTGCTCCGCAACGGGAGAGGCCACAGCAGTGAGAGGCCCGTGTACAGCAAAAAAAAAAAAAAAAAAAAAGGTTACACACAGCATTGCATTGTATGTGCCTTATTTTATTTATTTGACCATTTCCCTCTACTGTTTATTTCAGTTGTTACTATAAGCAATGCTACAAGGACTATCTTCCTACATATATCTTTGCACACACATGGATGTGCACAATGAATTCCTAGAGACAGGATTTCTGGATCAAAGTGTATATGCAGTCATAATTCTAATAGGTACTGGCACTCAATAGAGGTTATCAATTTACATGCTTGCCAATGTTTTATGAGTTTCTACACATCTTCATGCTATCAATTTTTTTTGCCAATATGGTAGTTTAAAAAAATGTAAATTCCCATGGATGTCATTTTCATCCCTCTTCCTATGCAGTCCCAGAATGAACCCACCATGCCTGCTGGTCCCCACTTACTCTGAACAGTACAGATTTCATGATTATCAGCCCTGCCTCAAAAGGCACAGCAGTCTCCTGGTCTCACACCATTTCCTAGTGGTTCTATTTAGTCAGTGCTCTCCTTTTATTGACAGCTTATCCACTAAATTTCCAATAAGTTATGAGTAATCTAACACAAGAAAAGTGGGGGAAATAGTCCACTTATTTACAGAGAAATGAGTTATGTTTAAGATTGTTCATTACAAATGGAAATGTTGGAGGATGGTTGGAAAAAGCTAAAAAGGAAGAAGGAAATTAAAAAGAGAGATGATAATGGGACAAATAGGGTTTTCTGAAGTCCCTTTGGCTTCATATTTTCTAACTGACTTCTTGAGGGATTTATACATTAAATGCAATTTACTTTAAATTACTTCAGCATGGACAGTATAATAAACTTGTGAACATGAGTGAGTTTTTACCTTAGAGTAAAAACTGGTCAACTGCCCTACGAGGGTCCCCATTCTCACAGGTCTAAAGAGCAGTCATCCAAACGGAAAGCCATACCAGTAAAAAATAATGAAATTTATTTATGGATAATGGGGGAATACTAACATAATGGGGGAAGTACTAACAAATATAAATGGGGCTAAGGATGCCTATAGTGAGAGGACATAATTCTCGGATGTAGAGTTTGGGCCTTTTTATATCTTTCCAATCCCCAAATTATTACATCAAACATATATTCAGAATTTGTATATAATTATTCAATATGCTATATAATTTTAAATAGTGAAACAAGGGGAGGAAGTTCATTTCTGGATAAGTGTAAGTAATTTAACCTTAACCCAAGGCTAAAATCGTCATGTTGGAAGTGTTCCTAATTTTGCCACAGATCCTTAGCTTTATTACTTTGTACTCAAAGGGCAATTAGCTCAGATAGTGGTTTTTGATATTTAAGCATTTTTCTTTTGTACATCTAACCAAATTGCATTTGGAGTAATAACCCTCTGTGAAGTCAATAGGTCTTTGGAAAAAAAGCGTGTGGATGACTGGAGAGAATGGAGATGGAATCCCACAAAGGACAAAGAAGTGAGGCTAATGCAGCCCTTTATCTTCTCCATTAAATGGTCATGCAAATCAGTGGCTCAAGTGAGTCAACCTTCTTGAAACTGATATGATTTCCTGGATGGCTCAAGAAAGTATAATGGCTTTAAGCTCTGAGTTGAAACCCTTAAATAAAGCACTAAATTGAAAAGATATATTTGAATTCAGCTGTTCATTGTCTTTTCAATTCTATTGCTTTTCCACTTAACATATTTCTTTTTTCTTTCACACATAATAAGCCTTAGTTATGAGGAAAAGAGACTGGCAGGAGAGACAACCCAGCCATTCAGGGTTTCTAATGGTCTCATCAGATAGTCACAAAACATTGGTGCCATTGAGAGAGCACAGTCTGTAGCGGGTGGTTGGCGGGGCAGCATGATGACACGGCCACAGGCTCAGTGGCTGGGCCTGTGCTGAGATTCTGCCCTAATCTTTTCGACCAATTCACTCAAACAATTGTTTTCTTCTTCCCCGAATCAACCAATTATTTGATTGAACTGAGAAACAAGGGGTTGTTCTGGCATTAGGCTCCAGCCCAATACTTAACTGAAGTTTGCGTTTTCACATAGCTAAGTTCAATTCACTACTAAATTGAGGTTCAGTTTGAGATACAAAGCAGCTACAAATGATGTTCTAAAGCCGGTAAATCACTGTCAACTTATTTCGTGGCTTTAGAAATACACCAGATATATAAAAGTAGAGTAAGCTAGATACCTTTCTTTGAAAAATCTAAGCAGCCAGATATCCTTTCCTTGTTTTTTCTTTCTCACTGTTTTTTGGGCTTTGTTTTGTTTTTGATGGGGATGATATACTATCCCAGGACAAATTGGTTCTGGTCCATTTGTTTTTGTTCAAAATCACCAGGTATATTTCCAAGAGCACCTATTTCCTTGTACCTTTTGGAGTGGTCCGTGCTTGTGTGATCCTTCTTATCTTTTCCATTCTTGCCTCTACATCTGTCAAAGGACTTGAGTCTCTAATAACACTGGCCCATGGAAAGATGGGGGCAAGTATTCACCTGGAGGACCTAAACTCATCCCAGCTTCCCATAATGTTGCATGGCATCTCTGCCACCTCCCTCAACCCAGATTTTTGTCCAACACAAAAGAACTACAGGCATGCCAAGTTACCCAAATATCTATGAGAAGGTTGGCAAAGAAGGTTGTCATTTGTCATATCAATTCCAATTGGTGGATTGATGATGGTGGCATGGCTAGCTGTGTCCAGGCTTAGTGGAAAGAGGACAGTGGTTGACAAACAGTGTCTGACATGAGTGAGGAGCACACCAGGTATTTACCCTCCCTCCCAGTTCTAAGGAATTGTTCAGGCTTGATGCACTGGTTGATTCAGTGCAACCAGAAGAAACCATAAATTGGACATCTTCTTTAAAGGTTCTTTGGCGCTCATCACTCACCTGAGTCTCTTCCTTTTCCCACCCTCAGGGGTCAGAGAAAACTTCTTGTCAAGGTGACTTATATCACCTCCGTGACCCAGCAAAGTGACCCTAACCAAAGCCCTAGGACAAGAGGTCCATATTGAAGTGGCTGAGTCAGAGCGGCAGAGGGACCGGAGTACGGATTCAAGTTTCCTCCTCACTCCATTAACGGTCCCTCTGTCAAACCAAACACTTGGAGGCAGCGAGGCTGGGGAGTTTCCACAGTGATGAAAGGCAGAAGCATGATCCCTGCCGCCTGGAGCTGGCTGCCCACTGGCTCTGTCGTTTGGACTTGCCCCCAGCGAGCTGCCAATCCTGGAAAACCCTACTCCCACCTTGAGCCCATTTCCATCGTGCTATATGCGCACTTCATCCTTTCAGATGCAATGCCCCTTCAGAATAAGGAGGTTCAAATAAGTGAGTTCACGCTGTGTGTTTATTCAGGTGTTTCTTGTTAATAGCAGTGTTTTGCTTATGCGAGATTAGGGCTGGGGTCACGAGTGATCTCATATCTGTGGGTTTTCTCCCTTTTAGTTTTGTTCCCTTGGAAAATGTTTGGATTCGTTCTGGTTTTCAATTTTAGTCCACAGTTCTCATTTTCATTCTCTCTCTCTCCTCAAGCCCACCCTGCCTCATTCTCACTCTCTTTCATTCCTTGCCTTCTCCCATTAAAAAAAGCATCTTTTCCTGTACTGAGCCCTGTAAGTAGCGCAACGACAAGCACACACACCCTTGCCATGGATTTCACATTCTCTTTTTCATCTTTTTTTTTCCACATTCTCTTTTGCTGTGAGTCTGAAGAGCTGGGTAGCTATTCTCTTTCCCCAGTGGAGTGAGGTACGGTGGCAAGCGTGTAACCAGGGGACCTGGATTCTCCCACATATTAGGTGTGATTAGGGGCAAGTCAACCTCTCTCTATTTCTTCTTGCTTCTTTTCTATTAAAAAAAGGGTAATTCTCCATGCCTTGTCTACTTCACAGAATTTTTACAAGGATAAAATAAAGAAACGCTCGTGAAATCTCTTTGTAAAGTATAAATTGCTATGCAGATATTATTTTATTATTGCTACCCTTTTGCCCATCTGGTCACCCACTGAAAGGTGCTAATTACATCACAGGAGGATCTGACTGTCCTTTGTGGCCCCTGACCAAAGAATGACAGCTTCTAGGCACTGCCTATCCCAAGCAATTCTCGCTTATCTGGGATCCTCTTCATCAGGGGTCCCCAACCCCTGGACCACAGACTGGTACCGGTCTGTGGCCTGTTAGGAACCAGGCCGCACAGCAGGAGTGAGTGGCGGGCGAGCGAGCAAAGCTTCATCTGTATTTATAGCTGCTCCCCACTGCTCGTATTACCGCCTGAGCTCCACCTCCTGTCAGATCAGCGGTGCGTTAGATTCTCACAGGAGCGTGAACCCTACTGTGAACTGTGCATGTGAGGCATCTAGGTTGCATGCTCCTTATGAGAATCTAATGCCTGACGATCTGAAGTGGAGCTGAGGCAGTGATGCTAGCACCCGGGAGTGGCTACAAATACAGATGATCATTAGCAAAGAGGTTTGACTGAACAGAGACCATAATAAATCAATTGCTTGCAGACTCATATCAAAACCCTATCCGTGAGTGGCAAGTGAAAATTAAGCTGCATCTGGTGGCAGGCTTTAGAGTGGCAAGTGAGTTGATGTAATTCAATTGTACAGCTGCATCTGGTGGCAGGCTGTAAGTCAGAATCCGACACTTATTTTAGTCCTCACGTGGCCCACCCATTATTTTATTTACCACTTCTGTCCGCGCCGCTTTCCCACACTGTGCACTTGTCTCAGTCACAGTTTTGGTAAGCCCACAGGCTAACCCTAGCCAAAATGAGTAAAAAACAAACGTCTCTGGAGAGCTTCTTCAGAAAGGGGGAAAGACCCAATGATGAGACAGCAGAAGACTCTAAGACTGCCAAAAAAAGAAAGCTGCATTTAAAAGAAAATACCAAGAGTCCTACTTAAATTACAGGTTCATTGCAACAGGTGATTCACGTTCTCCAAGCCTGCTTTGTATAATATATGGCAACCGGCTATCCAACGAAGCCATGAAACCTTCAAGACTGTTTCGCGACATGGAGACCAAGCACCCTGCATTAAAAGACAAGTCTTTGGAGTTTTTCAAAAGAGAAAAACGTGAACACGAAGAACAGAAGCAATTACTGAAGGCTACTACTCCATCAAATGTGTCTGCACTGAGAGCATCATTCTTAGTGGCTAACCGCCTTGCTAAAGCTAAGAAGCCCTTTCCTATTGGTGAAGAGTTGATCCTGCCTGTTGCTAAGGACATTTGTCATGAACTTTTAGGAGAGGCTGCACTTCAAAAGGTGGCACGTGTTCCTCTCTTTCGGCTAGCACCATAACTAGACGAATTGATGAAATAGCAGAGGATATTGAAGCACAATTGTTAGAGAGGATTAATGAGTCACCGTGGTATGCAACCCAGGTTGATGAGTCTATTGATGGTGGCAACAATGTTTGTTTTTGTGTGATATATTTTTCAGGAGGACGTGCATGAGGATATGTTATGTGCACTTTTGTTGCCAACCAACACCACAGCTGCAGAACTATTCAAGTCTTTGAATGATTACATATTAGAAAAACTGAATTGGTCACTTTGTGTCAGTATATGCACAGGCAAAGCGGCTGCCATGACTGGACGGCTTTCTGGTTTCACTACTCGGGTCAAAGGGGTCACTTCTGAATGTGAGTCGACGCACTGTGTCATCCGTAGAGAAATGCTGGCCAGCCAAAAAAATGTCACCTGAACTTAACAACGTTTTGCAGGATGTGATTCAAATTATCAACCACATTAAAGTACATGCCCTTAACTCCCATCTGTTCACGCAGCTCCACAGGAGATGGACCCAGAGCACACATGTCTTCTCTTACACACAGAAGTGAGGTGGCTTTTCTAAAGGTAGATCACTGGCCAGAGTTTCTGAGTTACGAGAGCTGCTCCAGAGATTTCTTTTAGAAAAACAGTCACCACTGGCAGCACATTTCAGTGACAGAGAATGGGTTGCAAAACTTGCTTACTAGTGTGACATATTCAACCTGCTCAACGAACTCAATCTGTCACTTCAGGGGAGAACAACAACTGTGTTCAAGTCGGCAGATAAAGTGGCTGCATTCAAAGCCAAACTGGAATTACAGGGGCAACGAGTGAACATGGGGATTTTTGACATGTTTCAAACATTAGCAGAGATTTTGAAAGAGATTGAGCCAGGGCCTTCTTTCTCCCAGCTGGGGCATGATCACCTGTCGCAGCTTTCAAAAGAGTTTGAGCATTACTTCCCAACCACAAAAGACTCCAGAACTGGGAAGGAATGGACCCACGACCTATCTGTGAATAAGCCAGGTGAATTGACTTTGTCTGAGCTAGAAGAGGATCAACTGCTTGAGATCGCAAATGATGGTGACCTTAAAAGTATGTCTGAGACAACTTCAAATCTCCATAGGTTTTGGATCAAAGTCAAGGTGGAGTATCCTGAGATGGCCACAAAAGCACTGAAAAGCCTGCTTCCATTTCCAACACCCTATCTTTGTGAAACAGGGTTTTCTGCAGTGACAGCGATCAAAATGAGATCACGGAGTAGACTAGACATAAGCAACACACGTCGGGTGTCACTGTCTCCCATCACCCCCAGATGGGACCATCTAATTGCAGGAAAATAAGCTCAGGGCTCCCACTGATTCTGTATTATGGTGAGTTGTATAATTATTTCATTTTATATTACAATGTAATAATAATAGAAATAAAATGCACAATAAATGTAATGCACTTGAATCATCCCCGAACCATCCCCCCCTCTCCAGTCTGTGGAAGAATTGTCTTCCACAAAACCGGTCCCTGGTGCCAAAAAGGTTGGCCGATGCTCTTCATCATTCCCAAGAATGCTGCCTGATTTCCTGACGTTAACCATAACACAGCCAAAGTCAAGAGAGAGAAGCTACTGGGGCACCTTCAGTGGTCAAGGAAACACCATCACCATCAACAGGATGCCTGCCACATTACTCAGAGACTTTCATCTTTGCCTTCAATAAACTTCCTTAGATGCAAGTCAGAAATCTCCAGATCCCTTCCAGGCCACTATAGATAAAGCTGTATAGGAAGAATGTGCTTCCAATGTAGGGATTTCTCTTTTGACAGCCTTGCATTCATATCTCAACCCCAACTCCTTTAATGCTACATGTGTTTCCCTACTGGATCTTAAAGACAACTGCTGCTCTAGTTTAATAAAATGGTAATTTGCATCTGATCTGTGCTATGCTGCTTGAGAGCACTTCCCTTGGAATCTCCTCCATGCCTCTATTTTAGAAAATGATTTTCACTGAAAAGGCAATGATGTTTTAGGAAATGATGCCTAACTAAAATCTCAAATATCATATAAGATAATCAATCCATCCATATTTTCAATACAGTTCCTCACCAACTGTAGAAATTTGATTTCTGAAAATCCCCAAGGTAGAAGAATTTATATTTGAGAAATAAAAGATCATACAGAAAGAAAAAAAAAAAAACAGGACTGTAGAGCTGAGCTAAGATTCATTGTAAATCTTAAAAGGTTCTTACAAATACCTTTCTATCAATTTCAATGAAACAATGAAGGCAGCACATTCTGTAAAGACAGAATCAATGAGATGATGAAGTTTTCACCCTTTGAAATTCATGATGGTGTGTAGAGTACTTGTTTTGCCTCTCTCTCCAAAAGGGATATGGCAGGCAGAGACAAAAGTCCTGCTAGGCTGGAGGAGGGTCAGTGCTTCCCATAGGCTTGGCGGTAGGAGGAGGATGGGATGGAAGGCAGGCTGGTTGCCTTTTACCTCTAGGCAGGCTGAGCAAATATCAAAATGGCACCCTGAAGTGTTAAAAGGAAACCAGGGAAGTATGCCCCCAATAGATCAATCAATGTCATGGGGATGTGGGGGTGAGGAACAAGAGAAAATTATCAAAGCTGAGGCTTAGAGCCCAGTAAATTGCCAAGGAAGGTAAAGAAGCAAGAACAGCAACAGCTCAGAGCAGAAAAGTCAGAGACAAGGCGTTAACTCCTACAGCAGTTTTGCTCATTCCAGATACACTATTGTATGGACAAGCCAGATTCATCTAAAGACACAAGAAAGAATGAGGAGTAATGAGTTATTATTATCCCAATTATTCCCAGTAAGCAGAGCTCACAATTTCAGTACAGGGGAAATACCATTCTTTCAGTCACCGAAAAACTTATACGGAATTTTGCATAAGAACTTGAGATTGGGGATAATTACTATAATATTTTCAAAAGATCTGTTTTCATGAATTTCCTTCATGCCTCATTTTAGATGTCCTCTAATCTGGTAAAAAGCAAAATGGTTCAAAGGTTCCATTCATTCCAAAGAAACTGAAATTTAGATGTGGTTTTTAAACCTGCCATAAGGCTCTTCTACATCTGAAGAAAAAGATATTTTCACCAGCTTTTGTGGTTTTTATTTCAACCATTACATGAATGATCAAACTTCCTTCTGATCTAAATATTGGTATTTGGAGAGACCCAACTTCTTGTTTTGTATTCCTAAATGTCTTTGACCAGAATCCCAGGAGGCATATTCTTGAGTTGCCTAATCGCTCTAACCATTTATGTATTCTGCCTTTCCAGCGTTAGACAAAATGTGTATAGCAGGTGTATTAGTTTCCTATGGCTGCTGTAACAAACTGCCACCACCTTAGTGGCTTAAAACAACTAAACTTTATTATCTTACAGTTCTGGAGATCAAAGGTCCGATATGAGTCTAACTGGGCTAAAATCAAGATGTCCACGGGGCTACGTTTTTTTCTGGAGGCTCTAGAGGTAAATCTGTTTCCTTGCCTTTTCCAGGTTTTACAGGCCACCTGCACTCCTTGGCTTATGGCCCCTCTCCACCTTTAAAGCCAGTGATAGCGGGGTCAAGTCCTCGGTCTCATCACTCTAACACTCACTCTTCTGCCTTCTTCTTTCACATTTAAAAATCCCTGTAATTACAGTGGGTCCATCCAGATAATCCAGGATAATCTCCCTGCTTTAAAATCAGCTGATTAGCAACTTTAACTCCATCTGCAACCTTGATTCTCCTTTACCATGTAATATAGCATAGTCACAGGTTCCAGGAATTAGGATGTAGACATCTTTGGGGGCACGCATTATTCTGCTTACTATATAGTGGATAGTCACTAGGATCTTTTTCCATGTGCATAATCCAGTAAAGTTATTCATAGAAATTGTGTATTGGAATAGTTCTAATAACTTTGCTAATGGAGGAACTAGAAAAACTCTTCTTCGTATTATTAAAATTACATTGAATATGAAGAGAGACCAGAATTGGTTAAAATGGTAAAAAGTGAGGCCATTATTTCCATTGTCCAAATGTTAGAGTGATACCTATACAACCCTTTGACCTCCTGAGAAGGTGTGAAACCAACTGCAAAAGAGGTAGGACTTGGACTGTTCCTGAGTTCAGAGCCAAAGAAACTTAGGTCCCAGGAGGGCATGACTCTTGAGGAAGGAGGGACAGCCTACACTGAGTTTCTGACAATGGACCAAAACATCCCTCCAACAGTCTATGCCTCTTGATGTGCATCCTTCAATCAGCTGCTGCTCTGTACGTAACATCAGGTCTTTCATGTATTCTGCAGTTTCAACCGTGTTATGAACAAAACTAATACTTCCCTCTAGTCACTTATCATAATTCCTTTTCAGAAATCTCTTTCTATTCTACTTCTCCTGCTGTTATATTATACAGCATTTCTTTAGTAAATAGCCTTAATGTCTCAGCAAGTTTTTTTTTTTTGCCGTACGCGGGCCTCTCACCGTTGCGGCCCTCTCCCGTTGCGGAGCACAGCCTCCAGACGCGCAGGCCCAGCGGCCATGGCTCACGGGCCCAGCCGCTCCGCGGCATGTGGGATCCTCCCGGACCGGAGCACGAACCCGTGTCCCCTGCATCGGTAGGCAGACTCTCAACCACTGCGCCACCTGGGAAGCCCCTGTCTCAGCAAGTTTTGATGCAACTATGTTCATATCTGCCACCTGATAACCAAACTTCCTGCTAGTCCTAATCTGTTCTAGTCTCAGTTTACTCCCAAAGTTCATTACATTATGTTTATTACCAGTATGCTTAGTTTCTTTATCAACAAATTTGAAGCTGGAGAAACCAGTTGCCAAAAGAACCTTCTTGGACCTATCAAAACAACTCCTTGACAATTCAGGATAAAGGTAGTTTCTTAATGGAGCATTGCTGAGATTTCTGCCACCAAAGTTTTAAATATTTCAGACTAAGCTTCAATGAGCAAAATGTCCAGTTTTAGAGATGCACCTCCCTCAGGCAGAGCTAGACTCCATCTGTATTAGTCAGCTCAGGCTGCCATAACCAAATGCCATGGACTGTGCGGCTTAAGTGACAGAAGCTTATTTTCTCTCAGTTATGGAGACTGGAAATCCAAGATCAAGGTGCCAGCATGGTCAGTTTCTGGTGAAAGCTTTCTTCCTGATTTGTGGATGGCTGCCTTCTCTCTGTGTTCTCAATGGTAGAGTGAGAGAGTGAGAATGCAAGAGCAAGAGAGAAAGAGAAAGAAAGAGAGCGTGCTAGTTCTCTGGTGTATCTTCTTTTAAGGGCATTAATCCCACCCTAAGGGCCTCACCCTCATGACCTCATCTAAACCTGATTATTTCCGAAAAGCCCCAATTCCAAATATCATCATGCTGGGGCTGAGGGCTTCGACATATGAATTTTGGGAGGACACAATTCAGTCTGTTGCACTATCCGAAGAGCAGAGTGGGTAAGTTCTAAAGATTACAACAGAGATTCCTATAGGCTTTCTATACCAAGCCAAGAGCAGTAATGTGGCACACAGTAGTTACTAAATAAATACTTGTTGAACAAATTGAAAAATGAACAAATGTCTATCTTTACCACTAGACCTGTCCTTCCAATGCCATAGTATCACAGAGGAATCAGTATGCATTTATTAAGCAAACGAATATATTAATGAATTAATACTTGGTACCCACATACTCTAACATTGGAGATAGCTGGGTGGATCTCACTACCTGCTGCTAAAGGTTCTTACTGCTTGATGTCTGTTCACTGGGTTCCTATTGCCACTGCAGAGCCTTCAGTGGTTACCTGCCCTTGCAAGAAAAGATGGGTGGGATGAGGTTTAAGTGAAGCAGAGCTAGGTTCTAATCCTAAAGCAGCCATTTCATGTTTGGGTTACTTTTAACCCAGTAACCAAACAGGTAACTTTTATCCCAGTTCCTGGGAGAATGGCTGAATCTCTTTGATAAGCTTAGTATCTTTAGGTATACAAATACCTTCCAAGGAAATCAATTGAGGAGTTAATGATTTTAAACAAAATTCTATTTCTCCAGCTTGGAGTAACATCTCAATAAGTGTCAATTCTCTTCTGATAGTGGGCAATTTTCATTTTCTACAAATTCTGTTTCATCTTGGGGATTTTTTCCCTCAAAAAATTGTGTTCAGTCTTGGCACCATAGTTAATCCAGGTGCTCTGCCCTCTTGGAAGGTTCTGGAGGTTTGTTCTGCCTGATCCTTCTTCGTGGTGCCTCAGTACATCCAAGGAGCAGACATGTGTCCTAAGCTTAGTCAATGAGGCTTTCTCTTAGGATTTCCTGAACAGAGTGATGTGAAGACAAAAAAAACCTAACAGTTCATTCATTCCAGGTATTAAGGTGTTACCTTAACAAACAGGTAACTTTTATCTCAGTTCCTGTCTTATTTCCCAGCCTGATTCTCTGGTCTTCCTTTCAACTGCGTGAATTCCCCAGTACCCTTCTAATATATGATTAAGTTGGCCAAAGTTATAGTCTCTGGCTTGCAACCACAAAACCCTATCTAAAACTTCTATTTTTAGAATTTTAAAATTTGACTAGAGGGCGTTAAAGTAACCAAAACAAAAAGAAGTAATTATCTTGTTCATAGGCAGAGAGATTTGATATTATAATGATAATTTTTTTTAATAAAAGCAACGAGACAGTGATTAAACCATAAAAAAGCTTATTACTAACTGGAATTAAAAGGGTAAAAGAAGGAGACTAACTCTACTGAATAGTCAAAAGGTACTATTATGCCCCAAATTATCAACACTGAAGTACTAGATTATTTAATTAAGGATACATTGATAGCTATTTTGAAAAAAAGTAGCTTCATGTATCAAAATAAATTCTAGATATTTAAATGCAAAAAATAATCACAAAAATTTTATAAGAAAATAATATATTAATGTCCTTAAGATCTTGGAGTGAGGAAAGCCTTTCCAAGAGTGGTACAAAAACTAAAATCATAAAGGGAAAAAATTGATTAATTTGACAAAATACATTTTAAAATTCTCTGTAGAGGAAAAATATCAAACATGATTCCCTCAACTGAACGGATTTTCAGTTTTCTCCTGGCCTCATAATATCCCCTTCAACCTACCATTTAACCACTTTAACTGTTTGTTTTGAAATCATAGTAAAGGTTCTAGTTTAGCACTTAGTTATCCAATATTGATCCAGATTCAGGAATCTGGTGGCAGTCACCTTGAACTGAAATGTGCACTCTTGAAATATGCCTAAAATAACAAGGCTAGTGTTTTAAAACACATATTATATGTCAAGGTAAGAGCTTTACGTTTATTGCCTCATTTAATCCTAACAAATCTATAAAATAAGTACTACTGCTATATCCATTTTACAGAAAAAAAATTCTAGAGTTGGAGAGATTAAGTTATAGACATAGTTATTAAACGGCAGAGTGAAGACTTGGACTCAGGTCTGTCTGTAAACAAAACATGTGTTCCTAATGGCTTCATTGCACAGCCACTGATGAAATGGAGATGTAAGGTATATTTAGAAGGCTTAGTAAAAAGAAGATAAGATGCTTCCTATGGTTCTCCCCTTCTCAAAAAAAAAAAAAAAGCAAGCTTCACTACACATTCAATCACACATTCTTCCATTCAAAACCCTTTATTGAGAGCCTACTATGTGCCAAGTATAAGTTCTAGAAGTTAGTAATCCATCAGTGAATAAATCAAATGTCCCTCAAGGGAGGAAATAGGCAGTACAAAACAAATACATACATAATATGCCAGATGGCAAGAAATGCTATGAAAAAAAAAAGCAATTAAGGAGGACAGAGTGATAGAGAGAAGGCAAGTTGCCCTGTTATAATGAGTGGTCAGGAAAGGCATCTCTGTGAAGAGGACATTTGAGCAGATACTGGAGCCAAGTTAGGGAGCCAAGCAGATATTTAAGAAGAGAGTAATGAACATAAGAATTTCAAGTGCAAAGGCATGAGCCTGCGGGGCATGCTTGAGGAACACCCAGGAGAGCAGTGTGGCTAGAGTGAGCAGGGTCTGAGTGGTGGGTGGTGGGAAATGAGGTCAGAGATATGGGAGGGGCTAGAACACGTGGGGAATATGTCCACCTACCATGCTCACAAAAACCACTCCAAGTGCCAGTGACTATGGGACAGCTCTGGGCTGACTACCAAGAAGAAGCCATTCTAGACTCTTGTGTTCTCAGAAGAGATCCACACGATCTGACTGTAGACTCGAATCACCCAGCCCTGCTGTTCTCAACCAGAAAGACAAACCAGGCCCTTGAAAAATGGGAAGCCAGAAGATGTTTATGCTTAACTTACATATCTGCTAGATAATCTCTTCCATTATTGTTTTTATCAAGCAGCGTAGACTAAACAGTTGAAATGATCAATTAGCTTAATTGCAACTTGGAGCCATGTTCCCTACCGTGAAATGAATTCTCTCCATCCTGACTAGGTTATGTGTTTGAGATTTATGTGCGGTATTGCCGTCATGACTTTGGCTTAAAATTACTCTGATTTCCCTCCTTCTGGGTTCCTGTTAAAAATTCAACTTGCTTAACACTCAATAGTCAGCACACAATGAGGGAAATAGCTTTGTGCATTCTGCAAATAAAATTTTATTTTTTAATTCTGTTCAACTGTTGTCAGATGTCCTATGAAACCTTGTGATTAGAACTTGTCTGGTCAAAATCCATATCAAAATATGCTTTTTGCCAAAAAAGAGTGAGGGATTGGGAAGGTAACCTTCAAAAAAGATTTGTTTTTTACTGGACTTGAGTTATACTAAGAAGTCATATATCTAAAGAGCAGGTGTTGGCAAAATTTTTTCTTGCCCAGAACCACGTAGTAAATATTTTCAGCTTTGTGGACCATCAAACCTTTTTTACAGCTACTCAACGGAGGGTGAAAGTATATGTAAATGGATAAACAAGGCTTATTACAATAAAACTCTACAAAAGCAGGTGACAAGCCAGATTTGGCTCACAGGATGTAGCATGCAGACTCCTGCTATAGAGTCTCTGGTTATTTTATTTCTGTAAGTGCTTAGGGAAACAGGTAGAGAGGTAGAAGAATAGCACTGCTTCTTTCTTTAATTCCCCTACTCATGAATATCATAATTAAATGTAATTATCAAAAAAGCAATCAAACTAAAATAAGTATCAAAGAGAAATAATAAGTGGGGCTCAGGATAAAAATTTCCTCTGTACCCTGGATGATACAAAATATACTGATGGGGACCAACCTGCCTTTGCAATAGGACATGGCAACTGTCTTATGAAGAGGGGTTTCCGCTGAGTCATATTCTCCCTCCCTCCTTCTTTATTGTGTGTGAAATCTGATGAACATTCTCGGGGGTCACTATGACACTCGCCTCAACCTCCTAACTATCATGGACTCCCCTGTATGGTGCAGAAGAAACTTCACGTCTCTCACTGGACGCAGCCTGGTTGTCTTTCCAGCCCTGACATGCCAGGACCTTCCACAAAGCATCTTTAGCACGTCACACAGTTCTGTGGCTGCACACAGACCACCAGGAATATGCTCTTCGAAAAAGAAGAATGAGACAGACAGGACTGCTTCACACAGCTGCTCAACTCAACTATAAACCCTTAGAGGGTCAAGGTCATATGGTATATTTGTTCCCTCTCCTCTGTAAGAGGCTAACATAGACCTGTCTACATAGAAGATGCTTGATAACATTGGTTGCAGGGAGATACCCAAGACACTACTGCCATTATCTAGCCATCACTTGGGGCCTTTTGAGGTCTCAACACTCAGCGGCCTTCCCTGACCTTTTCCTGCCTCCTCATGGAACATCTCACACACCAGCTGGGAAATAAGCGTGAAGCTGAGATTCTTTACCTGGTGTGAAATCTCAGAATTTTGCCTTAATGGGCCAGAAGCATATAAATTTAGTGATTCCGTAGCAATAAATCAGACACCATGGGTCCTCATCAACTATCACTGATGGTAGAAAATCCAAAAACAGAACTGGAGAATGGTGGGACCTTTGAAAGACACAGGTTCTCGTTTCCTCTTCACCAGTGGAGGTTTTTGTTGCTGTTGCTGTTGTTCTTTTAAGATTACAGTAACAAACTGTTCTCAGAAAAAGGCATTAGTGCCCCGAGTGCTGGAGGATCTACTGTCAACGCAGCATTACCACTGCCCTGAGTCCGGTAAACCCTGCCCATTTTTTGATTGGGTTGCCTGTTTTTTTGTTACTGCAACTCTCATTTTTTATCACCCGAAGATTCCAACATGCTCCTCAAGACCAGCGAGGCAGCTCCCTTTCCCACCCCAGAGCAGCAAGGACCCGTGGGCACTTACAGCTCATGCCCGTAAACATTTAACAACAGGCTCTCCAGGAGGTAATCAAAAGCCCTGATCCCTAGCATGTGCCCCCTTCTGTAGTATAAATACTCACCCTGGCCGATTTCAAGCTACCCACGTGATAGGAGTGAATGCAGAGTTTGGAAGATAGGCCACAATCAGCTTTTGGGGGCTGGTACAAACAGACCTCAGCACACCACTCACTGCCTGTGCGGGTGTTTCAGAAACAGAGAAAATGGGCAGACAAGAACCGGTAGCTAGAGCACGATGAACACCAGGTCACAGGGGCCAACTTCTGGAGGCCCTGGGGCCGCATTTTGCAAGAGGCCTCCTCTCTGGGTACCCTGAGAAGTCACAGAGTTCATGACCCCCAGCCTGTGGGAGGTGGCTCAGACAGAATCTACAGTGAAGATCTGATAAGGACTCAGTCAAAAAGGCTCAGCTGCACGTTGGATGAAATCTGAAATCCAAAGCCAAGACCCGCTCCCAACGGCCTGGAAAGGCGAGACGCAGCCGTGCTCCTCTTGCCCTGGCAGCAGAGTTATGCCCAGAAGCTGCACATACAGGGGACCCTCTTGAACACGTGCCGAAGGAGTTAAGGCGCTCTGCTGTGACTGGCGGGTGGCCAAGTCTCCACCACGGGAGGAGAAGCAGAGAGGCTGGTGGTCACAGTTCCAGGTTATCTGAAATACCCAGAAGCATCCCGGAGCGAGGGGGACGTTCAGATGATAGAGAGGGCACAAATGGGTTCATGGGCACAGGAAAGTTTAGAATTGTTACCAGGAATGGTTAAATCACCAAGGTTCTTGCATTTTGCCCTATCTTCCTCCTTTTCCTTACCAGCTGGGAGAAAATGGTGAGTGAGCACAGAGGTAGTGGGAGAAAAACAAAGGAACTCCTTATAGCAGAACAAACAAGAGGCTGCGTTTCATGTGCATAAAACTGAAACCCCTTTCCTTCACCAGGCAAATATGGGGCCGCCTCACCCCATCCAACCCCCTGCTGCTTATTCTGCCCTGGATGTGATCAGAGCATTCAGGCAGATTACACAAATGGTGAGGGATACGTCCTCACAGAGACATACACGCATGTTTACAGTAGCATTATTTATAATAGCCAGAAGGTGGAAACAACCCAAATATCCATCAACTGATGAAAAGATAAACAAAATGGGGTATATCCAGACAATGGAATGTTATTCGGCTATAAAAAGAAATGAAGGCCTGACATATGCCATGAGTTGGATGAATATTGAAGACACTATTCTAAGAGAAAGAAGCCAGTCACAAAGGACCACGTATGACCATTCTGATTCTGTTGATACGAAATGCCCAGAACAGGGAAATCTATGAGACAGAAATTAGATTAATGGTTGCCTAGGGCTGAGGGCAGGAGAGGGGAGAATAGAGGGAGATTGCTAAAGGATTTTAGATTTCTTTTTGAGTTGATGGAAATGTTCTAAAACTGACTGTGTTGATGGTTGCACAGATCTGTGAATATACTAAAAATCATTGACTCGTACACTTTAGATGGGTGAATTATAATGGTATGTAAATTATATCTTAATAAAGCTGTTTTATAAAAAGCTGAGGGGAGCTGATCAGAGTGTGCTCACCCGTTGCCTCACGCCCTCCTCCTTGTTACCACAGTTGATGCTCCGTCCTGGGAACGGTGTTCAGAGCAGCCAGATGTGCTGAATGGTGGGTATAGGACCTCTTGGGATACAGAAGCAAAACTCTTCAGACATTGAAAACCAAGTGGGACAGAACACACCTAAAGAGACAGATTAAAGGTCAACAGAGCTGTGCAGCCACTATCCCCCCAGTCATCCATTCAGACACCCAAGAGTTATCCTGGACACTCGCTTGTCCCTCATACTTACGTAGTCTGTGCGTGGTGCCCCCTAAACTTTTCAAATCTCTCCACTTCTCTCCATCTCCACTGTTAACCCCAGGTCCAAGTTATCCTCTGAAAACTCCAGTAGCCTCCTAACCATCTCCCTACGTTCAATCCTGCCCTCCCTGCCTTATTCTCCATCTTGCAGCCAGAGTGAACTTCCTGAAACCCAGATGTGACCAAGTCACAATCCCCAATGACTTCCCATTGTTCTTAGGAAAGAGGACAACTCCTTAAGCTTGCCTGCAAAGCTCTGCATCATCTAGCCCCTGCCTCAACCTGCCAGCTGCAGCCTACCAGAAGCCCTTGCTTCCACTGCTCCAGCCACACTGGCTTCCCTTTAAAGAACAATGCTTCTCTATTCCACAGGGCCTTTGCACATGCTGTTCCCTTGGGCAGAAAAGCTAGTCCCTAACATTTCACCCGGATCCTTTTGATCCTTCAAATTTAGTACCCATGTCACTCCAAGAGGTTCCCTGACCAGTTATTAAAAGTGACTGTTCCCCATCCCCCGCACTATTCTCCGTCACAGCAATCTGTTAATTCTCTTCCTAACGTTATCACAATCTGTCATTGGTTTGATGATTTATTAAGTATCTACTGAAATGCAAGTCTCCTCACCTTGTCCCAGACTACCTAGTCTCTCCCACACAGTCACTGCCAGCCCCATACACAGAATAAATTCTCAGACTGAATTTAAGATATGAAATTCATTTTTAGCCTCCACCCTCTTCCTTCCTATGTTCTCTTTCACCTCCGAGAGGCTTTGTATCTCCTTGCTGCCCTGGGGCTTCAAGGCATATCCCCTCCCCCAACCTGGCCTGACCTATGCACAGTGACTTCCTTCTGCCTTCTGCCCCTCCCCCATCTGCGTTGCTGCTGACCTCAGCTAAAGCGTAAAGAAGAAATTCATATCTAACTGAATTAATTTACAGAGAAGTGAGAACGTGACTAGCCCCTTGAACAGTTATAGGAGTGATATTTCCGGAAGAGGACCTGTGTGACAACCCCTTGAGTAGAGCGGGCAGAGGCATGTGAGAGGCAGGCCCAAGGAGCTAGTTCCCCAGCTTCTTCAGGTAAAACCGTCCTTAGCTACCCAGGCTTTTCACCACTTCTCTCCTTCCTTTACTCCTGAACTTTTACATTTCTCTCCCTGCAGTTTCCATGGCATCAGCAACTCCCAGATGGATACAGAAGATGGGGCAGCGGCGTCTTCATATGTTTGGGATTTTATTTATTTATTTATTTTTGTATTTGGGGATATTTTTAAGCCCAAGTTCTCTGATTTGAAGACCATCTATATTGATTGCTGTGTTGATTTTTATGTAATTTCTCCTGAATTTCATGCCCCAAACTTAACCAGATTTTTAGATTGCTTCACATTGGACATTTTATCCTGGAACTACAAAAAGAAACCACTGGAAAAAAGAGAAATACCCTACAAAGTATGCAGTTCTACAACTGCAAACTCCATCGCTAACCTAGTCTAGATCAAAGGATTCCAGATTTTGAGTGTTTGCTGGCCTCTGCATCAGGTCAAAAGCTCAAGCTGGTTTCCCCCAGGCATAAGTCCTTCAGGGCAGAGCTTCCCATGGTTTCCCCACCTAAGAACCATTTGGCACACTTGTTACAAATACATTTTCTCAGTCTCTGACCTGCTAAATTAGAACCTTCATGGGAGCAACCACCGGCTTTACATATTTTACCAGGTGCCCTTCTGTTAAAGATTACAGAGTGAGTAAGTCTCCTCCGGGAAAGGGTGGTGACGGTTTTGTCCTTGATAATTTCAGTTCTATGACCTTCATGGTGGGCCCCACTGCCAGAATTTCTGATCCAGTGAGATGGGGCCAAAGGATGTGAATTTCTAAGAAGATCTCAGATGGTGCTGATGCTGCCTGTCTCAGGGGGCAACACACTTTGAGAATCGTTGCTTTAGAGCAAAAGTCCTTGAATGAATTGTCTGTGTTGGCTGCCCCTTCTGCTTCCTTCCCGTTCCCTCCAGAACCCACTCCAGCTGGGATTTATTCCCTATAACTTCCCTGGCACCACTACTGTCAAGATCACCATCGACCTGCTCATTGCCAAGTCCAGCCCTCATCTTCTTGGCCCATTTGGCATGCCTGATGGCTCCCTCATACACGAAATAGTCCCTCAGCAGATCTCTAAGACAACCCTCCCACTCTCCTGGTTTTCTTTCTACTCACTTACTTGGAGACAGTCTCCTCAGCTTGGGGATCTCTTTTCTTTATTCTCTGCACTCACTCCCTACATAATCCAGCCCCATAGCTTTAAATAACATCTATGTGTTAATGGTTCTCAAATACATACCTCAAGCCTGGTGATCTCTCCAGAACTATATAGGAATTGTACATGTTTTCATATATCTGACTGCCTTCTCAACACTTCCACTCATATTTCTATTAAGTAGGCATCTCAAAGTTAACACTTTCAAAACCAAGCTCGCATGCCCCCTCGCCTCCACGATCGTGCTCCACCTCTCCATCTCAGAGAACGGCAGTCCCATCCTTTTAAGTGCTTAGCCCAAATCGTTTAGTCATCCCTTTCTCCTCTCTTTTTATCACAACTCATACCCGATCTATGAAAAATCCCGTTGGATTTCAAGTCTCACCATTGCTCGTAACCTCCATTGCCACCACCCTGGTCCAAATGACTTTTGACTCTTTTCTGTATTATTGCAATAGCTTCCTAACTGGTCTCCTGGCCTCTGCTCTTGCCCTGCCTTGGTTTGTCCTCCACGCAGCAGTCATAGCAATCCTGCAATAAGAAGTCAGCTCAGGTTCTGCTAAAAACTCTCCAGTAAGTTCTCGTGCTATTAGGAATCAAAAGGAAGTCTTAACAGTGACCTGCAGAGCCTGCACGGTCAGCACATCCTCCCTGGTCCCCACCGTCGTCCACCACACTCCCCTCACTCATGCCGGCGCAGCCAGACTGGGCTGGCTCAATGTGCAGGACGCCACAGAGTCTTAGCACTTGCTGTTCCCGGCCTGGGATGCTCTCCCCCTACATGTCTGCATAGCTCCCCCTCGCCTTCTCCCGGTCCTTATTCAAATGTCAGCTTCTCAGGAAGCCTCCCCAGACCAGGCTCCTTCAAATTGTGACAACCCTACCCTCACTCCCTGTCCTCTCTAATATTTTCATAGGACTCCTTCTAACACACCGCTTAATCCTCTTCCGTTATTTGTCTATCTACCTCCACTAGATTGTAGGTCAATAAAGGAACAGATTTTGTAGATTTTTGTTTATGGCTATACCCATAAAGGCACATAACTGGTGCTTAAAAAACAATTCGTGAATGAATGAATGAGTTCTGATTTTGATATCAGGTGCTATACCTACATTATCTCATGTATCCCCATTTCCCACCAGAGGAAACTGAGGTTAACAGTGGTTACATAATCTGTCTAAGGTGAATACAACCTTTAGGGCAAGCCCCTGTGTGTCTATGGGCTAGAAGGGTGATTCCATAACCTTCTGATTGATGTCTTCTGATGTCTCATTAGACTTTGAAATTTGTCCCCAAACCTGTCATTTGTCCCCAAATGATAGGATATTCTCAGCTACAAGTATATCTGGGACCCAAACACATCTGTTTGGCTCCAAAGACCCCTGATTCTTCCACAACGCTGGCAGTCCCTACAGTTTCCCTCATATTCTAATGAATACGTTTAGCTACCTAAAAGCATTCTCAGTGTATCACGTAGTAAGTAACAGTTCACTCCGTCCAGTTCTCTGTCCCAACACTCAGTGTTTTCTACAGTTCCTAACTCCTGGGTCGTTGATTCCCACTCAGAGGCCTTCTGAACCACGGTCTATCTTTAGAGCTTGCAGTGGGGTTGGGCTGGAGACAGGGCCGCCTCTGTCAGTCAGTAGGAAAGTGGGTACGTGAGAAGATGTCATCCCCAACTTTCTTCTCTAAATGTCTCTTGGTCTTGTTTTTACCCTGTTCTTTAATCTTTGTAATCACCATGTCAGCATTAGAATCTTCACAAAACTAAAAGGAAGCCTCACTTGATGGGAAAAATAAAATAAAAACAAACAAACATAAAGTTCTCCGAGGAAGGTGGCCTTCTCCCTCTTTGTCTCCAGCTACGTTTCTGTTCCTACTTACAGGATCTTTTCAGTCTCTACAGAAATAGTTCCTTTTCCACTGTCAACAAAGAACCCTAAATGGTAATACTTGGAATTATTCCTCCTGCCATTCCTTTGCTTTTCCAAAACTGCCGTGCAAAATCTCTACTTCTCTGTCATCCCCTTTTCTTTCCTGTTTACAGCCCTCTTATCTCTTTTTAAATAATTGCTCTTAACAAGAGTGCTTCGAATTTCATTAAAAGTCAATGACAAATCTCAAAGATGCCTAAAAATATAGAGAGCATCTAACTTGTATTAGGAGACCTCTTGATGGAGGAGGTGTTGCTCTCCTTGTCACTGAGAATTGCAGGGATCTGAGTGACAAATTTCCTGTATTGCCTAAGGAATGAATCTGATGGTTTTGGTGACACCCTCTAATAGGATCACAGACAAATAGGGACTGCTCCCCCGAGGAAGGGTGCACCCAGGCAATGTTTGAAGGGAAGTCAGAGGTCATGATCCAGAAAATCCCCACGACCAGGGTCGGCACTGCTGCCGTCTGGCAGCCTCCCCCAGGAATCAGAGATGGGGTTACTTAGAGCCATTCTGAGGAGGCCCTGTCTACCCCACTCCCTAGGACTTCTGGGTCTGCAGAGGTCTGAGTGAAAACAGGAAGAATAAATGCAAAAGAGGCAGAAACTCTGCTCGGGGATCTGTCTGCCAACATGATCGAAACTACACACAGTAAGAAGGCACCAGGGAATAGGCAGTTGCCCAGCAGAAGGTATGGTGCTGCTGACCTTGGTGGCCAAGGGGTCAATCACAGGAGGAGAAGATTCGGGGACCAGTTAAGACCCGTAGAGGCCCTCAGCACTGAGAAGATACAGTGTTCTCCACACAGAGTTAACTTTTAAATAAACAATGATAAGCCATAAAATAAGTATGAAAGAGTCCAAGAAGTTCTCATGTTTCTCCCTAGGACATCAAATAATTTGAAAAGGAAAAATACAGTGCCTCCAACTCACTGGTGCCCTACACACACACACACACACACACACACACACACACACACACACACACACACACACACACACACACACACACACACACACACACACACACACAGCCTTTCTTTGGGGTAACACAGCAGTTCATGTCAGAGAAGGTTTTCCTCATATAGGAACTAGCTCTATGCCAGGTACCACGCTCAGCGATTTTGCAAATCTCATTTGCTAATCCCAGCAACAATACAGTTTCATGGTGATGGGGGGACAAATTCCCTCCATTCCATCCAAATGGGAGTAAAGCAAAGAGTTTGGCAATACCCTCCTGAACCATGGACTGTGTTTTACAAACAAGAAAACCAAATGTGTTGGTTGGGTTCACCAAGCAGCAGAATCCAAGACAGGTTAGACCTGCAAGTGATTTATTGAAGGAAAGAACATGAGTAGTCAGGGAAAACCTTCAGACCCAATGCAGGCCTGACCCCCGTGAGGAAGAAGAGCAAGGAAGGGGAGTCTGGTAGGAAGAGTCTAGGGCTGCAGGGCAGTTCCAAGAAAGGCTCAACCAGGTATAGGGGGTCATCAAGCCAAAGCCACCCACTGGAGAAGTCTCAATGCGTCCAGGATGGATCTACCTTGATCTCCACTGTGCCAGTCACTGGCTGGGAAGAGCCTGTAGGAAGCTTGGCTGGAGGGGATCCAGAAGGACAGGACCTGGCAGGGGATGGAGGAGGGGGTGGGGCATCTGTCAGCTATGCCTCTGCAGCAGGAGATCTGAGTAGTGTTTCCATGGCTGCCATACCTGGGTATTAGAGAATTAAAATGAATTTACCTCTTCACCCAGCTTGTTTTGTGGTGAAACTATGATTCGAATCCAGGCTTTGGGGAATCCATATTCCATATTTTTCTTACTCTACCAAGCAGATCCTTTATTTGGGATGATGTGGAATTGTGGAATTTTTGGTTATTTGAATTTATCTGTTAAAGTTTTAACTTTTTTTTTAAAAAAAGGTCCCCTTTTAATGTGTTGCAGTCAGGTCACTTACAAGTTGGGGAGTGTTGCCAACTACCGGGCTGTCCAGTGTAGAATTTTATCCAGGTTTCTGGGTCCGAGCTTGAGCCATAAGAAAACATGACACCCTTGAAAAGTACCCAGGCATCTTTGTACCTCAGGCATCTCTGAAAGAGGACTCGCATTCTTGCTGGAGACACAGCATTCTGCCCTATAAAATGTCTTTCCACAGGCTGATGCCCTAAGACAATAAAGAGAAACGTCAGCCTCTCACTGTGGCAAAGATATGCTTTTCTGCCCCATTCACCCTCCTCTTTCTCTCCTTGCTACAGAGAAGGTTTTGTAGCACAATAAGCCATCAGAGTTGTGCTGTCAATGATAGCAAAAGAAAGGTTTGTTAAGTAGATGCCACCCTCTGAGGAATTTGTTCATTCCACCAATATTTATTGAGTACCTATCATGTGCCAGGAACTAGAAATGCAGTGTTAAACAGGGGGACAGACGAGGCTCTGTTATCACGAAGTTTTCCCTCTAGTGGGAGGAAGAAGACAATAAACACACAAATAAATAATACTGAATGGCAGTAACTGCTATGCAGGCTATAGAACATTACAAGGGGCTCAAGAGTGCTGGGGGAGGGCGATGATGCTGAAATAACCTGGTCAGGGAAGGCTTTTAAGCATGGAAACCAGAAGGGAGCCAGCCACATGACGATGCAAAGAGGAGCATCCCAGGCAGAAGGAATCTAGGAGAAGAAGGACAGTGCCTGGAGGCAGGAACATGCATCCTGCATTTGAAGCACTGGAATGCAGGTCTGCATAGCTGAAGCCTGGAGGGTACACAGAGGGTGTTGTGGGTCAGAGAGTTCGATAGGGCCCAGCTCACACAGGACTCTGTGAATCAAGGCAAAGATTGGATTTTATTCTAAGTGCAGCTAGAAACCACTGGAGAGCTTTAAGCAGCATAGTCCTAGGAGTCAATCTGGTGCTGTGGGGAGAATGCCCTGTGGGAAGCAAGGATACAAGGGGAGAGCTGTTTGGCAGGGATGGCCATGGGCCAGAGGGGAGACAATGGTGGCTATGGAGAAGGTGGTGAGATGTGATTAGATTCCAAATCTCCTTGGCTCCCTCCTATGGAAGCCTATAGAAAACCAACCTCGTCTGTGTGGCATTGAGGCTGAAATAACAGTTTCTTGGTCCTGACCCCTTGGGGTGCCACTTGGGAGGTCAGCAGATTGCAGCCTGGACCTGGGGAGGGGCAGAGGGTCTTAACCAAAAAGAGAGATGAAAGCCAAAAGCATGGCCCCAACTTGATGCTGCATGGCTGAAGGGAGATGTGATTCAAACAGCAAAAATTCCATTTCTTGGATTTGGGGTATGGGTTGAGGATCCACCATTGGTAAGATTATGTCTTTTCTGGTAACGGAGTGTGGCTGCACATCCCTGGAAACACTACAGGCCACACTAGTGAGCTATATAAAACCCATAGTACCTAACAATTATGCAGGGCTCACTATGTACCAGCTACTAAGGGCTTTACCTCTGTTATCTCATTTAAATCTCATAACAACTCTATGATGTAAAATTATTACCCCCACTTTGTAGATGAGGAAACTGAGGCACAGAGAGGCTAAGTTACCAAATCTGATTACTCTCACTTTGAAGTCTCTCTTCTGCTAAATATGAGTGGGGGTCCAATGATTCCAAGGATATTGAACCCTCACTCAGCAACCCATGGCATTTAAGGGCACCTGGTCATTCTTCTAAGATGCACAGCCACGTGGCTGGTACAGTCACCCTGGAAGTGACCTTTCCCAATCTGGGCATTGCCAATACATCCTGCCTTTTGGAAAGACCCAACAGAAGACCCTAGAAGAAGATGCCCAGCCCTCAACAATTAGAAATTGCTGGTGCGCCAATGCCATGGCCCAGCTCTAACCAATGCACTGCTTACCCTCATGGTGGAAACACTTGGCAACAAATTCAGTCAACAATTATTTATTGACCTACTGAGTGCTAGGCACTGTACCAGACACTGAAGGTTAACACGGATCAAAGCCACTCCCTGCCTTCACTATTCTTACAAGTTACTAGGGATACCAACAGGTAAACTGGCTAAAGTTCGTAAAAGACGAGAATTAACAACACAAAATACTCATGTAAGTATTTAAACAGAAACTGCAGATCATAGAAGAGAAATGCGTTAGCTTCACAGAAATTAGGATCTAGAATCCATGTGGGTTGGGGCAGTCGGGGAGAGACAGATTTAAGAGAAGTAAGGGGGAAATAATTGAAATTATTCTGGAGGAATTTGGAGTATTTTTAAGGATTCCAGACATTTCACTGAAAAAGGTAGCATCTGGCTATATTTCTGCCTGAGGCCACTGTCTTTTTTTTTTTTTTTTACACCTTTATTGGAGTATAATTGCTTTACAATGGTGTTAGTTTCTGCTTTATAACAAAGTGAATCAGTTATACATATACATATGTTCCCATATCTCTTCCCTCTTGCGTCTCCCTCCCTCCCACCCTCCCTATCCCACCCCTCCAGGCGATCACAAACCTTACGTTTGGTAGTGTATATATGTCCATGCCTCTCTCTTGCTTTGTCACAGCTTACCCTTCCCCCTTCCCATATCCTCAAGTCCATTCTCTAGTAGGTCTGTGTCTTTCTTCCCGTCTTAACCCTAGGTTCTTCATGACATTTTTTTCCCTTAAATTCCTTGTATATGTGTTAGCATAAGGTATTTGTCTTTCTCTTTCTGACTTACTTCACTCTGTATGACAGACTCTAGGTCTATCCACCTCATTACAAATAGCTCAATTACGTTTCTTTTTATGGCTGAGTAATATTCCATTGTATATATGTGCCACTTCTTCTTTATCCATTCAACTTTCAACGGACACGTAGGTTGTTTCCATCTCCAGGCTATTGTAAATAGAGCTGCAGTGAATATTTTGGTACATGACTCTTTTTGAATTATGGTTTTCTCAGGGTATATGCCCAGTAGTGGGATTGCTGGGTCATATGGTAGTTCTATTAGTAGTTTTTTAAGGAACCTCCATACTGTTCTCCACAGTGGCTGTATCAATTTACATTCCCACCAACAGTGCAAGAGGGTTCCCTTTTCTCCACACCCTCTCCAGCATTTATTGTTTCTAGATATTTTGATGATGGTCATTCTGACTGGTGTGAGATGATATCTCATTGTAGTTTTGATTTGCATTTCTCTAATGATTAATGATGTTGAACTTCTTTCATGTGTTTGTTGGCAGTCTGTATATCTTCTTTGGAGAAATGTCTATTTAGGTCTTCTGCCCACTTTTGGATTGGGTTGTTTGTTTTTTTGTTTTTGAGTTGCATGAGCTGCTTATAAATTTTGGAGATTAATCCTTTGTCAGTTGCTTTGTTTGCAACTATCTTCTCCCATTCTGCAGGTTGTCTTTTCATCTTGTTTATGGTTTCCTTTGCTGTGCAAAACCTTTGAAGTTTCATTAGGTCCCAGTTCTTTATTTTTGTTTTTATTTCTATTTCTCTAGGATGTGGGTCAAAAAGGATCTTGCTGTGATTTATGTCATAGAGTGTTTTGCCTGTGTTTTCCTCTAAGAGTTTAACAGTTTCTGGCCTTACATTTAGGTCTTTAATCCATTTTGAGCTTATTTTTGTTTATGGTGTTAGGGAGTGATCTAATTTCATACTTTAACATGTACCTGTCCAGTTTTCCCAACACCAAATATTGAAGAGGCTGTCCTTTCTCCACTGTACATTCCTGCCTCCTTTATCAAAGATAAGGTGACCATATGTGCGTGGGTTTATCTCTGGGCTTTCTATCCTGTTCCATTGATCTATCTTTCTGTTATTGTGCCAGTACATACTATCTTGATTACTGTAGCTTTGTAGTATAGTCTGAAGTCAGGGAGCCTGATTCCTCCAGCTCTGTTTTTCGTTCTCAAGATTTCTTTGGCTATTCGGGGTATTTTGTGTTTCCATACAAATTGTGAAACTTTTTGTTCTAGTTCTGTGAAAAATACCAGTGGTAGTTTGATAGGGATTGCATTGAATCTGTAGATTGCTTTAGGTAGTAGAGTCATTTTCACAATGTTGATTCTTCCAATCCAAGAACATGGTATATCTCTCCATCTATTTGTATCATCTTTAATTTCTTTCATCAGTGTCTTATAATTTTCTGCATACAGGTGTTTTGTCTCCTTAGGTAGGTTTATTCCTAGATATTTTATTCTTTTTGTTGCAATGGTAAATGGGAGTGTTTTCTTGATTTCACTTTCAGATTTTTCATCATTAGTCTATAGGAATGCCAAAGATTTCTGTGCATTAATTTTGTATCCTGCTACTTTACCAAATACATTGATCAGCTCTAGTAGTTTTCTGGTAGCATCTTTAGGATTCTCTATGTATAGTATCATGTCATCTGCAAACAGTGACAGCTTTACTTCTTCTTTTCCGATTTGGATTCCTTTTATTTCCTTTTCTTCTCTGATTGCTGTGGCTAAAACTTCCAAAACTATGTTGAATAAGAGTGGTGAGAGTGGGCAACCTTGTCTGGTTCCTGATCTTAGTGGAAATGCTTTCAGTTTTTCACCATTGAGGACGATGTTGGCTGTGGGTTTGTCATATATGGCCTTTATTATGCTGAGGAAAGTTCCCTCTATGCCTACTTTCTGCAGGGTTTTTATCATAAATGGGTGTTGAATTTTGTCAAAAGCTTTCTCTGCAACTATTGATATGATCATGTGGTTTTTCTCCTTCAATTTGTTTATATGGTTTATCACATTGATTGATTTGTGTATATTAAAGAATCCTTGCATTCCTGGAATAAACCCCACTTGATCATGGTGTATGATCCTTTTAATGTGCTGTTGGATTCTGTTTGTTAGTATTTTGTTGAGGATTTTTGCATCTATGTTCATCAGTGGTATTGGCCTGTAGTTTTCTTTGTGACATCTTTGTCTGGTTTTGGTATCAGGGTGATGGGGGCCTCACAGAATGAGTTTGGGAGTGTTCCTCCTTCTGCTATATTTTGGAAGAGTTTGAGAAGGATAGGTGTTAGCTCTTCTCTAAATGTTTGATAGAATTTGCCTGTGAAGCCATCTGGTCCTGGGCTTTTGTTTGTTGGAAGATTTTAATCACAGTTTCAATTTCAGTGCTTGTGATTGGTCTGTTCATATTTTCTATTTCTTCCTGATTCAGTCTTGGCAGGTTGTACATTTCTAAGAATTTGTCCATTTCTTCCATTTTATTGGCATAGAGTTGCTTGTAGTAATCTCCCATGATCTTTTGTATTTCTGCAGTGTCAGTTGTTACTTCTCCTTTTTCATCTCTAATTCTATTGTTTTGAGTCTTCTCCCTTTTTTTCTTGATGAGTCTGGCTAACGGTTTATCAATTTTGTTTATCTTCACAAAGAACCAGCTTTTAGTTTTATTGATCTTTGCTATCGTTTCCTTCATTTCTTTTTCATTTATTAATGATCTGATTTTTTTATTTCTTTCCTTCTGCTAACTTTCGGTGTTTTTTGTTCTTCTTTCTCTAATTGCTTTATGTGCAAGGTTAGGTTATTTATTCGAGATGTTTCCTGTTTCTTAAGGTAGGACTGTATTGCTATAAACTTCCCTCTTAGAACTGCTTTTGCTGTATCCCATAGATTTTGGGTTGTCGTGTCTCCATTGTCATTTGTTTCTAGGTATTTTTTAATTTCCTCTTTGATTTCTTCAGTGATCAGTTTGTTATTAAGTAGTGTATTGTTTAGCCTCCATTTGTTTGTATTTTTTACATACCTTTTCCTGTAATTGATATCTAGTCTCATAGCATTGTGGTCGGAAAAGATACTTGATACAATTTCAATTTTCTTAAATTTACCAAGGCTTGATTTGTGTCCCAAGATATGATCTATCCTGGAGAATGTTCCATGAGCACTTGAGAAAAATGTGTATTCTGTTGTTTTTGGATAGAATATCCTATAAATATCAATTAAGTCCATCTTGTTTAATGTATCATTTACAGCTTGTGTTTCCTTATTTATTTTCATTTTGGATGATCTGTCCATTGGTGAAAGTGGGGTGTTATAGTCCCCTACTATGAATGTGTTAATGTCCATTTCCCCTTTTATGGCTGTTAGTATTTGCCTTATGTATTGAGGTGCTCCTATGTTGGGTGCATAAATATTTACAATTGTTATATCTTCTTCTTGGATCCATCCCTTGATCATTATGTAGTGTCCTTCTTTGTTTCTTCTAATAGTCTTTATTTTAAAGTCTATTTTGTCTGATATGAGAATTGCTACTCCAGCTTTCTTTTGGTTTCCATTTGCATGAAATATCTTTTTCCATCCCCTTACTTTCAGTCTGTATGTGTCTCTAGGTCTGAAGTGGGTCTCTTGTAGACAGCAAATATATGGGTCTTGGTTTTGTATCCATTCATGTAATCTGTGTCTTTTGGTGGGAGCATTTAGTCCATTTACATTTAAGGTAATTATCAATATGTATGTTCCTATTCCCATTTTCTTAATTGTTTTGGGTTCGTTATTGTAGGTCTTTTCCTTCTCTTGTGTTTCTTGCCTAGAGAAGTTCCTTTAGCAGTTGTTGTAAAGCTGGTTTGGTGGTGCTGAACTCTCTCAGCTTTTGCTTGTCTCTAAAGGTTTTAATTTCTCCATCAAATCTGAACGAGATCCTTGCTGGGTAGAGTAATCTTGGTTGCAGGTTTTTCTCCTTCATCACTTTAAATATGTCCTGCCACTCCCTTGTGGCTTGCAGAGTTTCTGCTGAAAGATCAGCTGTTAACCTTATGGGGATTCCCTTGTGTGTTATTTGTTGTTTTTCCCTTGCTGCTTTTAATATTGTTTTCTTTGTATTTAATTTTTGACAGTTGGATTAATATATGTCTTGGTGTATTTCTCCTTGGATTCATCCTGTATGGGACTCTCTGTGCCTCCTGGACTTGATTGACTATTTCCTTTCCCATATTAGGGAAGTTTTCAACTATAATCTCTTCAAATATTTTCTCCATCCCTTTCTTTTTCTCTTCTTCTGGAACCCCTATAATTCGAATGTTGGTGCATTTAATGTTGTCCCAGAGGTCTCTGAGACTGTCCTCAGTTCTTTTCATTCTTTTTTCTTTATTCTGCTCTGCAGTAGTTATTTCCACTATTTTATCTTCCAGGTCACTTATCCGTTCTTGTGCCTCAGTTATTCTGCTATTGATCCCATCTAGAGTATTTTTCACTTCATTTACTGTGTTGTTCATCATTGTTTGTTTCATCTTTAGTTCTTCTAGGTCCTTGTTAAATGTTTCTTGCATTTTGTCTATTCTATTTCCAAGATTTTGGATCATCTATACTATCATTATTCTGAATTCTTTTTCAGGTAGACTGCCTATTTCCTCTTCATTTGTTAGGTCTGGTGGGTTTTTATCTTGCTCCTTCATCTGCTGTGTGTTTTTCTGTCTTCTCATTTTGCTTATCTTACTGTGTTTGGGGTCTCCTTTTTACAGGCTGCAGGTTCGTAATTCCCGTTGTTTTTGGTGTCTGTCCCCAGTGGCTAAAGTTGGTTCAGTGGGTTGTGTAGGCTTCCTGGTGGAGGGGACTAGTGCCTGTGTTCTGGTGGATGAGGCTGGATCTTGTCTTTCTGGTGGGCTGGTGGTGTGTTTTGGGGTGTCTGTGGACTTATTATGATTTTAGGCAGCCTCTCTGCTAATGGGTGGGGTTGTGTTCCTGTCTTGCTAGTTGTTTGGCATAGGATGTCCAGCACTGTAGCTTGCTGGTCGTTGAGTGAAGCTGGGTGCTGGTGTTGAGATGGAGATCTCTGGGAGACTTTTGCCATTTGATATTATGTGGAGCTGGGAGGTCTCTTGTGGACCAGTGTCCTGAAGTTGGCTCTCCCACCTCAGAGGCACAGCACTGACTTCTGGCTGCAGCACCAAAAGCCTTTCATCCACACGGCTCAGAATAAAAGGGAGAAAAAGTAGAAAGAAAGAATTAGTAGAAGTAGAAAGAAAGAAAGGAGGGAGGGAGGGAGGGAGGGAGGAAGGAAGGAAGGAAGGAAGGAGGGAGGGAAGGAAAACAAGAAAGAAGGAAAATAAAGTAAAATAAAATAAAATATAATAAGGTTATTAAAATAATAATTATTAAGAAAAAAAATTGAAAAAAAAAACGGATGGATAGAACCCAAGGACAAATGGTGGAAGCAAAGATATACAGACAAAAATCTCACACAGAAGCATACACATACACACTCAGAAAAAGAGGAAAAGGGGAATAAATTATAAATCTTGCTCTCAAAGACCACCTCCTCAATTTGGGATGATTCGTTGTGTATTCAGGTATTCCACAGATGCAGAGTACATCAAGTTGATTGTGGAGCTTTAATCCGCTGCTTCTGAGGCTGCTGGGAGAGATTTCCCTTTCTCTTCTTTGTTCTCACAGCTCCCAGGGGCTCAGCTTTGGATTTGGCCCCGCCTCTGCGTGTAGGTCGCCTGAGGGCGTCTGTTCTTTGCTCAGACAGGACGGGGTTAAAGGAGCCGCTGATTCGGAGGCTCTGGCTCACTCAGGCTGCGGGAAGGGAGGGGCACGGAGCGCGGGGCGGGCCTGCGGCGGCAGAGGCCGGCGTGACGTTGCACCAGCCTGAGGCGCGCCGTGCGTTCTCCCGGGGAAGTTGTTCCTGGATCCAGGGACCCTGGCAGTGGCGGGCTGCACAGGCTCCGCGGAAAGGGGGTGTGGAGAGTGACCTGTGCTCGCACACAGGCTTCTTGGTGGCGGCAGCAGCAGCCTTAGCGTCTCATGCCCGTCTCTGGGGTCCGCGCTTTTAGCCGCGGCTCGCGCCCGTCTCTGGAGCTCCAGACTTTTCCCCGGACTCCCTCCCGGCCAGCCGTGGCGCACTAACCCCCTGCAGGCTGTGTTCACGCCGCCAACCCCAGTCCTCTCCCTGCGCTCAGACCGAAGCCCGAGCCTCAACTCCCAGCCCCGCCCGCCCCGGCGGGTGAGCAGACAAGCCTCTCGGCCTGGTGAGTGCTGGTCGGCCCTGATCCTCTGTGTGGGAATCTCCCCGCTTTGCCCCCCACACCCCTGTTGCTGTGCTCTCCTCCACGGCTCCGAAGCTTTCCCCCTCCGCCACCCGCAGTCCCCGCCCGTGAAGGGGCTTCCTCGTGTGTGGAAAGCTTTCCTCCTTCACAGCTCCCTCCCACTGGTGCCGGTCCCGTCCCTATCCTTTTGTCTCTGTTTATTCTTTTTTCTTTTGCCCTACCCAGTTACGTGGGGGGTTTCTTGCCTTTTGGGAGGTCTGAGGTCTTCTGCCAGCGTTCAGTAGGTGTTCTGTAGGAGTTGTTCCACGTGTAGAGGTATTTCTGGTGTGTCTGTGGGGAGAAAGGTGATCTCCGCGTCTTACTCTTCCGCCATCTTCCCGGAAGCTCTCGGTCATTATCCACTGTCTTCCTTTGAGGCTAAAAGCACGGGCCACCTGCTTGATAAAGCTAATGTTAATACAGGAAGCCGTTTTGCTTCTGACTTCTATTCTGCCCAGGAGAGATGGAAGCAAATCTAATAGTACATGGAATGGGGGAAAATATGTTCTGGGCAGGCTCCCAGGCTGAAATCTGACTGCTCTTAAGAACTTGTCATGAGGCAGTGAGCAAGAATTGCTTGGGAATCATTTGTCAATAATTTGTATATTGGGAGAAAGACAAATCTTCTTTGGCAGAAGGAGGAAAGTTGGGAATCTGAGAACTCCAGGGTCCTAAAAAAAACCTCCCTCGTCCACCTGACTTTCTCAGATATACGGAAAACCTCTGGGTCTTCAGTTGTGAAAGAATCACTTGATAGGATGGAGAAGAAAACAGGGAAGTTTTCTAGTGAAGGTCCCACCCTTTCTTCTAACTTAGAATTCCTCATCTGGGTCATATTACAGAGGTGGGAACAATGTTTCCAGAGGGCTGCATGAAAACATTCTCTGCGAAAGAGAACCGGAGGCTCTTAGGGTCCCTTTCTTCAACTCCTTGGCTGGATTATTGGTTTTTGACACCTTGGAGAGACCAACAAATCTGGGTTGACAGGGAAGGGGGGGCAGTTCTGGGTAGAGCCTTCAGGCATCTACCAGGCATTTAGAATAGCCAGCAGGAGCACACTGCTTTATCTTTCTGATGAATAAAAATTCTTCTATCCATGATAATATTGACTCTTTGCTATTTAAATTGCAAATGCTTTTATCCCGTTTGTTGTTGCCTTTCAGCTCTGTTATGTTCTTTTTTCCTTACTGAAGGATTTTATTTTCATTTAGTCAGCTTTACCTTGGCCTTCATAATTTCCACTTTTGGCTTTATACATGAAGAAGCCTTTAACACCCAATATTATAAATTATTGATATTATTACCAAAATCTAGCCAAATAACTGAGAGCCCCTTTCTATAGTACACCTCCTGCAGGAGGATAAACTCTACCCTGTTGAACTCAGTTGGGGCCATATGACTTGTCGGTCAATGAAATGCAAACAGGAATGACATGTATCATGTATGAACAGGAGCTTAGAAAACCAGTGAGTGGCTCCGGTGCTTCTTTTCCCTCTATAACAATATCATTAACGTTTCTAGAGATATAGCTCCATCAGCCCGGGCCTGAGGATGAAAGCAATATGGAAGACAACTCAGCTTGACCCATGATAGATATACAGCTCGAGCAAAAACCAGAACTTTATTGTAGTGAACTCCTGAGATTTGAGGGGCATTGTTACCACAGCACAACCCAGTCAGTCTATCCTGACTGAGGTGTGTTTCTGGCCTTTCTCTTATGCCTGCTGTTGTATTAGAAACACAGAGTCTTAATTCTTAATTACCTACATCTCACCCAACTAAGACTTAAAAGAAGCATAACCTCTCATCTGAAAGTCCTAGGAAACAAACAACAACAAATAAATATGTATATACAAACCACCTCCTCAAAGGTTTTACATGTTTGCTATTTTCTTCCTAAATTCAGCATTCCAGAATGATGCAGAGTGGCAAAAGGTGGGAATTGAAAAGGAAGGATAAATCCTTGGGGGAAAAGCGAGAGTTGCATTAAAACCATCTTGAAAACACTTGGTTTTAGGGTTTTAGTGTTGCCTTTCGTCCACTCACACAAGAGCCCTGGAAGAGAATGGGTTCTCGCTGGGCAGGTCTGCATCACCATTTCATCTGCGACCACCTCCCTCTGTCGATTCCTTCTCCATCTGGGCCTGACTCAAAGCTCCACGTCCAGTGGCAACATCGGGTTGCCAGAAGAGGTTTGGGAAAGTGAAGAATGGAATTTACCTAGGGGAACGCTGAAAGGGAGAGAAGCAGCAAGCCAGTAAACGTTTGCCAAAATCCTGTTTCTTCCAGCCTGTGGCTGCTGTTTATTCCTCATGAATGCAAACACGTCTGGAGAGGCTGCTGTGTCACCGTCACCCTGGAATGCACTGCGCTTCCTCACAGGTGGCATTGTGACCTAAACGCCACCGGGGTTGGAACGATCAGACGCACAAGCCAGGAGAGATTTTCGGGGGAAGAGTTTTTTAATACTCTGCCTCTATCTGGAAGAGATTCCTCCATCCTCAAAGGCGTGGAGCAGCTCTGGGAGATGCCACAGAGGTCCTGGAGAACGTTCAGAATTGCATCTTCTCAACTTTGAAACCATCTTCATAGCCTCTGCGTTAGCCAGTAATGAGAATTGTTGGATTCTAGTCAGAATCCCATTTCTGTATGAATAAGACCTACTTCCGCTCTTCTGCCCAAATTTCGACATTGAAGAGTAGCCAAAATTTGATTCTTTTTTTTTTTTTTTTTGCGGTACGCGGGCCTCTCACTGTTGTGGCCTCTCCCGTTGCGGAGCACAGGCTCCGGACGTGCAGGCTCAGCGGCCACGGCTCACGGGCCCAGCCGCTCCGCGTCATGTGGGATCCTCCCGGACCGGGGCACGAACCCATGTCCCCTGCATCGGCAGGCGGACTCTCAACCACTGCGCCACCAGGGAAGCCCTGACTCTCTTTTGAGCCTGAAGTGAGGGCAAACGATACTGTTCCAAACCCCTCTGCAGCGCCCTCCACAGCTCAACAGAGATTCACAGACATACAAACCAGCGCTGGTTCCATGTAGAGGAGGTTGGAGATCCGGACAGCTGCCGGAGAAGTCATACCCAGAACAATTAGTTACCAGCAACACGCATTCCAAACAGCGCATCACAGAAAACAGGAACCTCCCAAGTTTGGTGCACGTAAGAACAGAAGCAGCTGGAAAAACAGAAAAAAAAAAAATTGGCAAAGATTCTAACACAAGGCTACATTTTTGCTTGAGACTGAACATTTGTGTCCTCCCCAAATCCATACGTTGAAACCTAATCCCTAAAAGGATGGGATTTGGAGGTGGGGCCTATGGGAGGTGCTCAGGTCATGAGGATTCTGCCCTCATGCATGGAACTCATGCCCTTAGAAAAGGGACCCCAGAGACCCCATGCCTCTTCCACCATGTGAAGACACAGAGAAAAAACAGTTAAGAACCAGGAATCAGGCTTTCACCAGCCCCTAACCTCCAGAACAATGAGAAAGAAATGTTTGTTGCATATAAGTCAGTCTGTCTATGGAATTTTTGTTACAGCAGCCCAAACAAAGAGAACTTTGAACAGTGAGAAGAAGAAACAGAGAAGCCGCTACAGCTGTTACAGGAAGCCCTACCATGAGAAAAGGACATTCCAAAACGGCATTGGAAGAACACATCAGTGAATTAGTTGATGGAAAGCAAGAAAGGATACAAACTGGACCAAATCAAAGATAGTCTCATCACCTCCTTCATAGGAAGGAATCTAAAGGGAAGTATTATACAAGTTAGTTTTTACCATGATAGTCATACTGAAGATACTACGCAGTAAATTCAATATGGTTCTCACTTCATAGCTTATGTGCAATCATTCAGAATTAATAAAAATATTTTTTCTTCCTAAACTCCCAGGGTAAGGAATCCCTTCAGGTTTTTTCTAGATAGGTATCTGATAGGTCTAGATAGGTCAACCCTGCCGCCAAGTAAAGTCAGGATTCCGGTGCTCAGACTGGAGAGCTCAGATAACCAATGCTCCCTACAGAACTGCACCAGGACCAGGCTTCGTCCCACCTGGGTGTGCTCCAAGCTACCCTTCACATCTACCATCTCCTTTCATGCTCACATGCTTTTGTAAGGCAAGTAGGGTAGATATTTGACAGGTAAGGAAAATGAGGCCCAGGAAAGCAAGCGTCACGAAGTTGGCAAATGACAATGCTTTATCATTGAAATTGACTCTTGGGTCCTTTTCTCCAGCCCCTACTGCCCACCTGGCAAACCCTTCCAGAAAAATGCTGTGAATACTCAGTGTTCAAGGCAACAAGGAAAGATGTGTTTTAGACACTTCTGAGGATGGCTTCACAGTTTCTCTGGGATCTACCCTGAGCCCAGAGGTGGACCCTCAGTAGACATATCTAAAACATGAAACCTTGCTGCACCCTGGCCATGGCTGATGGATCCAGGTGGATACCTGTTCCATTCAGAACATATCTCACAAACACACACACACACACCAAATTCAGAGAGAGGGAGTTGTTGGAGCTAGATTCTGTTGGGGGAGATTCTCTGAAGCAATTTTTTTTTTTTTTTTTTACATCTTTATTGGAGTATAATTGCTTTACAATGGTGTGTTAGTTTCTGCTTTGTAACAAAGTGAATCAGTTATACATATACATATGTTCCCATATCTCTTCCCTCTTGCGTCTCCCTCCCTCCCACCCTCCCTATCCCACCCCTCCAGGGGTCACAAAGCACCGAGCTGATCTCCCTGTGCTATGCGGCTGTCTGAAGCAATTCTTCTTGGATGCTGGTGAAATACTTCAGTATCCATTCAATTTTTTAATAGAATTTAATTTTTAAAATAATTTGCCTAATTAATCACTTTCTGCTACCTGCAATCAAAGAACCATAATTAATACAATACAATTTCTGCAATCTCTCCCATTCTGGGTCTTAAACGTGTTTTCACATAACACCTCTTGCTTTTATCCAAATGCAGTTCTCTCTTCATTGATTATCTTCTCTGCATTTCTCTAACAATGGCAAAGTTGGGGTACTTTCCATTTTGGCCACATTTTCCTTAGACTCACCAGCTATTGACCTTCTCAGATGACCAAGAAAACAAATTAGAGGCTGGAGAGAAAAAACACACTTAGGCACTTAAGAGGGATGAATGGACTGGCAGAAAGCCAATGGGATTGTGAAATTCCTGTTAAATTAATAAACTCCCTGTCAAATTGCCTCAGTTCCTCTGAAAACTGAGAAGGCCCACCAAAACCAGCTGGTTGATTCACATTGCTGGCTGGGTCACTTCAGTATCCTTAAATCACCTTTCTTTTGAGTAGACATTGCAGTTCACATAATACCAGATCAGCAGGCTGGTAGGTAAAATAACACTCAGAAGAAGAGTATTATGAGCTCTGAGCTTGCGAGTGGAGTTGTACATATCTTAAAAATCATTGTTTAAACCTTATTCCCTGCCTTTGCTTGAACTAAGGGAGACAAGGGTGGACTTTCAGTGGCTCTTGCATTGGATAAGGCTGAGTGCAGTGGCTATAAATTAGAAAATAACAAGTAGAGCTGTGAGGCAGCACTTGCCATGCCCTGGAGACTTCCCACAGCTTTCCTGACCGCTGTGCAGGATTATGGGGAAAGCAGATCTGGGCCGGACTCTAGAGAAGGGGAATGATTTGCGCAAGTGCCTAAAACACTGCACACAGAGCCCTTCTCATCCCTAGGTGGCATCAAGCATGGGTGACCAAGAGGGTATTTTATGAGCCTCCAGAGGCCTTCAGTGTAGCTAAAGGTGCTCTTAATTGGTTTTCTATTCAGAGGCATTAAATGAACTTTACCTAAAAATATTGCTTACTTAGGTCAGTGAAGGAAAATTGGATTTAGATTTAGAGACTCAGTACAGCTGCAAAATAAGCTCTAAAACTTCCACGTTTGTACCATATGGGCGAAGCGAGAGCAAATGACTTTGCAATTCTTGATTCGAGTGTAAGTACTATTGTGTCTGACACCAACTACTTTTTCACTCTTTCAGTTTGATATTGGGGGAAGATAAAAAAGTTAAAGAGACAGAGTCAGACTTGGATTCCTCTAAGCCGTTAGTCACCACAGATGGCTAAGCCACCTCACTGAGCTGGAGCCAATAGAGAGCAGCCTTGCTCTCTTAGTCGGATATATTTAGGCACAAAGAAAGAGCACTGAGGAGTGAGTCCTGAGGCTCAGGTCCAAAGCCCAACTTAGACAAGCACTTTCTCCCGAGTGAGACTACACAATAAAGGATCTCAAGATTCCATCACCTCTAAATCTCCTTCCAAGTCTGAATCATGCTTATAAATGGCCATTTTCTTTATTCTTTCTTATTATCCTAAAATTTGGGTAAATTTTATCTCTAAAAGTTCTATGCAAAATCTGAAGATAATAAACTCTTTTTTTTAAATTTTATTGACGTATAGTTGATTTAGTGTTGTGTTCATTTCTGCCGTACAGCAAAGTGATTCAGTTATACATATATATATTCTTTTTCATATCCGTTTCTATTATGGTTTATCACAGGATATCGAATATAGTTCCCTGTGCTATACAGTAGGACCTTGTTGTTTAGCCTTCCTATATATGCTAGTTTGCATCTGCTAATCCCAAACTTCCAATCAATCCCACCCCTCCCCCTCCCCCTCCCCCTTCCCCTTGGCAACCACAAGTCTGTTCTCTGTATCTGTGAGTCTGTTTCTGTTTCATGGATATGAACATAATAAACTCTTATTTATCTAAAATCTAAGCACCCCAAAATTTCAAAGAGTCAGAATGATCTTTGTGAAAACATATAATGTTCATATTAATGGTTACTACATTGTACAATATCCTAAATGAGCTTCAAAATCATAAAGAAAAGATAAATTTCTGTTCAGTTTGGCTTTAGGAAGTATATTCTAATTCTCTTCCAGGGAAATTCTGAGGAAGTGAGAGACAAATCAGAGTGGCTCAAAAAAGATGAGCATCCTCTATCATTCCGCCAGATTCTCTGAACCTCAGCAGTGCGGCTGTGGCTTGCATTGATCTTTTCCCCCCTTGTAAGTAAATCTCCTTTCATTTGAACTTGCCTCATTTCCATCAGTTATTCTTGGCATCCAGAAAAGAGATAATGGTTTGCGGGTTTTTTTTAATTTGTTTGTTTGTTTTACTAAAATGAGAAAACTGCCAGGCCAGCAACACGAAGAAGAGAGTCACAGAGGGCTTCCTTTCTTTGGATCTTAAAAGGACTGACCCAACTTGGAGGGAAAGTTTCCTTTAATCCAAAATTGTGTTAGAGGAAACTTCTTTTGTTTTATCTTAGAGAACTAAGTGCAACCATTGAAGAAGTTTATTCTTTCCCAGAGCGAACACAGTTGCTCAGTAAAGATGCTCAGAGAGCAGCACGAGCCAGCCACCCAGCGGACCTTGGGCACATGGTGATGTGTGAGATGCTGTCCCCTCTTCAAGGCCGTACCATCTCTCTGGGAGACAGACAAGTCCACCCTGGCAAGCCCCTGGCTCGGGAAAACACCACGTGCCATGGGGCAGCAGAAGGATGGGAAGAGAAGCCCCCCTGAGTGCCGTTTACGTTAGGGGAAAACTTCAGAAAGGGTTGACTTTACCCTTTCTTTTCATTCTTTTTTTAAGGGATTGTATAATAGTGATCAAGACCAGCAGACCGTAGAGCCAGGCAGGCGGGATTCAAATCGCAGTTTAGCCACTTACTAGCTGAGCGACCCTGGGTAAGTTATTGAACCTCTCTGTGCCTCACATTTCCCACGGTCAAAAGGAGATAATGACAATGCCTGTTTCCTAGGGTTGTTGTGAAGATTTAAAGTGCTCAGACCCATGCCTGGTGCGAGCTACTTACAGGTTCCTATTTGCCTTCAATGTTTTAGGTTCTAATGCCTGGCCCATTTAACCTCAGTCTAACACTTTCAACGTTCTCACACATAGACGAGAAGGTGAAACTGAGTGGCAAGCTCTCTGAAGAGTCAGCGTGGTTTCCAAGCAACCTGGCCCCCATCTACCATCCCCACCTCCCCGCTCACCGCTCTCCCCAGTGAGCTCCTGTCTGCCCCGTCCTTCTGCCCTTCTTCCCACCCCAATCCCTCACCCACCCAGTGTTCTGGTCACCTTGTACTTCCCCCTTGGAGGCTCCCTGATGACATCAGGCTGCGTTCCCTATCTCTGTGCTGCTCCTCAGGACACTCTATTCCTTTTAGGGTCCTGCTTTGCATACTACTCAGTATTATAGTTAGTATTTTAATACTTCTTTTAATCTCCTAGTCTTACTAGATTGTAAATTCCTTAAAGGCAAGGCCATGTCTTACTCATATTGGTATGAGTTGCGAGCACAATGGCTTTCAAGCAGTTGTTCCTGAATTTGTTGCATACATAAATGTATGAAGTAAAAACAAATAAACAAAACCCATAAAAAACATAGCCAAGTCGAGGGCAGCTTCTGAAGTCAGACAGACTTCAGTTCTGGCTCTGTCAATACTGGCTGTGGGACCTTGTGCAGTAATTCTATCTGTTCCTAATCTCCCCGTCAATAAAGAGGAAATCACAGGACCTCCCTTACAGGGTTGTTGGAGGATTAAATGAGATAATGTGTATAAAGGACCTAGAAGGGCACCTGGCATTTAGTAAGAGTTCAATAACTGTTAGCCATAGTTGCAATTGTCTTGTTACCTCCCTCTTTATTATAACTAATCTGGGGTAATTTTGTTTATGGGAAAACATCCCTCCACTTACCAATGACCTCTAAGGAGAAAAATGTATTCTAATGCAATACAGCCATTAAAGGTAACGACTATGAACCTGAGTTAATAAAAAAAAATTCTAAATATGCTAAGCATATCTGCTTAAGAATTCCAGGAAGTTAGGAACCTGTCCATCAAACAAACGTTTTCAAATGTCAGCACTTCAGAAGAGTTCCCATCTATAAGTCATTTTGTCCCTAGCCATATAATAATACGATCTATACTTCACCTGTCTGAAGGCTTTGTAAAGGTCACTCGGTGGCAGGTTCTATTTTCCCTTAGTATAGCTAGGGGGAAACAAGGCATAGAGAAACGTTTGGCTCCAAGATAATAGAATTAGTGGCAAAGCTTATCCAGAAAATCTATTCATTCCCAAGCCCTTGTCCTAATACCAAATGCAGAAGCAAATCTCATTGAGTTGTTCTTTTAAGTATAACTTTTAGTAAAAGGGCATATCATTAAACTGAACCTTCAAAAATCCCAATCTCCAGTGAAGATGATGTGATTGAAATATATAGCATTCTGGTGGTCTTGCCTGTTGATAATAAAAGCTTCAAGTATCAGCTGGGACCCAGGCAGGAGATAGAAACGAGTTATTTTAACAGAGAGAAGATAATATAAAAAGTTGTTAACTAGCTATCAGAAACCTTAAAAGGAAAAGAGAAGGCTATCATGGAGGTAGCAGCGGCAGGAAGCAGCTACCAACACTAGACCTAGAGGAAAAAAGGGAGGATGTTGGAGTTATTAAAACTTAGAAGCTTGGAGGTAGGGTGCCATGGAGATGAGACTCAGATGCTTAGAAGGGGCGTTATAGCCATTATCTTGTAATAACAGATAATGCAATGTATCTGCCAAAATACTGAATCACTCTGCTGTACACCTGAAACTAACACAACACTGTAAGTCAACTATACTCCAATACAAAAAAGGAGGGGCAGCTATTTGGCTGGTACTGGTTTCCCTGAGCTTGGAGGGAAGGCTCCATGGGCCTGGGACCCAGACCCCTAAAGAAAGGGCATCAACCAGCTGCTGCTAACTTCTTGGAGGGGTGTGAGGGGTCTGATTCTGAGTATTACAAACACTGCTGCCTGGATTCAACTACTACTCCAGGAGTGAAATGTGACTGTAGGATGACGGCTTTGCTAGGGTGATACAAGGACAGGAACCAAAAGGAAAGAAGGAAGTCCCCTTACTAAACCCTCCTCCCATCTTCTTGTCTTTGGCACGTGCAGTCCACAGAGCTGAACCAGAAAGCAGCTGGCGAAGCAAAAAAGATGCTTTGCAGAGGCAAGCCTGGTTGATGTCACAACGTAGTGAAGGAAAAGGCGGGTTGGGGACTGAGAAACTTAACTGGCACGTGTGCCTAGAGGAGGGGACGTTTTCAAATATTTTGCTTCACTTTATCATAATTTGTACCCAATCAGTGATCTGCCTCGTATATTTCGCTTGGCTTCTGTTTGCAAACTTCCAATCGTAACTGAGGTAAGAAAATTGTCTTACCAATCCAAACATTTGTTTTTATTAGGCTTTTAGATTAAAATTAGAGGTTTTTTAAGAAAATACAACAGCAGATTTTTCTACCCTGAAGCCCTAAAAAATTATGATTTATCCACTATACTTATTTTCATAAATGCTGTTTATCGTCAAGAAAATATATATGAATCTGTAATTGTGAAAGACGATTGAAAAATAACACTGTGAACCTAATAGACGCTGTAATGTATCAGTAAATAACTATAATGAATAACTTTAGTACTGGGAATTGCTAATGGAATGCACATATCACTGGAAAATGCTCAGTGTTTTTGTTGTTGTTGGCTTCGTTTGAATTGTTACAAAGAATGAATTGTCCAAGACATCTAATCCCTAACCCAGCCTGTTAAAACTTGATTTCATTTTGCTCAAAAGTAACTAAGAGGGCTTCCCTGGTGGCGTAGTGGTTGAGAGTCCGCCTGCCGATGCAGGGGACATGGGTTCGTTCCCCGGTCCGGGAAGATCCCACATGCCACGGAGCGGCTGGGCCCGTGAGCCATGGCCGCTGAGCCTGCGCGTCCGGAGCGTGTGCTCCGCAACGGGAGAGGCCACAGCAGTGAGAGGCCCGCGTACCGCAAAAAAAAAAAAAAAAAAGTAACTAAGAAGTTGCATTCAGATTCAATGGAGACCAATACTGAGTTATTTAGCCAAAGAATATACTCCTATTCATATAGGAGTGCTATCAATTCAAGAAGCATTCTTAGGATGGCTTAAATAATACATATCTGTCACTAAATATAACTTTGTAGATTAAGGTTAAAAGAAGGTCTGTAATTCAAGGAGCCAATAGTTTAATTGAAAAGATGCTCCTAACACATGGAAAAGGGTCTGAGTCTGAGACAGGTAGCTGGTCGCCTCCTGGCAGTGGGGCATCTGGAAGCCCAGCTAAGCACATTTCCCAGCCTCCCTTGCAGCAATCTGTAGTGATAAATTTCTTTCCGGTGGACTCTGACAGAGTTGGGATGCTTGGGTCATACAATAGCCCACACTTGCCCCTCCATGTTTCTCCCCTTGCCTTGGGATACAATGGCAAAGACTGACTAGAGTGACACTGAAGGCCATGTACTGAGGACAGCAGAGCCACATCATCCTGAGTTTCTAAATGACTGTACAGAGCAGAGAGGATCCCCTCCCACCTCCCCCAATCCACAACCTAGAACTACTTCCTTGGACCATAATAGGAGAAATAAACCTCCACTACAGGGAATTCCCTGGCGGTCCAGTGGTTAAGACTCCACGCTTCCACTGCAGGGGGCACGGGTTCAATCCCTGGTCAGGGAACTAAGATCCTGCGTGCCGTGCATTGCGGCCAAAAAGTAAAAATTTTTAAAAATTAAACAAACAGAAAAAACCCCTCTACTACATTTAAGCTAATATACTTTGGGTCTATTTGTTACCGGATTTGCAGTAGTCAGGTTAGAGTTCCTAGAAGAAATAAAACCTAATCTGGGTTTTAATTAATAACAGCCACAATTAATTTAGAATCTTTTCATGCCAGGGACTATGTCAAGAACTGACATGTATTATCTAAGTGTCACAACAGCCCTTCACATCATGTGTTATTAAACCTTACTTTGCCAATGAAGACACAGAAGGTCAGAGCAGTTGGGTAATTTTCCCCTAAGTCGTACAGCAATAATGAATGTTAGGCCTATAATTTGAATGCAGGTATTTCTGCCTCCAAAGCCCTTGCAGGTGGGTTGGGAGATAGTATAAGGAAAGGCATGGAGGGATGTATTATCATGACAGGTGTGGGCTGGGGGTGACAATGGCTATGACTTTTCCTTCCCAGTAATACTCTTGTAGAAAAAGGAATCCACCTTGCTCTCCCTTTCCTCAAACCAGCCTTGACTCCTGAAATCTAATCTGTGCTGCTGTCTTCTCCAACAGTGCTACAGCAATGGGAAAGCCCAGAATAAATTATCAAAGTATTCAGAGATGATAAAGAAACCAAAACCCAGCTCTCATTCACATCACCCACACTCCCAAACAGGAGCCCAGTCCATCTGAGAGATGATTGAATAGACACCAGAAGACAATAAAATGGGTGACCCTTCCTATGCTGAAGAAGGCCCAGGAGGATTGGAAGGGTGAGGGGATAGGGATCTTGGCCACAGAACAGAAGAAGCCTAATCAAAGGCAAATACACATTGTTCAAGATTGCCAACCATTTGCATAGATGATCAAGAGTGTAATGACTGTAAGTCATCTGTTTTTGGCATTTGGATGGCCCTACAGGAATCCAAGGCAAATAAACAAATGTAGGCCTGGGGATATCTAAATAAAACCACATCTACTAGGCCTTGGGAAACCATGCAGAGCTTTGAATAGAGGAGGTGGACATCAGTGGTGTGGCAGGGGGAGGTGTGGATAACACTGTCTTTGACCTGACATGTTTAAAGTCTTAGAACTGGTCTTTTTAGTTTTAATGGAGAACATTTATAAGTCATTTATATTGCAGACGGTTCAGTGGCTCAGCTTGACATGCAAAAGTTAAATAGAGCCTTCTGCTCAGCCTGCTGTTCTCTAAGACATCCCCATTCTCCCTAACCAGTAGTGACAGCCAGTGACCAAAAAGGTTAAGGCCACTCAGACCGAGAGCACCAAACGCTTTCACTATAGAAGCACTTAGGATATCCACAACAGAAACTGTGGATGTCCTGGCGCTGTCTGCCCCAAATCCTTGCCCTCTGCCTTCCGGGCACATGGTACGGCATGTCACATCCTGGCCTCTAGGTGGTCAAGTGCGGCCATGTAACTAATTCAGGCCAATGAGTTAGGAGCAGAAGAGACAATACCACTTACGGCCTGGAACATTTAACTGCTGGTGCAAGACCCTCCAGAATTATCTTTCCTTCTGCCACAGTAACTGGCAGCGTTTGAAATAATGGCTACTCCCTGAGGGCCATGTAGCCTGAGCAAGGAATGAATCATTGTTATTTGAAGCCACTGGGATTTTGCAGTTATTTGTTAGATTAACCTCGCCCTTCCTGACTGATAACAATAATTAGCTATCATTGAGTGTTCTATTCTGAACACTTTATACATCCTCATTTAATTCTACAAACAGTCCTTTGAGATGGCTAGTATTGTCTCCTCGTGGTGCAGATGAAGATATGGAGGTAGAGAGAAGTTACATCAGTTGCATAAAATGGTGTAACTAATGCAAAAGGTAGAACTAGATGCAGGTACAGGAAGTCTGTCTCCAGGGCCTGAGATCTAACCACTGAGCTATGGCATGTCTTGACAATACATTTTAATATGATCGCTGTAACAAGCTTTAATAAAATTGCTCATCCTCAAAAACATACACATTGAAAACTGCAGTAAAAACATACTGTCGTATCAAAGTCACCATATGCTATCCTCAAGTTTAACTCTTGTTTGCAGTTAATTGCAATTATTTTATAAGGTGGGGAAAAAATTGGCATTTGAAATAACTGCACCCCAGATGCTACTACTTGAATTGCCAAGTTGCATGACAAAAAAGTAATAGCACACCCATGAAATAAATAACCTCTAATCATGGAGGCTGCACTTTCTGCAAGCTCTGGGCCTACACCCTTGAACCTGAGTTGGAGTCATACCTTAAAAGAAAAACAGGAACTGGAAACTTTATCTATTTAGCGTGTTTCATTTTAGATTAAACAGATTTTACTCCCTGTTCCCTGGTAATTATATATAATTAAAAAGCACCAAGGAATGTGCGTAAAAGCACGATGAAGTAATAATCATGTGAATGGTGGCTTATTTTAACTCACCCCTGCGGGGAAGCTGCTTTTATTTAGATTAATTTGTTGAAGGACTGATGCAAACATGACAGTGAGACAGAAGGGAACATGTTCTTTCAAACTGCTTGGCTCAGAAAACACAATTAATGAAACACATCTAATTGCATCAGTGTTTCAGAAGGCATTATTACCGAGTACATTTTAAAGGTCATGCTCCTAGGGAACAGCTTTCTCTTTGGGGGGACCCATCCTATTTTTCAGAACCTTACCTGAAATCAGACTGACTCAGATCACTGCTAAAGCAAGACCTCTCTGAGTAGCTACAACTGTTGGGAGTTGTGTTCAGGCATCATCTTAGTATCATGCTGCCCTCCCCTCATGTGTATTCTCCAGAACAAAGGCAAGAAATGCCGACCAACAGCTAAGTCTTTCACTTGTTTAAAAGCAATAAATTGGGCATTACTGCATTAAGACACTGAGCTGAAATTATTAGAGAAATGCAAATCAAAACTACAACGAGGTACTACCTCACTCTGGTAAGGATGGCCATCAGTAAAAAGTCTACAAATAACAAATGCTGGAGAGGGTGTGGAGAAAAGGGAACCCTCCTATACTGTTGCTGGGAATGTAAATTGGTGCAGCCACTATGGAGAACAGTATGGAGGTTCCTTAAAAACCTAAATATGATCCGGCAATCCCACTCCTGGGCATATATCTGGAAAAAAACATAATTCAAAAAGATACATGCACCCCAGTGTTCATAGCAGCACTCTTTACAATAGCCAAGACATGGAAATAACCTAAATGTCCATCAACAGGTGGATGGATAAAGAAGATGTTGTGTATATACACAATGGAATACTACTCAGCCATAAAAAGAACAAGATATGGCCTTTTGCAGCAATGTGGATGGACCTCGAGATTATCATACTAAGTGAAATAAGTCAGAAAGAGAAAGACAAATACCATATGATATCACTTATATGTGGAATCTAAAATATGACACAAATGAACCTATCTACGAAACAGAAACAGACTCACAGACATAGAGAAGAGACTTGTGCTTGCCAAAGGGGAGGGGAGAGGGACAGATTGGGAGTCTGGGGTTAGCAGAGGCAAACTACTATATATAGAATGGATAAACAACAAGGTCCTACTGTATAGCACAGGGAACTATGTTTAATATCCTGTGATAAACCAGAATGGAAAAGAATATAAAAAAGAATGTACGTGTATGTATAACTGAATCACTTTGCTGTACAGCAGTAATTAACACAACATTGTAAATCAGCTATACTTCAGTTTTTAAAAAGACACTGAACTGAGTACTACAGCATGCAAAGCATAAGGACATGAACATGTGCCGGGAGCTTACTCTATGTCAAGTAGTACCTCATTTAATCCTCACAACAACGCTATGAGATCACGATCATTATGATCACTATGTTTACATCAGGTAGGAAATAAGCCTTGTGTTAACACATATAGAATGCTATATCGTGATTTAGGTGTTCAGAAGAAGCATGGAAGGAGGGTTGGAAGGGTCAGGGCTACATAGCAATTTTAAATAGGGTGGTTAGGGAATGTCACGAAAGTGACATTTGAGTAAAGACCTAAAGGAAGTGAGGGGAAAGCCGCAGAACTCTGTGGGGGAAGGCACTCTGGGCAGAGAGAAGAGCAAGCACAAAGGACCTGAGATGGGGAATGTTGAAGGGACAGCAAGGAGGCGTGTGTGGGAAGTAGGGGGAGATTTGCCAGAGGGGAGGGAACCAGAGCATGGCGGGTCGTGGAGGTAACTGAGAGACTACGGACTTTAAGTGACAGGGGAAGACCTTGGAGTGTTTTGGGTGAAGGAGGGTCAGGATCTGACCACAACAGAATCACTCCAGCTGCTGTGCTGAGAATAGACCAAAGGGCAGTAAAGAAGAAACAGGAGGCTTGTTAAGAGGCTACTGCAATTAACCAGGCAAAAGGGGACAGTGGTCTGGCCCAGGGTGGCAACGGTGGAATGTAAAAAAAAGGCCAGATTCTGGATACACTATATTTTTAAAGTAGAAACAACAGGATTTGTGACAGATCAGATGGGGCACATCAGAAAGAGTGGGGTCAGGGATGGCCCCAGGTCTTTGGCCTGGCAACTAGAAGCATGGGGTGGTCTTTTACTAAAGTGGGCAAGGCTGAGAGGAGCAACTTTGGAAGCCCCAGTTTGGGGCAGTTAAGTTTGAAATACCCAGGAGACAACCAAATGGAGATGTCAGAGAGACTAACAGGCCTTGAGCTAAAGAGACGGAACAGAGCTGGAAATAGACAATTGAACATCATTAGCATTAACATGGTACTTGAAGTCAAGGGAATGGAATGGGGCCACCAGGGGAGTGAGTGTAGAGGAAAGAAGATGCCCGGAGGCTGAGGCCTGGGTCGTGCCAGTGTTTCACTGTTGCAGGATGAAGAGGAACCAACAAAGGGGATTTGAGAGCGGGCACAGAGGCAGGAAGAAAACCACAGAGTCCAGAACAGCGACCTGTGAGTCAACCACGCCAGAGGAAATAACTTATTCCAGCTCTCTCTCCTTCAGCGGTGCTTTGAAATAAAATAAGAGGATAAACGGGAAATCCTTTTAAAAAGTGGTAAAGCCTTCTATGTGTCTAAGATTCTTAAGAACTTTCCAAGTGTGCATGCAAACTAAGTATATTGATTTTAAAAACTAAGTGCACACATTTATGATATTGATTTAAAGTGTATCAATTTAAACAAGTCAATCAACCAAAGTACATGAGGTAAAGCTCCGGAAATAACAATACATTTCAAAATACTCAAGTTATAAAACCCATCAGGATTTTTAAATGTTGCTGTCATCCTGCAGCCGTTCGATCAATCTTTCAGTGGCTGTGGCAGCTGAAAGGGAAAGATATTTGCTTCTTGTGGTATCGGTGTCACTCCGGGATTTAACCTCCTGTTTCTCTACCAGAGGCTACAGAGCTATCCTTAGAGAGTCAGGAACCAAGAATGAGACTGTGTCCCCATTATCCCAAAGACGGTGACATTCTAAACCTAGTGACTCTGAACCTTGTATGCTATCTGTCATACATTTAAAACCTATTTTTAGGATCATGATATTTGTGTTTATTGGACTTAGAGCTTATAACGAACATATGAATCTTTAAATAATGGTGATGACAGATGCCCATTCACTTCTTCAGCAAAATGTTAGAGAGGCAGCATAAGGCAGTTTTTTTAGAGCACGTGCTCTGCAGTCAGACTGCCCAAGTTCAGATCCTACCTGAGGATCTATAAAATAGAGACAAGCGTAGGACCTACCTCACTGGCCTGTTGTGAGGATTCAATGAGTTAATATTCATAAAGCTTTCAGGATGGTGTCTGGCACATGGTCAGTGCTACGTGAGGGCTCATTCCATATTTGGAAATACCTCACACATGTCCCCCGTGTGCTCGATATTGTCATAAGCGCTGGGGATACGATGGAAAATAAGACAAGATCCATCCATGGGTGGTGGGGAAAAACAAACAGGGAAACAGATCAGTGGGATAATTTTAGAGTGTGTGAAGTATTAAACAAAGACATGTGACAGAGAGTGGCTAGGAGTGGAGGGAAGTGAGGAAAGGCCTCTTGGAGAAGGCAAAATTGAACTAAGGCCTGTGCACTAAAAAGGTACCAAGCACGTGAGGATTCCCAGCGGAGAAAACCACTTAAAGCAAAGAGATGCAGCCACTAAGACCAAACAGCCAACTTGATCTCAGAAAATAAACCGTCTAATTTAACGTGGGGAAGGCATGTGAGTCAGACATGCAAATTAAGCCACTCAGAAATCAGGCAGGGAACATATCCACAGGGGAATCGTTCACACCCGTGGGCAAAGTTTCAGAATGTATCCATGAAGTATTGATAAAGCTTGGTACTAGAACGTAAGGATACATTTGAATTCTAATGTGATTGACCTGCAGATTTTTGCCACAGGATTTAGGAGTAGGCTTCCTCCTTTCACCCACCCCTTCTCCCCTCATTAATGTGTTAATATGACTATTTTCATATATGCTTCGAACCAAGGCAGAACAAGGGACAGGTAACTTTCTCCCCTGTATGAAATGGCCTTCCTGTATGTCTTATTTTGCCCATCTAAATCTGCTTCAAGTCCTTTCTTTCAATTGCTGAAGAAATGGCATGAATTCAGGCAAAAGGATTACCTGGTCCATCCGCTCCTGTCTGAGGCTGTCCTAAGTGCTAAGTTAATAACCACCTAGAATCAGGCAGCTCAGGAAGGCTTTCCACCTTCTGCTTGCACAGCCTGATGGATGAGCTTTTGCCTTTCTGCCATCTCCAGTCCTTTACTTTGTTTTGCTCTTGACAGCTACAGACCTCGCAGAGAAGCCAGACAGGTTTAGAAACCAGTTTGGTCCCAGCAGACCTGCACAGTGGGAACTCACCTCTACACACACAGATCTGGGGCAGTGCCTGCCTGGGTACTAGGAAGTCAGCCCAGGTTCCCAGAGAGCCCTAAGACATCCAGTCTAAACAGATACATCAGTCTGCTCACTGAGAGAAGAAAGCTGGCTCTCCCAATATAATTACGAGGCTGCTGATTTATTATTCTGAACTTTGGTGCACGGCAGGGGTAGTGTTATTTGTGCCAGTTTTTGGTATTGGGCCAAAAGATAAAATACCTAGTTAGTCTGATTGGTTCCAAGAATCCATTTGCACAAACAGAGTTCCTGCATATGCCAATGTGTGTTCAGGGATTCTGCATGTGGCTTGATCTCTTTGGCAAAGCCCTTCCAAGAAGGAAATTACAAGTCTCCATATATTCAGAACCATTTAATAGCTGGCAAGCTACTGCCAACCACCAAGGCTACTGCCAAATCTCCTGAAGTATCTTAAAGGGTCCATCCTCGTCAGGTTAGTTTTAGAGCTAAATAAAGATACCACAAATGACACACGCTACATTTTCTCTAAAAGAAAAAAACAAAACAATTATTTATCTCTAGCCCTGGTCCCTGGCAGTATAAACAGGCTAAAACCCCAGATGGAGTTTTATAAAATAATACTTTATAAATATAGTATGAAATACTTTTATAAAATAATACTTTATAAAAGACCATGGACAGGCATGTGCAGTCACGGTCCAGGGAATGGTCCATGGAATGACAGAGACAGAGAATGGAGGTTAGAATTATAGTGCCTCCACCCGACAACTTCGTATCCTTCAGCAAGTTTTATAACCCCTGCAAACCTCAGTGACCTCATCTGTGAAATGGGAATTAAATGTTGTTACGGTGAGTGAGTGGTTCTAGGTAAGTCACCTGGCACAAGAAAGGCACTCAATAAACCAATGTTTCTCAAAGTGTCAGGGTCTGATGATGAATCTTTTGGATTTGGCATTCTCTATGAAACATTGTTACACTGTGTTTGCCTTTCAATCATAATTTGAAATTAATATAGCCATATTCTAGGTTAGCTGAAAGACCCATCTGGATTCGGTTTTAGGCCTCAACTTGGAATCTGCGTTTACAGTTCCATTGGCAACAAGTGGTATTACTTGAACTGGCAGGAGCTCAGGAGGATAGAAGAAAATTAGAGTTGATATAAAGGAAGCATCCATGCCGAGTGAAGGCCCTTGACGCCTGTGGGCTGTGTGCATTAATTCCTAAGCGTTCAGGACAGAGAGAAGTGGTGGGACAACAAAGTGATCCCGTAGCCATGGTCCCATAGGCACCAAGAGGACATGATGCTTGGATCACAGCAGTGAACAACAGTCAAACTCACAAAACAATGTTTGTCGTGTTTAATTAACATTGTTGTTTTGCAATTTATTGCTTTTGTAGTTTTGTTTCTAACATATAAACTTGTTTCGATTTCATGGTTGTTTGCAAGTAGTAAAGAAGTTTATCCCTGGTTAGTAGAAATAAAAGCAATTCTTAGCCACAGTGGATGTTGAGGCAAATTTTTGCCCCATAGAATGTGTTCATAGAGTATTCAATTTTCAGAAACCCAGTAATAACCGGCCACTGTTAGTATAATTATTATGAATGAAATAAAGAACTTGTTGCAAGGAATAAACAGCCTTATGTTAGGTGAAAAGGTAGATATTATGATCAACATTGTGTTTAAAAAATGATGTCCAGGAAAAACAGCAACATAAAGGAATATTGTAAGTAATAAATGTAACATTTAGGTGATAAAATTATGAGTGATTTTTTTCTATTTTAAAACATTCTAATTTGTCCTTAAGAGACATGAATTTCATCATTTTAAAACACATATCTCAAAGGTAAGCAGCTCCTACAGGGTGAGAACAAAACTTGCAGCAAATTCAGGCTGACTCCAGACCAGCCACCGAAGGGCAGGGGACCCCTCCCTTCCCAGCACTTACATCCCGAGCCCCCAGTCCCTGGTTTCAATAGATTCCTGCAATTTGTGCTTCAGATCCCTAAATACCCCCCTGGTAGCTCCAACAGATGTGATTTACAGGGAAAGTCTCTCTCTTAAAACACCTTTCCGGGAGCTCTAGTTCTCCATAGCACTGGTGCGTTTCAGGAACCATCTGTGCAGCAGTGAAGGTGGTCACCACGCCCCGCCATCTTTTCCCTTGGCACGTCTCCAGGGCCCACCCCTGGCAAAATGGGGAAGTAAGCTTCTGATGGCTCTCTTGTCTAGCACCCCTTTTGGCCACCTCTGCCTTCTTGCTGGCATTCTTCCCCAGCCTTAGTCATTGCACCACACCCGTACCAGACCTTCCTTGGCTGGGTTTCCAGTGTTGTCTGCCCATTCCTCCTTAACACTTGCCTCGGATAGTGTGGTGGGAATGCCTGCCTATGCCAGCTGCACTGGCAGTGCCTAAGGCTAATCAGATTGCAACACACACACACATATGTATATGTATATTAAATACATATCTATCCATATACATATTTAATACCCTGGCTACCCCAAAGCACATAAATTAGTATCTTTGGAGGTCGGCCCTGGCTTTGGAAATTCTAATGTCCAGCCAAGTTTGAGAACCATCAGATCAACAGCCCAAAGCTGAGGCAATATCCCAAAGGTCTGAGAACACACACTCTGAAACCAGCTGCCTGAAATTGAATTGTGGCTCCACCACAAACCTGCTAGCTGTATAAACGTGAGCAATTTAATTTACCCCTTTCTCTCTTCATTTCCTTATTTGTAAAGTGGAGAGAACACTGATAAGGGTTTCTGCCTCATAGGGTGGAAGCAAGGATTAAGTCCCATAACCCCTATGGAGCACTTAAGGTGGCCTTGCATACAGTAAGTGCTTCATTCCGGCCGCTTCTTACTGACAACAATCATTACTCATCATCTCCTAATCACCTAGCTCAGGGGCGCCCAGCATGGCAGCTTCAGGAATAAAGGAACAGAAGCTTTTCTCTCTGGCAGAGTTGGATGTGCTCTGTAGGTCAGCAGGCTGGAGAAAGGGTTTGTGACGCCCTCCTCTTCCTCTGAAAGGAGAGCTCCTGTCCTGAAGAGACCTTTGCTGGTCCTCAGTCCCCATCAGGGGCTGCGGCTAAGGATGCCAGTGGGTCATGTTCATCAGTCACCCTTGTCTGGTCCCCTCCTAAGAGTCCCCGGCAGAACTCTAAGAAGTGCCTGATGGGTGCTTTTCATGTGATTAGGGAACAGATTTCTGCAGCCATCTCACAGATGAACCTGATTTTCTTTCTTTCTTTTTTAAATTGAAGTATAGTTGATTTACAATATTGTGTTAGTTTCTGGTATACAGCCATTTATACATATATATACATGTTCTTTTTCATATTATCTTCCATTATGGTTTATTACAGTAGGACTTCGTTATTTATCTATTTTAAATATCGTAGTTTGTGTCTGCTAATCCCAAACTCCTAGTTTATCCCTCCCCCTCTTTCCCCTTTGGTAACCATGAGTGTTTTCTATGTCTATGAGTCTGTTTCGCAAATAAGTTCATGTGTGTCATATTTTAGATTTCACATATGAGGGACCTGATTTTCAAGGGGCCACTGAAGCCTTTGGCAACCCTCCCTGCGCCCCAGGCTTGGGGAATCCCGGGTGTGGGGTGACCATGTCCGGTTGGGGTCAATTTCCCCACTTCACCAAACCCGGTTCACCAACCTTCGCGTTAGAATAAACACCCTCCCGCTCTGTGTGCTGCACACCTGTGAGTGTTTGTTTTTAGCTGACAGTGTTGGTTTAGCATTAGGCCCATCAGGGGATGTGGTTACAGGGCTACGATAAGGCTCCAGGCCACTCTGTACACAGGAGGAAAATGCCAAGTTCGGTACTGAACGCTGAACCACCTCGGGCTCTGGCTTAAAAATATCTTTACCAAAATTATGAAAGCACCACAAAAACAAAACACAGCACCAACCGTCCCTCTTCCCCAGGGTGATTTTCCTTCTCCAGCCTCCTCCACCCCGGAAAGCAGCGTGGGTGTTGGAATTGGCACTTAACTCAGGTGGGAGTCCTGTGTTCTAATAGTACGCTCCCCTCGCCTGTGTGGGCAGTTTTTGCCGCTCCGTGCCTCAGTTTCCCCAGCAATGAAGAGAAGGGTTTGAATGCTCTGATCTCTACTATTCCTTCCAGTGCCCCATCTCCTTAGCTGTCGTGTTGGTGAATCCATGGGGCCACGGATACATGAGGCATTCAGTCACTGAGCACAAATATGCATCAGGCAGTGCGGGAAAGAGAAAAGAGACCAGAGCACCCTGGGAGTAAGTGTGTAAACAAACAGGCAGGACCCAGCGTTTTGTAAACACATGCTGGCAACAACATACGTTGAGGGGAAAGATGATTTTTGCAAACCAGGATCAGAAGGTGACTCAAATTGAGGGTTGAGTAATGGTTAGGTGCTCGCCAATGTGGGCCAAGTTGTGAAGGGCCCTGTCACAAGCAAAACTTCAGTCAAGGCTGAGCTGCAGCAGAGACTGGTGGGCTGGGGAACTGCAAGCCCCTCAGAGTCAGAGACCTAGATTGTGAGGGTGTGTGTGTGTGTGTGTGTGTGTGTGTGTGTGTGTGTCTGCGTGTGTGTGTGTTTGTGTCTGCGTGTGTGTATGTGAGGGGGGATGGGATGGAGAGACCAGGAGAGATGAAAGCTGTTGGATAACAGAAGAGAGGAAAAGTGAGTAGGGGCCACATGAAAGATGTATGATATAAAGGAATTTAGAGTTTAACCTATAAACACAGAGGAACCAATCACAACCAGTTGTAAGCACAACCCAACCAAATCTGAGCCAATGAAAACTTCATGCAAAATAGTTATATATGCAAATGCTTAAGAGATTAGAATAGGTGCTTTGTTTCATTGGCCACATGTTTTTTTCATTTTTAAAATATTTATTTATTTATTTTTGGCTGTGCTGGGTCTCCGTTGCTGCGCGTGGGCTTTCTCTAGTTGCGGTGAGCAGGAGCTACTCTTTGCTGCGGTGCGCGGGCTTCTCATTGCGGTGGCTTCTCTTGCTGCGGAGCATGGGCTGTAGAGCGCAGGCTTCAGTAATTGTGGCACGTGGGCTCAGTAGTTGTGGTGCACGGGCTTAGTTGCTCCGCTCCACGGCATGTGGGATCTTCCTGCACCAGGGCTTGAACCGGTGTCTCCTGCATCGGCAGGCAGATTCTTAACCACTGCACCACCAGGGAAGCCCCCGGTTTTGTTTCTTGTTGTTTTTGTTTTTTTTTACAGTTAGATAACAAATGTGCAAGCAGTGGTATAATCCTGTTTCCTTGCGTGCTTCTTAAATGACAGTACTTGAGGCTTCAGGACAGAAGTTTACAAGTGGTTGGCTTTAATTTGCAGCCTTCTTCTTAATGCCCCTTCCATTTAGAGGATGCAGATTGAGAAACTATCACTTCCTAAAAGCTTTCGAGATTAATTCCATTGTGCTCTTACCACTCCCCGACTGTCCTGTCTCCCTCTATCATGCATTTTTCTTCTTTTGTGTGTACCTTGATTATCATCTGGCAAGCGGAGATTATACCATGAATATTTTATAAGCCCATAGTGCCTGCGCAGAAGAGGCTATTAATAGCTGAATGACTTAAAGGAATATTCCCACACACCTAGCACAGGCCTGGCATGGAGCAGGTACATAATTAGAAGAAAGCATATAGGCTACAGGAGTCAGAAAGAGCAGGAGTTTAGGCCTGGCTAGGTCCCTTGATCATTAGTGGTCCTGAGCAAGTCATTTCACTCTGAGCCTCAATTTCTTCATCTGTAAAATGGAGTTAATAATATTGTTAAAGGATTTTTTTTAAAGATAAAATTATACCTCTTGTCCAGATATGAAAGGTACACATGCTAAAGATTTTCTTTAACAGATAAATGTTAAATTGGTTCAAAGGAGAAATAAAAGAAGCATGGATATTTATGGTGTAAATGAACATTGAAATAAGTTTACAAACAGATAAAACTGGCTTTTTCTAATGGGAGAGGGAGGAGTGAGTGGAGAAGCCAATTTTGTTCTATCCAACCAGTATATATTTGTATACCTATAGACAAGAATCATTTGCATTGCTATCTGTTATCGATAACCTACAGAGTAGCAAAATAGCTTAAAGGCAATGCAAGGCTCAGAGCCCCCCCCCCCTTAGAATCAGAATGAGATAACTTGAAAGAGTGTGCACTAAACAATACATGGTTTTCCACTGAAGCAGGAACTTTTCTCTATAACACCTAGTTGGCATCCTCTTGTTGCCAAGAGGTTTAGATCTCACAAATGCGGAGCACCTTGCATAGTTCTGAGAATATACCAGTTTCCCAGCAAGTGATAACTGGTTTTATTATTATTAATATAAGCTTTGAAAGCAAATTGCTTCTTGGGTACGTTGTTGCTCATCCAACCAGAATCTGTATTCTTTCATCACTGTTATCTAACGGCATCCCGTAGAGTGCTGGGCACTGGCTTGCTACTTGGTAGATTTTGAATGAGAAATTTATATTAAGCGTGACACGCTGATGAACTGTGAAATAGATTTTTTAAACAATTGAAGATTAACCTTCTGAGTTAGGAGAGATGGCAAGGGAATCTAAATGACTGCTGCAATCATGTTCTCTTTCTGAAAGGCAGTGCACCCTGAGCCCTATTCGTATAAAATGATGGTGGTTGAACACTGCTGGGCCGCGACCCCTTCGCACTGGAGGCCAGTGTGAGTTATACTGAAAACGAGTATTTGCTTTACCCTGGCTCTAAGTCCTTGTTCAAGCACAGCTCTCACTGATGCCAGCTGGATTTTTCCACTGTGCCTGCTATGACATTCCAGTTGCATTTTCTTCAAAGAACCCAGACCAAATTATGATGGTACCATTGTCACTGGCAGTTGAATTCTTGTGGGAAACAGACTAAGACACACTCTGTTTCCTGAACTTACCCCCTTTTAAATGATATGGAAGCAAAGAGAGAAGGGGAGCTCGGTAAGGAGAGTTTGTATGCACGTGTGTGCACATGTATGTGATTAAATAGTAGTAACAGAACCAGCCACCCCAAATGTAAAATGATGCTCTTTGCATAAAGCTGAAATAACTTTTTTTTTTTAACATCTTTATTGGAGTATAATTGCTTTACAATGGTATGTTAGTTTCAGCTTCACAACAAAATGAATCAGTTATATATATACATATATTCCCATATCTCTTCCCGCTTGCGTCTCCCTCCCTCCCACCCTCCCTATCCCACCCCTCCAGGCGGTCACAAAGCACGAGCTGATCTCCCTGTGCTATGCGGCTGCTTCCCACTAGCTATCTACCTTACGTTTGGTAGTGTATATATGTCCATGCCTCTTTATCGCTTTGTCACCGTTTACACTTCCCCCTCCCCATAGCCTCAAGTCCATTCTCTAGTAAGTCTGTGTCTTTATTCCTGTTTCACCCCTAGGTTTTTCATGACATTTTTTTTTTTTAAATTCCATATATATGTGTTAGCATACGGTATTTGTCTCTCTCTTTCTGACTTACTTCACTCTGTATGACAGACTCTAGGTCTATCCACCTCATTACAAATAGCTCAATTTCGTCTCTTTTTATGGCTGAGTAATATTCCATTGTATATATGTGCCACATCTTCTTTATCCATTCATCCGATGATGGACACTTAGGTTGTTTCCATCTCTGGGCTATTGTAAATAGAGCTGCAATGAACATTTTGGTACATGACTCTTTTTGAATTATGGTTTTCTCAGGGTATATGCCCAGTAGTGGGATTGCTGGGTCATATGGTAGTTCTATTTGTAGCTTTTTAAGGAACCTCCATACTGTTCTCCACAGTGGCTGTATCAATTTACATTCCCACCAACAGTGTAAGAGGGTTCCCTTTTCTCCACACCCTCTCCAGCATTTATTGTTTCTAGATTTTTTGATGATAGCCATTCTGACTGGTGTGAGATGATATCTCATTGTAGTTTTGATTTGCATTTCTCTCATGATTAGTGCTGTTGAGCATTCTTTCATGTGTTTGTTGGCACTCTGTATATCTTCTTTGGAGAAATGTCTATTTAGGTCTTCTGCCCATTTTTGGATTGGGTTGTTTGTTTTTTTGTTATTAAGCTGCATGAGCTGCTTATAAATTTTGGAGATCAATCCTTTGTCAGTTGCTTCATTTGCAAATACTTTCTCCCATTCTGAGGGTTGTCTTTTGGTCTTCTTTATGGTTTCCTTTGCTGCGCAAAAGCTTTTAAGTTTCATTAGGTCCCATTTGTTTACTCTTGTTTTTATTTCCATTACTCTAGGAGGTGGGTCAGAAAGAATATTGCTGTGATTTATGTCATAGAGTGTTCTGCCTATGTTTTCCTCTAAGAGTTTGATAGTTTCTGGCCTTACATTTAGGTCTTTAATCCATTTTGAGCTTATTTTTGTGTATGGTGTTAGGGAGTGATCTAACTTCATACTTTTACATGTAGCTGTCCAGTTTTCCCAGCACCACTTATTGAATAGGCTGTCCTTTCTCCATGGTACATTCCTGCCTCCTTTATCAAAGATAAGGTGACCATATGTGCGTGGGTTTATCTCTGGGCTTTCTATCCTGTTCCATTGATCTATCTTTCTGTTTTTGTGCCAGTACCATACCGTTTTTATAACTGTAGCTTTGTAGTATAGTCTGAAGTCTGGGAGCCTGATTCCTCCAGTTCCTTCTTTTGTTCTCAAGATTGCTTTGGCTATTCGGGGTCTTTTGTGTTTCCATACAAATTGCAAAATTTTTTGTTCTAGTTCTGTGAAAAATGCCAGTGGTAGTTTGATAGGGATTGCATTGATCTATAGATTGCTTTAGGTAGTAGAGTCATTTTCACAATGTTGATTCTTCCAATCCAAGAACATGGTATATCTCTTCATCTATTTGTATCATCTTTAATTTCTTTCATCAGTGTCTTATAATTTTCTGCATACAGATCTTTTGTCTCCTTAGGGAGGTTTATTCCTAGATATTTTATTCTTTTTGTTGCAATGGTAAATGGGAGTGTTTTCTTGATTTCACTTTCAGATTTTTCATCATTAGTCTATAGGAATGCCAGAGATTTCTGTGCATTAATTTTGTATCCTGCCACTTTACCAAATTCATTGATTAGCTCTAGCAGTTTTCTGGTAGCATCTTTAGGGTTCTCTATGTATAGTATCATGTCATCTGCAAACAGTGACAGCTTTACTTCTTCTTTTCCGATTTGGATTCCTTTTATTTCCTTTTCTTCTCTGATTGCTGTGGCTAAAACTTCCAAAACTATGTTGAATAAGAGTGGTGAGAGTGGGCAACCTTGTCTTGTTCCTGATCTTAGTGGAAATGCTTTCAGTTTTTCACCATTGAGGATGATGTTTGCTGTGGGCTTGTCATATATGGCCTTTATTATGTTGAGGAAAGTTCCCTCTATGCCTACTTTCTGCAGGGTTTTTATCATAAATGGGTGTTGAATTTTGTCGAAAGCTTTCTCTGCATCTATTGAGATGATCATATGGTTTTTCTCCTTCAGTTTGTTAATATGGTGTATCACGTTGATTGATTTGCGTATATTGAGGAATCCTTGCATTCCTGGAATAAACCCCACTTGATCATGGTGTATGATCCTTTTAATGTGCTGTTGGATTCTGTTTGCTAGTATTTTGTTGAGGATTTTTGCATCTATGTTCATCAGTGGTATTGGCCTGTAGTTTTCTTTGTGACATCCTTGTCTGGTTTTGGTATCAGGGTGATGGTGGCCTCGTAGAATGAGTTTGGGAGTGTTCCTCCCTCTGCTATATTTTGGAAGAGTTTGAGAAGGATAGATGTTAGCTCTTCTCTAAATGTTTGATAGAATTCGCCTGTGAAGCCATCTGGTCCTGGGCTTTTGTTTGTTGGAAGATTTTTAATCACAGTTTCAATTTCAGTGCTTGTGATTGGTCTGTTCATATTTTCTATTTCTTCCTGATTCAGTCTTGGCAGGTTATGCATTTCTAAGAATTTGTCCATTTCTTCCAGGTTGTCCATTTTATTGGCATAGAGTTGCTTGTAGTAATCTCCCATGATCTTTTCTATTTCTGCAGTGTCAGTTGTTAGTTCTCCTTTTTCATTTCTAATTCTATTGATTTGAGTCTTCTCCCTTTCTTTCTTGATGAGTCTGGCTCACGGTTTATCAATTTTGTTTGGCTTCTCAAAGAACCAGCTTTTAGTTTTATTGATCCTTGCTATAGTTTCCTTCACTTCTTTTTCATTTATTTCTTTGCATAAAGCTGAAATAACTTTTTGGTGGTAAAGAGGGACGTGGGATGGGATAGGAATAAAAGTTGGATGTATCTTGGAACTGTCTCTGGTTTTAGCGGTTTGGACCCAAAAGTGGTTTCATTTGGCTGTTTCTTCTTCTTCTTCTTCTCCTTCTCCTTCTTCTTCTGTCTTTAATTTTAGAAGGGTAACAAGGGACCATTCAATTTGTACTTAGCAGTGAACTTGACTTCTATTAATTTTCAAGAGCTAGGGAAAGACAGAAAAAAATGCCTTTGATTTTCTTATGCTGGACAGAGTCTCTGGTGCCCCAGCCCACACTGCACCCCTTCAGGCATCCTGCCTGGGATTTGGAGGACTGCTGGCCTAGAGACAAACTTATCTCTCCCACAGCTGCTGATAACCCCTCCGTGCATAGAAAGAGCTCTTTGACTGGACAGAAAACTTGTCTGAGGACAGGTATGGGCCAGGTTTGTGGGAAAGGAGTGATGTCTTTAATCGGAAAGCAAAACTCACTGTGGGTAAAGACAGGGCTAGTCTTTTGACTGAGGGGCTATCTACAATGATTTCATGAGTTTCTGATTAAAGACCCATTCTGCCAAAAATAACTATGCTTTGCAAGAGAATGCCAGAAAGGCCACAATTTTGAGCTTCAGTTCTGTGACTTAAGTATCTGTTAATTTGCAAGGATGCATGTATCCAATTCTTTCTTGAAATCTCAAGGAAAGAAATGACCGTCTAATCTAGCGATTTTTTTTCTAATAAATTTATTTATTTTATTTATTTGTTTTTGGCCACTTTGGGTCTTCGTTGTGGTGCACGGACTTCTCACTGCGGTGACTTCTCTTGTTGCAGAGCACAGGCTCTAGGCACACAGGCTTTAGTAGCTGTGGCAGGTAATCTAGTGATTTTTAACCTTTTATGGATTATGGTTGCTTTTGAGAACCTGAGGAATTCCACACCTCAGAAGGATTCTCACATGCACATCGTGAGTTGGACTTTTCGCCCGTTGCAAAGAACAGAAGCCGACTCTGGCTAATTTAAGCACCAGAGGGATTTGGTGGAAGGAAATGGATTGGGAGAGGAAATAAAGCTGCTTTGGGATCTAGGCAGCAGGAACTCCTAGTGGGCACGATTTCGTGTGTGCTGCCAGTGGAATGAATCAGATAAGTCATTTCCTCCCTCGCTTTAATCACGATTCCCCAAGAGGAATTCTGTTTGGCCTAGATTAGACCCCTGGTCCCTCCACAGCTAAAGGAAGTGAAGCTTATTGACCGGTGGTACCATTAAGATAGAACACTATTTGGAGTGAATTAAGGTCCTAAAGAAAAATCAAGGTCCTGAGTTTACCAAGAGAGGAGAATGGTCCAGCTAAAACCACAAATGTCCACTAAACACACCTACTCACAGCAGTCTGCATGTCATGGGAATAGGGGAGACATGGACCTTTGTCATGGACCCCAGCTCTAAAAACTGGGATCTAAAAACTCCTGATGAGCTTACACCCTATGGCCAATATTTATATACCTTCTTCAACATACTCTATTTCCTGAGCATCTGTGTATTGTTGGAAGACCTAGAATGAAAGAAAATTGGGCGGACCTGATAGAAAAAATGAGGGTGAAGATACTAAGAACTGACAAGAAACAAATTAAAAAGCTGAGAATAGTAAAATGAAGTTTTCCCCAGACCTGATCCTAGATTAAGTCATCTCCATGTAAAGAAGAAACCACTCTTAACACCACCCACAGGCTCTTACACCAGGGATCTGCTGTACATGCATGGGGCCCAGGGCCATTACAGTGACTAAAGTCCCAGGGAGGATGATCAAGAGAGACCTTCTATGAAGGATGATGCCCTGGAGTGAGTGGTGCTACAGAATCAGGCCTTTGGCTTGATTTCTGATTTCCCTGGAGTGAGTACATCACCAGAGGAAGCCGTGATGGGGGAGGAGAGTCTCTTGCCCGTCTCAGCAGGGATGTGGCATGACCTGGATCTGAGATGGCCTGGGACACAGACCCTGAGGACCAGCAAACACACTGAGCATCTCTAAAACTGCTTGTTTTATACATGGCTATGGGCTATGTGGAGAAATGAGCTTCTCTTGGATGACTTCACCATTTGAGAGCTTTATAACTCAGTTCCTGAACAGGTGGTGCAGATACCCTGTGAGGCCCACTGTGATTTTTTTTTGTCCCTTCCCACTTCTCCAGGTGTGTCCCAAGCTCCTCTCACTCTCACACACTAATCTTCTACATCTACAGGAGGCCACACTGGCTTCCTTTCCAACGCGTCATCCTCCCTGAGACCTCAAGACTTCATCACACACTGTACCCCTGCCTGATGTGGTCTCCCCCAATTCCGGCTAACTCCAAACTATTTCTCAGACTAAGCTTAAAGTTTATTCCTCAAAGAAATCTTCACTGATGCAAACTTGATCAGGCCCCCACCCATCAGCCTGTACCATTTTTTCATGGCGCTTCCCATATTGGTAAAGTATTTTGTGTTAATCTATTGCATCCCTGTCTCCCTAACCTGGGAAACTCTGCAAGGGCCATAACTGTCTCATCTATTTTGTAACCCCAGTGCCAGGGACATGATAGGTGACCATTAACTATATGTTGAATAAATACTGCACAGAATTATATTGAAGAAGAGGAGCTATCGAGGACAAATAGTAAAACAAAATTGGTTAAGTTAGTAAATTTAGAGAAAGACTTACATGCTAACGAGTGTAGAGGTGGAAACAGATACAAAACATAAGACACTGGCAGAATTGTAGCATATCTTCCATTCTTTCAACCTCAGGAATGAAGGCAGCCAAGAAAACATATGGAATGTAGCCAAAGAGAGTTAAGGTTTTAGTTAAAGCTAAAAGCTCATGTATCACATTTGGTTGCCCTGGCAACAGAACCACCATCTTATGATAATGACATTGTAATATGAGAAAGCAAATACAAATAAATTAACAACTTATCAGAAATGGAGCAACAAATGGTCCAGTTAGATTCACCTTTGGAGATTCTAAGGTGAAATCTTAGAAAAGACTCTGTGCTGCAAAGGATGCTGTCCTAGAACTTGAATTATGTATAAAAGGGTTAAACCAGGTCACAGAATCTGACAAACCAGTTTTAAACTCTATATGGGGAAGCACATAAGGCTATGATCAACTAAGATGGTTTTAAATAACAGAACAAGATATGAGACTCACTGCATATGTCGGTTATCTTTTAGCACAGTTATGGTGTAGAACCCACAAGTACAAAACCTCAGTGGCTTAATACAATAAGCATTTATTTTGGCTTAAAAGTTTATGGGTTGGCTGTGCAGTTCTGGTGATCTGAGCCAAATGTGGCTATTTTGGCTAAGCTCGCTTGTAAGTGAAGCTGGTGAGTTGGCTGGGCACTGGCTGGTCTAGGATGGTCTCAACTTGGATTGACTCTATCCTGTATCGTGTGCTGTCTTATCCTTCAGCACACTAGCCTGAGCTTATTCTCACAGTGAGGGCAGAATTCCAAAAGAGGGAGTAGAAGCAGACAGGGTCTCCTGATGCCTAAGTTTGGAACTGGCACAGTGTCACCTCCACAACATTTGATTAGCCAAAGTGAGAGGCAAGCCCAGTCTTGATCAAAGGGTGGAGAAATACATTCAACTTGTTGATGCAATGAGCTGCAAAGTTACATTGCTAAGGGCATGGATACAAGGAAGTCATTAATTATACCCCTCAAGTCAATTAACCTACCATAGCAGAAATCAGCTTATTATGAGACTGTAGTAACTAATTCAGTATAATATTGGTATAGAAATAGGTATGATGTAATATTATAATCCAAAAGAGACACACATGATAATAAAATATCATAACAGAGGTGGCATTGAAGATTCTCTGGGGAAAATGTTAGACTATTAAACAAAAGGTGCTATGATAATAGATTATCCAATGGGGGAAGAATGGATCCTTACTTCACATCATACACAAAAATCACTTCCAAGTTTATTAAAGATCTAAATGTAAAAAGCAAAGCTTTAAAATTTTAGAAGAAAATACAAGAGAATATCTCTACAGCTTGAATGTTGGGAAAGATTTCTTAAACAAGACACGAAAGGTGCAAACCATAATGAAAATGTAGATAATTCAAAGATGTTATCATTTGTATTTTCTATGCAAAGCAAACCACCAAACATTGAAAAGAAAAGCCCCAGTCTTCAGGAAGATAAGAGTCTGTGCTTGTTACCACATCTTAAAGTACCTAGTAACCTACTTCATTGCAGCACACAGCCAGAAGTTGGCTTGACACGGCCTGGACCATTTGGGGAATGATGTTAACAGAGCTTGCCCAGGGACTCTTTAAAGTGAGTGCTCTGTTTGGTTCTAAATCCATCCCCAGCTAATGGAGAAAAATCTATTCTGTTAAGAGTTACTAGATACATGGGGTTTGTGTGTAAAAGGAGCTGCAGCAGTATGCAGGGAGATTAAATAATGGCTTGGAGGCAGGGACTTGATGAAATCTCCCCAGTTAGCTGGGCTGTTCCATGGTTAAACTGAACAGAGGATCCAGCCTTTCTTATGTGCCAGCTTGTGCTGTGCTTGCTTGCCCCAAAGGCACATGCTTTCTTAATGGCATACTTTTACAATATCATTTGCTCTAGAGACAGATTCAGAATGACATGAGGCCACCTCGAACCTAGCAAGGCTGTCATGCCAAAATGACCTTGTCCTTAAGGAGAAGCAGCCATAGCACGGTGGTAAAGAGCATGAATTCTGAAGTTCAGCTGCCTGGGTTTATGCCCTGGATCTAACTGTGAGATTTGGGGCAAGAGACTTCAGCGACCTTCACCAAATAACCATACTCACCTGACACGGCAGCTTTGAGGATTAAAGGAGCTAATCCAGAGACAGAACCGTGTCTGGAAAGTAGACTGTAGTCCACAAATGTTGCTTGCTATTACTCTCGGTGTAATGAAAGAACCTCAAAAAATCACTCTGAGATCATTTTTTCTCTTTTAAATTGTGAAAAGGAAAACTAATGATACCAACAAACAGGGCCACCTTCATTTTTGTATATTAACTTCTAGTTCCTAGCACACCTGGAGTGTGAATATAATTTTATATGGTGCTCTTTTTAACGTAAGCAGCGTCTGTGTTCCTACAGTTGTTCTAATTAGCTGTATAGGATTCTGTTGAATTAATGCACCAAATTTTACCTAACATTTCTCTATGGTTAAATATCTGAATCTTTTGCTTTCGTTATGTTAGGTACCACTGACTAATATCACTTTGTACAAACCAGTGAACTTTTTCTCATTAAGACAAATTAACCAGGACAATCACCCTTAAGCCTCTACCTCAGGCTCTTTGTTTCAATTTAAGCCTCCTCCATGTGTTCTGACCTGAATTACCTTCCTCATAATCACTTCCCCACCTTCTGTTTCCCAAGCTCTAGTTACTAAAGCCAAATCTCCTTCACTACTTCTTATTCTTCCTCTGCAGATCTCCAGGCTCCATGCTGTTCCTTGCTGGGTCATGTCACCCTGGACCTACTCATCCCTCCCTCCACTTCCCCCTCCATTGAGCTCACAATCCTCTTCCAGGGACATCCAATAGGGGGACCACAAGGTTGGAGCCATTTGGCATATCCTGTACTCCCCTTCTTATGCTGTGCCTGTTCTCAGAATCTAAAAGGGAAACAGTATAATTCTCTCTAAAGCATCCTCCCTACTGCTCTGTTCCTGTCAGACTCCTATTTATCCTTCTACGCCCAACTCAATGCGCTAACCCCCAGGCATAGATCACTGATCCATCCTTACTGTTCCCAGGGCACTTGCTATGTATCTTGGTATTCTCAGCAACAAACAGTGATTGCATATTGTAGATAAATAAGTCAGTGATGGGCAGATCTGTGTATGAGAACTTAGAAGCTTCTTAAGTTGCCTGTTTTGACATGATTGGATAGGAGTACAATAGTTAACAACAGGGACTTTGGAATCAGATAGCCTTGATTTGAATATTAAGTCTACAGTGTGCTAATTAGGGAACTGGGAAATGTAAGCCAACTTCTCTGCAAAATCCCATCTCTCTGCAGATCCCCATTTGCAAAATGGGATCATTTCTGTCACCAGCTTTCTTGGACAAATAAGACATGGATTAAATGAATTAATGGATGCAAAGCACACAACAAGCACGTGGTTTAAATGGCAGTTTGTAATACTACCAGAAAAAAAAAAAAAAAAAAAAAAGATGCTAGAAAGTCAAACCGGCCAAAAATTTTGTCCACCTCACTGGATTTTGTCAATGGACCCCAGGTTCTCACCTCAAGATATAAATGGGGGCAGTATCATTAACTTATTAGGAGGACTGAATAACCCATGTTTTCAGTGAATTTCCGGTATTAATGTTGATGGGTATATTCTGCTCTGGTCTCTCACTCTTCCTTGCTCGCTCTTATCAGGATGCTCATTTAACATAAAGAGCTGCTAAAAGCACACCCCACCCTGTCCTCCTCCAACTCTAGTCCATCTCCAGGGCTTTTTCACAGCTGCTTTGTTGCCTGAGATTCATCTCATTTTTTTTTTATCTTTGAGTCGAGGGTTGTTGCTAGCCAGTCGCACTAAATGTGTGAATTCAGTGTGTGATGTGGAAGGACTGACATATCAAGTTGTGAACAAACATAACTCGCTGGTTATGACCAATAACTATAACTAATATAATAAAAGATTATTGGCTCCAAAGAAAGGATCACCTAGAGGAATTGTTATGAGTGAAGCAGGAAGCACATAGGAGAGAATGGAGATCTAGATGGCATTCCCAAAATGTGCCTCTGAGTAGCAGGAGGGTGGTAGACTGTGGGCATCTCTTAGGAAAGGAAGGGAGTGCAAAAAATGGGGGGAAAGGCGGACAGAGGAAGCGTGGTAGCCCACTTCAGGTTTTGCCAGGGATCAGCCTTCCTGTGCCCAGCGCCACTCAACATTCATTTGTGAGGTTGGTGAATGGGCTGCAGGCCTTGGGGGAAGCCAGAACCATCAGGGTTCGATCAGCTTGCAGGCCTTGGTAGCACTGGACCAGACCTTCCAGGGGCAAGTAAAGATGCACCCACTGGCCCTAGGAAGGCTCTAAAAACTTGAAGCTTTGCATTTGATTAAGGTTCATAAGATACAAGATAGAGTATTAAAATGTAAAAGGCTGCTAGGAAATAAAACCAAAGCAATGCCAAAGAATTTAATCTAAATTCAGACACAAAATAAAATCCTAACTCTGTTTGCTTGGCCCAGATGCCTGAAGCATCTTGAAAGAAGGCACATTTCTGCCCCTGAATAATGTTAATCTTGGATTTAGAAAAAGAGTGAATATGGAGAATTTGGAGATTGCTGAAAATCACTTCTGATTACAATCAGATAGTCTAGAAAATCAACCAAATATGAGAAAACTGCAATGGAGAAAACACAATACAAGAAAATAATGATGATAACATTTATTATGGTACTTTACAGTTGACACAAAGCTTTTTACCTGGTGAAGGATGCTCCCTGATGTCCACATAATATGCATGTGTGCAGTATGGTATGAGGCCTGATTTTCTCCCCTAAGGAGTTTACAATCCAGTAACAAAAGAAAGACATGTACACAATGTAATACAAATTGGATCATGATAAGGGCTATATAAAGGTAATAAATTTTGGTTGTTAAGGAGTAGGCTACATAAAGGAAGCACAGTTTAAAAGGTACTTTGAACTTTTGATAGGTGGAGGTGTGAGACGGGCACTTTAGCAAAGAAAACATCACTGTACTATGGCAGGAAATGGAAAATTGCAGCATGTATTTAAAGAATGACAGGAAATGCAGGAAGGTAGACTGTGGTCGACATCTGTTACATTTGCCTAGTCAATATCCATTCTCTATTCTCTTCATGGTGGTAACTCTGTTTCCTTTGGGGAAACCCATCTATTCTCAGTATCTGCAGAGTGGAGCTGACCCAACTCTTGGGGTCAGGGCAGGTCCTGTGACCAATCACTACCTTCCATCTCCCTGGATATAGTTAATACTTCAGAGTTGGGTACATGACTGAAGTTATCTAATGTCCCAAACTTAATCCCAGCAATTTTGTTGGAATTTTAAGAAAGAGTCATTCCCTTCCATGAGGTTTGTAGCTGTAAGAATTATGAAAACCTGGCATTTCCAAGGGTCTCTTTGAGCAGAGTGCCTACCACAGAGAAAGGGCAAGTCTTTTATATGCTTGGATCTTGTTGTGTCTAAATCAATCTGCCCCTCAACTTTTCAGATACAGGAGACAACACATTCCCCATTTGTTCAGCCAGTTTTCATTGTTTTCTGTCGCTTGTAGCCATAAGAATCGTACTGCATAGCCTAGGACCCATTGGAAAGAGCCTTGAGTGCCATATCATGGGATTTCATTCTCTAGTCAACAAAAAGTCACAAGCTGTTTTAGGAAAGGGATGGATTTTGAAATCCCATACCCAAACCAGCTTGAAGGCAGTTTTACAGACAGGGAAACCAGATAAGCGATTTTTACAAAGGCAAAGCCAGTGGTAAGCATCATCGGCTTTTTGTAAGTTCCCTTTGTGAGTTGCATGGAAGGATCATTGTCATCACTTCTGAAGCTTAGTGTGCACTAGCACTTTTCTAAGCACTTGCACACACATTAACTCATGCATGTCAACCCTATGAAAAATGTCCAGTTATTAACCCTCACAGCAACTCTGTGAGGAAGGTCCAGCTATTATATTCCTCATTTTGCAGAAGATGAAATTGGGGCATGAGGAAATGAACAAATTCCCAATGTCCCACAACTAACCAAATGGTAAAACTAGGATCTGGATCTTGGGAGTCAGGTCCCAGAGCCTGTCTTCAAAGAACACAACTGCCAACACCAAGAGGTCTTGCAAACACCAAATTCCCTTCCCAGTGGCCCATTCTTTTCTCCCACTAGCCTAGATGTCCATATTTAGAATCACTTCTTTGACCTAGAAAAGGAAGTTGGAAGTATTATTTCTAGAATGCCCTTGTTACACTGTTACTTGAGTAGGAGAATAGGATGCTGGCCTTTTCCCATTAAAACATCAACAGAGCTTTAAAGGGGATAGGTAAGTTTTAAAGAGGAAAAATGTGGAGAAATTAGGATGTTTGGGCACTACTCTAGGAAATGTGACTTTTCTCTGATATTGGCAGAATGGCATCGCGTGTATGGGTGAGGAAAGAAGGGGCACAGAGAGAGACTTTGACTTCTAACAAAAATCCCATATATCCTTCAAAATGCAGACTTCTGTCAAAATTCCCAAAAGCACATTCTTGCAGTGCTATGCTTACTTCCATAAATGGCCCTTGTCTGTGTTGTTTCAGTCAGTCCCTGGATACGAGGAGGTGAAGTCAGGCCTCCCAAGTACTGTCACTGTCAAGTACCCTCTCTCTGCCAGAGCTTCCCACAGCCCCAGATGGTCTAGCTTCTCCTTCCCTGTCATTTCCTGAGGGGGTGGGAGAGAGGAAAGAGAAAAGAGGCAAGAAGCATAGACTTTGCCAGTACCAGCCCTGGATCTCACACAACCCACCCAGCCGGGCTAGTCCCAAGCAAACCATGGGTTGGTAAGTGGTTGCAGCTTGGCCCCATGCCCACACCTCCCTGCCTGCCCACCTTCCCCTGCAGGAAGTACCACCCACTTCCTCCCCACCTCAGGCTGCCAGTTCCCATAGGGTTTCTCACTATATCCTCATTGCATTGATGTAAATGATTAATGAAACAGAGAAGTGATGCCCTCCTGGGTCACTTGGGTGATCACACTAATGGGATCATGTTGAGGGAGAATTCAAAAGAGAAGGCATCATGATTCTGGAGTCATTCATTCATTAAACAAATATTTATTGAGAGCCTAGAATATACCAGGGACTATTCTTGTTGCTGGAAACGGGGCGGTGAACTGCTGTCTTTGTGGAATTTTATTCTAGTGGGAAAGACAACCAATAAACAAAGCAATAAATATACAAGCTAGTGTCGGGTGGTAGAAAGTGCTGTGAAGAAGAAGAAATCTGGATAAGGGTAGTTAGAGAGTACAGGATTTCAGTTTAGGACGAGTTGGCAGGGAAGTCCACACTGAGGACATGGCACTGAATAAAGTGAGACCAGTGAGCCAGGTGAAAATCGGAGGGAAGATCATACTAGGCTGAAGGAAAGGAAGGAGGCAGAATCATTGTTAAAGATAAGAAGGCCCGGGTGGCTGGAGAACAGTGACGGAGCAGAAGAGTCATCGGGAATGAAGTTGGAAAAGGAACCACGGCCAGATGAGAATTTTGTATTATATCTTCAGGTGGTAGGAAGCCATTGGAGGATTTGGCACAGAAGAGTGATACGATGTTCTTTAAGGGATGCTTGAAGCAAAAAAAAAAAAGTAAGAGGACAATCGTGGAAGCAGGAAGGCCAATTGGGAGGATTTGTAGAATTCCAGGTGAGAGATGAAGGTAACCAGGACCAGGGTGATGATGGTAGAGGTGCAGAGAAATGGTCAAGTTCAAGACATATGTTGAAATTAGAGCCTTAAACCTCATTTGTTGCTGTGTAGTGGAAGCCTCTGGTGACTGTGTTACTTGCCTGTGGCTCCCCTCTGATTTCAGCCATGGCTGTGATGGACAGTTCTCAGGAGCTCACCCTCACATTGTGCTATGTCCCCAGAACCAAAGGAGCCCTCTTGGCCTGTAGGCAGGCACACAGGGAGTGCAGGCTGGGGGAACCATTACACTGGCATAACCCTCAACCAACTAGCTGCATAAACTAGCTATATAAATGCTCCAGCCTCCTGTCTTTCAGGAGGAAAATTCTAGAAGACATTCCATATAGTTCTCAGAGGTCCAGCCTACATGGGTAACCTTAAACACACCCCCTCATATTAATGTCTCCTCCTCACTTGCTCTCCCTGCTCTCCCATTCCTACCTTCTAGGATCACCTCCCAAATAAACTACCTTCACTCAGTTCCTTGCTTCAGTCTCTGCTTTGGGGAACTCAAACTAAGAGAATTTGTCCACTCTACCTATTCCTCACTTGCCACAAAGCCCTGCTCCTCAGCAGCCATAGAGATACAACCCTCATATACTGGTTTCCAATCTTCTTCCAAGGATCTATGAGCCTTACAACCAGAAACAGAGCTTTTCCTCAACTCCTCCAAAACATCCATCATCCATTCTCACTTCAAAGGTCAACATCTACATCCTTACTTGTAGACATTCAACTGAAAACAATTGCAAAAACTAACAATAATAATAATCAGGGACAGCTTCCAGTCAAGAGAATATGGGATACTGTAAAGAAGACATAGTCTCAAAATACAGAAATGACTTCGTAATGGACCTGAATGGATGCAATTGTCAAGTTTATAACTGGTAAAAGGACAGGGATATAGCTGACTGACAATTTGGCCAAGAGATAAAATGCTTAAAATGAGACTTGGCAAGACTCACTTAAAGTGTTTTGGCTGGTAGGCTCTGAGTGTTCTTTATTAGAAATAACTATAGACTAAAGAGAGATGAGACACAGGAGTAATACAAAGCAGAAGAAACCCTTAAATCAAAATTGACATTTTAATAACTATGCTTTAAATAAATCTCCCCTCTGAAGTCCTAATGTTTAACAGCTGCAGATAAATGTGACACCAGGTGAAGCTAATCAAAAAGTTCAATAATGCAGGAAACAAAAGAGGAAGAAGAAAACTGAAACAACCCATTTTCAGTCCCTCCAAGATTTCAGCTTCTCTCCTTCTTCTGTCCTCCCACCCGCCCAGCAACCTAACACCCTGCAGGTGGGCAGCTACCTGGCTAAGAACTATGGAGCCAGCCAGACTGGGTTCCAATCTCAGCTCTGTCATGTTTCATCTCTGTGTGCTGGGCAAGTAAACTTCCAAGCCTCAGTATTCATGTCTATAAAATGGGACTAAACCACCTGATAGAGTTGTTCCAAGATTTAATTGGGCTAATACATGTGAAGGCAGAGTAAGCACTCAATAAAATGTCAGCTATTGCTATCACTACTACTACTTTGCTAAAGGAGCAGAAGAAAACTAGAGGAAAGGAAATAGAGAAGGAAACACAGGTTAACAGAAGAGAGAATAATAGAATGGAGAAAATACAAGAAACGTTTAACAAGGACCTAGAAGAACTAAAGAGCAAACAAACAATGATGAACAACACAATAAATGAAATTTAAAATTCTCTATAAGGAATCAATAGCAGAGTAACTGAGGCAGAAGAACGGATAAGTGACCTGGAAGATGAAATAGTGGAAATAATTACCGTAGAGCAGAATAAAGAAAAAAGAATGAAAAAAATAGAGGACAATCACAGAGACCTCTGGGACAACATTAAATGGACCAACATGTGAATTATAGGGGTCCCAAGAGAAGAAGAGAAAAAAAAAGGGACTGAGAAAATATTTGAAGAGATTATAGTTGAAAACTTCCCTAATATGGGTAAGGAAATAGTCAATCAAGTCCAGGAAACACAGAGAGTACCATACAGGATAAATCCAAGGGGAAACACACCATGACACATATTAAATAAACTATCACAAATTAAATACAAAGAAAAAATATTAAAAGCAACAAGGGAAAAGCAACAATTAACATACAACGGAATCCCCATACGGTTAACAGCTGACCTTTCAGCAGAAACTCTGTAAGGCAGAAGGGAGTGGCAGGACATATTTAAAGTGATGAAAGGGAAAAACCTACAACCAAGATTACTCTACCCAGCAAGGATCTCATTCAGATTCAATGGAGAAATTAAAACCTTTACAGATGAGCAAAAGTTAAGAGAATTCAGCATCACCAAACCAGCTGTACACCAAATGCTAAAGGAACTTCTCTAGGCAGGAAACACAAGAGAAGGAAAAGACCTACAATAACAAACCCAAAACAATTAGAAAAATGGTAATAGGAACATACATATCAATAACTACCTTAAATGGAAATGGATTAAATGCTCGAACCAAAAGACATAGACTGGCTGAATGGATACAAAAACAAGACCCATACATATGCTGTCTACAAGAGATCCGCATCAGACCTAGGGACACATACAGACTGAAAATGAGGGGATGGAAAAATATATTGCATGCAAATGGAAATCAAAATAAATCTGGAATAGCAATTCTCATATCAGACAAAATAGACTTTAAAATAAAGACTATTACAATAGACAAAGAAGGACACTACATAATCATCAAGGGATCAATCCAAGAAGAAGATATAAAAATTGTAAATATTTGTGCACCCAACATAGGCGCACCTCAATACATAAGGCAAATGCTAACAGCCATAAAAGCAGAAATCGACAGTAAAACAATAACAGTAGGGACTTTAACACCCCACTTTCACCAATGGAAAGATCATCCAAAATGAAAATAAATAAGGAAACACAAGGTTTAAATGATACATTAAACAAGATGGACTTAATTGATATTTATAGGACATTCCATCCCAAAACTACAGATTACACTTTCTTCTCAAGTGCTCATGGAACATTCTCCAGGATAGAGCATATCTTGGGTCACAAATCAAGCCTTGGTAAATTTAAGAAAATTGAAATCATATCAAGTATCTTTTCCGACCACAACACTATGAGACTAGATATCAATTACAAGAAAAAATCTGTAAAAAATACAAACACATGGAGGCTAAACAATACACTACTTAATAACCAAGAGCTCACTGAAGAAATCAAAGAGGAAATCAAAAAATACCTAGAAACAAATGACAATGAAAACACAAAGACCCTAAACCTATGGGATACAGCAAAAGCAGTTCTAAGAGGGAAGTTTATAGCAATACAATCCTACCTTAAGAAACAAGAAACAGCTCAAATAAACAAGCTAACCTTACACCTAAAGCAATTAGAGAAAGAAGAAGAAGAACAACAAAAAAAACCCCCAGAGTTAGCAGAAGGAAAGAAACCATAAAGAACAGATCAGAAATAAATGAAAAAGAAGTGAAGGAAACTATAGCAAGGATCAATAAAACTAAAGGCTGGTTCCTTGAGAAGATAGACAAAATTGATAAACCATTAGTCAGACTCATCAAGAAAAAAAGGGAGAAGACTCAAATCAATAGAATTAGAAATGAAAAAGGAGAAGTAACAACTGACACTGCAGAAATACAAAGGCTCATGAGAGATTACTGCAAGCAACTATATGCCAATAAAATGGACAACCTGGAAGAAATGGACAAATTCTTAGAAATGCACAACCTGCCAAGACTGAACCAGGAAGAAATAGAAAATATGAACAGACCAATCACAAGCACTGAAATTGAAACTGTGATTAAAAATTTTCCAACAAACAAAAGTCCAGGACCAGATGGCTTCACAGGTGAATTCTACCAAACATTTAGGGAAGAGCTAACACCTACCCTTCTCAAACTCTTCCAAAATATAGCAGAGGGAGGAACACTCCCAAACTCATTCTACGAGGCCACCATCACCCTGATACCACAACCAGACAAAGATGCCACAAAAAAAAGAAAACTACAGGCCAATATCACTGATGAACATAGATGCAAAAATCCTCAACAGAATACTAGCAAACAGAATCCAACAGCACATTAAAAGGATCATACACCATTATCAAGTGGGATTTATCCCAGGAATGCAAGGATTCTTCAATATACGAAAATCAGTCAGTTTGATAAACCATATTAATAAATTGAAGGAGAAAAACCATGTGACCATCTCAGTAGATGCAGAAAAGCTTACAACAAAATTCAACACCCATTTATGATAAAAACCCTCCAGAAATAGGCATAGAGGGAACTTACCTCAAAATAATAAAGCCCATATATGACAAACCCACAGCCAACATCATTCTCAATGGTGAAAAATGGAAACCATTTCCACTAAGATCAGGAACAAGAAAAGGTTGCCCACTCTCACCACTATTATTCAACATAGTCTTGGAAGTTTTAGCCACAGCAATCAGAGAAGAAAAAGAAATAAAAGGAATCCAAATTAGAAAAGAAGAAGTAAAATTGTCACTGTTTGCAGATGACATGATATTATACATAGAGAATCCTAAAGAGGCTACCAGAAAACCACTAGAGCTAATCAATGAATTTGGTAAAGTAGCAGGATACAAAATTAATGCACAGAAATCTCTGGCATTCCTATACACTAATGATGAAAAATCTGAAAGAGACATTAAGGAAACACTCCCATTTACCATTGCAACAAAATGAATAAAATATCTAGGTATAAACCTACCTAAGGAGATAAAAGACCTGTATGCAGAAAACTATAAGACACTGATGAAAGAAATTAAAGATGATACAAACAGATGGATAGATATACCATATTCTTGGATTGGAAGAATCAACATTGTGAAAATGACTATACTACACAAAGAAGTCTGCAGATTCAGGACAATCCCTATCAAACTACCAATGGCACTTGTCACAGAACTAGAACAAATAATTTTACAATTTGTATGAAACACAAAAGACCCAAAATAGCCAAAGCAATCTTGAGGAAGAAAAACAGAGCTGGAGGAATCAGGCTCCCTGACTTCAGACTATACTACAAAGCTACAGTAATCAAGACAGTATGGTACTGGCAAAAAAACAGAAATATAGATCAATGGAATGGGATAGAAGGCCCAGAGGTAAACCCACATATATGTCACCTTAGCTTTGATAAAGGAGGCAAGAATATACAATGGAGAAAAGACAGCCTCTTCAATAAGTGGTGCTGGGAAAACTGGACAACTACATATAAAAGAATGAAATTAGAACACTCCCTAACACCATACACAAAAATAAACTCAAAATCGATTAAAGTCCTAAATGTAAGGCCAGACATTATAAAACAGAGGAAAACATAGGCAGAACACTCCATGACATAAATCACAGCAAGATCCTTTTTGACCCACCTCCTAGAGAAATGGAAATAAAAACAAAAATAAACAAATGGGACCTAATGAAACTTAAAAGCTTTTGCACAGCAAAGGAAACCATAAACAAGTCGAAATGACAACCCTCAGAATGGGAGAAAGTATTTGCAAATGAAGCAACTGAGAAAGGATTAATCTCGAAAATATACAAGCAGCTCATACAGCTCAATATCGAAGAAAACAACCAATCCAATCCAAAAATGGGCAGAAGACCTAAATAGACATTTCTCCAAAGAGGATATACAGATTGCCAGCAAACACATGAAAGAATGCTCAACATCACTAATCATTAGAGAAATGCAAATCAAAACTACAGTGAGGTATCACCTCACACCAGTTAGAAAGGCCATCATCAAAAATCCACAAAGAGTAGATGCTGGAGAGAGTGTGGAGAAAAGGGAACCCTCTTGCACTATTGGTGGGAATGTAAATTGATACAGCCACTATGGAGAACAGTATGGAGGTTCCTCAAAAAACTAAAAATATAACTACCATATGACCCAGTAATCCCACTACTGGGCATATTCCCTGAGAAAACCATAAATCAGAAAGAGTCATGTGCCACAATGTTCATTGCAGCTCTATTTACAATAGCCAGCATATGGAAGCAACCTAATTGTCCATCAACAGATGAGTGGATAAAGAAGATGTGGCACATATATACAATGGAATATTACTCAGCCATAAAAAGAAACGAAATTGAGCTATTTGTAGTGAGGTGGATGGACCTAGAGTCTGTCATACAGAGTGAAGTAAGTCAGAAGGAGAAAAACAAATACAGTATGCTAACACATATATATGGAATCTAAAAGAAAAAAAAATGGTTCTGAAGAACCTAGGGGCAGGACAGGAATAAAGACGCAGACGTAGAGAATGGAGTTGAGGACACGGGGAGGGGGCATGGTAAGCTGGGATAAAGTGAGAGAGTGGCATGGACATATATACACTACTAAGACAGCTAGTGGGAAGCAGCCTCATGGCACAGGGAGATCAGCTCGGTGCTTTGTGACCACATAGAGGGGTGGGATAGGGAGGGTGGGAGGGAGACGCAAGAGGGAGGAGATTTGGAGATGTATTATATGTATAGCTGCTTCACTTTTTTATACAGCAGAAACTAACACACCATTGTAAAGCAGTTATAGTCCAATAAAGATGTTAAAGCAAAAAGAAAAGAGAATAGAAGGTAAGGGTGCCCTGGAGGCAACTAAGTTTGCCATCCAAGTAGGGCTAATATTCAGGCAGTGTGTCCAGGCAGGTTGACCAGCAGGCCTCAGTTTAGATCAGTAAGTACCAATGCCCCAACTAACTGATACATTTTGAATATTGTCCCTGCCTTGGCTTGTGTATTATTCAGCCACAAGTAATCCACAGGATGCAAACCTTTAAAATTTTTTAAGAAATCAACAGGACAACACATATTAAAGGCCAGGAAACTGTTAATACTTTATCCCACTCCTGGGAATTTATTCAAATACAGAGGAAGAATAAGCTATAGACTCACTGATGCTTATGGAGATTTTATTGATGAAGACAAAACATCACAAGCAACATCAGAGTCAACAATGAAGGAATAGTTAAATACATTGTCATTCTTTTCTTCAATGGAAATTATGTTTTATTAAAATTATAATTATGAAAAACAGAAGCCCATAGTTACATGAAGTGCTTATGGTATAACGTTCTGCCAAAAAAGGTAGCATAGAAAATTGTGAATACATTCTGATATAATCTGCAGATTACATAAGGATAGAAACAACAGAATATGCAAAAATAACAGTGGAATTACTGATTTTCTTTCTTTTTTCAGAAGTGTTTGGTGCATTTGTTATAATATTTTAACAATTAAAAGTGGCTGGCAGTGGGGAGAGAAGTGGTTTTCCCTTCCCAAAACCCCACACTCAGAGGCGAGGAATAACATTTAAAGCATGAGCCAGAGTTCTCTTTCTCCCAGAGACACCATTAGCCCCACTGAGGGCTTTTGGGCCAGTTAGGAAAAGCAGCCCCTGTTGAAGAACACCCTCCTGAGAATGCAGATATTCCTTTTGTATCGAGCTCTGTTCAGAGCCTTACCATCCTCCAATGGAGACTGGTGAAATAGGATTCTTCCAGGAATACGCTGGCAGGATTGCCAAAGGGGAAGCTACTGTAGACCCAGAGAGTAATTCTTTTAGGTGGCATGGAGATGAGAATTAGAACAACAGCAGCTGAATAAACAAATACGAGTGGTATAAAAGCTGATTTATATGGTCTACTAGAAATAAGATCTCTTTCCCCTCAAAACATCAGCAAGTGGTTACTTTCTAAGCATTCCTCTCCTGCCTACTGAAGATTATATTTAGACTGAACCAAGAAGGATATTACACCCAAGATCCCAGAAAAAGCTTGAGATGTGAGTCCCAGATGTACAAGAAAGTATATTTGCCAACCGTGCTGTCTGTACACTCTCTAGAGGCAGGACCATTCTAGGCCTCAGATGAAGGGGTGAAGACAATTTCCATGGTGCTTGAGAGGCACCAGAATCCGGAGCCCTGGGTCCATGGCAACTACGGCTCTTGGATCCCCGGCCCCTCACAAGATGGGTTGTGTCTTCCCAAGGAGACCACAATTGCATAAAAATGTTTAGGAGCACGTAAAACGTTTTCTATAAAAGGGAGCTTTCATAATCAGCTTCCGGCAGTCAGTGACTGGGTGTTTGGAACCACGCTCCAAAAATATTTGAACAATATGACCACTGCAGTGTACTGAAGAGAAATGAGCAAGGGTGGTTGATGTTCTGGGTGAAGAAGAAGTTGAGAAAGCTCCCTCCCTACGTTAGTTTCTATATAGCTCATCAGACTTTGCTTAGAGAGTTTACCTTGACACATGAGGGGAATCACTTTCACCAGAGGTTTGAATGAAGTTGATTTGGGACTGAGGCCCAAAGCTATGTGATGTCCCTGGGCTCAACACATATGCCTGCCTCTCAAATATTCTTTTCACAGCCTCCTTCTCCTGTGCGGAGAGGCAGTGACCTCTGCTGAAACTGAAGGTGTGATTTCTCTCGGGTAACCTGGAGTTCATGCCTGACAAAGCCCCATGGGCCTTGGGGCAGGGTGGTGCGGCCCTGGGGAGTGGCTGCCTTCACCAGGAAGCGGGTTTCTGAAATTCAGCAACTCAGGATCCTGCAGACTTCCCTTTGGCCTGCTCCCTCCCAGGCTGTAGTCCCTGATGGCCCAGCACTCACTAACAGGGAGAGCTTTCTTGCCTGGACAGTCCAGTCAAACCTGCCACTGCCCGAACCACAGGTCAAAGGTGATGACACCCAGAGCCATGTGATGGGCCTCCTTCCCGCAGCCATAGGGTGCAGCTCCCAAAGCCGGTGAATTCTTTGCCCTTGACACACAGATAGTTTAAATTTTCTGGAATAATTCCACCTTCATGTTATGGTTTGGTAAACAGAAGGCAGTCGTCAGGAAGGCGTTAATACAAATGTCACTGTGCACATCACTCTCCCCCAGAGCAAGAGCAGCCTGTTCAAATGCCAAAGAATCTCGAGAAATTGGTGAGGGGCCGCTGGAGACAGAAGCCTAGCTTTTCTGTTTCCCGGTTTCCTGGTCGTGCTGCAGCTCTGCTACTTTCTCTGAAAGCTCTTGGGGCCTAGACTCTAAGCTGTGCTGTCTGTTCACTCAGAGCACGTTTGCACTCTACTTTGAAGAGGACAGCCATAAAAAAAGCCCTGGTGGGGAGTCCCAGGCAGGCTTCAGCACAGTCACAGCCCTTTCTTTGAAAGAGGGAACCATACTCTTGAGATGGGCTTCTGGCTGGCAGTTGAGCTTTAAATCTGTCACAGCTGACTGGCCAAAGATATAATTCTCCATAACCCTCAACTATGGTAGATCTACAAAAGTCTGTTTCAAAACGGAAATGTCTCCCTGATCCACTGATGGGCAGTTTGGAGAAGGTGTGCCAGTGATAGTTATAACATGCTGTATTGTTCTCTTCCTCTTGCTTTCTACTTCCTGTGACCTGGAGAAAACCCAGCCGTCCTCACCAAGTTCAACTCTCCCTCTAAGATTCAGGTCATATGCCTTCATTCGACAAATATAGCTTAAGTACCCACTTTGTGCCATCATTGAACTATCAGTCTACCGGGGAAGATGACAATCAAAAGAGTGATATGGGCAGAGCCGGGGGATGTATCTGCTTTGGAAGTAACTTCATTGGGTTGGAGTTGGGGTCATAGAAGGATATCACCTCCTTTCCAAATTCTTCCTGGCTTTCCTCAAGCATTATTTTTGCTTCATTCCCGTGTCTTCTCAAAGGCACATATCTCTTCAGCTCACTGCCTGGTATTTCTACAGGATGCCTCTCCCACCCCTGCCATCCCTGCCATTTCATTAAGAGGTCTTCAAGATCATGGACTGTCCTATTAATCAATTACCTGGTAAATGTTCAATGATTCAAATAAATAAATCTCTACTAAAGGAACTAACTGTCATCTACCTTACCTCAAGTGTGACCAATAAGCTTTCTGAAATCCAGGTTTGGGCAAGCTCCAAAGTGACAGCATATTTGGAATGGGAATGTGCAGATGAGCATGGCTGAGCAGGTGAGCAAATGCTGAACAGGTAGTTAATGCAGGGGTGAGGGAATGGAGGCAATGAGGTGAGTAAAAGAAAGCAGGGCATACTTAAAGCGGCTGCTGAATCAGAAAGTAAACCAGCTGGGTGGGGTGAGGCAGAGATTCTATATTTCAAATAAGTTCCCAGGTTCTATCAGTCGAGTTTGAGGAGCCAGTTTGAAAAGACCAGGGAGAACAAGTTGCAATTTTGACAAAACACACTTTTACTGTTCTTTTTACATTTTTACTATTTATTGAAATTTTTCTAATACATGGTCGTTATGGTGAATTTAGAAACTGTAAAATATACAAAGAAAAAAATTAAATTACCTTCAGTCTCATAATCCAGAGAAAACCTGTAAAAATATTTTGATGTGTTTCCTCCTAATCTTGTTTGTTTTTATATCAACTCTCTATAAATTTTTTTCTCAATTTTTAAAACATTGTGTCTCACATGCTGTTATATTATTTGAAAACATACTTTATATTAATAAGTCAATCAGCAAACATTTAGAAGAGTGCCATGCACTCCTTTTTTATGTTTTTGAGTAGCGAACCTGAACCTATTTTTTTTTTTTAATTTTTATTGGAGTATAATTGCTTTACAATGTTGTGTTAGTTTCTGCTGTACAGGGAAGTGAATCAGCTATATGTATACCTATATCCCCTACCTCCCACCTCCCTCCCACCCCCCGCCATGCACTCTTTCATTCACTAAGAGTACAGCAGTTAAAGAGTCTTTGCCCTTGCTTTTTATTTATTTATTTTTAATTTTTTTTTTTTTTTTTGCGGTACGCGGGCCTCTCACTGTTGTGGCCTCTCCCGTTGCGGAGCACAGGCTCCGGACGCGCAGGCTCAGCGGCCATGGCTCACGGGCCTAGCTGCTCCGCGGCATGTGGGATCTTCCCGGACCGGGACACGAACCCGTGTCCCCTGCATCGGCAGGCAGACTCTCAACCACTGCGCCACCAGGGAAGCCCTGCCCTTGCTTTTTAGTGAGGATAAACAATCTGATATACAGTCCGATGATAAATAAGATTGAATGGATACAATTCTCATTTTAAGTGATGGCATTATATTCTACTTCATAGCTGATCACAGTATAGTTAACCAATATTTTCTTCAGGTAATTTCCTCTTTTTGCTATTTTATATATATAAATATATATATAAATATATACATATATTTCCATATATATGTAAAATATGTGGACTGTGTGGAGGGTCTTTGCAGTTCAATTTTGCATGTACTCCTGATTTCCTTCAGATAAATTTCTTTAAGTGGAATTTCTGGGTCATTGAGTGTATACAATTTTTAAGCTTTTGATACATATTGCCAAGTGGGTCCCCAGCAATATTGTACCACACACACTTCTACCAGCAATCAGGATGGTGGCCCAAAAAGCTTTATCACATCTTCTCCACCATTAGTTGTCATTCATCTTTATATTTGTCCAATTATTTTAGTTTAAATTCCCTTTATACTTACGGGGTTATGCATTTTCACACATGTATAAGCCATTGGCTATCTTCTTTTGTGAAGTGTCTATCTCCTTTGCCCATTTGGCCTTTGGGGTATTCGTTTTTTCCCTTATTAATTTGTAACTGCTTTTTATACATTAAAGAGATTAACCATTTTCTATACATTTTATAACTATTTTTCTAGTTTACTGTTTGTCTTTTAATTGTGTTTCTGTTTTTTAACCCATGTGTTATTTAGAAGTATGTTGTTTAATCTTGACATACTTCGGGATTTTCCAGTTGTCTTTTTGTTATGGATTTTAAGTTTAATTCCATCATGGTCTGAGAACAGACATTGCATGATTTATAGTCTTTTAAATTTGTCAAGGTGTGTTTTATGCTCCAGAATGTCGTCTATCATAGTGAATGTTCCACGTGAGCTTGAGAAGATTGCGCATTCTGCTGTTGTTGGATGAAGTAGTCTACAGATGTCCGTTGTATCCAGTTGATTGATGATACTGTTGAGCTCAGCTACATCCATACTGATTTACGGCCTGCTGGATCTGTCCGTTTCTGATAGAGGGTGTTGAAGTCTTCAACTATGATAGTGGATTCCTCTCTCTCTCCTTGCAGTCCTATCAAGTTTTGCCTCATGTAGTTTGACACACTTTGTTATGTATTTACACGTTAAGCATTGTTGTCTTCTTAGAGTATTGATCCCTTTTTCATTATTAATGCTCTTCTTTATCTCCAATAACTTTCCTTGCTTTGAAATCTGCTCTCTGAAATTAATATAGCTACTCTTGCTTTCTTTTGATTGGTATTAGCGTGGTATATTTTCCTCCATCCACATACCTTTAATAGATTTGTGTCTTTATATTTAAAGTGGGTTTCTTGTAGAAACATATAGTTGACTTGTTTTTGTTCCACTCTGACAATCTCTATTTTTTAACTGGTGCATTTAGACCACTGATATTCAAAGTGATTATTGATATAGTTGGATTAATATCTACCATATTTGTTACTGTTTCCTACTTGTTCCCTTATTCTGTTCCTATTTTTTCTTCCACTCTTTTCCTGCCTTTTGTGGTTTTAAGCACTTTATATGATTCTATTATTTCCCTTTCTTAGGATATCAGTTATACTTACATTTTTTTCCTTTTCTTAGTGGTTGCCTTAGTATCTACAATATACAACTAATCCAAGTCCACTTTCAAATTACACTATCACTTCACAGGTAGTACGAGTACTAATGATAACAAAATAATGCTGATTCCTCCCTCCTGTCCCTTTTATTTTTGCTGTCATTCATTTCTCTTATACATAAGTATGCATAAATATATATTATACTTGTAAGCATGCTTATATATATACATACATAATTGAATATATTGTTGCTATTATTATTTTGAACAAATTGTTATGCTTTAGATCAATTAGTAAGAAAAATAAACTTTTAAATTTTACCTTCACTTACTCCTTCTTTGATGCTCTTTCTTTCTTTATGTAGATCTGAGTTTCTGACCTATAGAATCTTCCTTCTCTCTAAAAACTTCTTTCAACATTTATTACAAGACAGGTCTACTGGTAATAAATTCCCTCAATTTTTGTTTGTCTGAGAAAGTGTTTACTTCTCCTTCACTTTTGAAGAATAATTTTGCAGGGTACAGAATTCTAGATTAGCAGAGTTTTTCTCTTTAAATATTTCACTTCACTCTCTTCTTGCTTGCATGGTTTCTGAAGAGAAGTTAGATATAATTCTTGTCTTTGTCCTCCTCTGTATGTAAGATGTTGTTTTCCTCTGTCTTCTTTCAAGGTTTTTTCTTCATCTTTGATTTCCTGTAGTTTGAAAATGATATGCCTAGGTGTGGGGGATTTTTGTTGTTTGGCATTTATATTGTTTGGCGTTCTCTGAACTTCTTGGACCTGTGGTTTTGTGTCTGACTTTAATTGGGGTCAATTCTCAGTCATTATTGTTTCAGATATTTCTCCTGTTCATTCTCTCTTTCTTCTCCTTCTGGTATTCCTGTTATGCATACATTACACCTTTTGTAGTCGCTTCACAGTCCTTGAATATTCTGTTAGAGTTTTATTTTTCAGTCTTTGTTCTATTTGCTTTTCACTTTTGGAGGTTTCTACTGATATATTGTCAAGCTCAGAGATTCTTTCCTCAGCTGTGTTCAGTCTACTAATAAGCCCATCAAAGACATTCTTCATTTCTGTTACATGTGTTTTATCTCTAGCATTTCTTTTCGGTTCTTTCTGAGGATTTCCATCTTCTGCTTACATTGCCCACGTGCTCTTGCCTGCTCTCTACTTTATCCATTAGAGTCCTTAGCATAATTAACCATAATTGTTTTAAATTCCCTGTCTGATAATTCCAACATCCCTGCCATGTCTGGTTCTGACGCTTGCTCCATCTCTTCAAATTGTGTTTATTGCTTTTTGGTATGCCTTGTCATTTTCTTTTTTTTTCTTTTGATAACTGGATATAATGGACCGGATGAATTGGAGTGCTGTAAATAGGACTTTAGTGATGTGGCTGAGAGGCTGGGGGGTGGGGGGAGCATTCTATACTCCTATGATTAGGTCTCGCCCTTTTAGTGAGCTTATGCACCTGGGCTGTGCACTTCACAAGTGTTTCTGTTTTTTCTCCCGCTCAGGTGGGACAGGTTGGATAGATTGGGCTGAAGTGGGATATTTCCCTTATCTCACGTGGAAGGCTAGAGCCAGCTGAAGTTGGGTATATCCCTTCCCCCAGGCCAGTTAGGCTCTGGTAATAATACCCCAGCAGGTTAGGCTCAGGTTAACTAGTTTTCCCTGATGGGGAAAATGGCTTCTTTTCCCCTCACCTTGCTGGAAGCACTAGGAGATTCTTCTCTGATACCTACTGTGAGACCCTGGTCGAACTCAAAAAAAGTGGCAGCCACCTCTATGCCTGGGTCCTCCTGGAGTTTTTAACTCCCAGGCTCGTCCGCACTGCGTCTTCAAAAATTCATCAATTACAGTTCAGATGTTCCTACCGCAGCCCTGGTTTCCATGGTGGTGTTGCTCGTCTCTGTTCCGGTAAGCCGTGGCTCTCTATTATTAGCCTGTTTCTCCAATCTTGGGGGCAGCAGTTTGCCCTGTGTCCTCCTCTCTGTTATGGATCCAGGAAGACTTGTTTATTTTTCAGTTTGTTCAGGTTTTTACTTGTTTACTTGTATGGACAGAATGGCAACTTCCCAGCTCCTTACATGTGGAACCAGAAACTGGAAGTCTCTGTTTCTGTTCTTTAAAAACCTCTGTGTTTTGAATTTTTGTCCACTGTGAATTTGGTCTTTGTTTTTATGTTTGGAATAGGCTTGCCCACGAGATGAGAAATACATGGATCCGTGTTTCTTTCTAGTTTTGTAAAAACTTCTTACTTTATGTGTATATGGGAAGTTTAGAAAACACTGTGGCAAGGATATTCCCTTTTCCTGTGGTAGTTTTTCTAAAACTGGGCTGCACAGCAGGCTCCTCATCAGAGAGTGAGGAACAGGGAAACACTGACATCTTTTGGGATAGAAGTATGAGTTGAGAGGCCAGCTTTTCTTTCTTCCTTTAGCACGCACACTTCTCCATAGGAAGGATATGATGGGGTCTTTCACCCATGCTTGGTGTGTATGGTAGACAGAATAATACCTTCCCCTAAAATATACATATTCTACTCCTTGAAATTTGTGAGTTCATTACGTTCCATGGCAAAAGAAACTTTGTAGCTGATATTAACTTAAAGATCTTGAGATGGGGAGATTATTCTGGTGGGCTCAAAGTTATCAAAAAGGTCCTTGTAAAAGGGCAGCAGGAAGGTCAGAAGCAGAGGAAGGAGGCAATGGACAATATAAGCAGAGGTCAGAGAGAAATTTGAAAATACTATGCTGCTAACTTTCAAGATGGAGGAAAGGGCCATAAACCAAGGAATGCAGGTGACCTCTACGAGCCAGAAAAGTCACAGAAATGGGTTCTCCCCTAGAGCTTCCAAAAACTGACACCTTGATTTTAGGACTTGTGAGCTACAGAACTGTAAGATAATAAATGTGTTGGTTAAGCCACTGCATTTGTGGTAATTTGCTACAGCAGCAATAGGACACTAATACGGAATTGTCAGAGCACAAGTAGAGTACAGACCAAATCCCTGCAGTGGTTTCTGAATGCTGTTGCTTCCCAGCCTGTGTCCAGTTCAGTTGTATACTGCCAGGATAGTAGGGTTGATTTCACCATCAGTGCATGGTCTCAGAGCACTGATATCTTACCCAGAAAGAGCCAGCTGGAGTCTCTTGCCTAAAAGTAAAAGGGCAGAAACTTGAGGCTTTTGGTTCTTCTCCTTTAATTAGCCTAGAACATTCTGAGTCCTCAGAGTATTTCTTTCTGATTAGTTTCTAATAGGGACAAAAATCATCCTACATTTTAGAGTAATTGTGAGGATTCAATGACTTTATATATATATATAGTCCTTAAAATATTGCCTGGTACATAGAAAGCCTTCAGTAGGTGTTAGCTGTTACCATTTGTATTAGTTAGCGTTCTCCTGAGAGAGAGAGATAGAACCAATAGGATTTGTGTGTGTGTATTATACTGAGAGAGTTATTTTAAGGAACTGGCTGATAGAGTTGTGGGGTTGGACAAATCTGAAATCTGCAGGGCAGACCAAATCTGCAGGCTGGAGACCCAGGAAAGAATCGATGTTGCAGTCTTGAGTTCAAAGGAAGTCTTGAGGCAGAATTCCTTCTCCCTTGGGGACTTCAGTCTTCTTCTTTTAGCTTTCCACTGATTGGATGAGGCCCATCCACATTATGAGGGTAATCTGCTTGACTCACATTTTACTGATTTAAATGTTAATTGCATCTAAAAAACATCTTCACAACTACATCTAAACTGGTGTTTGACCAAACATCTCAGCACCATAGGCAAGCCAAGTTGACATAAAGTCAACTATCACACTGTTCCTATCTTATTTCAGTGGCTAAAACCTCCAGGAAAACATAAAATAGTAAAAATAAATACTGGACATCTTTATCCTGTTTCCAGTTCTCATGAGAATGCTCTACTATGTCTTCATCTCTATTAAGTACTGTTAAGGAACTATTCTCTATTCCCACTTTAGTATATTTTTAATCATAAATGGGTACCATCTGCTAAGATGATTATATAATTTTTCTCTGACTTATTGAAATGATATATTTTATTTATAGACTTCTTATTAATAAACCATTTCTTGCATTCCTATGGTAAAACTTGGTCAGATTGTAGTTTTCTTTTCAGATGCTGCCAAATGTAATTTCTTAGTATTTCAGTTCATTTTTTATAGTTTATTTTTGCAGCATTCAGTTCTCACTCCCCCTTTTTAATATAAAGTATATAATAAGAGATGTGTGTTTTTAATTGAAGTATAGTTGATTTACAATATTGTGTTAGTTTCTGGTGTCCATCAAAGTGATTCAGTTATACATATATATATTCTTTGTCAGATTCTTTTCCATCATAATTTATTACAAGATATTAAATATAGTTCCCTGTGCTATACGTAGGACTTTGTTATTTATCTATTTTATATATAGTAGTTGGTATCTGTTAATCCCAAACTCTTACTTTAACCTTCCCCACCTTTGGTAGCCATAAGTTTGTTTTCTATATCTGTGAATCTATTTCTGTTTTGTAAATAAGTTCATTTGTATTATTTTTTAGATTCCACATACAAATGACATAATTTGATATTTGTCTTCCTCTGTCTGACTTACTTCACTTTGTATGATAATCCATGTTGCTGCAAATGGCATTATTACATTCTTTCTATGGCTCAGTAATATTCCATTATATATACCACATCTTCTTTATAGATTCATCTGTCGGTAAACATTTAGGTCACTTCCATGTCTCAGCTATTGTAAATAGTGCTTGTTGTTGCTTTTATAAACCAAGAGTTTCACTCACTCAGCAAATATCATTTCCTCACCTAGTATAGGAAGCACAATTTAGTTCTGACAATACAGTGGTGAATTAGTCAAACTACCCTTGGCATTGCATCTTTAAAATTTTTACCTTTTGACACCCTTCACCCATTTCTCCCATCCTCCACCTCCCTCCAGCAACTACCAATCTGTTCTCTATATCTATGAGCTTGTTTGTTTTTTTTCTAAGATTCCACCCATGAGAAGGATCATACAATATTTGTCTCTCTCTATCTGACTTACTTTACTTAGCATAATGCCCTCAAGGTCCACCCATGTTGTCACAAACAGCAAGATTTCATTCTTTTTTATGGCAGAGTAGTATTCCGGTGCATGTATATATACCACAATTTCTTTATCCATTCATCCATCAATGGAGACTTAGGTTGTCTTCCATATCTGGGCTGTTATAAGTAATGCTGCAGTGAACATGGGGATGCACATATATTTCAAGTTAATGTTTTTGTTTTCTTCAGATAAGTAGGTAGAAGTAAAATGACTGGATCATATGGTAGTTCTATTTTTAATTTTTTGAGGAAACTCCATACTGTTTTCCAGAATGGCTGCACCAATTTGCATTCTCACCAACAGTGCACAGGGGTTACCTTTTCTCCACATGCTCACCAACACTTGTTATTTCTTGTCATTTTGATAAAAACCATTGTAACAGGTATGAGGTGATAGCTCATTGTGGTTTTGATTTGCATTTCCCTGATGATTAATGATAGTGAGTATATTTTCATGTGCCTTTTGCCTATCTGTATGTCTTCTTTGGAAAAATATCTATTCAGATCTTCTTCCTATTTTTAACCAGATTCTTTGGTTTTCTGCTATTGAGTTGTATGAGTTCTTCATATATTTTGGATATTAGTCCCATATCAAATATATGATTTGCAAATATTTTCTCCAATTCAGTAAGTTGCCTTTAATTTTGTTGGTAGGTTTCCTTTGCTGTGTAGAAGCTGCTTAGTTTGATGTAGTCCCACTTACTTATTTTTGCTTTTGTTGCTTTTGCTTTTGGTGTCAGGTTCAAAATATCATCACCAAGACCTATGTCAGGAAGCTTGCTGCCTATATTTTCTTCTAGGAGTTTTATAGTTTCAGGTCTCACATTCAAGTCTTTAATCCATTTCAAGTTCATTTTTGTGTATGGTTTAAAATAGGGGATCCAGTTTCATTGTTTTGCATATAGCTGTCCAGTTTTTCTAACACCATTTATTGGAGAGACTGCCCTTTCCCCATTGTATGTATATATTCTTGGCTCCTTGTCATAAATTAATTGATTATATATGCATGGGTCTATTACTGGGATCTCTATTCTGTTCCATTATGTGTCTGGTTTTACAAATACCATACTATTTTAACTACTATAGCTTTGTAATATAGTTTGAAATCAGGGAACATCATGCCTCCAGCTTTTTTCTTCTTTCTCTAGATACTTTGGCTATTTGGTGGGTTTTTTTGGTTTTTTGTGTTTTTTTTTGTTTTTGTGGTTCCATATACTTTTGGGGATTATTTGTTCTATTTATTTGAGAAAATGCCATTGGAATTTTGGTAGGGATTTCATTGAAACTGTAGATTGCTTTGGGTAGTATGAACATTTTAACAATATTGACTCTCCCAATTCATGAACATGGGATAGCTTTCCATTTGTGTCTTCTTCAATTTCTCTCATTAAAATCTTATAGTTTTCAGTAGACAGGTCTTTCACCTCCTTGGTTAAATTTATTACAAGGTATTTTATTCTTTTTTATCCAATTGTCAATGGGATTGTTTTCTTTATTTCTATTTCTGATAGTTTGTTATTATTGTATTAATTTTGTATCCCACAGCTTTACTGAATTCATTTATTATTAGTTTTATCAGTTTTTTTTTAATGGAGCATTTAGATTTTCTATATATAACATCACATCATCTGCAAATAGTGACAGTTTTACTTCTTCCTTTCCAATTTGGATGCGTTTTATTTCTTTTTCTTGACTAATTGCTGTGGCTGGGTCTTCCAATACTATGTTGAATAAAAGTGGTGAGAGAGGACATCCTGCCTTATTCCTAATCTTAGAGGAAAAGTTTTCACCTTTGTACCACTAAGTATGATGTTAGCTGTGGGCTTGTCATATTTAGCCTTTATTATTTTAACGTATGTTCCCTCTGTAACTTCTTTGTTGAGAGTTTTTATCATAAATGGATGTTTAATTTTGTCAACTGCTTTTTCTGCATCTATTGAAATGATAATATGATTTCTATCCTTCATTTTGTTAATGTGGTGTATCACATTGACTGATTTATGGATGTTAAACCATCCTTGCGTCCCTGGGATAAATTCTACTTAATCCTGGTGTATGATGCTTTTAATTTTAATTAGTTTAAATTGAATTTGGTTTGCTAATATTTTGTTGAGGATTTTTGCATCTATGTTTATTGGGGATATTGGCCTATAATTTTTTTTTTCTTGTGTCCTTGTCTGATTTTGGTATCAGGATAATGCCGACCCATAAAATGAGTTTGGAAGAATTCTCTCCTCTTCTAATTTTTGGAAGAGTTTGAGAAGGCATGGATTAATTCTTTGTTTTAAAGTCTATTGTCTAATACTTTAAATTTATTTTTAATTTGTATTCCTAAGTCAGTGTCAGTTGCATCTAAATGGTTTTATTTTTAATTGCTTGGGGAGGAGGGTCTGTCTTTGTGATCTTTGTTAAAATTATAGTTTTGCTCACTTCAAAAATGAATTGATAAGCATTCCATCTTAGTGACATATAGCAATTCATGAAACCTGAGACTAAACATGTTCTTAGTGACAAGATACACAGACTGTCTCATCAGAAAAGTAATTTGGTGTCTTCTTCCCTTGCAAATTCCCTTCCATTGACTTGACATTAACATCATATCAATTTAATATTCTAAACATCCTTAGCATGCTAAAAAAAGTATGTATATTTCTCTTATAAAAACATGACATTTCTTTTTCACTCTTTCAGATCTACTACCTACTTTCTGTAACTCTTGAAAAAATGTCTCTAGCATGAATAGCCAGCTGTTGTACAAGAAGGGTGGCCATCCAAACCCAGGTCTCTTTATGAGTCATTCTGCTTTAGGCATCAATCCCATATTCTCTAAGTCGTAACTTTCCTTTTCAAAAGCATCACTGTGTGGGGCTTCTCCTACACTGAAACCAGCATAGAAGAACTTGGCTTATACATCATGTGGTTTCCTACACAACAAACTCAAACAAACAAAAGCATAAAATACGCGGCCACTCTGATTGAAAAAAAAAAGCCAGGATTTGGCCTGGGTGGTCTTAGTGAGGATAGTGAGGAGCTCAGGGTTCTTCTTCAGGGGACTGAGCTGCCACTTAGAGCTCTGGGTGCCTTCTGTTTAAAAGTGAGGCTATCAGTTGGAACAGTAAATCCTGATTCAAAATTTTAAAAGCTTGCCCTACCACGCTGCATGCTGCCCCTTCACAGCTGATGGCCGAGATGACGTTCTTTACTCCCAGACTCCAGAGAGGCCAAGAGCCAACTGCTACATTGGCCCAATATTCACTGAGGCCAGGTTCAACACTTAAGCTCCTTTATATCTAACCCTCATTTTGCTTTCTGGTGATGGATCTTTAACTAGTCACACAACTGAAAATTATTTTCATAAACCAACCCGGTCCAAACAGTGTTCTGAGGGACACTAGTGAGCTACAGATGTCAGTACGTATTCCAAAAGGAGAGGGAAAAAGAGTCTGTCTTCAAATTTGGAAAAAGCTGGGTTAAACAAAACTGATTTTTTTACTGCACAGCCATACAGAGCCTGTAGTATACTGATGTTCTCTGGGACCTCTGAAACATTTTTTTCTCACAGTACACCTATTAACATTTCCAAGTACATTATTGTTGGGTATATTTTAGGGAAACAGTATCTTAAGTAATTATTACTATCATCACCTATACTTAGTGCTTACTAGAACTTGAGTACTGTGTTACATAGTCCCAACTACAAATGAGATATTATTAAACTATATCTCACTTAATCCTTGCAACATCTCTAAGAGTGGGAGTTATTGTCTTCATTGCACAGTGCTGTAGAGAGGTTAAGTAATTAGCCCACAATGACAGCACTAGTGAATCACAAACCCAAATTTGCATCCAGATCTGTTTTCAAAGTCTACGTGCTTAACCAGTAAGCTACATTTGCTATAGCACTACTGCACTTTGCAATGGTTACTTCATAAAATAAGACTTTATACTACATTGTAAAAATCAACTTTCCCCATGCTCTGAGAACCATCATATCTTCTCCTGCCCTGAGAGCCAGCCCAGCAGATCCTTCTGTCAGTGAGCAACTTCCCACCATACTGCAGCCACTCTCAACAAATGAGAGCTGAATCAAGTGTAATGCATGTTGATTTCTTCCTTGGGGTCTCTCTGTCTGACATCTATGTATGTCAAGAGATGTCTAAATGATGACCAGACCTTCTACAAAGAAACAAAAGAGGACAGCAAGCTGGATGTTAAAATGCAAGTTTGATAGCATCTTCAAGGACACAGTGGAGGAAACAGAGGGTAAAGATTAGTGGGCAGTTAGGCTTTGGGGGAAGTCCTTTGGCAAAATGAAGGGTACACCTGTGGCCTAGGAGGAGTGCCCAGCCATTGTGTGAAATTCTGGAGGCTTGCCATGACCTCAGAGGATCTGAAGAGAAGGAAAGAACTAATTCCAAAGAACTTGTTGGAAACTCATCTCCACAGGGACCTTTCATTCCATGTACGGCTGTGGCCCCTCTCATTTAAGGGTCCCATCTCCTGTGCTAACAGGGCAGCCTTGTGCTGCCTCTTTTATTGGTATCCACGTTTCTCAGTCCAGTAACCAGCCTTCTTCCAGCTCTGTTCTACACGGCCTTCCATACAAAGAGAAGAGAAGTTTATAACTATATAATTTTGCATATCAAAGGATGGTCTGCTAGCAGAACTAACCTAGAGTGACCATCTTACTCAGCAAGGGCCATGACAGCATGTTTTTCAGAAAGAATGCCCAGTTTAGAAATTTCCCACCTCAAGACACCCAGGAATTTAAATTGCCAGACTTGGAAGGTATAGTTTTGAGGAACCCTATTCCTCCTCTCTTAAGATGTCCCCTCATCCTCTCCATTTAAAATGGTTAGGACTTTTCCACATGTGTGAGTTAGCTATTGTTGTAAAACAAACTAACCCAATACTAGTGGCTTAAAATAACTAGCATTTGTTATTTATTATGAGTCTACAAATGGGCTGAGCACTTCTGCTGATTTGGGCTTGACTTAACAGGTTCTGTCTGCGCATACTCGTGCATCCTTGGTTAGCTGGCCAATCGTCAGGAGGCTGGCTGGTCTAGGATGGCTTGAGCTGGGATGACTCACCTCCATTCCACATGGTCTCTCATCCTCTAGCAGGCTAGCTTGGGCTCATTGTCATGGTAACTGCAGGGGTTGAAGGAAGGAAAGAAAACAAATTTCAATGTATAAGCACATTTCAAGCCTCTTGTGGTGCATTTCCTAGCATTTCATTGACCAAAGCAAGTCTCATGATGAGCTTCAGGTCAGAATAGGAGGAAACAACAAAGTTACAGGGGAAAGGCCATGGTAGGTACGCTCATGCATCACAAATATCTCTTGACTTCAATTTGAATCATATGGTGAATAGAGTTATAAAAGTGGCTAGGTTAGAGCTAAGAAGAATCATACTAACCTAGGCTCTTTGATGACTCACAATTCCAGAATTAGCCTAAGACTCAACTCAGAATATTGGAAGCCCTTTCTACAATTTTGGTCAAAACTAAGAAAATGCAGTACTGAAGGGGATCAGGATATGCCACCCCAAAATATGCCACTTTAACATAAGAATTATTTTAAGCTGAAGACATCTGAAATTCAACAGATGTAGAAAGAAGGCTTCCTGGAGCTTCTCTTATCTGAATTAAAGCAGAAATTTCTGGGAAGTCAGGCTACCACAAATACCCTCTTCGGCGTGAGTCTGTTCCCAGGAAAAACACCAAGAATAAACCTACCATAATCCCCTCTCCCAGGGAGTTTTATGGCCATGAAGGAGACAGAAAGATCACTCAGCATAGACAGATATCACAAACTTTTTAAACTCTCATTTGTCTCGTTTGTCTTTCCTTAAAAATAAACAAACAAAAGCAAAAACTCCCTTATCTTTCATAAAAACAAAAACCTATTCGTCCTTCCCATAGAAACCCTTTCTCCGCTCTCTCTTTCCCCTAACAGGTTAGGTATATAGGCTGCACCCCTTTAAGTTACTCATCACTGAGCGCTCCTGCATGCATCTGCGTTGCATGTGTAAATTTTTTCTCCTCTCAATCTGTCTTTTGTCACTCTAATTTACAGGACTCACTCAACCAGCATACAAGGTTAGAGGAAAAGTTTTTCCTCCCATACAGTACCATCCCTATGAACTACCCAGGTCAGAAGCCACTCTAAGAATGCCCTGTTTAAGGCATTTGAGTTGGAGTCGTATGTTGCTTACAGCCAATAGCATCCTACCTAATTGAGTATTAGGTTTGAGTTGCCTATTGAACAACTAAAGGGAGATATCAGGGAAACAAATGAATCTACATTTGTGGGAAGAGGTCAGGGTAGAAGATAGAGACTTGAAGTCTTAGGCATATAGGCTTTATTTAAAGTCACATGATTGGATAAAATCACGTTGGAAGGAATGTAAAAAGAGCAGAGAAGAGGGTACAGGACTGAGTCTTAGGGAACTCTAATATTTTTAGTTGGGTAGAGGAAAAGGAGATAGCAAAAGACACTAAGAATGATGAAGAAAGTAGGAGGAAAACCAAGAGAATGTGATGTTATGGAAGCCCAAAGGGGAAAGAAGGGATTTCAAGAGGAAAGAGGAGTTGTATTATGTTGAAAACTTCTGAAAACCCATGCTCTAACGCCCTTTTGGACTTACAGAGCTTCATCTGTTCCAGAACCAGCACCCTTGCCGTCTATGCTCTAAGTTGTTGAATTTTCTTTTCCTCTGTCTCACATCTCCAAGCCATGCTGTCCTTGCCTCTGTGACTTCACCTGTATTGCAGCCTCCCCTGAAAACATGCCTCCTTCCCTCTCTCCTCTCTAACTCCTGCTGTCCCTCCAGATCTCAGCCTAGACACTGCTTCTCCAGAACTGGCTGAGGGACCCCTTCCACATGTCTCCAAAGGACCCTGCACTTCCGCTATCCTAGTCAGCTTGGTCTGCCATAACAGAATACTCCAAACTGGGAGGCTTAAACAACAAAAGTTTATTTTCTCACAGTTTTGGAGGCTAGAGTCCAACATCAAGGTGCCATCACAGTTGGTTTCTGATGAGGCCTCTTTCCTTGGCTTACAGACAGCTGCCTTCTTGCTGTCCTCACATGGCCTGCACACAGAGAGAATGCTGTCGTGTCTCTTCTTATAAAAACAACAGTCCTGGTTGGTTAGGGCCTAACCTTATAATCTCATTTAACTTTAAGTACCTCCTTAAAGGCCTTATCTCAAATACAGTCACATTGGGGGTTAGGGCTTCAACGTATGAAATTTGCAGGGAACACAATTCAGTCCAAAGCACTTATTGGATGATAACTTCCGTATTTCCCATTTGATTATAAATTCTGTGAGGCTAAGCCCAGGCAATGTGTATATTTTATTTCCTATTATCTTTAGCATATAACACAGTGCCTGAGGTGCTAAACAAATTTATGGACTAAATGAATGAGAACATGAATGCAAGACTGGCCTCTGCTCTGCCATGTGGCTAACCCACATAGTTAGCCTAGGCGGTACCCTAATTGAGAATTCTCCTCCCAGGAGTGTCCCATTTTCAATGTTCAGTAAAATCCAGCCCATCTGAAATAAATGGAAGGAAACCCAGTGTGAATCAGTGAGAAAGTATAGAATTTTAAAAGAAGTTTTGGTACTTTCAAGGAAGCCCTAAAAAATCATCTGTCATGTCTGAACTAATGCTTTGTAATTTGTTCACTAATTGGTTGCCTTCCAACAAATGTTGAAAATAGTTTAAAATGTAATGAAAGGCCTTTCTTAAGTAAATGTTGCAATCATCCTGAAGATGAGTTTATACTCTCCCTTTGTTAGCAAATTCTACTTACTACATACAGATAGGGCAAAGGTAAACTTTAATCCAGCTTCCGGAAAAAAAAAATGTTGAATTGTTTAAGTCCTTGTTCAGGGTTTCATCTTTAGGAAAGATGAAAATGGATGAGAAAAGGGGGCTGCAGAGGGGCTCAGAATTGTATTATTTCAAAACTCTGTCTTTACATAATATCAAAGTAGTGAGTTTGATTTACAGATGTTAGAATACTATCTTTGGAAATAGGAAGTCAGCAATGGCATATATATTCTCCTTCCTCCGCTGAAGATTACACACATAGCTTTTTAAAGATATGAAAATGATTTAGAAATATGGAGAGAAACTGGCTTTTTTTAGGAATTTCATTTCTAGGTTTTCCTAAACTCTAACAAGTGTTAAGGGAAAAAACATCTTTTAACAAGTTTCCAACTGTTCACCAATGTTAATCCTTCAAGGGTGCCATTCTTCTTCTTTATTAAACTTGAGTGTATTAGGTAAAGGCTGGCTTGGGGTGTAAATGCCCAGTTCCAGTTATAGCAACACGAGAAAGAAGAGGCACTCAGCTCCCCGAAGGTTCCAGCTTTCTCTGTGTAACTGGATTAGGGCTATTCTCCCAGCGGTGGCCCCATGAGGCTCGGTGACATGTGACAATCATGCTGACTTGCAGCCCATGCTGACACAGACTGTACTAACAATAACACGCAGACACACCCCAGCTCATGCCTCCTTCTAACCCCAGGTGGTGTCAAGTGGAAAAATGATTCTAAGAGGCAGCACAGGCAATACCTCTAGCTCCAAGAATCACTGCCAATTCCTTTAACAACAGAATAGTACAAGAGGGAAGGGACAGATGCTGGGAAAGAAATACTAAACTTGGATAATTATTTCATTTTAGCACAGCTCCAAAACAACCTTACCTTGTCCCTTTTTGCCCCTTGACATACACATAGATTTGTGGAGATTTTCTGTTATGTCAGTGAGTTCTTGTGACATTATGGAGAGAAACAAATATGGCTCAGAGATTTTAAGAGATTGCTGAGAATTAGTAATACCCAAAAGGAAAAGTACAGTGGGCACTTGTGCCATGGGCTAGTTCAGATGTGGCCTCTTCTTCCAGTTTATTGATGATGGTCCCTAGGCAAAACCTCACTGGTAAAGCCACTTTATAGTAAATATTTCTCCCTTTGGCCACCAGGCAGTTCTCTAAGGTAGCTGTAGCCTGCAGGTCCTGAAATGTGGCTTCAATTTTTGCCACAATGCAGAGTTTGAAGGTAGGCACAGTGCCATGTTTAAATGGAGCGAGTGTGAAGGCTTTGGGGGATACAATTGGAAGGGTTTGGTGGGTAATGTGTGTAAGTAAAGGCTGTATATTAAGTGCCTGGCGGTTCTTGGCAAGGTCCAAGCAGGTCCTGTAAAAGGATTTTGGGCCTCTCTCCAGCAGAGTCTGAGAAAGCAAGACGCACCCTCTGGTCTTGGCTGTAACCCACGGGTGAAATTGCCTTTCCTGCTCCTGATGGGATAAGGAAGACCTCAAACTCCTCAGGCTCCCAGAATAACCTCTGTGTGCACACATGTGCGTACACACACACACACACACACACACACACACACACAAGCCTTCGGTGAGCACTGCCCCAGGTTGGTAAAAACAGTAATCCTTGCTCTCCTCTGGCCTGAGATCCTCTCCTTCCTTCTCACTGGGCCTGCCGGTTGAGAGGATTATGAAGCTTATTTTGATTTTGTTCATATCTGGTAAGTCAGAATTCTCTGAAGAGGGGCCTGCTCAGTTAGCTGTCCCTTCTGAGCTAGAAGGTTGGTCTTTAGCTAGAGTGCATTTGCAATGTCCCTAGGATTAACTTGCTTTCATAGTTTCACTCATTTGGGCCTTACTTTCTTCATCTGTGGATTGGGACTACAGTGACCTACTCACAGAATTGTTGAGGCTCGATGAGAGGAAACGATGTATGTCATAGTGCTTTGTAAACTGGAAAAAAAGGTAACCGTCATTAATAAGATTCATATCAATAATCAAATTTGCACAGATATAAGGGGATTCTGGGAACATCCTTCTTAGCCATTTTCTAGCTGTGTGAACTTTAGCAGGTTAATGAACTTCTCAGAGCCTTCATTTTCATACCTATAAAATTAAGGAAATGATATCTATTCTTAGGAAGCTTTTGCAAGAATTTAAAATACACCCTCTTACACTGAGCATGATGCCTGACACATAGCAGACACTTTTTAAATGGTAGTTATGGCTACTGCATTAACCCAGCAGACATCTGTGCAGATGGAATACTCCTACCTTCTCTAACTTGCCAAAGTGTTCTTTCTTGCTCAGAAATTGAATCCCTACCTCATTTATTGTCATGAGTGTGCAGGGGTATGGCTAATAAGAATGAAGTCTGGGGCATGAAAATAAATAATTCATGGACTGCACTTTGAACACTTTGCTTGAATTTAGATGAGAATTAGTATTTCAATTTCCTAGACTGAAAAGACGAAGGCACCAGGAAACTGAAAACAAAGCAAACCAAGTCAACTCATCAACCTTCCTAGTACACAGTTTGGAAAATTTTCTATCAAGTTAGCAGAGGTTGGTGTCTTTATTGACTCACAGGAGAATGGAAAAACGCATATATATTAAGCCGTGACTTTCAACTTTTAAATTTAATAAAGAAAAAAATACCCTAAAGCCTTTCAAGAAATAAGATAGCTTTCAGAGCCATATTATAGTCTGTTAAGAGAAAAAAAAAAAAGAGAGAGAGAAAAATCAGAAAGAAGTGGGCAAGATAGAGGGGAATAGCCTTCCATTATGTTAAAAAAAAATTTTTTTTAAGACCCTGTAGAATACAGCCATCGTTGCACATTTGCAAACACAAGCTTTTGTGATGGTATCTTCTCTTGTCACTCGTCTCACAGCAATAACTTGAGACAGAAGTTTCCCAACTACCCAAATTCTTAGATGAAAGAACTCACGTACACGTCTGTTACCACTGAGGACCCAAACGAAGCTCGTGGGTCCTGGAACCAGAGTCAGCCACGGCTGGGCTGGCACTCGATTCAATTATATCCTCCAAAGAAAAAAGGAGCTAGTTTTGAGGAGAAAGAGTAGAAAATGAAGAGAGCAGGAATTAGGGGTGCAATGGACTGAAAAAATCTCTGTGTGTCTCCTCCATCCCCTACACTCAGAGTCACTCACACACACACACAGACACACACTAAAAGGTGATGTCACTCACTCTTGCCACAGTGGTCCTATTTGGCTGCCATTTTTGTAAGCCCGGGTAACATGGCAACGCAGGAACAAAACTAGCTGGTCAATTGGTCATCAGCTGTAACTTTATCTAGGGGTACTGCCAAGCCTTGTCCAGGAGCCTAGAGACCTGACATGCAGTTCAGGGAGTTTCTGTTTTAACAACCCTGAATAGAGATTTCTTATTGGTCACTCTGCAAACAAACACATTGAGACCAGAAACACTGCAGAGACTGCAGAGAGATCCCACCTCCCACGCCAGCTCTGATCACTGAGCGCTGTGGGGAGAATTGCTCTGAGACCATTTGCAAGCTTGCTCACAGAGGGCTCTGAAAGTGGAAACAGTGAGACCGATAATATATTTGCCACAGTCGTGTTCGATAGACTCACACAAAACAATCACACACATAGAACAGCAGAGTTACTGTCACCTAAGGATCGATAGCATCTGCAGTATGGTTGGTCTTTGGGTTGCAGCTGCTCCTTGGGACACACACAGCCTCCAGAAACATAGTGCCAATAGGATTTTTCTCACACTAACCCTGCATTAGTTTGAGTTTCTGTCCTACCTGGTTTGCGTGCTGTTGCTGCTATAATTTCCCCTCTCTGTCTGAGTTTTTGTATCTGCATAATCCTGCCTGAATTATACAGCTAGGTTGGAGAAACATCTCTGGCTAGTTAGGAAAATCAATAACTTTCTTTGATTTTAATTTCACACATTTGGTGCTTGGTAGCCTTCCTTTAGGTTCACTTGGCTCAATATATCCTGTGCAACCCTAACCCAGTAAGGGACTGTATCCCTAACTGTGCTCATCTGTGCCCTTCACTGTGCTCCTCTTTGCGTCCGTTTCTCAAGGTAGCAATCTTTCTTTGGCATCTGCCCCTGTAAGGTCTTCGGGTCCTGGTAAGATCTCGAACTTGCCTCAACTGCCAAATCAATGCCCTCACAGACTCTGAAGCATTGGCCCCAGGCTCCAATAGCCCCAGCCATATCGATCATTAGTATCTCTCTGCATCCATTGTTCACTTCTGCTTCCCACGAGGAACTACCCCATGATGCGGGGCAAGAAAGATGACCTTCTAGGCAAACTGTCAAGAAAAGTCGTAAGAAACTGACCCGTTTCAGAAACTTCCTTCTTCCTCATTGCTGCTACCTCTGCAGAGAAATTCCCTTTCAGACTTCAAGTCCTTTTTTGACTCTTGCCTCCCTTTGGGCAGATACCAGATAGCAGCTTCAGTCCCCATTAGGGCACCCACGAGTGCAAGGAGGCAAAGAGGAGACAGAAGAGGGATTTGACAGGTGATGGAAATACCTCCCCTTGTACCAATACTGTGCTTCCTTTCTATCTGCTGTGCTTCCGTTTGGTCTCAGGTGCCAACCCCACATGGCCCATGTACACAGGAAGTCGAGAGGGGCCAGAAGCCCTTCCTCACGGCAGGAAGAGAGCAGACGCAGCTTGTTAGCTTGAAGAGGGAGACGTGAAAATAAAAGTTTTGTGGCGTTTACCTGTCCCTTTGTAGAGGTCTGGCTACTTGTGTACACTCCATTAGACTCTTTCTGGATGTCCTATTATACTTATAAAAAAATGGCTCAACCGGGACTTCCCTGGTGGCGCAGTGCTTAAGAATCCTCCTGCCAAAACAGGGGACACGGATTCGAGCCCTGGTCCGGGAAGATTCCACATGCCACGGAGCAACTAAGCCCGTGCGCCACAACTACTGAGCCTGTGCTCTAGAGCCTGTGAGCCACAAGTACTGAACCCCAGCAACAAGAGAAGCCACCGCAATGAGAAGCCCATGCACCGCAACCAAGAGTACCCCCCGCTGGCTGCAGCTAGAGAAAAGCCCGAGCACAGCAACGAAGACTCAACGCAGCCAAAAAAAAAAAAAAATGACTATCAGATGGTCTCATCACTGCCACCAGGAAAAAAAAATCATGGAAATTCATGAACACAAAATAGATTATCAAGTAAAAATTAAGAGTACAATTAATATTTCTCTAGCCATTTGGCAGATATCAGAGAGATAAAATTTAAATTTAGATTGATAAACCTGACTGTCAGAAAGGAAGAGAGAGATGGGTGACTAATCTGATTCAGGGGAAGAAGAAGGTATGTTTCTTACATTAAATAGATTTACCTTCCAGTCTTCCATGTGGGAAAAATAATATTTGCTTTTCTTTCATTTTTCAGCCACTTGTGACAAGTACACAGTCTTGAATTCCTATGATTGGATTAAATCACTATAAATAGACCTCAGAAAATTCACTCTGACTTTTATGCAGGGTGACTGCATAGAATAAAATAAAAGACACTCTGACTTTTATTCACTCCTGGCACTTAGATGCAGGAATTTCACCTCTCCTTCCTGATTTTTTTTTTTTTAAAAACCTTTACTACACTTTTTTGGCCTGTGAGGTAGTTTTTTTTCCACATGGTTTCCATATGCCAAGTGATGAAAAGTCTGCAGGAGGGGGAGAAATGCAAAACTGTATGCAGTTTGTTAACGTGAACAGAAGCCCTGGGAGGAAAGCTTGTGTGTGACCCTTAGAGCTGGGCAATAATTCCAGCCTCCAGCAGGCAGCAAACATAAATTTGATCCGAGAAAATCCTGTTCTAACAATGGATCTATTTAAATTCACTTACAGTGTGCTTAGTTGTGCTTCAATCACACATCTTACGCAAGTCAAACATAAACAAATGTATAATGCTCACCAGATAAACCGAGAGGTGGGTTTCTGTAGCTCTTCCCCTCTCATAGGAGGGATAACTTGCCCCAAACGATGCAGACGCCTGCTTCGAGGCATGCTTCCTATGTGAGGGAGTAAAATAAAAACACCAGCTCATTGTAATCTGGTTTTAATGGGCCTCAATCTGACTTTGAGGGAAGAATGGGATCCACAAGAGACACGACTAGTAGTCCAGAATCTATACCCTGAAACTTCCATTTTAATTAGAGAAGCCTATGCCATTTCTCTGAATTGGTAATAAGCATTATTTTTCTTTTTCGGGAACTAAATTTTCACTGCTTCCATTTAGTAATCTTAGTCTAAGAAACTTTGCAGTTGACATTCACATGAATGGACTGTGTGTTGAGATAGAATCCCATTCCGTTATTCCTATACACATGGCCTCAGTGAGAGCATTTACTCCCTCTGATTGTTTGGAACTAATTTCTTGATTTATTTATCTTAGTTATATGCTAGATTATAAGCTCCTTGCAGGCAAAATACAATTCACATTGGACAATCTAGAGGCGTCTATGTTTTTGATGACAATCATGATGATTGGAATGTCTTCAATATCCTACCAGTTACTCCCATCAAGAGCTTTAAAAGAGTTGCCATGATACGGTTTTGAATTTCCAGAAGACTTGATTTTCTTTTCTTTTTTTTTTTTTTTTGCGGTACGCGGGCCTCTCACTGTTGTGGCCTCTCCCGTTGCGGAGCACAGGCTCCGGACGCGGAGGCTCAGCGGCCATGGCTCACGGGCCCAGCCGCTCCGCGGCATGTGGGATCCTCCCAGACCGGGGCACGAACCCATGTCCCCTGCATCGGCAGGCGGACTCCCAACCACTGCGCCACCAGGGAAGCCCTTGATTTTCTTTTAATTTCAACAAATATTAGTAGAAAAACCATCAAAGCCAGAGAGTGGGACAAGTCCTAGATTCAGCAATAAAGACAGGAAAATATTTCATGAAGGTGATATGGAGTCCTACAGGTGCATTAGAGCAAAAGGCCAAAGACCAGCTTGCAGAAAGCATAAGTGGAGTTTTGCAATGAAGCTAAATTACAAGGTAAACTCCAGGATGGAATATAATACTTCTTTTTTTGTGTCTGAAATGAAAGTGAGCCCAAGGTAAGAATGGGCATCAGCCCCCATCCTTCTGTAGGGTAGCCCAGGATAAGGAAAGAATTGTTTGTATGCAGATGAAGACAGAAGGAAACCAGCTGCAGACTCCCTGGCATCCAAAAACCTCAGAGGTATTAACTGGAACAATCGGGCCCCCTCACCACCACCAGACCTACGAGCATAGATGTCTCTGCTTCCAAGGTCCACTGATGTCTCAGCTTGCGATGCCTGTGAGTCACTACATACAGGCTGCCCTCTGACTGGTACATTCAGATCAAGCCCACCCAAGACTCACTGGTGTACCACAGACAGAGAGGGCCAATAAGCCTCTGCAAACTGAGCTCTCTGGTATCTCTGATCTGTCCTTTCACTCCAAGTGACTTGAAGAAACCGGGTAGTAGATTCTCTTGGTAATTTGGCTGAATAAGAAGAACAAGCCAGGCAAAATATTATTTAATGACCTCCCTTTCAGGAACTTTTCAAGTATTCACTTCAAAGACACCAAAGCATCCTTCCCCCACTCCCTCCCATTCCTACTCCAACCAAAGGGATTGCCTGTCTTCAGAAATAACCCTGAAGGAGTGGTCGGGAAATGAATAGGCGGCTGCCGTCGTGGGTGGGGCTCGCTCATTCCCCATGGTTTGGAAGGTCTTGGTTACTCAAAAGTTGTCATAAATCTTGTGTGTTTTATTCCTGCCCCAGTGTTCCCTTTCAAGGCCTCCTACTGTCCCTGAGTAATGAAGAGTCCTTATCTCACGTTCACTCCTGTCATCCTTACTAGGGTCCAACCTTCAAGTCTCACTTAGTATTTCATCCCAATGACAGCATCTTAGGAATTAAACTTTCTCAAATTCACTCATATAGAAATGTCAAAGCGACCAGGCATTCAAAAAGATATTCAAGTAGGTCTAACTTTTAACAGAATACACTCATGATTACCTGGAAAACAAGAAATAAATGCTCTTAGCTGAAACTTTGTCAGCTGGAGCTTCTTAATTTTTTTAATGGAAACATTTTATCTGTAAACCCAACATAAGGGTTTTTAACTACTCTTGAATATTTCTAAAAAGAATTAGTGTTAATGCCGGAATGGATATAAAAAATTATACAACTCTGCTATTTCTTAGATGAGGAAACTGAGGCATAAAGAGGTTAAGGGACTTGCTTAGGGAAATTATGCTCCAAAATTCCTTGTATAGTAATATTATTTATTAAAAATAGAAAACCCAAATCCCTACATACATTTCATTTGTTTTAACATCTTTATTGGAGTATAACTGCTTTACAATGGTATGCTAGTTTCTGCTTTATAACAAAGTGAATCAGCTATACATATACATATATCTCCATATCTCCTCCCCCTTGCATCTCCCTCCCACCCTCCCCATCCCACCCCTCTAGGTGGTCACAAAGCACCGAGCTGATCTCCCTGTGCTATGCGGCTGCTTCCCACTAGCTATCTATTTCACATTTGGTAGTGTATATGTGTCCATTGCCACTCTCTCACTTCGTCCCAGCCTACCCTTCCCCCTCCCAGTGTCCTCAAGTCCATTCTCTACATCTGCGTCTTTATTCCTGTCCTGCCCCTAGGTTCTTCATAACCTTTTTTTTTTTTTTAGATTCCATATATATGCGTTAGCATACGGTATTTGTTTTTCTCTTTCTGACTTACTTCACTCTAGATGAAGACTCTAGATCTATGACAGACTCTAGATCCATCCACCTCACTACAAATAACTCAATCTCGTTTCTTTTTATGGCTGAGTAATATTCCCTATGTACACTTTGTCAGTAAGCCTGTGACTCTTTTTTGTTTGTTTGTTTTGTGTGTTGGTTTTTTTTTTTTTGCGGTACGCGGGCCCCTCACTGCTGTGGCCTCTCCCGTTGCAGAGCACAGGCTCTGGACACGCAGGATCAGTGGCCATGGCTCATGGGCCCAGCCGCTCAGCGGCATGTGGGATCTTCCCGGACCAGGGCACGAACCCGTGCCCCCTGCATTGGCAGGCGGACTCTCAACCACTGCGCCACCAGGGAAGCCCCATAAGCCTGTGACTCTTGTGTGACTCTCGTCACAGTGTGAAAACCACAGTGTAATCAGGGGTCTTTTCCTCTGGGGAGGCTATTCCTGCCCTTAATTTAGGTCTGACAGTTAGTGGAGTGGTCAGAGGCTGCTCACAAATGGTCAACGGGTGGGACTTTCCTGCTGCATAAAGAGAACTTGTAGACCCAAGAGAAGGATTCCTCCCAGATCAAGGCTTCCTGGAGCATTCCACTTTAATCTGTGAATCAGAGACAGAAACTGGAGGTGGGCCCAGTCTTAAAGTATAGCAGGTCTTCACCACAGCTCAGTATGCTCACTCTGCTTCTAGAAGGAGGTTGCTGTCGAGTCAGCTAACTTGTTCTTTCTTATATCAGCTCCTTGTCAGCCATTGTGATTTTCTGATTCTTCCAGGACTTGGGGTGGGGTGGGGGGTTCAGGGAGGAGATAGGAGGCAAAAGTGTGGAGCAGGAAATTGTTCTGGGAACACTGAACACATGGGGGAAGCAAGGGTTCTGTAGTGACCACCCCACCTCATACCCACCCCCAGAGCCTGGCAGGAACCCTTGGGCTTCCTAATTTAATATCCTCCATCCAGAGAAATTCCCAGGGAGGCACCCCCCACCCCGATTATCTCTATGTTCCTTGCACTTCCAAGAACTCCACAGAAGTGAGAAAAGGCTGTCATTGCAAGGCTGGAAGATAAGATATTGAAATATTAATCATTGTGTTTTTCTTTCCTTCCGGCCCTTCCTGACCTTTCCCCTAGTGGGCAGAAGTGTCTACTTTGCCTGCAGAAGAATTAGGAGTTGTTATGACTGGAAAGCTGAGAGATAGGAAAGGTTATTTTTCAGAATTTTTCTTTCCACTCGAGGCAGATCAGAGAGTTAATGCTAAAATGAAGATGTGCAGGTGGCCAGTACCAGGAGGCCTGGTGGTGGCCTGGCTGGCTCCTATCAACAGCACACGTCCTGTTCCTCTCACTTGTTTTTCTCTCCACGGCTGGGCAAGCGCCTCCCGTGTCACGTTCCCACACGTCATCCCAGACGACCCTCCCGTGACCCGAGAAATTGCTGAGCCCATCGATTTGCCCACGTGGACGTCCCTTTGTCAATGGTCCAACACCTAGAAAAGTGGACTCCTTGACCCTCAAACGGTGGTGGTAGTGAGGGGAAAGACCCAGCCATAGTATGGGAGTGGAGCTGGGGCTGGGAGTGGGGGAATTTACCCTATAACACAGTAAGCAGTGGTGTTTCTAGAAGGACAGGGTATTTTTTTTAATTGAAGTATAGTTGATTTACAATATTATATTAGTTTCAGGAGTACAGCATAGGGATTCAGTATTTTACAGGTTATATTCCATTAAAAGTTATTACAAGGCAATGGCTATAGTTCCCTGTACTCTATAATATATCCTTGTTGCTTATCTATTTTATACATAGTAGTTTGTAGTTCTTAATCCCATACTGCTATTTTGCCCCTCCCCTATCCCTCTCCCCTTTTGGTAACCACTAGTTTGTTTTCTATATCTGTGAGTCTGTTTCTAGTTTGTATATACACTCATTTGTATTATTTTTTAGATTCCACATATAATGATATCATATATTTGTCTTTGTCTGTCTGACTTATTTCACTAAGCATAAGATGGACCCTGCAGGTCCATCCATGTCGCTGCAAATGACAGAATATATATATATACGGCATCTTTATCCATTCATCTGCTGATGGACTGCAGGATCATATGGTAGCTCTATTTTCAGTTTTTTGAGGAACCTCCATACTGTTTTCCGCAGTGATTGCACCAATTTACTTTTCTACCAACAGCGTACAAGTGTTCCTAGAAGGACAGGATATTTTGAAGCAATTTTTTTAAATTCCTGATGCCAGCTTTTCTAAATGCCTAAGGATTCTGTGGGGATGCTTTGCTTGTGGTGTTTATGGCTGGCCTCCATTAACTAGTCTGTGCCAGGCCAGTGCTGTGTACTTCCAAAACATTTTCATTTCATCTTTACAACTACCTAACAGAGTAGGTGTTATATTATGAATGAAGAAACGGACTCCAGTCACACCACTTCTTAACAGGACTGGATGATAGAGTCCTATCAAATCTTCTATTTCCAAAAATATACCTAGTTTTAATGATAGATTTGATTTTAAATAAACATAGGAAAATACCTTTTCAATTGGAATTTGAAAGCTCCCCTGCTGAGTAAAATAAAATCTGACCTACCTGGATTGTTTAAGACCCAGGCCCTAAGTTGGCTAATGTGCTAATTTAATCCAAATTTGTACAGGGGAGGGTCTCCCTTCGTCACTCAAATGAAAGCATAAGAATCAAAAATTGTTCTTTCAAAGACTAGCAGCCCTGGGTCTTAACGTCCCTTTCAGGGCATGGAGGTCCTGCCACTTGTCCCCCACAGCAGTCTGGCCCTGTCACCCCTCCCCAATCACCCCATTCAGGAACCCGGAGGGGCAGTAAGCTTTTGGAGAGCTTTGCCAATGGGAGGAGAATAGCAAGGGAGACAGGTTCTTTATTAATATTCACGTCCCATCCTTTGTAGAGGAATTTGCTAGGGAACTCCCTTTACAGATCATAAATAAAATGGACCGTTCTCCATGTGACACCTCCCCATCTCAACACAGTTTAGTGCCACAGAATGAAGGGCAAATAAACTGACTGGGTCTCAAGGCTAATTTTAGGAGGATTGGGCTATTTGCAAATTAGGTCCCTCAATCCATTTTTTTCCTGTATATGTAAAGCAACATATTTCTGTACCATTTAAGAGAAAATAAAACTAGTCAGTGTGAGCTGCCAACAGCTGGCTGACAACCTTGAGCACTGGGTGTGTTGGAACTGGTCCAGATTTCACATAAGGAGTTCATTTTGGGTTAGTCAGAAAAGGGAAGGAGTTGGCCCAGATTCTGTTCCACAAATTCAGGAACAAGGAGCTGAGATTCCCTTCAGAAATTGCTGGCGGGTGGCTCTGCAGGTCCATTTGCAAAGCCTCTTCGACAGCCACTTGTTCTCTGCCTGATACAAGAACACCACTAGCTGTCCGGGAGTTTCCTCTGACAACCCAGAGATTCAGTGCAGCAATTAAACCAAGTGAAGATTAATTCTCTTTTCTCTATATCCCTTTTATAAAGACCTATTATTTCCGCAGACTCCAGATTTTTTAAGCTGTTTTTTCTTCTTCCTCATGAATTCTCCTCACCCCCACTTTGACTTTAGCTTATGAGACTGAGGCTGAGTTCACTAGCATAAGAAAGAACTTAGTATTTCTTGAAGAATGAAATCCTCTTATTTTTCTAATCTGTGACTCGCTATTTCAGGGTAATAAACATTTCATGTTTCAAAATGGTAATAGCTATTTTTACATTCAAAGTAACAAGTAACCAATGTAAAAAAAATTAGACAACACAGAAAGGGATTCAAAAAACTTAGAAAAGTAAAAACAATCACCCCAAATCTCACCACTGGAGAAAACTAACCACCATTAATTTTGTAGTATCTATGACTTTAGTCTTTTTTATTTTCTTTTGTTTGCTTTTTTACAAAAGTAATCTCATTTTTTTTCTCCATATATTTTCGATACTGTTCCATGGGAATAAAACAGATCAATGTCACTGTTTTTAAGAGGTGCATAGTACTGCAGTGCATAAATGTGCTTTAACTTATATTAACAGACATTTTTGCTAATATAAACAGTGCTGCAGTGAGCTCCCTGTACATAGGACCTTGCCCACTCGTCTAGCTATTTCTTTATGATACGTTCTGTGAGTAAACTACTAGATCATCATATACATTTTTTTCAAGGCCTTTGATACGTATTACCAAATTCCTCCTTGCCCCAGAAAACTTGTACTCATTTCCAACCTCAGTGAGTTTATAAGAGTGCATTCTTTCCTCATGCTCTCATAAATACTGAGTATAAGACTTTTTAAAAAAATTTTACCCATTTGAGAGATAATAATTGGTGCCTCTATATTGTTTTATTTTCCTTTGATGATTAACAAGGTTGAATATATTTTAATACACTAATAACTACATATTTTTAATTGTTCTCTCTTGTGCCCATTTTTCTATTGCGATAGTCATATTTTCCCTCCTGACTCGTAGGAACTCATTACATACAAAGATAACATTTTCTAGACTTTATTTCAGGAAATTTTATTGCCCTTTGAGATATTAATAGGTATGCTGAGAAGAGGAAAAAGACTTCTATGGTCAGATTTAACACAGCATTTCTTAAACTTAACTGACCATCAAAACTTTTATTTTTTTTTAATTCTTTTTTTACAGAACCCCCATTAGCATCGTTCAGGACACTGGTTTCTGGGCAAGAACATTTGAGAAATTGTTCTGTAAAGGATAGTAAAACTTTATCTGTTACACATGTGGCATGATTTTTCCCCATTATCATTTGTCTTTTATTCTATATGATTTTTTTTCTATATAGCTTTTAGTCATGTATCCAAATCTCTCAGTATTTTCCTTTAAAGTTTAGTAATTTAGAAGTACTAACCCTGAAATCATACTTGTTTGGTTTGAATTCTGGCAATTACTTAACCTATCTGTGCCTCAATGTTATCATCTATAAAATGGGAAGAATAAATAGTAAATACATATATAATTGTTATGAGGATTAAATTACTTAACATAAATAAAGCACTAGTATTGTGTTTGACACAGAATCTCACATGATGATGCTAATGGGTTACTTTTTGGATGAAAAGAAAGTCTTTCCCCATATCTAGTTGTTAAAAAAAAAAAGTCACTCAGCTTCCTCTAAGAATTTTTACAGAAATTAATTTTGGTATGAATTATAGAGCAAAGAGTACTTTTTCCCCATTGGTTAGCCAGGTTTGTTCAACACCATTTATTAATTAATGCTCCCCTTACCATACACTATTACTTTCTTTTCTTAGATTTTTTCTCTTCTGCTCAGTCTGCTCTGATACCAAGACCCCTTCTTCCTTATTCTTTTCCAGAAAAGTCACAGCTCTGTTTGCCTGAATAAAGAGCACATGTTGGATCCCCTCTTAGAGCTGCCCCAGGAAACACTTGGTTGAGGTGAGGGACTCGAAAGTGGGGTTTGGTTTTCTATGAGGCAGGCAGGAAATATAGATACCATATATAGACTTTCCATCTTAACTCTTACTGTGCCTGTTGGTACCCACACACTGCTGAGGCCTAGTTGTGGCTATAGCCTGCCGATTCCCTCAGGAATATTTGAACCCTACTGTTGTTCACTGTATCACAGAAAAATTAACATCCTCAAACTCCATCTGGTTGCTGTCCTTGCTGTTGCATCCACCAGATGACCTCTAGAAGATGTGAGGGGGGAGGGATCCTAACCTGACCCATCCCAGGCTGTGGGAGGAGAGCCAGGTGGTCACGCCTCAGAGGAGGATGTGCCACTGAGAGGCTTCAGAGACGTGGGAGCAGAGCAGCTTTGAGAACGTTGCACTCAGAGCTGAGGGAAAGCTGGAGTCCTCAGATGACCTGTAAGGCCCAACACAACCTTCTCCTTCTCTGCACCCCTTACCTCTTGTTCACCCTGTTCCCAATAGCCTCTTCGCTGTTCCTCAAACATGCTTCCCCCCGGGCCATTTGCATATGCTGATCCCTTGGAATGTTCTTCCCCCCTTGGTCACATGGCTTGTTCCCAAGTCAGTTTCAGGCCTTGGCTCAAATGTCAACTTGTCGGGGAGGCCATCCCTGACTGTTCTATTTAAAGCTCTGCCAGCTCTCCCGACCCTGTCCCTGCTTTATTTTTCTACGTAGCACAAACCACTGTCTGACAAGCTCTCGTACTTTTTATTTACTGTCTATCTCCCCACCCTAGACTATGAACTTTCTAAAGTCTATATTCTGTTTTGTCCTCTGATATATTCTCAACACCTAGAACAGTGCCTGGCATGTATTAAGGACTCCACAATTATTTGCAGATGAATGAACAAATAAGTGTGGCAGTCAGACAGCATCACTTGTGTGAGACTGTGGGATGTGTCTAAGCCTGTTAACAACAGCATGATTCCTCAGAATGCAGCTGCCTGAAGGACTCTGGATTTCAAGCTAGCCTCTGCAAACAAGTCATTTCTAAAGTGAGGAGAAAAGGCTGCATCTCTTGAAAGAGCCAGCAGGCATCTGTCTGCAGTGATTTCTTTCATTCGACACCCTGACTTCATACCTGAGGCTGCCACAGAGCCAGGCAAAAGGAAATGCAGGTTAAAACCACAGTGAGAGGGCTTCCCTGGTGGCGCAGTGGTTGAGAGTCCGCCTGCCGATGCAGGGGACACGGGTTCGTGCCCTAGTCCGGGAAGATCCCACATGCCGCGGAGCGGCTGGGCCCGTGAGCCATGGCCGCTGAGCCTGCGCATCTGGAGCCTGTGTTCCGCAACGGGAGAGGCCACAACAGTGAGAGGCCTGCGTACCAAAAAAAAAAAAAAAAAAAAAACCACAGTGAGATACCAGCACACACCCAGCAGGATGGTTAAAATGGAAATACAGAACATGCCGAGGGGGGCGAAGATGGGGAGGAAGTAACTCTTGTACACTTTGAAAAACTTTTGGGCAGCACGTAGCAAACGCAGACCCCGTGACACATGACACCTACATAGACCCAACAGAAATGCCTACGTGTGGCCACCAAAGAGTCAGGTACCACAACAATAGCACTGCCGTTACAGCAGTGCTGTTTGTAATGGCCAAACTCTGGAGCAAAATAGTAAAATGGAGTTTTGAAAATATGGCATTTTCACCTGGTAGAATAGTACACAGTACAGGAAATGCATGATCTCCAAGCCCGTGCAGTGATAGGGAGGAATTACACAAACATAATGCTGAGTACAAGTCAGACACGAAGGAGAATACAGTGTCTGCTTCCATCTGTGTAAGATTATAAATAGGTAAAACTAATCTATGCTGCTGGAAGTCTAGCATGATTAGAAAAGAACATAAGTCATGCTTTGGGTTTCTGATAATATTACCTTTTTCATCTGGGTGCTGGTTACATAGGAATAGCCATCAAGCTATATATGTATATGTCCACTTTTCTGGATGTAATATTTTTTGAAAACTAAGTTCACGCATTAGAACCACCAAATGGAGAGGCAGGCCATTCATTTCCTAAAGCTACTTGTTACTGTAAGCTGAAACTATTCCAGGAAGCACCGTGCCAGCACCTGGTGGGGCAGGAGATAGATGGAGGCTGGAACACACCTCTGAGATGTTGCAAGAAGGGAAAATGGCAGGGGCCAGATGTGGAGGTGGGGGAAGCAGGTAGAAAGCCTCGGGCACCTGGAGTTTGCGGTCACTTACGGCCTTATGCAGCGCTGCCTCATGTCAGGGGCAGAATGGGGAAGACTCTGCAGTCTGCCTTGGGGAGCTCCAGTGGCCACAAGACTGTGCAGGTCAAATTTCTAACCAGATATGGAGGGAAGAAGAATGACCTCTGCTTATAAATTGAATCTGAGAAGTTTTTTTGAAATCTGGGAACACTTTTATAGAAAGCAATAGAAAAAAGATAGCAGAGAGAGAGAAAAAAAAGGAAATATATATAGAGAGAGGGCCTTAAGTAATTTCTAAGGAGCCAGCTGCAGCAGGAGCTCTGGCTGACATGTCTGAGATAGCTCTCTTATTTCTTTCAACTGGTGAAACAAAACAGGAAAGTAAGGATGAGAACAAACAGGAACTGTAAGGCCCAACTAGGGTGTGACGGCCGGAGTAGAGGAGGATTCACCCCACACCAGACCTACACACTTTGGAGCATGCTGTGCTGATGGTACCAGCAAGGTTTTAAAGATCTTGCTGCTACCATTGGGGCGTGGGGTGCATAAAGAAAGAAAAAGAAGACCACCCCATTATTTTCTATTGCTGTAAAGAGAAAGGGAGACCCTCTTTATTTTTTTTTGTTTGTTTGTTTTTGTTTTTGTTTTTGTTTTTTGCGGTACGCGGGCCTCTCACTGTTGTGGCCTCTCCCGTTGCGGAGCACAGCCTCCGGACACACAGGCCCAGCGGCCATGGCTCACGGGCCCAGCTGCTCCGCGGCATGTGGGATCTTCCCGGACCGGGGCACAAACCCGTGTCCCCTGCATCGGCAGGCGGACTCTCAACCACTGCGCCACCAGGGAAGCTTTTGTTTCTTTGTTTTTTTGCGGGGGGGGAACCCCTCTTTAGAACTCCAGGAGTAGAGGCCACTTGGAAAAAGTTGGGAAACAATGAATCAGACAAGGATTTGCATGGTTTCCAGGCTTTCAGGAACAGGCTCTTGCTAGAGTAAACCTCTAGCCCTCACCCCTAGGATCTGGAAAGGCCCAGCAGGAGAAGCTGTCAGGAGAGAAGAAACTTGCAGCCAGGTGGTGCTAGTTAAGGAGCCTTTAATACTTGAGAGCCATCACCTGTGCCATCACCCTGGTTTTTGGATTCTGTGGCCCCAGTGCAGAAGCCTCCCAGTCACTCCTACGTGTGGGAGCGGGCAGGGGAGTTGGAGAAGAGAATGCAGCAAACCCAGGAGGTTTGCAAGAGGTAGCTGTATGCGTGGGGCCAGCCCCGGCGTGCCTACTCTACAAGTCCAGACGTGCAGGCAGCATATCTGGGCAGTTCGTATGGCTATTCTTCTCATGCATACACCATGTGCAGAAAGCTACACAGAAAGAGAAAATATTCAAGCACCGGCTCGTCTCATTTCCTCTCTTGAGAGTATCTCAAACAGGTCTCTCAGAGGATGCAAAGTTTCAGTTTTGTACCTGAGCAGATGCAGATGAGGCTAACGAGGACATTCCTAGCCAGAAGCCTAGTGCGTGCCGTTCACCAGTGTGCTGTACACTGTTCGTGGGCTGAGAGCCGTCTCGAATAGAGGTGCAAAACCCCCAACCACCTAGGGAAAGTCTACATGCATCACACTTTCTGCAAATAACAGTTTAAGAGACGGTAGTTCCTATCTCTGGGCCTCATAACATGTGCATTGTGAAGAATAAACACCCAGATAAAATTTAGATTTGGATGGACTCTTGCTTTCTAAACGGACACCAAAGGAAACCCGAACCCAAAACCTACGTTCGGAACGCCTAACACTGCTGACCAGAGACAACGGTTTTCAGTGCAGATTTTTAGGAGCCAATAGTATCACAAGGACAAAAGGAGAAGACAGCTTCACTCTGTTTTCGGTAAATGGTCACAAGGCTTCTTAGAGGCTCCTGACACTATCTGGTAGTTGATGGAAAGGATGGTGGCTGGTATGAAATATCTGGTGGCACTAATTTCTTTGGGTAATAAAATTGTACTTTACAAGACCTCAGAGGCACATGATTTCTGATCTTCAAAGTTCAGAGCTGCCTGGAAGAATCAGGATTGACCTTGTTCATTTTCAAGTACAGATTCCACTCAATGTTTAGCATCATAACAGGGTAAGGGCAGATTCTGAATAGATCTCTCCTGGCATTCATTGGCCATTTCCCACAAATCTTAGAGAATCAAAGTCCTGTAGGCTTAGTGGATAATTATAGGTGATTTCAGGATAACTATGCCAGAGAAGGAAAACCCCTTCTCTGACCAGACCCAGAGATATCAGGCCAGAACTAAAAAAAAAGAGGTCAAAAGAGGCATCCCCTTGACAAGAGAAGGCAGGGCTCTCCATCCTTTTGAACCCTTTGAAAACTGGTAAGGGAAGGCCTGTAAGCAGACAGTTAAGGCCTTAGTGACCTGTTTCAGCCAGGATTCTGCACTGGTATCAGCTGATCACACCTGGTGTAAATCCTTTAAACACATTCCCATACGGAGAGCCTCAGAGCTGTGTGGCATCAGGAAGATGCCAGGAACGTAGCTGAATTCTGCTGGCAGAAGCTTGAACTTCGTGAGGTCCAATGTCTTGTTTGTAAGTCAGAACTTTTGGCTCTAAGTTAGTGAGATACAAGTTCTAGGAGGTGTGCCTATGAGGTACGGGGTGAACAGCAAAACCCTCTCACCTCTGGGCCCACCAATGCCAAGCAAGATATAGCAGCAGTGACAGGTGGTTGTTTTGGTTCACTCTATTTTCACGATGGATGTTCCCTCTTGCAGCTTCACCGATAGGATGCCACCTCTCTTGAGGGAGGCAGAGTCATAGGAGACTCCCAGGGTCCAGAGAGATACAGTATCCGTCACACCAGGGAGTTTGGAACTTTCCAAGATGGAGCCAGTGTTGGTTTTCACCTCTCCAGCTCTTGGTAACTGTAACTGCTAAAGCTGGAGGGACCAAAGAGGAATTCAGAACAGGTGACGGTCAAGGAAAGAAACGCAGGACCTCCAGTTAGACTAGACCAGAGTTTTCTCTAAGTGAATTTGAATTTGGCATTGAGGTTGGCACAAATTTTAATAATACACCACAGCTACTTGATGATGTATTATTAAAATAGGTACTGGAATGTTCTCTACAGACATTTTTCCCCAGGAGTATTAACAGCATATGGTTCTGAGAGCCTTATGACGCTTTGGATGGAATATATGAATGTCGGGAAGCTTTACACCTTCTGGAAGTCTGTCCCCAGAGGGCAAAACTCTGGTGGAGTGTTCTACTTATGAGTCCCACCCTAAAAGTTTGGGTGATGCTTAAAATAATAATTTTTTAAAATTTTTTATTAGAGTATAGTTAGTTGATTTACAATGTTGTGTTAGTTTCATGTGTATACAGAAAAGTGAATCAGTTATACATATATCCACTCTTTTTTAGATTCTTTTCCCATATAGGCCATTACAGAGTATTGAGTAGAGTTCCCTGTGCTATACAGTAGGTCCTTATTTGTTATCTATTTTATATATAGTAGTGTATATATGTCAATCCCAACCTCCCAATTTATCCCTCCCCCCCACCCCCTTGTAACCATAAGTTTGTTTTCTACATCTGTAACTCTATTTCTGTTTTTTAGGTAAGTTCATTTGCACCCATTTTTTAGATTCCACATATAAGTGATATCATATGATATTTCTCTTTCTCTGTCTGACTTACTTCACTTAGTATGACAATCTGTAGGTCCACCCATGTTGCTGCAAATGGCATTATTTCATTCTTTTTTATGGCTGACTAATATTCCATTGTACATATGTACCACATCTTTATCCATTCCTCTGTCGATGGACATTTAGGTTGCTTCCATGTCTTGGCTATTGTAAATAGTGCTATGAACTTTGGAGTGCATGTATCTTTTTGAATTATGGTTTTCTCCTGATATATGCCCAGGAGTGGGATTGCTGGATCATATGGTAGCTCTGTTTTTAGTTTTTAAGAAACCTCCATACTGTTTTCCATAGTGGTTGCACCAATTTACATTCCCACCAACAGTGTAGGAGGGATCCTTTTTCTCCACACCCTCTCCAGCATTTATTGTTTGTAGATTTTTTGATGATGGCCATTCTGATAAAATAATAAATTTTAAAGTTATGTTCAGTTCTCTAAACTAAAATCTTAAAACTTATGTTACCATCTGTACCTATGAGCATTATCCCTGGAACTCTTCCCTTGTTTTCTGCCGAGTCACTGAGAGGTCTCTGTTGTTTTTCAGATAAATGATACGGCCATTTGTTTCCTAGTATCTAGCTCCACTCCCCAGCCCCCTGCAGTACTTATCTCCGATGTCCATTAGATTTCACTTCACAGGTCCTTTCATCTGATCAGTGGGTTTCTTGCCAAACATCTTTCAAGACCTCCTGGAAGTATCTTGCCAGAAACCATTGCCCCATCATTTAAAAATATTTAGCTAACTCTTCATTTTCCATATTCTCCTTTTGATTCCAAGGGTAATAATGCCAACCCAAGTGCATGTAACCTGTGTTTCCTGAAGCCTCTCCAGCCTGGGGTTTTAAAAGGATCAGACTAAACCCTTAATTACCCCTCTTTGCTTTCTCTCCCTCATCCCTGGAGAGAGATGATGGCAGGGAATGACTTGCAATCCAGGAGCAGCTCCCTAGCTAACATCAGGCTCTCCTCATCTCCAAACAATTAGTCTCAACCCTGCTTTCAAACAGAACCACCTGGGGAATGTTTTTTAAAAACCCTGACGCCTGGACTTCCCTGGTGGCGCAGTGGTTGAGAGTCCACCTGCCCATGCAGGGGACACGGGTTCGTGCCCCGGTCCAGGAAGATCCCACATGACGCGGAGCGGCTGGGCCCGTGAGCCATGGCCGCTGAGCCTGCGCGTCCGGAGCCTGTGCTCCACAGCGGGAGGGGCCACGGCAGTGAGAGGCCCGTGTACTGCCAAAAAAAAAAAAACCCTGACGTCTGAGTCCTATCCCACACCAAGTAAATCAGAAACTCTTAGGATGAAGGCCTGGGCTTGGTAGTTTTCAATACTCTGCAGATGGTTCTAATGTGCATCCACGGTTGGAAAGAACCATCGCAAGGCCTGGTTAACCGTGAGCCTTCACCGGGCATTTATTTATATCCAGGTGTCAGCCCACGAGGTCATGGCGCAGGAAGCAGCACAGGACCCTCCAACCAAGCCATTCAGACTCTCCCACCCATTGCTTCTTGCCTCCGGTGCCTCCCCCATTCTTTGAGGCAGGGCTCCTGTCACTAAAGTGACTTCTGAGAACACAGGGAGGCTCGTGAACTCCTCTGCAAATTTCTGAGGTGTTAGCACTTCAATCACTATCATTCATTCAGAATATGTAAATCACCTTCTTGCTTTGAATTAATCATTTTCCGTTTTCCCAAGGTGATTCAGAAACTCAGAGCTCACTGACAACATGTGAGCAGGTGTGTGGGCCTGTGGACATACCCCATGGTTCCATGCACGGCAGGACACACCTTGAGAGCTAACCGACAATGGCAACAGCAACAACAAAAACAACAAAAATCTGTTTTCCCAATTATAAGAAACATAAAGAGGCTTGTCTCTGAAAGCACATTTTTATCTCTCTAGATTTCCAGCAGTGTTAAAATGCACAGTCATTTCTAGCCTTGTTTGCATTCATCTTCTTTTCACAAACTGCACATTTGTTTTCAAAGCATTGGGTTGGAGCATTTTGCTGCTACATGGTAACCATACCAACAGCGGTACTCAGGACGTGAATACACCTGCACATAGAGCCCATGCAATTTTAATGTCTGCTAACCCATTGATAAGCACACTGCAAGGAGAGTTAAAGACCTAGGATAGAGAGCCACTGAGCTAGCAAAATTCACTTTCTAGGAACCGTCACTTTCTGTGGTTAATTAGGACCCTCACCAACCATCTCAGCAGTGGTTAAATCATTTATTCACTCATTCTTTCTTTCAATAAACTTTTCCTTGTGTGCCAGGTACTGTGCTTTGAGTTGGGGCTAGACTAATGTATAAAACATAGTCTCACGGGCTTCCCTGGTGGCGCAGTGGTTGAGAGTCCGCCTGCCGATGCAGGGGACAAGGGTTCGTGCCCCGGTCCGGGAAGATGCCACGTGCCGTGGAGCGGCTGGGCCCGTGAGCCATGGCCGCTGAGCCTGTGCGTCCGGAGCCTGTGCTCCGCAACGGGAGGGGCCACAGCAGTGAGAGGCCCATGTACAACAAAAAAAGCAAACGAACATAGTCTCAGCCTCCCAAATCTATGGTCCACAGCCAATCATATAAACAGATAATGACCTTTGCAAATGCTTTTCCTCTCCATGGTATGCTCTTCTCCCATCCGTTTATCTGGATAAATTCTCTTCAACCCTTTAGATCTTGATTCGGATGTCACTTAATCTGGAAAACCCTCCTTGACACTTCAAGTCAGGCTTAGGTGTCCTTTCTATGTGCTTCCATACCACACAGACTTTGCACTTTGTCTTTTAGTTACTTGTTTACGTATCGATATCCCCTCACTAGACAATGAGTTGCTTAAGGACAAGCGTCATGTCACATCCATCTTTGTATCTTCAATGACTAGCACATAACAGAAGCTCAATAGATGATCGTTGTATAAATAAGTGAGTGAGTGATAGAGGTCTTCACAGGGTGTTCTGAGAACACAGAGGAGATACACCAAAAGAGATGTCCTGTTCAGTGGCTGCTAAATGAAGTCATAGATGATAAGTTCAAGTTATCCAGACTTTGGCTGGTTGGAAGGTGGAAGCAGAGTTTTCTGTGCTAGAAAACTCCCAGCATGATGGTGCTGATAGAGTACAAAATGTGAGGTAGGATATGCAGAGAGGAAAATCCGGGGCAGCTAGAATGAGGGAATGGGGGATGGGCTCCGACAAAGCAGACTGAAACTCCATTTCCCCCTTTGTTCCCATCTAAATGAACAAACACACAGATTTGAGGAGTCCCAGGGGCTAATCTCCAGGAGTTACACACTTGTTCCCAGCATGTGTAATAGTCACTAATGCACAAACCACACTGAAAACCCTTCTCTGATATAAGAACCATTTCCTGCCCTGCCCTGTGAGATCCAGCGCATGGGAGGAGGGGAGCTCCAGAGGGGAGCTGCCAGGTCACCTGCTTAATACTCATAGAAAGTTTCTGTCCCTGACTACAAATTCTGGGTAAAACACTTTGTCAAATGTGATGGGCCCATTTTCCTCTGCCCAGCCTCTTCCTAAAACCCAGCTCTTCTTATGCATCCTGGGCAGGCCTGGGAAGAGTACATTGCCTAATTTCTCCTTCCTCCATTGTGTTTTTAATATTAATTCCAGTGATTTAATTATTTACATCCAATGCAACCAACACCCCATTTAAGATAATCCCAGGCCTTCAGAAAACCCACTTCTGTTTTCAGAAGATCAGCTGATAGGATTCAATCATCAATTAATTAATTCAACAACCATTTAACAAGTACTTTCTCAGTGTCAGGCACTATGCTGGAGTCTGAAGGTTCCAGGATGAAGACATGTGGTCCCTCCCCTTTTACGGCTGACTGTCTAGTGGAAGAAGCTCTAGGACATGGAAATTGCTTATGTGGGTGCAGTGCTGAGGCCATTGTCGACCTGCCTCTCGAAATGCGGTCACCAGCAAACTGTTTAGAAAGGCACAGTTTTGGGCCCCTCTTCCCGATCTACCGAATCAAAACTCAGGAGGTGGAGCCAGCAATCTGGGGCCTGTTAGGACCTGTGGTCAAAGCTCTACACTGAATCCCACCAGACCTATAAGGAGGACCCACTAGCAGTTCCCAGCCTGCCTCTCCCCAATTCGCTTTCTCTTAAGGAACTACTGAGAGTAACAGAAAACACCAATAAGGAGTGACGCTATCCAAAACAAAGTAAAATACTATTTTATCACAAAATGGCAATACCAGACACTTCTCCCTAAAATCACAGAGAGGGGTGGTTTCATGGAGATCAGTGTGGTAAGGACTAGACGGGCCAGAGTCATTTCAGCATCAGCATATAAGGAATCAGAGAGGGAAACGTCATCCTTGACTTCATTCTGCTCTCTACCGCTTGGGGGAAAAAAAGAATCATATCAGCTTGGCTGTTCAGAGAAAGAGCAGGAGACCCAGAGTGATTTTAGTGCATGGGAATGGACACAGGATAGACTGAAATAATAAACAACTTGAATGCTTAAGAAAATAAAGGCAAGGGGGAGAGATCACCATCCGGGCATGTGAGTTCTGCAGCCCTGTCATAGTTCTAAACAAATGCAAGCAGATTGCTTTCTTTCTGGAGTTCTAGTAGAATGGAGCTTGCCACTGGCAGCCGATTCAGAGCTCCTGGCCGCCTTTAGTTCAGTTTTGTTTTGTTTTGTTTTTGGCTTATTGCCATGTGTCATTAGTGACCTATTTTCGCTGCAGCGAGATCAGCCATGTCTGCAGGCCCCTGAATCAGCAGTTTCTCCTCTGCTCACTAACTCCAGGCTGGCAAAGCTGATACCAGTGTCCCAGAAAGTGCCACCCCTGCACTCTCCCCAGAGGTGGGGAAGGCACCATTTTGTTACAGTGTCGTCTTTGACCCGAGGCTGCCCTGAGAGCCCAGCTGTCGTGTCTCCTCCAAATAAGCAGCTGAACTTGGAATTATCTTGGCCTAGTAATTAATCGGGACTAAAAATAGCCCCAAACTGCGTGGGCTTTGCTTAATTCCTACCCAGGGAGGAAAGGTAGTTTTTTTAAAAAAAATCTAATTGCAAAACCGTATTTTATAAGGCTTTGCACCAAAATATAAAAATAATTATCCAACACCCTAGTTTGGGAGACAATTCACAGTTAATCTGGCTCTGTAAAAAAATAAATCGTGCAGTCTTTTGAATTGCACACTGAGGTGAAATGATTAATTCTTGGTGGATATTAAAAGGAGCCAGGAATTGTACTCAGAATCTTCTACCGTCAAACACAAGTTCGTGGAAAGAAAGTAGCCATTGCTTTAAAGAGCTGCAAAAGACAGCCTGTTGCCAGGCAGATTAGACAATGAGCAGAGTTCCACAAGGGGCCGCTCTCTCCACTCGTCCTTCCAGCCGAGGGCTCTGCGTTTCTCAGCCCTTGGGCTGCTCTGGGCTTTGCCCTCTGCAAACAACCTGCTCCTATAGCAAATGTGCAGTGCCCTGAGGAGCGCTGCTTCTGTGATGGCTTCTGGCTGAGATCAGGCAAATGTTATCTCTGCGATATCGGAGAATCGACTTCAAATGAAGGGAAATCAAGCAAAACATTCAAAATAAAAGGGAAAATATAAATACATCTAGAATGTCTTCTCTCCATAGTGATCTATCTCTGTGGGCTCATTTTTTTGCTTCTCTAATGATAAGAATATGATAGGATGAAATGAAAGTACTCTTATCACAGCGATCCATGTCTGACCCAGGGTCAGAAACAGCCATGGTGCCGACCCAACAGTGACAATTGCAGGGCCAGGTGTATTTCAGGAGACCCTTCACGTGCATTTCTCTCCTCCTTCGGCCTACAACTTCACTTCACACCCAAGGAGCCCCCACAAGGCTACACCCCAAGGGCCTTTCTTCCTGCTCTGGATCCCTTGGCCTCCATTCATATCCCCTTTCCCCTAGTTCAAAACTTACTTACCTTACCTCCTCAAAGACACTCAGGAAGGACTAGCTGGTGAACCAAAGCATAGATTCGCTTTACCTAGACACGAGTGAAGAATTAGAATAAGGGAGCGGGAACTAATGCAAGAATGACTTGGATTCAGCGTAAAACACTGAACAGGCAACTGGGCTTTGAGGAAACAAAACTATTCCCACTCCTTACACCACCACCACCTCCGCACACACACAAACCTATCCGAATTCAGAGACCAAGAGTCTACCATGTACCAGCTGTATGAATTAGACGAATCACTTATCCCCTCTGAGCTCAGCCATAGCATCTGAAAAACACATGATAGTAAAAATATCAGTTCTACTCCATAGGTTATTCTGGGGCTAACATAAGATAATGTATGTGAAACCCTTTGTGGGTTATAAGAAGCTATATTAACACAGTGAGCACCCATCCCTGGAGCTGTTCAATCAGTAATAGATTGACAGGGGTAGACAAGAGAAGAGGGAAAGTAGAATTCGGTTATATTATTATTAATTCATATCTCAGCAAACAGAGGATCACTAAGTTTCCTCTTGAAGAGAATCTATGATTCTATGAATCTGTCTCTAGTCATGGGTTATCCAAAGTTACGAACTGAATGTGTCCCCCCAAAATTCATATGTTGAAACACTACCCTGCAATACGATGATATTTGGAGGTGGAGCCTTCGGGAAATAGTGAGGATTAGATGAGGTCATGAGGGTAGAGCACTCATGAATGGGATTAGTGCTCTTATAAGAGTCTCGAAAGAGCTTACTGCCCTCTGCTCTCCATCATGTGACGATACAAGGAGAAGTTGGCATTCTACAACCCGGAAAAGGGCCCGTACAGAACCACCATGCTGACACCCTGATCTCGGATTTCTGGCCTCTGGAACTGTGAGAAATACATTTCTGTTGTTGCACCCAGACTGTGGTACTTGTTATAGCAGCCCAAATAGACTAAGACCTCCAAGTTGGCCTTGACCCAGAGGAATGTTCTGAAAGATAAACACTTATAGACTCCGTGCAAAGATTTTACTTGAGAAATGTTTATGATAGATTTGCAAAAAACTGGAAACTCTAAATATCCCACATAGAGAGTTTTAATTAAACCTCTATAAATTCTCTATATAATGAATTACCATGCATCCATTACAGTGACATAGAAGAGCACGTAAGAATATTTTAAAAGTCCGTATTAAGGAATTAACAGAGAAAAAAATAACTTGTCAAACATCTAGTAGACTGACATTAAAATGTGTGCACACAGGGAACTATATTCAATATCCTGTGATAAATCATAAGGGAAAGGAATATGAAAAAGAATGTATATATATGTATAACTGAATCACTTTGCTGTACAGCAGAAATTAACACACTGTAAATCAACTATAATAAAAAATTTTTTTAAAAAACACCAATAAAAGTGTGCACACGTGCACATGCTTCCACACACAATGCATGTAGCGTGCATACTGAAGAGTCCAGAATACATATCAACAAGCGTGTTTGCATTCAAAGAAGGTTAGGATTATGGATTACTTTAATTTGGTACTTTTGGCTTTTGTTTATTTTCTACTGTTCTACAAGGAAGATACATTATTTGGATAATACAAAAACACCCAGTAATAGTTATATATAAAAAAAGATTCTGACCTCTAGAGAAGACCAGTGCAAGAGTTTTGAGGCCAGAGCTCTTTGAGAACACCCTCAGCACTGCTGTAGAAGAGGCCCCTGGGCCCAGAGCTCTGCCCTGCTGGGGCCCTTATCTAAGATGACTCAGGCCCTTATCTGAGATTTCTGCCCAGGCAGCTGTGTTGTGCCTGCTTATCGGATGAGGCCTGACTCAGAGATGGGGAGGGAGCTGGCCTCTGGAGTCTGTGTGGAGGACATTTTCAGTCTCATGCCAATGGGTGACTTAGCAACACAATGATTCTGTGAAAGGAAGAGGGTCCCCAGAACTCAACAAATGTGTGACCTCTTATTTCATCACCTTTGACATGGGCTGGGTAAGAATCGGAGGAGAATTGTGGGCCCAGAAATATATGCTATTCGTCTGGAAGAGTCTCACCCCTCCCCGGAATTATCTAATAGACTTTATTAATGCCTTTTTCCTACTCAGTGTAGTCAGTCAATGTGTAATAAGAGTGCGGAAAGTCACAGCTTATGTTATTAAAATTCTAGCAAGTACACCGGGTCCTGGGCTTGGAAATGCATGAAAATCTCCTCATTTGAATAGTTGATTTAATATTGTTAGTTCTACCCTGTGTCACCTGGGTAGAGCTCAGGCCTAATGAAGCCTCAGGAGCTGGTCTTACTCCCATCCGGGCTTGTTAGCTTCAGAGAGAGAATTTTCCCCACGGCCACAAAGCTCTTCTCCTCGGCTCTTAACCTGGAGGTGGCACAAGGAGCACGAGGCCTCCTAACTCCCAGGAAAATGACCCTCAATCCTTAGCCCGCTGAGACAGTAGCCCTGTGTTCCTACAAACAGGAAACCGCCGTTTCCTGGGGGTGAAGCTTGGTTTCGCAAAAATGATGCAGCCCGGGGATTAGCCAGACAGGAAAGGTGAAAAAATGATGTTCTAACTGGCAATGTGGCCGAGAGTCCACTAGATGGGTAGTGACAATTGGTGGGCTGTGGCTCTCCAGAGGTGGGAAAAAAACGAAAAGGCAATGGAAACACCGAGAAGGTGAGACCAGGAGAAGCAGAGATTTTTCAGCCCCTCTTCAAAATAGTAGCATTCGTCTTTTCTCTCTCTGTGCTGCTCATATCTCCTGTTTTCCTACCATCAAAGCACTTCTCACCCCATGTTACTGTCACTGTCTACATCCCTTAGTAAACCTCAAGGGTCACGTGAGCGGGAGCCACTTCCCTTGTCCCCCAAGCCCAGCACACTGCAGACTCATAGTACATGCTTCATAAATAGGTCATAAATCGGAGTGAATGAATAATGTATGCAAAGACTAGCCCTGAAGAAGAAATGAGTGACATATCCTAACAAAGATGACATGGCACAGGACCTGGAGGTCAAAGTCAGCCCCTTGGGTGGACTTCAGGGACAGGTTTTGAACAAGGAGGCAGGAAGAGCTATGGCACTACTTGTCAGTGCGACCAGTGAGCCTCTGGGGTTGAGTCAGCCTAGACAGCTTGTGTACTTGGAGCACCCACTTTGCTATGAGCTGCAGAGTATTTTCTTCTGTTTCTTATACTCTTTATTTTTGTGGGAACAGTGATTGCTGTATATTTCAAATACTCCCAGGGCTAAATGGGTATGTAAACAGGAAGAGGATGGAGAGGGGCTGAATGGTCAGGCCACCAAAGATGGCTACTCTCTTGTTCTCTCCCCACCCCACCCCCCCGCTCGACCAGTCCCTGCTTCATCTACACCCTCCTCACGTGAACGTGCTTGCCCCCAGCCCCAGCTAGTGACTGTTCTAATCCTTAGGCCAGAATGGCTCCACTTACTCGTTTATTAAAGAGAAACATCTGCGCTAGTGATAGTCATTAACCTGTGGGGCTGTGGGTTGCTGGTTTCCCTGGTAACTGATGAGCCAACCTGACGTCAATTCCCCCTATAAATGGTAGCCTCCCTCTCCCCAGAATACCAAAGATGGCTGCCATGTCCTGCGTGCTGTCTGCTATACACAGTGGGATTTCACTCCAGGACCCTTTTGCTTCAGACGCGTGAGGTCCCGCGTCCAGTGAACCACTGATGTCTCTGTCGCTGTCGCCAGGGTCTTTTTTTGGTCTCAAGGCTGGGCAGCTGCAAGGCTTGCAGGCCGGTGGGGTGCAGCCCAACAGGAGCCATGTCACCAAACATTTCCTTCAGGTACCTGGGGGAACTGGTATAAAAGTGCACCGATGGGGGGTGACATTGAGAAGGATAGCTCTTAACATCTGGTCGATAATTTTCCTATCTGAAGCCTGCTTCTCTTTCTCCTGATCATTGATTTGTAAAGGGAGTTTTCCCAGTCCCCATTCTTCTTAAGACCGTCAGCCCAAACCAGGAGCCTGGACCATTCACAAATTCCCAGGTACCCTTTTCTTTTTTTTTTTTTTAACCTCTTTTTAAAATTGAGGTATAGTTGATTTACAATGTTGTGTTAATTTCGGTGCACGGCAAAATGATTCTGTGATCATATATATATATAAATATATATATGTATATGTATGTATTCTTTTTCAGATTCTTTTCCATTATGGGTTATACAAGATATTGAATATTGTTCCCTGTGCTATACAGTAGGTCTTTGTTGTTAATCTATTTTATATATAGTAGTGTGTATCTATTAATCCCAAACTCCTAATTTATCCCTCCCCTCTTTCCCCTTTGGTAACCGTAAATTTGTTTTCTATGTCTGTGAGCCTATTTCTGTTTTGTAAATAAGTTAATTTGTATCATTTTTTATATTCCATGTATAAGTGATGTCATATGATATTTGTCTTTGTCTGACTTCACGTAGTATGATAATCTCTATGTCCATCCATGTTGCTGCAAATGGCATCATTTTATTGGTTTTTATGGCTGAGTAATACTATTCCGTTGTATTGGGTTGAACAAAAAGTTAATTTGTTTTTCTGTAAGATGTTATGGAAAAACCCGAATGAACTTTTTGGCCAACCCAATATATATGTACCACATCTTCTTTATCCATGCCTCTGTCGATGGACATTTAGGTTGCTTCCATGTCTTGGCTATTGTAAATGGTGCTGCTATGAACTTTGGGGTGCATGTACCTTTTTGAATTATGGTTTTCTCTGGATATACGCCCAGGAGTGGGATTGGTGGATCACATGGCAACTCTATTTTTAGTTTTTAAAGGAAACTCCATACTGTTTTCCATAGTGGCTGCACCAATTTACATTCCCACCAACAATGTAGGAGGAGGGTTCCCTTCTCTCCATAACCTTTCCAGCATTTATTTCTTGTAGACTTTTTGATGATGACCATTCTGACTGGTGTGAAGTGATACCTCATTGTAGTTTTAATTTGCATCTCTCTAATAATTAGCGATGCTGAGGATCTTTTCATGTGCCTGTTGGCCATCTGTATGTCTCTTTTGGAGAAATGTCTATTTAGGTCTTCTGCCCCACTTTTTGATTGGGTTGTTTGTTTGTTTGTTTTTATATTGAGCTGTATGAGCTGTTTATAAATTTTGGAAATTAAACCCTTGTTGGTCACATCATTTGCAAATATTTTCTCCCGTTCCATAGGTTGTTTTTTCATTTTGTTTATTGTTTCCTTTGCTGTGCAAAAGCTTTTAAGTTTAATTAGGTACCATTTGTTTATTTTTGCTTTTATTTGCATTACTCTAGGAGACAGATCCAAAAAAAAGATTGCTGTGATTTGTGTCAAAGAGTGTTCTGCCTTTGTTTTCCTCTAGGAGTTTTATAGTAGTCAGTCTTACATTTAGGTTTTTAATTCATTTTGAGTTTATTTTTGTATATGGCGTTAAAGAATGTTCTAATTTCTTTCTTTTACATGAGGCTGTCCAGCTTTCCCAGCACCACTTATTGAAGAGATTGTCTTTTCTCCATTGTATATTTTTGTCTCCTTTATTGTAGATTAATCGACCATAAATGCACAGGTTTATTTCTGGGCTTTCTGTCCTGTACCATTGGTCTATGTGTCTGTTTTTGTGCCAGTACCATGGTGTTTTGATGACTACAGCTTGGTGGTATAGTCTGAAGTCAGGGAGTGTGATTCCTCCAGCTGTAGTCTTCTTTCTCAAGATTGTTTTGGCTATTTGGGATCTTTTGTGTTTCCATACAAATTTTTAAATTCCAGGCCTGTGAAAAATTCCATTGGTAATATGATAGGGATTGCACTGAATCTGTAGATTGCCTTGGGTAGTATGGTCATTTGAACAATATTGATTCTTCCAATCCAAGACAGAGGTATCCTTTCTTAAATGGACATTACATCAGTCCCATTGTAAGTCCCCAGGATGAGGTCTGTGTCTGAAGATTAAAGGTCATGATGTCTATTGTCAGTAGTTAAGAGGGATAACTGTGTGCTAATTTTGGCCTCAGTAAGCATTGTAGACCCAGATCACAACAAAGGTTTTAGAAGCTTAACTAAAAATAGGGGTGATTGAGGAAAGGCAGTGACTTGAAATCAGCTATACAGTCTGTGTTATTCTCTTTGTTGGAGAAAGCCCTGCAAAGGGAACGGAAATCAGTAGAGAAGAAAATAGCCCACATTCTTATACCTGTAGGCACCCACTTGTGACATGGTTTAGAGAGCAGAAAACTGGCCTGGGAATCTGGACACCCAGCTGCTGTCAACGTCAGCCGAGCAAACATGGGCTTCTCAGCAAGTGAGGTGGGCCTTGATGTTCCCTTAATAAGGAACGCTCTGGGCCAGATCCACCCACGGCAGAGCCTCATCCTTGGGTCTCAGCTTAAACACTCTTCCTCAGACAGACCTCCTCAGATACACCCCTTTCCTGGCCATTCTCTATCACTCTTTCTATTTCATTCACCATCCGAAGCTATCTTGTACTCATACTTGTTTTATTGACTGTGTCCTCTCAATCCATATATAAGCTCCATAAAGGCAGGGACCCCATGTCTTTTGCTCACTGCTTTATTGCAAGCACTTAGAACGGTGTCTGGCACATAGTAGGCCTTCAATCACTATGTGTTGAATCTATGAATGAATATGAGATTCAAGATGGCAGTGGGAAAAGTGCTTCCTATTGCTAATAAGGCAGGTCCCTTCCCTTGAAAAGGAAATGTACATTTTCTAAAGGTAGGGAAGCAGGGAACAAAGTGGATATTTATATCAGAGGAAAAGCCCTTTATCCCACATTGAAGCACTAACATTTCCTTGCAGCTCTGCATTTCTGCATGTGGGTGGACACAGCAGAAGGCAGCTGTGAGGCTGAAGAGGGGAGTGGGTAGGGCAGGCAGTAAGAACTAACAAATGAACCAAGTTATCACTGTGATTTAAAACAGGATGTTTACATACCGTTCCCAGAAGGCAGAGGATGGCTTTGTCTTTCCCACTTGGGTGCAGTGAGAAGATTTAATTAAAGTAACTGAAAATCTCTGGGAACTTGTTCAAGTCTTTCGAACAGCTGCTGTCCACGGGAGGGTGCTAAGGAGGGGACGGTGGCAAGCTCAGACGGCTGGCATTTGGTTGTTTTCCGAGTATCCAGGCAGCTCAGGATACCAAACAAAAAGGACCCTTCCACGTTGTGGCCCCTCCACCCATGGTGCCCGCCCTTCAGACCCAGTCTACCTGTGGCCGTGCCACCTGCCTCTGTCCCCAGGCATCCATGCTCTAGCCTGGTTCTCTTTGAGCACCCGTGTCTGGTGGAATGATTGAGGGTGTCCACCATGCTGTTGAGCCGTAAGAAGCCAGTGCCTTATTTATATAATCACTTTCATTTATGTAGGATGCCATGTTCTAATGACAGCGGTTGTGGAGAGGCTAGCTAAGGACAATTACCCTCCCATATATTTCTTTAGTACTTTATACCGCTGACAAAGCTCTTTCACCGAGATCGTATCGTTTTAATTTTAATCCTTATCACTGGGGGACTTCCCTGGTGGTCCAGTGGTTAGGACTCCACACTTCCACTACAGGGGGCGCAGGTTCAATCCCTGATCCCTGGTCGGGGAACTAAGATCCTACATAGCCGAGCAGCGGGGCCAAAAAAAAGAAAATCAATCCTCATCACTGCACTTCCTGTTTAAAAAAAAAAAAGAAGCAGATATTTTCCCATCATCATTTTATAGAAGATTCTAAGGTCAAAACAGGTGAAGGACCTGCCCCAGTTCATAGAACTAGGAGGACCCAGGTCTCCTCGTCTCCACAAGCAGCATTAAAAGGCAAACGTCAGGGACATATATACACTACCAAGTGTAAAATCAATAGCTAGTGGGAAGCAGCCACATAGCACAGGGAGATCAGCTCCCTGCTTTGTGACCACCTAGAGGGGTGGGATAGGGAGGGTGGGAGGGAGGGAGACGCAAGAGGGAAGAGATATGGGGATATATGTATATGTATAACTGATTCACTTTGTTATAAAGCAGAAACTAACACACCACTGTAGAGCAATGATACTCCAATAAAGATGTTAAAAAAAAAAAAAGGCAAATGTCTAGGAAGAGAACCAAGGTTGACACCCTCTTATGTCACAACCGAATCTCTTTGTAAAGACTTATGGAGATTCAAGAAGAACCTATTTGATAATTTTGTTGTATGAGGTCAGGATCGATGGCTAGGCAGGCTTTGCGTGGCGCCTGGCATATGAGGCAATTATCGAATGGTAGAAAGAAAGAAGGAGGGAAAAAAGAAGAGGAGGAAGAAAGTTCTTCTGCTTGAGGGGATGAGATTGGCTGCAGAGTACACCCAAATCCTCCTTATGAGAATGGTATGAAAGCAGCGACCCACTAGAGTTGATTGTCGCTCAGCAAGTAGAATTTTGGAGCTGACAGGAGCTCAACATAAGCTGTCCAGCGTCGTTCGCTAGTTACTATGCCCACTTCAGCTGCAGGGATGTTTGGGTGTCTGCCTCTGATCATCAGCTGATCTGAACTCACATGCCCATATACAAACATTAAAAGCAAATACTTTCTGGGCTAAAAATAAAGTACACATAAAAGCCTGTTTAAACGAATCGTTCTTCTTTTAGAAGCTAAAGAGAGTGGGAGGGGAGCAGCTGACATGTTGTGGGACCAGGGGCAGTGTGGACAGTCTCTCTTTGATCCTCTGAGAATTTCCAAGTTGAAAACACTTTGGGGAGATGATTCCTTCCCTCAGGATACAGGCTGCATCCAACCTTCCCGTGTGGGTGTTGGTTTTGAACCTTTCTCTTCCTCTCTCCCCCTGTAAATGACTTAATCATTTAATACATAAAATAAGAAAGGTGTGGCTGAACACATAAGAGAGGCTAGAAGGTGTCCTAGCCTGGAGTCAAACAAGGAAACTTACTGTTTAAAGTAATGTTAGGCGTTGGCCATTAGGTCTATAGAATAGCCTTCTCCCTTTTTCTCTTGCCTCCATCACATATTCATTGCTTCCTTCCTTCACTCATTGTCAGGCATGTAGGTACAAATATGAATAAAAAATCGTTCCTACTGTCAAGGAGCTCTAGTCAAGTAAGAAGCAGGCATGGGGGAAGGTGCAGGAAGGAGGCTGGAGGGTGATGGAGACAAGACACCTGCTGCTCTAGGGAGTTTGCCCTTGACCCTACAGGTCAGTGTTTCTGAACTTATATGGATCAACATTAAAAGAAAGAGCTGATTAGATATTCTTAGTATTGACAACTTATTTTTGTTATAACATTATTTAAATCTATGAAAACATAAGCCGGGTATAACTTCTCAATGTCTATAATCCTTATACAACAATAAAACCAAAACAAATTTACAAAGTAGAACCCAATACAAGGCATATTAACAAAATATGTTATTAATCTTACCAATAATGTCCCTTAGAGCAAAATAAAATATTTTTTCTTCTGATGGGCACCATTAGCCAACTGACCCAAGGTCACATCATCAATGTTGGGATAAAACCATTTTAAGAGTTCTCATCACAAGAATTCTTTTTTTATAAAGGATTATTTTTAAATGTCTGAGAGACCCCATCAGCCCCAAGAATAAAGTTACTGAAGACCACAGTCTGAAGTTTGAGGAAATACTGCATAAGTGTTTGGGACCCACCGCTGACAGATTTTGAGCAGGGAAGTGACATGATCAGTTTCCACGGTAGAGCAGTTACTCCAGGGGCAGCCGTGCCGGGCTATTGGAGGAGTGAGGAGGTGACTTGGCAGACCCCTACAGTCGTTTAGGTGAGGATGATGAACAAAGACAGGATGAGCGATGACGTATAAGAGAATAGACCAGAGATGTCTGTAAAAGGCAGGATCTGTAGAACACAGGGGCTGATTAAATGTGGCAGGTGAAGGAGAAAGGGGTGTTTCCAGCTTAGGTGATGTTTTTAAACCCATCAGGAGATTTAAAAATACAGCAGGAGGGCTTCCTTGGTGGCACAGTGGTTGAGAGTCCACCTGCTGATGCAGGGGACACAGGTTCGTTACCCGGTCCGGGAAGATCCCACATGCCGCGGAGCGGCTGGGCCCGTGAGCCATGGCCACTGAGTCTGCGCCTCCGGAGCCTGTGCTCCACAACTGGAGAGGCCACAACAGTGAGAGGCCCGCGTACTTCAAAAAAATAAAAAATAAAAAATACAGCAGGAACTAACACAACAATGTAAAGCAATTATACTCCAATAAAGATGTTAAAAAAAAAGTGAGTTTATTTTCAGTCATAGCCATTTTGGGGAGGCCGTGCACTGTTGAGACACAGACAGTCAAGTACAGTGGGTTAGAGCTGAGGAGAAGAAGCTTCTGAATGAGGCCAGCATGCTAGGATGGCCAAGCAGTCACCAGCCTATAAACCGTAACTTCGACGTCCAAGAAGGTCTCAGTGTCCACGCCCCCGACTCCCAAAGAAAATGTCTCTCCTGTCTCCTAGTTGCTACCCGACGTCCCACCCCCAAGGATCATAACTCCAATAATCTAACTTAATACTCTGAAACTAAAGCACAACATCTGACACCCTGTGATTGATGACCTGGATACGGGCATGCCGTGGTAAACAAAACGTGGAATTTGCAGTCATTCAGACCGTGCCTCCAATTCCTACTCCACCACTTACTGGTTACGAAATCTCAGCAAGTCGCTTTTCCTCTCTGTCTTCCTTTTTGTAAAACAGGGTTATAAAACTGTATATCAAAACTATTTAGGAGCATTAAATGAAGTAGTGCACATCTTGATCAGTAAATCGTTCCCGTTCTCCCAACATTGGCTGAGCCCATGGACAAAGTCAGACTTCCTGGGTTCAAATCAGGCTCTACCGCGTTCTAACGCTATGACCTTGGGTCATTAAACTCACCTCTCTGTAACATAGGGGGATAATGACGTTCTCTAGTGTATAGAATTATTGGGATAATTCATTGAACCAATGTACACAAAACTCTGAGAACCAGGTGCCTTGCACAGAGTGTGCCCTACCTATGTGTAAGCTGTTATCATCATCGAAGTTACTCCTTCCTATCTTCCACCAGTGAAGCTTGAGATTCTTTCTTGGTCATCATCTTGATGGAAGAGGAGAGAGAAATGGTGTGATGCTGGGCACCTGATCCACTGAGTGTGAGGCCCCACGGGAAGAGGAAGAAAAGGAAGGTTCGGAGCCCCAGAGGCATTCTTTTGCCTATGGTGTTAGCTTCTGCTGTATAACAAAGTGATTTTTTTTTTTCCAAGACGAGCCAGGATCTGCAGGGCCCCGGGGAGGGAGACATAAAGAGACTGGAGCTGAAAGCCCTGTGACAATATGGAAAGACTGTCGTCAGATGTTTGGCCAAGGAAGCAGCCACCCAGGTATAGAGCTATGAGTTCTAAGGAGCTAGGACAGCACTCATTGTTTTCGATGAATTTGATTTTTCACTTATCAGTGGGTAAATGCCACAATTATACTGGATTTTGCCACAAACTGGAAAGAGAAGAAAAAATTTTAAAATCTCAAACCAACTTGCCTTTCCTGAGGACTAACCCCTGAGATGTTAGAGCTGGAAGTTAGAAGCCTGTTCAGAGCAGGGGCAGTGAGCAAACACAGAATTTTTCTGATACATTCAGCATTCTGATGTCAAGTTCCTGACCCTGATCAACCAAGCTCATGAACAAACTAGTCCTTTTAAACATTTTATGAAAGAAACTGCTGTGCATTTTTCTCTCTGGACTCTCTCCCTTGGAATACAAATGCCGCCTGGCTCTTCCAAGCTCGTGCTCACAGCCGTTCTAGCAGAGTCAAATTCTCGGTGATTTGCTGCCTCCATCAGGATCAGGGAAGAATCTTTTTAAATACATTTCAATGTGTTTAATCCTGAGAAAATGCGATGACTTCTGGGTCAAAATGGGGCAGAGGGGTCTATTGGAGATGAACATGTTATTTGGGTAGAAATTTTAATTAGTTAAACTTTTCTCAAAATAAAGATGCAAATGAATACGGTATCTAAAAACAAACCAAAAAATAGTGGTTCTAATGAACATAGGGGCAGGACAGAAATAAAGATGCTGATGTAGAGAATGGACTTGAGGACACAGGTTGGGGAAGGGGAAGCTGGGACGAAGTGAGAGTGGCATGGACACATATACAATACCAAGTGTAAAACAGATAGCTAGTGGGAAGCAGCCGCACCGCACAGGGAGATCAGCTCCGTGCTTTGTGTCCACCTAGAGGGGTGGGAGAGGGACGGTGGGAGGGAGACACCAGAGGGAAGGGATATGGGGATATATGTATACATATAGTTGATTCACTTTGTTATACAGCAGAAGCTAACACACCATTGTAAAGCAATTATACTCCAATAAAGGTGAAAAAAAAAAGATGCAAAGGAGTAATATAGAAAGAGCTCTGTGTTTGGGGTAAGGCAGATATTAGATCCAATACCAGGTCTGCCACCTGTACTGTGTGATTCAGGGCAAGTCACTGCACCCCTTTGCTCACTGGCCTCCACTGTAAGACACTGGCTGACAGCACTACCTACCCCATAGGCTGGTTATAAAACCCAACATGATCTGTCCCTGACTCCTGCCTCAGTTCCAGCCACTTCCTGCTGACACAGTCCCCTCTAGTCATATCAGGCTCCTCAGGGCTCCTCTTCCTCTGCCTGAAAAAAAATTCATCTGCCTGAAAAAAAATAAACCCTACTGCCTCCCCACTTCCCGGGCTGACAGCAACTCATCCTACAGACCTCCCTATAGATGCCATTTCTCCAGGAAGTGTTCTTTGTTAACCTCCCTCAGTTAACGTCTAGATTGTCTACCCTCCTAGGAGCCCACAGAGCCTGTGCATAACCTATCAAAGCACTTAAAACAAACCATCATGTTGATTTGTCAGAGCATCCCCTGGACCCTGAACTCTTTGTAAGCAGAGATCGTGTCCTTCTAATGACATGGTATCTCCAGGGCTTAGGGCAAGGCCAGACACATGAAGCATCCGGTATATATTTGCGAAGTGAACGAAGACTAGTACATGTTGTGCTTTTGTTATTCGGTCCTCCAATGACAGTTACTGCAGGAAAAGTCAGGCATATTGGAGCACGCTCCAGGATATATTTCTCAGTTGCTGTGCCTGACACCTGTAGTCTTCATGGCCAGACCACCCCCCTTTAGCCCAGACTCCACCTTTCCTTTGAAGTGGATACTGCTGGCTTTCCTTCTGAAGACCATCTGCTGCTCACCTAGACACTTGAGCCAGGATCCCAAGCAAGGCTCTTGCCTGCCCTCCACCTGCCCCTGCTCATCCAGCAGCCTCTCAATCCCGTTTCCACCAAATCCCATTTGATGGGTTACACAAGATCCACTCTGACTTGCTATCTGTGAAATCATGCAACCAAGCCACAATCTTCTTGATCTTTAGTGAAGAAAGATCTAACCCAAGCATCCTCCTTTCCTCCCCCTCCCCTCATACAGGTCAGATTCCCTAAGAACATATGGGAAGGGGAGATTGATTTTACATCCCTTCTTCACCTAGAACTTGCTTCTGAGCACTGTGTTTTCCTTTCTACTCTCCATGGGCCCCTGCCTCTCCCGCATTGGTTATGATCAGGAACTCCCAGGCGACCCCCTTCAATGGGTACCTCTCCCTTCTCATGGGCTCAGCAAAGAGGTTGATGGACTGAGCACACTTCAATCAAGTGCCCAGAACTTTCATTCTACATTGTGTCACCACAGAGGTGTTAGAGGGGTATTGGTCTTGTCTGAACAACTGGGATAATTTAAGAAACCAAGAATATATGTTCTCCTTGCAAAACTTAAATCCATATACTGCTTATGGGTCTTCTCATGGCCTAAGGGAGAAATATCCCAAAAGTAGACTTTTCTTACGGGGTTTCCATCATGGGCACAAGCCTGTTCCCAACGAGGCTCCCACATCTCCAAATGCCTTGTTCTTCCCACTCTGCAGAGCAATGACATCTAGATTTGAATCTAGTTTATTACCCCAAAGATCTGGTCTTGACCCAGAAGTCATCACCTTTCCTGTGGTACATTTCCCTAAGTCTGAGTCATTCCACTATGGAAACTCAGAGGAGCTTTATCTGGAAGACAGCAATGGGGAAACTCATGATTCCTCAGGGAAGTCTGGCCCCCCCAAATAGAAGAGTGGTTACGAGCAGGAACTCTGGAGCCAGGTGACCAGTGCTTACAAATGGCTTTGACTTGCCAGCTGTGTGACTCTCATCATGTTTCTTACCCTCTCTGCACCTCAGCCTCTTTATCTGTGTTATGGTGATAATAATAGTGAGTCTTTCTGAGTAGTGAAGTTTTAAAGAGTTAAAACAGGCACAGAACAGAGCTTAGCAAAGAAGTGCTCAGTGAATTTTAGCTACAGCTCTATATGGTTTCCCACCAGGGTAGACATGTCTATTACTTTTTCTGTTTATCTAGCAAGTAATTGTTGATGCAAACATATACACATTTGCAGACAACTTCTGAGAACAAATACGAATTCCCAGAGATTGGACAATCTGGGAATCTTTCTGAATGACTCACGAGGAAGTCTCAAAGTGGAGTCAGCACAGAAAGCTCGCTCCTTACGAACTTTTAATTTACAGATTTCCATTAGGTGCAAACGGAACTTTTCCTGGTGGCCACATTTTGACTGAAGCCCCTAAGGTGAAAACATAAGTAATAAGTAGTCATCCAGTCATCAGGGGATGATTGTTGGACACCAAAACTTACTACAAGGTGGCCAAACTGGTCTTTTACCTCCAAACTATATAAAAGGAGATGAATCTATGCTGCTGGAAGTCTAGGGTGACTAGAGAGGAAGATGAGGGGTGCTTTGGGGTTCTGATAATATTCTGCTTCTTGATCTGGGGCTTGAGACTTGGAATCCCCAAAGGGAGTTTGTGGACGGGAATCCCTAAGAATAGAGGTCACTTGACTCTTCTCCTTTCACCAAAGGAGAGACTGACATGGGTCCTTGAAGGCTTGAGGACATAGTTGAACAGAGACCACAGCCTGCCACAGATTGCTTCTGAAGGCAAGAGCCTGTCGGAAGCTGCCCAAGAGGGCAAGTGAAGACAGAGATAGCAGAGGGGGCAGCCTGCCTGTTCTCGGCATGGTGGACCATGAATGGACGAGTCTTCGTGAGTCTGGAGGACACTATGGAATGCATGTTAAAATATCTTGAAAGACCCACCCTAGAGGGTGGCCTGCCGGAGCAAGGGGACGCCGGCAGTATGAGGCTGGAGATACAACCACTGGGACAGGAGTTGGGGTGGAAAGAGGAAAGTGGGTCACAAGAGATCAGTTGAAGAGTGTATCACCCATACAGGAACCAGTGCAGCACAAAGGTCCCAATATGGAGTACCCACAAGTGCCCACTGTAAAATAGAGCAGTGAGGTGCCCAACACCTTGGCAATGCCAGCCAAGAGGGAATCACAAAGAACACCAAGTATTTGAAAAGACTATTGGCCCTCTTCCTCCTTTACTCTTACTCCCCAGCCCCGGAGAAACCAAAGGTAGCTAAGCAAATGGAGAAGGGGGAGTGCGTGAGAACGAATAATGAGCAAACAGATGCTGAGATCAGGCCCTCTTTCCCCCATTTTGGGACCCCCAGCCAAGGGTCAGGCCTAGGCTATGGGAATGGGAGAAGTTTTGAATTGGATCTGAGATCAAAGTTTTGATTTAGACCCTATTGGATCTTTTAATACTGGAAGTCATGATTATCAAAATAAGGTTTGGGGTTTTCTGGGTTTTTTTTTTAATCTGAAAATGACCAGGCTACAGAAGGGGACAGGGAAAGGAGACTGAGCAGTGTATGTTTTCAAGGTGATCATGGTGGGGAAAATTCAGCGGTTTCCTATGTATAGCTGTTGAGTTTAATACAATCCCAAGACATGGGATAAAGCAAAATCTCATCAGCCCTGCCCTCTACCAACAGTGGGTTCTGAGCAGTTGCGTGTGTGGGCCTGGCATAAACTGATCCTTGGCAGAAAAGTCTTTGTCCTTAAGATTATTATGAGGGACGCTGATCATTCCTTTCTTTTACTTCTTTTGCCTCCAGTCTGCTGGGCAGAGGAGAGCATGCCCGTCGGTCACTTCTTGGGTCCACAAAGACCTACCCTAAGGATGGAGATCACTGTTCTTGATGACATCATTACATTCGATGTCAAAATCCTCTCTCAGTTTCTCTCTAAGGAGGGTGGAATGGCGTTTTTACTCTTCTAGTCACAGAGACATTGGATATTTCATGTGGGGTGGAGAAGGAGAGATACGATGTATTCAGGAAGGAAAGGAATTTAAGGACATTTCCCAAGAAGTAAAAAACTTGCTCTGAAAGAAGCAAATTTAGAGATTCAAACAACTCCAAAGGGGACTCAAGGATGGAATGGAATGATCCTACCTTTCATAAAACAATAAAAATGAAACAAATCAAACAACAAAAAAAAAACCATACCATGCCAGTAATTTCAAGAAGTCCGCAAGGTAGTTGGACAGCCCTCTCTCCCCACCCTTTCCTCTTTTCCACCCTCTTCTCTTGCCTCCAGGACAAACTCAAGTCTTTCCTCATCATTGCTTCCACCTTGTTACTTGCTGCACCATTCTCTGAAAGCAAGCCCCTGGGTCAGCCTTTCCTTTCACAAAGACTCAGGGAAGCAAATGCAAATTCCATGTGGAAACCGGAAGAGTCAAGGGGAAGGTGCTTGTTGTTTACATTCATTTTGCACTCTCCTGAAAGCTTACATTCGGTAGAAATTCTGAATTTTCTTGAAGTAACTAGAGGAAGCCCAGCTGGAATAGTAATATCTAAATAAAAATGCTGCTGACCTGCTAATATTAACTAGTCTAAAAATACCATGAAGCATGTGGCTTTCATTACAGCAACAAAGCAACTATAGTATGACAAGCAGCCTGCCTTCCAAGACTACCCTCATTTACATGATATTATGTTACCCGTGGAGTTAGACTCTTGCGCTTAAAGAGAAACAAGAGTTCCACAGCGAGAGGTGAAATGAAGATTTAGGCACTCGGCCAAAAATTTCAAGCTACCCAGAAAAGATTTGAGCTTATGGTCACGTGGCCTCACCCTGCTCAACACTCTCGTCACACGTCATTTATTCCACGCATTGGAACTTCTCACACGTGGCTCTTATCACAGGTAATTATGTATAAGATCAGGGTGGAGTCTGTTTCTTGAGCAAAACCACATCCCACATAGCCTCTGTCATGTGGTCTTCAGCATTGATGGAGCTCATGGCAGCAATACCAGAGAGGTATGGATGGAAAGAACGTACACTTTGGAGTCCCAGAGCTGAGTTTCAAGCCTAGACTGCCTCTTTAAAGCTGTTTAACCTGGGGAAAGCCTTTCACTTCTCCAAGTCTCAGTTTGCTAATCTATAAAAAGCGTATTAGTATTAAAAAGAAAATGACTCTATTATATTCAGAGCTAACATTCATTGCATGCCTTCAACGTGCCAAGGACTCCACTTAATGTTGTTAGAGGCAGTATTTTATTGAATATTCCCAAGAATCTGATTAGGAAAGTCCTCATATCATTCCCATTTATAGATAAGGATACCGAGGGCCAAAGAAGTGAAGTAACTTGTTACACGATAAGTGGCTGAGCTGGGATTCAAATCCAGGACTGACTCATGTCAAACCTGTGTCCTCGTTTATAGAGTTTAAGTCAACACCTACCATGACTCAACATGCAAATAGCAAAGTGGTTAAAGGCATGGACTCTGGGTTCTACCACTCCCTTGCTGGCTCTTCTCTGGCCTTCAGTTTTCTCATCTAGAAAATGCAGATAATAGGACGGACCTACCACGTTGTGTGGCTATAAGGGTTAAATGACTAAAACGTATACGGCTATGGAATAATTCCTAGCACGTAGTAGTGCCTCTGCTCTGTTTACTCTTTTTATTACAATGATACAGCTGACATATAAATGATGAGGGGAGCTGGAATAAGAGGAAGAAAGAGCATGGGAGGCCACCAAATGACTACTCTGTAGCACTTATAAAACCCTTAAGGGAAACTTGCAGAGATGGCCAGGAACAGTTTCAGAGGAGCTGAGTCCCTGTTTCTGCAGATCCTGGAGACATTAAAATTTTACCATGTTTACATGGCTCTAGCTGGTAAAACCAGGAGACATCTGCATACGAAATATGACGCTAAGCAGATGTATAGCTTAGGTAGGGCCCGGAGGTTGAGGGTTGGAGAGTCAGGCTAGATCAGTCCACTGGTGCCTGTGCACCCTTGGAGGTGCCCCACCTGTCTGATGATGTCACTGTGTGAAGTTACATGATGATCCTGAGGCTGACATGCCAGTGGATGCATAGTGATGGAGTTGACATGCCTTGTTCATCAACCCCATAAAACCATTTTCAGATCATGCGTATTTTGGAAGGATGGAAGTGTACCTAGTGGGAGACCTCCATGATGGTGCACATGTGTACCAATACTGACCTGGGGACTTCTTAGCAAACTTTGCAAATGAGAAAAAAACAATCTCTTTGAGATGTGATATGAGGCAGGATTAAATGATCAGGTAGGAAATGCAAACCACTTTCAAATAATTTATGGAATTGCTGTCAACATTAAAGCCACAGAGACTGACCAACCCTCATTTCCCAAGTTATGATCTAAAGGAAGAGCTTTTTAGTCTCAAGATGTAACAGGGGGACCAGGAATGAACCTTTACGATGCAAAGCCAGAAAGAACTTTGTCTTAGACTGTGTTCTGAGTTTTGTTTCCAGGTGTGAATTTCTGGTTGTAACAAAGATGATAAGTATGTGAGCATTTCACCTCTTTCAAACTCCATACTTCATGGCACATATCAGATGTAACACCAGTTTTCTTATTTTAATTTTAAGAGCCATCACCAGCTAATTCACAGTGTCCTGGAAATAAAGGCTTATCTTACAAAAAAAAAATCTAAAGAAGAGGATGATGAGACTGCTTATGAGGAAAGATCTCTTCCTCAGGAGGCAACATGCAGAAATAACCAAAAAAGATGGGAAAGGCATGAATTTAAAGTCTAGCCTTAATGAGTCTTATCTCTGTTTATTCTGTGATTTTTAAAATATAGCCTGATTCTGGCAGTACTATGAAAGTACTGCTACTACACCAGTTACTAGAATCTGGGTACGACATAGACTTCAATGTAGCAGGGAAATAACAATTTATTTCAAAATCTGTTGATGAAATTTCTCTTAAGAAGGAAGTGTCTTTTGCTTAGCAAAAGTGCCTTGAAGAGCCATTGGTTGTGAAAATGTAGGCTCTGAGATACTGTTGAGAAGAAAGACCAGTAAGTCAGTCAAAGGAAAGTATATTTCTCTGCATAATAATGCAAGAAAAAAATAGCTTTCCAAAGGCAGGCTGAGATGGTGGGGACAGGATATGTTGGTAGAAGACATAGGGGGCAGGATATGTTGGTAGAAGAAAGACATAGGAAGAAAGATAGAAGGCTGGAGGGAGAGCGTATAGGAAAATAGAATCTGGAAGCCCAGGAGAAGAGAGCTCAAGAGAAACCACTGGTAGAGAGAGCCAGGAAGATCTCAATTTCGAACTCAATGGGGACATCCCGTAATTTCTTTTAAAGAATTTGCTCTGTTCTGTGGCAATTCAATCCCTCTGTTTTCTCAAACCCTTTGTAAAAATGGGCTGCGCACAAGTGCTTTCTGGAAGGGGCATCAAAAGAAAACGCAACTGGGTTCGATTTGAGAAAAGAAAAACCACATGAGTCTAGATAGACATGAGACTGAGAATTTAGTAGAAGCAGAAAGCCTAGAAGGGTTAGCCAAGCCCACTCCACCCCTACCCCTGCGAATTTCCACAGAGTGGGTAGAAGGTATGCTGGGTTTCCCTTTAGGTGTGTGTGATGGGATCTCAAGCCATTTTTATTCAATTACTAGCGGTTGGGGTGATTCATAAGGCTGTCAGAATTGGGGAACACCCAGAGAGAAGACATCTGCATTACATTAAATGTGGCACCTCTCCTGATGCAAAAATCTCCCTTATTAAAGAAAGATTCCGTGGCATCACTACCTTTTCTGTAGCTGGTGCCGTGACCAAAATATTCTAATAATCATTAGGAAAACAGCCGGTGAAATTCAAATATAGCCTTTACAGCTAGAAAAATAGGTCTCTCTCAAAGTGACTACTCAGGATGCAGCTGCCAGAGCGTGATTTCTTTCTTTATGTACAGAGAAAATTTTCCCATGAGCTTTTGGGGTGGCAATGGCAAGAAGAATGAATCTACAAAAGGGGGGAGGTGGGATGAACTGGGAGATTGGGAATGACATACATACACTACTGATACTACGTATAAAATAGATAACTAATGAGAACCTATTCTATAGCCCAGGGAACTCTACTCGGTGCTCTGTGGTGACCTAAATGGGAAGGAAATCCAAAAAAGAGGGAATACACGTATACATATAGCTAATTCACTTTGCTGTACAGTAGAAACTAACACAACATTGTAACACAGCAACTATACTCCAATAAAAATTAATTATAAATAAAAAAGAATGAATCTACAGGTGTGGAAGTTATTACAAAAGTTCTGGCTGGCACTGTGTGTGTCAGACTGTTGTTCCTTGCAGACAAGTGTAAAGAGTTGTCTTTCAATATGCACCTTGCCCTTGCCTCTTCAAATCCTTCCAGGAGTCTTTATCCTTATAATCTTGCTTTTACTTCTCAGTCTCTTCTGAACTGCCTTTCAAAGGCCAGTGATGATCAGCTAAGGGAGAATTGAACGGCACCTCTTCCTGCCGGACCCTCCCTGGCCTCCCAGCATCACCTCTGTGAGTTCAGAGTAGCAGGGGAGGTGACACTCTGACACTGGGCTGAACCAAGCAGCGGGGGAGGCATGTACTGGAGTCCTGGGAACCCTGAGGGCTCCCTGAGACCTGCCATATTCATTTTTCTTTATAACCATTGACCAAGACTCTCTCCTTTGACCAGACTTAAGTCAGGCTCCTCTGAGCCCTCTCTCTGTGGCCCTGAGCTTGGGCTCTGTCCTTAGCCCACGTTGTCCAGTCTTAGCAAGAATCCTGCTGCAACAGTTTAGCAAAAATCTCCCACCCTTGATATCTGACCACCCTCAATACCTTATCAAATTCCTCATCCATCGCCCTCAATGTCTAATAGCCCCCCAGAGTACCTTCAGTAAGAATCCTGTCACGTCGGTTGAGCCAGACCCCCGCTGGCCTTCACGTTTCCTCTTAGTAATTTTCCATCCACTGACCCCCACCCTGCCACCAGCCTTTGTTTTCTACTTTTCCTTATTGTGTTTGGAGGTGAGATTTCTCTCTCTCTTCCCTACCATGAAACCCCTATTGCTGGAATTTCTCTTGAATAAAGTCTTCCTTTTGGTCTTTAACAAGTGCCTGAATAATTTTGCTTTGGTACCATTCAGAGAGGCTGATGCCACAGCATATTTCTGGAAAAGCTGCCTTCGCCCTCCTTCTCAGGCCTCTCAGGACTCAGAATTCTAGACCCACGTGCTCTGATTTTCCTTCTAAATCTCTTCTTCAGCTGCATTGCCAGCCCTTCGATGGGACGTGGCTGTCTCTCATCCGACCATGTGACCACCATTATCTCTGGCCTCCTAGTCGTTTCACTGCTTGTTCCCAGCCCATTCCCAACACACACACACTATCCTTCTCCACACTGATGCCACAGTAACCCTCTAAACGCAGCTCTGACCTCATTCCCTTGATGTAAATCCTTCAGCATCTCTCCATATACTCCAAGCTACAACCTGTGTCTAGTTCTCCAAACATTTTTTGCTGCCCCCTTGCTCAGAAAGCCATGGCTGATTCACACTCCTGGCCTGAGGCTTCCCCTGCCAGAATTATTCATTCTTCTGCCTCTGCCTTTCTAAGTCAGTGTAACCATCATTTCCTCCAGGAAGGCTTCCCCAGCCCACCTACACCTCCTCCTTGTGTTTGAAGTAATCCTACAGATGACTGGCTAAGAGGCTTAGGGAAATGAGTCTCCCTCACACACACATTTTATAGAAATTAGAATTGAATGTGATAACCGCAAAGGGTGCCTTTTCAGCAGGGTTCACATTGGGAGGTGTTGGCATATTTCTTCACTTCTTGTTTATATGGCCAGAAATTTCTGCATATGTTGTTGTATTCGTCGGGACATTTTCAGTTTCAAGTGACAAATATCCAACTCAAATTAGTTTGAACCAAATGAGAATGTATTGGTTCTCATCATTGAAAAGGCAAGGAGGAATATGTCGAGTTCAGGCACAGCTGGATCCAGGACATCAGATTATGTCTTTAAGATACAGTTGCTCCTTCACCTTCAGACTCCGCTTTCCTCCTCCTTAAGCAAGTTGTCTCCACGTGGCAGTACAGATATCTCAGCAGCTTCAGATGTTAATGGTTCTTTGCTCTTGCAGTCTTCAGAAGAAGGGACCCTTTCTCTACCAGCCCCACCTCAGTACCTCTAAAATGAGTCTGACGCTCTGCTTGAGTTAGATGCCTACCACAGGACATCACTGTATTGGGGAAAATTCCTAACCCTCCTAACCCTCAGGGGAAATCACCACATGAATGACAGCCCACCAGACTAGAGAGGGAAGTTTCCCAAGAGAGAGATGCTGGGCAGACCAAAAAATCGCTTACTTTATTTTTCTCCAGATAAATCTTCTTTTATCCCCATTCTCTGTTGTGACATTTGCAGCACATGTATTCAAATCTCATGGGGACATAAAACCCTTATGTAGAGGGTGTTCAGTGCAGTTAGAACAGGCATTCATGGGCCGAGCCCAGGGGTCCCCGGTGGGGAGCCAGTCATCCGTGTCACCTTCCCCGGGTGAACGTGCTTCCTGAACGACACTGGCCCTGACCAGGTCTAAGAGCAAATCCTATACGGAGTGTCTCCTCGACCACCTTGTCCACAACCTCCCCACGTAGGACTGAATCAGATTTTTTTTCCTGAAAGCCTTGAAAATTTTCCTCCTAGGTCTAATTCAAAAACAAGACAAAATTTGAAAACCCAAAATACAGAAATCGTTGGTAGTTGGAGAAAGCCATGAGGTTACAGACACTGTAATAAAATAAAAGGTTTGCCTGCTCAACTCCCAACAAATGACTCCCTCAATCCTGACGCATCAGTTTCAGCAAAAAGTACATGCTCTTTAAAACAGGTTCACCTCTCTCTTCAGCTGCGGTGGAGAGTCTAAGACAGGATAATTGAAGAGCTGGAAAAAGCCAAGTAACAGTTTTCATCAGGAGAATAAAATAGCATCAGTTCTCTGGATTGGACACTGTCCAAGAAAAGCCATTACCCAGCCGTGACACGTGAAAGATTTGCTTTGATTTCATATGGGAGAGTATTTAGCAGTGTCAAGATGAAACATGGCAATTCCCATGGGTTATCCAAAAATGCTATTATAAACACAACCCTGAGAAAAGCAAATCTACTCCCACTGCAAGTGTCACCAAGCTTCTGATGGAAAATGGATACATTTGCCAGCTTAGAAGAGCCAAGAGGAGGCTGGAAGGAGGGAAAGATGGAGAGAAGGGAGGAAGGGTGGGAGAGCAGGAGGGAGGAAAGAATGAAGGAAGGAAGGAAAAAAGAGAAAGTGAGAGAAAGGTGACCTTTTAGCCTGCTTCAGATTCATGCTGAAAAGTATAATGGTTAAGAATGCAGGCTTTGATCAGACACAGAAAGACAAACACTGTTATGATCTATCTCACGCGTGGAATATAAAATAGTCGAGCTCATAGAAGGAGAGAGCACAGTGGTGGCTGCCAAGGGCTGTGGGGAGGGGGCAACGGGGAAGCTATGGTCAAAGGGTACAACATTTTAGTTTTGTACGATGAATAAATTCTGGAGATCTACTATACAACATAGTGCCGACAGTCAAACGATACTGTGCTGTATACTTAAAATTTGCTGAGAGGGTAAATCTTATGTTAAGTGTTCTTACCACAGTAATAATGACAATGATAGTAATGAAGGGGGCAGGAGGAAAGTTTGGGAGGTGATAGATATGTTTATGGCCTCCATGGTGGTGATGCTTTCACATATGTATACTTACACTCATCAAGTTATATATATTAAATATGTACAGTTTTTTTATGTATCAATCACACCTCAATAAAATGATTTTTTAAAAACTGACTGCCTTCAGACGTCATAGCTAAGAGGCACAGGGTTTCTTTGGGGGGTGATGAAAATGTTCTAAAAGTAATTATAGTGATGGTTGCAAAACTCTGTAAATATAATAAAAGCCATTGAGTTGCACACTTTTTAAAAATTTATTTTATTCAAGTATAGTTGATTTACAATGTTGTGTTAATTTCTGCTGCACAGCAAAGTGATTCAGTTATACATATATATATATATATACTTTTTCTTATTCTTTTCCATTATGGTTTATCACAGGAGATTGAATATAGTTCCCTGTACTATACAGTAGGACCTTGTTGTTTATCCATTCTCTATATAGAATTGTACACTTTAAATGGGTGACTTATATGGAATGTGGGTTACGTGCGTGTAGTAAGTGCTCGGTACATGAGACCTGGTGCCAATATAGGCTGATGGAAACCGTATCCTGGCGCTCCATAGAGCCTTCCACAGATAACATTTCCTCTACAGAAAGGTTATTTAGACTCATCAGCTTACAAATACCTAGACAGAAATCCTGAATAGGCCATGCCTCTATTTCATAAAGAATGGCAAACTATGAATAAAAGTACACTCTTGTCTGACACACTGAAAACAGGAAACAGCATCTAAAGAATCTTCAGCATTGTCGAGCTCAGAGGTTTGCAGGACACTAGCGGTCCCTCTTGGCACTGAATCTTCCAGCCCTCATGAGGCAGCATTCAGAGTGACAGTTTTCTGATTGAGCCCCACTAGATGTCTCTTCAATAAATTTCAAAGACAGTCAGTGTCCTGGCATCAATCTGGTGTCCGGGAATCATTACACAGAAAGGACATTGTTTTAAATAACCAAACAATTTGCCTGAGTGTGCCTATATCCTAGAAGCCACCTTCTGTGGTCACATATACAATCGTAATGGAAGAGATCTTTTTTTTTCCAGAACCACTGTCTGGTATGAAGAAATTATGGGGGGAGGCAAAGGCGACAGTGATGTTATTTTGATTCATTAGGAACCACAGGGGGTACTTGGAAGACGTAGAGGATGTTCTGTCTAAGAAATTAAAAATCAGGTTGCTCTGTCAGACTTAAATGACCAAATCAATGGAGACGATGGAGAGGTGTAGTTACCTTAACGAGATAAAGCAGCTCACAGGACAGAGCAAGATTTGCCTCTGTGTTGTTGGAAGGAATTGATGCATCAGAATAAAAACAGTGTTTCTTCTGGCAGCTGGAGAGATGGAGAGAAGCATGCAGAGAGAGTTTCCCTGGCTCTGGTCCTGTGGTAGATAAATCCCAGGGAGGGACTGTACCATCTCACCGAGGAAACCTAAGTGTGAGCAGTCACCTCCGCAGATCCCATCGTCCCCAGCAAGGCTTCTGAATGTCATTGGTGTCCCCGCATCCATCTGCCAACAGGGGGAGAGAGGATGCTGCTCAAGCCACACGGGAGAGCGTTCCAGTCCCTGGAACGGGTCCATGTCTCATTCTGAACTTTACAGCTCACATCCTGGCGTGTTCCTGAGTCTCTTCTGAATTTGGCAATGTGGCTTAGCCTCCCCCAGCTCGTGACTTTGGGCACTGACAGGACTGAGGTTCCCGCCCTAAGATGTTCTGCCTGTAAGACTTTGCCATAGGTTATGAGCTAGCTCCTGGAAACGCCTCCTGGAAATACATGGCTTTTATCCTTTGGTTTCCAGTTTACACAGAGTCCTGAATCTTGTTTGGCTGTCAAAGTTTAGAGTTTTTCAGTGTAAATAAATCTCATATGTTGCTGAGAGCAGAACAGTGTCGACTGAGGAGCTTTCCCAGAGAAGAATGCTAAGGGATTATGTAACATTTGCATGCTATGGGCCTTCTTGCTTATCAACAGAGGATAATAATTCAAATAACTCTTGGCTAAGTAGTTAAAAAACAATGGCCCGGCTGCCCATAGAAATGTATTTAATTGTTTAGCAAATATTATGTGAGCCAGATGCTGTCCCAAACCAGGGATGCAGCAGAGATTTTAGAACAAAACTCCTGCCCCCAGGGAGCTATTTGCTATTGTTACACACACATAACTATTAGTCAACACAAAACTAAAGCACAGAATGTGTCCCACAGTGATGAGTGCGGCAGGGAAACCAATGCAAGGAAGGAGCCAGGAGGGGATGGGAGTTGTCAGGATGAGCTGCACTGAGAAGGTGACAATTGGGTTAGAAGTTCGGGGAGGCGAGGCAACCAGCCGCATGGTTACCTGGGAGAAGCCTATTCCAGTAAAGGGAACCGCAAGTACAAAAGCCCCAGAGTGAAAATGTGTCTGCAGAGTCTGGTGTGGCTGGAGTGGAGTGGGTGAGAGGGGAAAGAGAGGGCGGTGTCACACATGTGAGGTTGCAATTGGGAATTGGATCAGGCCGGGTGTTTTGGAAATGTGAACAGAACCCATAATTTAAGACTATGCCAGTGCTTTTCCTCACTTCACAATCAAGCCTGGGGTTTGCCCCCCACCCCGTCCCATCACACACACACGTGTTAAGAGAGTATGTTGTTACTACCTTTTACCGGCACAGTTCAGACTATAAGCAGCTCAGTGAGGGAATGGCTGTGTGCAGGTGTATGTCACGCCTCTGGGGTGACAGTCTCTCCTCTGGCTCCTCCCCTCTCAGCTCCTTGTTTCTCATCCCTGGTGTGGCTCTTTCCACATTGTCATATAATTACTCGTCTACTTGTCTGTCTTCCTCCCAATTATGAACACCTTTAGGGCAAGAAATTCACTCCCTTTTGTAACTCCAGCCCAAGCTAAGCATAAGGCACAAAATAGGAACTCAGTGACTGCCTTCTCACTGCAATTTTTAAAAATTTATTTATTTAATTTATTTATTTTTTATTTTTGGCTGCATTGGGTCTTCGTTGCTGCACACAGGCTTTCTCTAGTTGTGGCGAGCGGGGGCTATTCTTTGTTGTGGTGTGCAGGCTTCTCATCACAGTGGCTTCTCTTGTTGCAGAGCATGGGCTCTAGGCATGCAGGCTTCAATAGTTGTGGCTCACGGGCTCAGTAGTTGTGGCTCACGGGCTCTAGAGCACAGGCTCAGTAGTTGTGGCGCACGGGCTTAGTTGCTCCATGGCATGTGGAATCTTCCCGGACCAGGGATCGAACCCGTGTCCCCTGCATTGGCAGGCGGATTCTTAACCACTGCGCCACCAGGGAAACCCCTTCTCACTGAAGTTGAACTCAATGGTTATTTTATATTTGTGAAGTGAGGGCTTCACATTTGAGAAGTGAGGGCTCACTTCTCCAGGAGCCCTCTGTATATATAAAAAAAAAAAAAATGTTTAAAAAGATTTCTTTAATCTGCAACTACTCTTGGGAGTAAAAGCATAAATAACACAATAACTCAGTTCCACAAGTTCACCACGCATTATTTTAAAGTGGTAATAGTATGTAATGGGGATAGCAGACTTTGAATCAATGAATTGACTGAAATGTTCAAAATTGGAACAGAAACACAGAAGTTAATCTGATTATATTTTAGGATAGCTGATTACATTTCCAGACATTAGCTGATTCCCTAGATTAACCCCACATACCAGCACAATCAACAAAAAGCATTCCCTGCCAACTTGGCCAGGACACAGTGGCGTTAAGACTAAGGAACTAAGACTCACTGGAGTCGGACAGACCTGGGTTCCACGCCCAGCTCTCTTATTTATTAGCCAGGTGACCTTGGGCAAGTTACTTAACCTCTCTGGTCTTTATTTTCCTCATCTATTAAAAAAGGGTCATAATAATACCATCCTCATAAGGTTCTTAAGTGTAATAAATGATATAGTTAACGGAAAGCATCTAGCAGGGTTCCTGACAAAGCATTCCACCTGATGTTATCTATTGTAATGGACAGAATAAGCCAGGATCACATATTTTATCATACTTTCCAATTTTCATTTGGATTTCTTAATTTTCACCATTGCAACTCTTTTTTTTTAAACTCTGGGTTATGAAGCACTGCAGACTAAAATCTATAGTAACGAATACTTGACCAGGTCTGTAATGCCTTATCTGCAATTCCAAACTAAAGAAAGCCTTAAAAATTTGAAAGTTTTAATAAATGCTGGAGAGGATGTGGAGAAAAGGGAACCCTCTTGCACTGTTGGTGGGAATGTAAATTGATAACAGCCACTATGGAAAACAGCATGGAGGTTCCTTAAAAAACTAAAAATAGAATTACCATATGACCCAGCAATCCCACTACTGGGCATATACCCTGAGAAAACCATAATTCAAAAAGAGTCATGTACCACAATGTTCACTGCAGCTCTATTTACAATAGCCAGGACATGGAAGCAACCGAAGTGTCCATTGACAAATGAATGGATAAAGAAGATGTGGCACATATATGCAATGGAATATTACTCAGCCATAAAAGGAAATGAAACTGAGTTATTTGTAATGAGGTGGATGAACCTAGAGACTGTCATACAGAGTGAAGTAAGTCAGAAAGAAAAACAAATACTGTATGCTAACACATATATATGGAATCTAAAAAAAAAAAATGGTTCTAAAGAACCTAGGGGCAGGACAGGAATAAAGATGTAGACATAGAGAATGGACTTGAGGACATGGGGAGGGGGAAGGGTAAGCTGAGACGAAGTGAGAGAGTGGCATTGACATATATACACAAGGAAATGTAAAATAGATAGCTAGTGGGAAGCAGCCGCATAGCACAGGGAGATCAGCTCAGTGCTTTGTGACCACCTAGAGGAGTGGGATAGGGAGGGTGGGAGAGAGATGCAAGAAAGAGGAGATATGGGGATGTATGTATATGTATAGCTGATTCACTTTGTTATACAGCAGAAACTAACACACCATTGTAAAGCAATTATACTTCAATAAAGATGTTAAAAAAAAAGAAAAACAAATTTGAAAGATTTTGCACGACTTCTTTGGAGGTCAAACCTGAGCTGACTTAAATCACGTGATGATTTAGGTCACCAGAGCTAGAGAGAAAATCTATTTAGTCTTGATTTATTGCATTTGATGGTGAATTTCATAGTTTTGCTGCAGAAATGTTAATGTATTTGATAATGCCGTATGGCCCCAGACTCTGCTGGGGTATTGCATAATACTTGGTGTATGGTCTGTACTGCTTTTCTAAAATCCAAAACATCTGAAATCTGAAACACATCTGGCTGACAGGATTTCAGGTTAGAACTTGTGGACTGCAGACTGGCAGTGCTGAGAGGCGGGTACCATGCCTTGCTTATGTGTTAGGATGGACACAAGCCCTCGCTGATGCTAACTGTGGCTTTGATGGCCCAGATTCCTGTTTAGCAGAAAAGTCATATGTCTGATTTCTGAGCAGCCAACTTCCTCAAAACACAAGGGGAGAGAACGCCTTTCTGAAAGAAGGCAGTTTCTTTCAGTCACATCTAATCAAAACTATAGAGTGTTGATATTGGCTGTTGTTTTCCTAGGGACGTTTGAATACCAGGATGGTAACTGGTTCTCACCAGCTACAAAAATCACCCTTAGTTTTCTGGGCATGATCCTTGACACAAACCAACATCACACCAGGCCGTTAAAAAGGCAACAGTTTGTCCTACGCTTAACAAGCTTCCAAACTCATGAACTCATCTGGCGTTTATAACCAGCATTTATCCATTTGTCTGAAGGGATGATGGATTACCTCGTGGGCATAATAACTGAGTGGTTATGTTTCGTGGCAAGTGGAATGGTTCTGTGAGGGGAAACTAGGGAGCTATGAGTGGTGAAGCGGCACCCTTGGGAGGTCTAAAACTTCAAGGTCATGGTAGTTGGTGTGGACGCGGCAGAGAGAAGTGAGGGTGGGAGTGAGAGGGCGTGTGAGTGACTACAACTTAAGCTGGCACTGCAGTTGTTAGATATTTTACTGAAAATGCCTTCAAGCATGGCACTCACCCCAGGCAGCCACAATCCCCACCATAGCCTAGTATTTCCTATTGTCTTAGGCCTGAGCTAATTTGCTAGTGTTAAACCCCTGGTCCATTTAGCCTGGGCCAGAACTTTGTTGGGAGGATGGGGGGTGTAACGTGTGCTATAAAGGGAATTATTGGCACAACTAGAAAAATCTGAACAATATCTGGAGATTAAGTAACACTATTGTAACAAGGTTAATTTGCGATTTTGATCCTTATACAGTGATTCTGAAGAGGATAGCCTTATTCTTAAGAAATGCACAGGGCTTCCCTGGTGGCGCAGTGATTGGGAGTCCGCCTGCCGATGCAGGGGACTGGGGTTCGTGCCCCGGTCCGGGAAGATCCCACATGCCGTGGAGCGGCTGGGCCCGTGAGCCATGGCCGCTGAGCCTGTGCGTCCGGAGCTTGTGCTCCACAGCGGGAGAGGCCACAGCAGTGAGAGGCCCGCGTAACGCAAAAAAAAAAAAAAAGAAATGCATATAGGAGAGTAAAGGGGGAGAGAGAAAAATCCAGATCTACAAAATTAGAAGCTCCAGAAGTAAAGCTAAAAGAGAGGCATTTGTAGGAAATAGGCCAAGGGATTCGCAAGCACGCCAAAAGGTGAGAGCCAACAAACTATCTATCAATGCTTTTCAAGGTGTGTTCTGTTCACCGCAGCTCTGGCCTCACCCGGGAGTCTGTTGGAAATGCAGACTCTCTAGCCCCACAAAGACTGACTACAGCCAAACCTGCGTGTTTAATATGATCCCCAGTTGATTCCCCTGCACCTTCAGGTTTGAGGGACCCTGATCTAGTTCACCTGCTTACAGATGCCAGTGTTATAGTTGCATAAAACTTGTTTACTAAATAAAGAAAAAGCCTTTTCTTTGCTGTTTTCTTTGGTGGCCTTGGAAGGCCAGGAAGAAGGAAGGAAGGAGGGAGAGAAGGGCAGCCTTCGCCGACAGAGCTATCATTTATAACTACTGCTGCGCTGCGCTCAACTCAGATGTAAAATTTACTGCTATTACACAAGTGTCACTTAAATCCATCAGGGTGGTACTTGATGTTCTCCCTGCCAGACTTATTGCCTGGGTGGGACACATTGCCCCAGACAGATACACTGGATGCTGCCCCCAGAATGACACTTAGAGTTGCCATAGCAATTTTCACCACAGAGCTAGAAATGCAAGTTTATCAGGTACACGGGGTGCTGTTCTGATTCCAAGGACTCACTTAGCATCTTGGTAAAAACACCTCATGAAATGGAACTAGATTGTCCTGTGACACCAAGAAACAAGAGAAAACAAAAAACATTTTCTTGCCTCAAAATATGTGAAGCAAAACCGAACTCAGGTGCTGAGGTTAGGGCTCCGATGCTCGCCATGAAGCATCCTTTCCCAAAGAATGTTCCAGAGAACACTAGCCTAGTAGCTGCTCCTGGCAAAAAGGACCCCATAACTAAATAAGTGTTGGAAACACTGCATCTTCCATTTCTCCTCTTGGAAACTGAAGACGTACATTAGTATAGTAAACGCTCTAAGAAGTCCGGCCTTGTAGAAAAAAAGTCTCTGTCTAGCAGGGTTTCCCAAATAGATTCTCTGATGGGACTCCTTTTTCGTCCAGTACTTATTAATACTTTCTAGAACTAATGCTTTAAGAAAAAAGCTGAGGAAATATTCTAGTGGAGATTTTATACCCAAAGGAAGAACTCAATTCCATAAATGGACTTCCATTCCCTGCCAGGAAACTGCCACAGAGATAAAGAGACTCCTTTTGTCCTGAACATAAAAGAAGTAATATTCTTTGTCTGCATTAGAGTAGAAAGGTGGGGATGACTGATAAGTTACCAGAAGAGTTACCTTTGATCTTTCCCATTCCTTCAACCCCATATCCACTCCACCACCAAACCCGCTATCCTTCCTCAATATCCCACCTCTTACACGTCCACTGCGCCCACCCAGGCTAAGTTACCTGAATGTTTCCAATAGTCTACGAATGGGTCTTCTGACTTCCACCTAATGTCTTTCCCACACTGCAGTGCACCGTTGAAAACCTTCCAAGAGCTGCCCCAGCAAGAAAACAGGAAGCCGACATAGGTGTGGCCTGGCATTTTCCAGCTAACTCACCTTGACTGGCCTCCCACTCGCTGTCACTCTCCAGTCATCCTGGTCTTCTTCTGTATCCCCTCTACCTAGAATTCTCCTGCCCATCTCGGTTGTGCTTATTCATCCTTCAGATCACTTCGTAAAAACATCATTTCCTCCAGGAAAACATGCTTGATTTGACAGTCTAGGTCAGGGCTACCTAAAGGGCAGCCCACAGTCCAGTGCCAGTCCAAATGCTGTCTGCAAGGAGATAAGTACTGAAATGGAGAAAGCAGCGTTTAGAAACTTCTATGGTATTTTAATATTACCATGACCTCCAAGCACATGATCAGTAGACTAATCTTCTTGAAGCTGGTAAAGACCAGACCAGGTGTTGTCAAACTCACGTGGTTAGTCACACGTGGCACCAGATGTATGCCAGCATCGGTTGGTGACAGATTGGAGGGGAAAACTGGTTCTCCATCACACAATTTGAGAAGCACCGCTCTAGGTCCCATGCCATGTTACACACTCTCGCAGCTCCAGGTACCTTCCTTTCAACGTATTTATCACAACTGGTCATTTTAGGTATATTTTTGTGATTTTTTTTTCTTCTACACAGACTCCTAGCTTCACGAGAGTGGGCACCAGGTTTGTTGCTGTTCAACGTTGCATCCTCCTAGCCTAGCACAGTACCTGGAACATAACTGGTACCCAATAAATGTGCCTAATTAGTAAGGGGAAAGAGTGAGGCTTATTGATTTTAACTGTCTCCTCAACACCATTCTTAGTACTTACTACGTCACCTGTGGCTTATATAGGAGGATGGGAGAATGGCAGGGGCAGGTCCTGAGAGGGAGATAAGAGAATAATTATCCTCTTCCATGAACTCAACCAGACCCTTTCAGATTGCAAGTCAGTGGCATAATAGAGGTAAAATAAAAAGTGGACAGTGCCGTTTTAAAGGGTACAAAGGAATGCTTTGTCTTTGGTAACTTGGCTCTAGAAGCTTCTGCTGTCACACATGAAGGGTGTTCTGTTTGAGATTTATATTTCACTCTCCTAAGTAACATCAGAAAATATTATTGCCCTTACAGTCACAGAGCTGGGCACATGCCAGCTTTCTATGGGATTGTATTTCCGCATACGTCTCTCCCCTCCGTGCCTTTGTTCCCAGCTGTCCTGCTGATAAAATGGAGAGAAAGAGAGCTCGCTGGTGTGACTTTGACAGCTTGCCTTCTTGCAGCCGCTGGACCCCAGAGCATAATTTCCTCCCCGGGGTGGGGGGTTGTTATCAGAATCAAACATCCCTGACGAATCTGAATTTCAAAGGATGCAGATATCCAGTTTAATTTAAGAGGATTATTCCAAAACAGCTCTGAGAAGGACATTTGGACTTTTGGCCCCCTGACTCAAACAGGCATCAGAAGCAGCTGGAATCTTGAACTTTTTCCAGGAAAGAAAAGAAATTTTAGTATAGCGAAGAGAGCAATGGATGGCGTCAGTCTTAGCCCCAGCACTGGAAAAGGTATCTAATCTCGCGGGGGCTTTTACGTCCTCTTCGGTGAAAAAAGAGGATTTGACCAGATGACCGCTTCTATCTCTTCTAGCTCTGAAATCCTCCCACTCTAACCTCTAAGGTCTCTTCCAGCTTTAAAACTGGAGAACTGAATGATTCAAATTCCTCTAGGCCACAAGCTTCAAGCATGCTAAGGAGCCCTCCATCTGTACCCTAGCCTCGATTCGGTACCGAATGAGGTGGTACTGAAAGGTTATATTGAGATAAAGGACTTCACATTTGCTACCCACTGCCTTTAAACTTTCCTCTGAAAAGTCTACAATACAACTTCATGCCTAGCATTGTGAAAACGAATTTGTTTACAAAATCCCATGGCTCAGAGTCTAACTCTAGTTCTATAAATGGAAAGTGTATATACTAATTTTCTTTCCCAAAACAGCATGCCTGGACCAAAGGCCCTAGGATCAAATAAATTTCGGAAAAACTGCACTGGGTACCCTCTTACTGATGTGTCACCCTGCAGGAGGCCATGCTATGAAACTCACAAGGCCTGCACTCAAGAAAACCTACAGGGGCCTCCCTGGTAGCGCAGTGGTTGAGAGTCCGCCTGCCGATGCAGGGGACATGGGTTGGTGCCCTGGTCCGGGAGGATCCCACATGCCGTGGAGCTGCTGGGCCCGTGAGCCATGGCCGCTGAGCCTGCGCGTCCGGAGCCTGTGCTCCGCAACGGGAGAGGCCACAACAGTGAGAGGCCCGCGTACTGCAAAAAAAAAAAAAAGAAAAAGAAAACCTACAGAATTTCACTTGTCCTGGCCTTTCTCAACATTTAACCACTGACGCCTTTTATTTTTCCTCTGAAATATTAACATTTACTAAACTAGGGCCCCACCAGACATATTTGGGAAATGCTGCTCCGACCATCTTCTGCTTGGTAGGTGCAGGGAGTTCCTTAAAAAGGCAAATTCTTCAGCCCCGCCCCAGAAATACTGAGTCAGAATCTTTGGAGGTAGAATCCAGAAATATTAGTTTTCACAAGCCCTCCAGGCAGTGGTGTACTGGAGCTGGTAAGTACCAGCTTCCAATAAGAGAATGTTAAAATGCCAGGAATTTGAGAAATTTTCAAGCCAATGGACTTCACGTAGGTAGACTGAAATTTGCCTTGGTGGAAGTATTTACACCATGAAAATCAGCAAATGCAACAATTCAGGGTTTTTTGTTCTCCCACAGATTGCTGGTTATTAAACATTTATCTGCAAACCACGGCCTCCAGGAGACCCTTATATACAGTACAGTTTGAGAACCACTGAAAAGGCAAGGTATTAAATCATGTGTCAAAACTACGTTAAACTTTCAATCACTAGTTTTACAATGGCTTTAGATGTTCCACGAAAATGGTATGCAGGAGAAAGTCTGGTGTTTTCTTCTTAAAATTAGGAAGGAATTATCGAGAAATAAAAATAATCAGGTAAGCAGAATCTCATTAGGAAGAGGAAATTTTTGCCTTTATAGACTTCGGAGATATGTAAAGGCCTTGCTGACAGATATAGCTTTATAATGGGTCTTCTTTAGTAATCTGGAAAAAAAAAATCTAGAGGTATAAAAATATTCTCAGAGTATCGATTGTAACTTTTTCTTCTTAATTTTGTAAACTCCTCTTGACCACTACATTTCAGACGGAAAAGAAACACATCTCACACGTATTAAGATTCTCCCTGGTCTCTTACGTCCCTGGAGTGTCTTTAGAGTGGGTGATAGAGTACATTCTTTCTTTCTTAAAGGGACTCCTCTGACAGATCCAATTACAGTTCACAGAGCCCAGGGTGATCTTGTCTTCATTTCTCTGGTTCAAGCAGAGTGCAAAATCCAATGACAGAACAGAAAGTAGATTGTGAGACTGAAAAGTTTGAGTTTCTACTTAACATTTGCCTTTCTATTCCCTCTAAAGGTGGACATCCTCAAGGTGCCTGCTGGATTAAATAGGGTTTTACTTGAACAGCTTACTTGGTATAAACACACTCCACTGGGTGTCATATCCCGGGTCGCTAGAACCCTGACCCACCACCAAGAAGGATTTAATTGTTATGAATCCAGCAGTTCCTTCTGACAGCCAAACACAGCAACACTGCCTGTCTCTCCTGTAAAATGCCAAGTGTTGTATACTTAAAGACAGAAGCCTCTCTTCTCTCTCATCAAGGCTAGGACTTCCTGACAGCCCTGAAATATACCTGGGGCAAAATGGTGACAAGGAAGTAGAGATGAGGAGATGCTACTGTTTATTGAGCACTTAACACTTGCCGTGCTCTGCCCAGGCATTGTGTATATCATCGGAAGCAACCTTTACAGCAAAGCCAACAGATTTTTTTGCCCTGTCTGTTCTTTTGTCCTTTTCTAAGGGTCAAAAATCCAATGCCTTTGGGGCCAGACAGATAAGATAAATAATTGAAGTGAGCAAGGTGAAACAGTAGGAACACAAGTAAAACTGGTAACTCCTCAGTAGTGGGGAGACAGAAGGGAGTGGCAGAGACCATGACAAAATCTGATTTTTGTGGCTAATACTTTAAATTTTTCAATATAGCCAAGGGATTCCGTTTAAAAACTACAAACAAAATACATATGTGGGCTGGATCTGGCTGTGGGCCACCATTTTGCATCATCTGCTTCAGACACAGTCCTCCCAATTACCTACCGCTTCCCGGAGGCCTAAAAGAGCAGTTGCGGATGGGCTGGTCCTAGGCCCAACCCCACACATTTACGGTCTATGCTGTAGCCTTGTGTTTTTATGTATTTCTGGTTTGAAGCAGTGCTCAGGCCTCTGGACCCCTCGATTTAGGGGCCCCTCTTCCTTCCCCTCTTCCCTTTTACCTTCTCGGACAACGTTTTCTCCCTCAGTTCCCACCTCAGCTCACCCTCTAGGACTGTCATCATCCCATCGACAAGTGGAAAGCTCTGAACCACATCCTTGGGGGCACATGCACTCCTGTCCAGGACGCTCGGTCACACACGTTTGTGGCACCAGTAATGCCATCCCCTCCCCCTATGCAGACTGCAGACGATCACACCCCCTGTATACCATATTATAGATATAGGCTGTTGACACACTGTAAGTGTACTGAATTTATAAACATTTAAAACCAGTTCATCATGTTTGAATGCCCAGATTAAAGATATGCAAAGGTGAAGGGCTCAGGAAGAGATTTTCCTATAGAGAGCTATTGCCATGTGAGTCCCTACCCTCTCCACTACCCTTAAGGCTCCACCTTGAGCAAAGAGAAGTCTGTGAACAGGTCCCCTGTTCTTCTACAGTGCACGGCAAGGGGTGTACAAAGGTTTCCCTTAGTCAGTTGTGGGCCACAGGAGAAAACCAGTATAGGGTCAGCCATAGGATGTCCCAGAGGGCCGGAAGGAACCTAGCAGCAAGAAGTTGAAGGGAAAAGCTTGGTGTCTAGTGGCTCCAGACGGAGTTGAAAATGACCACCCAAACTCCAGACAGGGCAGCCAACCAACTTTTCCTGGAGAAGGTCAGATAGTAAATCTTTCAGGTTTCAAGGGCTGTCTGGTCTGCGTGGAAGCTACTCAGCTCTCTGTTTGTATGGTGAAAGCAGCAGTAAACAAGCTGGTTATGGCTGTGTTCCACCAAAACAAAAACAGAGAGCATGCTGGATATAGCCACACAAGCCCAACTTTACCAGCTGTGCTCTAGACACATCAACCTGGGGCAAAGGAGGAGAGCAGAGCAGAGCCCAGCTACCGAAAAGCTCGTGAAGTTCAAGTCTACCTTAACATCCTGCCAGGACTGCTACACAACCACTGATTCACTTGAGAACCTTCCTCACTCCTTCCTTCCCTCCTACCCTCACCGTCCAGCACTCCTATCCTGGAGAAGTTAGAAACTGGCCAGCTCTCGCCAAGCAGGACATTATGGGGCCTTCCTAGGACAGACCCCTCCCTGAAACCTCTGCTTTAGCTCCTCTCTGAAGTACCTAGATAACAGTATCTGATGCACATTTCCTGAGTTGTTTTACAGATGTTAAAACCACCACCAAATGAAAGAAATTAACTACCTGATGATCATGAGCATGTAACACCGCCCTGTTACCTCACCATTAACCAATCAGAATTGTGCACGAGCTGATCACGTACCCAGGATGCCACTCCCTCACGTGGCCTTTAAAAATACTTTGCTGAAAGCCATGGGGAGTTTGGGTTTTTTGAGCAGGAGCTGTCCCAGACTCCTTGTACAGCACCTTAATAATAAATGCCGCCCTCGGGCCAGCGGACCCAAGTTTGCTTCAGTAACACAGCTAGCTGGGAAGGGAGAGAAGGAAAAACTAAAGGAAGAAAAATAGAGAAGCAGCAGTGACCGCCTTTCCTCCCAGCAAGCTCCCAGCCTGAGGAAGACAGAGCTGGGAGAGGAGAAGGTATTTGACACTAAATTCAATCTTGGGCTGAACACACTTAATTTCTGAACCAAGGCTGTATTTTCAACTTAAAATGACCATAGATATACCTGTTTATTACCTAAGAATCAGTAGAAAATTCATGGGGAAGGAGGAAGAAAAAAATAAAATTATACATTGATTAAGTCACACTTTTTCAGAATACTGGTGACCTACAAAATCACAGAGTCGAGCATTTTCTTTGCTGAGACCCCAGCTTGAATGGAAAAACAAATGGTGATGACGTCCATCTAGATCAAAGCACAGCTCTCAACAGAAGCAGTTCACCAAAAAGGCAACTCGGCGGTGGCAATGTTATTGACTCATTGTCACATCCAGTTTCTCCAAGTGTCCTTAGCAGATATTTGATTATAGAAGATAATTGGGAATTCTTTTGTCCTTTGATAAATATTATGACAATTTATGTCTTCCTTCAGGTAATGTGCATAGTCCACTCAGATGCATTTAATTCTCCAGAAGGAGCATGATTCTCAAGGTCCTCCTGTCTTCCCAAGGGCTCGGTCACGTGGGAAGAAAGTGAGGCCTGGCACCCCTGGAAAGCTTATTTGTCACCTGCAATTCAGAGCAAACGCCTAATTATAGGGGGCGCTGATGAGTTCATTACTGCCTCTTGAACCGCCCCCTGATGAATGCCAACTAAATCAGTAATTCCACTATGCTAAATGGGGTCGGTGGAGCATTTGCAGGAATCAGCTGGGAGCACTTGAGTGGAAAGCTTTATTCGTTCTCAGTTTTGACTAGCACAGCCAGCAGTAGGAGAATCTATCTGGCTTTTGTTAAAGATGTAGAGAAAAGTATTGTTTTTGTTTTTCATTTTCTGAGCTAAAAAGGTTTTTAAAAGAAACAGCATCATCTTCTATTGATCTTAGTGACTCTGTGCTGTGAATGTTACAGCATAAAAGTTATCTAACTCACACTTCATTCGTATGTAACTCCCCTGACTTCACTGTTTTCAGCTACTGTCACACAGACCTGCTATTGCTTGATCATGGTGTAATCCTATTTAATTACGGCATTTGCCAGTTTTGGGCTAGTCACTAACTGCTTTATGCTTGGTTACAATGGAGTTTTCTTCTTAGCCTATCAGCTGCTACCAGGAAGGATGGGTATGTGTCTATCACCTAATTCATACAGTTCTTAGTGTAGTGTAATGCGTATGAAATTTACTTAATTTTTCTTCTTTGAAAATTCCATCACATATACTCTAAGATGGTGATCAGAAGAGAAAGAGAGGAGGTTGATGATTGTAAGAGTCTTAGTTGACTGCCAACTCCAATAATCATTTCATTTGAGAAGTTTATATTTTTGCAATGCCAATTATACGTCTAAAGTTAGTAGTGAAGTTAATTAGGACTACACCTCCTCTTTTTCTTTCTTTTTTCAGCAATTCATTGTCATTAAGAATAAAAGACTCTCCTAATCAAGGATGGATTTTGTCCTCAAAAGGGAGGATTTTGTGGAAGATTGTCAGAGTGCTATTTTCAGGTTTAGTTGTAAATACCATTTTTTTTAAATTTATTTATTTATCTTTTTGTTTTTGGCTGCATTGGGTCTTCGTTGCTGAGCAGGGGCTACTCTTCGTTGCAGTGGTTTCTCTTGTTGCGGAGCATGGGTTCCAGGTGCACAGGCTTCAGTAGTTGTGGTGCATGAGCTTCGTAGCGCCGCAGCATGTGGGATCTTCCCGGACCAGGGCTCGAACCCGTGTCCCCTGCATTGGCAGGCGGATTCTTCCACTCTGCCACCAGGGAAGTCCCTGTAAATACCATTTTTAATGAAAGAAAAATGAGGTACATATTCAGCCTCTCATATTATTCATTCAACATTTCTCACTTTGGCTCAAGAAACACTTATGGAGAGCCCACCATGTTTGAGAAAGTGTCCTAGGCCCTAGGATATAACAGTGAAAGTGACAAGGCTAAAAACATTATCTGTATTCATTATTATTGCCATAGAACGCTACATGACCAACTGCCCCCAAACGCAAACACAGTAAGCTTTGACTATTGTTCAGAAGCTAGCTGGGAGGTTCTGCTGGTTGGGGTCTGGCTCAGCTAGTCTGGGCTGGGCTTGCTCATGTCTAAGCTGAGGACCCTTCTAGTGCTGGGACCTTTGTGAGCACAGGGGATGCCTATCCATGAGGCCGGCCCTGTCCACCAGTTTGGAAAAAGACCATCTGCCGAAGAAGAGAATGAGGCCAGTATACGAAGAGGAACAGAGATAATTGCTAAAGAGGCTTAATAATCCCATGGAGCCTGAATCCAAGCCTGCCTGAAGTCTTCCGTCCTAGACTTCCTAGGCATGCGAACCCCAAACTCCCCTCTATGTTGAATGAAGTCTGAATTGAGCTCTGTCACTTGCAGCCCAAAGAGTTCTGACTAATATATCCAAGTTAGAATTTTTGGATCTCTAAAAATATAAAATGAAAGAAACATCTACTGAGGATTTAATCAAAGAGATATTTTTTTGAAAAGGGAGATTTTAGGAAGATTGGTTCTCACAGCCTGGTTGGAAGAGATAAGAACCTGCTGAAAGGAAGTCTAGCTGACAAGAATTTCAGGATTTAGTTTCTGGGGATAAAAAGGAGAATCCCATTTCCAGTCCCCCTGGTGATACTCAGTTGGTACACACAGGTGCAGCCGTGCCAGTTTCATGCCAGTGTCCATTCTGATAAGTGACATCTCTGTTTTCCTATTGTTAAGCATCTTGATGCCCCTACCCATACCTATGCTGCAATATAGTTTCAATAGAGCGAAATTGCTTAGAAATATTTTAGAATTCTGTTTTCTGTCTGCCTGTGATGCATGACCTCAATTATTTCCACTTTGGATATCAAGATACAACAGAAATAAATTTGCCTGCAGCGTGGATGAACTGACTCCCCATGAGAGGGACTGACTTCACTGTTCTTCTCTGACCTAGTCATGCTGAAATAATCAGAGCAGACCCCGGCAGAATGCAAATGACAGTAACATCCAGACCATCAAAGACACTGACAGGAAGCTGACCTCTGGCCACAAGACCCCAAAAGCAGACAGGCAAGGAGGGAGCCAGGGTGACACAACGGAGAAAATGAAGATATGATAAACTGTAAGAATTATGTTGGCAATGCACAGTGTACCGCTGCATCAACTTGTATTACCAACAGAATCCAGGAGGTCAGGGCCTGTGGAAGACACAGGCCAAAAAGATGGCGGCCCCCCCATCCCAAACACCTCCCCTACCCACTGGCTACTGCTCCGAATTCTACCGTCCAAACACAGTTCTTTTGTCTAAGGAAATAATCAAGCAAATGGACAATGATTGAAACTTTGTTTATAATAGCAATAATTCAAAAACAACTTCCATGCCCAAGCTTAGCCAGCTTCTTCTGACTGGTTGGATAAATTATGATGTGATCATACAATGAGATACTATAAATCCATTTAGTCAAAGCTGTGTCACATGTCACACCTACCTACATGGGAGTCTTAGTAGTTTTAGTTTTAGATGAGGATATTGTTGTCTTAAACAAAATCAGAATTCTTTTTATCAGAAAGAAGCGGGAATTCACAAGCAACTTGAGACATCTACCGTACAATTTACATATGCTGTAATATGGGATTGTTTAAGTAATGAGTGGTACAGCCACAGGATGGAATACTCTCTCTGCAGCTGTCTGTAGCTCTGAGGAAGAATAAAGTAGGAAATTGTATGGTAAATGGCCTAGATATTTTAAATGAAAAAAGCAAGCTGAAGAATTGTAAATAATATGATGTGTGTGCGTGTGTGTGTATATCTCCTTATAAGCATATAAAAAAACGTATGGAAGGATGTATAAGAAAATAATAGTTGAATTTGGATAAATGCATAAGATAGGACTCCACTGATCATAGTTCCAGAATTGGAAATGTATAAAGGTCTAGAAGGATTTGGATAGAAACTAGGAAAGAAAAAGCAAAGAATAAATCCAAGGCGAAACATGCCTTCTATGTTTCAGTCGTAGATGGAAATTTTTATAAGGTTGTAAAGAAAAAGTGTCTGATTCTCAGGCCAAAAAATAAGGAGGAGGAATGATTCCAATTATGAGTGTCTTTCCCTGAAAACTCTTTAAGATTTCTTTGCTATCCAGAGGCCCAAATATAAGGTGGATCGGTGGCCCTCAAATCTGCTTGACTATCATAATTAAAAGGAAAAAATTTTAATGTAGATTCCAGGCCAAACGGATTAGAATCTCAATGAGAGGAAGTCAGGAAATCTATTTTTAAAGTACTAAATCTGTTTCTGGAGGTTGGCTAGGCTTGGGAGCCATTGTAGAAGATAACATCCTATGGTAACTTCCAGAGCTAAGATTAAACTTTTTGTGTTTTGAGGCTGGTCAGTAGTTATGGGTTTCTCCCTGCTGTTTCGAACTTTTAAATAATAATCTCTGTTTTTGATCAAGCCTGATGTCATACACTTTGGTGTATACCAGCCCAGCTTATAATAATCCTTCCTTCTCTAAGAATTTCCCAGTCTCTAGGGAGGGCACCCAGCAGACCTTTCCATATGGTATGACCCAATTCCTGGCCTCAGTTTAGTAGAAGGGGGATGTTCCAAGCTGAGCAAATCAGAAGCCCAGACCCCACCCCAGAAATCTGGAATCAGGAACAAGAAAGAGAGTAAATCCCTTGGTGTGTGGTTAGACATTGTGAACCTGGTAGCTGTTGGCTGCCATCTTCCACTGGACTGAGCAGCAGGAAAACTGATCCCAAGGAAGAATGCAGCAAATGCCCAGAAAGAAGCAGAACAAGAGACCAGAGAGGGTGCTGTCTGCATCCCCAGTGGGTTTCCAGACCTACTGCAACCTCCCCGAGGCCCAGCTGCATTTGGGTTAGACTTTGGGTTCCATAAGCCCCCCCTCTTCCTTATAATTAATTTCATTATTTTAAAGCCAGCTCAGATAGGGAGGGTGGGAGGGAGATGCAAGAGGGAGGGGATATGGGGATATATGTATACATATAGCTGCTTCACGTTGTTATACAGCAGAAACTAACACAACACTGTAAAGCAATTATACTCCAATAAAGATGTTAAAGCCAGCTCAAGACATAACTTACAGCAAGTGGTCTATCTAATGTGCCTACTTACACTTGACAATGACATACTATTGAGACAAGAGTGGTTCCGTGGCCTCCAGTAGAGATTGAAGTCATTCTTTTTCCAACTGTAATAGTTCAGAGGACACATGACAACTTCCTTTATATCCAAATGTCTACATACACTGTGTATCTATACAGACTGACATGACTGGAAAAAATCAACTGTTTTCTTTATTAACATGGAAAAAAATGTTCCAAGCATGATCTGGGACAAAATAGTTTTGTAAGATTATTTACAACCTTCTTCTGGGAAAAAATTATCATTCCTGAATAAAAATGCTTAAGCAATTTTCTGGTAAACTTTAATTAGCTTAAGGCCTCTTCTGGGAACTTGCTACCCACACTCTCAGCTGCCTGTTTGTCAGGCATCAAATGATATTTAACCAGACACTGCTTTTTATTATATCTAGTCAAACAAAGATCATCTAGCCATTCTCTTTTCCTATGAAACATTCTCACCAAAAGTCAGTCTTTGAATTGGGCTATGAGATCTCCTTGCGTGCAGCAAGTGTGAAATAAAATTTTGACACCAGCTCATAACAAAACTGTCTGACAATTTTTAAAATCATTTTGTTGAGCTTCCATAAAGACTGTTTTTTGGTCACTGTTGAAGTTTCCATTAGCCAACCAGCTGTGGCTGTTTTAGACTGCTTTAGTCAAGTTTTTGTTGCTTTGTTCCCAAAGATCCAATTCAGTTTTGGTAACAGATTAGAATATCTGCCGTCCTTTTTAAGCTATTCAAGATCTTGTTGCTATATTACTTGAAATGTTTAGAATTAAGCTTAAACATGTGTGTCTCTACCACTCTCTCACCCTTAACCTGGCTCATTGAAAGGGTGGTTTGGCATCTGATATAACTTATTTGCTCCTCCTACAAAAATTCTTTTTTTTTTTTCTCTCTGGTGTTACAAAGGTCCTAACTGCTAGGCATATTCCAAAACAACATCACTATCCTTTTCTCTTGTCAATTAACATATGTGTGTGTTCATTCATTAGTTCAAATCTTTGTTAACAGCCACCATGTGCAAAGTATCTTTTACGTTCCCTGTCCTCCAGAAGCTAATGGAAGTAATAGAGAAACAAAGCTCAGTAATGCAACGAATCCAGACCACTTCGTGTTTCAGAATTACACTACACTTATACATCAGATGACATCAAAGAAAAACTTTTAATATTGAAAAGAAACATATAACTATACTGAAATCTTTCAAAGATGCACTTAATGGACATTATATTGTATAACCCAAAGCAGTTGTCCTAAGGACCCTTCCCTCAGTTCCACTCTTCACAGCATCTGCTTCCTTCAAATCTCTTTCCTTCTGTCCCAATTCTAGCAAGCAGTTGACTTTTTCTTTATCTCTCTCAACTCCCCTTACTTTAGTCTAGCATCCCAAACTAAACTTGTTCTTTCAGAAGCTCCTGGCCTTTCTAGCCATTCAAGGTTTTTCTGAGCCTCTGTAGCTCTAGTCTCCCGATGAGTTTTAGTCCAGGCCTAAAAATTGTCCTGCCAACCAAATGGCCTTCCTCTTTGCGAGGGGCTGAGGGGAGCAACAGGACTATTTATACTCACATAATATGTCTCCAATAGAGCTGTAAGATGATACAACGTGGGATAAGGGCCATAGACAAGTTCGAAGGTACCAAGCGCATCTAAAAGAGTGGGAGCCCATTTCTATTTGTGAGGATTAACCAAGTTTCACGGGTCAGCAGATGGAAATCAACTCAAAGCTAACACGTCTGGGCTTCCCTGGTGGCGCAGTGGTTGAGAGTCCGCCTGCTGATGCAGGGGACACGGGTTCGTTCCCCGGTCCGGGAAGATCCCACATGCCGCGGAGCGGCTGGGCCCGTGAGCCATGGCCGCTGAGCCTGCGCGTCCGGAGCCTGTGCTCCGCAACGGGAGAGGCCACAACAGTGAGAGGCCTGCGTACCGCAAAAAAAAAAAAAAAAAAAAAAAAAAGCTAACACGTCAGTCATCTAGAGCACGTGAAGCCTGATTCCCACATGGAACGTGAGCCTTGCTTCCTGATATGCTGCAGCCCAGCCAAAGCCATTCTACCTGTGCTTGTCTCAGATGTCCTGGGCAGTTTGCTGAGGGACTGGGCCAGGGTATCATGGGCCAGCACAGTGGTACTGCATAAAGCATGGAAGAGGTTCTGTGGATGTCCTCACCTTGGAGCAAGCCCACCTGCACAGGAGAGTTAACATGGCAGGGCTGAGACTGCTATCCTTAGAAGGGCCTGCTTGCAAGATGGTCCTCTGACTGCATATGGGAACTTGGATTCCAGAAGAGTTTGCACTCTTCCCGGAACTGGTAAGGGTGGTTCCGTGTGCTAAACTGTGCAAACAATGTGATTCAGGCTGAACACCTGCTTTCCTTGGGGGAGTCTAGAATTTTAGTGTATGCTAGGGAAAGTACGCCTATGCAACCAGTCCCCAGAACACACTCCAGGCACTGAGTCTCTAAGGAGCTGCCCTGGTCACAACTCATTGCTGGAGAAATCAAGCCCAGCTTGTGCAGTTCCACTGGGAAAGGGCTCTTGGAAGCTTGTGCCTGGTTTCCCCCAGACTTCACCCTGTGCACCATGTCTCTTTGCCAATTTTGCTTTGAACCCTTTTGCTATAATAAACCATAGCCTTGAGGACTATTATACACTAAGTCCTGAGAGTCCTACTAGCAAATCACTGAAACTGTGCACGGTCTTAGAACTCCTGACACACGACCCCTCCTACTTAAGCATGTTCATCTCATTACACTCCTGTGCTTTCTCACTCTGCTCCTTTCTGTTGCTTGAATAATCCAAATTCTTGCCTGCCTCACGGCCTTTCCACATACTACCCCATCTGCCTGGAATGCCCTTCCCTGTCTCTTCTTTTTTTTTTTTGCAGTACGCGGGCCTCTCACTGCTGCGGCCTCTCCCGTTGTGGAGCACAGCCTCCGGACGCACAGGCTCAGCGGCCATGGCTCACGGGCCCAGCCGCTCCGTGGCACGTGGGATCTTCCCGGACCGGGGCACGAACCCATGTCCCCTGCATCGGCAGGCGGACTCTCAACCACTGTGCCACCAGGGAAGCCCCCCTGTCTCTTCTTATGGCTCATCCTTCATGTATCAGCTTATATGTAACCTCTTCAGAGACCTTCCCTGACCGCCGCCAACCAAGTTATCACCTCTCACATCACCTGTTTATTTACTGTCCACAGACCTTCAACCTATAATTGTCCTGTTTATTCACTTAAATACAATTAGACTGCAATTCCAAAAGGTGCAGGACCTATCAATCTTATCCACACTATATTCATATCATTTGACACAGAAAGAATTCAGTCTGTATCTGCTGATAGAGTAAAGGAATACATCCCCGCATTCGGATCAAAATATCCAAGTGGGGAGAAGGGCATTCTTAGAAATCCATCCTAGCCTCTTCCATCCTATTGGAAGTCCATTTTGTTTACAACAGAATTCCTTTTTTAAAAAAGAAAAAGTTGTTCTTTCTGTGTATATGTCCTTTCAGTGCTAATTTTAGCAATTCTCTTGAGATCCTGAAAACATTTTAGTCCCTGCTCAAACAGCTGGCTGTAACTGACCTGAACTCATGTTTCACTGTGAGACCCAAGAATTAGTAATGAACCTGCTCACTAGTGTTGAGAACTCAGATTCTGCTCTGTCCACATACCCAGAATGTTCACTCCCTAGTGACCTTCCCCCCCCCCGCTTTTTTTTTTTTTTTGCAGTACGCGGGCCTCTCACTGCTGTGGCCTCTCCCGTTGTGGAGCACAGGCTCCGGACACACAGGCTCAGCGGCCATGGCTCACGGGCCCAGCCGCTCCGGGCATGTGAGATCTTCCTGAACCGGGGCACGAACCCGTGTCCCCTGCATCGGCAGGCGGACTCTCAACCACTGCGCCACCAGGGAAGCCCGACCTTCCCCTTTTTGTTTGTAGCTACAAGAGTTATAAAACAAATGTCTGATGCTGAGCAATTTTTTAAAATTTCAGTTTAGATTTTGAGATTCAATTGCTAACCACAAAATAATGTTGCCAAAATATGAAGCAAAGAGAAGAATGAACAGCCTTCCTAATGACTTCCTTTGTTCCAGTAGCTCTTAGATCATCTGAAGGACCTGGCCGTATATTCTGAAACCTGTCATTCTTAACTTCTGTCAAATGAAAAAAGCAGAGAAGATCAAAGACAAGGGCTTCCTCTAAAATGCACTGCCCTTTGAGGAATCCTTCATCATCAGAGTTCAAAGCCAGAGACTTCAATGAAGTACTACAGCTCTTCTGGCTATCTAGGACAAGACTTTATTTTGCAAAGACAAGGTGTGTCATAGGGATAGGAAGAGGCCTGATCTTGCCTCATACTTGGCTGTCAGAGACGAGAAGAAGTCTGCTTGATGAACTGTACTTTGTCTTTTGCACACACGTCTTTAGCCTTGGCCTGACCCATGCTAACCTTTCAAGTTTCATCTCCTACCACATCCCAACTTATAGCTTAAGTACCCATCGCGTTGAAATCTTCCGTTACTCATCTGTGCCATGCTCTTGTACATCTCTGGGTCTTTGTAAACAGCCTTCTTCTATCTGTATACATTTCCCCTTCCTTTTCTACCTAGAGGAAAACTACTCATTCTCCAAGAACCTGATCAGGTACCACTTCCTTAGTAAAGCCTTCCCAAATTCCCTGAACAATTAGTAGCTCCTAGTGCTAGTGCTAGCTCCTGTGTTCCTAGTGCCCTTTGGGGAAACCTTTGTGATAGCACTGAGGATAGTATGTTTTAATTATTTGTGTATCTTTCTCCCCTGCATCCAGGCTGTGAGTTCTTTGGGGCAGCCAGCTTCATTCATCTTCATCTCTTTATAGCTTGGTGGCTTCATAAATGCTGATCAACTGGCCAAAGAATCAGAATTGAGAGACTTCAGGTGTTTGAGTCCACTGGCCTATTAAGGTAAAGAAAACTGATATGTAATAGGTTGTAACATGTTGGCTTCTTTTCATTTACAGCATTCGAAAAGATTTGTTACAAAAATTTCAAAGGAATTTTGTAGACCAAAGGAAGCATAAGTATGTCCTCTCTTCCTTTAAATATAGACAGGCTGTAAGTCCAAATTTTCTTCCCTTCAAGGGGGTTAGAGCCAATACTCTATAAATTTTGTCTATAGTTTATAGAGTATAGATCCCTCTGGAGCCCAGCCCCCATCCCCACTTCATCCAGGCTGTGTGTTCTGGGAGGTCTTTACACACCAAGGGAAGGTTAATACCCAAGGTTTATGGAAGGTCAGCTGTAGAAAAATTAACTAACGAAGACCAGGGCCATAGGAAGAGAATTATGGTGTGCGTGGTGGCTCATCTCCGGGAAGATTTACTGCCCCACCTGAAAAGACACGCTGTTGCGTGACAGGAATTTATTTACAGTTCAATCCTGACCTTTTTCCATGTGGAGGGAGATTGCATTACTGGGTGACTTGGGGATTTATTGTCCCGGTTTAGCAGCAATGACATTTGCTGACTATTGGCTGCAGAGGCCCTTCTAAGCTCAAACACAGAGACTCCTGGCCCTGAGCCCCCTCCTCTGCTGAGGGCCAGATTTCTTGGGGCAAAGTATTAATAGGTTTAAAGGACCAGGTTTATTGGAAGAGAGTGAGAGCACAGGGGACAGTGTGATGACAAAACAAACAGGCAGCCTTGCCGCCTCCCGTAGAAATCCAGACAGGTAAGTTCAAGTTGATTGGGGACCCTAGGAGCCCTGCAGTGTTAAAAGGCAGGTGGCAGACGCAAGGATGTGAAACCGCAGGGAAATGAAATAGGACCCCCTTCCCCTCTGCCCCCTTCTTTGGCCTCTCTCTGTGCCATATCTAGGTCATAGGACCACAGTGTTCCAAACCGGAGATGGGATTCTCAGACTGGCTTCTGCAAAACGACTCCAATTTCAGGTGATCTTTATAGACACACTGAATAGACTGCCAAGCAGCTGTATGCATCCTAGGCACAACTTAAATTTCCTTTTGCTAAATCTTCATTTTTTTCTCCACCCTCCCCATTGTGATAAACTTTTATATATATATATATGTATATTAATATCTCCAAGGAAATTTAGAATAAAAAAACCTCTCAGACTAAGAAAACACTACATATTGATCGTGATTAAGAAACCAAGTGTTCCCAATTAAATTAGATAGTGAAATTGATTCAAGATAGTGTCATTTTTAAACACAAGAACTCTTTAGATGCACCAGATTCAAGATTAATCACTTCAAGTGTAGCCTGTTTGGCATCACTAGATTCACAGAGATAAATATGATCTGCCGCAGTTAGCCCAGAGAATAGTGATTTAACTAACACCTTGCCCCCTCCCCCATCAGCAGTGTGTACTGTTAATCACGATCATATATAAAACTCCAAGACACAAATGGACAAGAATTACAGTGTTCCAGTAAAGGCATCTCTTTTTAAAATTACACACATTTTTAATTCAAGTTGCAAGTTATTTCTATTGTTTAAAGTATAGAATTAAAAGAATGGAAGGAGACCTAGTTATCATTTTGGACAGAGTTTTTCCAACTTTTTTTTTTTTAAGCAAAGAAAAAAATTTCCCCCCAAACGAAGCCCAACAAATAAAACAAGTAAGAGCTAAGTTTCTCACCAGGAGGTCTTGGAGACTATTTCTCGGGGGCCTCCTCCCCTCCTTGCTCTTGGCCTGGGCCTTAGCCTGAGAATTCCTGGGGCATCAGTGTAGGGTATGGAAGTGCTGAATCGTTACTCAGGAAAGTCTGAAAGCCACTGATCTGGGAAGAACATTTTTTTGTGGAGAAAAATGAACCAGGAGAGGTTAAATTACTTAAATTGACACAATCAGCTAGCTGCTAACCTGAAACTAGAACCCAGGTGTTTACAACACCAAACTAATTCTAGCCTGTGCCCAAGTCTCTTCTCGAGCAGCATGCTGGAAGTAAGCCTTTTACATCTGGGTTAAAAAAAAGTAATTCACTGCCTTCTTTTTTTTTTTTTTTTTTGCGGTACGCGGGCCTCTCACTGTTGTGGCCTCTCCCGTTGCAGAGCACAGGCTCCAGACGCGCAGGCTCAGCAGCCATGGCTCACGGGCCCAGCCGCTCCACGGCATGTGGGATCCTCCCAGACCGGGGCACGAACCCATGTCCTCTGCATCGGCAGGCGGACTCTCAACCACTGCGCCACCAGGGAAGGGAAGCCCCTTCACTGCCTTCTTTATTGCCCAAGATAGAAGTCAATTTTTATTACATAATGTGATGTAGCAGTTAATGAACATCTATCTCCTATCAAACACTACAATAGTGGGTTTCTCCTGTTAGAAACAGAACTGGTGCATCATTCACAATAGTCAAGATGTGGAAACAACCTAAGTGTCCATCAGTGGATGAATGGATAGCGCTTCCCTGGTGGTGCAGTGATTAAGAATCTGCCTGCCAATGCAGTGGACATAGGTTCGAGCCCTGGTCCGGGAAGATCCCACACGCCAGGGAGCAGCTAAGCCCGTGCGTCACAACTACAAAGTCTATGCTTTAGAGAACGCAAGCCACAACTACTGAGCCTGTGCACCACAGCTACCGAAGCCCACTCGCCTAGAGCCCGTGCTCTGCAACAAGAGAAGCCACTGCAATGAGAAGCCCACACACTGCAATGATGCCCTGCTCGCCACAACTAGAGAAAGCCCGCACGCAGCCACAAAGACCCAACGTGGCCAAAAATAAAATAAAATAAATAAATTAATTTTTTTAAAATTGATGAATGGATAAACAATATGTGGTATACACACACACACATATATATATATATACACAGTGGAATACCACTCAGCCACGAGAAAGAAGGAAATCCCACCATTTGTGACAAGATGCATGGACTTTGAGGGCATTATGCTAATAAGCCTGACAGGGAGAGACAAATACCGCATGGTATCTCTCATATGTGAAACCAAAGAAATCCTCAAACTCACAGAAACAGAGAGTAGAAAAGTGGTCAGGAGCTAATGGGAGCGGTTAGGGAGAGGTTGGTAAAAAGTTGGTAACTTTCAGCTATAAAATAAATAAGATCTCAAATCTAATGCAACACATGGTGACTATAGTTGATAATACTCTCTTGTTTGTTTTGAAATTTGCTAAGAGAGTAGAACCTAAATGTTCTCACCAAAAAAATGAAAAAAGATAAATTTGTAATGTGATGGATATGTTAATTGACTAGATGAGGGGAAATCCTTTCACAATTTATACATATGTCAAACCACCACAATGCATACTTTAAATATCTTACAACTTTATATGTCAATTATAGTTCAATAAAGCTGAAATTAAAACAAACAAAAAAACCAGAACTGCTCTTCCACATACTTTATAGCCAGTTATCTCGACCAAGTGCAACATTTTGGTTTTCAAATTTGTAACATGAACAACTAATAATGATTGCAAAGCATTTTAAAAATATAAAATGCTGCATAAGTTAGACATAAAAATATAAAGTCATTTCCTATAAATAAGAACATGAATCCATGAGTCTTGCTGCCTAAATACTGGAAACCTCTTTCTTTAACATTTGCCTCTCTCAGGACATCACTGATGCAACATCACAGGTAAAACAGGGCAGCAGGTGACGTCCCTGGTGGTCCAGTGGGTAAGACTCTGCGCTCCCAATGCAGGGAGCCCAGCTTCGACCCCTGGTTGCGGAGCTAGATCCCACACGCATGCCACAACTAAAATCCGGTGCAGCCAAAATCAATCAATCAATCAATAAATATTAAAAAACAAAAACAAAAAACAGGGCAGCAGTGACACAAAGAAGCAAACACGGTCCGAAATTAAAATGGCCTGTTCAGATGTTCAGATTTGGCCGCTGGCTGTAGATGCTCTGGTTTGCTTTCTACAGTCATTTCTACAGTCATTATTTTTCCCGTCATTTACATCAACCCTGAATTTAAGTTAACCATTTCCTGTTACTGTTTATTTTACTTTGTCCTGGGCAAAAAGAGAAAAGGAGAGAAGGTATTTCTAGTATAGTATAAAGTGATCCAGGCTAATTAAATGCACTTAAGAGCCAAGTGACGAATTAGCTTTTCATCCCATTAGCCCACATGCATAAACCAAAGTCATAAACATTTAGTAAGTTCTTTGTCATTTATCTTAAAGTTTTTTAAATGTGCTAAGGAGAAAAAATTTGTGACGTGTTTCTACAGCACTCTGTTCTTAAGGTTCTATTCATCAAGAGCTAGCTTATTTCTATAATGGAATATCAGTTTACAAAGAATGCTTCATGTAATAAATGTAAGGAATTAATGTCGGAGTCTCTAATTATTGAATAATATAAGCAAAAATATAAGTAGTTACTGAAAAAATGTTTTATGTACTGAACCTTCAAAAAGCATTGTAAGGAGGAAAGAAGTTTTAGATATTTTAAGAAAAACAAGATTAAAAAAATCATATAGATTCACATTTTTACCGTAAAGAAAAGAGCTCCAAAGCTGTTTACCACCCACTATTTAAAACCTAAATTCCAATCCAAAGAATTTTGCACCACCCGCAGCAAGATTACTGTAATAGGATTTAAAGGATTACTACGATATGGTTATTATGTAAAAATAACTGACTCTATATAGCACACTTGCTTGAGGATTTACCTTAGTAAACCTACTAGGTCAAACATACTCACTTATGTCTAACATTTCTACTCCTAATAAATCTGAATTTTCAGTATCACCAGAAACCTGCAAAACTGATAAATTAACCTGGCATTTGATTACTAAAAATACTTAAGTAGAAAGAAAAATTGTAAATAATTTTAAATAATTCACCTGTTTTCCATGGTTACATTGCTTCAGCTTTGTCCCAACTAATCTTCACTGGATCTTACATTATATGACCTGGTTTGTACTGACAAGGTGGCTGAATTGATGAACATTTTTTTCCTCCATCTTGTAACTGACCACACAACTAGCCACAACTGACCACCAAACTCAGTTTTATTTCCGGGTTTATGTGGCCGGTGCATCTCAACCAAAGGAAAAAAATACTTGACGTATATTGAGGGATGTTAAAAGTTTATACTGGTGCAGTTCTCAGCATCCCTCTATGTGGCAAGACCACCCACTGCCAGGCAATAGAGAAGAACCTAGGAAGATCCACTAAAAGGATCCATTTGAGATCCTTTTCTAAAATGAATATCCTCAAAGCTGCTTATGGACAAGTTGTTAATCATCTTAAACCACAGGCATAATATTCGAAGACCCTCTTTGGTCTGCCCTCCTTGAAAACAAATTAGTTCAAGTCTTCAAGCATGTCTTGATGCCTATTAGGTACGCTAAACACCATAGAAAGGACAGAAAGTGGGATAAGATAAGTCTTCAAACTAAAGAAACAAAGAATTCTATTGAGGAGACAAGATACGCACATGAGGGGCTTCGACAGGCACTGAAGTGTTAAAGAAAATACATGACACACAGGTCATGGTGGAGTGGGTCAGTGCTAGGCAACTTCAGGGAGATTGGATGGTCTAAGAAAGCCTCCTGGGAAAAAGAGGGCTTGGCTGGCCCTTAAGGAAGGGAGTAATATTGAAAAGTGGAGAAAATATGAGAGGACAGTCTAGAAACCCACTATAGCAAATCTATAAAGATGTGATGACCAGGTCTCCTTCAGGAGGTAATAGTCAAATTTTCCTGAAAAGAGAGTACCTGTCAGGGTGATGATATACCTGAAGGGGGCGAAAGCAGATAATTAAGGGACTTCAGTGCTACAATGATGAGTTTGAATTGTATTTAGTAGCGAATCCATTAGCATAAAAAATATTAGATTATGTCAAATATCCCACTTACGGTTGAAAACCAGACATACACACACATTTAACTACATATTAAAAAGCCCAGGACTTCCCTGGTGGCGCAGTGGTTGAGAGTCCGCCTGCCGATGCAGGGGACACGGGTTCATGCCCCGGTCCGGGAAGATCCCACATGCCGCGGAGCGGCTGGTCCTGTGAGCCATGGCTACTGAGCCTGCGCGTCCGGAGCCTGTGATCCGCAACGGGAGAGGCCGCAACAGTGAGAGGCCCGCGTACCGCAAAAAAAATAAATAAATAAAAAAGTCCAGAGAACAACCTGGTATGACAAGATACTGTCATCAGCAGTTGCCTCTCGAGTGAGGAGCAGGTAGAGTGAAAAACAGATTAAAGAGGAACTTTAGCTTTTTTTGTATACATTTCTGTTTCATTTTTTTTTTTTTATAACAGGTTGCACTATCACTTAAGTATATATAAAATACAATTGCTTAAGAGAAAATTCTGTGGTGGTTTGTTCACTTTTTAAAACCATATGTAATTAAAACCCAAAACTTAACTAATTTTTATTTGGAAGAAGTAAAATCCAATGTCATCTTGTCCAGCATAGTCTCTGCTGATTGGAACCTCCTCGGTCACTCTTGATGTTCTAAAAGGAAGTGTTCACTCAGATTTAAGTGTATATTAAAGCAAAAGACACAAGTGTGGAGGACAGAATAGCAACCTGCAAGAGTTAAGGAGTTGGAATTTCAAATAGAAACTGCCATTTCCATCTCAACATAGATTCTAGCTTCAGAGTTTGGTGCATGGTGAACTGGCCAAAACATGGCCTTACAATATTGGTTGTAGTTGACATTTATTGAGTAAGCTTGGTAGGTATTATTTCCACCGATTTTTTACAGATAAGGAGACAGGTACACGTAGAGGTCATATAACTCGCCCCAGGCATACGTGGTGAACCCAAGTCGTCTGATTCCTGAACCTGGGTTCCTAGATCTTATTGTCAGGCACAGCCCCACATTCCAGACCCCACCACCATCACGACCCTTGACATATCCTTCAACCTCTCTTAAAATCAAGGTTTCTCACCTATCAGATGAGAATGCAATAATATATTAAAGGACCTAGCATACTGCATTATTAAATGCTCAACAAATTGTAGCTGCTATTATTATTATATAATGACATCCATAGACTTCCTTTTCCAATTGGAACACAAGTGTGTGGTTCAAGAGACTACCTTGAGCTTGCCTCTCACTTTCCATGTTTTTGCACCGCACAGGTAAGCATAAAAGCACATCATTTTGGAGAAACTGTAGAGTTAAAGCAGAGGGGCAAGAAAGGCAAACACTGAAACACAGGAGACTTCTCCACCCGCCCCAACTCATAAGACAGAGGTCCTGCCATCTTACAACCAAGAGAAGAGCTACAAGCTGCCAGTCTCCAGAACATCTGCTTTCATACACACACATCTGCAGTTTTCTCCTGGTGCTGCTTCAGATCTCAGAAGGAAGCCATATGTCAAGGGCTGGTCAAGTCCCCCTTTTTATCAATCATCATTCTGGGAGGTTTATTTTTAAGTCAACTTCACCCTGATCATTACTATATTTTCTGTAATGAAAATTTAAATTAAGCATTAACATGGTCTGTTTTGTGAGGATTTTTTTAAAGTCTAAAAAAACAAAAACCAGTTTAAATGCCATTGATCTGTCAATTGAACTACTGAGAGAGAGAGAGAGAGAGAGAGAGAGAGAGTAGAGGAGGATGGCTGTGTAGTGTTGGTTAGCAGCCTTGTCATTCTGTCCTTTTCAACCTCACTCTTAGTTTTCATCATAATTTCCTCTGTCAATTGGCAAGCTTTAAAAGAAAAATTTAAAAAATATCTCTGGTGACAAGCTGCAAAGGAACCTAAGAAAAGCCATGCTTTTCCCTTCTCTCTAGGTATTTCTTTCTCATGCCTTTCTGAGAAAACGTCAGGAATATTTTATCAAACGCGAAAGAGAAGAATTCCATAAATGAGCATATTTTATATTATAAACATCTCGTTATGTAGCTGTTACGAATTCTTTTTAATGGAGCACCCACTCACTGTTACTCAGGTGCTGTGTGATTTGGCTTCTCACAAGCCCTCTCTCCCCACAGCTCCCCACGGGAAGAACCTTCAGTCTCTCAAGGAGACTCTCATTTGCCAGCAACTGCTAGTTTCCTAAACAGCTCTTTGATGATCACCTGATTCCCATTGTCTTACATTAACATTGCAGAGACACAGCTTTTCTCCTTCCTACAGCTTACTATGTGCCTTGAGCAAATTCCTTAACCCCTCTGAGTCTCTTTGTCCGTCTGTAATAAGGGAATAATAATACCTACTTTGTGGAGATAAAACAGATATAAAGCTCTGACCGTACTGCCTAGCACAGAGTAAGCCAGTGTATGATGCCTGTTAATATAATGATTTGCCTTATACTTCTCTGACTATTCTACTTAAGTAAATGAGGGAGGTACTATTACAATGAATGGTAAAGAGACCTGAATAGCCTCTGCTCCGTGGGCCTCCAGGTGAAAGTAATCTCTGGGGCCGAATGGCCAGGCTGCTCCTGTGGGAAGTCTCTTCCCAGCTTCCTTAGTTCCTGCAGGAAGGACTCCTGGGTGCTGATGGTGGGTCCGGACTGCTGTCAAAGTAAGGTACCTTAGTGACCCTTGCTCACAGTGTGGATTAAAACTGGAATTTGAGTATCAGTTCCACCATTTGTTAGCATGTGACTGTGACAGTGAAAATTATTCAACTTCGGTTTTGAGAAATGAAATATTGCCTGCCATATCAGTAAACAAAGGATGTCACAGTCATCAGCGATTGTAGCCACACCTCCGACGGTGAACCTGTGAGTCCTGAGGGAACTCAGGAAGGAAAAAAAGAATACCTGCCATCTAGCAGCCATCAGACTGCAGCCACGGAGGAAATTCAGGATGTGAAAACACAGGATACTGGTCCCAGATAGCTAAGGTGCGTATCAAAGGAATGATTTCAGTGAGCCCAGACTCTTGCATCTTCCCGTACATAGAAAAGCGCTAAATTCCTTAACTTGAAATATCTAGTTTTCTTTTATTAACAGTAATCTTTTGTTTGCCCTTTGCCGCAAACTCCTGTATATCCTGCCTCCCCGCTTGCCTCTTCAGAGAAGTTTTCTCAGGGTTACTTGAGATGCTGCCTCCCAGGCTTAAAGTCCTAAGAATATCCACCGAATGAAGCGTAACTCTCAACTTTTAGGTTGTGCAATTATTTTTCAGTCGACAGTTACCTCATCTGTAAACTGGAGAAGGATTGTAATATTATCCACTTCCTAGAGTTATTGCAAAGATTGAACAAGACAGTATGGAATTCAGTCAATTCTTGATACCTAGCTTGTTTGCCCTAGACCAGCTGGTAGTCATTTGAATTAAAAGGCACAGGGATCAGCCCTCCTTGGTTCCTGGCAACTGCACTCATGCCCTAGGGGTCAGAACAACCTCACCACAGCTTTTTTCTGTTTTGAACATTAACATGTTCCTATATTGAGTCTCTGCTAAAATTAGAATTCTCCTTTACCTAGTTGTCCACCAGACAATCATTTTTACTGGTGTTTACTCACAAATCTTTATAATATAAGCATTGAATGGATGGATTTGTGCATGAATAATAATAGCTAAGACTTACCAAGGGGTTTCTGTATCGGTCACTTGTCACGCATTATGTCATTTAATGTTCACATCAACCCTTTGAAGTTCTACCCTCAGTCTACAGATAAGAAAACTGAAGCTCAGAGAGGTAAACTTACCCAGACTTACCAAGCTAGTAAGTAGCAGTGCCTGCATTTGAAAGTAAATGGTTTAAATCCAAAACATATGATATGATATACTTTCTTCAAAATGTCCGTGTGTTAACTTCTTTATAGATGTAATTTCAATCCCTGTGATAACTTCTTTATAGATGTAATTTCAGTCCCTGTGATGACAGACCTCTGGCTGGTTCTGTTGCTGGTTGCCTGCTGGTGTTTGGCTTGGCCGTCACTGACACAGCCCCCTGGGGAGGCAGTTTAGGCATCCAAATCCTCCCCTTTGCCATCGGATTGTTCTCAATCTCTGAACCTGGACCAAGCCCATGCCATTTTTCATGAAAATCTTTCCATGAGATCCTGCAAAGAAAATAAAGAGGGAATGCAGAAAACCCAATGGTAATCTAGAGGTTACATGCTATTTAGGGAAAGGGGTGATCTGTCAGTCAAACATTCTGGTTAAATCAGAGGTGTTAGCATTTGTACAGAACATTAAATACCCATTTTCAAAAAGTATGCATATAATTCCTAGCGCCCAAACATAGTTTCATCTTTCTTTGACTATTCAGAAGTCATGGGTGTGTCTCAAGGTCATCATAAGGCATATCAGTCACCTCATTGTAAACTACCAGTGAGGAAGAAAAGTGCAATTTAAATGGGATTTATTAGACTACAAATACAGTATACTGTATACGTCTATTGGATGAAAGAGTATCCTAAATTTTTATTTTTATATTTCAGCTTACTTAAGCCAGAATCCATGAGAGCCCTCAGTCAGGTAAGTTAAAACCATGTGAAAATGTATTAGTCTAGAATAATTTGGGTCAAGTTCATTTGTAAATGTGTTACTGAACCAAACTTGTGTCTGCTCGCCGGTGCGCACGCAGTAAAGCCAATCTACTGACACCAGGTTGTACTGAAGTACAGCATTTATTGCAGGTGCCAGACAAGGAGTCCAGGGCAGCTCATGCTCAAAAAACCTGAACTCCCCAGTGGCTTTTAGGGAAAGATTTTTACAGACAGGGTGAGGGAGAGGGTTGTGGGGTACATGATCAGCTCGTGGACATTCTTCTGATTGGTTGGTGGTGAGGAAATCAGGAGTCAACACTATCAACCTTCTGGTTCCAGTCGGTCTGGAGTCTATGTGCTTGTTGGCAGGATAGAGTTGACTTCTGCCACCTGGTGGGGCTTTCAGTTCCTGCAAAACAACTCAAGGACATAGCTCAGAATATTATCTATAGCCCTTGAGGAGGCACTAAAGTCTTTGAGTTTGTTTAATGGCTAAACTATTATTACTTTGTCTTGCTCAACTGTTTTCCTTTGCTTCTGCATTTTCTCACTTCTCTGATTAAATTCATTCTTTGGAAATCAGGGAAGGCCTAGGAGGCTAGTTTTTCTACAGATAAGAGGCAGGTGGAGGACATGGGGGGATGGGGGGAGGTTTGTCCTGGGAAGGCCGCATAGGGTACTGCTCAATTACCAACGTGCTATTTTCTAGGTTGCCAAAGTTAGCCCTGGCAACCTTCCTATGGTCTGATATATTGAATAACTGTGGATTCGTAATGTGGATTCAAGGATGAGACGTCTAAACATAGAGATGGACAAATGGAAAGTCACTGGATCAGTCAAAACAATTTGCTCACGGGGCTTCCCTGGTGGCGCAGTGGTTGAGAGTCCCCCTGCCCATGCAGGGAATACGGGTTCGTGCCCTGGTCTGGGAAGATCCCACGTGCCACGGAGCGGCTGGGCCCGTGAGCCATGGCCGCTGAGCCTGCACGTCCGGAGCCTGTGCTCCACAACGGGAGAGGCCACAACAGTGAGAGGCCCGCGCATCACAAAAAAAAAAAAAAATGTTTTGCTCAGGAGTCTTCAGGGGAGCATCAGAGAAATTTCCTGCTTTCCTTTATCCACTACTAACCCCAGAGAAACTCTAATTTCCAGCCCTTGGAGTCTTTCTCCATTATCCTATTCTTTCACCTTCCTTGAGGTTCAAATTCAACTTGCCAGGAGTCCTTAGGTCTGAGTCATCACTTTCTCAGTCCCACTGCCCAGGTGAGGTCCTTAGCAGACACCTCAAGCTCTGACACTATCCCTGGGGGCTCTGCCAGATTAGGAGTCAGGATTCTGAGAGCAAAGCCAGTGCATCTTCTCTGCTTATGCCCCTAGGGTCTCGGCATGTCTGGCAGCATTGCTAAATAGGGAAAGACTACATTTGGATTCCCTCATGTCATACGTTGTTGGTTACAAAACTCGGGAGCTTCTCAGGTAAAATCTGAAACTGGCCCCCATACACAGAGGGTAAGGAGAGAGGAAAGAAAGGGGCAGAGAACTCCAGATTGGTAGATGGCAGATTTAACAAGCAAGGGAACTTACGTACAATAGGCTGGGCTTTGCTGGCTGCAGGACGAGTAGATAGATTTGCACACCTGCCCACCAGAGTCTTAAAAGTTGACATAGAAGAGGCCTTAACTGGGTACAGTTACATATACCATCCAGATGGTCTCAACACCACATTGCTCTCTCAAGGTTGAGTCCTAGAAGACAGCTCCCACTGTGGGAAAAGTGGGCAGAACATATAGTCCAAGGACAGAGGAGGTAGTAAGGAACCTTCCATTGCCCAGATCCAGCTTCAAGGGTCAGCTGGCAGTCACGTCCTCTCAAGGACCTCCCCCAACATATATCTAGTAATCGTGCAAACACAAAAGTGATTCAATAAATATGTACATTGGTTACAATATGAAAATCGATTTTATTTTTATGTGCTGGCCACACAGTCTACTGATCATATGATAGTCTTCTCACAAACTAAAAATGTTAGAGGCAGCACTGATGCGGAATTCTAAATCAAAACTCACCATCCACCCACATCTGGCCGTGGAGTCCCCAGTGGGTGCCCTCTGCCACATTCATTTCTGGGATAGACAAAATTCTAAACATGTCTCCCCAAGATTACTCAATCAAACACGAATCTAGGTACTGCTGTACAGGAATCCTGCAGATGTAATTAAGGTTACAGACCTTAAATTAGGAAGATGATCCTGGGTTATCTGGATGAGCCCAATCTAATCACTTGAGCCCTTAAAGCAGAGATATTTCTCAGGCAGTAGACAGAGGGATGTAGCAGCAGAAGAAAGCAAATAAAGATGAGGCAGGAAGGGGAAGAGGTCTGAGAGAGATGAAGTGTCATGAGATTTGACCCACTTTGCCTGGCTTTGCTGGAGCCAAGGGCCAGGGAATGTGAGTGGTTTCTAGGAGCTGAGAACAACCTCCGATGGGCAACCAGCAATAAAACGAGGACCTCAGTTCTTCAACAACAAAGAACTGAATTTAGTCAACAACCTAAAGGAGCCTGGGGTGGTCAGGGGAATTCTCCCTCAAGAGCATCCAATAAGGAATGGAGCCCTGCTGACACTTTGATTTCAGCCTTTGTGACCCTAAAATGAGCCTGCCTGACTTGTAACCTACAAAACTGAGAGAAAATAAATGGATGTTATTCTAAGTTACCATGATAGTGGAAATTTGCTACAGCAGCAATAGGAAACGAATACACTAATCTCCAATGAGGAATTCATGTTTTCCAAATCCTGTGCCCTATCTGGTTTTCTTACCACCATTATCTTTGATTCGATTTCTCATCTTTTCACTCCCATTTGCGAGGATGTAGAGATGGACCCATAAATGCCATATTTACTCTAAAATTGAAATCCATATTTATTATAAGGTAAGGGTCATTTTGAGCATCTAATGGTGAGAAGTTTTTCTGCCATTTACACACTATTAAAATACTGGAAAGCTACTGTGTCCCAGAAATGCACGCTCACCTAACATAAAGCCAGTCAGTTGGGAGGCAAAAGAAAAATTGTAAAAGTCTGTCCAAGGCGTTAGACTCCAGATTAAGCCTAACTTTTACAAGAAAGAAACCCAATTTTAGAAGTGACCTTTAAGTACCTACGGTGAATACTGGAAGGTTTTAAATGCCTTATAAAAGTCCTGGGAATGGATACAGTATCATTTTTATAAAACCTTGCAGTGGAAATCCAGTGCATTCTGTCAGAAATGCCAATGAACAGTTATGGTAGACCTTAAGGAAGCCAGGGTTTATTTCCTTCAACCATTTTGTTCAGAACCTAATGTGATGACAAAAATATGCGTTGTTTAATGTCTCTCAACCGTAGGTCGTAAGTGCAATTTGAAAGAGCTGACCGTATATTAGCACAATTGAACAGGATTTGGTTTATATCAGCTGCCTTTGTAAGCAGCAGCCATGAGTGAAATAACCTCACTTCACTGATGAGGGAAAGGTTAGGAAGACAAATGGGTGTGCTCTGGAACTGATCACCCGCCTTCCCACTGAGATTTCCCTTTGTGATAAAATCAGTAACCACTGATAGGGAGCCTGCTTGGGCTCCCAGCCACCCTCTATGTGCTGATGTGGTGTTGGTATCAGGCAAAGACGGTTCTGAGGTGGGCATAGCGCTCCTGGATTTCTGTTCACCAGAGAGGACTATACAGGAACCAAATGCACACTTGGCACTTGGTGTGCAGTTTAAAAAAATAACTTCTATTGGCACATGATTTACTTCAGATCTTATTTTTTGCAACGGTGAAAAAGAAACTGTATTCCAAAGATGCAAAATCAGCCAATCAGCTTTCAAGGGGCCAAGACACTAAAGTCTGGATTCCATTTCTGCTTCTGCCAGTGACCTGCAATGGGAAAATGAGCAACTCGCAGGCTTGGGAGGGCCTTGGTTTACATTCTCCTTTCACCATAAAATGGCAGGCAAATAATGCAGTGCCCAAGGGCACGAACCTCCAAGTCAGACAGACCCGGCCTCCAGTCCCAGCTCTGCTACTTAGTGGCTGTGTTCCTTTGCATTACTTAATCTCTCCAGATGTCAGTTCCCTTCTCTTTAAGCGAGTATAAGAACGTCTACCTCATAAAGATGGTGTTATAATAAAATAGTATAATAAGTTTAGTACAGTGCCTTGCATATAAACACTCACAGATTATAACTACTCTTATTACAACTATTAAATAGGACTGTCAGATGCCTTCATGTAGCACAGGCAACATATCTTTAGCAGGCATTCCTAATTTCACATTTATCTACAGGTTTACATCATCAGAACCAAATGATTACCAAATAAATTGCTTTGTATGAGCTATTTCAAAAAAATAAATCTCTATGGCCACACACATCCGCCTCCACAACTTTGTATTCCTGACATGCTCTAACCTGTAAAACTACCTCTCACTGTATGAATTCCAATAACACTGCTTGAAAAAGAAAAGAGAGAGACAGAATGTGAGAAGAAAGCTCTTAGCACAGGGCAAAGCCGACATGCAGAGGGCGAACAAAGCACATTTGTCTCTGTCATCACCACTTGGCCCCGTTTCCAGAGCTCAGAGACCATTTTTTGTACGTTCAGTTTAATTAATTGCGTTCCTGTCACCTACTACTGTCAGTCCACCGCAGTCAGTCAGGAAGTGGGGTGGAGCCCTGTAATCTCCATGCTAACCCTTGGAGGAAACTTCCTAAAAACCATCAGTAGCCACAACTAGGAAGGCTGCGAGGTGTCACGGCAAGGTGACAGCCCGGGCTGGTGCCCGGTGAAGGGAGGAATGGCACCTGTTCTCACAGGATGAAGACATCCTGCCTGAATCAGTCAAGAAGTGTTTCAGATAACCAAACTTATCAAACAAATGGAAACAAAACAGTAAGGTTACCATTTCTGGGTTTGTTGCTGGTGGGTATGATCTGACACCTATGTTGGCAAAAAGCAATGCACATAAGAAGCAAGATTTGCTTCTTTGCCCACATTCTATGATTATAAGAAACTAGACGTAAGTATGGGCTGTAGTTACATAAACCCTGGAGTCAGAAAATATGGGTGTGGACTCTGATACTTTGTGACCTTGATCTAGTCAATTAAACTGCTTTGAATCTCAGTTTCCTTATCTCCAAAATAATGGAAATAGATATAGATATGGAGATAGATATAGATCCCATTATATATGGATATAAGCCCACATATATCCCATTTTATATATGTAGATCGTATAATAGATCACACACACAGAGAGACAGTGGTAAATAATTAAATATCACATTTGAAAGCCCCTGGCTTTGGTATGTTCTCAATAAATCTTCATGTCCTGCTTCAAGTCCCATGGTGACCTCTACCAACCCTTGATTATTCATCAGTTGATTATATTGGTCAAAGAGTACACATATCTTTTCTCACTCTCTTTCTTTTTAGCATTTCCACAGTTGCTAGACTCTTCATTTAAAGTTATCCCTGCCAGAAGGGGAAATCAATGAGGGAACTTCTCAAGCATTCTTATAAAATATTATAAAAGAAAGTTATTGATACTGGGCTTAAATAATACATGTGCATTTCATTTCTCTAGATTTCCCTGAAATCTATTAAAAACCCACCCAAGTCTATATTAGCAACATAGATATAAGAGCCAATATTATTCCTTCAGGACTCACTTGCTTAAAAGTAGCAGAAAGTTGGGATAGTATTTCAGTGGCAAGATCATTTTACATTAATTAATACCATTTCAGAATAATCATTATTTTTAAGAAATATTTTCATAAAATCTGAGTTTCTTCTTTCACCTTCCTTAAAGCATTGTAACACCAAAATTTTCCTTTTATTGCCATGTCCTTGATAGTTACCCAAATAATACTTTAGCTCACAGGAGAGAATTAAATGGCTCTGTCCAAGTGAGATATTATTCTAGTTAATTATTAGCGTTAAAATTCCAATTTAGTGTTCAACACACTCACAGACAGATGCTGCCACTGCTATGGGTCAGTGCTTCTGTAAAAGACAATCTCATGCTAGTCAGGTATGAAATTATGTTGAAAGGTTGAATGAGCTAATGGCACTGTGTGTGTGTGAACTCCTAGCACAGAATAAGACCCACAGAGATTGCTTGGGGTAAGTTTAGGACTTTGGAAAATGAAGTTCATTTACATTCTTCAAGTTGTGGCTATTAATAGCATTTATTGAATAAAATATAGTAAAGGATGCTTTGGGGGATTTCAAAAGAAATAGAGGACCTCTGGCTCCAAGAAGGGCAGACAGGACATAGAAATATGAATCCATTGGAGAACAGCTTTACATATCAACATGCCTGAGTTAAAACAGTTTCATCTGCCCTCATAAGAATTTAGAGGGCTCCAGGTTAAAAAGAAAGGAGCAGATCGGTGCTTTGTGACCGCCTGGAGGGGTGGGATAAGGAGGGTGGGAGGGAGGGAGACGCAAGAGGGAAGAGATATAGGAACATATGTATGTATATAACTGATTCATTTTGTTGTAAAGCAGAAACTAACACACCATTGTAAAGCAATTATACTCCAATAAAGATGTTAAAAAAAAAAAAAAAGAAAGGAGCAGAGATCAGGGACTCAGTCAGGAGAGTCTTTGAGGGTTGAGCAAAACTGAGAGGGAGTATTTCAGAAGCAGTAATGGTGGTATATATAAATGCTTGTATCACATACCAGCGACTTGTGTAAGAGAGGAAGGAAGTTCAGTACTAGCTGCTGTGGAAGGTATGTATGAGAGTAATAACAAAAGGTGGGAACATTTGAGGAATTGTTCTGTATCTTGATTGTGAGGCTGTCTACCCAGGTGTATACATTCGTCAGAGTTCATTGAAATATAAACATAAAATAGGTGTAATTCATAAATGTAAGTTATACTAAAAAAAGTATATTCTTAAAGGTAAAATTTTTTAATTAAAGATTTTAATCAACAGGAGATGAATTTCTTCAAGGTTGATTTTTTCTTCTTTTTTTAATTGAATTTAAAATCTAATAGAGAGTGACTAAAGAGTATGCTTTTCAAACTTGTGTTTTATAAATAAAGATACTCATAAAAATCATACTTTTGGAAATGCATACAATTTAACTGTGTATACATTTTTATGACCAAAGGTATACTGAATTTAGAACAGAATAATTTTTATTCTCAGCAGCTGATTGAACTAAGATAATGTCTTCTTGTATATTCCCTGGTGACATGTTTAAATTCTAAATCCTTGGTTGTAGATTAATACAAATTATATATATATATAGTAAGCAAGTATATTTTCCTGAGATTGAAGCTATGGGCCTCTGATCAATAGCACTGGCACCTTTAAATGTAAGGTAGGGTGTAGCAGGTTATAGAGGGCCAACATTTCTGCTGCAATTACCAAACTAAAAACAAATTGCAAAAAATATATTTTTTTTTTAAGATATTAGAATTTTCTGGAGGCAATGAAGTTTAGAGTAACTCTAAAATCCAGAGTGGGAAAAATACTTCCTAGGTGAGTTGACCATAGCCACCTGATTTCTTCTTTTGGGGCACTTGCCAAGAGATAAATGCCACTGGTCAAAGGTCAGTGATTGAGCTTGGCCCACGCAGGGTGAAACCAGCAGAGCTTTTGTGTTCACACAGATCTGGTGCATTGAAAACTAGAGGAGACCCAAACACAAGGCTAGTTTTTACCATTGATTGGTTGCTGTGTTCTGGGATAGCATGGAAGGCTGGTGGCCTGGGGATGTTGGGCTAGAAAAACCAAGTGAAATTCTCCCACAGAATTCCGTTGCCTAGAAGATAAAATCCCACTAAAGAAGAAGCCTGCAACAATATAACTAGTCTCTCCTGAAGACAGTTTCCAGGCTTTGAATTTGCATGGGGCAGGAAGTTAAAGAGCTAATGCTTCAAAACCTCCAAAGAGCAAAAGTTTCGGGGTAAAGAGACAGAGACCCACCAAAGCCTAAATTAAAAGCCTGGATAGGCCATGGTTGAGGAAAAACAAGGAACAGAAGTAGATTGATTATTATTAAACCCTTGCTCAACCCAGTCCCTGTGTGCAAGAACAAACCCATGGAGAAGAAGGGCAAACCGTAACTTGATCTTGATTTTTAGTATGAATACAGACCAGGGTAGCATATCACAATCCTTCCGAATGTTTGGGTATTAAGCAGGAGTTGTCAGGAAAGTTACCATAGGATAATTCACTCTATCTGCCTAATAGAGAGAAAGGGAGATTCTCTGGTGGAAGACATCATGCCGAACCTTTACTGTACTCTTAGACACAATGACCAGCATACAATCAAATTTTAATAGATATATGAAAAGGCAGGAAAATGTGGCTGATAATCAAAAGAAAAACAAACAATAGCATATCCACAGGTGGTATAGATGTTGGAATCAGTAGACAAAGTCTTCAAAATAACCAAGATTAAAATGTCAAATAAAATTTAGGAAAATGTGGGCAAAATGGATGAAATATAGAGAAATTCAACAAAGAAAAGGATTCTATACAAAAATGACATGGATATTTTGTAATAAAAACATCCAATATCTAAGATTAAAAACTAACTGAATGTTCTTAACAGTGGCCTGGATAAAACAGAATACAAAATTAGTGAGCTTAAAGACAAGTTAATGTATTATGTACAAACAGAAGCACAGTGAGAAAAGAAGGAATGACAAGAGCAGTACAGAGTGTACACATGGAAAACTGTCAAAGTTTAATATGTGTATTTGGAGTCCCGGGAAGAGGAAAGAGAAATAGGGACAGAAACAATATTTGAAGAGATAATAGCCCGTATTTTCTAAAATTGATGAAGGACATTAAACTGTGGATTCTAGAAGTTCAATAAACACCAAACGAGATAAAAAACAAAGAAAACCATCTTAGTTAAAGTGTAGAAGACCAAATGAAAAGAAAGGAAAAAAAATCTTAAAAGTGGCCAAGGAATAGAAATGTCACCTACAAATGAGCAACAATTACACTGACAGCTAAATTTTCAAGGGAAATTGGAAGCCGGAAGACAATGAAATAACATCTTTTTAATATACTAGGTTGGGGGGCTGGGAGGGAGATAAAAGAAAAACTGCTAACCTAAAATACTGTACCCTGTGAATATGTCCTTCAAAAATTAAAAGTGAAATAAGAAGTTTTTAGACAAACGCTGACAGAATCTGTCACCAGCAGTCTGGCACTGTAAGATCTTCTAAAGGAAGTTTTTCAGAGTATAGAGAAACCACCCCAAATGGAAGCTAGTACTGCAGAAAGAAATGGAGAGCAATAAAAGGTAAATATAAAATCATATTTATTGTTTCAAAATATTAATAATGTCTTGTGGGGCTTACAAAGGGCAGGAGGTAGTAAGTGAAGTTAAACTATTGCAAGCTCTTTCACTGTTTAGGTAAAACTTGAGGAAGTCATTTTATAATTGGTTAGAAATGCATATTAAAATCTCTAGAGTAGCCCTAAAAATAAATATAAGAATATATAATTAAAAGGCTAATCAAGAGAAAAACATACCTGATTAATAACCCCATCCCAGACTTACTGAATCAGTCTATAATGGTTGGCCCTACAATCTGAAATTTTAATCATATTGTAGATTAAATAGATCCACCCCCTGGTGGTTCCTATGCTCACCAGTTTGACAGCCATTGCAGAAGAACTTAGATAAATGGTCAACAAACTCTTTTACTAATTTCTTATAGTTAAAAATTAAGTACTGCACATTATAAAAATACAGATTTATTCAGAGGCCACTGAAGAAAAATAAATAACCATAGCATAAGTAATATCTAGTAATAAACACAAAGGAAGATGATAAATGTCCAGTATCCAGTTTAGTGTTCCCAAGGGCACCTTCTACCACAAACAAAGTGAGGCCAATGAATGGAGAATAGATTTCTTATTACCCCAGGTATTCCCTGAACCAAGCCATTAATTCTTACCAATCACAGACTCCTTAAAGAAGTGAACCACTGCTGTATTGAGATCAGGAATGAGATCATCAGATTTCCTTTCTCAACTTTGCATTCTGACAACATCCCTGAGTTCACAGATTAAGAAGGGTGATTTATTGCCATTTTAACAAGAGTCATAGTAAGTATTACTGCTGCTGCTACCTCTGAGTCTACTGCTGATACTAACACTGGTTTAGCACTCTAGTTTGTAAGGTGTGTCAATAAGCATTATTCTGTACAGGAGTCCTAAGACAAATGCATAATAATATTTCATTGTTATTATCATACACACGCTTATATGTGAGAAGGAAGCTGAGGCTCTAAATAAAGAGCCTGTGCATTGGGGGGCATGGTTGTTATAGTGGCTAGCATTACCTAATACAGTAACCAAAATTAATATTCTGCCACTGCTGTTATCAAACCATTCAGGGAAACAATTGGCATCCTATATTCTATCTCCAACTGCTATCCCTCTTGTTCAATATCACAAGACTAAACCCAAATTGTATCCTTCACAAGAAAAGAAAACAAACAATAAAAGATGAAAACAAATTTTAGTGAATCAAAGTGATTGCATGCAATAGTACCTTAGTTATTCATTCAATAAAGCTAGAACTATCTATAATACAGATTGGTTTTAGAATACAGTAAGAATTGACACTTCATTTAGAGATATACTGCAACAAAAAACGTCAACATTGAGTGGTGGGACATATAAAAGTGGTTGGAAGATAACATCAATAATACCTTTTAAAGTCTGTTCTCAATCCCCACCCCTATCCCCCCTTTTAAACTTAATCCCTACTCATCTCCAGCATATAGCACAGCATCTGGTATATACCAGGTTCTCAAAAAAATATTTTCTGAATTAATAAAACTTGTCTAAACTTGCAGTGCTACCTAAGGACTGTCTCTCTGCTGTTTCCCATATATGTGTCTTACCAGTTTCTTCGAGGACAAGGGCAATGCTTGCTGCTATCTCTAATTCTCCAATGGCAAGTGCAGCATACAAAAAATGAATACTATGATGATTTGAGAAGCTCAAGAATCTGGACTTTGCACTATTTTCAGCTCTTATTATCCTTGGTGATACCAAGGAAAAGTGAATATCATCTTCAAACAAAATTTTCTTTTCCTCAAAGAACATATCAAATAATAACAATCATGATGCCAGGCATTCTACTAGGTGCTACACATATATTATTTCTCATCATCAAAACATCTTTCCAAAAAGGCACACCAAAGCTGGAAGAAAATATTTGTAAAACATATATCTGACAAAGGACTTGTATCTAGAATGTGTAAAAAACTCTGACATCCCAATAATAAAAAAAGACCCAATTCTTTTAATGGATGAAAGATTTGAACAGACATTTCACCAAGGAAGATACACAGGTGATAAATGAACACACCAAAAAATATTTAACATCATTAGTCATTAGGGAAATACAAATTAAAACCACAATGAGATACCACTACACACCGCCTAGAATGGTTAAAAATTTTTTAAACTGATCATACTAAGTGTTGACAAGGAAACAGAGCAACTGGAAATATCAGACACTGACAGTGGGAATATAAAATGAATCAACCACTTTGGAAAACAGTCTAACAATTTTTAAATAAACATATACCATGACTCATCATTCCATTCCTAGGTATTTATCCAAGAGAAAGGAAAGCATATGTCCATACAAAGACTTGTCCACAAATGATCATAGTTGTTTCATTTGTAATAGCTGAAAACTGGAAACAACTCAAATGTCCACTAAAAGAAGAGATAAACACATTGTGGCATATATAATGGAATATACTCAGCACAACATGGATAAATCTCAGAGTGATGATACCAAGTAAGGGAAGCCAGACACAAAAGAGTACATACTATATGATTTTATTTACATAAAATTTTGAAATGCAAGCTTATCTATAGTGACAGAAAGCAGATTGCTGGTTGCCCAGGGGTGGGTGTGGGAGAAGAAGGGACCTGGAGGGACAGGTGATAGAAATTACAAATGGACAACATAAAACTTTTGGAGTGATAGAAATTGACTTTTCATTCTGTTTTCTCAAACTCTCCCACAGACCTGGCACATAGCAGTTAATCAATGTTTTTCACATCAATAAATTAATAAATAAGTGTAGACTACTGTTTTGTAGAGGTTGGTTGAGAAGGTAAAGAGAGTCATAGGACAGTGACTAAAAGTAAATATATGCATTTGTGTGTGTCTGTGTGTGTATATGTATGTGTGTGTTTAAAAGTGGTTAATATTTCAGTAGGTTTCAAATGAGAGAGAAGGCAGCAGTAAAGAATTTAAAAATAAATAAAGAGAAGGGATAAGATATGGGATAAAAGCTTTTGTGGATCCTGATTTGAACATATATCTCTAAAAGAATTTGTTTTAGGCAAATGGGATAATTTGAATATGAACTGATTATTAAATAATACCAAGGAATGGTTATTAATTTTGTTAGGTGTGATAATGGCACTGTGGCTATACAAGAATATGTCCACTTTTTTTAAGATATAAAAACTGAAATACACAAGGTGAAAAGACATGATGCTTAAGATTTACTTATAGATGTGCCCAAACCTAGTCATTGTTGAATCTGGATAATAGCTATATGAGAGTTCATTATTCTCGTCCCTGTATTTTCATATATGTATGCACAGTTCCATAATAGAAAGTTTAAAAAATATAATTAGTCTTTCACAAATCCAACAAAAGAAAGAACAACGAATATAAAGTTATAAGCGCAGGGCTCAAGATCAAGATCTAACACCTTGGGAAACTCACACAATCTGAACCTCACCTTCCTCATCTACACCATAGAGATAAATGCTTCCTGACCCATTTTAAGTCACTGAGTTATTGTAATTTTCGAATGAGATAATATATATAGGGGCACTTTGAAATAAAACCTTTGAAGGTCTACGTCACTGCAATAATAATTAAGTTAGGCAGAGCCACAGCCAGCACAGTGTCTTTTGTGCAGAACAGAAAGGGAGATTCCCTCTGGGTAGATGAATTACACAAACCCTCTCTGGTTTGACACAGCCCCCACAGGGTACACAGTAGGAACCATGGTGCCTCTAGGCAAAGAAAAGGATAGGACATCCTGGGAGAAGCACAGCTGGATTTCTGCCCATGTAGAAAGGCTGGGTGTGTTGGGCCAGTCAACAAACCCCTCGTCCTTCCTCCATGGTTTTAGATATAGTCCAGTCTTTTCCTCCTAACTGGGTGGAAGCCACATATCTCAGTGAGAGAGAGTTTGAGTGCAGCGAAAGAGAGAAGGCAGTATTACGTCTGTGCCCGGAGTACCCCAAGTGATAGTGATTGGCAAACTCATGGATCCTTGAGAGCCATGGCCAATTATAAGGGAACACCAAGAGGCAGGGGCACTGCTTAGAAAGGAAAAAGATTGTTTCCATGTCTTGGCTATTGTGAATAATGCTGCTATGAACATAGGGGTGTATGTATCCTTTTGAATTATAGTTTTGTCTGGGTGTACGCCCAGGAGTAGGATTGCTGGATCATATGGTAATTCTATTTTTAGTTTTCTGAGGAAAACTCCATACTGTTTTCCATAGGGGCTGCACCAACTTACATTCCCAGCAACAGTGTAGGAGGGTTGATCTGCATTTTGATCTGCATTTCTCTAATAATTAGTGATGTTGAGCATCTTTTCATGTGCCTACTGGCCATCTGCATGTCTTCCTTGGAGAAATGTCTATTAAGGTCTTCTGCCCATTTTTCGAAGTAAATCAGAAAGAGGAAGACAAATATTGTATGATATTACTTATATGTGGAATCTATAATATGGCACAAATGAACCTATCTACAAAACAGAAACAGACTCACAGAGGACAGACTTGTGTTTACCAAGGGGGAGGGAGGCAGGAAGAGGGATAGACTGGGAGTTTGGGGTTAGTAGATGCAAACTATTACATTTAGAATGGATAAACACCAAGGTCCTGCTGTAGAGCACAAGGAACTATATCCAGTCTCCTAGGGTAAACCGTAATGGAAAAGAATAAAAAAAAAATGTATGTGTATAACTGAGTCAGTTTGCTGTACAACAGGAATTAGAACAACACTGTACATCAATTATACTTCAATTTAAAAAAAAAGAAAGAAAAGAAAAGAAAGAGAAAGGAGAAGGACTCAGTAACAAGACCACTGCTTCCATCCTTCATGGTCTTGCCTTCGGCTAGCCCACACTCTTTCCCGCCTGTAGGCAGATCTGCCTTGTTCTTGGAAGGTGAATTAACCACGTGGGCTAACAGACCCAAACCAGAAGCAAGCCAGGGTCAGGTTTCTGCTCTGCACTCTAAATTAACGTGCTCCATATTACTAAACCAAAGGCCATTATCACAACATCATAAAACTTATTTCTGATTAAGATGATCTATGCCTCTTTCAGAATTACACATTCCAATTAAAGGGAATAAAGTTATTCCTATTGTGTACTGACACGCTGAAATTACCATGGAAAAAGTAAAAAATAACTTCAATTACATGCAAGTATTAGTCTTTTTTTAGGCTTGTTCTGAAATATGGGTTCTTCATATTCCACTTAATGGAATTACAGCTTCATTAAGTATATTTGCTTGTAAAAAATATATTCTTCAATATTTTAATAAAATGTTCCTAAGTGTTTTGTTTTTTTTTTTAACATCTTTATTGGGGTATAATTGCTTTACAATGGTGTGTTAGTTTCTGCTTTATAACAAAGTGAATCAGTCATACATAAACATATGTTCCCATATGTCTTCCCTGTTGCGTCTCCCTCCCTCCCACCCTCCCCATCCCACCCCTCCAGGCTGTCACAAAGCACCGAGCCAATATCCCTGTGCCATGCGGCTGCTTCCCACTAACTATCTACCTCACTGCGTTTGTTAGTGTGTATATGCCCATGACTCTCGCCCTGTCACAGCTCACCCTTCCCCCTCCCCATAACCTCAAGTCCGTTCTCTAAGAGGTCTGCGTCTTTATTCCTGCTTTACCCCTAGGTTCTTCATGACAATAAAATGTTCCTAAGTGTTTTTAAGCAGTAGCATGAATGTATATCAGCTGTGAGTTCTGCAATCTCTCATATCCCATGTCCATGTTATTTGCACCTAAATAATTCTCCTGACATTATTACAGAAGATAATTTTACTCTAGGGAGACACATGAGCCCTGGCATCAGACTTCCCCATCATGTAATTATTCAGTGTTTTTTTAAAAAGCTCTGTAGATTCTATAGAAAGATGATCCCAGAAAAAATAACTTGTAACTATGTGTGGTGATTGATGTTAACTAGACTTATTGTGGTGATCACTTCATAATATATACAGATATTGAATCATTATGTTGCACACCTGAAACAAGTGAAAAATGTCATTATATCTCAATTAAAAAGAAAATACTCCAATAAAATGGACAACCTGGAAGAAATGGACAAATTCTTAGAAATGCACAACCTGCCAAGACTGAACCAGGAAGAAATAGAAAATATGAACAGACCAATCACAAGCACTGAAATTGAAAATGTGATTAAAAATCTTCCAACAAACAAAAGCCCAGGACCAGATGGCTTCACAGGTGAATTCTATCAAACATTTAGAGAAGAGCTAACACATATCCTTCTCAAACTCTTCCAAAATATAGCAGAACACTCCCAAACTCATTCTACGAGGCCACCATCACTCTGATACTGAAACCAGACAAGGATGTCACAAAGAAAGCAAACTACAGGTCAATATCACTGATGAACATAGATGCAAAAATCCTCAACAAAATACTAGCAAACAGAATCCAACAGCACATTAAACGGCTCATACACCACAATCAAGTGGGGTTTATTCCAGGAATGCAAGGATTCTTCAATATACGCAAATCAATCAACGTGATACACCATATTAACAAATTGAAGGAGAAAAACCACATGATCATCTCAATAGATACAGAGAAAGCTTTCAACAAAATTCAATACCCATTTATGATAAAAACCCTGCAGAAAGTAGGCATAGAGCGAACTATCCTCAACATAATATAGACCATATATGACAAACCCACAGCCAACATTATCGTCAATGGTGAAAAACTGAAAGCATTTCCACTAAGATCAGGAAGAAGACAAGGTTGCCCACTCTCACCACTCTTATTCAACATAGTTTTGGAATTTTTAGCCACAGCAATCAGAGAAGAAAAGGAAATAAAAGGAATCCAAATCAGAAAAGAAGAAGTAAAGCTGTCACTGTTTGCAGATGACATGATACTATACATAGAGAATCCTAAAGATGCTACCAGAAAACTACTAGAGCTAATCAATGAATTTGGTAAAGTAGCAGGATACAAAATTAATGCACAGAAATCTCTGGCATTCCTATACACTAGTGATGAAAAATCTGAAAGTGAAATCAAGAAAACACTCCCATTTACCACTGCAACAAAAAGAATAAAATATCTAGGAATAAACCTACCTAAGGAGACAAAAGACCTGTATGCAGAAAATTATAAGACACTGATGAAAGAAATTAAAGATGATACAAATAGATGGAGAGATATACCATGTTCTTGGATTGGAAGAATCAACATTGTGAAAATGACTCTACTACCCAAAGCAATCTACAGATTCAATGTAATCCCTATCAAACTACCAGTGGCATTTTTCACAGAACTAGAACAAAAAATTTCACAATTTGTAGGGAAACACAAAAAAACCCCGAATAGCCAAAGCAATCTTGAGAACGAAAAACGGAGCTGGAGGAATCAGGCTCCCTGACTTCAGACTATACTACAAAGCTACAGTAATCAAGACAGTATGGTTCTGGCACAGAAACAGAAATATAGATCAATGGAACAGGATAGAAAGCCCAGAGATAAACTCATGCACATATGGTCACCTTATCTTTGATAAAGGAGGCAGGAATGTACAGTGGAGAAAGGACAGCCTCTTCAATAAGTGGTGCTGGGAAAACTGGACAGGTAGATGTAAAAGTATGAGATTAGAACACTCCCTAACACCATACACAAAAATAAGCTCAAAATGGATCAAAGACCTAAATGTAAGGC